>NC_044310.1:31631866-32831866 GCF_007474595.2 Lynx canadensis | reverse complement strand
ATCACACGTCTGCCTGCCTTACTGCTAGATACAGCCATGTGACTAAGTTCTAATCAATGGGATGCAAGTGGAATTGTGTGCCACCTCTAGGAAGTGCCCTGAAAGGAACAGGATTCCCCCTTCCTCACTCGTTCTTCCATTCCACTGGCTGGAATGCACACAAGATAGCTGAAGTTCGAGCAGCCATCCTGGACACCATGGGGTAGAAGCCACATGCCACAGATAATATACTATCATGAGAAAAGAAATCTGTGAATCTCTGACAATTTCAAGATGTCTGGACTGATTTCTTCTTGACTCTTATTTGGCAGAAATAAGTTTCTATCTTTCTCCAGCCATTTTTATTTTGAGCTTTCTGACCCTCATGGCCAACCAATCCAAACTACTACAGGAGGGTTACTTAAAGAATAAAACACAAGGGCATACACTGGAAAATAAATATAACTACATAGGAGCTGGATATGGAACTGTGCAGCGCATCCTGGACTAGACTGGAACTAGTCTAGCCTGACCCATGAGGTCTTTCGGCTCTGTCGTTTCCACACGAATCTGCCCCCATTTGCTAGCTTTTCTACATGGATGGACTTTCTCTGCCTGCTCATCGGCCAGGCTAAAAACAGCCATTCACATGTTAAGCCTATCTAACTTTTCAGATAAGTCATTTCTGTTCTTTATCTTTTAGTTCAAATTCATGAAAGAGGGATGATTATTTTTTGCTCACCCAATGAACTGTGCCCCCCTCTCCAAAGTTAGTTGTATAATCCTCATTCAGTCCATTGTGACTAGAATGGGTTGGAAGTAGGGGTATAAATACAGCCACCAAGGTCTCCTCTTTAAAAATTTTTTTTAAATGTTCATTTGTTTTTTGAGAGAGAGAGAGGATGAGAGAGAGAGAGAGAGAGAGAACGAGCGGGGGAGGGACAGGCAGAGAGGGAGACACAGAATCTGAAGCAGGCTCCAGGCTCTTAGCTGTCAGCACAGGGCCGACACAGGGCTTGAACTCACAGAGCGCCTCGTGCATGACCAGAGTCACGGACCCTTAACCGACTGAGCCACCCAGGCGCCCCAACCAAAGTCTACTCTTTAAGCAAGGATTGCTGGAGAGGTACAAATTCCAAAGAAGAGGATGTAGGCTAGGAAGGCAATCTAAAATGAGTCTACTATTTAAGGCCAATGCATATCTAATTGTCTGATGAACAACTCAGTTTGAACAATCCACTCATCTTTCCTTTCCACCTGGTCCGCCTTCTGTATTCAATAGTTAATAAAATCACCATCAATATAGTTTCCTAAGCCAGAAACCTGGGAGGCATCCATGGCCCTGCCTTCTTACTTATCCCACTCTCATTAACAACCAGTCCTGAATGTGTAGATTCTCCCTCTTATCTAACGGTGCTGCCTTAGTGTAGGCTCTCCTCATTTATTATCCAGTTTATTGTATCCATAACTGATGTCCCTGCTGTCAGGCTGACCCCCATCCACAGCCCTCAGACTGACCGTTCTGAATGCAAATCACTTGCTGCTTATCATTTGCAGTGCTTTCAGGAAGAGTTCAACCCCTTAGCTTGGCACCAGAGATTCTTCACAACCTGGTTCCTGCCTGTCTCTATAGCCTTGTCTTCCGCCACACCTTGACATTAGCCTTCCACGCCGGTACACTCACTGATCCCCCTCATGCTGCTGATTATTTCCATGACTTTGAACATTTGGGCCCCTCTGCCTGTTCTGCTATGACATCCCAGAATGCACATTTTCCCAGGGGACTTACTGGGACTCAATGGAGATTGAAAATTCTAAAAAAGCAGACCTTAAAGCAATATAAATCCATTATTTGAATTATAAATGCTCTGACATCTAAACTGTGCCTCAAATTATCCACATATCAAAGCACACACAACTATTCTCTACAAAGTAGATACTGAATAAATGCTCATTAAGTATCTTAAAAACTTTTAGGGGCCCCTCAAAACTTCCAGATGTAAAGAATGAGTTGGTAAAGCTGTCAAAGCAAGCTGAGACAGAGAAAAAGGATTTTAAATGGAACGAGGGCAAGAAGAATGGGTGTAGATTCATCGCTTCTCGTTCGTATTTCCCTTACAGGTGCCCTCAAACTACGGTGAAGGGGCCAGGACCACACCTTGTGCTACAGCACATCTTTTGGCTCCGAGCGAAAGATGAGGTTGGGATCTCATGGTCTTAGAATGACATTAGGAAACAAACGTAAATAGCATGGCCACAAAAACTGAAATATCCAGATAGGCTACTGACCCTAATCCTTCTTTCTTCCTTCTACACAAATACAATTTAAAAATTATAGACATCTTGGGCTGCCTGGATGGCTCAGTCGGTTGAGTGTCTGACTCTTGATTTCAGCTCAGATCATGATGTCATGGTTTGTGGGATTGAGCCCTGCATTGGGCTCCATGCTGAGAGTGCAGAGTCTGCTTCAGATGCTCTCTCTCCCTCTCTCTCTCTCTGCCTCTCCCCCACTCATTTTCTGTCTCTCAAAATAAATACACATTAAGAGAATTATAGGGGTGTCTGGGTGGCTCAGGTGGTTAAGCATCCAACTCTTGGTTTTGCCTCAGGTCATGATCCCATGGTGGTGGGACTGAACCCCTCGTTGGGCTCCACACTGGGTGTGCAGCTTGCTTGAGATTCTCTCTCTCCCTGTCCCTCTGCCCTTCCCCTGCTTGCGCTGGCACGTGCATGCCCCCTCCCCCCCTCTCTCAAATTGAAAGCAATGTTTAAGTGCTTAAAATATAAAACTAAGAGAAAAGGAAAGTCAACGTGTACACTATCATTACAGCTATGTAAAAATGCACACGCACGAGCAAGGACTGACCCAGAACAGAAAAATAAACTCGATACGTTAGGGCAGGGTTTGTCAACCTCAGCATTGTTGACATTTGAGCTGAATAATTCTTTGTTGTGGGGGGATATTCTGTGCACAGAAGGATATAAAGCAGCATCCCTGGCCTCTGCCAACTGGATGCCAGTAACATCTCCCTAGCTGTGACAACTAAAAATGTCTCTATCCATTGCCACACATCTCTTGGGGAGCAGGATCACCCCCTGGGTTTAGAACTACTGTGCAGGGTGAAAGAAAAGTTTTTAAAAGTTACTGTTTGGATGCCTGGCTGGCTCAGTCAGTAGAACATAGGACCCCGGATCTCAGATCTCGGTGTTGTGGGGTTGTGAGTTTCAAGCCCCACGCTGGGTATAGCGATTACTTCAAAATAAAATCTTAAAAAAAAGAGTTACTTTTCAATGTTGCCATCATGTTTGTTCAGTATATACATTTTGGAAGGGAAAGGTAAACCCCTTGCGATATAGCATCTAACACTGTTTTTCAAAAGTTAGAACTTATCCATTAAATGTGAACAACTGAAAAAGTTTCAGAACTTCTACCCCCCCCCCCCAATCTATTATAGAAGAGAAAGCTGAACTTCTCAGTGTTTGGAAACTTGACCTGGCTGTAAGTATGAGATATCATAAATAAGTGTCGTAATTGACCTGAGAAATAAAAATATCCAAATCATTCTGGCTCCCAAAATACCCTCTCAAAGTGTACACTTTGCATATATTCAGAATGGTTTACATTTAAATCCAAATACTGAGAAAGAAATAGTATGACTCAACAAGGAACACATACTTTAAGACAATTTAAATAAAGTTTTCCAACTAAAAGGAAATTGCACTGGCTCTAAATGAAACTCACTCTATTTTTAAGGTCCTATGTTCCAGTCTTTTAAGGACCACTAAGAGTGCTCCTTTGCCAAAAATATTTCTTTTCAACCACTCCTCGTCATTTCTGTTTCTTGGCTCACATAGCAAAGAATGCCTTCTAGTTAAGAAACTGACATGAAGAGAAGGCACAAGAGATGCTGTTTCAAGCATCTCCTCTCCAGAAAATTCTATCGTATCAAGGCTTTGAATTCATATGGGCTCATGAAAGTTGAAATCCTGTTACATGATCATCCTGAATGATCTTTTCACATGCACAAAAGCATCGTGTATACCTAACATAGTATTCACTTGAGCCAGGAACAATCTTCTTTCTTTATATAAGCCTGGGACCGGCCTAAAAATGCATTTTGGTTGTTTTCCCCTCCACTTTCAAAACACACTAGGCTTGTAGAAATTTACTGTTTGTATTTACCAATGTGCGCTTCTCCATGTTAGTCTCTAGTTTACCCAAGACAGGAAGCTTGCCACAGTGCAGAGAAACAGAGAAAATCTTCCAAATGATCCCAGAGCTGGAGAATGTGGAATACTTAGCTACCCAAAGCATTGTAGTAGGAAAGCAGAGGGAGGTGGTCTATAGATGGCAGAGGTGGTGGAGACGAATGGACATTCAGTGACGCGCAGCGTGGACAAGAAAGGGTGAAAATGGCTGTGGAATGAGCAGGATGAGAAAACTGGCACTCTGGGTGATGAGAGAAATGGATGAGGTTGTAGCTGGAAAGGCAGAAAGTAACTGACTTGATGACGTCTGATGCTGAAGATGCAAAAGGCCTCCAGAGCTTCATCGGGAATTAAGGTTCCGCATGATGAACCTAAGGCGAAAAGGCAGAAAACAGCCTACAACCAGGGGAAGCCGTGGCTCCGAGGACTTCGTCCGGGCCGGGACCTTCAGGCGCGGTTGGCGGTGCAGGGCCGAGTCTTCGCCTGGGCGGTGGGAAAAGGAACGCCCGCCTAGCTGACTGACAGGGTTCCAAGCTCTCTCTCAGCAAGACAGGCAGCCTAAACCTAAAGGCCTGGGGCGGCTGGGTCCCAGGAGACGGACGAGCCCTTCTTCAGGCGGTTTCACTCCAGCCCGCGACTACAAAGGCAGAGCTACGACAGGCTCTCCTGTTTCAGGCCATACTGGGGAGACGAGCGAGAAAGACGTAGAATGCTGAAAAGGGACGGGGAGTAGGCGCTTTCCTCCTCGGGGCTGAAGCGGGAACAGGGGGAACCTCAGGAACCAGGTCGGAAATTGTCTTTTGGAGAGTCCCGAGTCGCACGGCTCCTCCACCGCTGCTCCGCTGCCAGCTGCAGGTGCCTTCTCAGGCCGGAGCGTCATAGCAACCGCGCTGGCCGCAGGGACGCCAAGGCATCCTTCCGGCGGGAACCATAGAAACGACGCGCACCATTGGCTCAGGGGCTGCTCTTCCTGTGGAGACAGTGCACACCATTGGCTTTTGGGTCGTGGGGTGGGGTTTTTCGGCAGGATTGAAGGTACGGCTCATTCCGTTGGCTTTGCAGTAACCATGGTCACAACCGGGCGCACGCTTGCTACTTCGGGGATACATTTTGTTAGCGGGCATTTATAACTATCAAATAGCTTCCCGCCTGGCCTTATCTAAAGACCGGGCCTAATGGTTTTATTTTTTTCTAGAAGTAACTTCATTCTTAAAAGGGAGAGGGTCAGGAGTTCTGAGTTTTAAGCCTAGATCCGTCACTACCTGGGGCGCCTAAGACAAATCACATTTTTGGACCCGTCTTTATTACTGTAAAACATGAATAAACCGGACTTGACTAGAATTGTCCCTGAGACAGAGCTCTTTAGAAGTTCTAAGCACTAAAGAAGAAGGAGGAGAAGAAGAAGAAAGGGGGGGGGAGGAGGAGGAAGAAGAGGAGGAGGAGGGGAAGGAGAAGTCCCAAGCACTGAAAATTCAGTTTGGATGAACCCTTCCTTCCTCCACCTATGTCATGCAAAATAATTTCTAAGTGACAATTCGACAGAGGCTTGGTTTATATCATCTTCATTTAAATGCTCTTATTGCAAGATTCTAGTTCTTCAAAGCTTGATTTGACTCCTGTTTTGGGGGCCCTTGCTTTGCTGATACCCCACACAGGTACATTTCAGTCTTATTCTAGTTCCACATAGGATCCTTTCCAAAGCTTGGCCAGTTGTCTGGACAGATCTTATCCCTTACTTTCTGTAAGTGCTTCAACCATTTCCTCGTGCAAGAGCCCTGCAAGAAGTGTTTTTACTCTGATCTAAAATGCTCACCACCATCACTTCCGGCCCACTTGACTCCTACTTATCAGTTCAAGTGTCACTTCCTCCAAACAATCCTTGGTCATCCAATCTAGATCAAGTGCCTTCTCATTCGCTCTCATTGACTCATGTTCCTTTTCATTATTTCTTCCCTTGCACACTCCTATTTGCTGTTAAAGAAACAAACAAAAAAATCTCTTGGAATATTAACATGTGTGAATACTGTTTAAGTGCTCCAAATGAAAATTAAACTGAATTGGGAAACACTTTAAATAATTGCATGTAGGGAAGTGGCGTTTATTTAAGCATAACAAAACAGGATAGGAAATGGTTCTCCAGGGAAGTAATAATTATGGCAGAAACAAACATTAAGATCTCTTCTAGTTTTCACTCCATTTGCTCTTATTGGACATTCCAACATCATAATGACAGTCATCATTCACATAAAGCAATAGATGTAGGGAAGAAAATCAATCTTTTGCTTCCTATCCCTTCAGTACTGCAGCCACTGCTGACAGAGCTTGTTGTCTTTGAGGTTTTGCTAATTGGACCTTAAGTTAATTTAAAATTTTTGTTCAATGAAACTGCTGCTTACAGAATAGTCCTGATTGCTGCAGTTATTTTTCCTCTGCTCACAGAGTCACATCTCCTGACTTACTGATTTATTTCAATGCATTTCGGCACCTCTACTCAAATCTTTTCAACTAAAATTGTGCCTGTCATTAGACACAAGGGGGTACCCTTCCCAACTCCATGAAATAGCACTAATTATATTTTATTTTGTTAAAAGTTTGAGAGAGAGAGTCAGCGCGAGTGGGGGACAGGGAGAGAGACAGAGACAGGGAATCCCGAGCAGGCTCTGTGCTGCCAGTGCAGAACCCGATTCCAGGCTTGAACTCATGAAACCGCGAGATCATGACCTGAGCCGAAACCAAGAGGTAGATGCTTAACCTACTGAGCGACCAGGTGCTCCACTAACAGCATTTTAAATCAAATATGTATAACTCCTATTTCTATCTACTTATTAATGGTAGTTTTTCAATATGCACTCTGGATCATCCTACAGATCATTAGGGGATTTTTCTGAACCACACTTCTTGTGCACTCCCAACCCAAAGCGCAGAACAGTGAAAGTTGCTTTGAAATCTTAAGAATTCAGGGACCAAGAGAGGCACCAGAATAATACTGCCACCGCCAGAAAATACACCAGAAAATTTAAGCGCAGGTGAAAAATCTACATGCCAGGCACCAGACTAATGCTTTATCTTCACTGTTTTATCTAATCCTCGCCACAAAGGGCATTACTTAGCAGAGAGATTTATTATCTCTGGTTTATAAATGAGGAGCCTGAGAGGAAGTTAAGGGTGTAAGCTTACAAAGGTCACAGGTGACACAGCTGGAACCATCAAACTTAGGCTGACTCCAAAACCCATACTCCTTACCACATTGTAAAGCTTCCCTCAAGGCAGAAGTCACTAATAGGTCCCTGCCTGGCCCCGGGGTAGAAGCCAAAGTTAAATTTCCCCTAAGAGCAGTTCTAAAATATTTGAAAGGCAAACTGTTATCTCAAATAGAGTCAATCTAGAAAAAGGAGCAAAAAGTAAATGTAGGGGGAAGCACATCACTCTACAGGGAATCTATACCAAGGGAAGTGTCCTTCTCTCCTACTCCCATCTTTGATAAAAACAACATCATTTCCATTGTGTTGGCTTTTGGGCACATACTTTATTGCACTTTATTATTCATACATCCATTTCCCAAACAGAGACATATTTATTCATCTTTTCAATCTTCATAATCCTCAGGACCTACCACATAGTAGGCATCAAGAAATATTTGATCTTCAAGGCATGGCCATTCATGCATCCCTAATCCTTCTCATAGTATGAAGAAGGTTGATATTCAGGCCTCACATGTATATGCTGAGGCATATAGTTCCCAATGAGCTCTTTTTCTAAAGGTGAGCAACAGTTTGTGTTCATTTTCAAAATCCAGATGATAATCAGGTGAGTGTGTCAGGTGGTTTGGTCGTAACTGCTTTGCTCTTGTTTTCATTTTTATGGAGTATGAAATGACCTTTAAAAGACAAATACCAAACTATATTCACCTGCATACCACTCACTGCTTTCTCCCTTCATTTTCTCTGTCTTTATGAAAGCAAAGGGTTTATTTTCACCACTTGTAAGAGCCCTGATCCACTGAACAAGTTTTGATCCTACAAAGGCTTTTCACTTCAGTTTTTGTCATGTATAAAAGCTGTGTGTCGAGACTGAAGATCATCCACTATCTTGTCTTCTATATCTACACCTTTCTCTACTTCTTCCTCTGATAGCAATATCTTGGTTTCTGAGTCTTTGGTTAGAATAACCACAAAGGACCGTCGTGACTCAATGCTATTAGCTATCACCACTTGATGTCGATAAACTTCCAAAGCATTCCGTGCACGATCAAGTATGATGGAAGGGTCAGTCTCCAACTTAAAGGAAATTATAAATGCTTTGGGAGCCCAGTCTTTAACCAAAGGAGAAAGCATTTTTGGCACCATCTTCATTGTTATCTGTATAGGAAAAAGAAAAGCTTAATAAGCAAACAAAGCTCAGTATCTACCAGGTCAATCTCATGGGAAACTAAGGAAGCAAGAACTCAGATTTTTGGCTAAGTCAGTTTAAGTGGTATTTCTCATTGTCAAACTTTTCAAAGCATTTATACATGCTTGGCATAAAAGCCTTGGTTCTAGAGGGTTCATAAAGATACCTAATTCCAAGGCTTTATACAAATCCTGGGACAAGCCATGAATTAACCTTGCCCTACCACCCTCATTACCATTAACAGAGCTCTAGAAAAAGAGCATTATATTTTATTAAACATTCCCCTCATTTTACCAAACGCTCAAATAAACAAATGCAAATAATCTGTTCATGCAAATCTATAACCCAAATGTAACTTTGGCAGCAATTTAATTAAAGTTGGGTTTTTAAACCTCTGCCTAAAATATTTCTTGCACCGGTAGAATGGCTATTTGACTCCACTTAAACACTGTCACTCGTAACACATCTTAGCGCTGAAGAAACAGAACTGATTTTTATCTTCATTTGATCAAAACTCCCACTATGCCATTCTTGATCCCTTCTAAGAATGTTGAGTCGGTTTGTGTATTTTCAAGGAAGAACCGAAAAATACAGGATACACCAAAGCTCCCAGATTTTTAAAAGTGTGAATTTACTACGATAATTATCAGGATTTCCCCCTCAGAAAGTTAGCATAGGGATTATACATACATTCCCCACTTAATTTTTCTGCTTAGCATTTTCCACTATCTAACATAGTATGCATTTGGCTTATTTATGGTCTCCTCGGCAAAGGAGAAGCAACACAGGGGCACAGTGTATTTCTTTACACTGCTTTATCTCCAAGTCCTGCCATAGTATTTGCCATATAGAGGGTACTCAATAAATTATTTGTTGAACAAATGAACAGCAAGTGCCCCACAGGCAGAGTTTCTCCTTTTAAATTCTGCTTGTATCATAAATGATTAAGAATTCTCTCAGGTTCCAAGAAGCCAGATCATCTCAACATCTGAACCACACCACTAGTCACCCCATACCCCTTCCTCAAACTACAGCCATCATGGTTATCTGACTTACACCCACCGCTCTCTCTCTAATTTACCTTTCCTATTGATGCCAGAATGTTCTTTTCAAACAAGAATTTTTGTCTCATTCTCCTACTTGTTTTCCTTAGCTCCACAGGATAAAGTTCCTTAAGAGGGAATACAAAATCTTCTGCGAAGTAAGCTCTCTTCAGGCTCCCCACTCTCCCTGCTCTCCAGCCTTACCAAAGAATTTCAGTTCACCGCACACTGCTCATTTCCAAACTTCAATCTGTACTCAATCTGTAATGACCTTCCCTACTTTGTCTGGTATACTCTCTACTCATCTTTTAAAACCCAGTTATGTCATCTCTTCCAGGAAGCCTTCCTTGACTTCCCCAAGATTCACTCACCCCATGCTCTGACTTCACTTTGTACGTACCTCTACTAGAGCATTTATCACTCTGTACTGTAATTATGTCTGTGTCCAGCTCCCTCACTAGAGTGTGAGGTTCTTGAGGGAGGGCGGTGTCTTATTCATCTCTGTATCCCTAGTGCCTAGCACATACGGAATGCAGAAAGGCCATCTCCAGATCAAGAGGGAATTAACCCAAGATTGATTATAGGGGGATCAGATCTCTGGAAGAGAAGCGCCTGTCACCTGCAGTGGGCCCCCAGATGACTGGATCTTGTGTTCAGGCATTTCTGAGACAGGAACATAGAAATCTGACACGGCCGCAGCCAGGTAAAACATCGCAGAAGAGCCTGCAGAGAGAAGCACAGGGTGTAATAAATCGGAGTGGGATATGGGATCGGGTCCTTTTCAACTCAGGCTCCCTTGGCTGTGAGACCGCGGATAATGAAAAGGTGAGGGGAAAAGTGTCTGGGGGAGAAAGGCTCTGCCTGCAGGAAACCTTGGACTCCTAGAGCACGCACCCAGCGGATTGAGCGCCTGGGCCGCAGCCTGCAGCAGATGCAAATAGTCCGCCAAAGTGGAGAACTCCACGGCAAGGAAGGTGCCGGCAGCCGCAGCCTCCTGGTAGCTCCGCAGA
The DNA here is from genome assembly GCF_007474595.2 of Lynx canadensis. NCBI lineage: Eukaryota > Metazoa > Chordata > Mammalia > Carnivora > Felidae > Lynx > Lynx canadensis. Next base: position 32,821,236 of record NC_044310.1, on the reverse strand, counting down.
GCGGCCGCGAAGCCCGGAAGTGCATTCTCCTCGGCCTCCAGGCTCAGCAAGCCCGGAGGGGTTGAGCCGCTGGGCCGCAACGCCGACAACCAGGTCTGGGGCGGGAAGCGGTGGGCAAAAGGGAAGGCGGAGCGAGCGCGGTACAGGAACAGGACCCCGTAGCCCGCGGCCAGGAAGGCCTCGGCCGAGGTGGCACCGCGCCGCCCGCTGCTGAAGTTGTCCAGGAAGCGCACTGGTCGGGCTTCCAGGGGGACCTTGGTGCCGCCGGACGTGATCAACACCACCCGCCGGCCCTGCGCGCCCAGCCTGGCGGCGAAGCGAGCCATAACCTCGGCGTAGCGCGCAGCTCCCGCAGGCTTGGGGAACTCGGCGACCAGGTCCACTTCCGCCATCAGTCCCTGGGCGCGCCCCACACTGGCGCACACTCTACCGCCACCGGCGCCGCGCCCCAGCCCGGCTCCAGGTCCCCGCGCAGCCGCAATAGCGAGGGGGCGGACCTTTACCTTACGCCGCACGCCGGCGCCAGCCTTCTCCGCGTCGGGGGAGGCGTGCCGGTTTCGACCCACAGCGCGGCAGAGGTGACCCTGAGCTAGCGGGACTTGTGGGCGGGCAGGCATCTGGAAGAGTCACATTCCCCTCATGTTAGTTTCCTCCTCCGGTAACGAACTGTCCATGTTTGCCTCTAACCGGCCACCGTATAGGCCTTCCTGGACTTTGATTCCACTAGAGTCAGATTGCCCGGCCATTTAACCTTCGGGACTTAACTGGGGGGAGTTTTGTGGGTTTTTTTTTTTTAATTATTATTATTTTTTAACCCCACAAATACACTCTAGATGTCAGTGGAACTGCGCTTCTCCCCCCTGAGCTTGAATTCCTGGGAACGAGGCTGCCCGGTAGTGGTCACGTGACGCCGGCGTCCGGCTTGTCCTCTCCAGGCAACCGTCCTGGGGACCGAAGACGCCGCTGGCTGCAACATGGACATCATCTGCCCGCTGGCGGTGCCCAAGGGGCGCCGGCTCTGCTGCGAAGTGTGCGAAGCCCCGGCCGAGCGCGTGTGCACGGCCTGCACGGTCACTTATTACTGGTAGGCCCTGAAATGTGGCACGTGGGCCCCTCAACTCCCTCCCTCTCTCCCCATTACAGGTCTGGGTGCCCTGCGTAAGCCATAGCACCAGCTCTGCCAGGGAACACTCAACGCGGTTTCAAGACAGGTCCCCAAGACTTCTGTGTGTGCCTCTTCTCCCACTCATTCATTCGTCACCAGATGTTTTGTTGACCGCCTACTGTGCGCAATGCACTGTTCTAGAAGCTGAAGTTAACTAGTGGAAACTTGGTGGACTGTGTCCCTCAAAGATCTAACATACTAATGCGGAAGATAGATAAACAAAAAGAAAACAAGATAATTTCAGAGAGTCATAAATGCCATAAAGACAAAGAAAATGTGATGGGATGTAGGGCAGACAGCTTCTTGGAGGGTAGATACTGATGTGAAAATAAAGTAGGAGCAGTCCACCGTGGAAATGCTGGGCTCTGAGGGTGTAAAGGCTGTGGTGTGTTTGAGGAATAGAAACCAGGCCAGTTTGGTGCACAGCCAAGACGGTGAGAGTGTGGGGAGGGTAGTAGAAAATGAGATGAGATTTCATTCATTCAACATAACATCCCCTGATCTTTGCTTCCAATTAGACCTATGTTGGACCTGGGATAAAACTGCTAGGTGGCAGATGGCCAGAAACCTAGTCCAGCAAACTAACTTGTTTTAAAAAGTCATTATAATAGACTCAGCATGACAAGTACTGTCACTCAAGGTGCGCTGTTTCCGGGGACCTCTAAGGATGGAAGCCTAGTGGCTGGGGGCAGTATCTGGAAAGGTTTCTCTGAGTAAATAATGTTTGCGATGACTCTTGAAAGGTCAGTAGGAAATTGCTAGGTGAATGAACAATGAAGACAGAAGGGCAGGGTACTCCTGGCATCCAGGTCTACTTGGGTAAAAGCTAAAAGAACAGAGTTTATTCAGAGCCGGGTAGAGAAGGTAGTGGAGGAAGCAGTTGCTGATTTTCACATTGCAGACTGGACCCATTAGCAGATCATGGATAAATCACAACCAGCATTTTAAGGAAAATGCACTTTTTTAAGGAAGAAAGTAGAATAACATAGAAAGTATCAGAGTAACCCTACTTGAATTGTTTCTTGAAAATTTTTAGCATTTTATGTGGATATGTGTGTTTGTAATGGTAAAATGTATTTCTTACTAAAAAGAACGTTTAAAAACGATTGTGGTAGGTAGTAGTAGGAGTTTAAACCAAGAAGATACAGGTTAGGGCCAGATGGTGACATGAGATCGAGAAGTTTGGAATTTATCCTCTGGGGTGTCATGGATCGTTTTGATGGGCTCTCCCTTGTGTTAAGGAAGGATGACAGTAGCAGTGTGGAAGATAAATTGGAAGGTAGACCCTGGAGGCCGCATCACTGATTAAGAAGTTGTTGCAGTTGGGGCACCTGGGTGGCTCAGTCAGTTAAGCATCTAACTTCAGCTCAGGTCATGATCTTGCAGTCCGTGAGTTTGAGCCCCTCATTGGGCTCTTTGCTGACAGCTCAGAGCCTGGAGCCGGCTTCGGATTCTGTTTCTCTCTCTCTGTCTCTCTGCCCCTTCCCTGCTCACACTCTGTCTCTCAAAAGGAATAAATGTTAAAAAAAAAAAAAAAAGTTGTTGCAGTGATCCTAGCGGAAAGTGAATCTACCTCTCTCAGACTGAATTAGGTGTTCCTCCTCAGTGCTCTCGCAGCACTCTATATGTTCCCTAGCCTAAAATTTAGGACACAGATTGACATCAGTTGTTTAATAGTCCATATTCCTCACTAGGTCTGTATATCCCATGAGGGAAGGGACGGCATCTGTGTTTTTCTTGCAGTGTCTTCATTGCCTTTAGAATACAATTCAGGATTTGTAGCAAAAACTACAAAGCCCTGGTCATTTCTCTACCTTCATTTCCCACTACACTCACCCTCTCTTCTCCTTCATGTAGTTACCGAGGTTTTCTTCAGGTCTAGTTTGCCAAGTCCTTTCCTCCCTCAGTTTCTTTGCCTGGACTGTTTTCTCTACTAGGAACGTCCTCTTCAGCCACAAGCTCCCTCTCATCCTTCAGTTCTCAGGAATGTTATTTCTTCAAAGAGGTCTTTCTGGAAGTACTCCTCTCTGAGTTTTCTCGCTCACCTTTTTCTTCGTTTTTCCTGTACTTTTGTATTTCGTGTTTACTTGTTTAGTATCTGTGTCTCTTACTAAACCCACTGGCTGCACATACCGCACACTCAGTGATCATTTGTTGAATAAGCGAGCTTCTGAGTGGATAGTAAACCTATTAACACAGAAGGAGGTGATGGGGGGTGACAGATTGGGTAGGGGATACACAGTTTGAGGGCCTTCAGGTCCCTTGGGAGAGATGGCTAGTAAACCACTTCAAGTACAGGCCTGGCACTCAGGGGAGAGAGAAGAGCCTCTACCTGATATGAGCATCTACCTCTTTCCCTCTTGCCTTCATCCCTGCAGCCAGAAGTAATTCCTTCTTCCTCTCAACTCACTTTGTCGTCACTCTCTACTCTCAGATGACTCTTACTTCCCTTCTTCATTTTAGTTGTTGACACGTGTGCTATCTCAATTTTATTATGTTCCATTAATGCAGGATATTATGTTGAATATGTGTAGAAGGACTATCCTGCAAATGCTGTCTTTTGATCTGTGTCAAACCCATCTGTATATACCTTACAGTCTCTTGCAGAGTGTCGTGAAACAGTCGGAACTAAATATGTGATGAATGCATGAATAAGTTATTATTTCCTATGCCCTTATCCACCATTAGTTCCTTTCTCCTCTTTCACTGCCTTTAATTCTCTTTAAGGTATTCTCCTCTCCCCTCCACCTTCTTTTCTTCAGATTTCTCTATGCTTGTGTCCTGGGAATTTTAAGATTTATCCATAAAATAAGGCTGAGTTAATTGTTCTGCATCTCAGAAATGGGGGCTTTAATACTCCTCCCTCACCAGGTTTTGTGGTCGAGTGCAAAGCATGTAGCATCATGCCTGAAACCAAACTGACACTCAGTAAATATTCTTTTCCTTCATTCCAAATTTAAGGAGCGAGAAGGACAGTAAACTTGAATTTGTGAAAGTTTTTTTTTCTCTTTTTTTGCAAAAGAGTTTTTTTTCTTTTAAAATGTTTTAAAATGTTTATTTATTTTTGAGAAAGTGAGAGACAGAGGGTGAGCAGGGGAGGGGCAGAGACAGCCAGAGACACAGAACTGGAAGCAGGCTCCAGGCTCTGAGCTGTCAGCGCAAAGCCCGATGCAGGGCTTGAACTCATGAACTGTGAGATCATGACCTGAGCCGAAGCTGGATGCTCAACTGACTGAGCCACCCAAGCACCCCAAAAGATTTTTTTTCTCTAATTATTAATGTAACTCATGCTTACTATAGAGAATTTGAAAATATAAAAAATAAAGAAGAAAAATAATCTATAATCTCACAATTTAGAGATTAATAGTCTGATATCTTGGTCAATTTCTTTATACTCTTTTCCTATAAATACATCTGTTTTATACACTCTGTTAATCTTGCACATATTGTTCTATATTGGATTATGAGAATGTAGCCAGGGAACAGAACATTTGTAAGAAAAGGCAATTTTATTAAAGTACACACTGAAACATTACAGAAAGTTACAAGAGGCTTTAGTAGTGTAAGTTAGCAAATCATTGCATATAGATAAGAGTGATTTGCAGTAAGTTTTATTTAACATGTGGGGCACAAATTAAAATGTTTTCACTGATCAGGAAAAGAAAACGAATAGTGAAGTGGCATTCAATAGTAGGAGACAGTATGATCTGTGGTAAACTGCAGAATGAGTGTCCTGCCTAATGTCTTCCAAATTTACTCTAAAAAACATGGTAATGGTTGGGGGGCTGGGATGGCTTCATCGGTTAAATGTTCAACTCTTAGATTCAGTTCAGGTCATGATCTCATGGTTTGGTGAATTCAAGCCCCACATTGGGCTCTGTGCTGACAGCGTGAAGCCTGCTTGGGATTCTCTCTCTCCCTCTCTCTCTCTGCCCCTCCCCTACTCATGCTGTCTCTGTCTCTCTTAAATAAATAAACTTAAAAAAAATTAAACAAACTTATTAAAACACAAAACAAAACATGATATTGGCCAAAAAATGTCTAGCTCACAGGCTACTTGATTGTGAGCCCTGATTGAAAACATATTTTCAACTCCTTTATGCATGACTCTGTGCTGGGTATTAGGGATTAGACAGATGAATAAGAAAAAAGAACTCATGAATATATAAATAATGCTCATTTTATTTGGAAAGGCTAGATATGTCAAATGCTCTCAGTGGAACAAAAATTCAGGCAGTTAAGTAAATTAATATTTCCATTGCTCACACGATTATTCAAAAAGTCCCTATTTAATAAATATCCTATGGAACTCAACTGTTTCTATATCCTGGCTGTTAAGTGCTTTAATTGATTTGTTTACAGTAATTCTCTATAAAGTTTTTTAAGTGCTTTATGTCATTTCTATGATAGCAGTTACAGTTTAAAGAGAAAATACCTTATTGCCTTTCTGTTGTCCCAGAAGGAAAGAAAGAAGGAGAGAGAGGTTGAACAAAGCTATATGTTGTCTATGACTGTTTTTGTGCTACCACAAGAGTTGAATTTTTACAACAGAGACCATGTAGCTCTCAAAGCCTAAAATATTTGGCCCTTTACAGACAAACTTTGCTGACCCTGTGCTAGGTTATTGTTACCAGTTTTGGAATATGTATAAATGGAATCAGTTAACTTAGACATTTGAGTAAAAATATATAATCGGCTGTAGAAATGCAAAAATTCATGATTTATGTATCCAACAACAGAGTCTCAAAATGCATGAAGTAGAGAAGGGAGAAATAATTAATAGTTGGACATTTCAGTATTCCACCGTGAATAATGAACAGGAGATAAGCAAGGAGATACAAGGCTTGAACAACACTATAAGCCAACTAGACCTAACAGACATCTATATACATTCTTCTCAAGTGCATATGGAATATTCTCCAGGATAGACCATGTATTAGACCATAAAGCAAGTCTCAATAAATTTATAAGGGTTGAAATTATACAAAGTATGTTCTGTAACCACAGTGGAATGATATTAGTAATAACAGAAGGAAATTTGGGGAATTTATGAATGTATGGAAATAACACAGTCTTAACCTGTGAGTCAAAGAAGAAATCACAAGGGAAATTAGAAAATGCTTTGAGATGAAATGAGAACAAAAATACCAATACTAAAACCTACGGGATGCAGTAAAAGCAGTACTCAGAGGGAAATTTCTAGCTATAAACACATACATTATAAAAGAAGTAAGATCTCAAATCAGTGACCTGCCCTTCCACTTTAAGAAACTAGAGAAAGAAAAAGCAAACTCAACCCAAAACTAATGGAAGGAGGAAAATATTAAAGATTAGAGTAGAGAGAAGTGAAATAGAGAATAGAGAAGCAAGAGAAAGAATCAACAAAACTAAAAATTGATATTTTAAAGAGATTAACAAACTTGACAAACCTTTATTTAGATTGACCAAGAAGAGAACACCCAAATTACTAAAGTCAGAAATCAAAGTGGGGACATTGCTAGCAACTTTGCAGAAATCAAAGAGGTTATAAGAGAATACAATGTAGAAATGTATGCCAACAAATTAGAAAACCTAGATGAAATATATTCCTAATAAGACACAAACTGGCAAACTGACTCAAGAGAAAAAGAATTTCTGAGTTGATCTGTTAACTAAAAAGATTTAGCTAGCAACCAAAAACTTCCCACAAAGAAAAGCCCAGGACCAGATGACTTCACTAGTGAATTCTATCAAATACTTAAAAATTAATGCTAGTTAGTTCTTCAAGATTCTTCAAAAACTGTTCCAAAAAGTAAAAGAGGAAGAAAAAGTCCCCAACTCATTTTATGAGGCCCACGTTACCCTAATATCAAAACCAGACAAAAATATCACAAGAAAAAACTACAGATCAACATCCCTCATGAATATGGGTGCAAAAAATCCTCAACAGAATACTAGCAAACCAAATCCAGCAGCATATAAAAAAGGATTATACATCATGACCAAGTGGCATTTCTTCCAGGAATTCAAGGTTGGCTCAACATGCTAATATCAATCAGTTTAAGACATCATTTTAACAGATTCGAAGACAAAAACCACACGATAATCTGAATAGATACAGAAAAAGCATTTGATAAAATCCAACACCCTTTATAATAAAGACACAACAAATTAGGAATAGAAAGAAACTTTCATAACTTGGTAAAGGGTATCTGTGAATAAACTTATAGAGAAACAGCTAACATCATATTGAGTGATCAAAGACTGAAAGCTTCTCCCCCTCCCCCCAAAAATCAGGAATGAGACAAGAATGTTACCTTTATTACTTCTATGCAACATTGTTCTAGAACTAGTTGGGGCAGCTAGGCAAGACGATGAAATAAGAGGGATCCAACTTGGAAAAGAAGGAGTAAAAAAGACTTCTTTTTGGTGATGACATGATTTTATATAGAGAAATCCCTAAAGAACCTACAAAAAAAAAACCTATTAGGACTAATACATGAATTCAGTAAGGTTACAGGATACAAGATCAATGTGCAAAAATCAGTTGTATTTCTGTATGCTAGCAACGAGCAATCTGAAAATTAGGAAAGCCATTCCATTCACAATAGCGTCAAAAAAATTTTTTTTAATCCAAGAATGGCAAGACACAAACATTTTTGAAAGAAATGAAAGACCTACATAAATGGAGAGACATTCCATATTCATAGTTTATGAATATGTTTATGAAGTATTAAGAAGACTTATTAAGATAGTGACACTTAAAAATGATCTACAGATTTAGTGCAATCCGTGTCAAAATTCCAACTGTCACTTTTGCATAAATGGCCACACTGATCCTAAAATTTATATGAAAATGCAAAGTACCCAGAATAGCCAAAAAGTCTTTTAAAAAGAACAAAGTTAGAGGACTCATACTTTTCAGTTTCACATTTTACTATGAAGCTACGGTAGTGAAGACTGTGTGGTACTGACGTAAGGATAGACATATAGATCAATGGACTAGAATTGAGAGTCCTGAAATAAGCACATACATTTATGGCCCATTGATTTTCAACACAGGTGCCAAGACCATTCAACTGGGGAAAGAATGGTCCCTTCCAGATGGTGCTGGGATAACTGCATAGCCACATGCAAAGGAATGAATTTGGACTCCTACCTTACACCATATATGAAAAGAGCTAAATGTAAGAGCTAAAACCAAAATTTTCAGAGGGAAACTTAGTTGTAAATCTGTGTAATTTAGGATTAGGCAACCATTTAGATAGGACACCAAAAACACAAAGATCCAAAGAAAAAGTGGATTAGCTGGACTTCATCAAAACTTAAAACTTCTGTGCATCAGGGGCACCTGGGTGGCTCAATCAGTTAAGTGCCTGACTCTTGATTTCGGGTTAGGTCATGATCTCACGGTTCGTTAGTTCAAGCCCCGTGTGGGGCTCTGCACTGGCAGTGTGGAGCCTGCTTGGGAGTCTCTCTGTCCCTCTCTGTCCCTCCCTTGCTCTCTCTCTTTCTCAAAATAACTTAAAAAATAAAAATTTAAAACTTCTGTGCATCAGATAAGCAAGATAAGTCAGTCAGAGAAAGATAATACCATATGATTTCATTCATATGTGGAATTCAAGAAACAAAACAAATGAGCATAGAGGAAGGGAAGGACAAATAAAATAAGAAAAAAAGCAGAGAAGGAGGCAAACCACAAGAGACTTTCAATGATAGAGAACAAATGGAGGGTTGCTGGAGGGGAGGTGGATAGAGGGATGGGTTAAATGGGTGATGGGTATTAAAGAGGGTACTTGTGATCAGCGCTGGGTGTTGTATGTAAGTAATGAATCACTGAATTCTACTTCTGAAACCAATTTTACCCTATATATTAACTAACTTGAATTTAAATAAAAATCTCAAAAGAGAAAAAAAAAGAATTAGAAATTTATTATAAAGAAAAGGCAGATTTTTTTTTTTTACAAATAAAGTAAGTACCAAAAAACAAAACAAAACAACAACAACAACCCAAAAAACTGTGCATCAGAGAACATCATCAAGAAGGTGAAAAGACAACCCACAGAATGGGAGAAAATATTTACAAATCCGATACCTGATAAGGATCTTCTGTCTGGAATATGTAAAGGACTCTTAAAACTCAACAGCAAAAAGCTAAAGACTCAGTTAAAAAATGGTCAGAAGATTTGAATACACAATTCTCCAAAGAAGATCTACAAATGGCCAATAAGCACATGAAATGATGCTGAACGTTTTTGTTAAGGAAATGCAAAATAAAATCACAATGAGATACTACTTCACACACACTAAAATAGCTTTAATTAAAAAAAAGAGAATAGCAAGTGTTGGCAAAGATACAGAAAACCGAACCCTTCATATATTGCTGGTGGGCTATAAAAGTGTACAGCCTCTGTGGAAAACGTTTTGGCAGTCCTCAAAAAGTCAAACATAGAGTTACTATATGACCCAGCAATTCCATTCTTAGGTATGTGCTCAGAGAATTGAAAACATACGTTCAGTCTAGAATGATGGAGATGTGAGTTGTGTCTGTTTTTCTCTGCAAGTAATAATATGTTCACATGTAGTCTGCAGTTTTGTGCATATGTTGTGCAAATTCTTAAATGAGAATTGCTTGGACAAGGGTCATGCATATGTATCAATTTGCTAGACATCACCATAAAACCATCCAAATTTTTGCGTGAAAGTTCTCCTCTTCCCACACTATTAAAATATTAAAATTTCAAACTTTAAAATAAAAGAAAACATATGTTCACACAAAAACTTGTATACAAGTATTCATAGCAGCATTATTCATCATAGCCAAAAAGTAGAAGTAACTCAAATGTCCACCAACTGATGAATGGATAAACATTAAAAGTGATACAGCCACGCAGTGGAATATCATTCCGTCGTACAAAGGAATAAAATATTGATAAATGCTATGAAATGGATGAACTTTGCAAACATCATGCTAAGTGTAAGAAACCAGACCCAAAAGGTCCCATGTTATCTGTTAACATTTATATGTAATGTCCCAAAGAGTCAAACACAGAGAGAAAGTAGATTAGTGGTTTCTGGGCATCAGTGGGTGGAGAGAAAAATGAGGAGACCGGCTAGAGCAAATGGATTTTTTTTTTTTTGATTGATGAAATTGTCCTGGCATTAGATAGGGTGATGGTTTTGCAATCTTGTGATTATACTAAAAACCACGAAATTTAAAGTATACTTAAGAATGTAAAAAAAGGGGGCTCCTAGTTGGCTCAGTCGGTTAAACTTCGGCTCAGGTCATGATCTCACAGTTCGGTTCGTGAGTTCAAGCCCCACATCGGGCTCTGTGCTGACGGCTCAGAGCCTGGAGCCGGCTTCGGATTCTGTGTCTCCCTCTCTCTCTGTCCCACCCCTGCTCACACTCTTGTCTCTGTCTCCATCTCCCTCAAAAAATAAGTAAACATTTAAAAAATGTAAAAGAAATGTAAAACAAAAATAATTGGAGAAAGGGTCAGAATCAGGTAATAGGTTTGGGAATCATTCACAGAAGTAATTACTTAAGGAATGGGAATGGATTCTCTGTAGGGCTGCTGTCCTGTCCAATTAAGTGTTTAAACATACTAAATCTGTATGTAAATTTCAGAAAAGCTTTATACCAACTGTCACAGTGCTTCCCTCTGGAGAACTAAGAAAACACCTGACTCTGGAGTATAGGCTCGGAGTAACTACTTAAGCTTTCCACACCTATGCTTCCTTATCTTTGAAATAATAGCTTTGGTTTTGCTCTCAAAAAATTAAATAGTTACTAGCAAAAACACCTGCTGCACCACTGGGATTTGGGGCCGTTCCCAGGGTGTTTGTGTCAGTGTGCCCCCTGGAACAACAGACACCGCAAGCAGAGCTCTCCAGAGCTAAGTGACACAGTGGCACTCATGGTAGGAAATTGTCTCCTAGAGCCTCAACCAATGTAAATTCCTCTCCCTTCCCCGAGGAAAAGACCCTCTCACCCATCAACTTTGGTGTTCAGATATTCTGAAAATGGTCTTAGAACAATGGAGAGATAAAGTCGTCTTTGTTCCTAACCAAGCAGAAAAGCGCAACAGCCACGGCATCACCACATGACTTCGGAACGTGACCCTGTGCCCAAAGAAACAGCAGCCTCCCTCCCCAACTAGTTCTTACACCATCAAACAGCCTCATGACAAAAAAGAGATTTGTGTCAGAAATGGCATTGGGTTCCCTGCCTGACGGTATGTGTTGGGCTTACTTCTCTAGGTTTTAGGGCTGGGCCAGGAGTAGGGCCAAGAGAATCGTGGGTCAGGCCCAAGGTAAAGATCATGAAATCCGTGCTTTTATTGTCAGTGGTGTGGTTCATCAAAGAGCTGACTGGGACAGCATCCATGAGAAGATCTGTCAGCTCCTGATCCCACTGCGCACCACCATGCCCTTCTACAATTCAGAGGAAGAGCGGCAGCATGGCCTGCAGCAGCTTCGGCAGCGGCAGGTGGGTCTTGCGGGACTGTGACAGGGGTGGCTCACGGGTGCCGCGAAACTTCCCAGGAGAAAGGGCGAACCTCCTTGAGGACAGAGACTTTGTTTTGTGGCTCTATGCCCTCAGTACCATTCAGTCAGTTGTTCTCCACATATTTACTGAATACCTACTGTATTAGGTGCCAAAGGCTGCCATAACAAAATACCGTAGACTGGGTGGCTTAAACAACAGAAATTCTGGAACCTAGAAGTCCCAAGATCAAGGATGGGTATCAACAGGCTTGGTTTTCTCTGTTCACAGGCATCCCTGGTGTTTCCAAATGTCTTCTTAAAAGGACACCAGTCAAATTGGATTAGGGGCCACCCTAATGGCCTCATTTTAACTTAATCACCTCTGTAAGGCCCCGTCTTTAAACACAGTGACATTCTTGGGTACTAGGGGTTAGAGCTTGAGTTTGCGGGGGGCGGGGGGGAGAACAGAATTCAGCCTTAACACCCATATATGCCAAGTATGTTGATAACAGCATAGGTGCATAGGAGGAGGTCAAAAAAATGATGTATGAATACACTAGGGAATACATAAAGGAGATTTTATGGCATTGATAAGCATCTCAATTATTCTAAAAAAAATTAGGGCTTTATAAGCCATAAATCTCAAAACACCAGATTCATCCATTTTAGTATTGTGGCACTTTGAGAATGGCCTTGGGACAATGCAGAGTTTAAGTTATTTCTGATATTCGCTATATCTGTTATCCTAACTCCAGAAGGAAAGAGAAGATAATTTCTCTCAAAATTAACTCAAGCAGAAAGCCAGAATTTTTTAGAATGTCCTAAGACATGACAGTTTTGCTAAACCACAATTTTATTACAAATATAAGAATAATATTTATTGAATAGTTCTATTAAGCACTCATTTATGCTGATCAATGAACTACGGTGAAAAGACACTTGTTCCTGGCCCTTGAGGAACTCACAATCCGGGTTTTTTTCTATCACCTATTTTGGATTTCATGGCCACCCTAATACAAGCAGGTTAGCTAGGTGCCCTCGACCAGTTCATTAGGTGTTGGCCTTGCTCCAGGTGTACCTATGCCCGCCATTGATGGTCTAGTTTTTTCTTCCGCAGAAGCACTTGATTGAATTCTGCTACACCGTAGCCCAGAAATACCTCTTTGAAGGAAAACACGAAGCCGCTGTCCCGGCAGCTTTGCATTCGCTTCGCTTCCGCATGAACCTACACGGCCTGAGTTCCGTAGAGCTTGTGCCTGCTTACCTGCTGCTGGCCGAGGCGAGCCTGGGTAAGGGAAATGACTTGAGATCCCCGGGGGCCCCTTAAAGAGCACTATACCGGGTCGTTTCAGTGGCCAAAGAGTGCAACCTTGGAAGTGGCACCAAGACACTTTTCGTAAAAGAGCAGTGTTGCTGTAAAGTTTGGCATAAGGTGGGGAAGCAGATGTCATCAACTTTGGGCTACTACTGATGGAAATCCACTAAATAGCTGGTCTAAGCAGAAAGAGGACATTTACGAGGACCCTGGGGTGTCCCAGGGGAATTGAGTCTTCATGAGGCACTAGAATCAGAGTGTTGTAACCAACTGAGGCTGGTGCTCTGCTTCTCTCTTGGGCCTTGTCTCTTGTCTCTGCTTCTGTCTTCGCATCTGCTTTATTTTCCATCTCTGCAGATTTTTCTGCCCGATGCCTACCACAGAAGACAGCTACCCCAAGATATCAGATGTAGCTGAATTTACAGGGAATCTACATGTCCTCCAGGTTCAAGGAGGGTAATAGAAACTAATTAGCATCTGATTTCCAGTGTTCAATTCCTAGAAGAGACGGTTGTGTTGACTCAGCTTGAGTGTGGTGTTTACCTTTACCTACCTTTGTGTCAGGGTCACATGGTAATAGGAGTATAGGAACCTGCTCCCGTGGATAGGAGAGGGGGTTCTGAGAGTGGGAAGCACAGCCTTGGCGGAGCTCCATCCCACACGGTGGTTGCTACAAGAAGACAATTAGCATTTTGGAGGGGAATTAACCTTTTTGAGCCTCTGCAATGTTTTAATTACTGTCCAACCATTTTATACATCTTAATAGCCACTATTTTTTGAAACAAACTTTTAGAGGCGCTGGGTGGCTCAGTTGGTTAAGTGTCCAACTTTGGCTCTGATCATGATCTCACAGCTGGTGAGTTTGAGCCCCACCTTGGGCTCTGTGCTGACAGTTCAGAGCCTGGAGCCTGTTTCAGATTCTGTGTCTTCTTCTCTCTCTGCCCCTCCCACCCTGCCTCCCTCTTTCTCTCTTTCTCAAAAATTAATAAACATTAAAAAAAATTGTAAAAGCAAACTTTTCAAACGAAAGGCTATTGGAAATACAGTACCTTGAACTTTTTTTTCCCTGAGCTACGTTGAGAGTAAGTTGCTTGCCTGATGCATCTCCTGCAAAGACGTTCTTCATAACACAGTACCACCACCATCTACAATCATCTACTAAGCAGATCCCATTCAAGTTTCTCCAACTGTCCCAATAACATCTTTATAGCAGAAGGATACAGTTAAAAATCATCCTTTTCGTTTTGTTGCTATATATTTTTAGTCTCCCTCATTCTGGAATAGTTTCTCAATCTTTCTTTGGCTTTTATGACTCTGACACTTTTAAGATTAAAGGCCAAGTATTCTATAAAATGTCTCTTGATTTGGGTCTCTCTGATGTTTCTTCACAACTGGACTCAGGTGATGTATCTTTGGCAGGAATATCACAGAAGCGGGGCTCAACCTCATCCTGAAAGTTGGCATATGTTTTCAATTTGTTTCATTACTGATGATACCCATTTAAGTTACTTTACTGGTGGCGTCTGACAGGCTTCTTTGTATACTCTTCCCTCTCTTTGCAATTAGTAAGTATTTTATGGGGAGGTATTCTGAAACTATAGAAATATCCCATTCCATCAAACTTTTAATATATTCATTTATTTATTTATATCAGAATGAATTCTTGGTTCCCCGTTCTATTCAATGGGTTAATAATCTGTTACTATCATTAATTTGGTGGTTAGATTATTCTAAGTGGCTGGCCATTCATTTTTTTAAAATATATGAAATTTATTGTCAAATTGGTTTCCATACAACACCCAGTGCTCACCCCAAAAGATGCCCTCTTCAATACCCGTTACCCACCCCCCCACCCCCCATCAGTTTGTTCTCAGTTTTTTTTTTTTTAATTTTTTTAACGTTTATTTATTTTTGAGACAGAGAGAGAGAGAGCATGAACAGGGGAGGGTCAGAGAAAGAGGGAGACACAGAATCTGAAACAGGCTCCAGGCTCTGAGCTGTCAGCACAGAGCCCGACGCGCAGCTCGAACCCACGGACCGCGAGATCATGACCTGAGCCGAAGTCGGACGCTTAACCGACTGAGCCACCCAGGCGCCCCTGTTCTCAGTTTTTAAGAGTCTCTTATGCTTTGTGGCTGCCCATTCAAACTGGCTTCTGTGTCTCCTTGACAATCCCCAATGTTCTTTATCACATTCCTGCTTTCTCAACATACCTCCAAGGAGCCTTGATTTTTTTTTTTTTTTTTTTTTTTTTTAGTGGAAAATGGGATTCAGAAGCCAAGAGTTGTGCACTAGACATATGCATTGCTGTTGGGGTAGGGCTACTCCTAGGCCTTCTCAATGGACAGAGTTAGGGAATATGTATGAATATAATAATGTATGCACATTTTACATCTAAATTCATTCTCTCTCTCTCTAGAAAGATAGTTAGATGAATAGATAGATAGATAGATAGATAGAGATAGAGATATGAGTATGGGTCCATGCCAGTACCTGGTACCTCTACCAACACCTGTTGGACTGAATTTAGAGGTACTGGCATGAACCCATGCCCAATCTAATTTCCTCTCATTCCATATCTGTAGTTCTCTTCTCTGACAGTGAGAATGCTGGCTTCCTTTTTCATTAATACATTTCATCAGTTCCCCTGTATGAACTAATCTCCCATCTCCATCCCTACTCTTTCCCTTTGCAGATGTCCTTCTCTCCTTCCATGGGCTCTGACTCCTCAATCAGGGCTTCTGCTTCTGCATCGATCCCCTCCTCACCAGTTTGGACTCTTACTCCCCTCTACCAGGCCATGTAACTGCGAGAATGCCCCTCCTCACTCGCTCAGGTCTGGCTCCCCATTCCAACTGTCCCTCCACCAAAACTATTGGGAAGAGCACTGGACAAAGAGATACAGCTCAGGCTCTGTGTATTTCTGACACTGACTAGCTGTGGGATTTGGGAAAAATCTCCCTAGCCTAAGTTTCATCATCTCTCTTCTGGACTATTGCTCACTAGCTGAGATCTGGCCTCCCTCCAGTCTGGCCTCCACACAAAATGTGATCAGACCATTCCACTAGGTGAGGACCAGATTCTCCAAGCAGCCTATGAGCTGCAGCGTGATCGAGCCTTTATGAATTCTGTCACCTCATCTCACATCTTCTCTCTCCCTTTTAGTTACATTGGCCTTCTCCTTGTTTGGGAAGGCTCCTCTTTAGCCACTCTCCCCATCTCTTCTCCCCTCCCCTCCACCTAACTAACTCCTATTCATCCTTTAGGTCTAAACTCAAGAGTTACCACCCCCTTGGGGCACGTGGGTGGCTCAGTCAGTTAATTATCCAACTCTTGATTTCAGCTCAGGTCATGATCGCAGGGTCATGGAATCGAATCCTGCATCAGAGTCTGCACTGAGCATGGAACCTGCTTGGGGTTTTCTGTCCAGCTCTGCCCCTCTCTTCTGCTTGGTCTCTCTCTCTCTCTCTCAAAATAAAAAATTTGGGGGTGCCTGGGTGGCTCAGTCGGTTGAGCGTCCGACTTTGGCTCAGGTCATGATCTCACAGCTCGTGAGTTCGAGCCCCACGCCGGGCTCTGTGCTGAGAGCTCAGAGCCTGGAGCCTGCTTCAGATTCTGTGTCTCCCTCTCTCTCTGCCCCTAACCCACTTGCATTCTGTCTCTGTGTCTCTCAAAAATAAACGCTAAAAACAATTTTTTTTAATAAAAATAAAAAATAAAAAAATATAAAAAAAGAATTTAAAGAGTTAATTCTTTAAGCCCCCAGACTGGACCAGGTTTCTTTTTATATGTCCCCTTAAAAACCTCTTCCTCTTCTGGGTGTACATATCCATTGATGAGATTACTTAATTACAGTTTCTCTTTCTCTCTGGACTATAAGCTGAGGGAGAACCGGAACTGTCCCTATTCTCACTCATCAGAGTGTCTTCACGCACAGAACAGCACTTAACACAGAGGAGGTGCTCAAACCCCACCCCCACCCCCCCCACAAACCTGGCGCCGAGTGGGCCCTGAGAAAGCATTTGGCAAATCTAAGTGCCCTTCACAGGATTGTTTTGAGGATTAAATGAATTTGTGTGTAATGAACGTGAGCGTGCTTTGCAAGCTGGAAGGTTCTGTCTAAATAGAAGTTCTCATTAATACCTCCCCCGGTCATTGACTGAAAACTTTCTCAACCTTTTTGTCAGTCTAAACAAATCACATTCTTTTTTTTTTTTTTTTTTTTTTTTAAATAGCAGGGGAGGGGCAGAGAGAGAGGGAAACACAGAATCCAAAGCAGGCTCCAGGCTCCGAGCTTTCAGCACAGAACCTGACATGGGGCTCGAACTCACGAACTCATGAACCGTGAGATCATGACCTGAGCCAAAGTCGGACGCTTAACCAACTGAGCCACCCAGGCGCCCCTAAATAAATCACATTCCTTGAGCACATGTCTCTTTCTCATCTTAGAGGTTCCTTCAGACTGGAGTGGAAAAATAAGAGGTATTTTAGCCTATTCTTTTCCTTTCCGTCGAACTTTGGAGTTTTAATAAACTAGAGATGATATTTTCAGTCACACTTCGAAGAGCCACCTCACTCACCCTCCCCCACTGTTGTCAGCACATTGGAAGCAGGAGAACCTGGGTTCGAATTCCAACTCTTGCTTTAGTCCCTTATACAACAGCTGGCTTCTCTTCAATCATCAGGTGTCTGCGTAAATATGACCTTCTCAGAGAGGTGTTCCCTAAACATCCAATCAGGGTAGGTTTCTTCCCTCTTTGTTTTTGATCACCGTGTTCTGTTCATTTCCCTCACAGCACTTCATTTTTGTTTCTTTACTGTGTGTCTACTTCCCTTGGTTATAAGCTCCTTGAGGTCAGAGATCACGTGTGTTTTATTCACTCACTAGCATGCGCTGAGCAGCTAGCAGAGCGGTGCAGAGTCTAAATTAGACGAATGTACGGTTGAATGAATGGATGAAGTTTCCTCCTCTGATACGTATTTCACAGGGTTGTTGGCAGACTTCGATCACAGATGCAAATGGCCTAGCGTGACGTACACACAGCAAATAGCAGGCCCTCAGTAAATACGAATTCCCTTTCCTCCCCCTGGATGCCTCCCAGCCTCCCAGATGATTATCTGTGACTGCTTTATTCTGTGCTCTTTTGCTTTTGTCACCAAGCCTTACAAAATCTTCCTCCATAATGTCAGTTCGGCCGCCAGCCCGGCGTAAGCCTATTGTCTCACCCTGCAGATGAGTGTCATTACTCCTTAACTGGCTATCCCTTCTTTTTCTATTCCATACGTTTTAGGACATGACCTTTTAGGATAGTCTCACTTCCTTTGGCAACTTTGTGTATCTAGTATCTCCACTCCATCCCTACGCCTGTCCAGGCGAACACTGTGCCTAGGAGAACATGCCTGAACTTACCGACCCAGCAGCCGCAGTCTCAGTTCTGACCTGCTTGGAGCAGTGCACTCCTCCTGCCTCACTATCCCTGCTCTCTGGATTTGGGGGCTCAAATATTTTTCTCCCAAGGATGCCTTTTCCTTTGGGATGCTTGTTATTTGCTGGTACAGCTTGGCCTTGGGCCCTTCCTTCCTTGGCATGGCCTTCTTGAATGAAAACCGGACAATGAGAATGAGAAATGTCCAATATACGTCAATGCCCTCTACCAATTTCCCCCGTCTAAATAATCTTTGCTAAGAGTCATTTGCTTCTTTAAATTTGAGAGGACCGCAGTCTCAAGCTCTTATTTTACAGAGCAAATCCGCGTGGAAGATGTGACTTGCCATGTCCGCATGAGCCAGGATCATGGCCTCAGCCTCTTGCTTCTCATTGAGGATTTTCCTGTTTTAGTTTGAACTTCAGTCAAGATAAGTTCCTTGTTTCCTCCCTTAGCTTGCTGTTTCTTCAGCTCGCCTCCTTTAGTTCGGTGACCTGTGATTACAACTAGAATAAAAAATGCCTACATATGAACTGGGCCTGGGAGAAAGCACAAGCAGAACTGAAGATTGTCTTGTGAGGGGTGTGTGGCCTCATCTCCTGACCATTTCTGCTGCAGCACCCATTACATGAAATACTTTGCACCCAGAGCATGCTTCCTGCTCTGCAGAAGGCTGTCACAGAAGTTTTCTGTTTAGTTTTCTGACAGCCTCCCTAGAAGGCAAGCAGGTAGGCAGGAAACTGTTATGTATCTTTACAACCAAACGAAAAGGTTTTTTTATTTAAAAAAAATTTTTAATGTTTATTTTTGAGACAGAGAGATACAGAGTATGAGCGGGGGAGGGGCAGAGAGCGAGGGAGACACAGAATCTGAAGCAGGATCCAGGCTCTGAGCTGTCAGCACAGAGCCAGACGTGGGGCCAAAACCCACGAGCTGTGAGATCATGACCTGAGCCGAAGTCAGACACTCAACTGACTGAGCCACCGAGGCGCCCCACAACCAAAGAAAAAGTTTTAAGCATCAGCAATATCTGAACATTAGAAATAAAGGTGCCTTTTACCTAGTAACTATGTGTTGTCCATTCTGGCTCCTAAATGCCTCTTGTGTATCTGTTCTATGTTTACTCACTGCCTTAGTTCAGGCTCTGGCCTGAACTATTTCCAAAGTCTTCCAGAGTCTTCAAGTTTTCTTCCTCCCCTCTGGTCCCTCCTCCATATTGGCTCCTGGGTATCCTTCTATATCTAAATCCAATTCTCTCTCCCTTTCTGAAAATCCTCTACCTTTTATCCACGTGCTTCCAGCTCCTTGGCGCAACTTACTAAGCCCTCTATGACCTGTCCTATGACTGCCTCTTTAGCCTCATTTCCTGCCACTCGATCACTCACACATTTGTGCTCCAGCGTCACAGACCCATATATGGTTCTCCAAACACAGCCCGCTATTTCGTATCTTATGGTTCTGCATATGTTACCCTCCACCCTGGATGCCCGCCCTCCCTTATCTGTCAGGAAAACTTCTTTTCATCCTCCAAACTCAGCTCAGATTTTCCTGTCTTAGTTCGGCTGCTGTAACAAATACCACAGACTGGGTGGCTTAAACAGTTATTTCTCACCGTTCTGGAGGCTGAAAGTCCAAGATCAAGTTGTCAGCAGATATGGTATCTGGTGAGGGCGCACTTTTGGACTTGTAGACAGCCACCTTCTCACTGCATCCTCATAGGGCAGAGAGAGGGATCATCTCTCTTGTACCTTTTCTTTTACAGGCACCAATCCCATTCTTGAGGGCTCCACTCTCATGACCCAATTACCTCCCAAAGGCCCACCTCCAAATACCATCACTTTGGGGATTAGGGCTTCAACTATGGATTTTGGGGTACTACAGCATTCAATCCAGAGCACTGACCATGCTTCTCCCCATTCCAATGCCCCCTCTCCAACCCATCCATAGAATTAAACACCTCCTCATCTCTGCCACTTCCAAACCTTATGATGTTACTATTGTTGCACTTACACTATTTTACAAATGTGTTTGTTTTCATGCCACACACACATGCATTTCCTGAACCCAGCTGTAAATTTTTGAAGGGCAGTGGCTTTGATTCATCTTTGAATCCTCATCAATCAACACAAGGCCTGGTACATAAAAGATATTAAATATACATAGGCATAACTTTTTAATTGAGATGCAATTCACATGCATAAAATCCACTCCTTTAAAGTACAATTCAGCGGTTTGAGTGTATTCACAAGATTATGCAACCATCACCACGTCTAATTACAGAACATTTTAGTCACCCCAAAATGGAACCCCATACCAATATGGAATATTGGTAGTCACCCTCCGTTCTCCATCCCACAGTCCCTGGCCACCATTTTCTGTCTCTATGGATTTGCCTGTTCTGGACATTTCATATCAGTGGAATCCCGCATTATGTGGCCTTTTATATCTGTCTGCCTTGACTTAGTGCAATGTTTTCAAGGTTTATCCATGCTATAGCCTGGATCAGTACTTCATTCCTTTCTGTGACTGAAGTAATATTCCACCCATGGATATGGATAGGCCACGTTTTGTATATCTACTCATCAGCTGATGAGCATTTAAGTTGTTTCTATTTTTTGGCTATTATGGCTCGGCTGCTATGAATGTTCATGTACAAGTTTTGCGCGTCAATAAATGTTTGAGTCAATGAATAAATGAGTGAATGGGTGCTGACTCATATTTCATCATGTGTTCTCTGGCCAGGATATAAATTCTAACCTTCTTTACTTCTTTTGGGCAGGTCTGGGCCAGACTGTCCAAGCTGAGGAATACCTATCCCAAGCCCAGTGGACAGTCCTCAAATCAATGGAATGCTCTTATGCCATCCAGTCTTTACTGCATCGGAACCTGGGACTTCTCCACATAGCTAAGGAGAACTACGAGGAAGCCCGTTATCATCTGGCCAATGATGTAAACAAGCTAAATTATGACACATGAATGTTTCTGAGAACAGCTATGCTGAGCTTTGTTTGTTCTTTTTTAACTGAGCCCTTCTCTAAAACTTTCCGTTTACAACTGACCGGTGAGGTATCAGCGAGGACGTGGTTCTAACAACCTGAGTTCAAGCCTCTCCACCTCCTGACTGTGCATCCTTAGGCCAGGTCACGCCACTTCTGCAAACCCGACTGCTCTGAGGATAAGAAAGGGAGGCAGAACAGCACAGTGGTTAAGAGAAGGGCTTTACTTTTACTCTTGGCCATAATCTTGGACCAATTATTTCAACTCTTTCATCAAGTATAAGACAGAAATCATCAAATAGCCTGTGCCTCACTGGGTCATTGGAGAGATTAATAATAGGACAATATCTATGCAGCATTTTGGCTGTTATTTTTACATATAACATCAATGTTTCTACTTCAGAGCTGTTGGCATATGAAAGTTCTTATAAACTATACTTTATAAACTATGAAACTATGTACAAATGTTAGATAAGATGATGATGAGGGTGAGGACTGAGCTGTTCTTTCAGAATTTATGCTGTTTCTGTTAGGATTTCAGCTGTGGACAATATTACCAGACAGAAAAGTTCCTGAGCCTGAAATCTGGATGAGGTTAGGGTCAGGATGCAATCTCCACGCAAGTTGGTTGTCTCTTCAGCCTCTCCACCGGGCAGCCCTCCCTCTGATTGCCTGCCACTGCACAATGTCGATAAATCCACTGGAAACTTGTGCTGGCTAGCAGCACAATACAGTTAAGATACAGATCAAACTCAGATTCTTCTGCCTACCTTTCAAAAAAAAAAATCAACCATAGCTTCATTGATAACATATCATAGACCTCACCCACTTTCGGTATACAGCTCAATGATTTTTAGTAAACTCACAGAGTTGTACAGCCATCAGTCCAGTCCAGTCTTAGAACATTCCCATCACCCCAGAGATCCCTCATATCCATTTGCAGTTTATTTCTCACTCTGACCCCCAGCCCCAGGCAACCACTTTCTGTCTCCCTAGATTTGCCTTTTCTGGACATTTACTAAAAGCAGAATGATATGTTGTCTTTTCATCTGACTTCTGTCACTTAGCAGAATTACTTAGAGGTTCATCCATGTTGTTGTATCAATACCTCATTCCTTTTATTGCTGAGTAGTGTTCATCTTCTGGATATACACAATTTTTGTCCAGCCATTTATCACTTGATGAACATTGGGGTTGTCTCCACTGTTATGAGTATCGCTGCTGTGAATGTTTGTGTACAAGTCTTAGTGTGGACACAAGTTTTCATTTCCCTTGGGTGTGCGTCCACGAACGAAATTGCTGGGTCATGTAGTAACTCACTGTTGAATGTTTGGAGAGCTACCGAACCGTCTTTCACAGAGGCTGCATCATGTTCTATTCCCACCAGCCGTGGACGAGGGTTCTGTTTTCTCCATGTCCTTGCCAACGCTGATTTTCCGCCTTTTTGATGAGAGCCATTCTAGTGTGCGTGAAGTGGTATCTCACGGCAATTTTATTTTGCATTTCTGTAATGACTAATAATGTTGAGCACCACTTCCTGTGTTATTAGCCTCTGGCATATCTTTTTGGAGACACGTCTATGCAGATCCTTTGCCCGCTTTTTAATTTTGTTTGTATCGTTACGAATTCTAGGTGTACAAGTTTTTAAAATCAGATACATGATTTACAAAGGGAACTGAAGCACCCCTTCTTCCTTCTGCTGTAGATTTATTTTGCCAGTTGTGCATTTGGAACAGAGGATATCAGGACATCAGGAGGCTACTTCCACCTGGCTAATATCTTCTATGGCCTTAAAAAGTTGGACGTGGCAGACACATTGTACACAAAGGTGAGGTGGGGAATATGGGAGTTGAGCCTTGATGCTTTGGCCTTCTAAGTTACAACTGGCGTCAGACTATTCATGAGAAATTTGAGGCACAGAAAGATGAGATGATTTGCCCAAGATCACATGGCCTGATACACGATATATCCCACTTTTCTTTCTTCCTGTTTCTCCACCAGCAAAATACACGAGGCTCAGGTCTGGCCTCCTTCTCTGATTGTGTCTGCTTTCCCAATAGGTCTCTGAGATCTGGAGTAAATACTTGAACAATCGCTACCAAGTGCTCTCAGAGGCTCGCATCCAACAGATAGACTTACTGGGCAAACGATTTGAGACTGACACCGGCTTGGGTAAGTGGCAGCTCTCCCTGGGAAACAGAGCAGTGGCTTCACCCCACCTAATCCACAGGCCTTCTCCCCAAGAGGGAGAGCCACTGTCCCTGTCACGAGCACACCAGTGCCATCTCCTGTAGTTTGCTGAAGCGGACACTGAGATAGGAAAACCAAAGGGATTTCACCAGTGTTGGGAAGAATTCAGAGCCCTGGTACTATACACAGCCTTTCCGGGGGCTCATAAGGTATGGATGTGAAGAGAAAAAGACTTACAAGAGCCCCCTGTGATTTCTGCAGAGCCTCCATTTCTCCAGGGCACATAAGGCAAGGTAAACTCTCTCATACTGCGCATTTGTTCTGGGGCCTTCACCTCTTCCTTTACTGGGCAGTGAGCTTCTCAGCGGCAGGGCCGGGTCTCATTATTTCTCTGTCCCCAGGCTCAACAGAGGGTGAGTACTGAGTGGCACTGTACAGCATCATTCCCTCTGAGGTAATAAAAAGGGACAGAGGATCTAGTTCCTGCTCAAAAGAGACATGCAGTGTAGTTGATGACACAGGACCTATATGAAATAAAAGGAAATGCCTACAAGTACAAATTATATCACAAGATGAGTCCTAGAATGAAGAGGTGAGGATAGTTGGATGGTGTTAAATAGGGAAGACTTCTTGGAGGAGAGGTTTTGAACTAAGATTTAAAAAATTAGGACAGGGCTAATCTGGGGGGCTCAGTTGGTTAAGTGACTCCGGTTTGGGTCATGATCTCATGGTTCTTGACTTCAAGCCCTGCGTCAGGCTCTGTGCTGACAGCTCAGAGCCTGGAGCCTGCTTCAGATTCTGTGTCTCCCTCTCTCTGCCTCTCCCCTGCTCATGCTCTCTCTGTCCCTCCTTCTCAAAAATAAATAAACATTAAAAACAATTTAAATTAATAACTTTATTCAGTTTTCTCTCATTATAAAAGTGGTTTATGTGAAAGCAGAAAACTTAGAAATCCAAAGGCAGCCAACCTCAGGGTTATGGTGTGTGCCCTTTCTGTCTTCTTCTCTTACGTACTTCTTAGTATGTAAAAAGTGTTTAGAAGTATGTGGCCCCAAATAACTCATAATAAGTGAATAAATAGTCGCTAGAGTAGGGCCTAACACCACTGGAAGGAAGTGTAAACAAACTTACACGGGGAAGCAGCAAGGCTGAGGCGCCAGCACCCTTGGATTTGGGAGAAGATTAAGCTGCTTGCTGGCTGCTGGAAGTCCCCGCTCCCTCCCTGGCTCTCAGGCGGAAGCTAAGTGGGACCAAGGAATCCCGCTGGGATAGCCTCTGCATTTGGAGCCTAAGAAATCGAGAGTTTAGGACTCTGAAAGACAGAAATCGCAGTTACCTTGAGACCCACTGGGGTGAGCAGGTTTTACGGAGCTGCCTGAAACTGCCCGGCTTCTTGCTCGCGTGTGGCCGCAGTCCTCTGGGTGAAGAACCTGCTGTGCCTTGTGCCCAAGGCCAGCACCCTGTCAGCTCTGTGCTCACCCATGAGGGGAGACCCAGCGGCTCCCCGCAGCCTGTTTCTTCTTTCCAGCTTCCTCCCTTTCCCCTTGCAGATGAAGCCCAGGAAGCAGAAGCCATTCAGATCCTGACTTCAGTCTGGAACATTCGAGAATCTACATCCGACACAGCCCCCCAAAAAACTATCTTTGTTCTGAATACCCTGGTCATGCTTTACTACCTGATGATGAATTCTTCAAAGGCAAGTTTCCCCAGAAAAGCGCCATGTCTAATGGAGGTAGAAGTTCCTCTAGTTGAATTCAGCT
The DNA here is from genome assembly GCF_007474595.2 of Lynx canadensis. Lineage (NCBI taxonomy): Eukaryota > Metazoa > Chordata > Mammalia > Carnivora > Felidae > Lynx > Lynx canadensis. Next base: position 32,795,914 of record NC_044310.1, on the reverse strand, counting down.
GTGTTTTGCCCAGTTGCACTGGTTTCTGCCCTCTGAGTAAGGCCGCACTTCAGAAGAGTTCAGATGTTCATGATGTTTCTCATTTGTTGAGTCCAGCCTGCATAATGGAAACTGCATTGTCTTCTTCCAGAGGGATATGCCCGTTACTAGCCTAAGTACTTCTCACGAACTAATGCAGTTAATTGTCAGGCCAACTTTATGTAGGTATTTTATTATTCCCACTTTACAGGTAAGGAAACTGAGGCGCAGAGAGGGTCCATTATTTGCCCAACTTCTTTTGGAGGAGGGGAGGTCACAATAAACAAGGCAACATTTAATGGGGAATAAAATTTCAGATCGCAAATAGCTCTGTAAAGAAAACGAATGCAGGCAAGGAGAGAGGGAGGGCTGGTTGGAGGAGGCCTTTGTGTGTGGGTGTCACGGAAAATTTAGGATTCCCTTCCCCCCTCTCCCTTCCTACCTTTCTTCAGCAAACTTTACTAAGTGCCTTCTGTATGCCAGGACCTAGAGGTGCTCGCAGTCAGTAGGTTATAATTCAGTGTGATCGTGAAGACCGGGGCTCTGTGGGAATGCGAGGGAGGGACACCAACCCTATCTGGGTTGTAGTAAGAGTGCTTAGGGAACAGGAAAACATTTCCATTGAATTTCCAAGCTTACACTGTAAAAACCTCTTTTCTACAGTTCCAGGTCCAATTTTCTACTGTGTACTCAAGGAAGTCCTTACCCTAAGGCATGTGAAGGGTATTAGATCTATAAGAGGTCCTTAGAGAATAGGGACACATATATCTACTCCAGATTGCCACCTCACTTCCTTTAGGTCTTTCCTCAACTGTCTTCAGCGAAGCTTTCTCTGGCCCCCCTGCTGAAAGCTGCAAAACCCTGCTACTGCCACTGGTGCTTCCAGCCCCCCTTTCCTACCTTATCGTTTTCCTTAACATGTATCACTATTGAGGATACTGTGGTGTTTTACTTGTTCCTCTTGTTTATTGCCTCTCTCCCTCACTGTACTGTAAGCTCCAGGAGGGCAGGAATTTCCACCTGTGGTCATAGTACCTGGAACGTAATAGCCATTCAATAAATATTTATTGGAAGTGAGGGAGGAAGGGAGGAAGGGGGAGGAGGGGAGAAGAGCCAGCCCAGAATCTGTCCCAGGATGTCCTGTGAGGCCTCTGTCCAAGTCAAAACTCTAGACCATGGCCCCTAGGATGGGAAGCCGCTTGTGGAACCTGTCACCCCTGGCCTCCCGGTGCTGGTTCGGAGGGTCCTGATTCAGATCCTGTGGAGATCTCACTTTGTTAAGAAGGCGTACTTTGTACTTAGTTTGTCAAGCCAGGTGGGTTTCTCTGGTCCCCCATGCCCCACTCAGCACATGTGTGGCTAGTTGTAAGGACCTAGTGGGTATTCGCAAGTCTCCAGCAAGTGGAAACTCCAAAAGTGGAAATTTTTCACACCGGTGGCGTGAGAAGCTGATGGGTCCTTTCCCATGTTGAGCACAGATGGGGCTTCCCAGTGTAAAGCTTTCCTATGACGACTTCCTTTTGTAACTGTAATTCCATTCCAGGCACAAGAATATGCTGAGAGAGCCTTCGGTCTAGCCAAAGAACACCATCTCAGTGTCCATGAACAAAGTACCATTCAAGAGTTACTAAGTCTTATCTCAGCTGAAGAAACTCATCCTGTTACTTAGTGACCCATGAACTCTGCATCAGGAGCTATTCAAGGGGCTATTGAACGTCTAATGCATTCCAGCTTGCACAACTGCTTTGAGGTACTATGATTTGCTGAAGTTCACACTCTTTCCCCCTGGCACTGCACACATGTGCAAACATAGCCATGTTTTTATTCTTAACACAGCATATGCGAGGGACTATAGAGCTTTAGACATAAAAATAAGTAAAAGTGATCTTAACTATGACCTTTGCACTTGACTTGCCGTGACTTTGTATGACTTTGAGTAATGTGCTGTCAGCTCATTAATATGGTACTTATAAGTAAAGCACAAATAGTTTATTATTTACCAGAAGTCTCCCAGGGACACATGTTTCATAGATCTTTGCCAAAGAAGGGTGTAGGGGATAGAGTTATATTGGAGCAAAGTTTTCCTGTTCTACTGGAATTAAGTTAGCATTAATCTGAGGTAGATTGTGACTTAAATGTCCATTATACTTCTTAGAGCAATCACTGAGAAAATTACTCTGAAAGGTAGTTATAGATCGACAAAGAAATTAAAATGGTACACTGGAAAATATCCACTTCATGCAAAAGAAGGCAGAAAAGGAGGAATAGCAGAACAAAAAGACACGAGACATGTCAAATACAAGTAGCAAAATGCGACATCCATCATAGGTCTTTGCAGAGCACCCAGTCTGGCTTGGCTGAGATACCATTCCAGGCTGGGGTCTTTCTTTTCCTCGACAATGATTGAAACAGACATGAGCCATCTATGCTGATGTGAAGGACAGAGTGCAGGCCTCTGTGGCAGACATACCCGGGTTCAAATCCCCGTTCTCTCACTTTAATAGCTTTGTGACCCTGATCCCCTCCCCCGCCCATAACTTCATCCATTGTTGTAAAACGGCCCAGAGGTGACCATGGCTGTATCGGCACGTCCCATCGATGACTCTGGTTATTTAGCACATCCTTTTATTGCCTCCAGACTCGCCAAGCAGCCTGCCCGTTAGCACTTTGCATCCTGGGTAGATCTGCATCCGGGGGAGAGGATGCCGAGGACCTGTGGGGTAGCTTTATGCTCCTCCCTGTAAATTCAGTCACCCCGACATGCATAATAAACAGGTCTAGGGAAAATCTGCTGGCACCCCTGTTCCGTACCCGTGGGTTTCTTCTGCTTCTCCATGATGGCTAAAGTCACAGGGCCTTACTTCCTGCCCCACGCCTGGCACTCCAGCTGCATCATTGTCTGCACAGTTCATCTCGCAGCTGTTTGTTCCTCTCTCCCAGAACACACCCCCTGCTGCTTGACTCTCACCCTCTGACCCCAGATAAGAGTCGGCTCTTTCAAACAGACGTCTGGTGAAGACTGGAGGGGTGCGGAGGGGGATCAACAACCCTTAGCAGATAATTTAAAAGAAAATATTGGAACTTCCCTATTCCGAAGATGTCTGTCAAATCCATTTCATTAAGCCTAGCTCTCTCCTCAACCATATTCACTGGCCCCTTTCTCTTTCGTCCCCCCTCTGATATCTGTTCTCTGTCTTCTCTACCCCAGAGTTCTTGTTCATGAGTCCTTCCCCACTGAGTGCATTTATAAAATTATTGTTTAAATTAAAGTGTTTTAGTTTATTGTTCCTTTTGACCAATTTTCCTCTTGGTTATGGGCCATAGTCTTCTCCTTTTTCACATGTTTAGTAATTTAATTGTCAGTCTTTCTGTTTTTCGAACACTTGCATTTAAGGCTACAAATTTTCCTCTAAATACTGCCTTAGTTTATCCTACATACTATGAAGTACAGCATTTTAATTGTCATTTTGTTCTAAATATTTCTCTTTTTTTCTTTTAGAGAGGGAGTGCACATGCACAAGTGAGGAAGGGACAGAGGGAGAGGGAGAGAAGGAATCCCAAGCAGGCTCAGCATGGAGCCCGATGTGGGGCTTGATCTCATGACCCTGGGATCATGACCTGAGCCGAAATCAAGAGTTGGACACTCAACTGAGTGAGCCACCCAGGCACCCCTTCTTTGTTCTAAATATTTCTTAATTTTTTATGATCTATGACTCTTAATTTCTGAAACAAGATGACCTTAATTGCCTCTTTGTTGTTGATTTCTAGCTTAATTTTATTGAGGTCAGTTGTGTACAACTCTGACTTTTAGAACTTTGTTGAGATTTGCCTTATCTCCCAGGATATGCTCATTATTTGAGAACATTCTGTGTGTGCTAGAAAAGAATAGAATTATTGAGCACATTGCCCTATGTATGTACATTAAGGTGACCTTGTTCATATTTTCAAATCTTGTACATCCTTGTTGAATTATTTGTTTATTTCTGGGAGAAGTATATAAAACCCATCCAATATGATTGTGGGTGTATCTACTTCTCTTTGTGGTTCTGTCAGCTTTATATATTTTGAGGCTTTCTTATTAGGCAAGTGCAAATTCAAATATTAGATCTTGCTCGTGAATTGAATCTTTATTATTTTTTGTATTATGAAGCGATTCTCTCTGTCTCTAGTAATACTTTTGACCTTAGAGTCTACTTTGATCTGATATTCACATAGCTACCTCTGTTTCCTTTTGGGCTGGTTTGCTTGATCTCAGGTAGGCATCCTCACTGTTTCCTTAAGCATTTATCTCTGCTTCCAATAGGAAGCTTGGAACTACAGTTCCCTGTATCTCTTTTCTTTATGATTCTGGATTGAACCTAGCCAATGAGAGACAACTGCACAGGATTTGGAAACTGGAGGAGAAGGAGCAGCTATTAATCTTGCTGAAAATCACCCAGGTGCTTTCCTGAAAGCAGATTTTGTGTGAAAGCAGCTTGCTGACCTTTGCTCCCTGCTCTTTATCACCGGCTGTTTCAAAGATCATTGAAGTCTCTAATTCCCTGTATTAAATAAAGTTCTTCACTCTGAACACCTAGAGGCTTCTGTTTTCCCAGCTAAAACCTGACTGAAACGCTTGATGTTTCTTCTTGCAATCTTTTACTTTCAAACAGTCTGTATCCTTATTTTTTAGATATATCTCTTGTAAAAATATAGTTGGATATTTTTATATTGGTGACTGTTAAAGAATCATTTAGCCACTTACATTTTATTTACACACTGAATTATTTGAGTTTAAAGCCACGATCTTATTTTATGTCTTCTATTTATTCTGCATGTTCTGTTTTCTTCTTTCTTTTGGATTGATTATACATTTTTCTCATTTTATTTTCTCCTCCTCTCTACTAGATTGTAGGGTATATACCATTGTTTCCATTCTTTCAGTGGTTACCCCAGAAATTCAGATATTCATTCCTAACTTAACAAAGTCTCAAATTCCTCAGGATGTTTACTCTCATCCTGGATAATACAGGATCTTTAAAACCTTTTAATTCCTTTATTGCCCCCTAACTTATATGTTATCAGTGTTATTTATTTTAAATATACCTTATGGGGCACCTGGGTGGCTCAGTCAGTTAAGTGTCCGACTCTTGATTTCTGCTCAGGTCATGATCTCACAGTTCGTGGGGTCGAGCCCCTTGATGGGCTGTGCATTGACAGCATAGATCCTGCTTGGGATTCTCCATCTCTGCCCCTCCCCCACTCAAGCACGCACATGTGCTCTCCTGCTCTCTCAAAATAAATAAATAAACTTTAAAAAAAAGGCCTCAAGTCACAATTATTATTTTATAAAGTCCTAATCCTTCTTGCTTTTCCTACTTTGATCTGGGCTCACATTACTTACACATCCTTCAGTATTTCTTGTAATGAGGGTGTGCTGATGACAAATTCTCAGATTTTCTTTCTTTCGTTAATCTTAAAATGTTTTATTTTGCCCTCACTTTTTTGACTCTTCAATGAAAATGTGTTTCATTTTCATATGTGATACAGTGATGCAGGACATAATCTCAATTCCAAAGATCTCTGCGAAGTGGGGTTTGCTTGACCCAGAAAGGTACAAGCAGGTTAAAGAGAACCAGGAGTTTCGGTGAGGCTCTGGGTCCTCCACAGAGTGTCTCTTGTCTTTCCCGCCTGGTCATCGCATCTTCCCCATGCATCTTCAGCAGAATTTTCGGGCATGGAGTTGAGGAATCATCCTTGAAAGGTCTAGCTAAATTTTTTCTACCAGCAAGTACATATTCACTGTTACAAATTTGATCATGTTGTCTATGAACCTTAACAGAAATTCACTTTGAGTGGTTGCTCTGCCTTCCTACTATATAACGTTTAATCACTGATGGCTGTGGAGTGGTGCTGTGTCATAGGTCCTCCAATGACCAAGCTTAGTAACAAACTGCTTTACCCACCAGTCGGTCCCCCTACCTACAGATGTACATGCACAGGCAAGTGAGGGGTCTCTGTATTCACGATGGCCCAATGAAGTGCGACATCTCTCAAGAATAACAGGTCACGAGAAACAATTGTTTGACAAAGTAAATACTTCAAAAAAAGATAATGAGCCATTACTTGAATGACAGGCCATGCTGTCATTTTGTTTGATAGAAAAGCTATGTCATTCCTGATATTCATCAATATTGATGGCAGTGTGATGGAGATAAACATTTTGATGTCTACCCCCACACAAACATAGCAAAGTCTTCAATAAACATCAGCAGGCTTTAAAAGCATATGAACAAGTTACTATTGGGACCAGCTTATAAAGCTAGGATCATATATTATAAAATTGTTGTCCTTTGCTTGCAAACTTTGGTAAGGATCGTAGATCCTTACAGAACATCTTAATGAACAAGGCAAAAAAAGGTTTCAGTGACAAAAGACCATTCATAATTTGAAAGTCAAGTTTCACCACAAGAAATAAACGTGTACATGGGGGATGGGGGAGATAGTAGCCAAAAGTAAGTACTGGAGTCGTGGTTTATTTTCTTCTGTTTCTTTTTTTTTCTTTCTTTTTTTTAACATATGAAATTTATTGTCAAATTGGTTTCCATACAACACCCAGTGCTCCTCCCAACAGGTGCCCTCCTCAATGCCCATCACCCACTTTCCCCTCCCTCCCACCCCCCATCAACCCTCAGTTTGTTCTCAGTTTTTAAGAGTCTCTTATTCTCTTTTTTCTTTTTTTAAGTTTATTTATTTATTTCGAGAAAGACAGGGACAGTGTGGGCAGGGGAGGGGCAGAGAGAGAGAGAATCCTAAGCAGGCTCTGTGCTGCCAGCACAAAGCCTGAAGTCAGGGGCTTGGACTCAGGAAACCACGAGATCATGACCTAAGCCAAAACCAAGAGTTGGATGCTTAACTGAGTGAGCCACCCAGGCACCCCTATTTTCTTCTGGTTTGAGCAGGCAGTTGGCATTGTGCACTCAGGTGAGGAGGACTTGGAAGAGGAGAGGGTTTGTGAAGAAAGAAGACTTACGTGGATCCTGAGAACTTAACAGAAGACCATGGGGGAGGGGAAGGGGAAAAAAAGTTAGAGAGGGAGGGAGGCAAACCATAAGAGACTCTTAAAAACTGAGAATAAACTGAGGGTTGATGGGGGGTGGGAGGGAGGGGAAAGTGGGTGATGGGCATTGAGGAGGGCATCTGTTGGGAGGAGCACTGGGTGTTGTATGGAAACCAATTTGACAATAAATTTTATATTAAAAAAAAGAAGAACATGCACTGAGACTAGGGCGGGGCAAGATTGAGAAACAGGTGAGACATTTGAAGATAGATGGAAAGGTACAACTGGGCATTCATTCTGACATTAAGAAGAGCAGCCTACGGGCGCCTGAGTGGCTCAGTCGGTTAAGCACCCGACTTCGGTTCAGGTCACGATCTCATCGTTCGTGAGTTTGAGCCCCAGATAAATTTGAGAGTATCGTGTAGATGGTAATTAATACCGCGGAAAAGGAGGAGATCGCCTACGGAAAAGAGAGAGAAGAGAAAAAAGGAAATGCCCCCAAACCAAAGATAGGGGAGGCTGACATAATTTCAGATTTCTTCAGACTGTTCAGACAGAGAATTCCCGTGTACCTTTCATCCAGATTCCCCAAACATTTCATACCACATTTACTTTATTATTTTTTCTCTGTACATATTCACTGTTTTCCAAACCATTGGGAAGCAAGTTGCAGACATGATGCCCCTTTACCTCCCCAACATTTACTGTGTTATTTTCTAAAAACAAGGACACTCTCTTACATACGTATGCTCATCAGCGCAATGATCACAATCAGGAAATTAACATTGATATGATACTATCAGACAATAAAACCCAGACCTTATTCAGATTTCAGCAATTGTCTTAATGTTCTTTGTAGCAAAAGAAAATCCCTGAGCAGGCAGTACATCGGTTGCCCTGGGTCTTTAGTCAGAGGTGTGCCTTCGGATGTGACAGTGAGCTGCTCTTTAGACATCCTCTTGGTCTCTCATGAGAAATCCAGCCAAAATTTTCTGGTTTTTTTTTTTTAAGTTTATTTATTTATTTTTGAGAGAGAGAGAGAGAGAGAGGGAGAGAGAGAGAGAAAAAAGCGTGAGTGGGGGAGGGGCAGAGAGAGAGAGGGAAAGAGACAGAATCCCAAGCAGGTTTCTACACTGTTAGCGCAGAGCCCGACATGGGGCTCCAACCCACAAACTGTGGGATCCTGACCTGAGCTGAAGTTGGATGCTTAACCGACTGAGCTACCCAGGCGCCCCGCAGCCAAAATTTTCTAACAAATGAAGAAGCCAAGGATCTTTGGGAGATCTGAAGAGTTGTGATTCCGTAAGGGTACAATAGATCTGAGGTTGGGGAAAGAGGTCATCCTTGGGAGAAGCCCCTTCCCTGATTTAGGCAATTCCTGCAGTGAAAGACACAGCCGCAGGAGAAGCAGTGGGCACCAGTGTGACAGCCAGGTGGGTGCCAGCAGTGTGGAGGCTGGGGAAGTCTCAGAGGAAGACCATGGGACCCTGGAAAATAGAAGGGGAGCTTCATAGGCTTATTCCTTGAGGAGAAGAAATCCCAAGATCCCGCAACTTGGGAGGGTGTCTGTAGGCAGCTGGTGCCCCTCCAGTGGTGTCTCCCCTGGTGCCACTGTTTCTGCCAGAGCCATAATCAGGATGGTGGGAAAACGACCACCACCCTTTCCAGTGTACCTCCTGCCCCATCAAATGCCCTGGTCTACAGTGCAGCTAAAGGTAGTTCTTGAGACAACCTGGGGAGTGAGATAGAATGGGAGGTGGGTGGGGCACCTGGGTGGCTCGGTTGAGTGTCCGACTTCGGCTCAGGTTATCATCTCATGGTTCATGAGTTCGAGCCCCACATTGGGCTCGCCGCTGTCAGTGCAGAGCCCGCTTTGGATCCTCTGTCCCCCTCTCTGCTCCTACCCACCCCCCTCAAAAATAAATAAATATAAAGAATGGGAAGTGGGTGTTATCAAGGAATTATTGTTCATTTTTTTGGTAGATGTGGTCAAGGCATAAGGAAATGCCCTCTTTCAAAAAAGAGATACAGGGGCGCCTGGGTGGCGCAGTCGGTTAAGCGTCCGACTTCAGCCAGGTCACGATCTCGCGGTCCGTGAGTTCGAGCCCCGCGTCAGGCTCTGGGCTGATGGCTCAGAGCCTGGAGCCTGTTTCCGATTCTGTGTCTCCCTCTCTCTCTGCCCCTCCCCCGTTCATGCTCTGTCTCTCTCTGTCCCAAAAATAAATAAACGTTGAAAAAAAAAATTTTAAAAAAAAGAGATACATGCTGAAGAATGCAGAGGAGAAAAGATGTGGTGTGTGGGATTTGTATTAAATGCTTAATTAAGGAAAAGAAATGAGTAGATGCAGTAAAAATAGAAAAGTTTGATAATTTAAAATCTGGGTGGTTTCCTAAACTCTTTGCTTTTGTGTCCTTCAAAGATGTTCATATAAAATAAAAAGAAACATGGTCACATTCCCCAGTATGTGGTTTGAAGCACATGAGTGGTATGACAGTAGCGATGCCCAAATCATCCCTGGCTGCAACAATGGAGCCACTCTCTTGCCTCAGGCTGGGCTCCCTCCCCCTCACAAACTGAGGAACAGCCTAAGTTCAGGAGCCTCAGGCCTGGTGCTGACCACGGTGAGTTCAAGGTCAGATCGCAGTTTTCTGCCAGGAAGCCCTGCGAAGCGTTATGCGGACACAGGTCCCGCCAGCTCAGCCTGACCCGGGAGCATTCTTCAGATGGGTACACAGATCCTTTCAGTCCCCCGTGACCCTGACTGCACCACGCGGCCATCCGTCGTTAATGGCTTTCGGCCCTTTCTTGCTGTTTGAGTCTTAGTTCAAATAGCCCAGGAGAACGCACGGAGCAGGCCCATGACAAGCTCCCACCATCTGCATTAGTATTTTCCTCCATCATTTTGACGGTTGAGAGTTGGCAGTGTTACAACTCAGATGACACTCGGCACTTGAAAGGAAAATTACGGTTTTTCAGAATGCAGCTGGTGTGCCAGTGAATGGGATGAAGTTTTTGTGACGCTTTTTCCCTCCTTTTATGATATGAAAATAATAAAATGTAGATTCAGCATGTGGTTCTCACTGAAAAAGGCACAGGGTTTGGAGAACAAAGGCAGACAAGGCATTTTGTCCCACAGTACTAATTTTAATAAAAAGCAAAGACAGCAAAACAATCATTTAGGAATGATTTCTTCCCTGTCGGAGAAGTTAACATTGTTATTGCTGTAGAAACCACTTGGAAATGAGCTCCTTTGGTGCCTAGTTAAGGTACGTCCCTTATAGCACATTTTCCAGTTTGCCAATTAGGGTGGAGGAACCGAACGCACTTTCCTGGAGGGAACTGAAGCACAGCCCACAGTGAGACAGAACCTACACATGACTCCGTTCAGTTTAGGAGCAAACTAAACACCTTGCTCACGTGTGACAAACAGAGGCAAGACAAAACAGGCGGAGAAGCAGCGTTTTCGAGTGTTTTCCTTTGCCAGCTCTGCACAGTAGACCAGCACACTCGCTTCTGAGAAATACATCACACAGGCCACCTCCCTGGGGTCAGGCGTGCCAATGCTTACGTGGCTCAGTTTCTTTCTCCGTCACCCCATGGCAGTGGTGTACTGACAAATGTTGAACAACCAGCCCTCCGGGGGGAACGACTGGATATGCATCTCTGTGGTGAACATATCCTACCACGGCTGATTTCAAGTGGCCAAAGTGATGTCCCTGAATGGGGGGCGTTTGAAGAGACGCGCAAGCAGCTCGCCATTCGTTACATGGCGTTTCCACCGCACAGATACAACGGACAGCGTAACCTCAAGAGCATCGAGAATGGCAAAATGTAGTAAAATAATTAGGAAGTGATGAGTTTTGAGTACTTATCACCTATGTTTTTAATATACTTTAATTGTAGGTTTATAGAATTTAATGTTTAATGATGGCCGTGTTTAAAAACCAGCTCTCCAAATTCCTCTCATGGGCCACTACGGGCCGGCTCCAGCACACCGCTGGCACTCTGGGGGACTTCCGGGTGGGACTGAAAGGAACCAGCGACCTGCCCGATCCTGTCTTCACAGAGACCTTTGTTAGTTCAGCAGAGGGCTCGAGAGCCCCAGCTCCCCTTTCAGGAGACGAGCGTTCCTTGTAGACAGGAGAGTATGGGAGTCTCATTCAGGACAGGCCCAGGCCAGCGGGACTTTAGCCACTGTATCGGCTGCTTCCCCATCTGATCTCAGGGCTGTCATCCCTGCCAAGTCCAGATGGTGCCGTTGGGGTATCGGAGTGCCCTGCGCCACCCTGGCCTTCTGCACTCCCCTCACCCTCTGTTTGACAGATTTCATTCAAGTCTCTGGCACCTCCTCCCTCCATTTGATGTAAGGCCAGCAAACCTAATACAGGAAAAGCCAAGGAAACCAGGTGCTAAATCATCCAAGGTCAGGCTGCTCAGCAGCTTTCCAGCCTCCCAGTTGTCCGAGGCAGCCTTTCCTTCAAATACAAGCCTAAGCCAAATACACCACCTACATCTTACACTATAGCATCATCTCAAGCATGGAGGGGGCCTTCCAATTATTAAGCCTAAGCCACGGCATGCTTGAGCAGCTGCCGGCCCTCCTCACCCTCCCAGCTGGAAAGCTGCTGTCTGCCAGCTTTTATCTCCTGGCACAGAGCCACGGTCACCGCCAGGAGCTGTTTGTGACTGCTGACGGTGGAGGAAGCAAGAGGAAAGGAAGCTGCTGAAGGCTAGGCATGTGGTCAAGTGCTCCACACTCAAGATTGTGTTTATTTATCACGTTTATAGGTAGAGAAACAAAGGTTTGGCAAGATTAAGTGACTTTCCCGAGGTCTCCCATGCTAGAAGTTATCAAGTCAGGATTTGAACTGGGGATGTCTAACTCAAACTGGCGCCACGGACGTGAGTTCGTGCTGCCTTCCATAAAGCGTGACGATCCTGACAGCCAGTCGTGGTGATGCCTGGCTAGCATAGTGGGAATGAAATATCACCTTGGGAGATGACACTCGAGTTTCTCTTGAGGAGGGAGACATCTTTGTTTAGGAAAATACCTTTAACAAGCCACTGGTGGGGCACCCACGTGGCTCCGTCAGTTAAGTGGCTGGCTCCTGGTTTCAGCTCAGGTCATGATATCACGGTTCATGAGTTCGAGCCCTGCATCGGGCTCTGTGCTGACAGCATGGAGCCTGCTTTGGATTCTCTCTCCCTCTCTCTCTGCCCTTCCCCTGCTCAAACTCTTTCTCTCTCGCAAAATAAATGAATAAACATTAAAAAAAATTGTTTTTAAATAAGCCACCTGTTAGAGAAGGGGAAACCTTAAAGGTAATGGCATTGGCAGGAATCAAATTAAGGAAAGGACTGGCTATGCTGCTGTACAAGAGAATGTAAATGAATTGGGTCTGTCCCAAGAAGGGAGACAGGTACTTGTGGGGTGGAAGGTTATGGGTTCCTCTGTAGCGTATCAAAAGAACATTTAATGAATGGGAGTGCCCTGTCTGCGATGCTGCAATGTCCTTTCCTCTCACATCTTTGAAAGATACATAAGCACACAGGTGCTCATACACGCATGCGCATGCACGCGCGCGCACACGCACACACACACACACACACACACACACACACACTGGCTCATTTGAATTTTGTTGTGTGAAAATGGACAGAACCGAGCTTCGTGTCAGCTGATGCACTGCAGGGATGAGACTCCATCATTGCTTAAAATGAGGTAGCAGAAGTCTGGAGTCAGCTGTGGCTGCCACAATGTAAGCGCCTTAGAAATCGCAGACATCTGAAGGCCCAGTTATCAGGCTTGTCTGGATCTCGAGGGGTAGGTGGTCCTCAGCTGACACGAGGGCTACAACAGGGAGGGATCCGGCCCAGTGGCTGGCTGCAGGCGGGTGCGCCATGTAGCTGAAGCACCAAGTGGGAGCGAACTTTTGACTTTGTGGCTGGCTGTAGCTGGAGCGTGTGCGTCCATCAGGATGCCCCTGCAGGGGTGCCTGATGGGAGAAATACGGGCCCTTCAAGCCCTTGGCTTCCACGGAGGCCCATAAAAGCCTCTACAAATCCAAGAAATTCCGCAATGGGGAAACATCAGCCAAACTGGGGCCGAGGGAGCCTTCGGCCAGCTCAGCCGGGACCTTCCCTTTCTCTCACGGATGGTGTGGGGCGGGGCTAAATGGTCTTAGCCGGTCTGAAGGCTCGGGCCATAGGCCAGCTTGCACCATGGAAATCTCATATACACCTCTGGGGCTCTCATTTACAAGCCATCCAAGAGCCGAACGCTTCAGAGCTGGCACATCAACACCACGTTAATCCCGAGCAGAGGCTCAGCAGGGAAAAGGGCAGAGGGTGAGCCCAGGACGGGAGCAAGGGCTAGGCGCCAGGGAAGAACAGAGCCACCTCTGGCAGCATGCTAAACCAGAATGGGGAATCGGACGGCCCAGGTCCCAGCCCTGTGGCTGACTCGCTAAATGATCTCAGCCTCTGGGATTCAGATCCTCCATCTATAAAATGGGGAACCGAACTGGTGTCCAAAGCGCTGTTGTTCCTGTGTCCTCAAATCTGGCTTCATGGGTGACTTTCCCAGTATTGCCTCGAAGCCACAGTGAACCCGAAATGGCACAGTGAGACTACCAGACAGGGTTGGGATGCCGGCACAAGGGCCCAGAAAAGTGCCACACGTGGGCACAGGAGCCACACCAGAAGAAACGGAAGAGCTTGAAGGAAAAAAATTTTCATTTGGAAGGGAGGGCTGCAGCGTCTGACTGTAGGCTTGGAACGGAAGCATAATATAGTTTAAGAAAGTATTCAAACAACATATTCCTGAGATGGGGGTTCTCCAGGTAGAAACATTTTAAAGTCATGATCTTGAGTCTCAGAGGCAAAAATAGGACCAGGCTTGCTGCTGGGCTGCAGCAACAGATGGAACAACACTAACTTCAGGGACAGGGACAAAGATGACCGTTGTCAGGACTCTTCCCCGAACATCTGCATAGACTTACAGCAAATAGTAGCCTCACCTCCAGGTGCAAAGGAAAGTATTAAGCTGAAGTGGCCTGTTTACTGCCTTTGGATCGGTCTGACCCGGCTCCTTAGACCACCTCGAGAGCTTTGGCTCTAAGCTTGCCTGCACGTGGCATTTGTTCATTAACTTCAGAAGGGCCAAGCTGTTACTAGGGGGATCCTGGAACCCCCGGTGAGCTGCTTCAATCTCCAGATGATGATTTTGCATCATCCTTAGACCAACATTCATCAGGACATAAAGCGCTAGGGGATGTCTCTCCACTTCCTCAGGGTTCATGAGAATCGTGCATCTCATTTTCTTTCTACAGAAGGGTTTCAAAGACCCCTACTTCTAATGAATACGTGTGCGTGATTCTTTCCTTAAAACAATCCACAGAAGAGCCACTTCTTCCTCTTTCCCCCTGGAATTCCAAATGATCCAATTTCTTATTTCTTCCCCTGAAATGTCACAAAAGTATCCAAGACCTTCTCCTTCCCTTTCCTCCTGCCCCGCCCCCAACTGTCACAGAATCCCCTCTGAGCTGGGTGCAGGGAGTCTGCAACGGTGACAGTAAGAGCTTAGGATTTTATCGGATTTTAAAGACCTAAAAGGCCCAAACCCACGTTCTGGCAACCCCATGCCCCTCAGCAATCAGACAGATAGCATGAAGACATTTTTCCCAAGGCAGGATCATATATATTCTGCAGTGACTGAGCTATTGGCATTCAAGTTTCGACCAGTTTCAAGATAATGGGAAGACCGGTATACAGACACTGCAATTTATGTTACACAAGGAAGACGTTAGTGATATCGGAGAGTCAGGAGTTTCCGGTTATATACGATACATCCAGAAGGCTGTTTGAGTACCGGAGAGCCTTCCTTCTTTCAGGCGGTGAAGCCTCTGAGAAGCTGCATCCTTTTCAGGTTCCCCTGACACTCTTTAATGTGCTGATGCCAAGAATTCGTGGCCTCTTTCTTTCTTAACCCCTCAGGGGAGGGGTGAGGAGAAACTTACTAAACCAGATGTGGGAGGTATTCTTCTACCACCTCCCACATGATGCAAGTCTCATTAATTAACTCGCGTTCAACCTCAAAGCACCCCAAGAGGTAAACAGAGTAGGCATCTCCCCTATCAGAATGGAAAAATGGGGCCAGACTCCACCTGACTGCACAAGGTTAGGTGAGCTATTTAAGGGGAGAGCCAAACCGGGATCTGGCTCTGAGCCCCACGTTCCTTCCAGCAGGTCTGGTCGGCAGGTGTAAACAAGCGTGGCCCAGACGCATGACGAGCTCACAGGGCCCACGGCCAGTAGGGAAATCCTGGAGGGGAGCTATGAGTTGGGTGTGACCCAGCTTTCTCTGCTTCTAGGCTGGGCCAAAAAGCAATGGTGCCAATGACTATAGATGTCACTAGCAGCTGGAAGATGAGCCCCCTTTGACAAATCCGGAAGCACCCTCTAGCTGCTCTGCTTAGCACAGGGCCCGCTAATATCCTTTGAGATAAAGTGGGGAGATTGGGCTTACACTGAACAGTGGGAATGAGTGAATGCAGCTTCCAGAAGGTCATCACTCAGTTCAGATGTTTACGTAGAAAGCATTTGGACAATTCAACAAGAACAGACCTAGAACTGTCCTCCTAAACCCACCCTGAGTGGTAAAGATAAGGTAAATGTCGTAACCTGTATAAAGGTGAAGCGTTATCATCCGTCAACCGTACAATTTACTAGAGTTACAACTGAGTGGCATGCACCCTACGTTGGACTGCATTTAGACTACAATGGTGTAGTGCATTATCTCCATATCATGGAGCCAAACGTTTTTCAGTTGTCTAAGAACTACTTGGTGAGATGTGCTTTTAGCCACAATATTTTAAAAGCCAATTGCTACTTAGATGTGTTGTGAAAAAATGTGACAGTGTTGGCTTTATACACATTTTTACATTTACAGCAGAATTAAGTCCAGGAATTTATACACCCAAATGGGTGTTGCTGCCTTCAAACTAGTCACCTTGGGAAGATGGATGTTTAGTCCAGTGAAGCTGACCTTAAGTCAGACTATTTCTAGAGCCTTCCTTGGAAACTGTCCACTTGTGAGCTTCCTCAGTGTTGGTAGGTCTTTGTCCTTTATGGGTAGATTTATGTTTTGAGGAATGATTTTTTTTTTTTTTAAGAGCCAAAGAGCATTAGAAGATAAGTCTGATAAATAAAACGGGTGGATGGAGCTTGGGACTACCTCTCGGGTAGGGGTGGTGTGAAAAACGAGGTCTCACTGTAAGGCTGGGAGGCCTCTTACCTTGCATGGCTTCAGAAATCATTCCAAAGAGGAAGTCTATGTGTTCTTGGCATATGTAACATCACAGCTCCAGAGTACGATCTCTCGAGGAAATAATAGGTTATGGTAACTCTTGAGGGCTTACGTTTTAGCGTATTTGGTTAAAGAGGGAGCCTTGCTCATTCTCATCATACTTCATATGAGCAGAAATGGAAAACTCTATCTCCATGATTTCTCCCAAGGGAAGGATCATCATCTACTGCTTAAAGAGTTAAAATGAAAAGCACTTGGTGTCCCGTCTATATTATCCAACACCGTCCTCCCCCAAAATGTGCAATGGGCAATTCCTAATACCTGAGTCTCCCCAGTGTGGAAAGTGGTAAGGACAGGTCTCTGAAACCTGGATAGGACTAGAAGGTCAAGGGGATTAGAGTGTGTTTCCAATGGCTCAATCTACCCAACAGGCCCACAACACCAACACGTACAAGAAAACCTCCTACAGCTAAGCAGTACACAAAGTTTTAGGAGAGAAGAGGGAAAATGATTATCTTCCAGTAGCTTCTATGATAAAAACCCACCGGCTTCTGGATGACAAACGAACAGAGTCCATTGACAAGAAAGTTCATGGTGTTCAATTCTAGTGCACGCATAAGAAATAAAGTGTGTGGCCACTAGCTCGTTGAAGTGCATTTCCAGCTGAGGCCAAAGGCAGCAAAGGTGCAAGAGGCTGCTGGGGCTGGCATTAGTTGAAGCAGGGTCTATAAATTCGGAGCGGCAAAGCAATTTGTAGAAAGCCCCAGTTACGCAGCAGGATATCTGCCAACCAGTGAAGTCAAAGAACGTTCAATCTCGAACTTTCTACAAAGTGCTTCACTGCTAATGAGGAAGCTCCCTAAAACACCATATCCTGAGTGTCAGAGAAATATGGCCAAGATGGTGATTGACGGGGAGCAGAGATCGATCCTCTCATAGCGTTTGGACTGTGTATTCTCCACACATCACACACACACTTAACGAAGAGCACATAACCGCAGTCACATTCGGTCTCTTCTGCACCCGCCTCCGTCCAGTGGGGCTTCTGAGTACAGTATTTCCAGGGGCCGTTCTGGGTTAATGGGCTCTGCTGATCACAGCCAGAAGCAGCAGGACAGAGTCAGCGCCTTAAAAGTCAGCCGTATATCCAAGTGCTCGCAGCAGACGTCGGTCTCAAGTTGATCAGTCGGGATGTTGCTCGTGGTGAGTGTCTTTAGGTTAGTCTTTGTAAAAACCACAAAGCTAAGCCGTTTGCTTAAATCATCGTTAGAAAGAATGCTGAGTGCCCAGATGGGATTTCTAGTTTCTGTGCAAATGAAATCACATTAGTCCAGATTTTATTCACTCAAAACTATAGGGAAGCAGTAGGATTTGGTTTAATTGCTGCCCAAAAAGCAGGAATTCACTTAAGTTTTAATTCTGAAGCAATCCTGTTGTTAATGTTGTAGCCAGGTTCAGGCAGCATGGGGGGCGGGGCCCCCGCTGTGCTCACTGAGGAATCCCGGATCTCTCCCAGTTCAGGCTCACTCTCACTAGAGGTAGACCCATTGTTGATGGCGTAGACGCTCTCTGCAACTCCCTGAGCTGAAGTGCAGCCATCTGGCTCTTTCTTCTCCCTGGGACTGGACAGTCCCGGGAGGACAGCCATCTTGCCAGTCTGCCTATTGGGCAGCAAGGACATGGTATAGTCCGCGATGATGCCACCCACATCTAAATTGCATGCCTGGTCGAAGGCTAAGAAGCCGACGTTGGCGTTTGCCTCACACACCACAAAGGAGCCATCGTCCATGATGAGGAGATCAATGCCACAGAAGTCCATGCCCAGGATGTTGGACACCTGAATAGCCAACTGCTTGCCTTGTTCTGTCAGCGGGCACATGACACCCACACCGCCTGTGGGGAAAGCACAGTGACATAATGGTGACATCAGACACCGAGGACACAATAACCCTTCAAAGAAGAGATGGGGAATGCCAAGGAGGGGCAGTGAGACGGGCGTTGTCATCACTCACAGAAGGTCTGTTCAGAAATCAGGACACCCTTTGGGAAAACAACAGGGTCATGTCTTATCTAAGAGTTTTTAAAATGTTTATTTCCTCAGACCCACTCATCCTACCACTAAGGAAATAATCTTACATAATGGAAAAAAGCTTTTTGCACAAAATGGATGGTAGAGTTATTTAAAATCCTGGAAAACTGAAATACTTGTACATAGTAGGCACTCACTAAATATTTGTTGATAAATAAATGAAAAGCTACAAATATCTCCTAATGGAGGAAAGCAGCATATTTTAGAATCATTAATAATAATGCTTGTAGAGAGCTTGTGATCCTTTGGAAAAACACGTGAAAGGACTGAAGACTGTGCAGTATGACCACAAGTGTGCAAAGAGATATTGTTGGTTGGGGCCACCTGGGTGGCTCAGTCAGCTAAGTATCTGACTCTTGGTTTCAGTTCAGGTCGTGACCTCAAGGTCAGTTGTAAGAATGGGCCCTATGTCGGGCTCCGTGCTCACGGCACAGGGCCTACTTGGGATTCTTTCTCTCCCTCCCTCCCTCCCCTGTGCATGCGTGCTCTCTCTCTCTCTCCAAATAAATAAATAAAATAGATGTTGTTGGAAATAATGATAAGAAAATGTTAACAATGGCTGTGTCTAGGGAGTGGGATTAATGACAGACATCTTTTTTCATTTGACTTTGCCATACTTACCAATTTTCTACATCGAGAATGTGTTCCTTTCGTATAGAAAAAGCAAAATTAACATTATGTCTTAGGAAGAGGGAGACGGAAAGGCTTATGAGACAAAATCCTATACCAAAGACACACAGAGTCTGACTGCCCTTACGTACCACAAAGCTAAGACCTCAGGTTTAATAGTCTCCCCGGAAAGACTTAAGACTTGTGTTTCAGGTCCAACAACTAACGTCTTTACCTTAACACTGTCCCCTCCCCACCTGTTAGGTTATAGAAGGAAAAGGCTATAAAAGAGTTTTAGACTAGCTCAGTAACATGGGTAAATGACAAAACTGTGTGGTTCCTAGTTAAAGAAGGGATTTTGTAAGGTGACTAAAAAAGACAGCATCATCCACGAGGCTCACTGTGGTGGTACCACAAACGAAAATGAGATGGGACAGCATGCTGGGTACTTAGCACTGTGTCAGCCTGAGCCTAGCATCTGCCCCCCTCACAGCATTTCATCACAGTGTCTTGCAATGATGTGCTTTCGTGTCTTCTCCTTCATGGATCCGTAAGCTGTTCCAGAGCAGGGGCTCCCCGGCTGATCGCTATACTCACAGAGTCGTCGGTGGCTGCTCAACCAGTATTAATGAAGGACCGAATCTGTGTCTCGGCCTCTTTCTTAATCACTAGCCTTGGTACACTCACTGGGCCATTTAAGAAATAACCATAGTTGTTTTTTGTTGTTGTTTCTTTCAACACACACATTCATTCAATGAGGGTGACGAGAGCTTTCTTTGATGGGGACAAAAATTTACATCCCTCCTGGAACATCTCCATTCACCATAACAGAAAACAAGATTAACAACAGGTTCACGGAAGGCACCTGGGTGGCTCGGTCAGTTAAGCACCCGACTTGGGTTCAAGTCACGATGTCACAGTTGGTGAGTTCGAGCCCCGCATCAGGCTCTGTGCTGTCAGGGTGGAACCTGCTTCAGATCCTCTGTCCCCTTCTCTCTCTGTCCCTTCCCCGCTAGCACTTGCACATGCTCGCTCTCTCTCTCTCAAAAGTAAATAAAAACATTAAGAAAAAAACCCACAAAAACAATAGGTTCATGGGATGGGGTTATGCGTTTGACCCAAACATAAACTGCAGCTAATAGTATCATACATATAAGAAAAACACAATTTTCGGGCGCCTGGGTGGCTCAGTCGGTTGAGCGTCCGACTTCGGCTCAGGTCATGATCTCACGGTCCGTGAGTTCGAGCCCCGCATCGGGCTCTGTGCTGACAGCTTGGAGCCTGGAGCCCATTTCGGATTCTGTGTCTCCCTCTCTCTCTGCCCCTCCCCTGTTCATGCTCTGTCTCTCTCTGTCTCAGAAATAAATAAATGTTAAAAAAAAAATTTTTAATAAAAAGAAAAACACAATTTTCAATTACAATGTAAAAGCAGAATCACTCTCCTCCTGTCTTGCATTAGTGTAGACCCTCATTATTTCTTGCCTGAGCTACTGTAAAATCTTCTGAACTCATCTTCCTGCTTCCTGCCTTATGCCTTCGATCCCTCCCCTACCCAGGGTTTTTCTCAAACACGGATCCCCCTGTCACCCCTTACACTAAACCTGACTGAGTCCCAACACCTCCCAGATAGGGTTCAACCTCAGTGTCGTGATACCCCTGGCCTGACCTCTATCACAGCACTTACACCTGTCCATTCTTCTCCTGGACTGCTCGCTGTGGCAAGGGCTTGTTTCTAACTCTTCTCTGTGATCCTGGCGGCTAGCAGAGCATTTGACAAGATAGGAGGGATCCATCCACATTTACTGAATGGGTGCACACATCCTAATAAAAATCCCGGTGGCCTCCCGTGACTGACACACTGACTGTGAGCTTTTATACCTTACCGAGAGAGCAGTTGCTTTGCATCCGTCCGTCTGTGGAGCAGCGGAGCATAGAGCCTATCACCCGGCCCCCGACCACCACCACCCGGATGTCTTTGCCATGTGACTCCTTCACATACTTCTGGAACAGGTAGGGCACATCATGGCGGATCAGATGGCAGATGTCTGAGAGGTGATGTTTATCTCTTGCAAGAAAAACAGCTTTTCCTTTAAGAAGAAAGACACAGAGTAAGAGTAGTTACAGAAGCCTCTGAGTCCTGTCCTTGCCCTCCCATCTCCCTGGCCCATACAGTTGTCAATTCTTCCCAAACTTGCCTTACCTTGGCCCCTTCTGTTTCCTGACCAGACTCGAGCTTCTTATCAAATGGCCACTGAACCTTATTTTCTCTTGGTTTTACTCAGGTCCCTCTCCCTCAACAACTCTTTTTTTAAGATGAAACAATAATGTATTCCAGAGACACAGAGAAGAGGCCAACATAGAATCCTAAGGATCTAGTCAATTCAGTTCCAAAAGCAGTTAGCATCTCCAATCACCCCAGGATGCTGATTAGGCAGGGTCCATCTCTAACCCCATTTATTTAATCTCCAAAACTTACACTGGGCTCGAGGCACAAGGCAGGTGCCAATCCACGCTTACAGAACACAATTAACTAAACACACTTCAGAGGAATTCCAAGTCTAGACGGAGAGAGACCCGCAAAAGGTAACTACAACACAGCATGATATAGCATTAAAAGAGGTCTATGCAAAATGCCATGGGAGTTCAAAGAAGAAGCCACTGACAGACTCCCTCCTCCCTTTAAACATAGGAAGTTTCTTACTTGGCTATACCTGTTCAATCCTAGATGGAATGATCTATACTTCTGCTGTCTAGGGAAAGCATTCCTTCTTGACTCCCAATTCTTTATTTTCTGCTTGAATCATCACTGCTTTTACAATTATTCGGCACCTGCTTTCCATCTGCATACTAGCCAACAAATCTGAGCAAGAGATTCTGATGTCTGCAAATCTGACATGAGCATACCCAGTCTGAGCCTTCTTGTTAGCAAATATGGGAAAAGAAGACACGGTTTTCCTAGGAGGTGTGTAACCACCTTAAAAGGACTGGGACCCTTCTGAAATCTTAATAAAAAGAGTGATGATGGATCTCAGGCCCTAGTGGCTTAGGAGACTGAGAAGTAACCTCCAACACACGTCTCCATCACTGCACATTTGGCACCAGGAGATCTGGCAACTGACACTAGATGGCTGGGATTCAATTAGAGGCACTGGGGGTTCCCTGGACATTAGGATTTTCAGCAGAAATGGGGGCTAGATACAGCGACTTGGTTCCTTGGTTGCTGGCAGGTTCCAGTATGGGGCTTACCCTGCAGTTAGTTTTTAGGCACAGAGCAAAAAGGGGGAGGGGGTGGGAAAGAGGACTAAGATTAGTTAATTATCTACCATGTGCCAAACCCTGTTTTTTTTATTATTTCATTTACACTTCATACTAGCCCTATGAAGCCATTAGAACAGGATAGTTATTTTTGTTTTACAGTAGAGCGAAATAAAGGTCTACAAGATTAGTAACTTTCTCAAGGGCACAGCCTGTACCATCCCACTGCCTTCTTCAGATTTATTTCCACATACTAAAGTTTAATAGCTGCTATAATTTGTTTACTCCCAACCCATTTCCCTTAAGATACTATATATTACACTAGCAGGGAACAACCTGAAAATTAAATTAAGAACACAATTCCATAGCATCAAAAGGAACAAAAAATTTAGAAATAAACTCAACCAGGGGCGCCTGGGTGGCTCAGTCGGTTAAGCGTCCGACTTCGGCTCAGGTCATGATCTCACGGTCCGTGAGCTCGAGCCCCGCGTCGGGCTCTGTGCTGACAGCTCAGAGCCTGAAGCCTGTTTCAGATTCTGTGTCTCCCTCTCTCTCTGCCCCTCCCCTGTTCATGCTCTGTCTCTCTCTGTCTCAAAAATAAATAAACGTTAAAAAAAAATAAAAAAAAAAATAAACTCAACCAAAAAAGTAGAAGACGTATCACTGAAAACTATAAAACATTTTTGAGAAAAAGATCTGAATAAATGGAGAGACATCCCATGTTCAGGGACCAGTGGACTTAATACTGTTATGATGGTAACACTCCTCAAATTGATCTACAGATTCAATGCAGTCCCCACTAAAAGTCCAACTTCTTTTTTTGCAGAAGTTGACAAGCTGATCCTAAAATTCATATGGAAATGCAAGGGATCCCAAATATCCAACACAATCTTGAGGGAAAAAAAAAGGACAAAGTTGGAGGACCCACACTTCCCAATTGAAAACTTACTACAAAGTTACAGTAATGAAGACAGTGTGGTCTTGCATAAAAAGATATAGGGATCAATAGAGTAGGACTGAGAGCCCACAATGGTCAGGTGATATTTGACAAGAGTTACAAAAGCATCCAATGGGGGAAAGAATAGTCTTCAACAAGTAATACTGGGGAAATTGGATATCCACATGCAAAAGAAGGAAGCTGGACTTCTTTGTCACACCATATACATAATTAGCTCAAAATGGATCAAAGACCCATTTGTAAGAGTGAAAACTATTAAACTCTTAGAAGGAAACACCGGTGTCAATCTATGTGACCTTGGATTAAGCAACCAGAAAATGACATCTAAAAGCACAAGTCACCCAAGGAAAAAAAAATAAACAAATTTAACTCCATCAAAATCAAAACCTTCTGTGCATTCAAGGACACTATCAAGAAAGTGAAAACGAGGGGCGCCTGGGTGGCGCAGTCGGTTAAGCGTCCGACTTCAGCCAGGTCACGATCTCGCGGTCCGTGAGTTCGAGCCCCGCATCAGGCTCTGGGCTGATGGCTCGGAGCCTGGAGCCTGTTTCCGATTCTGTGTCTCCCTCTCTCTCTGCCCCTCCCCCGTTCATGCTCTGTCTCTCTCTGTCCCAAAAATAAATAAAAACGTTGAAAAAAAAAATTTAAAAAAAAAAAATAAAAAAAAACAAAGTGAAAACGAAAAGCTACAGTGTAGGGAAAAAACCTGTTCCAATTATGTTCGTATGTCATGAACTCTTAACACGGCAATCAAAAGACCAACAGTCCAAGTGAAAAGTGAACAAAGGATTTGAACAGACAGTTATCTGAAGAAGATCTACACATGCCCAACAGGCACATGAAAAGATGTTCAACATCATTAGTCATTAGGGAAATAAAAAGCAAAACCATGATAAGATACCACAAGAGTAAAAACAAATCTCATATTTGCTAGCTGCTAAGAGAGTAAATCTTAAAAGTTCTCATCATAAGAAAAAAAGTTCTGTAGCTCTGTATGGTGATGGGCTTACTGTGCCGATCATTTTGCAATATATACAAATATTGAATCATTACATTGCATACCTGAAACTGATATTATGTTGTTTATCCATATCTTAAAAAAACATGTAAAATAAATGAAGTGGGCCTCTACATCACTAATGCTTGAAAAACATGTATTTTGGCTTGTGGCTTGCTTTTATGGTGGAAGTGTGGGGGCTATTTTCTTTATTTGTCAAGGCAAAGAGGACATTCATACATGTATATTCTAAGAGTTAAACCTGCTCACTTTTCAGGCTGCAAGCTTTCAAATTAATATATACAATCAAAAAGTTTTATTTACTACTCCCCCCAAAAAAATCAATCAATAAATCAATCAACTAATCACTAATGAATGAATAAAACAAGGGTTGGGGAGGATGTGGAGAAATTAGAACCCTCATACACTGCTGGTAGGAATGCAAAATGGCATAACCAATGTGGAAAACAGTTTGGCAGTTCCTTTAAAGTGAAACATGGAGTTACCATACTGGCCCAGCAATTCCGTGCTTAGGCAGATACCCAAGAGAAATGAAAGCATACGTTCACATAGAAACTTACACACATGTCTATCACAGCATTATATACAATAGCCACAAAGTGGAAACAACTCAAATGTCCATCAACTGGTGAGCAGATAAACAAAATGTGGTCTATCCATACAACAGAGTATTACTGAGGGACAAAGTACTATTCCACGCTATAACATGGGTGACCCATGAAAACATCATGCTAGGTCAAAGGAACCAGACACAAAAGACCACATAGGGTGTGATCCCATTGATATGAAATGTTCGAAACAGGCAAATCTATAGAAACAACAAGTAGATTAGTGGTTGCCAGGGACGAGGGGAAGGGCAATTGCAATTGACCCCTAATAGATACAGGGTTTTTTTTCTGGGATGGAAATGTTCTGAAATTAGATAGTGGCTATGGTTGTACACAACAGTGAATGTACTAAAATCCACTAAATTGTACACTTAAAAAATGGTGAACTCTTTGTTATGTGAATTACAATCTCAATTTTTGAAACGTTTGACAATACGATGTATTTTAATTTCTGCTTATTGTCTTTCTAACCTTTCTACAATATGAGCTCCCTGAGGACAGGAGTTTTTGTTTTGTTCCTTTCTGTATCCCCAGAGGCTAGAACAGTCCTTGGCAGTCTGCAGGCTAATAATATTAGTTGAATTTTAAATTCTGTATATTTTAGCACAAAAGAAATGGGATGTTGAACTTCAGGACTGTAGCATATCTAAATAGCACTGAGGGCCCCACTCTGCCCCCCAAACTCATTCTTCTTTCTCCTCGACAGTGTCCTTGTTTCCCACGAGTTGCTTTGCTCACATCTACTTCTGTTTTTGCACTTCCTTCCTCCAATTCGAATTGCACACTCCAGCCTAAGTCTCCTCTCCCGCCAGCAAAGCCCACCCTACTCGTGGCAGAGCTGGTCCCCCTCTGTTGGGTACAAGCGGGTGCTGGATGAGCCTGCCACAGTGGCCATCACCCTGCAAGGCTACCCTGCAACTCTACTCTCTGCACACTGGAGCTCCCTGACAGCAGTGACTGCATCCAGTTCATTTCACCGCCCAGTCCCTACATCCCAGGAACTGCTCAGGACATGTCTGTTCACGGTGCCTCCACTCGCTGCAGATGCCCTGAGCAGTTAAGTACGCCATCTGGGTTGCATCAGGGGGTACCTGCTCACCTGCTGCACCAGTCCCTGCTATGCATGGAGCGCCGGAGCAGGACTCTGGGACTGAGTTCCCAACCCTGAGCAGCTCACAGCCAATGAGGGGGAAAAGGCACACGTAACTGTCATAAAGCGCAGTACTGTTAGAGGCACGGTCAACGTGCTACGGAAACATGATTAATTCTGCCTGGCAGAGAGGCAGGGAGACCGGGGGTGTGGAGGGGAAAGAGACAATAGCCAGGGCTGGCCTTTACAGGCGGCATCCCTAGGTGCCAGAGGAAGATGGCATTTCCAGCAAAGGAAAGAGAAGACAGCGCACGGTCCAGCTGGTGAATGAGAAGTAGTCTGCGGTGGACTATGAGGGTTCACGGGGCCAGAGAAGGCTACAAAGGGAGGCTGAAGCTTCAGGGCCTTCGGAGCTACAGAGCGGAATATGGGCTTTGTCTAACAGGCAACAGGGCTCTCGGGAGGGCTTTTTAGCAAGGCAGTGACAAGAACAGAGGTTTCAGAGAAATCACTTCCAAGGAAGAGAGGACACACGGGCGCTGAAGTCAGAGAGACCAGTCAGAGTCCAGGGGATGGATGAGAAGGGTCTGACCAAGCAAGGACGGTGGGGACAGAGAGGAGGGGACAGAGGAAGGACTACACTGTGAGCCCCTTGAGGGGACACTCCGCTTCTCTAAACCAGCGCTTCCGCGACACCCAATGAGGGTCTTGCCCTCGCAGAGGTGCGGCCCTAACGGAAGTCCAGGAGGAGCAGCACTGACCCCGGTGTCCTCGTGTGCTCTTCACCACGACCGGGTAGCCCAGGGGCTCAGCCTCATCGATCATTTTGGAAAAGTCATCATGCCCACCTGCCAAGAAAAGGTAAACGTCAGTGAAGGTAAGGCTAATGGTCGGGAGCGGTCAGCCCCGCAGTGCCCCTTCTGTAGGATGTCTTTCAAGGCCTCGTGTTCCCGATTAAAGCAATTCGAACCCATTCCATCTGACAGACATGCATGGGGCACCTATACTATATGCAGGAGTAGAGACACAAGGAAACTGGAGCGCCTCAAGTATTTCAGTGTGGCAAAGGCTGCACCTGCTTTAGTTCATGCGATCCTCCTAACAATCCCATAGGCAGGGCAGGTATCTTTCCCTTTAAAATGGCTATGGCAGGGGGCACCTGGCGGGCTTGGTAGGTTAAGCAGCCAACTTCGGCTCAGGTCATGATCTCGCGGTTCGTGGGTTCAAGCCCCGCGTCAGGCTCCGTGCTGACAGCTCAGAACATGGAGCCTGCCTCAGATTCTGTGTCTCCCTCTCTTTCTGCCCCTCCCCCGCACATGCTCCCTCTCTCTCTCTCTCTCAAAAATAAACATTAAGAAAGAAAATGACTGTGGTAGGTAGAACTCTGAAATGGCCCTAAGATTCCCACACCCTGGTTTACACGCCCTGTATAATCCCCTCTCTTGGGTATGGGAGGGACCAGTGAATATGATGGGATATTCCTGTGACTAGGTTAATAGTCTACTTTGAGTTGATAAAGAGGGGGAGGATTTATGGTGGGCCTGACATAATCAGGTGAGTCCTTTAAGGAAAGGTGAAAAGTTAGAGAGACTCTCCTGCTGGCCTTGAAGGAGCACATTGTCCTTGGCCATTGTCAAGAAGGCCATGTGACAGGGACAGCAGTCAGCTTCTAAAAGCTGAGAATAGCCCTCAGCTGATAACCAGCAAGAAAGTAGTAGACACCTCTGTCCTACAACTGCAAGGAACTAAATGCCAACAACTAGTGAGCCTGGAAGACCCCAGACCCCAGATGAGACCACAGCCCAGCTGTCCCTTGATTCCAGTCTGGTGAGGCCTGAGCAAGAACCCAGCTATGCTGTGGCTTGACTTCTGACCTACAGAAACTGTGAGATAATAAATGGATGTCTCCCTCTCTCTCTCTCTTTTTTTTTAGAGAGAGGCTGCGTGAGCAGGGGGCAGGGCAAAGGAAGACAGAGAATCTCAAGCAGGCTCCAAGCCCAGGGCAGAGCCCCACGTGAGGCCCAATCTCACAACCCTGAGATCATGACCTGAGCCAAAATCAAGAGTTGGGTGCTCAACTCACCAGGTGCTCCTAGACAGGTGATATTTTAAGCTGCTAAGTTTTTAGTACTTTGCGGTACAACAATAGAAAGCCGATGCCCAAAGAAACTAAGCCTGGGGATTTGTCTCACCAGTTAAGGCATGACTCAAAAGCCTGAATTGGGGCGCCTGGGTGGCGCAGTCGGTTAAGCGTCCGACTTCAGCCAGGTCACGATCTCGCGGTCCGTGAGTTCGAGCCCCGCGTCGGGCTCTGGGCTGATGGCTCAGAGCCTGGAGCCTGTTTCCGATTCTGTGTCTCCCTCTCTCTCTGCCCCTCGCCCGTTCATGCTCTGTCTCTCTTTGTCCCAAAAATAATAAACGTTGAAAAAAAAAAAATTAAAAAAAAAAAAAAAAAAAAGCCTGAATTACCTCCACTATACGCTAATTCTTAATTTTTAAAATATGAATAATAATGTATATTAAAATCTTTCTAAATTGTTTCATAAGCGTCCGTGATTTTCTATACATTCGCCTCTCTGGGGGACAGTAGTCTGCCTGCCACAGGTGGTATTATAGTTCATCAATTTTTGCAAAGCAAAATACCCTGGCATACTAATAAGATCTGCCTTGTTTACAAAAGTGTTAATGATTAAAACAAAACCATGGTGAGGCCGTGTAGGTAGTCAGGAACATCCTCACGAAGAGTACACTTTATTAGAAAGGAACTCCTGCAGACAGTCTCTCTCCTGCCCGCCGCTCCCTTGCAGTGTATTTAATAAACTTCTATCTCCTTAAAAAAAAAAAAAGGGATATCCCAACTTCCTGACATCCCTTGACATATCTAACTCGTCTCTAGCTATGCTTTTTCCTTCCCGTATACAACAGTGAAAGAGGGGTCCTTCTTATCCAAGGCCATCCCTGCACCTGTGCTTTAGACCCCTCTCCCTCTCACCTCCTCGGAGCTCTTGTGCTATTAAGTGTGCTCTCTCTGACGGGTCTTCAGCCTCCCCGTTCCTAGTTCTGTCGCCATTTTAAACATGCCCAGTTCTCTCCCATCTTCAACAAACAAAATCGCCATCCTTGCTCCTGTATCATCCCTTAACTACCATCAGCTACTGAGACGGGTTTTCATCTTCTCACTTCTCATTCATTCCCTCATCCTTGACCCTTGATGGGCTTTTCTCCCTATCACTTACCCAACACACCTGTCCTTTCAGAACCAAAGAACACTCATCCTTTCTGGAATGCTCTTTCCACTGGCATCTAGCATCTCTCCCTTCCCTCCTCACCTCTCCAAATGCTCCTGCTTGGTCTCCTATATGTGTTCCTCTTCCTTTACCCATTTTCTAAAGGGTTCCCTCTTGAACCCTCTCTTACTAAATTTTATTTTTTATTGTGGTAAAATATACATAAAATGTTAACCATTTTAAGTGTAGAGTTCAGCACTCTCTTCATTCTATACGTTCTCCCTGAAGCAATCTCATCCATTCTTGTGACTTCACTTAACCTAATGAAGGTTTCCAAATCCGCTTCCCTAAATTACACCTCTCTCAGGAGCTCCAGATCCATTTATCTCCTGCCTACTGAGTATTCTTACTTGCTCATACTATAGACGCCTCAAAAAGAATGTGTCCCAAACTGAAATCATCTCTGCCTGATAACCCCTCACCACCCCACCCCTGCCCCCCACCAACCTGTTTCTCCTCCCTGGTGTTTCTAGTTGCAGTGAATGTTTGCTTTCACATCTGGTTGCCCAAACCAGAAACCAGAGTCACTCTGGAGTCCTCTGTATATTCTTCACATCCAACCAGTCATCATGGCCTGTTATTTTGATCTCTTTCATAATTTCTGAATCTGTTCACATATCTTCATTCTTACTATGGCTACCTTAGTTTAGATCATCACTGCTCACTTGGACGGATGGATGGACAGACAGATAGATAGACAGACTGATTTTTAAGTAGGCTTCACATCCAGTATGGAGCCCATTGTGGGGCTTGAACTCATGACCCTGGGCTCAAGATGTGAGCTGAGATCAAGCCAGACACTTAACCAACTGAACCACCCAGGTGCCCCTCACTTTGACAGTTTAAAAACCCTACTGCCACCTTGTCTCTACTCTGCCCCTGTCTGATTCCTTCTTCATACTTTAGCCAAAGTATGAAGTACTAAAGTCTGATTGGGCCACCCCTTGATTAACACCTTCTAGTAACTTCCCATTAGTCTTAGGATTCACCCTACTCCACTTCCCATGCCGTTTATTTTTTTTAATGTTTATTTATTTTTGAGAGAGAGACAGACAGACAGATGGACAAAGTGTGAGCGGGAGAGGGGCAGAGAGAGAGGGAGGCTGAAGCAGGCTCCAGGCTCTGGGCTGTCAGCACAGAGCCCGACGCAGGGCTTGAACTCACGGACCATGAGATCATGACCTGAGCCTAAGTCAGACACCTAACCGACTGAGCCACCCAGGCGCCCCCTACTCGTTCTAGTTTAAATCTCAATTCCATCACCTTTATGTTCTACATAATCTGTTATGTTATGTACCACCCATCCGTCATGTTCTCGCTTGCCTCCAGGCTGATCTATATTCTGTTCTCTGTGTAGGGAACCCCCTTGTCCCCAGTGCTTTAGCTGGATAACTTCAGCTTAGTTCAGACATTCTCTCTTTCAGCAAGCCTTCCTCGACATCTCCTAAACTGCATGCGGAGCCCTCCTGCGTGTCCCGTACCACCTTGCCCTGGCTCTTACCGTGGCACTTATTACACTGCCCTGACCCAGCCAGTTTACTTGCCGTGCTCCACCTCTGGTGAACTGGGAACGCCTTCCGGGCAGGACTCTGTCTCACTTGCTGCTATAGCCCAGTACCTAGCATGGGGGTTGGCACACAGTGCGTACCAGATGCATGTAGAATGAGTGAATCACAGACAGAAAGAAGCGAAGGCATTTCAGACAGAGGGAACGGCCATGTGAAAAACTCAAGATGTTGAACCACCTAAGAGGAACAGATTCACACTGAAAACCAAGATACTGGAGCGCTTCTGGGCAAAAAAAACCATAGAGATGCAGGTGATGTGGAAAGCTAGGTTCCAATCCCAAGGACACTCACCATAGGAGAAGGTGTCTGGCATAGGAACCCCATGTCCAGCCAGCTCTTGGAAAGTCCAGAACTTGTTGACACAGTTTAAAATGCTCTGTGGGCGGTTGACCAGGCGGCAGCCCAGCTTCTCCAGGTGGCGCAGGACGGTGATGTCGCTGTCTGACTGCACTGAGGGTGTGGGCACCCGCACGAGCACCACGTCTGGGAAAGTGGTAAGTGCCTTCTGGTTCAGCTGAAGACCTGCAATCGAAGGGCCAGCATGAGTTCTATGCTTGCCACGGTCTGGTCCCACCAGAAGAACTGGTTCTGACAGACTCAAGGCTCAACCCAGCAGGGAGACAGCCTTGAAAATGGCACTTGGATATCCTGTAGTAACAAGAAAGCTACAGTCAACCCCGCACTCCACACAAATGGGCAGAGCATGATCATGAGGAAACACAAAAGAATGAACAGGAAACAAAAAAAGAAAAGAAAGAAAAGAAAAGCAGCATATCAAGAATAATCCAAGTTAGAAGAATCCACAGGAGATTTACATAGTCCAGCATCTTCCTTCGATGGAGCACTAGTATTACTCAAAGTGTAGTGTCTTTCAAGGCTGGAGACGAAATAAAAGGAAGCAGTGCAGCTCACTTAAGGAATCCTTACTAGTCTTTTATGACTTAACCTTGAAAAGTCTATCTGGAGGGGCACCTGGATGGCTCAGTCAGGGAGCAGGTGACTCTTGATCTTGGGGTTGTGAGCTCCAGCCCCACACTGGGCATAGAGATTACTTAAAAAAAAAAAAAAAGATAAAAATATGTCTGGAATATTATATAACCATTTAAATGATTTTCATGAATGTAATAAATGCAAAAATGCCAATGTTAAGTGGAAAAAAACAGGACACAAAATTATAAATACAAGTTAGAAAAGACTAGAAGGAAATATACCAACATTTGAACAATGGGTAATGGGATTATAGGTAATTTCCTATTTTCTACTTATCTGTATTTTCCAAGATGTCTCCAAGTGCATATTCTCCTTATAACAACAAAACTCTTAAAAAAATATCAATCTGCTAAAAATCAATTCAATATTAAACAAATCAGAATGCATCTGAAGAGAGCTGGTCCACACAGCATAAGGGCACGGGCAAACTGGGAGTATCAGCTTGGAGTGAAGACTCAAGAGGATCAGCAGTTCAGTCTTCATGGATCTGCAGGGCTTTCATGCAGAAGACATAATTTGGTTTATCTTCTGTAGCCCCAAGAGATAGAGCTATCCATGAGCATTATTTTGTCTGTCTGTTCACTCCTGTATCCCCAGCCCTTAGAACAGTGCCTGGTGCATGATAGGCACTTGATGGTTGCTGAATTGTTGAGAGGCCCCAGGGAAATAGGTTTGGAACCACAGAGGCAGGAAATGGGATGGGTAGGGCAATGAGGAGTGAGTTCAGGGAATTACTTGGTCAGGCTTCGTGAACCTTAAAGGAGTCTCTACCAGGCTCTAAAGAAAATCTAAACACAGTGTTTAAATCTAAAATTTAGGGGCGCCTGGGTGGCTCGGTCGGTTAAGCGTCCGACTTCGGCTCAGGTCATGATCTCACGGTCCGTGGGTTCGAGCCCCGCGTCGGGCTCTGTGCTGACAGCTCAGAGCCTGGAGCCTGTTTCAGATTCTGTGTCTCCCTCTCTCTGTGACCCCCCCCGTTCATGCTCTGTCTCTCTCTGTCTCAAAAATAAATAAACGTTAAAAAAAAAAATTTAAAAAAAAAATTAAATTTAAACAGTGTCAGAACCATCTTATAGGCTTTAACCCAAGTGCCTTCTACTTCATAAGTGACACGCTATACAACCACAGAATTCGGAGAACACAAAAGATGCTCATGAAATCACTATTTCTCCACTGGGGAGGATGAAGAATCTCAATACAAAACTCAGAGCAAAACAAAAGTAAACAAGCAAAGAAACCAAAACCACAAAACGACTACATGGATCTAACCTGCATAGTTTCCCCTGCGTTCTAGAAGATGTTTCATCAATGCAACAAAAGGGGGTCGGCGTAATCACGGAGATAAATTGTTTTTAGTACTTCTGCGGATAGCGTGAACCCGAGGAACTAGAACAGAATTCTCAGGGGTGATTTATAAAGAGCATTTAGGTTATCTTCCCTTGCCGTCAGAAAACAGTATCATTTATACAGGCTTTTTCCTTTTGCCTTTTGCCACTTACAGCCATTGGGGAAATAACATAAAAGGAGAAGAAGAAAAAAAAAAGAGCAAACCCCGTATAGCATCCTCAAAACTGATAGAAGAAAGAAAGAAAAGTATTCATGTTGCTGAAAATGGGGAGTAAACACGCAGGGCAAAAGCAACAGCCTGAGACGACATCACACGAGGAGCTAATATGAGCAAAAATGCTTTGAAAACCATATAGTGCCATACACACGTGAGGCGCTGGCATCATCACTGCACATTCGATGAAGCCAGCGAGGACAACTTATGCAGCTTCGTGCCCGCTGGGGAGGAAAATGGCTTTGCAACAGAAAAGTGACCTAGAGAAACGAGAAGCAGCAGAACCGTCTGGCTTTTAAATCCCAACACGAGGCCACACATGAACAGTGAAGCTTCTAAATGGGAAGAAAAGAATTCAATCGTTTCTGGAAATATCAACCACACGTGGACGGAGACAGCGCGGCCTCAAGCAGAGTCACGTACACCTAGGAAATCTTACCAGAACTTCATCTCTCTTCCCCAAAGGTAAATCTTTGGGCCTGGCTCATTCCAACTGGAGCCTTCAATAAATGAAGAATGGAAGGGGGTTAAGTGTAGCCGAAAAGACTCTACCAAGCAGTTAGACAGGTGTGGTCTCTGGCCGTGCCTGCTTCCAGCTCTGTGCCGAGAGGGGTGGGACAGGTTAAGGAATTACATGTGCACGCCCAGCTCCGCCTCCACCCACGTCCACAGCTCCAGCGATATTTGCTGTGGGCATCTTCCCTTGCCCCGGTCATTCCTGTTCTCTTTGCCGTCTAAAACTAAAGAAATCGTCGGTTCTAGAAGTAGTAGACAAGAGGCTGCTGCTGGCCTGTGGCTTCACTGCGAACGGCGGTTCCACACGGCCGTGGCCAAGAACAACCTGAGTTTAAGACTGGCTCTTGGCAAACCTGCTGCTGAACTCTGAGACCTTGAACCACTCAGAAATGGCTTCCCCTCTCCCCATTCAAATATCTGCTCTCAGGAAAGGAACTGATACGCTTAATACAGGATGCAGCCTAAATGTGTCACCTTTCCCAGAGTCCTTAACATTTCCACTGCAATCCAAAGGCCTCAGGCCAAGGGAATAAAGAGCTGATGCAGGACATCAGGTAGGGCAGGGCTCTGCTTGGCAGCCTGTAGATAGAGGGAAAGCGCTCAGCAATGAGAGGCTCCTGCCCTCAAATAACAAATAACAAGGGATTTCATGTGACTAAGTGCCCCAGTGCTTTTGGGCATCACCTTGACTTGGGTGACAGGGCAGGAGGAAGGGAGCAGAACTGTTTCTGGAATATTCAGACTCTCCCAGACTCCTACATTGGGCTTGAAATTTACTGTTCAGCCGCAAACCACTTTTTTTTTTTTTTTTTTTTTTTTTACTATATCATTCTGTCCCCAAACAAGTCAGTAAGACAGTGAAAAAGATCAGACCCCAAACTAGTTAGTACAGTGGCCAACAGCCAATCTGATCTAAATCAACCATTTAAAGCCATAACAATGTTTTCTTCATATTACTTCTAAAAAGAATAATCTACTTTCATGGGTTATTATATTCTGATTTCCTTTTGATGTCTGTTATTTACATTCAGAAATATTTTACTGCATTAAAAACAGGATAGAAAAATGGGATAACTTTTTCCAAAGAACTGAGCCTGCTTTTTTCTAACTCACATATCAGGTTCAATTAAGTTAATCAAAACTAGACTTTTGCATTTATATGTACAACAGCAAAGACATGTACTTTATAATACAGAGAAATCGGTTTAGAAAGAAGCAAATCATTCTTGGAAAGTAGAGCTCTCAATATTAAAAACCATTCTCAACCATTCACATCAATAGAGGGAAACAGAAGCACAGATAGTCAGAGGTGAGGCCACTCAGATCTGAATCTGGCTAGCATTTTTAGTGGGCATCTGTTGTATTTTAGGTACTTTGCTAAGAACTTTCACATATATTATCTCATTTAAAGGAAAAATTCCTTGGGGCGCCTGGCTGCCTCAGTTAGCAGAGTGTGTAGCTCTTGATCTCCGGGTTGTGAGTTTGAGACCCATACTGGATATAGAGATTACTTTAAAAAAATTAAAAATAAACAAATAAACAAAAGATTTCTTGTCATATGGATCCCTGCCTTAGATCTGACTTTATTTTTTAAAATTTTTTTAATGTTTATTTTTGAGAAAGAGACAGAGCGCGAGCAGGGGAGGGGCAGAGAGAGGGAGACACAGAACCTGAAGCAGGCTCCAGGCTCCGAGCTGTCAGCACAGAGCCCGACGTGGGGCTCAAACCATGAACTGCGAGCTCATGACCCGAGCCGAAGTCTGATGCTTAAGCAACTGAGCCACGCAGGCGCCCAGATCTGACTTTAAAAGTCTCCACATTGATGCATAATGGGTTACCTCCCACCCTATGTGCACAGACGCACACATCCTTGGCTTCATGAGAGAAAGCTTCAAAAGTAAACTGGTTTTAGGGGTGCCTGGGTGGCTCAGTCAGTTAAGTGTCCGACTTCAGCTCAGGGCATAATCTTGTGGTCTGTGAGTTTAAGCCCTGCGTCAGGCTCTGTGCTGACAGCTCAGAGCCTGAAGCCTGTTTCAGATTCTGTGTCTCCCTCTCTCTCTGACCCTCCCCCACTCGTACTCTCTCTCTCTCTCAAAAATAAGTAAACATTAAAAAAAAAAAGTAAACTGGTTTGTAGTGCACTAGAAAAAACCTTCATGTACAAAGCAAGCAGCGGAGATAAGAAAATCACAGGACACTATAGGATGATGGCAAGCAAGGACCTCACTTACGGCAGCTTTCGGGACCCCTATATACACACACACACACACACACACAATATATATATATGCATATACATATATATGTATATGCATATATATATATATATTTTTTTTTAACGTTTATTTTTGAGAAAGAGCGGGGGAGGGGCAGAAAGAGAGGGAGGCAGGAGATTCCAAGCAGGCTCCGCACCGTCAGCATAAAGCCCAATGTGGGGCTCAAATTGATGAACCTCAAGATCATGACCTGAGCCGAAATCAAGAGTCGGATACTTAACAGAGTGAGCCACCCAGACTCAGGATTGTGTAACAGTGGCTGGTAGTGAAGCTCTGAAAGTTGTCAGAATGGAATCGACAGTAGAAGTAAAGTAAGTGGATGATCCACGGAGCGCTTCACATGATCTCATCGTGTTATAAGGAAGATGTGTCATTTGAAACATGACCTGGCCCCTCTCGATGATGTTCCAGGCTTTCCCTGCGTGTTTCTAGCCTCCACCCGCCCCCCCCCCCCATAAGGAAGTTATTTCTTAGAAGGAAGTTATTTTTATTTTTAAGGAGATGCTATCACCACTCCTTCCCTTTTAAAGTTCTTTGTCACAAGGCCCAAAGAGGTCTTACCTCCACCTCATTAAAACCCACAGTCATTAAGTGGCTGCTTTTGTTCTCCACCAATTGCTATTTTCAGGTCATTTAATTCAATTCAACCTTTAGTGAACTGTTGGGGTGAGTCACACACACTATGAAGCAGGAATACCAAGCTGAACCAGGTGATCTTTGCCTATGAGGAGCTTAGTCTCCTTAGGGACATACAGACACAACGTAAACATTCAGTCTGTCACTCAACACATCCATTCAGCAATTATCTATTTAGCAGCTACTCTGGGCTGAGTCCACTGTTAGTTTGGGTGTCTCCAGAAGCGCTCCCGAGACAGGTGCAAAAAGTTTATTATTAGGATGGTAATTTCAGGAAACACGGGTGCGAGAGGAGAGAAGGGAATGTGGCAAATAGAGGGTATGTTATTAAGTGAGGGACCGCCTTGGCAACCAGGGCTTAATCCTGCTGCGTAACAGTAAGAAATAGTTTAGTGCACACGCCTCAGTTATCCCACATGAGGGGTGACGGAGTTGGCAATTGATAATTTTTGTGCACCAACTCAGTCTTTGGTTGAAAGCTGCTCCGGGGACGTGGTATTAATTTCCTGGCCCTTCTGGCTTGCCTTGCATGTATGGGCCAAGTGGCCTCTTGGGATCGGAGAGAGCCCTCAGAGATTCGGGTGTTGATGGTTAGAAGTGGGGTCCCAGTGCCATCAAATGGGAGGGCAACAGGGACACTGGGGGCCACTCACAGCTAAGGAACAGGCACCATCTTAAGGGGGGCACGGGGGTAGAGGGGTGTGGGTGAAACAGATGATATCCCTGGAATTTAAGAAGAAAGACAACATACAATTGTGGTTAATGCTGTCGATGCTCTGTACAGAGTACCTGGGTGTTAGGAAGAGTTATCAGTCTGGTTTGGGTAGTGGGTGGGGACAGGAGGTGACTGATTATAACACAAGTGGTCGAACAGGTATATATGTCAGGGCACAGTGACAGTGAATGAGGAGGGAGTGGTTAGTGATAATCTCTGAGAGAGAATCAGGGAAAGTTTCGGAAAGGAAATGTTGACTCATGGTGCCTTTGGGCTCAGAAAAAATGTGTGAAACTAATAAATGCACGTTCACCTCTCAGAAATAAATCTATGGTCAAGGTCTGGCATCTTACAAGCACTGTGTTCAGGGATATCCCAGGGTGAATGTATTTGCAAAAGCACTGGAAGAAGTTAAGACAACTTGAGATGAAAGGCCATTATGACGAAGGAGATAAAGTGCTAGTCTCCAAGTCAGAGATGTGATTCAATTCCTTGTCATTTAGGGGCTCCTGGGTGGCTCAGTAGGTTAAGTTATGTGCCTAACTCTTAATTTCGGCTCAGGTCATGATCTTGGAGTTCGTGAGATCAAGCCCCGTGTTGGGCTCTGTGCTGACAGCGTGGAGCCTGCTTGCGATTCTCTCTCTCTCCCTCTGCCCCTCCCCACTTGTGCACAAGCATGCACGCGTTCTCTCTCTCAAAATAAATATCTAAAACTTAAAAAAAATGCCTCGTTGTCATTCAACAACTTGGCAAGACACAAGTCTCTGTGGGTGTCGGTTTCCTCATCCGTAAAATGGAAGGGTCCCAGGAAACCAACCTGCCCTCTCCCAAACCCTCCCCACCCCTACCTCACCGTAACGAGCCTCCTTGCAACCACGAAGACAAATCTCCTCAAGCCCTTTATCCCTTTCACATCAGTCATCCAAGACTCCAGTCTCCGAGGCCACCTCATCTCCCTACACGCTAATCCCCACCTGGCTCTGACATTGTCTTTTCTACTCCCATCTTCCACCCCTTTCCGCCTCGCGGTGTCCTCTGGGACTCAACGGGCAGCAAATCCCCCATCCTCAACCTTTACAGTGAGTGTTCCCTTCACCCTCTTTTCCTGAGTGTGGCTCACCCCCGACTCTCCCCAGTTAACCCGCTTCCCTAACGGTCCTTCCCAGTTGTGGTTGTGCTCTCTTCCTGGCACCTGGGATTCGCGAACCTGCCAGTGGGAGAGATGCGCTCCTTATTGTGGCTTCCAGAACTTCCTCCTCTCTCTCCCCTAAAACTCCCAGCTCAGCTCTCATCAGACTGCACAGCACTCCACTTGTACAGGCCATCCAGGGACCCCAGTCACCCACCTCTGTCTCTGAAGCTTTAGCTCCTGACTCATTGACCCCTCAACACTGCCCCAGCTAATGCTGATTTCAGTACCCTTGTGCAGAATTCTTCCAATGCCCATGCCTCTGTTTCCTGACCTCATTTCCTCCAAGGATGGAAGTCCTTGGCTGAAGTCCACCACCCCAACTCAGCCACCACTCCGGGTTACATTCTACACTTGATGCAATCATCATAATTCCTGTCTCCAAACACCGTCTCCTATCTTTCCAGCTTACTCTCTCTAGTACCCCCAACTCCAGCCAAACTTTGACCCCACTTTGACCCTAGGAACTACCATGTGTAGATCCCTGTTTTTTACTGCCCCTCGCTTCAGACCCTCACTTCCTGCCTTAACCTATTTAAATTTCATAGGAAAGCACCATAGCATGCATCTTCAAATCTACGGTACATCCTCAGATCTTGCACCTAGTTTTTGCTTGGCTGAACCACATCCCTGGTTAGACCAATCCAACTCTGCCTACTTCGTGTTCCCTCCTGTGCAGTGGAACATGAAGAAAAAAATACAAAAACCTGCCGACTGGTCTCAAAGGCATTCTTACTGCTGCCTGGCGAGCACCCTATTTCCCTGGTCCATTCACTCTCCCTGACCCTAAAGAACGATTTCACTTTCTCTTCTTGCTACTTTCTCCCTCCTTCTTATTTCAATGAGAGAAACTGAAGTAATCAGAAAGGAACTTCCCTATAAGCTCCCACAAGCACATCTATCCATCTACTGGCACCTGGGCCATGTAGGTTATCTTCCCTCTTACAATGGCTGAAGCATCCTTGCTCCTAGCTTAGGCCAATTCCTTGAAATATGTAACAGATCCCAATCCCTCCTTCTCACTTATAAAGCACTGCTCCAGCAATCCACCTCCCCTGCATCACCAACTTCTCTCTCTCTACTGGATCATTCACACCAGCATATAACACACTGTTTTTTCTGTCTTAAGGAAAGACTCTCAAACCCATCTCCCCTTTGAGCAAGGTCTTAGTCAGCTAGGCTATTACAACAAAATACCACAGACTGGGGAGCTTAACCAACAGACATATATTTCTCACAGTTCTGGAGACTGGAAATCTGACATCAGGGTGCCAGCATGACTGGGTTCTGGTGAGGGCCCTGTTCCTAGCTTGCAGATAGCTGCCTTCTTGCTGTATCATCAGAAGGCAGAGAGAGAGAGAGAGAGAGAGAGAGAGAGAGAGAGAAATAGTTCAGTTCATAGCAGGCTACTAATTCATTTTTCACCTTCCCTTTATAACAAAACTCCTAAGACAGTGTGTATATTCATTGTTGTCCATTATTTCATGAAGCTTCTCTTATCAGGGACACTAATGCTAACTCCATGTTGCTAAATCCAATGGTCCATTCTCACTCCTCATCTAACCTGATCTATCAGCAAAATCTGACACAGTCTGATCACGTCTTCCTTCTTTAAATACTTTGTCCACTCTGCTTCCAGGACATTCCTCTCTCCTGGATTTCTTCATCCCTTATACTTAGGTTTCCTTCCTGGCTGCTCCTCATCTCCCCAACCACTAACTGGAGTGCCCCAGAGCCCAGTCCTTGGACCTCTTCTCTTTTCTATGAAGTCACTCCCTTGATAGGTATGTGGAGATGCTTCTACTTTTGATATCTTCGGGCCAGGGCTTTCCCCTTTATCCCAACTGATATAACAGACCGCCTACTTGACATTTTCACTTGGATGTCTAACGGGCATCTCAGTCTCGGTCCTGATCCTCAACCCCTGCTCAAACCTACTCCTACATCCTTTCCAGGTGGGTAAATGGCAAACTTTATTCTTCTAGCTGCTCAGGACAGACACATTGGAGTCCTCCTTGACTAGTCTTTCCTGAACATCCAACATCTGATCCAGTAGGCAAATCCTGACAACTCTGTCTTCAAATCTACCCCAAATCCAGTTACTTTGCACCTCCTCCCCTGAAATCATTCTAGTCCAACAATCGTCATCTCTCACCCAAATTGTAGCAACGACCTCAGCAATCTCCTTGCTTCTGCCCTTGGTACCATCAGTCTATTCTCAACACTGTGACCAGAGTGACCCTGTGACCATAAGGCAGGTCATGTCACCCCTCTGCTCAAAACCCTTCAATGGATTCCCAGTTCATCCAGAGTAAAATACAAAGTCCTTCCATGACCCACAAGGCCCGATATATTGGCTCTTCTCCCCTCACTCTCCACTTCTCTGACCTCTCTCCCAGGGCCTGCTCCTTGGCTCAGTCCGCTGTGGCCATACTGATTGCTTTGCTACTCCCTCTTGCCTAAACTACTCTAATCTCAGATATCTAAATGGCTTGTTTCCTCACCTCCTTCAAGTCTTTAGCTGAACATCATCTCCTAGGTGAGGAACACCCTTCCACCCTATCCAAAATTGCATCTCCTCTCCTGCCTCCAGAAATATGCCATCCCCTTTCCCTGCTTTTTCCTTCTTAGCCCTTTTCACCAACATACTATATATTTTACTTATCTTGTTTGTATCCTATCTCTCCCATCTAGACTCTAATTTCCTGGAAAGGCAGGGATTTCTTCCTGTTTTGTTCTGGTACCTAGAATGATACCTTACACATAGGTAGTCAACAGGTATTTGTTGACCAAAAGAATGAACGAAATCCCAACAATGAGGATGGAGACTGTTCTTACTCTCCATCACATCTCCAGTACCTAGCACAGTGCCTGGCACAGACTGGGCAGGCAACAGTTGTGAATGGGAAGGACTGTTGTGAAGATGAAGGCACATAAAATATATGAAAGCATTAATAACAGAGTTACAGAAATAGTTATTCCATTATTCCTGTTGGTTCCTCAATGCAAAGTAACTAATTTAAATTTATCACTTTCTCATGGTGGGGGGGGGGGATCTTCTTGAATTACTTTTATTTTTTTAAAGTTTTTTTTGAGAGAGAGAGAGAGAGTGCACAAGTGCGTGAGGGGGGGGGCGGGGGGGACAGAGAATATGAAGCAGGTTCACACTGTCAGTGTAAAGCCCAATGTGGGGCTTGAACCCATGAACTGTGAGGTCATGACCTGTGCCAAAGTCGGACACTCAACCAACTAGGCCACCCAGGCATCGCTTGAGTTACTTTTTAAGAGTGAAGGATCAAATGGGACTAGATTAAACATTTCAGATCATGTTGTAGTTATGTGTTAAAACAATATAAACCCATGATAAGGTGACGTGTCTCAGGAAAGTGGGTAAGGTTGGCGTACCTAAGCACTGGAGAAGAGGGTGGAATGGGGTGAGGCTAGCACTGACATACCTGGATGTCACTGGACTCCCTGCTAATAAGGGGAGTGACAAGGACGTGTGGAGGGATGGGGATTACGTGGACCTCTCTGATGATGGCTCTACCCCTTCCACCAGTCAATCCTAACAAATTTGGAGGAAGTGTTACGGTAACAGCAATAGGTGGTTCAGAACTCTGTAAGTAAGGCTTTGAGATCTACTAAGGACCCCAATCTATTGGTTCTAGAATTCCTTCCAACACAGTTCATGACGTATCCCTAAAAACTACCGTTAGAATCATAAAGTACACATCCAGTCCATCCTCAGTCCTTGAGGTTGGCCCACAGATATAAATGTGGACCCATGCGGTAAGGCGTATCCATTCAGTGCTCACGTCGCTTTAGAAACAGTATATGGCAGATGCTTCCATCCACTCTCAGACTTTTCCACTAGTCCTGTATGGTAGCTTATTCAGATTACAGAGTGTCAGGCCCAGGCTTTGGGCAGAGCGCGAGGTCAAAGATCAACCTCTATGCACAGGTTAGTATGTACCCTTGCCTGCTAGGGCCTCCTTGCACAGCAATGGGAGACCATCCCTTCTCTGTGAGGCCTCTGCCATCTTCTGGAAGGCTGCGACACGACCACTTCATCAAATTCAGTTCGGATTCCTCCCACTCGAGCACTTACATCTTACTCAGCTGATTACAACAAAGAACCAAAGAAAAATATCCCAGAACACCTTAACTTAAAGAACCTGACCTAGAAATTGCCATATGGCCACCAAGGTTTCAGCTCTGAAAGGAAGACAAGGAATGCTGAGTCATTCTGCTCCTAAGAGACACACTGCCACACACCCTCATTTCCAGGTCAGGTGCATCTTTTTGGTCTCGATGTCTATCCCTGAGTTTGTGACTATACTTGTTTTTTGAGACAATAAACTGCCATTGTAAAGACCTGTGGGTGATCAAAGAACTTAATTTACACTGGTGGCTCTGTCCTCATAGAATGGCTCATCACAAAAACATTTACATGGCCAAAAATGATCTCCCAAACAGAACCTAATTACAGTAAAAGTCTCATACGCTTCAAATTAGCTTCTCATGCCCTTGACTCAATCATCCAAACATTAACTGGAGGCCTACTATGTATGGAGGCCAGCTTCAGAACATACATTTGAGGGATCCCCAGTCGTTTCAGGAGACAAAGAGAAGACAAACTTTGTAAATAGATAAATTACAATAAAATACGATGGATGCTATTTTAGAAGGATACACAACGTTACTTGGCAGCAAATGGGAAAGAGATTGCCGGAGGGGAGGGGAGGGGAGGAAGTTCAAGAAAGACTGTACAGAGGTGAATCATGGGAGCTGAGGATGGAGGAGGACTAAATTTGCCACATGAGGGGCTCCTGGGTGGCTCTGTCCGTTAAGGATCTGACTCTTGATGTCGGCTCAGATCATGATCTCATGGTTTTTGAGATCGAGCCCCCCGCTGGGCTCCATGCTGAGCATGGAGCCTGCTCAGGATTCTTTCTCCCTTTCATCCAGCCCCTCCCTCACTCACATGTATTCTCTCTCTCAAAATAAAAATATACTTAAAAAAAAAAAAAGAAAGAAAGAAAGTGTGCCATGTGAGGGGAA
The DNA here is from genome assembly GCF_007474595.2 of Lynx canadensis. NCBI lineage: Eukaryota > Metazoa > Chordata > Mammalia > Carnivora > Felidae > Lynx > Lynx canadensis. The sequence goes on along the minus strand of NC_044310.1, from coordinate 32,752,123 downwards.
CTGCACCAGATGGGCACCTTGGGCCGAGGGAATCAAGTGCACGGGGCACAGGGAAGTCAGTGCAGGTGATGCATGGGGCAGAGTGGAAGAGAGGAAACAAATTTGCTGAGACTGGAATTCCTGAGTACTGGTCCTCACTGCCAGCCAGTACTGTGTGCCAGACACCCTAGTGACGTTTTGAGAGTTAATTTGCAGAAAGAACCTCAACAGCTGCCTGGCACACAACAAACATTACACATATTTTGCTTTGACTATTACTATGTGCGTTTTGGTGACACATGCACCACCACCTTAGCCTGTGGTTAGGAACAATTAAGAAATATTTGTTGGACGAATGAAGAACTTGTGGTTTCTAAGAAGGAACAGAGATGCTACGTCCCACGGAAAGGTGAAGGGAAAGTGTTTTCTACAGGATTGCTTCAGTCACCTGAAGGTCATTCCACTCTTCCCAGTGGCCATTCCCACTCACCCCATCCAAAGGTAGGCTGGGGCAGCTAGATCACTGGTTAAAAATACTCATCACTGGGGCACCTGGGCGGCTCAGTCAATTAAGCATCCGACTTTGGCTCTGGTTATGATCTCACAGTTCATGGGTTCGAGCCCTGCATCGGGCTCAGAGCTGACAGCCGGAGCCCAGAGCCTGCTTTGAATTTTGTGTCTCTCCCTCTTTCTCTGTCCCTCCCCCGCTTGTGCACACTCTCTTTCTCTCTCTCTCTCAAAATAAATAAACACTAAAAAAAATACTCATCACAAAACTTTGCATTTGCATGGCATTTTCAGCTTACTTGTATTATCTTGTTTAAAATAACCGCCATCTTGGGGCGCCTGGGTGGCGCAGTCGGTTAAGCGTCCGACTTCAGCCAGGTCACGATCTCGCGGTCTGTGAGTTCGAGCCCCGCGTCGGGCTCTGGCTGATGGCTCAGAGCCTGGAGCCTGTTTCTGATACTGTGTCTCCCTCTCTCTCTGCCCCTCCCCTGTTCATGCTCTGTCTCTCTCTGTCCCAAAAATAAATACACGTTGAAAAAAAAAAATAAAATAAAAAAAAAATAAATAAAATAAAATAACTGCCTCTTTAAATCCTAAACTTTTCATCTCTTGTCTGAATATAACCCGAAATTCTGTCTCTGGATCTAAGGTCCCACTAGCCTCCACAGGGGGAAGCTCAGGAAAGAACTGAAGTAATTGGCTGAGGTCCTGACCATACTGACTCCTGCATCAACCCCTACACTAATCTGAAGAAGGAATGAAGGAAGCAATGGTATGAATGAAGACTTGGTAAAGGTGGTGCATTAAACTCCTAAACTTAAAATCGCTTTGAAAAGGTCACGCTCTAGCCTCAATGTAATTTAATTCAGTTCAATTCCACATCCCAGAGAAAAGGTACTACAGGCTGGGGATGCCCCAGCACAGACTTATTTCCGATCCCACAGCTGGAAATCAGACCAGGTCTTTAACTGTCGCTGCTGCTTACCAGCTGGGTGGGCACTGAGTATATTTGAGTGTGTGGTTCTCCATTTGTAAAACGAAAGGGTCAGGATGGACAATCCCAAAGGCTTCCCCAGCTCTCACTCAATAATTTCAAATGGGAAATGGCATTAATATCAGTAACTATTTCTGTATTTCAAAGCCAGTAAGTTTCTAGAGTTCATTTCAGAAGAATACTTGGCTCAGCCAATCACCAAGTCTTTTCTATAGTTTGACTACAGAAGAAACTGGGAAATAGAGTGCATATCTTTATTCACTCAAAAATATATATTGAGTGCCTATTATTGTAAGACACTATTCCAGTCATCTCTACAGCACTGAACAAGCAAACGAGATCACCCTTCACACCCTTTCCTTTGGACGGAGGAAATAGTTATCTGATAGGTTTGTTTATATTATATAAATTGTGTGTGGCTATCTCTGAATTAGCAAACAGATTAAAACGCTTCAAAAATACCTGTCTTCGTTTCTCCTTTAACTAGGCAAATAACTATATTTTCTTCTACTGTAAGAAGAAGTAACTCCTAGTTTGTGAATAGATTGAGATACAGTCACACATAATTCCTATAAACTTTTAAGACACTGAACAGAAGTGTTTAAATGCTTTCTGCAGCACCGAGAATTTAATTTTCTCTTTTTCTGGGATGAATTCTTTAAAATGTTTTAAAAATTTTTTTAGTAATCTCTACACCCAACATAGGGCTCAAATTCACAACTCCAAGATCAAGAGCCACATACTCTACCAACTGAGCTAGCCAGGCACCCCTAAAAGGGGATTTTAGATACAAAACAGCACTTCCCTACTCTTTCACAGAATGTGTGATGGGTTACAACAGGAATATGATGTGGAATTTCAACGACTATATCTCAAAAATGGCATCTTTACAAGCTGCAAAATAAATAAATAAAATGAAGAGCAAACAAACTGACCTTGGGGGTAGAAAAATGTATACTAGATCTAGATCAGTAAATATAAGAGATTGTTCCATTTAAGAATTTTGGAGCTGCAAGAACCACTTGTTTTATAAACAAGAAACCTGAGATTCAAAGACATAAAGGGACCTGGCCAAGGTAAAGCCAAGATACTTGTTAGTAGCAAAGCTGTGGTAAGAATTCAGCTTTGCAGAACCCTTATTCAGGAATCTAACTCTACATTAACTGTTAAGCGTTTTAACAAATCAGGAATAGAGAAACAGTACCCCTTATAGATGACACATTGCTTTAGATTAATGTGTGACACCTAATGTTTACAGTATATTCTCCAGCAGGCTATATAATCTGATATTACTTATGAAGGGTTTAGATAAATTTATGGATGAAGCATCTAGAACAGATACATTCTACACAGGTCACATTCAAAATGCCTGTAAGTATCCTGTTCAGAATTTGGAATCCCTTTCCTCTGCTAAAGAAGAGTAACAAATTATGAGCTTATTTAACCAGGAATGATTGAAATATTATGAATGGTGTCCCAAAAAGCACCCTGAACTGGGCCCCTATTCCCCTCACACCCCCAGCCCTACATCTGATCCCCCTGAAGTAGCTGGATTACTTCCAGAGTGGAGGCTGGAGCGACTCAAACTGCAAACCAGAGGGAGGTTCCTAAGCCACGGATTCCTGTCAGAGACTGCTTGTATTAAAGATAATTAAGAATATCTAAAAACATACTTAACCTTTTGAGGTCAGGGTCACAGATGATAACCATGTCTTACCCAAAAAATGCCTCTTGGACACAGCATAGAGAATCTGAGGCCAGAATGGTCTGTACCTGAAATCTTGGCTTTTCTGGATCAGAATTCAACACTTTTAGGAAGGAGATGAGTTTAAAGAGAAGCCATCACGGTCCACTCTCCCACTTACATACTCAAGAGGTGACTCCAATCGTAAATGTCTTCCCCTATGTAGGTTCCTAGTCTGGGAATGACATTCTATGTAGTGCATTACTGACGCTTACACGCTCCTAGAAAACTTTTAAAAACATTCACCTTAATGGCAATTTTGTAAATTTAGTGAGGGTTTCCATAAAGCTATACTGACAGGGTATGGATGCGAGCGGAATTTGCAAATTTTCCTCGGACCTCCAGACGGCTTCAGGTGAAATTCGAGTTCCTCCCAAAACAAAGTCCCTAAGTACGTGAAATTTCCGTTCTCAAATCTTGGTCTCGGAGCAGATGGTGGTGGTCAAAGGAAGCTCTCAAGGTTAGGGGCTTTCTCCAACCCTAGGAGGGCTCGCGGGGGAGGGCGGCTGGTCTGCGGGGCCCGAAGGAGACTTGGCTGGGGGAGGCCCGGGTGCGCGCGCCCACCGGCCGGCTCCCGGGGACCCCGGCGCGCCTCCCCCGCCCTCCCGGGGCCCGCCTCGCTCACCGAGGTGGCCGCCGACGATGGTGACGGCGATCTGGTCCATGAGCACCGCCCGGAAGCGCACGTCCTGTTCGGAGCAGCGCTGACGGAGAGCGCGCAGGATCTGCACCTGCGGGTAGTCCTCGCGGATGCGCCGGTCCGTCAGGAACCAGAGCTGGGAGCACATGGCGGCCAGGGCGGCGGCGCCCGGCGCGGCGCGGGCCCCCTCGACGCCCCGGGCCGCTCGCTCGGGCTGCGGGCGGGCGGCCGGCCGGCGTCCCGGGCGAGCGCGAGCCGCGGCTCCGCTCCCGCCGGTGCGCCAGGCGCCTCTGCATGACCCAGCGAATCTGCCCGGCCACTCAGCGCCGCCGCCGGCCCGGGCCAGCCAATCAGCGCGCGGCGGCGGGCGCGGGCCGGCCGCGCGGCCAGCTGCAGAGGCGGCCTCCGCGGGCGGCGCCCGGGAGGGGCGGCGGGGCCGGGGCCTGCGGCGGAGGGGGAGGGGCGGCGCCCGGCGGACGGGCCCCGGGGAGTCCGCGGGTGGCAGGCGGGCGACTAGCGCGGCAGCCGGAGGGCATCCCGCCCCGCCCGGGACCCCGGTGGGCGTGGCGTCGCCGGCCGGGGTGGGGACGGCGGGAGCGGTGAGGGGCCGGGCGGCGGCCCGCGGGGCGGAGGAGGTGTCCCCGCTACCCCGCTAAAGATGCGCAGCGGGCGGCGGGCTGCGTCCCAAACGCGGTCGCGAGCAGCGGGGGTCCGAGGGGCACCGGTGGGCCCCAGCAGAGTCCCGGGCAGGGCCTCAGGGACATCCCAAGGGGGATTCTGGGGCCTGGCGAAGGTCACCCGGGAAGGCCCCCAGTTGGACCCTGGCCTCGGAATTCTCTGCCGAAATCCCGGCCTGGAGCTGGGGTGGAGGGTGGGGGTGCTGAGGGGGATTAGGCTTTAGCCGCCTCCCATTCAGATAATTTGAAGGTACATTTCTCAGGGTCTCAGATTTTCTTGCACTGGACACCCCAACTAGTTTGCGGCGGCTGTGGGCCTCAGAACCTCAATGTGACGAAAACGGGTTTAAGAGTCCTTTTAGAAGGACCACTGGCTGGTCTTCCCTCTCTCCACCCCCACAGGCCGTACAACTGAGTCATCTTTAAATACCGTCCTCGGTCCTAGCCAATTGCAGATTCCGCCTGCAAACAATGTTTGAAGCCAGATCCCTTCTAAATAACTGCAAGACTGAAGTTAGCCATCTTTGAAGATCGCAATTGCTCTTCCAGCTCATTAAAATAGAGTCTTTTTTTTTTTTTTTTTGGCTTAGGGAAGCAAGAGTAATTTCAAGGCAGGCCCAGCAGTGACGACTTGGAAACCCATCTTAAGATGTCTCAGGTAAGGTACAGGCTTCACTGTAAATATCATGCAGATGTGTGCATTTACCCCACTAGATGTGCCTTTGGAAAAGTTATATCTAAATAGAGTTTCAAAATTAATTCTTTTTCAAGCAAGGTTAACTAAATCCTTTTGTGTTGCAAAATGCCCCCCCCCACTACCATGTATTTTCTTAAGAATCAGTACACTAGTGCCCTATGGATTAGTAATTTCCAAAAATTCTCTTTTTTTTATTTATAATTTTTTTAATGTTTATTTATTTTTCTGAGAGACAGTGTGAGAGGGGGAGGTGCAACAGAGAGGGAGACACAGAATCCAAAGCAGGTTCCAAGCGATCAGCACAGAGCTGGATGAAGGGCTGGAACTCATGAACCATGAGATCATGACCTGAGCCGAAGTCTGACCCTCAACTGACTGAGCCCCCCAGGTGCCCCCCCCCCAAAATATCTTCTAACCACAGATGAGCTTGGGCACTAGAGACTCTGTCTTCTACATTGGCCATTTCCTTGATGCTCCATGGTATTCACCTTGTTGACCCTGGTGCTTCCTATGGGGCTTTTGCAGTATCACACATAGCATGTCTATGAGATGACGAACCATAGAGTGCTGGCACACTTGTTTACTGAAAACTGTATAAGGGTCTGTAAATTTAGAAGTTGCTTATCATCTATGTCCATAGCTCTCTATACGAGGCTAGAATACTTAAGTCATATGAAGATACAGGTGCATATCCAGGCTTGAGGAGAGCAGGGTCTGCTTCCTCACTGTCTTTGCTCTTCCTTGCTAGCAAGTTAATACCACCCCTGTGGTCTCCCTTTTCTAGGATGGGTGACAGGTGAGGATGTGGGACAGCGGCATATCCCGTTAGGAGATGGCTATGCTTGTATAGGGTAACATTTTGTTATATTACGGAAATTCCTCACGCACAGAGATATGGTCCCAGGTTTAGGATTATTTTTCCCAGATGTATTATGTTATGTAATTTTCTCCATAGATGACTCCCAAATTCACATTGAATCCTGACATCTTTTGAGCTTCAGCAGTATAAAACAGAATGCTGTCCTGCCATTATCTCAACATACCTAAAGCCAAACTCACTCTTTCCCCTCCATTCCAGATTCTACTCTCTTTTTTTTTTAAATTTTTTTTTAACGTTTATTTATTTTTTGAGAGAGAGAGAGAGACAGAGCATGAACGGGGGAGGGTCAGAGAGAGAGGGAGACACAGAATCTGAAACAGGCTCCAGGCTCTGAGCGGTCAGCACAGAGCCTGACGCGGGGCTCAAACTCACGGACCGCGAGATCATGACCTGAGCTGAAGTCGGACGCTCAACCGACTGAGCCACCCAGGCGCCCCTAGATTCTACTCTCTTAAACAGTAAGGAAAATATATTATCTCATGTGGCATGTAGGGCAGCTTTAGATTTAGTTCATTTAACAGCTAAATAACATTCTCAGTGACCCAGATTCTTTCCGTTTTGTCACTCTGACATTCCTAGGTTAGTGCCCCTCGTAGTCACAAAATGGTTGCCACAGTTCCACCTAACACATGCATACACGTAACATCTGGCAGAAGTAGAGAGACTGTTTCTTCCCATGTATCCCTTTCATTATCAAGGAAAACCTGTCTTGGAATTCTTCAAGCCATCTTCCCATGATCTCATATGCTGACATCTAAACCAGTCACCATCAAGGAGGAAGAAACTATCATGAATGGCTTAAATTAATTATGATTCGCCCCTGTGGCTGAGAATTAGACTTTTTTTCCCCCAAGCACGTGTAGACTTAGGTGAATAACCTGGGCAAAATGGGGGTTTTCTTAGGAGGAATGAAAGGAGAATAGATGTTAAGGGGACAAATAGCAGTGTTTAATACATGTGGTAATACAGTAAATATGTCAGCTAGGTTAGGCTGTGGTAACAGATGATCTCAAAGTGTCTTACGACAGCAAAGTTTTTTTCTTGAAATACCCTACATGTTCATGGCAGGTCAACTTGGCTATATTCTAGTTTGTCCTTATGCTGGGACCCACGCTGGACCCTTATCTGGAACACAGTTGGTCTCATGAAAGAAGAAAAGTGATCATGTGAATCCCACAGTAGTTCTTAATATTTCTGCCTGGAACTGATGCATGTTCTTGGTCACAAAAAGTTCCTCTGGCCAACTCTGGCATCACTAAGGAAGGACAGCAAACATTTGTTTAAAACTGTGACCAACAACACAGCGGGCCACACACAAGGACCAGAAATAACCAAATCTTGCTCTGCTAATCATCTCTCCTCTCCTTAGAGTTCCCAAGGGGACTATGCACAGGAAAGAAATTGGAATCGAAACCAGTGGATTATTTTACTCATAGCTGAGCTGGCACCCAATAACCTCCAGAACAGAAATCTGCCAGAAGACTAGGTTGAATGACATGGCATAGGTTTCAGGCTACAGTGAAGCTCCCTAATTCCCTGTTCCCTTTCCCCCCTCTACATTTCGGGGCCAGTATGCGTGGGCATGCCTGCCGAAAGAGGGGAGAAGATGATCAGATCTGCAAAGCAGACCGGATTTACTTTTCTTAGTGTGTGCTAGAGACTGAGCCGGGCCGCTTAGCAGGAAATGGGGAGCAAAGCAGCACACACGGCCACGTGACCTTTGAAGACAAAGCGACCGTAACCACGTAAAATGTGAACTCATTAATGTACTGGGTTCTGAACAATCAGATTAACAAATTCTTCCTTCTGAAGGAAACCATTAAGAAGACAGGACATTCTCTGCCCCTCCCCCACTTGCTCTCAAAACAAACAAACAAATAAATAAATAGAAGGGCAGAAAAGGGAATTCCTTCCTATGTTCCCACACTCTCACTTCTGTTCTTACTCTGTTAGGAAGAGGAATAGAAAAGTGGCCTGTGCACCATCTATTTGCCTCCTCATCTAGACAGTAAGCCTCTTAAGAACAGGGGCTAAAGCATTGTGTATCACTGTTTCTACCTGTAGTAGGTACTCAGGTAACTGTCGATAATAGTTATGACCATCGTTAAGAGACATCATTGCAATTTCAGTTGACAAAACTGTGGTCAATTACAGATAAACAGTTGGCCTTTGAATAACACGGTGGGTAGAGATGCCGACCCCCTGCACAGTTGAAAATCCATTTATAACTTTTGACTCCCTAAAAACTTAACTACTAACAGCCTTCTGTTGACCAAAAGCCTTACTGATAACATAAACAACACATATATTGTATATGTGTTCTACACAGTATTCTTACAAGAAAGTAAGCTAGAGAAAAGAAAATGTTATTAAGAAAATCAAAGGGTGCCTGGGTGGCTCAGTCAGTTAAGTGTCTGACTTGGGCTCAGGTCATGATCTTGCAGTTTGTAAGTTTGAGCCCTGCGGCAGGCTCTGTGCTGACAGCTCAGAGCCTGGAGCCTACTTTGGATTCTGTGTCTCCCTCTCTTTCTCTCTGCTCCTCCCCGTGTCTCTCTCTCTCTCTCTCTCTAAAGTAAATAAACATTAAAAAAATTTTTAAAAAAATCAAAAAGAAGGGAAAATATACTTACAGGACTGTACTATATTGAAACAAATCCATGTATAAGTAGACACACACAGTTCAAATCTGTGTTGCTCAAGGGTCAAGTATACTAGGTTTTGTAACCTGGGATTCTGGGGCTATATTTCTCATCTTACTTTTAACCTTCAGTATAGACTGGCACAAATGGGTATTGAGATGTGGGTGTGGACAGTGGAAAGAAAGTGATAGTCTTCATAAATATTACATATGACCCTAAGCAGATGGATGTGCCAAGTATATAGAAGATCAAAATTCAATTGACCTCAATAAATTAGAGAAATGGTCATCAATGGCAGGTTAAAATGCATTAGATAGCAAAAGAAGCATCTCTCTCTCTCTCTGTCACACACACACACACACACACACACACACACACACACACAATTCAAGAAAGAAAAACTGGCCGGGCAGAAATGTGGCCAAAAAAGACCTGATAGATGCGGCAAACCAATAACAGAACGAAAAGAAAAACAGCAGGATATATTAACAGAAGCCTGTGAAGCCAAATTCATCTTCACCTCCCTGGGACCTTGCTTAGTGCCTGGCACACAGTGCACGTTGCTAAGTATATGTGGAAAAAATGCATGACTTTGGCTTTGGTCAGATTATCCGTGCTGTTCCCTTCCTCTGAGAAGACTTTGCATAACCAATTCCTGTCCATTCTTCAAGGCCCAGCTCAAATACAGTTCCTGTCTGGTGCCTTCCTTAAATTCAGCCTACCCTCAACTAGAAGAACGCTCTCTGTTTCTGAATTTTCGTAAGTGATGAGTATGTGCTAGTGATGATTATTCCAGTAATGGACAATGGGTAGCTACTGGGTGAATAGTAACTCAGATTAAGACAGTCCAGTACACATAATTTTGAATTATAGAAACAATAACTAACAGAAGGTGTCTGCAATTCTATAACTGTTCATCATTGGCATTGACTCTGACTTTCTGTGCTCTTGTTTCTTCTCTCTGTGCTGTATGTAATCCAGGTGTCAGTTTTCCCCTCCTCCTCTTATTCAAGCTCACACCCCTTATGCCCTCTCCTACCAGCATCTTAGTGAACAAGATCGAATTTGCTGAAGGGGAGACGTGATTTATGTCACGTGGGCTGTAGCAGCTGGAACCCCGCTATGACACACCTCTTTCTCCAGAGTACACACTCTCCGCTTCTGCCACAGGGATCTCTTCCCATCCCCTACCCCATCCTACCTCCCAGCCTCCAGCTTTCCTGCTCTTCACCTTCCCCCCCACCAGCCCTATGTAGACTCCTCAACCCTTCATTATTCAGAGGAATGCATTTCATCCTAGTTTCTACATCCAAACCTGTGCCCAACGAATGACCATGTTCAGCAAAACAGCAAGTTCTTCCAGTTACAGGATCTTCCCTCTTCAGGAAATAGAAGGCGATTATAAATAATATTCTTCTTTTGTAAACCTAATTAACACAAAACGACTGAATGGGGTTTTTTCATGAAGTCTTCATGTGGAGCTTGTTGGAGCCAGCTTTTGAAGAGTACAGCGGACACAGGTCTGCAAGGCAGGGTACAAAGAAGACGTCCAGGAGGGGATTGCCGGCTGCTGTCCTGCTCTGGATGAACTAGGCTCCCAGAACCGGGTAGGAGTTTATAGTTCTCAAGGGGCTTGCCCTATCTGTCTGGAGACAAGGCTGCATAATTGCTTATCTTGTTATCTGCCAGCCCCAGCCTCATGCAGCTGTAATCATTAAGACAGTTGTTCCGTCGTCCTTTCCTAGCTCCTTAGCCTTTTCTGACCAAGTCGGGAATTCTATTAGAAATCCTAACACTATCTTTCCTTTCCTCTCATGTTAGGGAACAGGCTATGCTCAATAACAAAAGACCCCAGAAGACAGTGACTCGACAAGTAATTTCTCTGTCACTCAGTAGTCCAGTAAGGAGGACGTCCGGGATGGGGAAGTAGCTCTGCTTCACTGGTTCAACCCAGGACCCAGGTTCCTTTCATCCTAGTGTGCCACCAACTCATTGTTGGCATGTTTGGGGCCGGCTCTTGTGGCCACATCTGTGTTCCAGGCCTCTGGAAGGAGAAAGAGAGGAAAGAGGAAGTGGACAAGTGGCCGCCTTTGAAAGATGTAACATGAACATTATACTCCTAACTTCCATTCACATCCCAAGAACCTGGACCCATAGTCACATCTACTGCAAGGAGGCTGGAGACTGTACTCCCTAATTGGTTAGGTGTGTGCCCAGCTAAAACTCAGTGTGGGGTGAGAAGGGCTTCTGTTACTAAAAGGAAGAGAAGAAATGGACATGAAGATGAAGAACAGCTCCCACCGTACCTCCCTATCCTTATGTGGGGATAAGAGACCCTACAGATGTGCCACTCTAGTAATCTCCAGTTTCTTCAAATTCCCTGAATATGCATTTCTGTGTCCCACCTCCACGACTGTTCACGGTAAATCTTTCTCACTTTCGTTGCCTGCTAGCATCGGCTCAAGTAGCACCTTCCCTAGGAAATCTTCCTGTATCTTAGTTTGGGGTAAGTGCCCTTCTTTGTGTTCTGATAGTGTTACGGAACCAGGCTGGAACGCTGGCGGAAAAACCAAGTGGCACTCAGAGATCTTGGTGGATCGGAGATTTATTTAACACCAGCGGGCTCAGAGGAGACTGTTTTTCCAAAGATCCGAGCTCCGAATGAAGGGAGGAAGGGTAATTTATAGTGGTCAGCTTCCATATCTGTGGCAGGCTTGTGCGCGTGGCAAACAGGGCAAGAAGAACCTGGAAGAGGGGTCTCCAAACTAGAGACCAGAGCTTGTTTTAGTCCCGTTGGCCATCTTATGGTGTAAAACTGTATTCATTTTCCCAACGGTAGCACACTATGCATTTTTCTCCTTTGGCAATTGTCAAAGTCCTCCAGTATCTGCACACATGTGAAATCATCTCCTTGTGCTCTGTTTCCGTCTAGACTGTAAGCCATTTGAGAGCAATTTTGCTACGTCTTAGTCATATTTGTGTCTTACTACCTAGGTTGAGCTGAATTCCTTTTCCCGCCAGTGGGTGAAATAAATTGTGCCATCGCCTGACCCCCTGCATGCCCACTGAGGTGTAGCTTTCATCCATAATGGCCAGGCTGTCTAAGTAGGCATTCTTCCCATTTGGACAAAAGGACTAGCCTGAAACCCTAGCAGGTCTAAGATCCTGACCCTCATCCTAGCTCTTTGAATTCCTGTCCCTCGTGAGCCCAAGACCTGTTTTTGTTACCCTCTAGGGGCTGGCTGCCAACCTAGAACCATGGTATGACTGCCATTTGCTGACATTGATCTTAGACCCTTCACTAGGTCTAAGCTATGCTTCATCTGCTGTGTACTTCCTTGATACTGAAACCAGCTGGAACTTAGTCCTGGCATATTCTTTATCTTGGCATGTTGACAAATGACCCTTTAGCTAGGTCAGTTTTCCCTAGTTCTGCTCCTGGTGGGCTCTGTCCATTTCCCATTCACCACTGGTCATCCTGCTAAAGCTCTATCATGCTTGACCTGTGAATAAATGTGCCCATGTTAGGATTAATAAGTATTGTTTGTACCTTCTGTTTGAAGATAACTGGTCCAAGATAGGAATCAATTCTTAGCTTTGTGGCATATCACTGGCACAAAGTGATATATACTTTTTTCTTTATATAGACTTTCTTTGGATGAAAAATTACTAGTGTGTGTATATATTTTTATTTATTTTATAATGCATATTATAAAATATATAAAATAAACATTTTGAAAGTATATATATATATATATATACACACATACACACACAAACATATATAGCTTAAAATATAAATATTTGAGTATGCAAAACCAGTGTATTGAGCAGGTTACTCATTTGCAAATATGTTTTATTTTTACAAAAGGAGTTGCCAGTAAAATCTTAAGAATTAATATGTCTCTCTTTTGGTGCAACTTTAGTAATTATTCAGTAAGGCAGAATTCCCAGTTCAGATGGATGATTTGGTCAGCCACATAATCTGTCCTTCTGTATATCAAAGAGATGGGTCAGAAGCAAGGAAGTTTAACCATAAAAAGTCAGGAATTTGGTCAAATCATCCAAAGACCTTGGGAATATCCAGGGAACTGAGAGGCAGGTAACTCTTAGCATCCTTGAGAATATGAAGATGCATTGGCAGTTTGTAATGAACTGAAGGTTCCCAACTCTAAAAGGTCACTTAAGAGTTAGAGATAGGGGGGCACTTGGGTGGCTCAGTCAGTTAAGCATTCGACTCTTGATTTTGGCTCAAGTCATTATCTCATGGTTTGTGAGTTTCAGCCAACAGCATGGAGCCTGCTTGAGATTCTCTCTCTCCCTCTCTCTGCCCCTTCCCCCGCTCATGTGCACACATGTGTATGTGTGTGCATGTGCACACACTCTCTCCCTCACAAAATAAATAAACTTTTAAAAAGATTTTTAAAGAGTTAGAGATAGGTCCCACCTGCATGTACATTTGACAATTTGCAAGTAACAAATTCCGTTTAAACTAGCATAAGCAAAAAGGGAATGTACTGGCGGCTTACAACCCTTGGAAGTCTAGGAGTGGACTTCAGTCACAGCTAGATCTAGGGGACTAAAATACATTTTCAAAATTGGTCTTTCTCACTCTTTCAATCCCTGTCCCTTCCTTTCTCTCACTCTTGCTCTGCTTCTTTCTGACATTGGCCCCATTCTCTTCTACAAGAGATACCTTCCTCTACATGGCAGAGAAGAGGGCCCCCATTCACATTCTTAACACTCTTTATCTGGAAGGCCACATGCCTTTTCTTCTACCTTTAAATGGAAAAAAAAAAAAAAAATCCCCAGGAAGAACCTGATTGGCCTACCTCTGGGCTAATCATAGCCAAGGCTATTGGGTTCCTTGGTTGGCTGGGCCCTGTGGCTGTGAAGTGGGGAGGAATAGTTGGCAGCCTCACCAGACTCACACAATTTGTGTGGGTCTGGGCAGACAAAACAAGAACTTTCCACCACATTCTCCTTTCTAATGCCTGAGAGTCCCCAACTAAATATCTCCAGTGTTCCCACGAAACAGCCCAGGCTTCATGTCATACTTTCGATGTTTCCGCTCTTAACGTTCCACACTGATCACTGCTTGCTTTCTGTGTGGATTCCTGCTCCATGGTTCCCTTGGATTTCCCGCTGCTTATGTTGTTGATGCTACTTAGCTGGACCGTGGTTGGCCACTCTGGTGCTCAGGCCAATGCCTGTGCTGTGTTTCTTTCCTGCACCTCCTTTTAGTACTCTATTTGGAGATGTGCCCGTGAGTTTCCCAGATTATCTGATGGGGTCCAGTCCAGAGAGTTGTGCCATTATGTCCAGTTGTATAGACTGTGCAGTGCACAAGGGCACCCAGTAAGGGCAAGCATGGGGACCAAAGTCTAGCACGAAACGTAGTTCATTAAGGTTGAGTTACCCACCCACCCACCTGTGTTCTCCAGGAGGAAGAAGCACTTTTTCTCTTTGTACTAGGGTCCTGATCCCTGCCCTCAGGAGCTGTGACTGCCCCTAGGCAGCTGAAGGCTACCAGGAGCACAGCTCCTACTGTTTCCTCTGAAAAGCAAAGGAGCAGCTTCCTCTCGTTTGCCAGTGTATCAAAGAAATGCCATTATGTTAAACATAACACCGGGAGAGCAGGAGGGATCACAGGCCCATCCCACCTTGTCATCCAACTATAACAGCCTCATATGCCCTCTCAATATGCCAAAGCAAACAAATAATGAAAAACCATCACGAATGTGACAGAGCTGTCAAAAGCACACAGTCATGAGCTGTGGAAATTATGAAGCATTGGGGGTTCTATGTTTTCTGAAACTGGTACATCTCTTATCAAGATAGAAAATAAAATCTAAGAAAATCTGTCATGGGGCACCTGGGTGTCTCAGTGTCTAGGTCTCAATTTTGGCTCAGGTCATGATCTCGTGGTACATGAGTTCAAGTCCTGCATCTGCTTGGGATTCTCTCTTTCCCTCCCTCCCCTGCTCTCTCTCTCTCTCTCTCTCTCTCTCTGTCTCTCAAAAAAAATAAACTAAAAAAAAAAAAAGAAAAGCTGTGAGAACCATCTCACGGAAGTACTGACCATCACACCATGTCAGAGTAAGCCATGCTCACATTTAGTCACACTGTTAAGACCGTGATGGCTCTCCGATGTGCCAAGGCAGGCCTTTGTAGTGTTACATGCAGCTTAAACCTGGCCCTCTCCTGTTCCCCAGAACATAGAGAAGATACCAATGGCAAGAGATTGGGTTTGACAAGGTTAGGTAATAGCCACCATGTTGGTCCCAGAACTACCATACGAACCAAACCTGTAGCCCTGATGCTGCACGTGGCTGATGATACTGCACCCTTTCTTTTGTGATGAATGCTCTCCTGGGAATCTGGAGTCCTGCCTGCAATTTGCTTCTGTCAGCCCTCCCCTGCCTCCTTTCCCCCAGCCCCTCAGACATACCTACATACACAGCGTGGATATGGCTTGAGTTCTTTTCCTGGAAGGCTCCTTCACAATCGGGCAAAACAGAATGCAGCAGAAAACTGGGAGACATGTCATCTCGTTAACACTCCAGCAGTACCCAAATCCCACTTTGATCCCAGTGGGCACTCGCTCCAGTAGGGATAGAGGAGAATGTGTCCGCTGTTGCCATCTGGGGTGTCCCCTGGAGTGGTGAGTCAAAGGTGGTCAAACGTGTATACATTTCTCAATCTGTGTCTCTCCTACCACTGCCCTAGGGCTTTATTTTTCGGCAGAAGGGTGTAAAATTGAAGACACAGGACTGCTTCCTACTCTGCTGCTCAGACGTTCTCCTGTTCTCCTTTTGTGTTATCCTCCATAAAACTAAATCGGATGGGGTTCTAGCCAGTGATAGGGCCAGGGTAGGAGGGAGGTGTGGAAGGGATGTGTCCTGAGGTGGTTACCGAATCCATCAAAGAGAGTTGGAAGAAACTAATCTAGAGACAGTGGAGATAGTAAGATAGACAGCCCGAGGCACAGGAGCTTCTATTTGACTGCTCACAATTAAAGAAAATTAAAAAAAAACACACACCAAAAAACTGTGAAGAAGGATACTTTCAGCAATGAGAGTGAAACATCTGTGAATAATTCATTTTCAAACTGGTTTGCCAAGGGAGAGCAGTCATGGGGCTAAACCCTTGATGAACTAAACCCTTGATGAAAAGCAAAGGTTGCATGAGTCACACCCATTACTTGGAAAAACTAATAGTAATTGACTCTGTCCCTTCTTGCCAGGGAATCGGACAACACACTGTGTGTTATTTCTTTGGTCCCGTCTCTCTGAAGACTTCAGATTGTATTATTTTTAAAATCTTGATACCAGCTAAAGCATCAGGTAATTTAGTCATGTCCAGTAGAAGAGAGTGTACTGTATACAGCAGACAAGAGATGGGATACATGGGGGGCAGCACAGGTAGTAGGAAAAAAACCCTACTGAATTAGGAGACCCACGTTCTTGTCCTGCAAGCTAGCACCGTAACTAGCCAGCAATGGAATGTTAGAAAAGTCACTTAACCCTCACTAGTCTTTACCTGCAAGATGAAGAATTTTAAATTAGATAACCCATTATGTAAATAATCTCTAAAGCCAGCTCTAAAATACTATAATTCCAGAGCGCCTGGCTGGCACAGTTGGTGGAGTGTGTGGCTCAGGATCTCGGGGTTGTGAGTTTGAGCCCCACCTTGGGTATAGAGATTGCTTAAAATCTTTGAAAAATAAAATAAACTACAATGCTATAATTCCATAGTCTTATTGGAACGTCACTAGGTATTCGAGAAACTCATAGACAAATACCAGGAGCCAGGAGTAAATGGACTGAACTAAGCCCACCAGCAGAGGAAACAAGCCCATGCTGGTAAAGGCTAGAGAGCTGCAAAGTCTGCCGTTGTTTTCCAGGGAGCTGTGTGATGGCTGGGCACAGGGGCCATGGCAGACAGTCCTGGGAAAATACTTAGTCCTGGGCTCCCTAAATGTTCCTTTTGGTCTAGGTGTGAGATTAAGATACATCTAGGGGCGCCTGGGTGTCTCAGTCAGTTAAGTGTCTGACTTCCGCTCAGGTCATGACCTCACAGTTCATGAGTTCGAGCCCTGCATCGCATCTGTGCTGACAGCTTGGAGCCTGGAGCCTGCTTCAGATTCTGTGTCTCGCTCTCTCTGCCCCTCCCCTGTTGTGCTCTGTCTCTCTCTCAAAAATAAATATTTAAAAAATTAAAAAAAAAATAGATACATCTAAAAGTGCTCTGTGATTTGCCTCTTTTCCCCTTTTGTCTATTATAACTGTAGAGAAATATATCCCAAGAGATCTACTCACACAGTAAAGTTCTTCATGTGCCTATAGAGGCTGAGGCTGTACACAACATAACAGACCAGTGGTTAACACTAGCATAAAGAATTATGTTGTTGTAGCCATTGTAGATGTGCCTAAATGTGACCCAAAGGTTACTGGTTACCCCCCGGCCTTGCTTGATATCGTTCACGTTCCTAAGATATGATCTGTACTTTGTTGATGGCGCAGCTTAGGTTCCAAATGCCCTCTTAGTTGTCTACAAGACAGGAGAGAGGGCCCTGGCTTATAGGACACAAGGCTCAGTCTAGGTCTGGAAATATGCATCACATTCCCACAGGCTGCAGACGAGACATATGAGACACCTAGGAAGTCTTTCTGAACGCCAGCATTTCAAGAGATAGTCCCAGGCTATGTGCAGATCCTCTGTCCCAACACAAGAGTCCTGGAATCAAGGCAAGGCATCCTACTGCATACACTTGCTTTCAGTTGAGCACAATACACCATGGCCTTGACTTCCCTGGGGAGTATTACTCCAAAGCTTAGGCCTTATAGGGGTAATGCTTAACACTTCTCTTT
Source organism: Lynx canadensis (assembly GCF_007474595.2). Taxonomy (NCBI): domain Eukaryota; kingdom Metazoa; phylum Chordata; class Mammalia; order Carnivora; family Felidae; genus Lynx; species Lynx canadensis. The sequence goes on along the minus strand of NC_044310.1, from coordinate 32,734,493 downwards.
TCTATCCAAGTTCTGAACCACTTGATAAACAAGGCAAGAGCTGGTAGATGGAGGCCAAAAGACTATGTTTCTATGACATCAGAGAACGTGGCTTTGATGTGAGAGTTCAACTGTCTTCTTAATGCTGAAACCTAGAGTTAGATGGATTTACCACCTAGTCAGAGAAATCACTGAATTCTGTAGGACTCCTCCATAAGGGAAGGGAGCATGAAGAGAACATGAAGGAGCAGAGCATAGAGCCTGCTAACTCTGGCCAGACACACTCTCCAAAGGAAGGAGATAGGAAAGAGGTTCTGCTGTGCATACCTAGTTTTGTCACTGAACTCAAACTTGTCTGTGCACCTGATGTGCCGTAGGCCAATGTCTTGAGACACCGGTTTTGAAGCAGAGAAAGCTTTGTTATCAGAGGGCAGCCCGATGAGGAGGCAGGGGATCATTTCCAACAGCTGCATTCCCCTGCTGAGCCTAGGCACAGCTTATGTATGTTTGGAGAAGAAGATAAATTCATGAGAGGAGAGTGAAGGGTTTCTTGAAACCTTAAGTGGGGGGGGGCGGGGCTTGAAACATCTGGAGGTATACATGCTTCCAGACAATGAGGTGCCATTCAGGACTTGGTACATCAGATAGTTTTAAGACAAATGTCAGCATCTGTGTCCCGTCAGATTCTTATAATAATCAATGTGCAAACAAGTGGTAGAGTTACAAGGGCACAGTTAATGATTGGTCGTGCACTGGGCTTAAGACATGCATAAAACATAATTAAGTAGGGAACAGAACATGGAGCTACGTTAATAATATAACTAATACAACTATTGGGGTGCCTGGGTGGCTCAGTCAGTTAAGCATCAACTTTTGATTTTGGCTCAGGTCATGATCTCAAGGTGGTAAAATTGAGCCTCATGTCATGCTCTGTACTGGGCATAGAGCCTGCTTGAGATTCTTTTTCTCTCCCTTTGCCCCTCCCCCACTGAGTGTGTGTGTGTGTGTGTTCTCTGTCTCTCTCAAAAAAAAGCTATAGTGTTGTTTCTGCTTTCAAACAGGTCTAGGAACCAATTGTCCAGCCTCAGATTCTCCTTTCAAACTTACCAATCAGAAACTTACTCTCCTCCCCAGTATTATGCTAAGAGTACTGCACCTGCCAAACGGAAGGGATGTGTGAAATTGAGAGGAAGCACTGTTCCATCAGCCACTCTTCCCATTAACAAAGTCCTAGACCTTTTTCTAGTCTCATAGGGAGGCTTAAAGTTTCGGAAGTGAAACAGCACATCTAACCTACCCCTTGGGACAAAATAATTAAGTGCACATAACACCCAGCAGAACACTGTTCATTAGGGTGCAGGGGATAAAGAATTAGTAGGATAGTAGGTTCATCCTGTTTTCTTCCAGCTCTATGTCCAGAGTACCTTCCTCTTTTAGGATAACCAGGCCTGCCACAGGGTGTGGTGACAGTTGAATTGAATAATTACTTATTGAGGAATTGCATAATTACCTGGTAGATGCTGAATTCCTGTTGAGATCCTAGGAAAAATTGAATGATGAAGGATCTTAGGACATCCTCCAAGAATATCAGATTCAACATGACACAAGATTAAGGACTAGCTTATCGTTGGTCTGTTATCCCCACAGATGATATATCAGAAACTAAGATTCATTCTTCTTCTTTTTTTAATATTTATTTATTTTGAGAGACAGAGAGAGAGCATGCAAGGGAGGGGCAGAGAGAGATAGGGTGAGAGAGCACAAGCAGGCTTTGTGCTGTCAGAGCAGAGCCCTACTTGGGGCTTGATCCCATGAACCAAGAGATCATGACCTAAGCAGAAATCAAGAGTCAGACACTTAACTGACTGAGTCACCCAGGTGCCCCACATTCTTCCTTCTTTTTAAGTAAGCTTTATAGGGGCGCCTGGGTGGCTCAGTCGGTTACTTCAGCTCAGGTCATGATCTCATGGTCCGTGAGTTCAAGCCCCACGTCGGGCTCTGTGCTGACAGCTCAGAGCCTGGAGCCTGTTTCGTATTCTGTGTCTCCCTCTCTCTGACCCTCACCGGTTCATGCCCTGTCTCTCTGTGTCTCAAAAATAAATAAACGTTAAAAAAAAATTTAAGTAAGCTTTATAATGTAAAACTTTAAGATTTACAGAAAAATTTAGATTTTGCAAAGATAGTAAAGATATTTCCCATGTACGCTGTGCTCAGTTTGCCCTATTAGTAATGTCTTATATTACTATGGCATATTTGTTATAATGAACATATGAACAATGACAATATATGAGCATATGAAAATATTGATACATTATTATTATTATTATTATTATTATTATCATTATAGAATAAAAGGTCATTGCCTTTTGGGAGGAAGACCACAAGAGGTAAGGGTTGTTAAAAAAACAAATTTGACTTATTTATTTTTAGTTATCCAAAGGGAGTTTTGTTTCCTTTGTTTTTTAATGACAGAGCTGGGAGTGTGGCTAAATCTGCCCCTAGTGTCTTCTGGGACCTAACCCATGTCAGTACTAACTGGAGGAGAACTCTGGGGTCTCCATCATCTAGATATCTGTGTGTTGGAGTGGATCCAAAACCATTTTCTACAGAGATTCCTGTCCCGGCCATGTCTTTGCTCTGCTCACCTGTGTGAGGCTCTGGCCCCAGGTCTCTGCCCAGCCCTTCAGTTTTTACAAGCAAGTTCAGTCAGTGCTGCTCCCAGCTGGGTCTGTATTTAGCATGAGCAGAATAGCTTCCAACCCACCACTTGTTAGGAATCAAAATGCTTTCCATTGTTATTAGTTTGGCTCAGAGAAGCAGTATTTAGGGAGGATTGCTTGGAGAGCATATATAGTCTTTGAATCTTCCATTTATTTTTCATTTTTTTAAAAACAAAATTCAAGTGAGTAAATTTGAAGATCTAATTCACTTTATTAAGTGATTCATGAGTTGGGCAGCATCCCAGCCAGCAAGTAGGAGCTCGAAGAGTTGTATAAAATAGGATTGTTATAGGGAGGAGGGTGGGGCAAGGAAGTTACTAGCAAAAGAAAGAAAAGATTGTTTCAGGTTGGGTCACTTCTCTTAGTGGAAAGAGCAGGGAGTTTTACGTCCTCTTCCTTTGTTGGGGGGGGGGGGGGGGGGGGGGGAGGGAGGGACCCGGTTGGGCGGTGTGGAACAGTGAGGGCCCATGTGACAGATTACCTCACTGGTGCTTATCAGAAAAAATTTTTTTTTCAATAAGCTCTACACCCAACATGGGGCTTGAACCCCTGGCCTCAAGTTTAGGAGTTACTTGCTCCACTGACTCAGCCAACCAGGCACCCCAGAAAATTCTTGACTGACCTGTTAAGACTACATTTCTGGGGGAGGTTGAAATTGCATTTAGGTTAGGTATTAAGCCCAGGTTTGGTGAGTTGGTCTAAGTGATGCCATTTTGGGCTTATGGTTTTCTTTTTAATAGATGCCAGTTTTCATCACATTGTATCAAGGATACATACTATCAATATGACTTGTAACTACTGTTGTTGACCTTGATCACCTGGTTGAGGTAGTGTTGGTCAGGCTTCTCTACTGTAAAATTACTCTCCCCTCCCCCCTTTCCATACTGTACTCTTTGGATAGATGTCACTCCACAGCTCATACGTAAGGGGAGGCAATTATATTCCACTTCCTTTTTTTTTAAAGTTTATTTACTTACTTTGAGAGAGAGAGAGAATGAGCAGGGGAGGAGCAGAGAGAGAGAGAGAAAATTCCAAACAGTCTCCACTCTCAGCACAGAGCCCGACACAGGGCTCTATCTCACAACCATGAGATCATGACTTGAGCTGATATCAAGAGTTGATACCTCCTATCAGTTGATACCTGATATCAAGAGTTGTTCTACCTCCTTAAAAGCAGAGCATCTACATAAATTATTTGGATATATATATAGATATGTGTGTGTGTATATATATATATATATATATATATTTTTTTTTTTTTTTTTTTTTTGCACGGGACATTTGTCTCTTCTCCCCCATTTACTTATTTATTCAATCATTATTATCACCTAGTGACTTCTTATATTCAATTGCTATTCCTATCTGCAAAAGAAATGGACATGTAGTTTTGTAGTTTGTCTGTTTTTTTCTGGTCACATGCTCAGAATTTAGGAGAGAATCACATTGGATTCTCATGGATATTTATTCTGTACATTGGGTTATAACCCAATACTACTTTGTTTATTTTGTTGCTTAAATTGTACCAGTTTCGGCCATTAGGAGCTCTTTCAGGTGCTTCCTTTGCCTCTTTGACAAATCCCCATCACTGTCTTATTTTATTTATTTATTTATTTATTTATTTATTTATTTATTTATTTATATGTCTTTTAGCACTCCATTACTTTCTGGCACTACAAGATGCTTCAGGCTCATCTTGAATATTTCCTGTCCCAATCCTAGAATCAGCCATTTCTCCAAGGAGCCAGAGTTTATCCTGATTTGCATACTTGTATCTAAAATGAACTCATTTGAGGGGCACTTGGGTGTTGTTGTCGTTATTATTATTATTATTATTATTATTATTATTATTTTAAGTAATCTCTATGCCCAACGTGGGACTCAAACTCACAACACCGAGATCAAGATTCACATGCTGCACTGACTGAGCCAGCCAGGCATCCCACAAATTTATTATCTTACAGTTCTGGAGGTCAGAAACGGGCCTTATGGGGCTAAAATCAAGTGTTGACAGAGCAGCGCTCCTTTTGGAGACTTGAGGGACAATCAGTCCCTTGCCTTTTCAGCTTCTGGTGGCAATCCACACTGCCTCATGGCCCCTTCCAGCAATGGCATCTCGACTCCTGCAACCTTTAACATATTCTTATTTTATGGGGCGCCTGGGTGGCTCAGTTGGTTAAGCATCCGGCTGTTGATTTCAGCTCAGGTCATGATCTCACGGTTCATGGGATTGAGCCCCACACTGGGCTCTGTGCTGACAGCACAGAAACCTACTTGGGATTCTCTCTCTCCCTCTCTCTCTGCCCCTCCTGCTGCTCATGCTCACTCTCTCTCTCTCAAATAAATAAAAGTAGAATGTTCTTATTTTAAAACCTTTCATTTAATCACATCTGCAAAACCCCTTCTGCTATGTAAGGTGACATACTCACAGGTTTTGGGGATTAAAACTCGAACATCTTTGGAGGGCCATTCTTTTATCTGCCACAAACCCCTACAATGAAAAAGTGACATTTGCTGGTAAATCACAATCTTACCTATTTCCTTTATACTACATAGGACATTCTAAATCTAAGTATTTTGACAGCCTCTGACAATCATCTCTCCTTTTCTCAAAAGGAGATAAATACAATATTATCTAATAAACCCTTCTAAACAACATATGTCAACTTTCTGGTATTTTACCACCCCCCCCCCAAAGTAGCACAATTTTCCTAATTCTAGTGATATCATCCCCAATAGCAATTTAGAACATGTGGCTTAAACAGTCCATGTAGTTGATTTCCTACTTTAACCAAATGCTCTCCAGACAAGAAAGAATAAAGCCTTTATCCAGGTTCATAGGGTCATAGTGGCTCTCCTGGCCTGTTTCTTATCTATGTGTTTTCCATCCTGGCATATAAGGCTCATCTGTCAACCATGTAGATGAGAGAATCTCCAACTATGTGTCCCATAAGGTGGGCCCAGTGTATTCGAATTAAAAGTTAAATAATTATGGATTTTTTTTCCAAATGGGAAAAAGTTACAGTGATGAATAGATTGTTACACATTTCAAAAATGTTCCCCATTAATCTTCCTTCACACTGGTGCTTCCTACCGCTTGCCTGTCAGCACGTGCAAGCTGACAACAAAAGGAATGAATAGGAAGCCAATTAAAATTAATAGAAAAAAGTCAAAGATAAGAATAACAAATCATGCCTGGCTCGATAGCTCATGGTGCTTTCCTGTAATTTTATGTTGCATACATCCAACAGAGAAATATTTTGCTAGCCAAAATGCTGTATCACATAAAGGACTCTAGATGTAAAGGATAAATATCTTTCCCTAAATAGGATGGAGACTATACCACTATTTCTTCATTGCATTGTAGAATCTTAACAAAAGGATACCATTTTTGTCTTGTAAAAGGCCAATTTAAACCTGCAGGGGCAGGAATATGGGCTTTGGAACCAGGTAAATCTGAGTACAAACATCTTCCTAGCTGCACGACTGTGAATATGTTGCTTAAATGAATAATTTGAATTCGTTAAGAATTACATTTGGCTGTGTGTAGGTCATAAAGCAGCTGAAAAGTGAAAGAGGCTGATTTCTCCCTCAAAATAAAGAAGTGCAGAGTTAGGTTGTCCCAATTTGGTATGGTGGCTCCTTGATCATTAAGTTTCTAGTTCCTTTCTGCATGCCTCACCATCCTTAGCACCTTCTAGGTCACTCATGGTCTAATATGGCTTTTGAAGCTCTAGTCACCTCATCTGCTTTCCAAGCAGCAGAATGGATGAAGGGAGGAAGGACAACAGAAGTTTTCCAGGAGCCCCACACAGTGACTTCTGTTGATATCTAATTGGTGGCTCCTATCTGCAAGGCAAATGGGAACTGTAGTTTTTCATCTGCACACAGTGCTCAGAATTTGGAAGGAGGGAATCATATTAGATTCTGTGCAGCAATGCCTAACCAATCCCCAGTGTCCATGATTCCCTTCTTTAAGAAAAAAATTTTTTTACATTTATTTATTTTTGAGAGACAGAGTGAGACAGAGTACGAGCGGGGGAGGAGCAGAGAGAGAAGGAGACACAGAATCCAAAGCAGGCTCCAGGCTCTGAACAAGAGCTCAGTGTAGAGCCTGACACGGGGCTTGAACCCATGAACTGTGAGATCATGACCTGAGCCAAAGTTGGGACGCTCAACAGTCTGAGCCACTCAGGCGCCCCCGTGAGTCCCTCCTTCTAGTAATAGAATCATTACCACATCTATCTACCACTAGATTTTACCTAGGCATGAGTAGAGCCTCTATTTTTCAGCCTCCCTTGCAGTTAGTTGTGGCCATGTGACTATGATCTTTCTGGACAATGGGACACGAGCTGAGTGTTTGTGTGCAATTTCCTTAAAGGAACTGCCTGTCCTTCATCCTCTCTTCCTCCTTCCCACAGGCTGGGACATGCATGTGTAGTGGTGAGCCAGCTTTTACCAAACAAATGAGGATGGCACAATGGATGATTCAATGGTGGAGTAATGAGACAGAAGAAAGGTACGGGGTGAGTGAAGCCGAGCCACCTGCATCCTGGACTTTCTGCCTGCCTCTGCTGTGTTTGGGGAGAGAAATAAACCTCCAGCTTGTTTAAGCCACTGTCTTTTGTTATCTCTTTGTTACAGCAACTTAGCCTGTATCCTAATTAATACAGTCACCTTTCTGTACCTCGGTTTATTTTTCTGTAAAATGGAAATGGCATTATGTACTCCACTGGGTTATAGCAAGAATTTAAAACATTATAAGTAAGGGGTGCCTCGGTGGCTTAGTTGGTTAAGCATCTGATTTTGGCTCAGGTCATGATCTCCTGGTCCGTGAGTTCGAGCCCCGCATCAGGCTCTGTGCTGACAGCTCAGAGCCTAGAGCCTGCTTTGGATTCTGTCTGTCTGTCTGTCTGTCTCTCTCTCTCTCTCTCTCTGCCACTCCCCTGCCTCTCTCTCTCTCTCTCAAAAATAAATTAAAAAAAGACATTAAAAAATATAAGTAAGGCACCTGACAGAGCTATTATAAGTAATAGTTATTAGCATAGGGCTCCTGAGAGGATTCTGAGAAGTTGAGTAAAGCACTTGGAGGAAACGCTCCCACCATTATAACTGGGAACTGTCCTGTGATTGGATTCTTGATTTAGCCACAAAAACATACGAACAATAAATGTCTTGGATTTAAAGATAAGTAAGCTAGTTAAAATGTTTAGAAAACACCTCCTGATGCATTTTCCCCTTCTTAATTGGATTCTCTTCCTGCCTGAGGTTGTCATGGGGGGTGCAGAATGCAGAGATGATGAATTTCAGTAGTAGACATCAGAACAATACTGCAAAAGATAAGGTAGGACTAGCTTTTCCTCAGTAGGCTGTAACAGTGGGATCAGGGGAGGCCACAGGACAGCGTGGGGTTCCTCCCCTGCTGTCATGAGTGGGTAAAACAGCCAGCAGGGAGTAGAATTTTGAATTGACTAAATTCAATTTGAACTTAGAGAGACATAAACATAATTAAAAGTTTTTTTCCCCATGCTATTAGCAGGAATAGAGGCTTGAGTCTAAGAATTTATTGTAGAAAATAGTGAACATTATATTCTTTGGCACATCTGAGTCATAGTATGCAAATTTCTGTCCTGCTGCATGATACTTACAAGGTTCGTACAGAAAAAGCACAAGTATAGTCAATTTCATTTATGAACGCAGATTCCATAATCTTAAATAAAACATTGACAAATGTAATCCATTAGGATAGTAAAAAGAATAATCCATCACATCCAAGTAGCATTTAGCTCACAAATGCAAGTGTAATAGGATTTTAAATTAGAAGTTTCAGTCGGAAACCCCAAGGCAGTAGATATTAGATAACAAAGTTGTCAGCAAACCATCTTGTGGAAGTTTCAAAGTAAATGGTCAAACTAGTTGCACAGGGCTGCCTACGTAGCTCAGTTGGTTAAGCGTCTGACCCTTGATTTCAGCGCAGGTCACAACCTCACTGTTCAGGAGTTCGAGCCCCCATCGGGCTCTGTCCTGATGGTGCAGAGCCTGCTTGGGATTCTCCCTGTGTCCCTCTCTTTCTGCCCTCCCCCCCCCACCCCACAAAATAAATAAATAAACTTTAAAAAAACCTAGTTTACACATTCTCAACCCTCTCACCTTCAGGGGTTTAAGGTTGCTGTAAAACTTTGTAAAGAGGACTTTTCTGAAGAGAGCTATGCTCAGTGAGCAGGGGTAGGGGATATTTTCCCATTCTCAAGGGGGAACCATTTCAATGGGACCACCTGGAGACCTTGATCTGTAACTCCTCCAGGTGGTAGGTCAGTGACTGCCTCATGCTTCGAACATGGGAAGAGCAGAGATGGGCAGGGTAGCTGCTCAACCCATAGGGAGAAGGGGAAATGGCTATGTCAAGTGGCCTGCACTCCAAGAGTTAGGGTGGAAGATTTCTTTGGAAGGAGAGCTGGTTTAAACCCTATTAAATCTTGCCCAGCAGAATTGCTTGGAAGAGCCATGGGACTCCAACAGAAGACCCAGGATATTGTGGGCCACTAAAAAACAAAACAAAAACAAAAACAAACCAAAAAACAAACAAAAGACCACAAAAGCTGAGATGGGAGCAGCCAATAGAAGGAAAATGGTGTCACCCGCACTGTGACAGATACTATAGAAGGTATCTACTGGGGGCCTCTGCAGAATGCATAAACATAGCCAAGAAAGAAATAGTCGGCTTTGAATATTTGCCAATCCCAGAGAACTTGAAACCACTTAACAAAAGTGTTTCTTTCCCAAACCTGAGAGAAAAAATTTTTCTTGACTATCTTCCAAAACTGAGAGTCTGCCTGTCTGCCACCTGGAAGAAGATGTGATACCCCGGATAGGGAAAGAGAGCATAACCATGGCCCCATCTCCCTCATTCTTGCTGTAAGTGTTCGTGCAGAAGGTCTAAGTTACAAGAGAGGAGATTTCACTTTAATAAAGTTCCTTTTAATTATTACATAGAATTCGGCATTCCAATGCCTGAACTAAGATGGTCATTTATTGTGACCATGGGACCTTTTATTATCTAAGTCATGTGAATGCCTGAGATTCATCAGGACCAAAGGAGAAAGCTTCCCCAATGAATACATTTTATTTTTTATTTTTTTTATTTTTTTATTTTTTTTAAATTTTTTTTTTCAACGTTTATTTATTTTTGGTACAGAGAGAGACAGAGCATGAACGGGGGAGGGGCAGAGAGAGAGGGAGACACAGAATCGGAAACAGGCTCCAGGCTCTGAGCCATCAGCCCAGAGCCTGACGCGGGGCTCGAACTCACGTACCGCGAGATCGTGACCTGGCTGAAGTCGGACGCTTAACCGACTGCGCCACCCAGGCGCCCCCCCAATGAATACATTTTAAAGGCACATTGTGAGTGAGACCTGAAAAACATGTAATTTTTTAAAAATTGGTAAATTGGGTCCCATCAGAATTTAAAAATTTGGAGATGCATCCACACAATGGAATGCTAATCAGCCAGAAAAAGGCGTCAGCTACTGATATGTACAATAACATGGATGAATCTTACAAACATGATGCTCAGTACAAAAGGTCAGAGACAAAAGAATACATGCTATATGATTTTATTCATATGAAGTTCTAGAAAAGGGAATACTAACCTAGAGTGACAGGAACTAGATTAGTGATTGCCTGGGGCAATGATGCTCATTGCAGCTTTATTCATAATAAAAAAATGGAAACAACCCAAATGTTCATCGACTGATGCAGAGATAGATAAAATGAGGAATGAAATACTGATACATTCTACAACATGGATGACCCTTGAAACATCATGCTAAGTGAAAGCAGCCAGACAAAAAGTACCTCATGCTGTATGATCTCATTTATACGAACTGTCCAGAAGAGGCAAATCTAGAGACAGAAGGTAGATTAATGGTTGTCTAGGACTGGGGGAAATGTTGGGGTAAAAAGGGGATGAGGTTTCTTCTGAAATGATGAAAATGTTCCAAAATTTATTGTGGTGATGATTATACTACTCTGTGAATATACTAAAAACCACTGACTTGTACATTTTATTTTATTTTTAATTTTTTTAAAGATTTTATTTTTAGCTTTATCTCTACATCCAATGTGGGATTTGAACTCACAACGCTGAGATCAAGTTGCATGTTCTACTGACTGAGCCAGCCAGGCACCCCCACTGACTTGTGTATTATATTTTAGTTTAGTTTATTTGGCAATCTTTTTTTTTAAAGATTTTTTTTAAATTTATTTTTTTATTTTAGAGAAAGATCATATGCTAACAGGGGAGAGGGGCAGAGGAAAAGAGAGAGAGAGAGAGAGAGAGAGAGAGAGAGAGAATCTTAAGCAGGCTCCATGCTCAGTGCAGAACCTGATACAGGGGCTCGATCCCACGACTTTGGGATCATGACCTGAGCTGAAATCAAGAGTCTAGTGCTCAACTGACTGAGCCACCTACGTGCCCTGACTTGTACATTTTAAATGGGTGCATTGTACAGCATGAGATCAATGAAGCTGATGTCCAAAAACTGGGGTTGGAGACATCTACAGACTAAGCCAGCCAGGTGCCCCCAAAATATACATTTCTGACTAATTAAAGACCTAGATATAAAAAAAAATGGTATCAAATTATTAGACAAAAAACTATAGAAAAATGTTTATGGCCTTATGTGTAAGAAAAATCTTGCTGAAGAAGATTCAAATAGGGGGAAAAAAAGCTTATGGGGTGCCTGGGTGGCTCAGTTGGTTAAGCCTCCCAATTCTTCATTTCTGCTCAAGTCATGATCTCACAATTTGTGAGTTTGAGCCCTGCACTGGGCTCAGCGCTGGCAGCACAGAGCCTGCTTGAGATTCATTCTCTCTCTCTCTCTCTCTCTCTCTCTCTCTCTCTCTCCCCCCTGCTCGCGCTCTTTCTCTTTCTCTCAAAATAAATAAACGTTAAAAAAGAAAAAAAAAAGAAAAACTTAAAAGAAAAGTTGACACTTTGACTATATTGCTATTAAAACTTCTGTAGAACAGCAGGTACCATAAGGAAAGCTAAAGGCAGTTAGTTGACTGAGAAAATATATTTGTAGTATATGTATCAAAGAATTAAAACTCATAATATATAAACAACTCATATAGTTAATTTAAAAAAAGAAAATAGGATACCAAGAATTTACAAATGGGAAAACACAAGTGCTAACATACATATTAGTTAATATATGTACATGTACATGTATATGTATGTGTATTATATATGTATAATACATAATATGTATACATATATATATTAAAACATACATTTGGCCAATTCTCCCAGGAATCAGAGAAATTTAATTTAAAATAAAATATTTCATCCATCTTAGTACAAACAACCTCACACAAAACAGTGTTATCTGCAGGTTGTGTATGAAACATAAGAGTAAGGGGCGCCTGGGTGGCTCAGTCAGTTAAGGGTCCGACTCTTGATCTCAGCTCAGGTCTTCATCTTGGGGTCATGAGTTCAAGCCCCGTGTTGGGCTCCACGTTGGGCCCCACACTCCGTGTGGAGCCTACTTAAAAACAAAACAAAACAAAAAAACCCCAAAATACATAAGAGGGCTGAGATACTACTGACCTGAAAATAATAGCTAAGAATAGCTATTATTGAGTGCTTTCTATTAAAAAACAACTGCTCTAAGCCCTTTTGAAAGATTTACCTCATTAGTCCTTACACGCCTATAACATGGGTACTGCTATTACCTTCATGATGATCTGAAGCTGAGAGAAGTTAAATGACTTGTCCAAGTCCTGAGTAAGTTGCAGAATCAAGATTTGAATTTGTAAATAATCTCTCTTATATATGGAATCAAAAATAGTCAAACTCATAGAAGAAGAGAGTAGTACAGTGGTTACCAGGGGGTGGGTGGAGAGGGAAATGGGGAGGTGATGGTCAAAGAGGAACAAGATTCAGTTATGCAAGATAAGTTCTAGAAACCTATGGCATAGTGCTTGTAACTAACAATATTATATTTTATACTTAAAATTTGCTAAGAGGGTAGATATTACGTTAGGTGCCCTTACCACACAACAAAAAATAATAATGCCACATAACAAAAAGTAATAAAGGGGGAGGAAGAAAATTTCGGGGGAGTATGGAAACATCTATGGTCTTAATGGTGGTGATGATTTCACAGGCCTATACTTAATCCCAAACTCATTAAATGGTCTGTATTAAATATATATATATATCTCATTTTTCATGTTAATCATACATCAATAAAGTGTTTTTTATACTTTGATTTTATTTACTTTATTTTATTTTTATTCTAGAGAGAGTGTGAGTGGAGGAGAGGGGCAGAAGGAGAGAGAATCTTAAACAGACTCCACACTCATTGCAGAGCCCAATGCGGGGCTCCATCCCACACCCCTGAGATCATGACCTGAGCTGAAATCAAGAGTTGGACGTTCAGCTGACTGAGCCACCCAGGTATCCCAATAAAGTGTGTTTTTTTTTTAAAGAGAAAAAATCAAAACCAAAACCAAACAACCAAACAAAAGATTTGAACATGGACAATCTTGCTTCAGAGCTACGGGTCTTGACTGTGGCTTTCTGTGGGGAGGGGGAAGTAGGATTGGCATGGTGGCCAAAGGAACCATGGCCTAATTCGTAGGGTCTTTGTTTTTTTTGTTAAAGGTGTATTAATTTTTGTGTCAAAATTTATTTTAAAAATATGATAATTTACCAATTATTATAGAAGATGAAAGAGATAACTCTGATCCCACATTGTTATTCTTAGAAGTTACATTAGCATTTTTTTTAAAGCACTTTAGAAACTGCAGATGACCACTTTCTGACATGACAACTTAAAATATGATGAACAAAAGAGGTGCCTGGGTGGCTCAGTTGGTTAAGCTTCTGACTTTGGCTAAGGTCACGATCTCATGGCTCGGGGCTCTGTGTCAGTGCAGAGCCAGCCAGCTGCGGGTTCTCTGTCCCCCTCTCTCTCTGCCCCTCCCCAGCTCGAACTTTCTCTCTCTCTCAAAATAAAAATAAACATTAAGAAAAATATAATGAACAAAATGCATTCAATTTGGAAACTATAGTATGCTAAAACCGAGATTAAGACAAAACTCAAATACCTCTTTCTTCAGTCTTACCATAACCTATTTTCTCAACCTATCTCTTTCCTGCTCCTACACCTTCCAGTAGAAGAAATTCATGCTCTATTTCCTGTCCATGTTTTGCTGAATTTGCTCCCATTTTATCCTCTGCCCAGGATGCTTGCACCCCTACCTCTTTGGATCACTCAATCCTTCAAGGAGACATCTACATACACCTAGTTCAATGCATAGCATGGAGGCACATAACACATAATGTGTGTTTATGGGCCTTAGAATGATTACTGTAGAAGCCTTCTTAGCCAACAGATCAGGACCAGAAATGGAACAATTCTGTTAAAGTAGGAAATCACAATAATGGGATCTGTACTTACTTTAAATATTTTAACTTCAAGCATATTTATTTATTTTTAATGTTTATTGATTCATTTTGAAAGATAAAGAGGGAGAGCACGAGCAGGGGAGGGGAGAGATAGAGCTAGAGAAAGAGAGAGAGACAGAGGAATCCTAAACAGGCTCTGTACTATCAGCGTAGAGTCCAATGTAGGGTTCGATCCCATGAACTGTGAGATCATGACCTGAGCCAAAATCAAGAGTCCAATGCTTAACTGACTGAGCCACCCAGGTGCTTCTCAAGCATATTTATATACATCAATATTTGATGTAAGGCAAGGTTGAGAATGAGTCCACTGTTGGAACTCTGCATTATCTTTCTTGAGCAAACTACACCCACAATATGCATTGTGATGATTTCTACTTGGGTTTCTTCCTTCCTTCCCTCCCTCCCTCCCTTCCCTCCCTCCTTCCTTCTTCCCTTCCTTCCTCCCTCCCTCCCTCCCTCCCTCCCTCCCTCCCTCCCTTCCTTCCTTCCTTCCTTCCTTCCTTCCTTCCTTCCTTCCTTCCTTCCTTTTTAATTAGGCTCCACACCCAATTGGGGCTTGAACTCAGGATCCTCAGATCAAGAAAGAGTCTCATGCTCTACTGACTGAGCCAGCTGGGTGCCCCACTTTGGGTTCTTTACAATGGAACAAGAACTTCAACACACCTGAGAAGGAAGTCTGTGTGCGGGACTTGAAATTACAGTGGTTAGAATTATTTACCCAACTTCTTACAATTGTTTTGCCCACACTTATTTCAATGGTAGTTTTGTTTTTGTTTTTTGGTTTTTCAGTGACTCAGCTTTTACTGAATCTTTTCAAAGCATTCCACTTAAAAAAAAAAACTTAATGAAATGTTGCAACATACAAGGAGAAAAACAGAGGGAACACCTGTTTCTACACTCAGCTGTATGAATGCTAATGTTTTGCTATAGTTGCTTCAGATTTTACAAAAGAAATAAACATTACAGATAGAGTTGAAAACTCCTGCACACTCCTGATTTTATTTCTTTTTAAAAAAATGTTTATTTTTTGGGGCGCCTGGGTGGTGCAGTCGGTTGAGCGTCCGACTTCAGCCAGGTCACGATCTCGCGGTCCGTGAGTTCGAGCCCCGCGTCAGGCTCTGGGCTGATGGCTCGGAGCCTGGAGCCTGTTTCCGATTCTGTGTCTCCCTCTCTCTCTGCCCCTCCCCTGTTCATGCTCTGTCTCTCTCTGTCCCAAAAATAAATAAAAACGTTGAAAAAAATTTTTTTAAATGTTTATTTTTATTTATTTGAGAGAGAGAGAGAGAGAGAGAGAGATGGTGGGGGAAGGGGAAGAGAGAGAATCCCAAGAGGGCTCTGCGCTGATGCAGACGTGGGACTTGAACCCACAAACTGTGAAATCATGACCTGAGCTGAAATCAACCGATGAGCCTGATGCTCAACCGACTGAGCCACCCACGCGTCCCTGATTTCATTTCTATTCCACTTTCTCCATCCATAACAACTGTCCTGAATTTAGCATTTACCTTTTCCATATGAGTTTTTATACTTACTACATATGTGTGCCAATAAGTGTATGGCTTTGTTTTACATATTTTGCATCTATATGTAATAGTATCATACTACATGCATTATTCTGCAACTTGATTATTTTCTCTCATCATTATGCGTTTATGATTTATCCTTGTTGATAGAGCTCTAGTTAATTCATTTCCATTCAATTTGTAGTATTTTGCAAATATTCCAAAACTTGGTTTTTTTCTCTTATCGAACATTTGAGCTATTTCCATTTTTTCTATTACAAACAACACTACAGTGATCATTCCTTCATAAATCTCCTGGTAGATATATGTGGGAGTTCCTCTAGCCTAGAAAATATAACAAGAAATGGAATTTGGGAGTCAAAGGCATGCACATCCTCACAAGTATGTCGTCAAATTAATTGCTAACACGGTTGTAGCAATTTACATTCTCGCTAGCAGCGTGTGAGAGTTCATTGCTCCATACCTAATACACCTTATCATTCTTTCAAGATTTTCCCATTTAGGTGGGGGTGAAATGGTATCTTAAGTGATTTTACTTTGATTTGCCCAATCGGTAATGAGGTTCATTATCTTTTCATATGTTTATTGGCCATCCAGAAGTCTCTGCTAGAAATTGCTTGTTTCTGTCCTTTGCTCATTTTTCTGTTGTCTTTTATTCTTGACTTGTAGAAATTGTTGTTAAATTCCGGATACCTAGTCAATCAAATGAATTGCAAATATCTTTCTTTCTCAGATTCCAGCTTGTAATTTAACTTTGCATATATCATCTTTTTTTTTTTTAAAGATTTAAAGTAATCTCTGTGCCCAAATGCCAGGCACTCCTGTTCATGTCATCTTTTGTTGAATAAATGTTTCTAAATTGTAGGTAATCACATTTACCAATCTTTTCTGTCATGGTTTGTGCTTTTGGGTTTTAAAAAAAATACTTGCTTATTCTGAGAGAAAGGTTCTCCTAACATTCTCTTCAAAATGTTCTGAAGTTTTATTTCTAATATTTAGGTCTTTATTCCACTTAGATATGGTTTTCCGTGTGGTGTGGGAGTAGGGACCTAGCTTTCATCTTACCCCAGGTTATCTGAAAAATAGAACCCAAGGCACTCTTGCTGAAGTATTGAGAGGAGCAATCCCAGGGCAGCAAGAGTTAAGGAAAAGAGAAGTGAGGAGTAGAAGAAAACAAATAGCAAGTTGATATGTTAGGGTAGCAAGCTGGCTATAGCCTCCCAAGAAAATCCAGCCTTGGTCACCTAGGACATCTTCCCGACAAGTTCTGTGTAAGCACCACACCTCAGAACAGTCCATCAGGGAGAGGAAGAAGGGTGAACAATTTACCTGCTGGATAAATTTCTCCTCCCTGTTCTTGGTTGAAGTTTACTCCACAGGGATTTAATTCACTTCTGGGTGAGTTACACATTTTCTCTGTATAGCCAGGGGGCAAACCAGTCTCCAGTGCCTTTATTATTTATTTTTTAATTAAAAAAAATTTTTTTTATTTTTGAGAGAAAGAGAGAGACAGAGAGAGAGAGAGAGAGAGAGAGTAGGAGAGGGGCAGGGAGACAGAGGGAGACGCAGAATCTGAACTGTCAGCACAGAGCCCAATGCGGTGCTTGAACTCATGAGCCACAAGATCATGACCTGAGCCGAAGGGGGATGCTGAACCCACTGAGCCACCCAGGCACCCCTCCAGGGCTTTTATATAGAGCTTCATGCTTTACCCGAGCCTGACAGTGATGGAAGAGGCATTATATCCTCCATGAGTCTGGTGGGGGGGAACCTGGGCACCAGAGCCATTGTGTCTTCTGCTGTACTAGGAACAATGGAGACCACACGAAGGCAGGCTCTCACTCTATGGTGAGATTGAGACAACTAGAAGTACTAGACGAAGAAATGTCAATAGTGACTGGGTGCTTCCTGGGACGGGTGGGTCCAGGTGTATCGTTCGGATTCTTTACAACCAATTTTCTCATAATTGAATAGTTTATCCCCTCCACCCTCCCCCCATTATAATGCCACATTTGAATATATCAAAGTCTGCATATGTTCACAGACCTCTTTCCAGAGTCTCTCTTCTATCCCACTCACCAATTTATCTATCCCTAAGCCAATATAATGCCATGTTAACTGTAACTTTAAAATAAGTTGCTATCTGGTGGGAGAGTCTATTTTGTTCTCATCTTCAAAACTGTCTTATCCTTTTTTTCTTCTATATGAATTTTAAGACCAGTCTGTTTAGTTTCACAGTCATTTTTTGATTTTATTTAAAATTGTATTGAATTTATGAACTTATTCGAGAAGAATTTACATACATATTTATGACATAGAATCTTCCAATTCATGAACCTGGTAGATCTCTCCATTTACTCAGATCTCTGTGTATGTATATATGTACATGCGTTTTTCAATTTTGTACTTTTCTTCACAAGGATAATTTTGTCAGATTGATTCCTAGTAATCTTGTTTTTGTCCTTATTGTGAATGGGATCTTCATTCTTGCTACAAGTTCTGATTATTACTGATGTTGAAACACTACTGATTTCTCTGTATTGATCTCAAATACAACAAATTTGCTAAACTCCCTTATTAGTTTAAATAGATTCTATTCTGTGAATTATCTTGGGATTCTGTATGTAATCAATCATTTTATCTGTAAATAAGGACAATGGTCTTCTAATCTCAGTTTTAAAGATTTTTAGAAATCATGAATTAGTGCTAAATTTTGTTGATTTTTTTTTTGCATTTACTGGCATGGTCAATTTTTCTCCTTTAATCTGTTCACGTGGTATATAATATCAATAGATTTTAGGTTTTGTAATTCCTTCATTTTTTTGGATAACCAACTTAGTCTTCATAGAAACAATTCTCATTCTTTTGACATTCATATTACATTGCTATACATAACTTTAAATTACATTATATTATATTATTTAAGTACACCTGGCATCAGGCTATGAAATCAAATACAGCTGACCCCGGATGAGCAGGGTCACAAGTGCACAGCAGCCCATTACCTACAAGTATTATACTGATGCTTGTTGTTTTTTTTTAATGTTTATTTATTTGAGAGAGAGAGAGAGAGAGAGAGAGAGATTGATCCAAGCAGGCCCTCCCAATTGTGAGATCATGACCTAAGCTGAAATCGATCCACCCAGGTTCCCCATTGTTTTTTTTTTTTCTTAAGATTTTATGCTTACATAATCTCAATATGGGCTCGAACTTACAGCCCCAGATCAAGAATCACAGGCTCTACCAACAGAGCCAGCCAGGCGCCCCACACTGATAGATCTTTATTTTTTTTAATTAATTAATTAATTAATTAATTCAGGAATGTCAAGCAGTCTTCATGATTAGTGTGGAGCCCAACACAGGCTCAATACAGGGCTCGATCCCATGACCCTGGATCACAACCTGAGCCGAAATCATAGAATTGGTTGCTCAAGCAACCGAGCCACCCAGGCACCCCTGATGGTCCTTTTAATGTTTATTTATTTTTGAGACAGAGAGAGACAAGAGCATGAACGGGGGAGGGGCAGAGAGAGAGGGAGACACAGAATCGGAAGCAGGCTCCAGGCTCCAAGCCATCAGCCCAGAGCCTGACGCGGGGCTCGAACTCACGGGACCGCGATGATCGTGACCTGAGCTGAAGTCGACGCTCAACCGACTGAGCCACCCAGGCGCCCCATGATGGTCCTTTTAAAACAGAATTGAGAGTATTGGTTAAGTGGAAGTCAATTTAAAAACCGTTCGGTTTAAGGAAATCGGTGGCTGTGGCGACAAGCACACACTTCGTAAGTCAACATGAGTTGTCTCCATTCAACTAAATTCAAGAAATCGTTATTGAGAAACTACATTAAGTACCATGTTAGCATGAACAAATAGTTCCTGTTTACAAAATATTTTCCAACCTAGTAGAGAGGTTAAGACCAAGTGCATACATACATCATCATGATACAAAAAAGGTAAGACAGATGTCTAGGATGTACAAAAACTGTCATGAGGGGAGGTGTAACTGGGAAAAGGAGTCATCAGGAAGAAGTCTTAGAGGAGGTATATTCTGCAGTGAATCTAAGAAAGGTGTTAGACCATTGCTGTCCACACCAGCCATATGGAATTTAACTGTTTCCTATAAATCAGCAATTGCCCTGAAAGCATGGGAGCTATCTATCTGGTCTGCCCTGATTACATTTCTTTTCTTGTTGGCCTTGCACACAGATTGTCCCCCTCTGCCCAGACCTTTCAGATGAGAAGTCCACACCCTAATCCCTAGAACTTGTGAATATGTCATGTTACATGGCAAGGGAGAACTAAGATTGAAGATGGAAATAAATTTGCTAATCAACTGATTATTTTAATTATTTTTAATTATTATTTTTAATTTTAGTTACTTCTTTAATGTTGTTTAACATTAAAGGGGGGGAGAATGAGCGGGGGAGGGCAGAGAGAGAGGGAGACAAAGGATCTTAAGTGGATTCTGTGCGGACAGCAGAGAGCCTGATGTGGGGCTCAAACTCATGCACCATGAGATTATGACCTGAGCCGAAGGTCAGACACCTAACCGACTAAACCATCCAGCAACTCCCTCAGCTGATATTTAAATGGGGAGATTATCAGGGATTATCCTCATGGGCCCAGGGGGTAATCACAAGAGCCCTTGGAAGTCAAAGAGGGAAGCAGGAGAGTTAGTGCCAGAGGGATGCAGCCTGAGAAAGACTTGACCAGTTATTGTTGGCTTTGAAGATGGAAGGGGGTCATGAGCCAAAGAATAATGGCAGCCTCTATAGGCTGACAAAGGTAAGAAAATGGATTCTTTCCTGGAGGCTTCAGAGGAAAACGCAGCCTGGAGACACCTTGATTTTAGCCCAGTAGGTCCCATTTTAGACTTCAGGCCTACAGAACTGTAAGCTAGTAAATTTGTGTTATTTTAAGCCAGGTTTGTGGTAATTTGTTACAGCAACAATAAGAAAATAACACAAAGGTTAATAAAGCTAATCAGGAGAAAGAAAAGGTTTTGAAGGAAGGCTCATGGCTTTGCTCTTGCTGAGGTAAGGAGCAGGTGGCTATTTATGAAAGGGCCAGAAGTCCATTGGAAAATGTGGTTTGGATCTCAGGAAAAGAGGGTGCGATTTGGGATACTAGAATCATGTCATAGAGGAGGCAACTGACACCTGAAGCATGGGGGAGATGGCTTAAAAGAGAAATTTGAGCGATGTTGTGCAATAGAAATAGAACACAAAACAGGAATGTGAGCCACATTTGCAATTTAAATTTCTCAGGAACCGTGTTAAAAGCATAAAAAGGAAGATATAAAATTAAAATTTAATGGCATATTTAATCGTACTCAACATATCCAAATTATTATCATTTCAACATACAATCACTACAAAATTATTAATGAGATATTTTTATTCTTTTTTTTTCTGTATGAAGTCTTTAAAATCTTGTACACATTTTATATTCACAGCATATCTCAGTTTGGTATATCTATAATTTCAAGAGCTCTATGACCATCACGTGGTTGGTGGGTGCCGAACTGGACAGTCCTGTTTAGAGAAAGAGCAGACACAAAGGGTGGAGCCTTGAGAGACATATGCATTTAGGAGATAGGAGGAGGAAATGGACCCAGTGGATGAATAGACAGAAGTAGGAGGAGAATCCAGAATAATGCAATGTTTCAAAATCCAAAGGAATTTTACTTAGGGAAATGTGGGGGGTGCGGGTGGGAAGCATTCATATACTTTTTTTCCTCAGCACTCTGGCTTATTCAACTCTTAGATTTTAGGGGGTTCCCCATCTGTAGTGAAGCTCTATACCACAAAGTTGCTTTCCTTTGCTCTGGCTTTAATAGTCTCAAATATAATTTAGCCATAAATTTAGGGGCTCAGACATAGCTAGGGATAACAGGGTGACTAGGGAAAAAAGAAAGGATCACTGAGGTGGCATGAGGTTGTTGGAGGATGGTGACGATTTGGAACAGGTGCCTGGTGGGAGTAAGATGGAGATCATGTTACCAATGACAACTGATTATTTCATTGGTCCAATGACCAGTTGCCATGGTGACAAAATCTTTGTGTCAGTGTGACATGGATCCCAAGGGAGAAGATGCTTGTGCAAAGGACCCTTTGCTCATTGGTAAAGCTTTTATATTTGCAATAATTCTTGCATTGCTTGATGAAACCTCCCCAGAACTTCAATCAGCATTGATGGCTCCTCTCCTCCTTCCTGTTCATTTATAGCAATCACTGCTTGTAAAGTGCACATATTTCATTGTTCATGTTCTATATAGTGTTTTCTTGTCTGATAGTCTTTAATTATTTTAGCAATTTATCTCTTTCTCCTATATAGATATAATCCTGTTGAAGGCAGGGATCATTCGTATAATTCAGTTATGTTTTCCAAAGGATTGGGGGTTAGTGGAAAAAAAGAGACCAAAAGACCTTTGGGCTAGACAAATTTGCATTTGCATACCACGTGTGCTTCTGTCATTTGTCAATTGTGTGGCCTTAGCAAGTCATTTTATCTTCTTTTAATTTAGTTTTCTTCTATAAAATGGGGATGATAAAACTTGCATTGTGGGTTTGTTGTGGTGATTACAGATAACCTAAATAAAGCAGCTGGCCTATGGTAGGGACTCAATAAATAGTTCCAATTATTATAACATTGTGCCCAGCCCCAGTCCTGGATGCCATGATTAGCACTTAGGAATACCTGATGAACAATAAGACAATGATGACAGATGATAGGATAACAGTAGAAACTAGATCTAATCTTCAGGGTCCTTAAAGATCAGTTGTTCTGTGATCGCCCAACTATACCTCAGCTGCAATTCTTTTATATATATATACACATATGTATATATGTGTGTGTATATAATATATATATGTTTTTAATGTTTATTTATTTTTGAGAGAGAGAGAGACCGAGAGTGAGAGGCAAGGGTCAGGAAAGAGGGAGACACAGAATCTGAAGCAGGCGCCAGGCTCTGAGCTGTCAGCACTGAGCCCAGCGTGGGGCTTGAACTCAATGAACCGCGAGATCATGACCTGAGCCAAGCCGGACGCTCAATCAACTGAGCCCCCGAGGCACCCCCCCTCATCTGCAATTCTTAGCTTGCAATCCAAGTTATGATGATTGTAACTTCTTGGGAGAAAATTTTTTTTAACTGTTTAGTGAGGAAAAAGGAGAGGAGAGAGAACCACATATTTTGTTGCCTCCTTGACAGAAGAACTTCACTACCAGTGGAGTAGTTGTGCCCCCCCCCCAACCCCTCAAAATCACACATGAATCTGATTCAACCTCTAGACCCAACTACTGATTTACAACGCAGAGGGCAGAGCACGTTAAAAACCACCACAGGGAAGCAATCAGCAAGATCCAGATTGTGAGAAATACTACAGGAAAAATAGTGTAGTTTCTTCAACAAATACATTGCAAGAAAAAAAGAAGTAGAAGGAACTTCTAAATTAAAAAAGATTTGCGGCACCCGGGTGGCTTAGTCGGTGAAGCATCCAACTCTTGGTTTCGGCTCAGGTCATGATCACATGGGTCCCGTTGGGCCCTGTGCTGATAGTCCGGAGTCTGCTTGAGATTCTCTCTCTCTGCCCCGCCCCCACTCACGCATATACATGCATGCTCTTTCTCTCTCTCTCTCCCTAAAAAAAAAAAAAAAAATTAAGGGACATATCATCCAATTTCCATTTGTGGATGTTACTTGAGCCATGACTCAAACAAACAAAATTTTAAGAAATTCATAAGGGGATTGGAAATTTAAACACTGACAGGATGGATAAAAGATATATCAACATATGTTTTAATTTATTTTCTGACTTCAAAGATTCCATTAATTCTTAGATAAGAGAATGGTATGATTTGTTTTAAAAAAAACTGTTATTGAGGCACCAGGGTGGCTCAGTCGGTGAAGCTTCCTGCTTCGGTTCAGGTCATGATCTCGAGGTTGGTGTGTTCGAGTCCCGCATCGGGCTCTGTGCCGATAACTCAGAACCTGGAGCCTGCTTTGGATTCTGTGTCTTCCTCTCTCTCTGCCCCTCCCTGGCTCACGTGTTCTCTCTCTCTCTCTCTCCCTCTCAAAATAAATAAACATTAAAACAAAAACTGTTCTTAACTTTTTGCAGATATAGCTTTAAGATATGTATATATTGATGAAGTATGGTATCTGGAATTGCTTTAAAATAACACAGAAGGGGCAAGGTGAGGGTGGGGATCTAGATGAAACAAGATTGGCTACTACTTGACAACTGTTGGTGCCAGATGATGGGGAGGGTTCATTGTATTATTTGTCTATTTGCCTCTGTTTGAAGAGGATTAAAGAATCATATTTAAAACAGGAAGTGCATTTATCCAAGATTGTATGCACAATAAAGATGCTCAGATGTAAAGAAATACAGAATATTCCATGCTGCAGTGTTGGACGAATACACTGTGTTGGTTTAACAAATAAATTAATGTATATGTCTCCCCTTGTTGGTCCTCCACAGTGAGGTTTCTACAATGTACACACAAATGATATCTTTCCACTTCAAAGTACAATTATTATCATTCATAATGTTGTAGGTTAAATTCCTTGAGAAAAAAAAAAAACAGACTCTGATAGGGAGTTTGTGGGCAAGAGGGGGTGAAGTGTGCTTTTGTGATCATTTCTCGTGGGGGAGTGCAGTAAAGAGGAATGGGCAGATTAAAGAGTTGACCTGTGATCCAATTGCCAAACAGATGTCATCTGATCCAGCACCCCTACCCCCGACACCTAGGGAGCTCAGGAGACAGGAGGGCCCTTCAAATATACACAGCCTGGAGCACTGGGGCCAGGTGTTTACACTTGACATCACCCTCCTCCTTCCCTTGCCCCAACAAACTTGAACTAAGCCTTCAAGGCTGATCTCAAATGTTTCTGTGTCTGTGAACTTTTCTTAAAACATCCCCCCCAGGTTGCTGTCCAGTGTTCCCAGCACCATTTGTTAAAGACACATTCTTTCTCCCATTGGATATTCTTTCCTGCTTTGTTGAAGATTAATTGACCATGTAAGTGTAGGTTCATTTCTGGGTTTTCTATTCTGTTCCATTGATCTATGTGTCTATTTTTGTGCCAGTTCCATACTGTTTCGATCACTACAGCTTTGTAATATAACTTGAAGTCCAGAATTCTGATGCCTCCAGCTTTGTTTTTCTTTTTCAAGGTTGCTTTGGCTGTTTGGGGCCTTTTGTGATTCTGTACAAATTTTAGGATTGCTTGTTCTAGCTCTGTGAAAAGTGCTGTTGGTATTTTGATAGGGACTGCATCAAATGTGTAGATTGCTTTGGGTGGCACAGACATTTTAATTAGTTTCTTTTATACCATACAAACAATAAATTCAAAATTGATTAAAGACATAAATGTGAGACCTGAAACCATGAAAATGCTAGGAAAGAATACAGGCAGGAACCTCTTTGACATTGGTTATAGCAATTCTTTCTAGATAGGTCTCCTGAGGCATGGGAAACAAAATCAAAAATAAACTATTAGGGCTATATCAAAATAAAAAGCTTCTGCACAGTGAAGGAAACAATCAACAAATCTAAAAGGCAATCTATACAATGGGAGAAGGTACTTGCAAATGACATATCTGATAAGGGATTAGTATCCAAAGTATTTAAAGAACTTAAAAACTCAACACCCTAAAAATGAATAATCCAATTAAAAAATGGACAGAAGATGTGGATAGGCATTTTTTCAAAGAAGACATACAGATGACCAACAGACAACGTGCAAAGATACTCAACATCAGTTATGCAGGGAAATGCAAATCAAAACTACAATGAGGGGCGCCTGGGTGGCTTAGTCAGTTAAGCATCCAACTCTGGATTTCGGCTCAGGTCATGATCTTATGGTTGGTGAGATCAAGCCCCATGTGGGCTCTGCACTAAGAGTGTGGAGCCTGCTTGGAATTGTCTCTCTCTGTCTCTCTCTGCCCCTCCTCTGCTCCTACTCTCTCTCTCTCTCAAAAACAAACAAACCAACAAATCTACAATGAGATATGGCCCCGCACCCTTCAGAATGACTAAAATCAATAACATAAGAAACAACAAGGTGTTGGCCAGGATGTGGAGACATGGGAACCCTCTTGCAGTGTTGGTGGTGGATGCAAACTGGTGCAGCCACTGTGGACAACAGTATGGAGGATCCTCAAAAATTTTTAAATAGAATTACCCTGTGATCCAGCAATTGCACTGGTAGGTATTTACCCAGAGAATACAAAAATCCTAACTTAAAGGAATACATGCACCCCAATGTTTATAGCAGCATTATTTGCAATAGCAAAATTACAGAAACAACCCAAGTGTACATCAACTGATGAAGGGACAAAAAAGATGTGGTGTAGGGGCACCTGTGTGGCTCAGTTGACTGAGTGTCTGACTTTGGGTCAGGTCGTGATCTAGTGCTTCATGGGTTTGAGCCCAACACTGGGCCTGCTGCTGTCAGTGCACAGTGCACTAGAGATCCTCTGTCCCCACCTCACTCTGCCCCTCCACTACTTACTTGCTCTCTCTCAAAAATAAATGAGCATTAAAAAAAAAGATGCGGTATTATGTACAATGGAACATTACTCAGCCGTAAAAAAGAATGCATTTTCCATTTGCAACAACATGGAGGGAACTAGAGAGTATTATGCTAAGTGAAATAAGTCAGAAAAAAAAATACCACATGATTTCACTCATGTGTAGAATGTCAGAAGCAAAACAAATGAGCAAAAGGAAAAGTGAGAGAGAAGCAAATCAAGAAACAGACTCTTAAACTATAGAAAACAAACTGATGGTTACCAGAGGGGGGGGGGGATGGGCTAAATAGGTGATGGGGATTAAAGAGTACACTTATCGTGATGAGCACTGCGTGATGTACGGAACTGTTGAATCACTATACTGTATACCTGAAACTAATATAACACTGTAGGCTAACTAACTGGAATTAAAATAAAAACTCAAAAAACTCCATCCCCAGTCAGGTCAAATTTCTTCCTCCACTCTCCTTCCTCTATGAACACACAGGGGAATAGAAAGAGCTCCCATTTATAACACTTTTTAACATCTAAACACCACGTTAAGCTCTCTACGTGTGCAATTGTTTCAGTTAACTCACAACATAGCTATGCAGTAGGTACTACTATTCTACCCATTTACAGATGAAGAAATTGAGGCTCAGAGAGATTAGCAATTTGCCCAACTAAAGTCATTGAGCTACTAACTGGCAGGGCTGGGATTTCACCCTGGGTAAGGGAGCCCCTCTTCACCTAGCACTCACTAGTGCTTACTTATCACTACAACGTAGTCATTTAATTACTATTATGCTGTACTGTCCCCAAACTATTGCTTTTCTCTTTGTGCTCCAAACCCTGAGCACAGGACCCAGCCTAGAGTCAGCATTTAATAAATGTTTACTGAATGAATGGATAGCCATCACATCAGCCTTTCTAGTAAATTTCATTTTAGAAATGGATCAAATCCAGATGCAATTTATAGGCACAAGGATGACAAATGTCTTTCATGGTAGCAAGGAACAAAGCCCACTAGAAGGGTTAAGCTTGGCTATACCTACATGGCAGAAAAAGTGATTGGGTAGAGGAAGTGTGCATAGCAGGCCACATACAAATCGCTAAGTAGTTAAAAAGGAAAAACTGTACCTAAGTACGTATACATAAGCTTTGTGTTTACGTGTGGATATGCATGTGCATGCAGGCATTTTGGCATCTCTTGCTTTGAGAATTGTTGCAAAAAAGAAAAAACACCATTTCA
Source organism: Lynx canadensis (assembly GCF_007474595.2). Classification (NCBI taxonomy): domain Eukaryota; kingdom Metazoa; phylum Chordata; class Mammalia; order Carnivora; family Felidae; genus Lynx; species Lynx canadensis. The sequence goes on along the minus strand of NC_044310.1, from coordinate 32,707,026 downwards.
CATTCATTCTATGCTGAATAATGGAAGCAAACCACAGATGGATCATGAATTCAGATTAAATGAAATTAAAACAACTTCATGAGTCAGAAAGTATTCAAATAGTTGCTCACAAGTGGAGATGAGAGGGGCACCCGGCTGGCTCAGTTGATAGAGGATCTGACTCCTGATCTTGGGGTCGTGAGTTTGAATCCCATGTTGCATATAGACGTTACCTTAAAAAAAATGTAAAAAAACAACAACAACAACAACAACAACAACAACACAGTAGAGATGAGAACCTATAATAAAAGGTGGAGGAATTGCAAATAAGTTTCCATTATACAGAAAAACAACTCTTCGCCATTTCCATTAAAATATCAGAATCTGAAAAAATATATTTAGACAATCAATACGGGGTATAAGCAAAAGGGATTTTCAAGTCATGGTATTGAGGCTCAAGTTTTTATGTCATTCACTAGCAATATGACCTCAATTTTCCTTGCCTGTAAAGTGGGGATGATGATCTCCAACTTAGTATCATTATAGCAGTTTAGTAAGACAAAATATTACTTCCTTTTTCCACTTCCTATTCCTGAGGGAGCCATTGTTCCCTCCTCTTAACTTCTATAGACATTAACATTTTGCCAGTCTTGTTTCACATCTCCCCCACATTTTTTCCCCCTGGAGTATTTAAAAGCAAATCCCAGACATTATGTTAGTTCATTTTAAATATTTCAGTTGCAAAAATTTCTGTTATTTTTTTTTTACCAAAAAAATCCCCAATGTGGTCTCCTGGCAAAAAACATAAAGAATCTTTTTGTGGGGCGCCTGTGTGGCTTAGTCGAGCGTCCCACTTCGGCTCAGGTTATGATCTCGTGGTTTGTGAGTTTGAGCCCTGCGGCGGGCTCTGTGCTGACAGCTCGGAGCCTGGAGTCTGCTTTGGATTCTGTGTCTCCCTCTCTCTCTGCCCCTCCCCCACTCACACTGTCTCTCTCTCCTTCAAAAATAAATAAACATTTAAGAATCTTTTTGCACATGTTTTTCAGTTTGGTTAACCTGGTAAGATTAACCCAAAGAGGCTCCCTGGATAACTCTCCATTTCTTTGCTTTATATTAGCTCTTTGGATAGTCTAATTATGCCCAAACCCTGTTCTACTTCAGTATTAGATGCAAATCATACTTGCAGTATCTTAGCTTTTTAAATGAATAGTAGTAATACCAGGTTGAATCTCTTTCTGGTTTTGAAGGACTGATCCACAGATTTGGGCAGTCCTAATTTATTTTCATGACTTTCTTCAATGCTTGCTTCAAGGATGTTCCATGGAAAGTTTTTCAATTACTGCTCTGTACTCTTTGGAGATGCCTCAGGGCCCGGTACCTTTGTTTGTATGGGTTTAACCTTCTCCTGCATATTCTCTTAGTCTGGTCACATTAAAAAATTGATTCATAGTACACTTCAGGCTGGATTTCTTATTGCCAAGTCCCCTGGGCTCTTCAAGGCTTTCTACTGTTTGTAATTTACTGAGGGAGATTTGTGCACTTTATTGAGTGCCTACTATGCTCCAGCCCAGCGGATGCTAATGTTCTAGACATTTTTCATTTATGTGGCATTTCAAATAAATGAAGTGCATATAAATGATAAGGTATCATGTAAAAATTAGTAGTAATATTACCATAAGTATATAACACAACACGAATAACAAATTTAGCACAAATAACAAACCAGTGAGACGACATCAAACTAAAAAGCTTCTGCACAGCAAAGAAACATCAACAAAGTGAAAACAAAACCTCCAGAGTAGGAAAAAAATATTTGCAAACTGTATATATGATAAGGGGTTAATATCCAAAATACGTAAAGAACTCATACAACTCAATAGCAAAACCCACAAATAACCCAATTAAAAAATGGGCAGAGGACCTGAGTAGACATTTCCCCAAAGAAGACATATGAAAGGCCAACATGTATATGAAAAGATGCTCAACATCACCACCAGTCATTTGGGAAAGGCAGACTAAAACCACAGTGAGATATTTCTTCACACCTGTCAGAATGGCCATCATCAAAAAGGCAAGAGATAAATGCTGGCATGGACGTGGAGAGAAGGGAACCCTTGTGCACTGTTGGTGGGATTGTAAATGGGCACAGCCACTATGGAAAACAGTAGGGAGGATCCTCAAAAAACTAAAAACAGAACTATCATATGACCCAGTAATTCCACTTCTGGGAATATATCCAAGGAAAACAAAAACACTAATTCAAAAAGATATCTGCACCTCCATGTTCACAGCAGCATTACTCACAATAGCCAAGACATGGAAACAACCTAAGTGTCCCATTGATGGATGAATGGATAAAGAAGTTGTGGTATAGGGGATGCCTGGCTGGCTCAGTCAGTAGAGTGTGTGACTCACGATCTCAAGGTCAAGAGTTCAAGCCCCATGTTGTGCGTAAACCTTATTTAAAAAAAAAAAGTTGCGGTATATATGCCACATATGGAATGCTATTCAGCCATAGAAGAGAATGAGGAAATCTTACCATTTGGGAAAACATGGCTGGACCTTGAAGGCATCATGGTAAGTGAAATAAATCGGACAGAGAAAGACAAATACTATCTGGTCTCACTTATATGTGAAATCTAAAATGAAATAAAACTCATAGAAAAGAGCAGATTTGTGGCTAACAGAGGCAGAGGGTGGAGTGAGGGGACTTGGGGGAAGGTGGCCAAAAGGTAAAAACTTCTAGTTATAAGACAAATAAGTAACCGGGGATGTAGTGTACAACACGATGACTAGTTAACACGGCTGCATGTACATAGGAAAGATGTTAAAAGAATAAATCCTGGGGCGTCTGGATGGCTCAGTCGGTTGAGCATCTGACTTCGGCTCAGGTCATGATCTCACAGCTTGTGAGTCCAAGCCTGGTGTTGGGCTCTGTGCTGACATCTCAGAGCCTGGAGCCTGCTTCAAATTCTGTGTCCCCATCTCTCTCTGTCCCTCCCCCGCTCACGCTGTGTCTTTCTCTCTCTCAAAAATAACTAAATGTTAAAAAAAAGAAGTAAATCCTGAGAGTTCTCATCGCAAGACATTTTTTTTCCTTTTTTCCTTTCCTTTTATTGCATTTGTATGAGAAGATGAATAACTGAACCTATTGTGGTAATAATTTCACAATATGTGTAAATCAAACCATCATGCTGCACACCTTAAACTTATAGACTGATATATGTAAATTATTTCTCAGTAAAACGAAAAAGACATTACTATAGGCTTACCCTCTAAGATCTCTTAGCCCACATAGGCAATACACAACACAGGAAGAGCCTTGGTGGAGAGTTAAGAGACATGAGTTATAATTCCAGATCATTCCATTACATTAGTTCAAGAAAAATTTATAAAAATTTATTGAGAGTCTTGTGGGTGCCAGGCACCCAGTAGAGCACTAGGTTTAATCTGAAGGGTGCCTAGGTGGCTCAGTCGGTTATGTTTGACTCTTAATTTTGGTTCAGGTCATGATCCCACAGGGTTGTGGGATTGAGCCCCACAAGGGGTCTACACTGAGCATAGAGCCTTCTTAAGACTCTCTCTCTCCCTCTTTCTTTCTTCCTCTCCCTCTGCCCCTCCCCCCACTTGTGCGCGCTCTCTCTCTCTCTCTCTCTCTCTCTCAAATAAAAAAAAAAAAAGAATATGAGGATAGCCCTTGCCTCAAGAACGGAGACCGTATCTTTATCTTTGTAACTTTCTCTCAGACGTGATATGGTCTATGGAACCTATCTTATAAAGGCTTGTCTGAGCCCATAGATCAAGACTGAGTTCCAAATCTTTAATTTTATGGGGTACCTGGCTGGCTCAATCAGTGGAGCATGCAACTCTTGATCTCGGGTTTGTGAGTTCGAGCTCCACGTTGGGTGTAGAGATTCCTTAAAAAAATAAAAATCTTAAAAAAAATTTTTTTTTCTTTTTAAAGCCTTTCACTACATTACACCAGTCATTCCATTTCCTATATTTTCTCCTACTTCCCAAACAACCTTTTATACCTGGGGATGACACCAGAAATTTGGATCACCAAAAGGAAAAAATTCAACAGGAGTTTGCATTAGTCAGGATAGACGCTGTTACACTGTGGTAGTAACTCCCAAATTTTAACGACTCAGTCAGCAAAAGTTGTTCTTTTTGCTTATGCTTTGTGTCCTTCCTAAGTCAGCTGTAGCTTTGCTGTACGTTGTCTTCACTCTGGAATCAAGGCAGATGGGTTAGCCTTGAATGTTCCTGGTCATCAGCACGGCAGGAAAGGAAAACACAGTGAAGCACACTGACTCTTAAAGCTTCTATTTGAAAGTGGTTCATATAGCCCCTCACACATTTCATGTGGCTAATGCAAGTTACATAATCAAGCGTGTTGTCAAAGGAGTGAGGGAAGTACAATCCATCCTGGATCTACCCCTGAGAGGCACAGTAGATGTTTGGGAACAACAAAATGGTCTACAGTTGCTCTCTTTATCCTTTTGTTGTTGTTGTTGCAAAACAAACAGATTGTCAGCTACCTGCCCCTCATGCAGTAAAAACTATTTGGTCTGTGTGTCTATAGAAAAAAATGAAGAGAATTCTTTGGGACGTTGTGTATGGGTTCCAGTCCCTATTGTGTCACTAACAAGGTTTGAAAGGTTTCCTGAAGTAGTACTTGGATATAAATACACCTCTTGCAATGCCTGGTACTCAAAAGGCTACAATTCTCATATCTATGTGAATTGATGGTTTTGAGGGTCTTTGAAGATGAGCTTAAGAGCCAGGCAGTTCTGGGTTCAAATTCTGCTACCACCTTCACTACTGACCCTCTATGTCTTCTTCTTTAAAACGGGGATGACCGGGGCACCTCGCTGGCTCAGTAGGCAGAGCATGTGACTCTTGATCTTGGGGTTGTGAGTTTGAGCCTCACATTGGCTGTAGAGATTACTTAAAAAAAATCTTACCCACAGGGGAGCCTGGGTGGCTCAGTCAGTTGAGCGTCTGACTTTGGCTCAGGTCAAGATCTCTCAGTTCATGAGTTCAAGCTCTGCATCGGGCTCTGTGTAGATAGTTTAGAGCCTGGAGCCTGCTTTGGATTCTGTCTCTCCTTCTCTCTCTGCCCCTCCCCTGCTCACACTCTGTCTCTCTGTCTCTCAAAAATAAATAAGCATTGAAAAAATTTAAAAAATCTTACCCACAAATAAACATTAAAAAAAAAAATCTTACCGACAAATATATGGTCAATTAATCTTCGACAAAGCAGGGAAGAATATCCAATGGAAAAAAGATAGTCTCTTCAACAAATGGTATTGGGAAAACTGGAGAGCAACATGCAGAAGAATGAAATGAGGCCATTTCTTATACCATGGACAAAAATAAATTCAAAATGGATGAAAGACCTAAATGTGAGACAGGAAACCATTAAAATCCTAGAGGAGAACACAGGCAGCAGCCTCTTTGACCTCAGCCAGAAGCGAGGAAAACAAAAGCAAAAATAAACTATTAGGACTTCATCAAGATAAAAAACTTTTGCATAGTGAAGGAAGCAATCAACAAAATGAAAAGGCAGTCAATGGAATGGGAGAAGATATTTGCAAATGACATATCTGATAAAGGGTTAGTATACAAAATCTATAAAGAACTTACCAAACTCAACACCCAAAAAACAAATAATCCAGTAAAGAAATGGGCAGAAGACATGAATAGACATTTTTCCAACAGATGCATGAAGAGGTGCTCAATATCACTTACCATCAGAGAAATACAAATCAAAACTATGAAGAGATAACACTTCCTGTCAGAATGACTAAAATTAACAGGGACAACAGATGTGGATGAGGATGTAGAGAAAGCGGAACCCTCTTACACTGTTGGTGGGAATGCAAACGTGCAGCCGCTGTGGAAAACAGTATGGAGGTTCCTCAAAAAGTTAAAAATAAAACTACCCTACAATCCAACAATTGCACTACTAAGTATTTCTCCAAAGGATGCAAAAATACTGATTCAAAGAGACATATGCACATTGATGTTTATAGCAGCACTATCAACAATAGCCAAGTTATAGAAAGAGGCCAAATGTCCACTGACTGATGAATAAAGAAGAGGGGATGTATATATGAAATATTACTCTGCGATCAAAAAGAATGAAATCTTGCCATTTGCAGCGACATGGATGGCGCTACAGTGTATTATGCTAAGCAAAATAAGTCAGCCAGAGAAAGACAAATACATATGAATTTAAGAAACAAAACAGATGAACATGGGGAAGGGAAAAAAAAGAGGGAGGAAAACCATAAGAGAGACTCTTAACAATAGAGAGTAAACTGAGGGTTGCTGGAGGGGAGATGGGCAGGGGGTGGGTCAAATGGGTGATTGATATTAAGGAGGGCACTTGTGATGAGCACTGAGTGTTATATGTAAGCGATGAATCACTAAATTGTACTCCTGAAACCAGTATTACACTGTGTGTTAACTAACGAGAATTTAAATAAAAACTAAAAAAAAAAAAAAAAAAAAAGAAAAGAAAAGAAAATCTTTAGAAAAATAAATAAATAAAACGGGGACACCTCCCTCTTGGTTTTGCTCTAAGGATTAAATTAAAAAGTATGAAAGGCTATCACGTTCCCAGTCACACAAGGAACACAATAAATATTAGCCACTCTCCCACCATGCTGGAGGTTCTTGATTGTTCTATTTAGTGCATTAGGCATGGAGTAGGTCAATACTTCACAACTTGAAATCAAATAATTGTTTCTTTTTTTAAGTTTATTTATTTTTCAGAGACAGCACACGCAGGGGAGGGCAGTGAGAGGGGGACAGAGGACCCACGCTGATGGCAGAGAGCCGATGTGGGGCTTGAACCCGTGAACCCGTGAAATCATGACCTGAGCTGAAGTTGGATGTCCAACCAACCGAGCCACCCAGGCGCCCCTCAAATAATTTTAGTAGTTTCTTAACTACCATGTTTGTATCCAGAGTTCCGGCCTCCTTTGAGCTGCAAACCTTGGCTGTCTTTTCCTGCTAACTACGTTTTTCATTCAATCCAAAAGATACAGCTAACTATCTGGAAGAGAGGAGGTTTCCTCTAATCCCACTCTATTTGAACATCCCCTGACTCACTCTTCCTAGTGCTGCCTAAATTTCTTCTACACCGTTGCTTACACATAATAAGGTAAATACTTCACTTAATCTACGTATCTGTTAATGTTTGCTCAGCTGTCTCCATGCCCTTTTGTCTTTCATTATGCTTTTAATTAGCCTGGTTGATTATGAGTGGAGGCAAGCCAAAGTTTGAGCCAGGTGGTTACAAGGAAGATGGAAGGGGGTACCACCTCAGGATGGGGGCTGTGGAGTGGGGAAGGCGGATGGCATGAGTGCACTAGTGCAAATGGCATTGGTAGAACTTAGAAGAAGTTTAGGCTACTGTCTTCTACTGGGGAAAATATTCTAAGGTATTCCTTTCTTATGCTGTACTGATATAATCTGAAGTTAATATCAAGTTTCTAGAGGGCAGGAAATCAGTTTATGGATGGTTTATGTAGTCTGATATGGTGTAGCTTCATGAGTTAGTTATTCCCATTAGTCACTAGTGTTTAATTGCCACCTACATGACTGTAATTTCCATGGCTACTTTTCTCTTATTATCCAACCTCTGACTTTACACAAGCTGTCCTCCTCTACTCCAGATTTTCTTTCTCTACTCCAGCCTTGCTTCTGCCTTTACATGGCAAACTCCTATTCATTATTCAGACTTAGCCTTGACCTTACCATTAAGGGTACATCTTTTTTGGTGCCCCATCCCCATCCAATCTGACTCAGTTAAGCCTTGTTTCTTCTCAGTTTCCGTGGCACAAGTACAAATCTCTACCAAATAGCATTGTGGTTGTTTACATGTGTGCTTCTCCAGAAGCTTAGGAGCACATTGAAGATAGAGAATTTACGAATTCCCTTTTGATCCCTAGTATTTAGTCCAATGCAAGGTATAGGGTAGGAACTCAATAAATGATTACTGAATGCCAGTTAAGTGTGCAGAGTGACCAACATCCAACTCCCAAGAGTTGTTTTTAAATAGCATTAGTGGTGCCAAGAGCTTCCCAGTGGCCTTTGTATACAGGCTTTGTTGTTGTTCATCTAATACATGAAATATAAATATATAATATAATATAATATAATATAATATAATAATATTATAATATAATAATATAAAATAATATAAAATATCCTGGCAATCTGGAAGGATCCTCCAGGGCAGGGAATAATAGGATGGACTCTCGTGTTTTTCTCTCTCCCTCTTGTAGGTCTTGGCTCATTTAAAATTCATTTCTCTTTCTGCTTTCCTCTTACACTAAATAAAGAGGGAGAAAAGGATCAGGTAAAGCCTCATTTGTCTAAGTGGCTGTGGGTCACGTGAAGTGTTGAACACCTGCTGTTGATGTACTGCCAGTGCCGCTGAATCAAGGTTTTTGTAGGGCAATTGCAGCCCAGCTCAGGGCTGTGTTTCTTTCAGGGAATTTATAATCCACATGAGGCTAGGAAAAGATTGCAAATCACACAAAACAATAAAACCTCTATCTTATTGCTTTGAGCAATCTATTTCTCTTAAGGATCTGTCCCCTGAGTCGATCCCTTTGAGGGCTCTCCTGTTCCCCTCACTCTGTCCCAGCCTACTCCACTTCCCAAGACTGCGTGAACTACTCTTTTCTGTACTGACACTCAACCTTGTACATAACAATCTCTGGCGGCCTTTATTTGATAGCAGCCGGTGCGTGATCTCTTGCTACGTAGCCATGATTACTGTTTCCATTTAATAGGCAAGAAAATAGAGATTAAGTGAAACTAAATAGCTTGATATAGGCACACAGGAAGTAAGCTATGGAACACGATTGAACCCAGGTCTGCCTTCCCAGCCCGAGCTTTAAGCTTTTCCTCCCCACTCCTACCAGGTCCCAGAATCCCTCCCCAGCCATTACATCCTTCTGGGGGTAGGTGAGGGGGTGCTTCTCCATCTTTGACATTCTGGGACTTGTGCTTCTTTCCTTATCAAAGGCTGCTGATCCCCAAGGCCCCAACCCCATTCTGGCAGCTGTCCAGACACAAGTCTTTCTATTCCTTTACCCCATCATTTGGCTGACCCAACTCAAGTGGTTCAGAGAGACTTCTGGTTTGGGACTTTGATGACCTTGATCCTAGTCTAAAGTTGAAACCTGGTGACTCTTTGCCATAGTTTTTTTCCCCTCTGATAAATAGGGATAATCTCAGCTTTTCCCATATTCTTAATTGCATGACCCAGACTGTTCTTCAGAACTGTTCTGCCTAAAGCCCCTCAGATGATGGTGAGTTTTGAGACCTGGAGGACTGGGAAGAAGATGAATTTTAGCTGTGTTATCAAGGATTCACCCAGTGGTCCAAAAAAAGAACTAGAGTCTTCCATTTCCCTTAGCAACTTGGTAGAAGAGAGATCTTCTACTCCTCTCAAGCAAGCTGGCAAGGGTAGCCCCTTCTTAGGATACTATTTCCCTTATCATAGTTACTGTGATTAATCTATTTGCTTTCCACTATACTGTGAGTTCATAAAGTAGAGAGATTGTATCATATTTTTCCGACTCAGTCTATTTGACTGGTCCAAGTCATCACCTTGAACCAGGATAGTGGAGCCTCTGGCTTCCAACGTTGTCCTATCCCCATCTACTCTTAGCACAGTAGCTAGAGTGGTCTTTTGAAAGCATGAACTGTATAGCGTTCCTCTCTTCAAAGCCCTGTGGCGGTTTTATTTTAGTCAAGATGCTTACAATGGCCTACAAGACCCAACTCTGCCCTTATCTCCCATTCTTGTCTCAGTAGCTCACCCGCTCCAGTTGTCCTGGATTCTACCATTTCCAGGAATGCTGTCGCCTCAGGGCCTTTCACTAGCCATTCCTTCTGCCTGGGACACTCCCAGACAATAGCGTGGCTCATTCCCTTACCTCTTTCAAGCTTCTCGTTAAAGTCACCTTATGAATTGGGCTCTCTCTAATGGCTGTTTAAAACCATCCTGTAAAACCAGAATTGGGATATTTTGAATCTACCTTCATTTCCTTCTACTAAATCCTCTTGCTACCTGTATTACTTTGCTCCACGAGTCTAGATGTTTTGAGAAGTCTTCCCTCTCCTCCTCTAAATATGTTTTCCTTTTTTTCCCTCCCTTTTGCCCCAATATAGGCCTAAGGCCACTTGCCTAGATTAACACCTGCATTTCCATGATGAAAGAGGTAAGGTATAATGAAACAGAAAAATAGGAGATGAAGCTGAGGGGAAGCTAGAAAGGGAGTTAGACTCTGAAGACATTAGGTTTGAACCCTGGCTGTTTTTTCCCCAGCTGGTGATTCTCTTCTGAGCTGCAATTTCACCAGCAGCAAAAACGAGCACAGGAGTTCTTTCCGACAGACTTGCGAAAGCATTGCATGAGAGGACACGCGAAAGTACCTGGTATGTGGTCCCCACTAGCTGGGTAGTCCACTAGGTCGGAACTTTGTTGAGCGTGTTCTCCACTCAGCCCCGGCACCTAACACATGGTTTGGCTTAAGTATTTGTTGAACAAATAAACATCTTATTGATAAATAAACTGTTGCTTAAAAAAAAAAAAAATCCCAAGCCCCACCATCCTCCAGTTTCTTTGTACCTTACTCTGGTCTATTTTCCCCTATAGCACTGAATACCTTTTAATATACCAAATTTTTTGTTATGTTAATCGCCTTCCTCCCCAGAACAGAGGAAAGCTCCAAAAGGGAAAGATATGTGTCCTCCTATTTGGCTGATACACCCCAAGCACTAAAATCGTGTGTCTGACAACATTCGCAGTAATTAGCAAGTATTTGTTAGATAAATGCATGAATGAATCTTTTTATTTTCAGACTCTTGCTAGAGTCTTAAATAGAAAAGGAACATCGGAGTACTTTGAATCCCCATTGCCTAGAAATGCTCGGCAAATGGCCGGTGTTCCGTGTTTGCTGAGGGAATTGGGTACTCAGCTCTTTAACTACTTGAGGTCTTTATCTGATCCCTACCGGACCATGTCAGAAAGATTCCCAGGGCCAATTCACTCAAGCCTCTCCTGTTTCCTTCATCCAATTAAGCTAGTATTCATCTAACAAATGTCCGAGTATCCAAATACTGAGCACCTACCGTGAGTTCAAAAGCATGTTGGGTGCTTGCTTTTATATGTGACTAACCCAATGAAGCAACAGCAAATTAGAGGTCAGAATGTAATTAAGTGTGAAATTACAGGGCAGATTAGCAGTGCTAATAGTTTAGAGAAAGAATCAGTGAAGATTGACGTAGAGGTAAATTCCAAAGTTCACAAGTCGTCCAAACTGCCCTTCTGTAGGCTCCACCTGTTGATAGCAAGGACCATAAGCTGAACAACTAACTTTAGAATCAAGAAGGGCCTTTAGAATGCCAGCTGCTTTAAGAAGGAAACTAAGGCTAGGGCAGGGTATGGCCTCGGCAGAGATGGGCCTAGAACCCGGGACTTGGGAGGTTCTAAAAGGAAGGGTGAGCCGAAGGTCCAAGGTGCCCTTGTTTGGGGCCTGTAGAATTCGCGGTGTGCAAAGTTGGAAAAGGGGTCTGGTTTCCCCGTAGAGGCCGAGGGGCCTGTCGCTACGGTGAGGTGGCTGGGAAGGGGTGGGGGGCAAGGTCACGAGGCGTCAACCCTCCGGAGCACGGGGTCTGAGAAATCTGTGAGCAGGGTCCAAGGCCGCAGGTCCTGCTGTCCACAGCCCTCTCCCACACTTCCTAGTCTCCACTTTGATGCGCAGAGACCCCACATCCCTCGGAGCTGCCGGCCGCTCCAAAACACCCGCCGCGCCGAGGCAGAGGCCCCCTCTTCGAGGGGCACTACTTGTCCCAGCGGAGGGATCCCGCGCGTGGTGCGGCGCCGTGACCGCGGAGGGGAGGGGACGCCGCTGACGCCGTGCGGTGGCGCAGCGACGTCGCGAGAGGCGGAGGCGACGGCGGGGGCGGGAGGGGAGCGGGTCGGGAAGTAGTTCCGGGTGCGCGGCCCGGATGTTGGCTGCTCCCGCTGCCGCCGCCGCTCTCGGCGCTGCTCGGGGCCTCGGCCGCTCGCACCAGGCGCCGTTGGGATCTTTCCCGGGGGCGGAGACGCACGCAGCGGCCGGGGGCTCGGCCGGGCCGTCCCGGCCTGCGCAGCCTTGAGGTGAGTGCCAGCCGCCAGGGCGGCGGGGCCGGGGCGGCGGGCGAGGAGGCGGGGCTGGGGCATCTCCCGGGACGGAGGCAGGGGCTGCCCTCCGCGAGACGCCCTCTCCTTCTCTCGGCCGCGGCCGCGCTGCGGCGTGGGTGGCGGGCGGGGCAGGGGGCCCGGGCCCGGGCTGGGGCTTGGGGGTGGCGAGGGCTGGGTCCCTCCCTCCCCCCGCGGCGCTTCTCCTCAGCTGCTGCTGCCCTCAGCCGGGAAGCGGCAGCTCCGCGCCTCCGGCCCCTCCCCCAGGCGGGGCCCGGGGGAGCCAGACGGGGTTCCCGGGGGCGCCGAGTCCGAGGACAGCGGCCGTCTCTTCCTCTCCGCGACCTGCCCCCTGGCCTGGGCTGGCCCCTACCTCGGCATGGCAGCTTCTTCCCTTCAGGCTTGGGGTGCTTTTCGGCCGGCGGGTCGGGCAATATGTCGCGTCTCAGGGGTGCCCTTCTGGGTGAGGCCCGCGCGAGGGGCCTCCGTTCCCACCCATCCTGACGGCGTGTCCTCTGCCGGCGTTGGGGCCGGGGCCGCCGTTCCATGCGGACGTGTTGCTGCCCTGTGTGTTGCATCCTGCCCACGTGGTAGGGTGTCTCCCCCCTCCCCCCTCCATTTTTTGCAGCTGGTGAGGAGGGAGGTTTACGCGGTGGTTTTTCCTCTCTGATTTCCTCCCGTGGCGTGGAAGGTGTTAGGGTCAGTTTGCTTTGCCGAGGCCGGCTGTTGGTTAGCTGGGAGAAAGCAAGAGTTGTACTCTCGGAAATTGAGAGCAGTAGGGGACGTGACAGGGCTTAGTTTCCAGAGACGTCTTTTCTCCTCTCCATTTAGCTGTTCTTGTTCTTTTCTCTGTTGCTTCATCTGAAAGAGTGGGCTCTAGCTGCTGATGCATCGAGGTGTATAGTTTTCACTTCTCCGTACTTTGCGTGTGTGCGTGTGTGCGCGCGCGTGTTTGGCTGGCAAAGGTGTCCCTTTCACAACTGTGTTGTGCAGTTCAGTTGGATTCCTGAATGAGCTGCGTTGGGCTGGCCAGGGAGTTAGAGGTTGGTGGGCATCTTGGCTTTTCCTGACATTCACTTTATTTTTCCTTCTATTTTGCTTCCCACTGGAACGAGTGCATGTCATGAAAGTATTCCATCCATTGCTCTTTACTTGCAAGGGGGTACTAGATAGTTTTCACTGAGTCACATATTTCGTGGGAGCTCTTTTATTTCACTTTTCTTTTCGTTCTGTTGAGTACCTTTGCGCTGCTTTGTATTTTGAAACTGGTTTTGAAACATGTGTTTTGGGTAGTTTTTTTAATGTCTCTTCCAGGTTAAAGGTTTCCATCTTCCTGTGTTTTGCTCTTGTGTGACCACAGATTGCTCCCGGTAGCTAGAGTAGCAGTGAGAGAAGCCTTTTATTCCTCCCAGACCATAGCAAATATTTGTGGAAAAGCAGTAACTCCCTTCTATTTCTGTTTTGGTGGCATATATAGATGTGATGATTTTTAGTTTTTTGGTTTTTTGTTTTTTTTTTTTTTTTTTTTTAATGTACACCTGAGGATTTGTTTTTCTTTTTGTGTCTCTCGGAGTTGAGGTGAATCTTGTTCTTGATTTTTGTGATACCGGGGACTTTGTCATGCTTTCATTAGGTAGTTTTTGGATGGAGTCAGGACATGTTTATTTTGGCTCTCTTTGGTTCATTAGTTTGGGTGAAATAAAATCTTAATATTTTGAAGTCACTTTTCAGATTCCAAGATGGCTGACACTGTCACTTTTCTTGATTTGTTCTTTTGCATTGTGTGTTCTCTTTGAATATATTTTCCTTTATGTGGTACAACTGTTAGTGTATTCTCCTGTGCAAAATAAAAATAAATACAGATTCTATCTGCTTTCATCATGCTAAGTTTGGGTGGGGCAGTGGAAAATAGAGACTGTTTTTCTGATGCATTCTGAAACAGTTTTTTAGTAAGTCAGTCAGCATTTGTGTACTTCGGCAAAATACTGTGCCGTGTGCGAAGTAGTCTGTGTGAAGAGACTCAAGGAATAAAATATGTGGTCTCTACAAATGCTTCAACTTCTTTGGGGAAACAGCATGTAAGACGTCATTCATAATTATCAAGCATCATCAAACGCCTGGTTGGAATAGCAGTGCAACCAACGTTCAAGGTATAAGTGAGATTTGCAAAAGATAGGAATTTTCAAAGGGAAGAAGATGTATTCCAGGAGGGTGAAGGAGGGGTGTTTACAAAGGCGGAGAAGTGACAGTGTTTATAAAAGATACTAAGCCTGTTGGCCTGCACAGAGAATCTGTGTTGGTGAGTAGTGACAGATGAGTTCAGGATTGGTGAGTAGGTGTTTGTGGAGAATCTGTCAAGGATGGAAGGTTTAGTTTGATGAGGTGCCTTATTGGGTTCTAACGACTAGGACTGAGATCATGCATATGGTTCCCGATGAAGGTTTTTGTATTATCTGAATGTTCTGGAGCAAGGAGACTGACTAGAATGCTCTTTGAGAATTTTAGGAATAAGATTAGGTTCTGACATAATGATTATGGGAATAAACTAATAGCCAACGTTTATTGTTTCCTGTTTCCCAGGCACTGTTCTAAGCTTATTAATTGTATTTAACTCAAAATCTTCATAATAAGGTCTTACTATTCCTATGACGAGACCAAGCTACAGAGAGGTTAAGTAACTTGCTCCAAATCCCATAGAGTAAGCTGCAGAGCCAGGATTTGAACCCAGGCAGTCTCATTTTTGAGCTTTTATATTTGGTTATTACACTGTCCTAAGAAGCATAGGATATAAGAAGATGTATATGTGAGTAAAAATTAATTTCAACTTAGTAATGATTGTGGGCAAAGGGAGGAATGCGAATAAAACATTAAAAGACAAAAAGCCTAGAGTCCTGGGAGGATGACTGATAATAGGGAAATCAGGAAAGTATCACTGTGAAGGAAAATGAGCTAAGATTGGTTATGGGCAACGCTAGATTGTGTACAATAAATTTTTCAGTAGCAGGCTACTTTCCTGCCAGTCCTGATGGCCTTCTCTTTTCGCTCGTTTGACTCTGGAAATGGGGGCTAGTTTAAGCAGAACAGTTAGAAAAACAGAGACTGTTCAGAAGAAAAAAATGTACCCCATGTTGCAAAGCCACTTAGAAATAGCATAGGAATTATTTTGGTTGAGCCATACCACTGCTTTCCAACCTTAGTGAAGACAATGAAGAATTGAGTAGAGTAGTACATTGCTATAGGATTAACAGATGAAAATGTAGATTGTTCACTGACCAGGGCTACAGATGGAAGTAAAAAACAGGTGAGCAGATGAGTGATGGGAAGTTGGTAGTATGCTGGTGAAGTAACTTTGAAGTTTGGAATTTTGGGTGTCGTTTTATATAGGCTAACGGGTAAAACATTCTGAGAAGAATCAGGAAATACCTTAGTGCTACAGAAGCCAAGAAGAGGAGAGGTAGTATGGTTCATGGTATCAAAGGTAGTCTGGAAGTTTAGAAACAATGATCATGATGAAAACACTATTGAAGTAGGACCAGGAAGTAACTTTTAACCTTAGAATTTCAAAAGGAAGGATAAGAATAGATGTCAGATTTTTTTTCCACAGAAGGATTTATAGAGATCTTATGGTCTGGGGTGGTAATTTTAAGTGTTTTCTCCTAATGCTTCTGCCAGTCTCATTCTTGTCCACATGTCAGAGCTACTCAAATATCAGAAAACTCAAGTTTTTGTTTTTAACGTTTATTTATTATTGAGAGACAGAGCATGAGCATGGGAGGGGCAGAGAGAGGAGGAGACACAGAATTTGAAGCAGGCTCCAGGCTCCTACCTGTTAGCACAGAGCCTGACACAAGGCTCGAATTCACAAACCACCATATCATGACCTGAGCCAAAGTTGGATGCTTAACCGACTGAGCCACCCAGGTACCCCGGGTGTTTTTTTCTTTAAAAAAGAAACAAACATGTTCTAAAGCCAGTGACTTTATACTTTAATGGTTCTCGCAAACTTTTTTCTTCTTTTTTTAAAGTTTTATTGAGGTATAATTCACATACTATACAGTTCACTGGTTTAGACAGCTTAACAGTTTTTAGTATATTCATCAAGTTGTTTATCCATCACCACAATCATCTTTAGTCATTTCATCATCCCCAAAAAGGAAGTCTGTACCCTGTTCTGGACATTTCATATAAATGGAATCATACAGCATATGGTCTTTTGTGTCTGGTTTCTTTCACTTAGCATAATGTTTCGAGGGTTACCCATCTTGTAGTTTGTATCACTATTCCATTCTCTTTTATTGCTGAATAATATGCTACCTTTTATTCATTTATCTATTGAATTTTTGAGTTTCTTATACTTTTAAAAACCCTTCCATTTCTTCATCTTCATCCTCACCCTGCCAATTTTACCCCTTTTACTTCATTTTTTATTTTTTAAAAAATTTCTTAAAGCTCTTTTATTTTTTCTTTTCTTTCTTCTTTTCTTCTTTTTTTTTTTTTTTTTTTTTTTTTTAAGAGAGCACTCGCCCTAGCTGGGGGAGGAGCAGAGGGGGAGACAGATAAAGAGAGAGAGAGAGAGAGAGAATATCCCAAGCAGGCTCCATGCTCAGCACGGAGTCCACTGCAGGGCTTGATCTCATGACCTTGAGATCATGACCAGAGCCAGAGTGAAGTCTTATGTGTAACTGACTGAGCCACCCAGATGCCCTCCACCCCTCTTTTAGAGTGTAACCTCTGCTATGCATTCTGCTGGGCCTTAGGGATATAAAAATGAGTAAGACACGGTCCTTGAACATTCATGTAGTGTTAATGGTTTACGTATACCATACAGCATTCCCAGTCCTGTAATGTAGGCAAGACATTTTTGAGATGAGCGATTTGAAGTTCAGAATAGTTTATTTACCCAAGATTGTAAATTTAAATCAGTAATGGAGCTATTGGATCTTCTTAGTCCATTGGATCTTCTTGTTCATTGCTTTCTATTATTCTGTGCTGCTGTTCTAACTTAAAGGATTCTTATATGAATTTCTGGATAATTAGAGGGGCTGGGAAATCCCCTTAGTGAATGAGTAATTATTTATTTATTTATTTATTTATTTTTAATTAAAAAAATTTTTTTTAATGTTTATTTATTTTTGAGACAGAGAGAGACAGAGCATGAACAGGGGAGGGACAGAGAGAGAGGGAGACACAGAATCTGAAACAGGCTCCAGGCTCTGAGCTGTCAGCACAGAGCCCGACGCAGGGCTCGAACTCACGGACCGTGAGATCATGACTTGAGCCGAAGTCGGATATTTAACCAACCAAGCCACCCAGGCGCCCCATGAGTAATTTTTAAAAAAAAAATTTTTTTTAAATGTTTATTTATTTTTGAGACAGAGACAGAACATGAGCGCAGGAGGGGTAGAGAGGGAGAGGGAGACACAGTCCGAAGCAAGCTCCAGGCTCTGAGTCAGCACAGAGCCCAACACGGGGCTCGAACTCACGAGCTGTGAGATCATGACCTGAGCTGAAGTCGAACGCTTAACCGACTGAGCCACCCAGGCGCCCCAGTGAATCAGTGATTTTTAATGTTTAATCTTCAGGACTTAAAATGAACACTCGTGTGTGTGTGTGTGTGTGTGTGTGTGTGTGTGTGGTAGTTGTTGTTTTTTTTAACCAGATTCTGTCACTTGTTTGTGATTTAGATAAGTCATCTCATATTTCTGCCTTTTCTTTCAGAACGTCAGTGTGTGTGATGATGATGATAGTGGTAGTGATAATAGTAATAGCTAACATTTTCTGAAGTCTTACTGTGGGTCTGAAAGCGTTCTAAGTACTTTGCGTTTTATTTATATAATTCTCATAACAACTCTGAAAGATTTTATTTTTATTAATTTTGTAGGCACAGAGAGGAAACAGGCGCAGAGAGATTAAGTAGTTTGCCTAAGGTTGTGTAGGTAGGGATGGAAAGAGGCAGGATTTGAACGCCT
This sequence comes from Lynx canadensis, assembly GCF_007474595.2. Taxonomy (NCBI): domain Eukaryota; kingdom Metazoa; phylum Chordata; class Mammalia; order Carnivora; family Felidae; genus Lynx; species Lynx canadensis. The sequence continues at coordinate 32,688,864 of NC_044310.1, read as the reverse complement.
GCAGTATTTTCAGAACTCCATGGCTGTTAATCACTACCTTGTACTGCTTACTGTGTTATAGGAGTTAACGGAGGGTAATATTTCAAGTAAGGGGGCATGACGAGAATATGAAGATTGGATTTTGAGTATGTTGGGGAAACAAACAGCAAAATTAAAGTTGACATTGTGTCCACATTAAAAAAAATGTGAACCTAATACTGTAGTGCACAGGGATACATGTTTATGCTTTCAGGTACATTTTTTGTTTGTCCTTGCTAATAGCCTCTCAGCTCAGAAATTGCATTATTTTCATGGTCTTCACTGTTGTCTGTTAGTCACTTAACCTTTCCACGTTGTTACTGTTCAGAAACCTTGGCTTAAGACAGCAGAAATTCACTTTTACCTTCCTTAGCTTTCCTATAACTGAATTTTTGTTTTCCATTTTCAGCAGTTAGTGTTTCAGTCCTAGATAGAGGTACACTACCCTCTTTCACTCCAAAACTCAGAAAACACCACAGTGGCATTTTATAACAACTGTCAAAAAATTTGACCATCTTAATTGGTGTAATTGGATTTTAGTGCACAAATCACAAGAACCAAAGCACAGTCTTTTGGTTAAAGAGATTGACTTATACTGAAATTGGAAAAGGCATCTGCTATACAGGATTTTGGATTTAATATAATTTGTTATAACCAGATCAGCAAAGCATTATTACTATGGGCCATCTGTTGGGATATGGAAATAGCTTTGTTATGTGGAGCCAGATGTTGTATTTTATTTATAACAATGGCATTCTACTTATTTTAAGTTAGGTACCTTTGGCTGCTATTCTGCTTGACATATCAACTGATTACCTAAGAATGTGATGTCTTTCAAAATGGTTATCACTTTTCTATAGAATTGAAACAAAGTAACTGAAACAGAAAGCAAATGAGATTCACATATGGTGTCAAACTTTAGTACTGTAACAAGATAAAATATAGGATAAATAAGAATATAATTAGAACCATATTCAATAAGAACTCTTACTTTGACACATTTAATAAACCTAGTTTTAATAATTAACTAAACCACTCTGGTTGCTTTAAGAATTTTTACCATAAATCTGAAGTGATTTCGTTTTAGCTTAATCAGACCTACATTGATGCTGCCCTGTCTGACTTACTTCCCATCATCAATGGGTGAAGTAGTTTGTAATGGACTCACGCTTATGGAATGCAATAAGAGGAACTATTGTCGGAACATAATCTTAGAGAACTCTCTTCTGAGTTGAAATGCTAACAGTTTGGGGGTGGGGAAAGTCCTTGTGTGGGTTTTTAGAGAGAGTCTCTACAAACTTTGCATGTTGGTTGTCTTAGTCTGTTTGGACGGCTATAACAAAATACCACAGACTACGTAGTTTATAAGTAACAGAAGTTAATTGCTTGTCATTCTGGAGGCTGGTAAGTCTAAGATGAAGGCACACCAGCATGGTTGCCTTCTGGTAAAGGCCTCCTTTGTAGCTGGCACCTTAACATGGTGAAAGGTGCAAGGGATCCCTCTGGAGCCTCTTTAATAAGACACTAATCCTATTCATGAAAGTTCTACTCTCATGACCTAAGCACCTCCCAAAGACCCACTTCCTACTACCATCATTTTTGGGGGTTAGGATTTCAACATGTGATGAATTTTAGGGAGGACACATTCAAACTGTAGCATAGCATTGGCTATTTTTTCATAATCTTCCTATGTAGAGATGGTCCTGAAGAGTTAGGTCACATATGGGAGAGACACTGTAGAGTTGATTATTCCAGGACGACTCTGTGTATCTGTATACAACATTTTCAGTACATTTCAGTACATTTCATTTTCAGTACAGCTAAAAGCTGTAACTGAATTCACCTACCTGGATAGTAGTACAGTGATATCAAGGAAATAAGATTGATCTGATTGTTGTAGTGCTGATGTTACCTTATTTGAAGATCTCAGAAGTTGGAATTGTAATTTTTCTTACAGTTCAGACCTGTCCTTATTGTATGTTGACACAGATTTGTGAGAGGAATGGATGAGGGGGGCAGACCACTAGAACTTGATAATAATTTTAAATTGTTTGTTTATAGAGATGGGGTTGAGAGGTAAAAATAAGTTATTGTTAAGATCTTAGATTTTAGTTGGTGGGTACGTGGGTGCTTATTAAATTGTCAAAAATGACTAAAGTTTCTGTGGTTTGGGTGTAGAACTTCGGGAAATATACGATAGTCAGATATGCTACAGTCAGGAGCAGGTTGACTGACTCATGGTACAGAGATAAATAATATATGGATTCAGTTTCTGCTAGTGTGGTTGGGTCTGTGAATCTAAGACATGCTTTACCTGTCTACCCTTTGTAAGGAGCTGTTGAAGGTATTATATCCTCATGTAAATAGACAGGAATCACCATCAGAAAAGGCATCTTTGCCTTCCCCTTGAAATGGGGAAGTCATGTTTTATATAGTTTATTATAGGGGATGTGTATTTTGGAAAAATATTCATCTTACATTTGAATAATACTTTTTGAAAAGTATTTTCTCTAATTTGTTGGATTCTGGAACCTCCCACCAGCCAAGTAATAGAGGTAGGGCAAGTAATATGCTTATTGACAAATAGAGAAAATGAGATACAGGCTAAGACTTAGTGTCACTCCAGTTGTTTAGTAGAGCAGAGACTGGGACCCAGATCCTGCATTCTGTTTCTGGTCTTGTACTGTTTAGTGGAAACTGAGAAAGTTTTAAGAACATACTTTGGGTTTTTGAGATAGAACTTAAAGGTTATGGACCCCAAAGGACCTGAGCTACTTGGAGCAGAACTTGTCTTGTGACAATAACAGAGTAAGGGACATAAAACTATTGAAAATACCTTCTTCCCTTGTTAAATTTGGGTCCATTTCCAGTCATTGGATGTATTTTTACTTGAGTCTCCTTTGTAGAATTCTGGAGGCAAGGAGGAGACAGAATCAAAAGGGACACTTTTAAGAATTACGAAATAGTGGAGCGCCTGGGTGGCTTATCCGATTCTTGATGTCTGCTCAGGTCATGATCTCATGGTTCGTGAGATCGATCTAGCAAGTGGAGCCTGCTTGGGATATTCTCGCTCTTGTTCTGTCGCTGCCTCTCTCCCACTTGTGCACGCACATGCCATCTGAAAATAAAAAGAATTACAGAATAGCAGATTTGGCCTTATTTTATGGAAGTACGCATCTGTAAAATTTAGACATAAGAAATTGTACCTGGAACATGAATCTACTGTGGCTATTTGGGTTACTATCATAGTTAGGATATCGTTTCTTGCCCAGTGGGTAGGAAGAGTGATAGTATATAAAGAAGCTATAACTGGATAGAAAAAAAGACTGAAAGAAACCGTTACAATGGGTAGTCCTTATTTTCTCCTTTGAACCTGTTTATATTTTCTAAGTTCTCTACAGTGAGCTCATACCATTGTTATAATCAGAAAAAATAAACAAGGATGATTTTTATGGTTTATATGAGAACTTAGAAAAACGTGAATCATAACACTTTTGAAGAGCAGTTTAAACACTTGGTGTTATCAAAGTTTGCTTTTTTTATTAAAATTTTTTTTGTAACGTTTTATTTTTGAGAGACGAGACAGAGCTCTAGTGGGGCAGGGGCAAAGAGAAAGAGTGTGAGGGAGGGGGGGAGGGGGGGGCAGAGAGAGAAGGAGACACAGAATCCAAAGCAGGCTCCAGGCTGAGGTGTCAGCACAGAGCCTGACGCAGGGCTTGAACCACGAACCATGAGATCATGACCTGAGCCAAAGTCAGACACCTAACTGACTGAGCCACCCTGGTGCCCCAAAGTACTTTTCTTTTTGGGCAGTTATGTTAATAAATCAGTTTTATAAAAATTATTTTATTATAATCTATGGGTCCAGTTGAGGGTGTGTTAAGTGTTTGGGTTTTTCTCTGCCTTACAATTTGGTCGTTTAACTCTGCTGATTAAGGAATTAATTTTAGTTCCCTAGAAGCAACCAAGACCTTAGGTTTACTTACAGTAATTACTTATCAATAAGTGACCTAAAAATAGCACTTTGATTTATAATGAAAACTAGACTTAAGATCTACTTGTCTGGTACGGTATTGTTGGCAGGTTTCTAATAAGAAAAACCACTTGTTAGTGCTTCTTTAAGATACTGTTTTCATCCAGGGACATTGGGCTCATTAATTTCTCTCACATGTTTGCTCATTTATTACCATCTGTGTGTTGGTCAATGTACTAAATGCTGGGGACACAAGTTAAAGGGTCCTTACACAAGTAAAAGACTACAGGTTTTAGTTTGGGAGTGACATTGCAGAGATAAGCCTTGTCATATGGAGGTATCCTGGAATTTCTTCTGTTTTCTAGTTTTTGACTAAAAAGGCAGAATGGCTAGCTTTGTTTTTTGAAGAACTTAATGTATTTAGTGGTTTCAGTAGATGTCTTTAAGAAGAGCTAATGGCTTCATGGTTATTTCTCTGCCTGCAAAATATTGAAAATCATTTATCTAAAGAATTTCCTCATCTAAGGAGCATTTCTTACTGAGGTAAATGACCTAGGCATTCATATTTGCTTTGGGAGCAACCTTATATTGACTCTTCTAGGATGGAGACAGTGTCTTTTGTTATTTATCCTCTATACTTAGCACTGTAAATAACACATAACAGGCATCATTATATATTCACTATAGCAGTAAATGAAAGGGTATTTAAGCTTAGTTTTAATATTGATACAAATATATCAAAAGTTTCCTTTTATCTATGATAGTGAGAAATACAGTAGTTCCTAGGATCTTGAGAATTAATCATTCTGACCAGTGAGATTTCCCACTAAAGCACTTGATACATAGTCCTTTGGCTACTCTTAGAACACCTGTAGTCACTGATACCTGTAAGGTAGATTGTCATTAGCTCTAACTGAGGCAAAATTTCCTTTAACTTCATTTCTTTTCTGGTCCTGTGTGGAACAGTAGAGACCTAGTTTGTGTTCTTTAACAAGATAATCCTTCAACTAGTTCAATGATTATTCATTGAGCAAATATTTCTTGAACACCTGTGCATGCAGGACACTGTCCTGGGCATTATGAGAGATCTGAAGGTGATTAAAAGGCATAGTCTGTTCACAAAGAACGAATACAGAGAAGGAGCCATTGGCTTGTTGAAAAGAGAGTTTTTGCTTATGGTCAGAAAAGCTTTGTGTTGGAGATAATGTTTGAATCAAGATTAGTGATGGACCTTGTAGGCTGACAGAATAAAAAAAAAAAACCTAGAGATATGGAAGCACAATGGAAGTTAGAGGAATATCAAGAGGTTCAGGTTGGCTATTTTACAAGGTATGCTCCAGAATCTTAAAAATGTTCATTGTATCCCCAGCATTTGGAGGAGTGTTTGGCAAATAATTGCGGCTTGGTGAATTTTTGTTGTATGAATGAACAGATGGTCACATTTGGGAAATACTGACCATCCTTAAAGAATCACAAAGCACTAGAGGATATTGAACATTTTGATAAATCTGTTAGAGAAAACAATATTTTTTAAACTTATCTGGCAGTGGAATGCTTATTACCAACTCTTGAAATCCTCTGGAAAATACTATACTGGGGGTCTCTGTGGTTGAGGTGACATGGAAGACTGAGAAGTGTTTTCTTCTTTATGCTAAACACACCTAGTTTTTTCAGTCATTCTACACTTGACATTGGGCTTCTAAACTCCTCACTGGTCTGATATCTCTCCCTGCAAGCATTCTAGCTTGCAAGTGTTTTTAAAATTTGGTGCTCAAAACAGAGCACAATACTCCAGTTGTGAACTAAGCAGTGAAGAGTGCATGGGACTGCTACCCTCCTTGATCTGGGTACTATTCTTTTAATGAAGTTTAAGATTGTATTTGGTTTCTTTTTAGCAGCTGAGTCACTCTCTTGGCTCATATTCAGTTCTCATATTAATTTACAAGAAGTTCTTTGAGTAGATTCAGAGAGATTCCTATTAGTAGAGCTAACAAATGAATGCCTGTTTTCTTCTCATTGAGTCTAGGCTGTTTTCTTCAGAAGTACTAGTCATTCTTAAGCTTCCTGAAATCTAAGAAAAGAAAAAGAATTAATTGTACAGTGCCAGTGTTGATCAAGTAACAGGAAGGTCCACAACTGCATTGCTCAGTATATGCAAAAGTAGAAATATAACGAATCCCTATTTATCCATCACAGATTTGACCATATGTGTCACATATACCTCAACTGTCTTTTTTTTTTGCCTATTTTAAAGAAAATCTTTTCACCTCTGTAAACTTTAGTATACATCTCTTAAAGATATCTTGGCACATAATCACATGCCATCGTGTATAACAAAGTTGACAATATTTCCTGGTGTTAGCTAACAACCAGTTTATAATAAAATGTTTTCAATTGTTTGTCTTTTTACAGTTGGTTTTAATTGAATCAGTACCCAGACAATGTCTACATATTACATTTGGTTATTATGTTATTTTCTCTTTTAACCTAACACATTCCCCCCTCCCCTTACTTTTTGGCATAATTTCACCCTGTCCGCTCCTTTGACCCTTCATGTCTCGGTACCAAGTTCTTTTACTAATATCTGTAAGAGTTGTCCTTCTTTACACCAATTCATACATTTTTAGAGTATTATGTACAAAACATGAGCTAAGCATTGTGGGACATAGAAAAGTTAATTTGGTATATACCTGGCCCCCTATGAGCCAGCAATCGAATGTTAGATGTATACAAAACAATATAAAGCAGATCATTTGCCTTCCAGTGGGTCATGCCTTGATTATATATAGCCTCTCCCCACCTCCCATTTTTTTTTGTTTTTTCCCCCTGGAAAATGCAGCCAGTGAAATCTTAACATGTTAATTTAGTCATGTACTGATGAGGAACCTACAGTTGATTTCCTCTTGAATCAAAAAATTATAGTTGGTTTTGCATGTACTCCATGTTCTACTGGCTTCACCTTACCTAAAGTGGAACCACCTCAAGGCACAACCACCCTTTTTTTTTCTGCACCAAATTTATATAATTGTGTAGAATTTTTCATTTGTCACAGAGATTATTGACAATTTGAGAGCAGAAACTTTATCTTTTTTTGTCCCTGTATAATACTGGAAGCTTAATAATTACTTTGGAGATACTGAACATATGCCAGTGGGCCTATTCTGCTGCTTCTACCCTCCCAGAATCGCCAAGCTTCTGCCAGTTAAAAGTAAATAATCCAGATCTAAGTTTCTTCCTACCCCAAAAGTGTCCATAAAAAAGCCCGTCTCAGTAGTCTCAATCACAGATGGACAGCTAGATGGTTTGCATGTGGCCACTTCCCCATCATTTATGTCTGTGGCAAACTACTAATTTCAGGTGTTTTTAGGCATGACCTCGGTGTAAGCACTGCAGGTAGCTATTACCTGTTGAGCACAATTGAGCATAATTGGTAAATGATATGGAACCTTTCTGCTATCCTTGTCCTAAACCAATAGTTCCTGAATTAAGTTGTACATCAGAATCTCCTGACATACTTTTATTTAATAGATTCTCTAGGTTTCACTGTGAACTCTTGAGTCAGGATTTTCAAGAATGGAATAGAATTAATTGGTCCTTATAAAGTGGTTTGTAGACTGACTTTGGGGACCAGACAGGTAATTTTTATTTTGTTAAACAGCTATAGCAGTGGGAGACTACAGCTTTCCATCTTTTCATTGGCAGTACAGTAGGACATTCCTCTGGTAATCAGTACATTCTGATATGTTTACTTTTCAGGGATATGGTAGGATCTCTTGCTTTGAATTACACCAGGCAAAGCACATGAATCAAATGCCCAAGATAAAGATACAGGATCCAGAGAGGTGGCATCTTGACTTTCTAAATATAACTGAGTTTAAATTTAAAGCCTCAAAATACTTCAGCCCTCTCTGAAAGCTTATTCTCTCTCTGTTTAGTGAATACCTTTAAGAGTTTAAAATAGAAAGGCTCAACATTTTTAGACTGAACAATCTTTCGAATTTTTCATATTTCATGTACATTCAATAAAAATGGTTTAAACATACAACATTTAATATCATATGCTTTTGTCATTATCATAAAACCAAATCTATAAATTGGGAAAAAGTTTTTTATTAGATCGCATAATTTGGTTTTGAGACTGGAAATTGTGATTAAGTTATTGAGCAAAGTAGAGCGATTGAAGCTTCAGGATTATCCAGTAAGTTAATGACAGACCCAGAAATAGAATCCTGTGTTACTTGCTTGGGTTATGATTTAGTTTGAAGAGGGTGGCCTGTGATCTGTTTGTATAAATTGCAGGAAGTAAGGTTTGGTGTTTGGAAGAAGCTATAGCTCTGTGATGTTTGGCCAAGAAGCTCCTCTCCCCAACATTTACCACCTGTTTGATTGACACCAGACCTAAACTTTGGGGGGAGAGAGACAGGTCAGACTTCTTAGTCTTAAAATAGTCTTAAAAAGCCAATGCTGATTGTTGGTTGGCATGAATTTTTAATCTTCTGTTATTAGAGAATAACAGGACCTGGCCTTGGTTTTGTTTTAGGAGAAAGGAGGTATGACCTAAGTAGTTGATTTGTAGATACTAGTAGAATGGTTGTCTGTAGAATTTAGTATAACACTTTTTTTTATGAACCATACGTGTATTTTCATTAAACATGTTTAATTAATAGATGGTATAGTTTGGAAATAGTAGAGCCCACCAGAAAACAAACTTTCCTGAACCACTAATGGTTCAGGGGGTTATAGATTTGAAAAGAATTGCTATTGTAGTGTTGCCTTCTGGTGAAGTCATTACTTTTACTCTCCCCTTCCTGTTCTAGTTTGGGAGGTTGAGGTGGCTCCTGATGTACTAGCCAGGGAAGCAGGAACTGAACAGAAAAAGAACATTTGCCTGTGATTGAGTTCTAAAATTTTTTTTAAGCCTTATAGAGCTAGAATTCATATATTGTACAGTTCACCTATTTAAAGTGTGAAACTCATTGTTTTTTTCATGTATTCACAGAGTTGTGAAACTATTAACTTCAGTCTAATTTTAGAACATTTTCCTCTTCCTCTGAAAGAAACCCCCATACCCAGTGGCTTTTACTCCCCTACCCATCAACCCTAAGAAACTACTAATCTAATTTAAAGTTTTTTTAATGTTTATTTTTTGAGAGAGAGCAAGAGAGAGGGAGAGAGTGCACTAGCAGGGGAGGGGCAGAGAGAGAGAGGGAGACACAGAATTTGAAACCGACTCCAGGCTCTGAGCTGTCAGCACAGAGCCCAACAGGGGCTGGAACCCACAAACTGCGAGATCATGACCTGAGCCAAAGTTGGACGCTTAAAGGACTGAGCCACCCAGGCGCCCTGAGAAACTACTAATCTATAGTCTAATAACGACTAATCCATAGTCTATCAATTATTAATAGTAATTTATTAATAATTATTAATAGTAATTAATAGCAATTATTGATATAACTACTAATCCATAGTCTAACATGAGTTTGCCTGTTGATGTAAATGAAATCATGTAGTCTTGTGACTGGCTTCTTAGCGTGTTTTTGAGGCTCATAACATGTTATAGCATGTACATCGTTCCTTTTTATTGCCAACTATTCCACTGTATGGATATAGCACATCTTATTTACCCATTCATTAGCTGATGGGCATATGGATTGTTTTCGCTTTTTTGCTATTATGATTTAATGCTACTAAGAACATTTGTATACAGATTTTTCTGTGAATGTATGTTTTCATTTTTTAACTGTATATCTCAGGAGTGGAATGGCCGTGTCATATGGTAATTTTGTGTTTAACTTTTCAGTAAACTGCTAAACTGTTTTCTGAAGTGGCTGCACTATTTTACTAGTAATATTTAAGTTTCAATTTCTCCATGTCTTTGAACACTTGCTATTGTCTATTTTTTTAATTATAGTTATCCTAGTGGGTGTGAAGTGGTATCTCATTGTGGTTTTGATTTGCATTTCCTTGCTGACTAATCTTTTCATGTGCTTATTGGCCATTTGTAGATCTTTGTAACTTTTATCTTGCCCATTTTTTAAAATACTGTTTGTTTATTTAGTTATTTATTTTAGAGAGCGTGGGGGAGGGGCGGGGAGGGCAGGGAGAGAATCTTAAGCATGTTTCATGCTGAGCGTGGAGCCCAACACGAAGCTTGATCCCACAACACTGGAATCATGACCTGAGCCGAAATCAAGAGTTGGATGCTCAACCAACTGAGGCACCCAGGTGCACTGATCTTAGCCATGTTTTGCAGTCAAATACTCTGCCGATGAGCTGTGTATCCAGATCTTTGCCAATTTTTAGATTTTTTTTTAATGTTTGTTTATTGTTGACAGAGACACAGAGCATCAATGGGGAGGGGCAGAGAGAGGGAGACACAGAATCTGAAGCAGGCTCCAGGCTCCGAGCTGTTAAGCACAGAGCCCGATGTGGGGCCCGAACTCACGGACCGTGAGATCATTACCTGATCCGAAGTCGGAGGCTTAACTGACTGAGCCACCCAGGGAGTTATCTTTTTATTATTGAGTTTTGAAGATTCTTCGTATATTCTGGATACTTGCTCTTCTTACTGAGGATTGGTCCTAAATTACTTGCCTTGAGGTAGGGAGAAGTATTTGATGGATACAAAGACCATAGTTAAAAGGTCTGGTGAATTTTCATTCAGATTTTTTTTATTAGAGAGAGAGAGAGCGAGCGAGCGCGCGAGAACGCACGTGCACACACATGGATGGGGGAGAGGGGCAGGGGGAGAGAGAATCCCAAGCAGGCTCCAAAACAGGATAATAGGGGATATAGTGTGATGAACATTCTGACATATTCTTCACCCTTCCTGATTTCTTAGTCTGTTCTTCTCTGCTCTTACTGCTTGACCTTATTGCACTTTCCATTTACTTTCATTTTATACAATTTGTGGCTAAACTTGTATTCTCTCTCCTATTCTTAACCGTTTTGCAGTCCTACTTTTTGTGTTCCCTAGGCTACAAAACCTACCCTCCTTAGTGTTCATGATATTGTATAAAAGCCAATGTTTTCTGTGTATGTCCATCTTAATTGACATGTAATGATAACATTGTTGCCTTCTGTGCTTTAAAATCACTTGCAGCCATCTCCAGTACAATTTTCCCAAGGTTTTTTTTTTTTTTTTTAATTAGTGCCTCTTCTCTTAATTATCTATTAAAGTTCTCCAAAGTTAAGGTTGGCCTCTCGTCTTTCTTTAATATTCCTGTGTGAATCCATCATTCTCACATGATTTTAATTGCTTTCTAAGAGTATAGGACTCAGATCTCACTTTTTTAGCTCAAGCTGTGCCACTGCCTTCAGGTTTAGCTAGGGAGCTGAGATGAGCAGCTGATTGCTACTCAGCAGACTTCTTTTCCCTTTACTCCCTTCCTCTGGCAGATTTCTCTTCAGGCTGATTAAGAGAGGTTATTTCCTTGACTGCTTTAATAATTACCTGTGACTAATGGTATAACAAGTCACAATGCTTAGTTAAGTAACATGAGTCAAAGGGGTTGTTCCTTCATGGGTGCTAGTGAATTTTATACTTTGAAATCTTTTGAAAGATAGGTCTGAGTTAGGAAATAAGAAAAAGAGAAGGAATAGTCTCTTACCTCTAGTGCTGTAGCATTTATTTTGAACAAAACTTTTAATTCTTCTAATATTATGCCTATGCTTCCATTCAAGCTGTGCTCACAGGCACTGATGCATGAATCTTCTCTTTGTGGAGATGAAATTAAGCTTAGAGAAGTTAACAATATACCAAAGGTCACAATTGGGATTCCAATCTAGGTCTTGACTTAATTTGTAAACTATAAGGCATTATATCCCTGTGTCGGTGGGGAGAAAGGAAAATAAGAATTAAGATAATTATTTCGGAGCTTTTTCAAATACTTAGTCCCATTTCACCTACTGCTCCCAAATAATGCATCATATACTACTTTTAGTTTGTTAAACATTGCTTCCTAAGTGTAAATAGTTTATAACTATTTATAGTTAATAAAAACTATATGTAGTTTTTATGTAACTATATATAGTTATATATATAAATAATATTTATATATATAAATAAAATAATTTTATTTTATAAAAAAAATTTTTTTAAGTAATCTCTGTGCCCACTGTGTGGCTTGAATTCATGACCTCGAATCAAGTCACATGCTCTACTGACTGAGCCAGGCAAGTGCCTCTGTAACTCAATTTAATATAATATACACTTGAAGACTGCTTGTGTTAAAAGGAATTCCATATTCTTGTGTTGCTATGGTATGTAGTACAGTAACTTCTTACTGGAGTATACTTATCAAATGAAAATGACTGGTTTTACTACCATTCTGGTAGTGTCATTCTGCACAGACTTTCTTGCATTTGGGATTTAAAGCATTTGGAGAAAATTCTAGGTACTTTTGACACCACCTTAAACTGTATAAATTATGGATGTAATTGAATTAGTTAATACAATTATTCAACTATAGTTGGCTTCAGAAATATGAGCTTATAATTCAGAGGACACTGAGACTTTCCTGACTGAACTGTGAACCTTAACCTTCTTTTGTGAGATTTCCATGTTGCTGATCATTTGCTAGGTAGGGAGAAGATTGGCAGAACCCCAGCCTGGAGTTCACCATTTAGGAGCAGTTATCTGGATTAAAAAGGCAAAAAACTGAAACTGAGGCATTGAAGCTAGAGCAGATTAGAAAGATATCTAGGAGCTAGAGTTGGTGGTAATTGGTAACCCATTGGGGATCCTAAAGGTGTTGATGTTTGGGGGACTCAAAATATAAGATCCTGTTCCCTTGCCTGATTTCTGAACTGAGGAGTTTAAACAAGAACAGACAGTTGAAAAAATAAAATATTACTGCTTTTAAAATTGGGTTTCTTTTTTTTTTTTTTTTTTTTACAAACTTTGTGCTAGTTTTGTACAACTATCATTGCTGTCTAGTGCCAGAACACTTTTCATCATCCCAAAAAAACCTGGTAGCAGTCCGTCTGCATCCCCCCCATCTTACGGTCACTACTAATCTGCTTTCCAAATATGTGGCCTTTTGTGTCTTGACTTCTTTCACTTAGCATCCATGTTGTAGCATGTTACAGATTATCATTCCTTTTTATGGCTGAATAATATTGTATATTGTATGGATATTGTGTAGATATGCCACATTTTGTTTATCCATCAGTTGAGCATTTGTTTTATTTCTGTTTTTTTTGCTATTATAAATAATATTGCTATGAACATTTGTATGCAAGTTTTTGTGAACATATGTTTTAAATTCTTTTGGGATGTGCACATACCAATCGTGTGTGTGTGTGTGTGTGTGTGTGTCCATCTGTCCCAAAGAGGATTTTTTATATAGACATACACACATACATACATGTCTAGGATTGAATTGCTGGTTCATATGGTAACTTTTCGAGGAGTTACCTTTGTTTTTGCTAAAGCTGATATTGTAGACTACTATAGAATGTGGTTTAGATTTAAAAACCAAATGGTCTAGCTCACTCTCCACATTCTTTTATCCCCACTGACCTAATTTAGACCATGGGACAGCCCACCTGGTATCTAGATTGTTAGGGTCAGCAGAGCAGGTACACCCAGATCACTGCCAGTAGAGTCCTGGATGTAGAGTCCTGGAGTATCTCTACCTAGTAACCAAGTTACTTACCTCTTTGGTGAGGAGTGGGCTAAGAGCCCAGGAGTGTTTAGAGAAGTGAGTCATTCCTCATAGAAATCAAGAGTTGGAAAGAAGTGTTCTGCTCTAACAAAGGCAAAGAAAGGAGTTAGGCTGGAAGGCTATTCTTAGATAATAGGATTGTGTCACTTTATGATAGGAAATACATTAAAGAAAGATGATGAATTTTGTTTTGGAAATGACAGATTTCGGTTTTCCAGGATAGAATGTTATTAGATATTTATGTGAAGATTAGGAGATTGATCCCTGCTAGAGATACAGATTTGAGATTCATACTGTAATTGAAATACAGGATAGTTAAATCACCCATAAAGTGAAACAGTTAAGTGTCTATTAGTTACCATATCTGGAAGTCTTGGAGGTTTTGATTCTGCCTACTGATGTTTCAACTGTATCTTATTCTGAGTGATTTGTTTTCTTCTATGTTTTGTGACTTTTTTCCCCTCCCTCCTTCTGGGTTTTGTGATTTTCTATTGTGAATTTATTTATTTGGGAACCTTGCCTGTGGAAATTCTTCTAGGCCTAGATCAAAGGCAGATTCCCCAGAAAGGATTTGGATTTGCTTTTCTCAAGGATGGGTGGGGAACATTACCATCCTAGGACTACCCTAAAGAAAATTTTAAGTATGAAGCTTTTTAAACCATAATCTAGTGAGAGTCAGTTTATGGTTATGAATATCAGAGGAGATACTGTTTTATTGCTATCATAGCCGCCCTCCATGTCCTCCTTGGCACTCAGTGCCAAGAAACCATTTTCCTTGCTACTATTCTATTGGGTAACACCTGGACTTTGCTGCTTGTACCTTGGGTCCCGTTAGGCCTTGTAATTGCAAGCTGAAATTCATAGGGTTTGGCAGAATGCCTTGAAGGTGAATGAAAGCTGGTTTCAGTACTCTGTATACTTTAGCTTCTCTCTTGTACTTAGTGTTTGGCAGGGTTATTGATTAATTTATAAAAGATTTTAAAAAGATTTTATCCATTGTTTTTAATTTTCAGTGGCATGTTGATTAAGCTATCTAGTCTGTCATTCTGCCAGAAAGAGAAGTGCCTTGTCTCTGTCCAGTGTGTGCAGGAACAATTAGATGCAGGGAGTTCAGTCAGCTTCTGGATTAAAGGTTATAAACTTGGGACAAAATCTGATGTTTTCTTTGGTCCACATAGTGTTAAGAAAATAAAAATCAGGAGATTATAAATAAAATTTTGGATATCTTGCTTCTCTACAAAAATTAGTTCTTAGAGAGGCACCTAGCTGGCTCATTTGGAAGAGCATGCAACAACTCTTGATCTTGAGGTTGTGAGTTCAAGCCCCACGTTGTGTGTAGAGATTTAAAAAATATAAAATCTTAAAAAAATAAAAATTATTTCTTAGAATACTGGGCTTGCAGTCCTGCTTAACAGCAATTGGCTGGAACTGGGAATAGTCGCTGATCCATCCCCTGCAGCATGAACGTTTTCTTTAGTTGCACACAGTCTCTACCATTTGTGCAGTGTATTCATGTGTATATGCTTATATCCATTCCAGCTTCTCTCATTCATGTTACCTGTAAACACTTGTGGATCATCCTTTTGCCAATTAGTAGTGCTAATAGAGACTTTTACATCTGCTCATTAATTTATTTAATCTAACAAACTTGCAGTTTATCCCTGATGAGTAAATAAAATTACATAGATGGTATTTATCCCCATGTTACAGGTGAAGAATCTGAGGTTCAGTGAGGTTACATAAATTCTTCAAAGTTTCACAGTATCACAGTAGAATTTGAACCTGGAACTTCTTATTCCAAACTCCTTTGTTCAAATGTATTATTAACTCTTTTTTTTAAATAATGGAACCATTCTTCAGATGAAGTCTTAGTGAGGTCTGGTGTATAAAACCAGGAAAGATAGCACTGCTTTGATGGAAGAGTAGATAGAGTGGGCGACAGTTATGTGGGGTTGGGAACCTGCATACTCAGCTCTTTGGTCTCCTCTAGACACCTCTCTGCAATCCATGGGATTCTACTAAATAGTTTGGACGCAGTCTCTGTATATCATAAGCATAACAATTTGCTAAATTTTGAGTTTTCAGCTCCTTTGGATGTTACAGTGTATCTATTTCTCTTATTCTCTGGTATGTTTGTCTTCAGTATAATTCCTCTTATCGTTTAATAGCATTTTTGATTCATATGGGTATTTGTTCAGATAGTGGTGAATGTTTTAGCCTTCTATTTGTTTTCAGAGTGTTTTAATTAGAAATGAGTCTTATTTACAGTTTAATTTACTTTGGAGCTTCTAATAACTAACTCTTCTTTACTTTTCAGATTCTCTTTGTGGCCAGATGGGTTTGTATGGACAAGCTTGTCCATCTGTAACTTCATTAAGGTGAGTACTCTTTTTTTCCTTATTGGAACATGTAACATTTTAAAAGTTATGCTGGTCAGATCATATTAGGATGAATTCAAGGTGAGGTTTGTAATAAAATACTGATAGTTTTGTCAGACTATGCTATCTGATGGTTTGGGAGATATTTTTGCTCACAGAGACATTTGTGATAATGGGATTTGGGTCTTAATTTCCATTTAGTGAATTTACGTATGTTCTTGTATATGGAGTAACAAAATTTTTATACTTTGTCATTCCTTTTAAAAAAAAGGATTCTGCTTTCTACTTGTTTTAATTAGAAAATACCCAGTAAATTTTGATTGCCTTTGTGTAGCAGATTAAATAAGACTCAGTGCTAGTTTTTATCTCTTTGTAAATGATGATGTAAACACGACACCTTGATGATCCTCATTTGCAATAAATAAAGTGTAAAAAGTAGGAGCTAAGTTACATACAACCTAGTAGTCTTAGATTTTTTTTGAAGTTGCTAAGTCCTTTCTACAAATTAAATCTTATGTGAAATCCAGTGAAAAACAGATATACAGGACTTTTTTCTGTTTGCTTAGGCTTTCATGTTCTACCCCCACAGTTGCCCCTGAGGGGTTGTTGCAGGTCCCGGAGAACAGTCTGAAAAAATAACCTAAGTCTAATCTGTTAATTAAAATCTTTCAGACTAGCGTATGAAGTGTTGATGGAAGCATCATTTAACTACTTGCAACTGCTTCAACTAGTGCATCATTTATTCAGCATATAAGCACCTAATGTGTTGTCAAGCACTATTCTCAATGCTAGGGCTGTAACAGTGAACGTAACAGATCAAAATCCTATAATAAGGAGCTACCTTCTGGTGAAGGGACAATTAATAAACAAGAAGTATCTGTTGTTATATATGGTGCTGGACGTGAACACAAAAAGTATGTTAGTGATAAGGACTAAGGTAAAAATAAATATAGAGAAAGGGAATGGAAAATACAGGGGTGTGTGTTATTTTTAGATAGGGTAGCCAAGGAAAACCTTTACTGAAATGGTGACAATTGAAGACCTGAAGAGAGATGGACTCTTCCACTTTGGGTATGTGGAATATGAGCATTCAGGCAGAGGGAATCCAGGAACTGGTAGAGCAGGAGACTTGCCTGTGTGTTGGAGGAACAGTGAGGAAGTCAGTGTGGCTAAAATAGAGTAAGTGATGAGAGTTGGGATTGCTCAGTTTGGAGGGCAGAAGGAGAGAAAGGAGGGATAAAAAATTATTAGAGTGATGATGTGAATCAAGGAATCCTTGGCTTGAAAGCAGGTTTGATGTCTAGAATGCCACAGAAGAAAAATGAAGTTGCATTTTTATGTTCTTGAATTTTCAGCTGGTCAGGGATGGCTATCCTTTGTCCTCAGTTAGGAAAGCTTTAATCTTTGCCATTATGCACCTCTTTCCCTGAGAATGCATCTCCAGCTTGAGGAAATAGGTGGAGAGGTTTGCTTTTCTACTTTGTGTGTCCTCTGCCCCCCTACCTCCAAACAAGGGACACCTATGTAGCCTCTGAATAGAACCTTTTAAAAAAGACTATTATCGTTTCTTAATTCCCAAGCTCCTGTGGAACTAATTGACCTAATAGTGATTACTGCCCAGTATGATGGGAGGAATCATTTTACCCTTTTTTTGAATGTTTAAAACTTTGGATATGATCATATTGGGATATTTTTCAGACTTGATCTTCTGTTGATTAGACTTCCTGAAAGTAATTTTAGTTGTGGAATATGCTGAAATAATCCTATACTAAAGTCATGGACTGAGATTATAAACCCCTTTATTTGAGTTTTTATGTTAAGGTTTAAGCTTGCACTGTGACATTGGGTTAGGAATAATGTATATCTAACTTTGTGCTTGGTAGAATTATAGAATTGGAAGGGATGATGGCAAGAAAAGAGCTAACCTTGAGTTATTGGATAATTTGGCTAATTTGTAACACTGACAATTCTTGTTGCATAATATTCTAGAATCTTTTTTGAACATATAGCTATAAATTTAGCATTAGGACTCTGGTGTCTGAGTTGGGTGGTTTGTAGTTTTTATATACAGCTTCATTTCTGTTAATATTCTGCATGGTCCATCTACGAAGCAGAGAGTTCCTAGTCTTAAATGTATGGGTAGAAAACGTCGTTTGTCATGATTTTTTTGTAACTGGAGGCAAGCCTTGAGTTTGATACAAGGAAGAGAAAGAATGACTATTCTTTGTGGTGGTGGTGGGATAGAAACTGGATTACTTAAACCATAAAAATTTTAGTCTGCTTTCCCATAGTCTTCCCCAAACCAGAAATGACCTCCCCAGTGACACGATCCAAATAGGAATAGTCAGAACTTCTTAACTCAAATGTAACTGATAAACATACTTTACTTGTATGATACTACCTTATATGTATCTTGGGTTGTACTATCTGTATATCTAGAAAATGGCTAGCTTCAAAATAAGTATATGAGTTGGTGGTGAAGAGCTGGATATGTGGCTGAGAATGAGAAAATGGGTAGGTAGGTAGGGATTTGTAGGCATAGGTGAGAGGGGAGTGGACCTTTTAGTGTAAATGAAGGTAGGGGCTGAAATGAAAGTATGTGATAATTAAAAATCTGTTGGGTAGGAAAGGATAGTAAATGGATTATGCCTCACTACCTTAAATATTTAGGCTAAACAAGTTAAGTATTGTTTTGGTAGATATTCAGTATTTAATCTGAATATGTTAGGATTAATTTTTAAATTGAACTTGTATTTTATGTATTAAAATAACACATTGTAGAAAATTTGGGAAGACAGAGAGAGATGGCCATTTTTTTTTTTAATTTTTTTTTCAACGTTTATTTTTGGGACAGAGAGAGACAGAGCATGAACGGGGGAGGGGCAAAGAGAGAGGGAGACACAGAATCGGAAGCAGGCTCCAGGCTCTGGGCCATCATCAGCCCAGAGCCCGACGCGGGGCTCGAACTCACGGACCGCGAGATCGTGACCTGGCTGAAGTCGGACGCTTAACCGACTGCGCCACCCAGGCGCCCCGAGATGGCCATTTTTAATGTTTTCGTATCATACAGTTCTATACCAGTAGGTGTTAATGTGTGAATTAGAAAAAGACACCCCATATTTTCTGTAAAAGAATGATTGCAAAAAATGTTGTAGTGATAGGTGTCGCAGACTGTGAGTCTGGAGTTCTCTCTTGTCCAGCAATAGAGCAGACGCAGAATTGAATATGAGAGAGGCAAATGTCTGGGAGGAGACAGGAGCCCCAAATAGGGGTTTCTGCTCCAAATTTATTGAGCTCACAAGATATTACCCACGTGGTGAACATGAAGAAAACAAGATCTTATATATGTGAATGTGGAGAAAACAATCAGGTAGTAATCATTAACTTGTACATGTAAAAAGCAAAGGGTCTGGGGGCAAATGGAGTTTCTGATCAAAGTACAATAGTACATTGGTGTCAAATGGAAAGTAGTTTTACTTATGATCCTGTTACAATATTTCACTAACTAACCTTGGGCGTTTTCACCCCCATGGTGGCAGCTTTCAGCCCTAAGCTTTTTTTCCTAACCCATTATGTAAATAGAACCTATTTCCCTACGATAGCAAGGTATACTCTTTAATCTTTGACCAAGTTGGTTTTAATTAACACTTCTGTTTTTCTTTGCTTGTTAGTATAGGTAGCATTGAATATTTGCAAGTTACTGTAACAACACTGTATTCTGTATAATGAGCCTTTTTTTTTTTTCCTTAAATCAGGGTGCTGTCAGGGGCAGAAACCACACCACTTATTTGTACAGAGATACCTTAACAGAATGTTAACTAGGTAACAGAAAGGATAAAAATAAAACTCTAAGGATCATGGAGAGAGACACTTCCAGAAACATCTACCAGACCCCAAGGGCCTCTGAGACCAAAGGGAAAACCTAGAGATTAAAGGAAGGCGTCCTGTAGAACCAAACTTGGACCTCTGAGGACGAAGGCACTGTATGACTTGCTGCCTGGTGTCTGAGTTCAAAAGAGCGGGTCCTAGGGCTTGAGACCCAGACCTCGGAGGAATGGGTATTGCATCAGTGCGGGTGTCTTTCAATGGTGTATGATGAAAATAGTTCCACAGGTGTTGGGAAAAACTATAAACCGGATTCACTTATGTACTATGGGGGAGGATCTGCTGTTGTAGGAGTGAAGAAATCTTTGGTGGGGTAATGCCTTTTATGAAGCCTAAAGAATAAACTAGAAGGCAACAGTATCTTTTTCCTTCCTCGAGTTGTGGTCCATCTTTAAATGCTCCCTCTTGGCAGAACCTTATAGGAAACACCCTGGCAAAGCACATGTGCGTTTAGAGTCCCAGTTCTAGCATCATTAAGGCAGATTGGGAAGAAGGGCTTGGGGTTTGGTTGCTGGAGCTGACGAGGCAGTAACTTAATAAACTTGTTCTGGCAAACTGCTAAGAATAAAATGTATAAAAAAATGTTTTTTCAGATCTATTTTGCAGCTAGTGTTTATGTGATTTTAACAGAATGCTTACATTTGCTAAAGAAAAAATCTGATTTTGTAAATTATGTGAAATTGTATTAAAAGTAATATAAGATTCACAAATATTGCTTGCAGTTTAAATCTATTGCATTCATAGTCTCAGTTTGGATAAATCTAGATAGTGAATACTGAGTCATGTACATCTGTTCAGTTCCTCAGTTTTGAATAGTAAGAGTGAGAATTCAGATGATGATGGATATGGTTTCTATCAAACAATAGAATCTTAAAAATTTAGCAGAATCTGTTTGGTTCCTGAGTTTGCATAAGATGGATTTGAATCCTGAGATGTACCTGTATTTTATTTCCAAGTACAGATTCAGTAAGAGCAAATGCTTACTGAAAGTAGAAACTGACCTTGAACATTTGCTTTATGTAGACAAGTCAACACATATGTGTACATAATTTTTTCACATGTTGTAGCAATAGACTTATTATTTGGTTTGATTAAAGCAAAATAAAATTTGATGTTTCTTTAGACTTGTTCAAATGAGGTCCTTTCTGCATTTCTGAATTGCCTGGTAATTTTATAGGATTGAATTTTTATGATTCATATGTATATAAATTTTGGGACACTGGGTTATTCGTAGCACTATAAGTAGTTTCTGGTGACACTTCTACCTGAGATCTTGTCCTTTTGTTGTGTTTTTGTTGTTTGTTTGTTTGTTTTCTGCTTTTACCCTTTTTTTGCACTTGCTTTTTCCTTTTTGTTATACCTCTCCCTTAAAGAGGATTATTGATCCAGGCTGTCTGTTTAGGATATACTAGGAAACACATAGGGATATTTTAGCACCAGTGAAGCTCATGTGTTAGCATCCCAGATGTTTCCTATCCATCTGTTTCCTCATTTCTCTTCTCTTGATACTGTTGATCCTGCTGTTTTGCTATTTAGAATGGCCAGAGCAGGGTGGATTTATTTTAAGACCGCTTGCTGCCTTGTTTCTAGTAATAGGCTTGGTATTGATAAGGCAGCTCTGATATGTAGTCTTAGCATCAAGTAGCTACAGGTTTAAATCTCTGCCATATATTACTCATATGATCTCAGGAAGTTGTTTCACTTTTCCCAATTTTGCTATAATAGGGTTATTAATGCTTACCTTACTGGTCTGTTAAGATTCATGGGATTAAATGTATACATAAGTCACCTGGCATTTTTTCCTCTTTTCTCTATTTCAATAGTAGGAAGCAAAGAGGTCATCATTTTTAGAATGAAAGAGGACAAATTGGTATCCTTTGCTGTCAGCTCAAGAACATGGCGGCGGGGGTGGGTGGGATTTCTTTTCTCCCTTCTATCTCCTCTTCCTCTGAATTCGTGGATTCTAGAGTATCTACCAGTAGTGTTCAGGTTTGCAACTGGCCTTCAGGCTAAGGATGTTTGCTGACATTGAATGTCATATGTTTGTTATATCTATAATTTTATGCTGTCAGGTCTTTCCCACACAGTGGCAAAAATAGCTTTTGCATGATCATGCCATAGTTTATCATTGTTACTATCTTTGAAAAATCAAAAAAAAAAATTTTTTTTAATTACGCGAGCAGGGAGAGGGGCATAGGGAGAGAATCTTTTTTTAAGTTTTTTTTTAAGTTTATGTATTTATTTTGCGAGAGACAGAGACCGGCGTGAGTAGGGGAGTGGCAGAGAGAGAGAGAGAGAGGAAGAGAGAAGAATCCCAAACAGGCTCTACACCAGCAGCGCACAGCCTGATGCAGGGCTCGAACTCACGAAACCATGATGTCATGACCCCAGCTGAAACTGGAATCAGACGCTTAACTTACTGAAGCCACCCAGGCACCCTGAGAGGGAAAGAATCTTAAGCAGACCTCCATGCTCAGCACAGAGCCTGACTTGGGGCTCAGTATCATGACCCTGGGATCATGTCCTGAGCTGAAATCAAGAGTTAGGCACCAATCAACTGAGGTACATGGTCGTCCCTCATTGTTACCATCTTTATCAAGCTTTTTGGGGAAATTGATAGAATCTGTTAATTTGCACGTTAGCTGTGGCATATTCCAATTAAATGAGGAGTAATGAGAAATCCTCTTAATTTTGACAACTATGTAATTTTGACAAATTTTTCTAAACTATATTTTGAACTTTTCTGGCTTAAAAACAAAAATTTTTTTAAAATGTTGTTTATTTTTGAGAGAGAGACCAAGCCTGAGCAGGGGCGGGTCAGAGGGAGAGAGGGAGACACAGAATCTGAAACAGGCTCCAGGCTCTGAGCTATCAGCAGAGCCGACATAGGAATGGTGAGATCATGACCTAGGCTGAAGTTGGACTTTTAACCAACTGAGCCACCCAGGCGCCCCTTTGACTTATTTTTTAGAGCTGTACTGTCTGATAGAGTAGCCACTAGCCTCATGTGGCTATTTAAATTAATTAAAAATAAAAAGAGAAAAATCAGTTCCTTAGGCACACTAGCCACATTTTAAGTGCTCAGTAGCTACACATGGACTAGTGACTATCCTACTGGATAGCACATGTACTTTTCCATTGTTGCAGGAAATTCTGTTGGACTGTGCTGGCCTGGAGTATATGAAATGTAATTTAATCTTTGATCTAAAATGACCGCATATCCTAGAGCTTCCATTTCTGAGCATTAGGTATTGAAGGGTACCATTGATCAGTCATTGACTTAAGGACATATTATTAAAAGTTACTTTTGTGACTGAATATTGACTTTGGAAGCTAACATTTATGGTGTTCTTACTACTAGACCAAGCATTATTTAAACATTTTAAAATATATGAATTAAATCCCCTCCCAACAGCTCTATGAAGTTGGTACCATTATTATCTTCATTTCACAAATGAGGAAATGGAAATACAAAAGTTGGGCTTAACTGAAGCACATGCAGTGAATTAGTGGACAGAGCTGGGATTCCTATTGTAGGTCTTGCTCCAGTACCCATGCTCTTAATCACGAAGTTCTGCCTCTTGGTTGTCATTATTTATAATCATTTGAGGCTTTTTCTTAAAATGAGGGCTGTAAAAAAAATCCACTTAATTGAGGATATTATAAAAAATAGTTGTAAAAGGGAAAATATGAATGCAGGAAACTGGAAAAAGTGACAGAAAACTGGTGATTTAATTTGGAAATCCATTGTCTAAAATTGAAAAAAAATGTTTTTATGAAAAGCATCAGCCTTTTTTATGGGGAGATGTAGAGGAATTTGAGTTGTCATGAATTCATATACATGGGGGAAATAATATAAGAGATAATAGGGAATAAAAAGCATCAGTGGGTATACTGGCAAAGTAAAAGAGTTAAATGTAAAGTCTGTGCCTGTCAACAGTGTATATGGTATAAAAATACTGAAAAATAAAAAAGAAATATGATTTGATTTATGATTTAGTAAGCTTATTTTAGTCAAGCTTTGCTTGGCTGCAAGTAAAAGAAACCAGCACTGGATACATCAAAAAAGAAAGGAATTTATTTATGGAGAATACAGGGGTGTTTCACAGAACCCAGGGATAGCTGGATCTCTTGAGGAAATAGAACTTAGGTTCTTAGGAAACTAGGCAGTATACTCTCTTCTCTGTTGCTTTTCTCTGTAATTTATTTCTTCATTTATGCAAATAAGCTTTCTTTGTCTTTCGGGCACATGGTCATCCCATACCTCTCAAGTTCATAGCTTCTTCATTCAAGAGACCAGCCCAAACCACTTCAGTCCTAATTCTGAATTCCTAAGGAAGAGAATTCAGGTGAAACAATTTAGGTCAAATATCAACCCTGGTTCTCATCCTTTAATTTGTGTAGTACTCATACAGATATGGTGTAGAGAAGACTTTCAGGGCTCTGGGGATGGAGACAACTCTGAGAAAGGGCATGGTGAGCTAGGCAAAATACTACAGGGAGTGTCTGATACAAAAGCAGCATGTATCTTGTTGGTGGGTGAGAAGAGTTAGGATTTCAAGAGAGGATGTTTTTAGGATTCAGACCCTTCCTAATAGTCATGTGGGTAATAAATTGAAGACTGGATTTCTACCTTCCTTTTGGAACGAGTATCCTTAGAATTGTGGATTTGGAATTGGACTGTTACCCCAGTTCTGTTTATTTGAACAGATACATATTGAATCCATACTCATTATGGTGCTTATTAGCATTCAAGATTGTCATAGAAGACAACACAAAGAACAGGATAGCAGAAAGATGATTTTTGCCCATACATGCTTTACTTGAGAGCCTAAGGGATAGGTGCTGATTGACAGGTCCCTGTTGAAGGTTATGGTACTGAATGGAAATTTTAAGCATAGGAAACCATTCCTCACAGTTAACACTCTTTCCACTCCCCTTCCCTCCCCCCACCCCCGCCCAACTTGGAGAGTGATATATTAGCTATGTAAGAAGGTATAAAAAGGATAATTCGTGGAGGTTATGGAAAGATGACACTATTTGAGTAGAGCCTGAGAAAAATACAGTGCTTACTTTATTACAGGTAGGCCTATAGATAATTCAAAAAATAAAAATCTGAGAAGCCCATGTAGTGTAATCAGATTAATGGATTAGAAGCCATATAAAGTGGGGATAATCACTCATGCTTTACCGTATAGCACAGATACAGTTATTTTTGTTATTGATAATCAGACAAAACTTACAGGGTTTAAATTCATAAAGGAACATATTACTGCTTTTCAAATTGATTTTAGATATTTAATGGGTATAGAGTGGTATCTCACTTGTGATTTTAATTTTTTTCCTATTGATTAATGATGTGGTGTACATCTTTTCATGTGCTCATTGACTACTTGTATGTCTTTATTCATACCTTATGCACATTTTAAAACCGTGTAGTTTGTTGTCTTATTGCATTGTAAGAGTTCTTAAAATATTCTGGGCACAATTTTTTTGGTTAGAGCAAAAAAGTTTTAAATTTTGTGCTTCCAGTTTACTTTTTCTTTGTGATTTACTCAAAATCACCACACACACACACACACACACACACACACACACACACACATACAGTAAAACCTTGGATTGTGAGTAACTTGTTCTCTGAGTATCTGTAAGACCAGCAAACATTTCTAGTAAATTTTAACTTGATAAAGGAGCAATGTCTTGCAGTATGAGTAGTATGTGACGTTGAATGTCACATGATCACAACTGAGCCAGTGGTTCTTCTCTCTCTCTCTTGCTGTGGGACTGTGGGTGATTGCTCTCCCTTGCTTGGATGCTGGTCTCAGGCCAAGGTATTTGGCAGAAATCTGATTTTTCAGAACGTTGGAAGGTGTCCACATCTGGCATTAGTGTATTTTTGGTCACTTTAATGCACCTATGGACAGTCCTTTGCTTTTCCACACAAGAGTAAGCTTAGGATTGCTTTTGCTTCATTCTAGGTCAGGTTGCCCTGCAGATGTAGACTCTTTGCTCTGGCTGCCTTATTGCCAGTTACATTAAATACAGTATATAACAAGAGTTTATAATACTGTACTATAGTCAACATCTGTGAGAGTGTATACAATGGCCCCCATGCAGAAGAAGGCTGGAAAAAAAAGGTGGTTAAGAAGAAGAAAATGATTATGGTGGAAGTAAGGAAATCGTGAAGTATGAATGAGAGTGGCTGAAATTGCAAGATTTTAGAAGTCTACATCGACCATTTGCACAATATAAAGAAGAAATAAGGGGGCTAGATGCAGCAAAATATCAAAGCGATGGCCACATGTTCTGGAAGATGTAGAGAAGTTACTTCTGGTTTGGATAAATGAGAAGCAGTAGCAGGTGATACCATGAGAGAGAATTTCATCTGCAGTAAGGCAAAGGCCTTGTACACCAGCCCTTGTAAGTAAACCACCATGTACGTCAACAGAAAAGGAAGAAGGCTTCAAGGCAAGCAGGGGATGGTTTGATAACTGTAAGAGGAGAATGGCATCCAAAGTGTTGTGAGGCACAGAGAGCCTGTGAATTTGGACACTAAGGCAGCTGAGGTGTTCACTACTGAGTTCCAGAAGCTCATGGTTCTGAGTGATACTGGCTGGAGTAAGTTTTAACTGCAAGGTGACAGAGTTTTTTTTTGGAAAAAGATGCCAAAGAGGACCTACTTTACAGAAGGAGAGAATACAATACCCCATCACAGCCCGTGAAAGACTGTCTTACTCTCTTGTGCTAATGCAAGCGGTAATTTAAAAGTCAAGCCCTTGCTCATACTATCATTCTGAGAATCCACAAGCCTTCAAGAAATGCAAGGTGCAGAAGAGCCAGCTAAATGTTATATTGAGGTCCAACAGTAAGACTTGGGTCACTCGTATCTTGTTCATTGAGTGGATCAAACAAGGTCTTTGGGCCTGCAGGGAAGAAACACCTTTTAGAAAAGGTGCCACTTGAAGCCTTGCTGGTTATGGATGATGCTCCTGCTCATCCTCCAGGCTTTGAGGATGACTTACTGGAGGAATTTGAGTTCATTAAAGTCAGTTCTTTCTTCCCAGCACCACTCTAGTCCTCCAGTCCTTCAAACTTTAAAACGCTTTACACCAAAGCACTATTTCACTGATGCTTCAAGATGACTAAGGAACAAACCTTACCCTTCGAGAATTTGGAAAAGTAATTTCCACATTGTGAACTGCCTCAAGGTCCTCAGTAAAGCCTAGGATGGGATCAACAAGAGAACCCTCAATTCTTCTGGAGAAAACTGTGGCCTGATTGCATTCTTGGACATGACTTAGATGGATAGGAGCTGCCAGTTGTCAATGAAATTATATTCTTAGGGAAGAGCATGGGACTGGAAGTGAATGAAGACGATATTCAAGAGCTGGTGGAGGGGGGTGCCTGGGTGGCTCATCGGTTAAGTGTCCGACTCAATTTTAGCTAAGGTCATGATCTCATGGTTCATGAGTTAAGCCCTCTGCCAGGCCCTGTGTTGGCAGTGTGCAACCTGCTTGGGATCCTCTCTTCTCCCGCTCTTCTCTCTGCTCTCTCCCCCGCTTGTGTTCTTTCTCTGTCTCAAAAATAAATTAAAAAGAAAAAAAGAGTTGGAGAGGAACATGGCCAGAGCTGACAAACTGATGGATCTGTATCATGAGCAACACAAGAGGTTATCGACGAGATCTCATCTGCAGAGGAGGAGGAGAAAAAGGCAGAGGAATCCCTCACTTCAAATGAGATTAGGGAGATGTGTAAAATGTGGGAAGCAGTTCAAAATCTTGTAGAAAAGCACCACCCGAATAAGGCTTTAGCAATGTGAGAAATGAGTCTGTTTAAAGACAATGCAATGTCACATTTCCGTGAAATCCTCAAAAGGAAATAAAAGTGTCATTGGATAGTTCCTTTAAAAGTTGCATGGAAAGAAAAAGATTCCATTGAACCAATAGGTTGCAGTGATTTTGTTAGTGCTAGTGAAAGTCGTCCTGCACAATAATCCTCCTCTCTCTTGTTCCCTCACACCATCCACAAAGGTTTTCAAAGGTAAGTGCAGGTTAATTTGTTATCTTTCTTTATATTTGTATTTTCTTTATTTTTTTGTATTATATTACAGTAGTGTAATCGTTTTTAGATGAGGGGGATATTTGGGTTGTAGAACAAATCATCCTAGTTTCCATTATTTCTTAAGGAGAAATTTGCTTTGATGTACAAGTGCTTTGGATTGCAAGCATGTTTCTGGAACAAATTGTGCTCACAAACCAAGGTTTTACAGTGTATATATTTAAAACAGCTTTATTGAGATACAGTATGATTGATAAGCTTGCCCCCCCCCCCATAAATTGTTACCACAACATAACCATCACTCCCAAGTTCCCTGAATGGTTCTGGTCACTTTTGCAAAGATATCAACTGATCTGCATTTCTGTCCCTATATGTATATTTGCATTTTCTCAAGTTGTATAGAAATGGAACTGTATAGTATATATTTTTTTATTTGTCATCTTCTTTAATTTAGCATAATTACCTTGAGATTCACCTGTGTCTCGGCATGCATCAGTAGTCCATACCTTTTTGTTCCATTGGATATGTGTAACAACATTTACCTGTTGATGTATATTTGGATGTTTTCCAGCTTTAGCTATTACAAATAAAAATGCTGTGAACATTTATATGTGTGTCTTTGGACATATGATCTATTTTGGGTAAATACCTGGGAATTAAATGACTGGATCACATGGTAGGTTTATGTTTAAGAAACTGTCAAACTGTTTTTGAAAGTATTGTACCATTTTACATTCTCCACCAGCAGTGTGTGAGAATTCCAGTTGCTCCATATCTTTGGCAACACTTGGTATGGTCAGTCTTTTAATTTTAGCCATTCTCATAGGTATGTAGTGATAATCAGTGTAGTTTTAATTTGCGATTCCTTAATGATTAATGATGTGGAGCATCTTTTCATGTGCTTCTTCTTTACCATCTTATATCTTTGTTGAAGTATCTGTTCAGATCTTCTGCCCTCCCACCTCCCTCCCTTTATCTTTTTCTTCTCTTCTCTTCTCTTCTCTTCTCTTCTCTTCTCTTCTCTCTTTTCACTTTTTTCTTTTTCCTTTCTTTTCTCTTTTTCATCTTTTCTTTCAGTAGACTTTATGAAGTCATTGCCTCTGTACTGAGGCAGAAGATTGTGTCTACATAAGCACAAGTCATAACATTCACAACTTCTAAAACGAATGTCAAACCATTACAGCAATCATGCATATGCCGATAATCACATTTTAGAAGTGTTTCAACCATTTCTAAGAAATGTTTATAACATTGTTATATATAGAACTACTTTAAATGAACTGCAAAACACTGCTCGACTTTTCCCGTATGAGCTAAACTGTCAACACAAAAGTGAGAAGGACATAATATTTAAATCTTTTGCCATTAAAAAAAAATTGGGTGTTCTTTATTATTACTAAGTTTTGAGAATACAAAGGACTTGAGATAGAAGTCCTTCTTAAGATACATGCTTTGTATTTTGTTCCAGGCCGTGGCTTTCTTTTCATTCTCCTAACAGTGTCTTTTGAAGAACAGAAATTTTTAATTTTGATAATAGTTCAACTTACCAGTTTTCTTCTATGAATTGTGATTTTTTTCATGTCTATCTGGGAAATATTTGCTTAATCAAATGTTACAAAGATTTTCTCTCATGATTTGTTCTAGAAGTTTTATAGTTTTAGCTTTTACATTTCTGTAAGTCAGTTATAGGTTTTGTTTATGATATAAGGGCCATTGCATGTCTTTCATACAGATAGAGAACCAGTTGTTACAGCATCATTTTTTGAAGTTTTTCCTTCCTAACTTGTCTTGGTACTTTAATCAAAAAATCAGTTGGCCAGGAAACAAGTAAGTGAAAGGGATTAAGAGGTAGAGAATACCAGTTATAAAATAAATAAATCATGGAGATGAAAAGTACAGTATAGGAAATATAGTCCATAATACTGTAAATATGTTAATATTGGTGATTATACTTGGTGAACATTGAGTAACATACAGAATTGTTGAATCACTATGTTGTCCACCTGAAACTATTATAACATTGTATGTCAGCTATACTTCAGTAATGATAATAATAAATCAATGACCATATAGGTGTGGGTCTATTTTTGGACCCTGTTCTGTTGATGTATATATCTATCCTTTCACTGAGACCATTTGTCTTGATTATTGTAGTTGTGTGTATGTTTTAATTATTGCAGTTTTACAGTAAGTCTTGAAATCTGGTAGTTGTAAGTACTCTGTTGAGAAAAGAACCTGATAACCCAGTATCTGCTTAGTGGTGGGTTAAAAGGGGTAAAGAAAAACTTTCATATTTATAATTGCCAAATAAATTTTAGAAGGTGGTAAAGAACTATGGTTTTTTTGAGCACCTGGAAGTAGTTTATGGAAGTAGTTTATTCCATTAAGAAAAGATTGTGATGATTTATGGAAGAAATTACCATGCTTGATGAAAAGAAAAAGGGATAAAGTCTGTGTTAAAGACCGCAAAGCTGAGAAACTTTGAAGTGATGATGATAGGAAACAAAAAACAAGACAGAAATGTAAGGTCTTTAGGAGCTAATAGTAGAATAAGCAAGGTAGTCTCTAGGCAGAGAGATTCCCCTAGAGTCTAATAAAGTTTGAGCTGCAGTATCTTTTTATAGATTACTAGTAAACATTTACCCTAAACAGCACTGGGATGTCTGTGGAAGTTAATCCTCTTCAGACCCTCTCACGCCATGGAATGATAATCAGTATTGATGTATTATGTGCACTGATAATGATGATTGATGTGATCTTACAATAGAAGGTCTGTATTTAGATTTTAATAGTTTGATCAGTTGACGCATGGTGAAATTCCCTTAAATTCTAGCTTAACTCATTCTCACTTATTTTTCTGAATTACCTCAACGAATATGCCTTTGACTGGTATAGTTCTGTAATTTTCTTCTTCATTGATTATTGTTTAAAAACTTTTTTTAATGTTTATTTATTTTGAGACAGAGACAGAGCATGAGTGGGGGAGGGGCAGAGAGAGAGGGAGACACAGAATCCGAAGCAGGCTCCAGGCTCTGAGCTGTCAGCACAGAGCCCGATGCGGGCTTGAACTCATCAACCGCGAGATTATGACCTGAGCCGAAGTCAGACACTCAACTGACTGAGCCACCCAGGTGCCTCATTGATTATTGTTTTAAAGTTTAGAATTGGGTGTCCTCTTCACGCAGATCCCTCCCTCTCTACTCTTTAAAATTTTTGGTCCATTTCTTATGAAACTGAAGTCTGTTGTGTAAGACTCGTCTGATTTTTCTTTTAACCTAGCCATACTTGAAGTTATAACCAGGAGTCTAAAGTAGACATTAGAAGAATACATTTATGATACTCTGAGAACATCTCTAACTCAAGTAGTCTATACTTATTATAGACATTTCCTACTGTTAAACAGCTGTATGTCAGATTGCTTATTTAAGACTTACAGGAAATTTAGAGGTTGATTTTTGGCCTTTTCAAGTTTGTGCATCTCATGAAAGGCCTGATGTTACCTACCTGTTGTGGCCAGGGAAACTTAAGTGATACTGGACGTTTTTTAAAAATCCACAACGTGGATGAAAGGCCTGATGTTACCTACCTGTTGTGGCCAGGGAAACTTAAATGATACTGAACATTTTAAAAATACACAACGTGGAACTGAATTCAACTAAATTTGTTGTATGTTGTGCACTACAGAGACTTCATTGACAAGGGGAAAACAAGCAAGGTGTCTTTTTCTTTTTTAAAGGTTTCTAATGGTTGTCATTTGTTGAATGTCTACTGTGTGCCAGGCATTAAGTGTGTGTTTAGGGTTGTTCCACATATTTTTGTCATTTACAACTCAAAGCAAATCTGTGAGGCTTACAGGTTTGTTTGACTTGTTCGAGGTTGCAGTTAATAAGTGGAAGAGTGAAAAATTCAAACTTTTGAGTGACTTGAAAGCTCTTTTTTTCATTACATTGTAATATATTAGAACTGATCTTTAGTCTTTAAGTTAATAAGTTATTATAACATGGTTCTTAAATTTTTTGGTCTCTCAAAAATTATTTAGTATCCAAAAAGCTTTTGTTTGTGTGTTTTATCTATCAAATTTTATTACGTTAGGAATTAAAACTAAGAAAAAATTAAACATTTGTTAATTTACAAAGATATAACAGTAAGCCCATGATAACGTGCTTTAAGAAACATTAAGTGTATTTTGCAAAACAAAAAAAGTAAGAAGTTTGGCATTGGTTTTACATTTTTGCAAATTTTAAAAACTGGTTTAATAGAGATGGATTCTCATCTCCGCTTCTGCATTCAGTCTGATGTGATATCACCCATCACATAGCATCTGAAAAGCTCATCAACGGACGAGAATGAAAAAAGCAGGTAACATCTTACAATGAAATTGTTTTGACCTTCAGATTCCCTGAAAGGGTGTCTGTATCACACTTTGAGGACCAGCTGAATCATAGACCTCACGTGTAAAAGTTCAGGCTGTTTCTTCAGCATTTTCTGTGCATCATACTTAACACTAAATGATAAGATGGGATTAGCTTCCCAGTGTTAGCCCTCTGCCAGCACTAATGCCAAACTACTTGTGTAATGTTGTATGGTAGGTTGAAGCAGTATGGTTGTAGAGAGGTCAGGATAAATGTACACTTAAGACAGGATGAGCCAGTGAATACATGTTATTCAGAGGACTTTTACTGTATGTACATTTTATATATGTGTTTTAAACTAAGTGTAAGGACTATAATAGCACGTTCTGTCTGGATTTTTAAAAAACAGCTGCAAAGATGGCTTTGGGGGTTCTTGTGTTAAAGGGATTAGTGCTCATCAGTCTGTCGGACTACTCAGATTCCAGTAAGTAAGTGAGATTTAAATGCAAAATATAGTATTTACTTAATGACAGAATGTAGTTGAGTGGTTAATGTCCAAAGATACTTATTTTTCCTTCCTACATTGTAGAGCAGAAGATACCTAAGATGAGAGTTACACATATAGCATAAAAATATTTTTAATGTTTAGTTATTTTTGAGAGAGACTGAGCACGAATGGGAGAGGCGGGGGGGTGGGGGGCGGGGATATACACGGAATCTGAAGCAGGCTCCAGGCTCTGAGCTGTGAGCACAGAGCCTGATGCGGGGCTTGAACTCAAGAACTGTGATATCATGACCTGAGCTGAAGTTGGATACTTAACCTACTGAGCCACCCAGGTGCCCCTAAAATATCTTTTGATTGCATGATCCCTAAGTTTGTACACTGAGTGGAGTTAGAACTATGAGTATAGCTTGTATAAATTTAAAATACAGCTTCATGAATTTAAGATTCTAGTTAGAGTAATTTGGAGATAATTTAGAGAAGGGCAGTAAATATATTAGGCTTCAAATTCCGGTCCTGTTGGAGAAGTTCTGGACTTGAAACTTACAGGAAAAGGAACACAAGATGTGTTAATACTGTAAAAATATGTGAAGCATCATCATAAATAGAATTCTGACCAGTTCTAATTTTCCAAGAGAGAATTTAAAGAAATTTTCTTCTGTGTAGCAAGGGAGATACAGATTAACCTGTTAAAACTTTAATTTTTTTTTCATTTTCTTTTTATATATATTTTTTAATTTGAAAGAACATGAGCAAGGGAGGCAGTGTGGGAGAGAGAGAATCCCAAGCAGGCTCCATGCTCAGTACAGAGCCTGATGCAGGGCTTGATCCCATGAGCCTAGGATCATGACCTGAGTCAAAATCAGGAGTTGGATGCTCAGCTGAGTGAGCCACCCAGGCACCCCAAAACTTTTAATTTTTTAAATATTTATTTTTATTTAGTGTTAATTTAAATGTTTTATTTATTTGTGTGTGTGAGAGAGAGAGCACACACACAAAGGGGAAGGGGTGGAGGGGGGTGGGGGGACAGAGGATCCGAAGTGGGCTCTGAGCCTGAGCAGGCTCAAACTCATGAACGGTGAGATCATGACCTAGCTGAAGTTGGACAAGTCAACTGACTGAGCTACCCAGGCGCCCCTGTTATTTATTTTTAAGTAATTTCTGTGCCAACATGGGGCTTGAACTCATGACCCCAAGGTTGAAGAGTTGCATGCTCTACCACCTGAGCCATAGGTGCCCTTAGCCAGTTTAAACTTAAAAACAAAACAAAAACAAACCCCAAACGAACCACCTCCCCTCCACCCCCCCCCCCCCAAACACCATGAGTTAATACCTTAAGACAGGTATATAATTGAGTAAATTGTGAACTTTTCTTCCCTGGGAGATCTTAATATTGTTGGTCTCCAAGATGGGTAATACCAGGACTTAAAAAAAAAATGACCCAATGAAGTTCTTTTTCATCTCTGATTTTATGATAAATACTCTGAAATCACATTAGTTTTTACAAATGGTGGGTTGTCTCACTACTAAATCCCCAGAATTTTGCGTTAGTGAATATTCTTGGAATTTTAGGGGAAAGAGAAGTTGAGAAAGTCAAGATTTGGATAGTTCACTGTGTATTGGATTCCCTCCTCAATTATGATTCCTTCACCTGTATTTACACTTGAAACCACTGAGGATTTTTTCAGTTTATCTTTTAAAAGGCCATAAACTTAGAAAGTTAAGCTTCAGTTATTCATACCTTAGTGGAGATTAGTTTGATGCTGTCCATTTTTCTCCTAAAGGAGCAGAGATCACTGTTTTTGAAAAGATGGGAGTTTTTACTAGAAAGAAGAACAAGTAATTAATTTTGGAGTTATTAACACCAACCTTGGGGGCCAGTATTAGAGACTTAGGGACATATGAGATGGGAGATCCAAGGTATAGAAGGTAGTTAGAAGTATGCCATATATAAACCATATTGAAATTTTGTCAGGAACAAGCTGGTCCTGCACCAGGAAAATGGTAAATCTTTTTTTTTCCCTGGGTAACTCCTTTTCTCTCTGCTGCAAGATGTCCGTCCAACTGGGGCTTTGTATACTCTAAGAACTGTCGACCTAGAATTCCTTTATGGAATAAGTAGGATTTGTGGGCTGCTGCACGAGTCATCTTATCACCTATTTTATGGGGAAAGTATGTTCTCAATTCTCATTATACAGTCTACAAACAAAAATTTTAAATGTAATCCTTTCTGGGTCACTTTAGTGTATTGAATGAGGGGCTCATTTCCATTGAGGGTGCTAATGATTGTTGTTGTCATTTAGGGGCATGTAGTCTAAAACCACTGAGTAAGAGTGATAACCATTTAAAATTTAGAAAATACTGGAGCACCTGGCTACCTTAGTTAGTGTGACTCTTGATCTTGGGGTCTTTGATTTTGAGTCCCATGGGTGTGTAGAGATAAATAAAATAAAATCTAAAAAAAAAAAATAAAAAAAAAAAATAAAATCTAAAAAAAAAAATAAAATTTAGAAAATCCTGAAGAGTATGAATTTGATCATAAAAAGCGAGTGTGGACATTTAGCAGTGCTTATTGCTTAAGTTAGAAACTATTAGTTTTTTTTTTAAATTTTTTTTTTCAATGTTTATTTTATTTTGGGAACAGAGAAGAGACAGAGCTATGACGGGGAGGGGCAGAGAGAGAGGAGGGACACAGAATCGGAAACAGGCTCCAGGCTCTGAGCCATCAGCACAGAGCCCGACGCGGGGCTTCGAACTCACGACCGCGAGATCGTGACCTGGCTGAAGTCGACGCTCACACGACTGCGCCACCCAGGCGCCCCAGAAACTATATTTTTAAGTTTATAGTAGTTTGATAGAAAATGAGAGCAGGAGAGGGGCAGAGAGAGAGAGAGGGAGAGAGAGAATCCCAGGCAGGCTCCGCAACAGTTAGCACAGAGCCCACCGTGAGGCTCTGAGCCACCCACGTGCCCCTCTTTGAACTATTCTTCGTGCTTTGTGTGTGTTAACTCATTTAAATCCTCACAGCATCCTTTGGGTTTGGTACTATTTTTATCCTCATCTTACAGATGAAGAAACTGAGGCATAAAGAGGTTAATTTACTTGTGTAAGGTCACATAGCTGAAAGTGGGAGAGTTTTGGAATCTAATCCAAGCAGACTTGCTCAAGAACCTGTGTTCTTAATCACTAAGTCTTATCTTTTCCACTTTGCTGAAATTGAACTAAGAGTAGAAACTTTGATTTTGCTGGTATATGAAAACTAAGTAACACCAGCTACTTTTGCTTGGAAATGAATTATTATTTCATTGTAAGTTAAAATTTAATTTTATGTCAGGGAGTCTGGGTGGCTCAGTCGGTTAAGCATCTGACTCTAATTTCGGCTCAGGTCATGATCTCATGGTTTGCTGTGCTGGCATATGGAGCCTGCTGAGATTCTCTCTCCCCCAGTGCCCCCTCTGCCCCCCGACTCTCTTGTGCTTGCTCTCCTCTCAAAATAAATAAATAAACTTAAAAAAATTAATTTCATGTCATATGGTTTATAGAATGTAAAGTCAATTTATATTAGATTATTTATTTCTTTTTAGGTTTCCACTACAAATCTGCCCCTGTGAGTACATAAATATTATATGTACTCTTCCCTCCTGTATCTTGAACTTACTTGCTCTTTTCTCAAGGGAGACAACCCAGGTTTCATCCAGTTACTATAATTAGCTCAAGATCCAAGCTCTATAGCTGCAGTCTCTTTCATTAGATCCTGTGTGGCTTCTTGTGGTTCAAAGATCTATAAACCAAGATGAGTTGTCTGTATTCTACCTAATACCCTAGTTGGGAGAAGGAGTAAGGATAACAGCAATAAAACTTATTCAGAAAAGAGGATAACAGGTAACACTCAACAGTCATTAATGCATTATAAAATCTTACTGGGTAAGAATGACAGTGACTCCCTGACAGTGTAATAAATTTGTTGATTTTGCTCTTTGATAGGCCTCCATTGTCCCCTGTGCCCTATGAAGATCCTACCTTGTCCATTATCTTCCATGGCCACATCTGAGATGGAATTATTGAAGATGCCCTTTCTGGTAAATGTGCAGCTTTTATAGCTCACTTCTTATTGATGGGCTTGGGTATTATTTTGGAAACATAGAGCTTTTGTGTTCTAGTCTCTTTCTCTCCCCCTACCCTCCATACAGTTATTTTAAAATACTTTGTAGACTTTTTGCCGTTTTGATCTAAAGTATCTGCCAAGACAGTTTTTCAGTGTGAAGACTGTGCCCTTTGTGCTCCATTTACCCCAGGAATTTCCAATCTTGTTTTGGGTGCTATGGAACCCCTTTAACAGTCTGGTGAAACCTGTGGATCTGTTTCAGAATAATGTCTCAAAATTCACAAAGTAAAATACTTAGGATTATACAGGAAACTGATTTCTGTGAAATATGGTTGGCAAAATATTAACTTGAAAACGTCATAATATCTGTGCTTTTAACACTTGAAATAAAAGATCTAGTGGCAAGTCATACAGTAGCGTAATTTTAAAGTAGTTGACTTAATAGTTGAGATTCTGCAATATTTGCATGTGATAGGAATATATTTGTTATTTTTTATTGGTGGCAGAAGTCACAAGTACTGTTAATGCTACTATGATTTGTTGTCTGACTTCGTAATTAAGGGGATGCTAAATTTCAGTCACAAGTTAGTGGAAATGAGAGTATTTTTTCCCCCGTTCAGGTTCATTGACCTCTTCTGGGTTCTGAAGAAATGATGGTTCTGATGAGGCCATTTGAAACAGTGGTGGAGATCGTGGGTGGAAAGACAACACCCTTACATCATTGCTTTTGTGTGGCAAGGCACCAGTCTTCTCTTTTGCCAAGGCTGCAGTTTTGCAGCTACCATTCCAATTACTTCACTTGCTTCTTCAGAAACAGTTGGTGTTTTTTCAGCTATGCAAAGCTTAAATTATGGGAGTTGTTAGTTTAAATTGCAGGCCATAGGGAGTTACCTCCCCTTAGCAAATCTGCATTTCTCCATCTCTGCTTGCCAACTCTAATCGAAGTTTATTTTATTTCTCTTACAACTTTGTTCTAAGTGACCGGAGGGAGCCAACACATGCCAGCATTCTAAAATTTTCCTGTATTTCTCTCCTTGCTCTAGCTTCATTTGGTATATGGTTTGCTTTCTAACCTCTGTAGATGACCAAATTTGACCAATCCTTTTCATTCTTATAAGGCCACTAGCTTTCCGCCTGCAATATCAGAGTTATTGTTTGCCTCATCAACTCCTGCTTAAGAGTATCTTATTTTAGGTTCTAGTTATTTGTATCACCCCACTTCATGTCCCAAATTTCATGTTTGTTAATAATTGAATTCATCTGCTGATAGATATCTTTTTGTAGTAGATTTCACCACCGAAGTCTGGAAGGTAGGCAGTTCAGGGCTCAGATGGCAGCTTCACAATTGCTTCACAAAAATCAAGGACCCAGATTTCTTCTCTCTGCTCTCATATCTCAGGTGGTGGCTTCCATTTTCAAGATCACCTTGTATCCAAGCTGACTTCTGGAGCAATAGCTACTGTGTCCACAATTTCAGAGAGGAGGAACGGTAAGAGGTACAATGCCATCCAGAATGAAAGGTTATATTCCTAAGGAAGAAGGTAAAAACAGATGTTGGGTGGCGGTTAGTAGTTTTCTGCCATAGACCTTGCTTCCAGTTCTTAGGTGCTAAGATGCTGTAACAAGAGTTATATATTTAAAAAATATATACATATACATAAACATATACATATACATATACATACCTTGAAATGCATGTGACTAGAAGTACTCCTGTGTTTATTACAAGGATTTCTTTTGAGTTTTCACTTGCTCAGTTTTTCTTATGAGTAAATCTTTGTTACAATTTTTCTTAAGTCTTTTAAGATGAAATGCCAAATGCTAGGAAGAGTGCAAGGATTCAGGAATATCTAGATCACGACATCATTATCCTCATTGTTCTTATTTTTTTTTCCTTGGTGTTTTCTTCTTACCTTTATTTAGGAAGCCAGCAATATCTCTACCCACTTCCCCCCTTTTTGATACTGTTGAAAACTTGAAAACTTACCTGAGTAATCCTTG
The DNA here is from genome assembly GCF_007474595.2 of Lynx canadensis. NCBI lineage: Eukaryota > Metazoa > Chordata > Mammalia > Carnivora > Felidae > Lynx > Lynx canadensis. Next base: position 32,649,921 of record NC_044310.1, on the reverse strand, counting down.
GTTACTTCTTGGGAGTTAGGGAAGTTGCAGAGGGAGGCCAAGCAATGTGCTAAAGTAGCTAGCAAGCTTATTTGGTATCGTATCAGTGGCAGTGTTTCATAAAGTGGGATTAGAACCCTCTCCCCTGCCCCCATTTCATGACAATGTTGAGTTGTCATATCTTTAAAAAACTATTTTTTAAATCTTTATTATTTTTGAGAGAGAAAGACAGTGCAAGCGGGGGGGGCAGAGAGAGAGAGGGAGACACAATGTGGAGCAGGCTCCAGGATCTGAGCTGTCAGCACAGAGTCCTATGCGGGACTCCAACTCCAGAACTGCAAGATCATGAGCTGAAGTCCAATGCTTAACCGACTGAGCCACCCAGGCAACCCTGAGTTGTTGTATTTTGATGCTGTTTTACATTTTCATTTTATGCAGAAAAGATTTCTTATGGAACTTTTTTTAAGTAATATCATAGATTGAAAAATTTCAGACATGAGTTTTCATGCCCTGCTTTCTCCTATAAGTAACACTATCTTTTTGTCTTTGCTTCCATCTCCCATTTTTCCCTGCTCTTCTAAAACTGTCTCTGTTCCTGTGTAGTGCTACTTGTCAGTCTGAGTCCTACTTTTTTTTTTTCCAGTTCATAAAGGACTTCAATCTTGTGATATCCTTACCTTGTGCTATTGTGTCTTCCCCTCCCCCCCCCCCCAATCTCTTCCTTTTAGCTTGTAAAAGTGTATGGTCTCACTTGTTTGGGAAGAACCACACCCACACCTTCATTGGATAGTCACTATTTCAGTCATTTAACCATCTTTTATTGACCCTTTATCCGTTATGTTCCCAGGCTTTGGACAGAGAAAAGAAAAGTTTCTTCTTCCAAGGACCTCATGGTCTCTGGAGAGGTGGATAAAGATCATTATAATCTTGTATAAATCCTGGGATAGAGATATTTGTATTCTATGGGAGCAGGATCTAGTTTAATTTAGGAAATGGAAGATAAGAAGAATGGATTGAACTAGGCTTTCTGGAGAGGGCGGTGTTTGGGCTGAGTCTTGAAGGAAAAAGTAGAAGCCAGCTAGGCAGTATTAGAAGGAAAAGACATTCCAGAAACGAGTGTTCTTTATCCAAGTACTGTGTTTTTCAGATAACATTACCTGGCATGGTGTTAAGTAGCATCTGAAGTATTAGTTGTGTGGTTACTGTCCTCAATGTGGAGGTGGAAGGAAGAGAGAGTGAGGTAGAAAGCTTAAGCATATGATGCAGTTAAACATATGAAACAGCATGGTAAATACAACTTGAGGTTATAGGTTGCTCCAGGAATTTAGAAAAGAATTAATAAAACTAAAGTACCTGTAGTTTAATAGAAAGGAAACCACTGAGTCTTGGGCATGATGACAGGAAAACAGTGCTCAGAGATTTCTCTTAGAGGGTATGCTTGGACTCTGGAGGTGATTAGCAGAAGGGAAGGGTGGTAAAGAAATTAGAGTCTAGGAGGCCAGCTAGGAAGCTCTTGGAATGAGGTGAGGTAATGAGGGGCCTGACATTTCTCAACCAGACTTCCATAACCAGATTCCTCAGAGCCTCCCGTGCTCTTGTTCTGTCACCATCTGTTCTTTTACAGTGGACTTCTGTCATCACCATTCCATTAAAAGGTTTCTTTCTAAAGTACTGATGATCTGGCCAAATTTAATTGTCATTTGTTTTTGTGTGCTTTAGCGTTTAATGGAGGACCCATGGCCACAGCCAGATGATGCATCAGCAATGGAAGCGTTTTTACCTTACTGCTAAGAATAATCTAAAATTAATAAATTGCAAACAGAGCCGCACTTTTCAGAGTTTTAAATTTGAGGGCACCTGGGTAACTCGGTTGAGCATCCCAACTTCGCTCTGGTCATGATCTTGCAGTTTGTGAGTTGAGCCCCACATCGGGCTTGCTGCTCTCAGATCTTCTGTCCCTTTCTCTCTCTGTCCCTCCCCCATCATGCTTTCTCTCTCAAGAATAAACGACATTGTAATTTTTTTTTTAGTTTAACATATTTTATAGTGTACTTCACGTTTGATTTAGCAGAACCATATGAAGATAAGTACAACAATGGAAAGATTCTTGCTCATGGTGTTTTTGATGACTAGGAACCATTTTCTTTCTAGTTTGTTTAGGTCTTAACTTTCTTCAAATCTTAGCCCAAGTTCTTTCTTCTCTACCTCTGAAGGCTGTGGCCCATGTTGTCCTCTCCCAGTTCTTTCTTCTCTACCTCTGAAGGCTGTGGCCCATGTTGTCCTCTCCCTTTTTTGTACTATTAACTGCACCCAGAGCTCAGCCTTGCTTTCTTTTTCAATTCTTCCTTATGTTTGACCTTCCTAATTGGACTACAGTTTTCCAGAAATTTTATCATACTTCGTGTGTGTGTGTGTGTGTGTGTGTACACAAAATTTTGCTCTAACGGTCTTGTACATGTGTAATTATAAATTCTTGTTAACTGTTATAACATGTATTAAGTACCTACATGATTACATGTTTATATTACTGAGACTCAAACTTTCAGTGACACTGGGGGAAGGAAGCAGAAATTAAAGATGGTTCTGAATGGGGTATCTGCAATATCAGTTATATTCCCATTTGGAATGTACATATTATAGTAACTTTGAATATATATTGGGACTGGCTCCTTGGGAATATTGAACAAATAAAGCATACTCAGTGGAGCCGTAATTGAGGCAAATAGGATGACAGCATGGCATATAATTGCCGGTGTTATCAATGAAATGTGAATAATAATAACAGCAGCAACTACTATTAGCATCATCACCACCACCACCAGAGCTACATTTAGTGAATACTTACGGTTTGCCAGTCACTGTTCTCAGTACTTTACATCAGGTGAGGTAGGTACTGTTTACGCTCACTTTACAGATGAGGTGGGTAGAAAGCTACCTGGATTGAAATGAGGAGACCTGGGCTCTGTTTCAGTTCTACTGTTAACTACCTTTGTGAATGGGGGCAAGTCTTTAACTTGAGATCTAGGGTACTTTGCCCACTCATTGACAATCTGTGATGTCTGAGTTATCTTGTTGTCTTATTCCGTAAGTTCCCATAACCTATTTCATGCTGGGAAAAAAGCATTTCATATAATGCTGAGAGTATAGAGCAGGATGGTAAGGTTTTTGTTTTTGTTTTACATCTCTGAAGGTGCTGTGTAGAGGAATTTAAGGTTTAGATATCAGAGGAATGCGTAGAGTAGAGATGGGGGGAATTTGAGGAAACGAAAAAGGTAAAACGATGGTTCAAAATCTCTGAAGAGCAAGGTAATAGGACTCTACTACAATGCAGATAGAATCCTCATGGCTGTTTTTTGATTTATAATTGTTGTTGCCTAATCTGGTTTACTTTATAGTGCATTGCCTTGCCAGATAATCCTAGAGTAATATTATTAACTAACACATGATGGATGTTTCTTCTGTGTAAATGCTACCACATTTAATTCTCAAAGTATATTTAACTTGTAGGAACTATTATTTCATTTTACCAAAGAGAAAGCTGGAGTTTAGAGATATTAACATTTTCCAGTTTCCCACAGCTAAGAACTAGTGGAATCAGTACTTGAACTCGATCTGACTTGAGAGGCTAGTACTTTAATCAATTCTGTATTCCTTCCCAGAAGTTCATACTCCTAAGCACATATTCCATTTGGGATAAGGGCCTTTATTGGATTTTATTTACCACAAATTGTTTCTTTTGGACTGACCCGGCTACTTCAAGTTTCTTGTCTCCTCCCCCCCCCCCCCCATTATTTTGATATTTACTTAGAAGTCTTTCATTAATTCTCTATTGTCAGGGTCATTATTCCTGTTTCTTTGATGGTATGGTAGAGAGGTTTGTATTCTCCGTTGAAAGTTAGCATTCCAGTGTGAAGTGTCAGGCTTTGTTTCTATATTTTTATCTTCAATTCTTGGAGCAGCTTTCTCCCTTCTCCAGAATATGTGTTGACCTGGTAGATTTTTTCTGTTTCTTTCTTTTGGATGATAATGGCGTGCATTTTTAGCCTTGGAGAGAAACGCATTATAGAATCCAGATCATTGGATGTTTGCATTAGCCTGTCCTGAGCTTTTAATGCTTCTTGCTATCCATTTATATGATTTAATCTTTCCTATCCTATACTTCCAGATCTTTTGGTATTCTTAATCTTGTTTCCTTGACTTTGTTTTTGTTTTGTTTTGCTTTTTTAACTGCCTGGGTACTGCATATTCTCTTTTCTCTTGTTCATCAGTGTCCTTGAATTTGCATTCCTCTTTTCTATCAGCTCCCCCAGCTAGCTTGTCTACTTACTATTCTTGTGTATCCTGCTTGCTTTTCCTACCTCCCACCTGCTCAATTCTACCTTCTTTCCTCCTTGGAAATTCCTGTGCCTATTTCTCGGTTACTTCTCTGACCTCTACTTTGGGTATTCTTTTGTTTGTGTGACTTCCCTAAAATTTGTGTAAAAGAAATGCCAGATGTCAATGTTAAGTTTTTAAAGGGCCTGTGGTGTGGTGAGTACAAGAGCTGGACTGCAGAGGTACTTTTCATACTGTGTCCTGTTGCCCTATTTAAAGTGACAGTCTTTTAGAAAACATTGGCATTGGGATCACTTTGTGTGTATTATTGGTCTGTATTTTAAACATTTTAAAACCAATTGGTTGTGTTTGGAGAGGAAAAAATTAAGAGAAAAGATTGAAATGTTGATCCCTTAAATATTTGGTTTGGGTCATTAACATACTCAATCTTTTTCCTCCAGATTTAACTCAGGCTTTCCCTCACTTTGGAACTCCTAGATTTGTGAATATTGGATATTTGAGAAGCAGGGGTTCTTTCCTTGATATGACTAAGGAAGTCTATTTACCTTCAGGATGACATCTGAACTGGAGAGCAGCCTAACATCTATGGACTGTTACCACAGCTCACCATGAGAGCAGCCATCCAAAAATCTGATGCTACACAAAATGCACATGGAACAGGAATTTCCAAGAAGAATGCCCTCCTTGACCCAAATACAACACTGGACCAGGAAGAAGTCCAACAGCACAAAGATGGGAAACCTCCATACAGTATGCCAGCCTCATTACATTTGCAATTAATAGTGCACCCAAAAAGAAAATGACTCTAAGTGAGATTTACCAGTGGATTTGTGATAACTTCCCATATTATAGAGAGGCTGGCAGTGGGTTGGAAGGTAAGGATTTTATTTAAATTATTATTTTTATGCTGTGAACAGTACAATATTGGCTTCTAGTAAAGATAAGCTTTGGTAGAGGCTTATATAATTAAAAAAATTCTGATTAGTAGTCTTTTTAGGATGTCAGAAAGGGAAATTAAATGTTTTTTTATTAAGTGAATAACTTTATTTTTGGTAGAGTATTCAATTTGTTAGAGTTTTATTATGTTACAAGACTGACAGCATAAAGTAGACCAGAGATAATGTAGCATTCACTGGAAAACAATACCTATGGTTCAGGTAAGTTGATAGTGAGCTTATGGTTTAAAAAAAAAAGTATTACAACTAGTGTGTTTTCATCATCTAGGGTTTGTTTTTTTTTTTTTTTTTCTCTTTAACTTTTTATCTTTATGAATCAGTTCTAGCAGTTTTTTGGTAGAATCTTTTGGGGTTTTTCATATAGAAGTAAGCATGTCATCTGCAAAGGAGTGAAAGTTGACCTCAACGTTTTATCTTGAAAGAATTTAAATTTATGGGAAGAAGTTACATAAATTAGTGGAAAGGGTTCCCATGTGTTCTTCATTCACTGTGCGCTATGTTAATACCTATATAAACATAGTACAGGTGAATAAAAGCTTGAGAAATTAAGATGTTAGTACAATACATTATTAGCACTAATAAGTAACCTTGATTAACTTCCACGGCTATCACTTCAGACATCAGTTTCCTATCCACTAATCAGCATTGTAGATTACAGAGGATTCACATTCAGGATGCTAATCCAGGATCCTGCATTAAATGTTTAGGTTGTCATGTCTTCTTATGCTCTCTCAATCTGTAACAGTTCTTAGACTTGTCTTTTATGACCTTGATACTTTTGAAGCGTCCTTGTCAGGGTATTTTGTGTAAATGTTTGGTAGAATGGTATTGATGGTATGTTTATAGTAGGGATATGTCTGATGTTTCGCATGATTAGATTGAGGTAATGCATTTTGGGGAGGATAATGCAGCGATGATGGGCCCTTGTCTGTATGTCATATCACGAGGTACTTGCTGTTAGTATGTCTGTCGTATAACAGGTAATGTTATCTTGGTTCTTTGGTAAAGGTGATGTGCTTTCAGGTTTCTGCATTAAATACTATGTTCACTTTGTAAGTTATAAATGTGTTGGGGAGCTACTTAGAAGGGCATACAAGTAAGTACCCCTGTTTCTTAGGCTTTTGCTAATTTAACATTCATTGGTAGATCATAACTATAGTATATTTAGTTATTTTCTACTAGTGATTTTTTCTTTTCGTTCATTAAATATCCTTCTCTATATTAATTGGGATTCTTCTTTTTTTAATTTTTAAAAAAATTTTTTAACATGTATTCATTTTTGAAAAACAGAGATAGTGTGAATGGGGAAGGGACAGAGAGAGGGGGACACAGAATTTGAAGCAGGCTCTAGGCTCCAAGCTGTCAGCACAGAGCCCGATGCAGGGCTCGAATTTACGGACCACAAGATCATGACCTGAGCCAAAGTCGGCTGCTTAACTGACTGAGCCACCCAGGCTCTCCTTTTTAAAATTTTTTTAATGCTTATTATTTTTTGAGAGAGAGACACAGAGTGTGAGTGGGGGGAGGGGCAGAGAGAGAGAGGGAGAGAGAGGGAGACACCGAATCCGAAGCAGGCTACAGGCTCCGAGCTGTCAGCACAGAGCCTGATGCAGTGCTTGAGCTAACAAGCTGTGAGATCATGACCCGAGCCGAAGTCAGATGCCCAACCGACTGAGCCACCCAGGCGCCCCTAATTGGGACTCTTCTGTATGGAAGACTTGTTCTTTATTCCCCTTTTATTTACTTAATCATTTATTTGCATAGTGTGCACTCATGGGCATTTATTCTTTGTGCTGTCATTATTTGTTATTCAAATTGTTGCAGCTTTGGCCATCAGGGGTCTTGCAAGTTGGCTCCTGTGCCCTTTTGACATGGCCCTATTATTTGTTTAGCACTTCTTAACTTCCTGGCACCACAAGAATGTTCCAGGCTCATCTTGTATCATTCCTGTTTAGCCCTAAAATTAACCAGTTCTTTAAGAAGCCCTGGTTCCTCATCTGAGCTTTTTGATGGACCGTCACGTTGGTTTCCTACCTAATTTATGTTCTGCAACAAATAATTCAACTTATTTTTGTGCCTGCACACGTTATGTTTATTTTCCTATTGGGAATTACCCAGTCGTGTGTTGTGTATTGTGTGTATGTGCATGTGGAAAAAAGGGAGTTTATAGAGCTTTAGATGGTAGTTACTCTTTTTTTTTCTTAAGCCTTCCTGTCTCAACACTTTTGTCTTTTTGTTTGACTTAGATTTATTAAAGGCATTTACTGATTTATGCATTGTACTGTGTACCATGCTAGACAATCAAGTGTCTCAAGTTCCTTCGTATGTATCTTTTTTTTTTTTTTTTTTTTTTTTTTGCCTATTCCAACCTACTAGCTGTCCCTGGAAATAAAACTGATTTTTTTTTTCTTGCTTTTGTTGTCTCTTACGTGTCCTTAGACTTTCTCCCTTCTGCCTTGTTTTTTTCTAGTTGGCGTTATCCTATTGTTCTTTTGTGCTCATATGTTACCTCTCTCCTCCCTATAGAGACCATCTTTGTGTTTCCGTATGCTTGATTAATGACAGTATCATAGATTTAGAGAATTTTGTTTAAATATCTTGTTTCATTAGTTTTTTATTTCTGTACTCAAGTACTAAATGAATAGCTTCTTTTATTATTTTCTGTTGTGTCAGGCACTACATGCCAAGGTGCCTTCTTACATCTTTGTCTTTTTAAGTCACACCCACAGTATTAGGAAATAAGTACCGTTACTGTCCAAATTGAAAAGTAAGGCAACTAAGGCTTAGAGAAGAAGTAACTTTATAGAGTTTCTCAGCTATAGAAGAGAGAGCCCAATATTTGGGTACCAGACTTGGTAGATTTGGATGATACCAAATCTCAGCCTTAACCATTGTGCAGGGGCCTATAATTTGCAAACAATGTATAAATGTTATTGAATTTAATTTGCCAGGATGAACTGTCGTGTACTGGCTGACTCGGTATGAGAAGGGATTGTAATCGTATAATTTGAATAAGAGTCTATCTTAAGAATATTTCAGTGGAGGAAATCCATAATAAAATTTGATCCATGAATCAAAAAGAAAAAAGTCATTCTAACCAGTAGTAGTGATCTATCTAGCTGGTTTTTTCTGGCTTTACTACTAGGCACTACTATACAGTAGAGTCCTTTTATCAAGATTGAGGATGAGGGAAGGCTAGCAGATTTGATAAACTTGTTTAGCATTGGAAAAACACAGTAGGTAGGGAGTAGAAATGCCCCAAATTTGGAATAAGTAAGTGCCTTAGAAAGCCCACCAGAGATTCATGGGTCTATATCACTGGTTGTAATCTTATATACTTGCAGGGACCAAGAGGTGACATAAATGAGCAAAGCAAAAAAGATGCCTGAGGAGTGCATGTCTAATGTGGAGCAGGCACTTGTGGTTTTTAGGGCATATGTCAGATCTTAACAATTTTTTCCCCAGAAATCTGGATTTTGTGTGCAGTTTCCCAATTTCTAAATGTTGTTAATTCTCGTTTCTTAAATACTGTGCAGGCCAACATGAGTCTGTTGAGTGAGTTCAGTTATGGACTACAAATTTCCAATCACTATTCTAGATCATATCCTCTTTGTTTTCAGCTAATTTAGTCTTTCATTCATTAAATTTGAAAAGGATTTATTTACATACTCTTATGAGCAGTATGTTTGGGCTTTGGCCAGTACTAAGAAACATAGCACAGGCCCTTAAGGAAGCTTATAATCTTTAATGGATAAGGGGGATATATATAAACAAGGAATTAGGATGGTATGTAAATAGCTCTGTAATAGAGAGAGTGCTGTGCTATGATGAATTGACTAATTGGGCACACCTACTGTGTGTAAGCCATAATAATAACTACTGTATATGTGACTTAGCAAAAGAGTGTTAAATGAGGGGTGAAACTAATAAGTGCTGTGAAAATTTAGAAGAGCTTCTAGGAAGTGTGATGAGGTTCTAAAGTGAGTGGCAAAAAGACTAAGTGTTATGAGAATACAGGAAGGGTGAATCAGTAGAAAAGTATTGAGGAAGTGTAATTGAGCTCTGTTTTGAAGAAGAGTAAGATTTAGGTTTCTTTGTTTTTTTAAATAAAAAACATCTTAGGAAACAGTTGGTTACAGGGGTTCTTGGAGGGACCAATAAGAATTGGGATGGAGCCAGAATGCAGAGATTCCATGAATATATGAATGCCAAGCTGAAGAGCTTGGTCCAAATTTGGTAGTGAATAGTACATGGAGATCAGTTACATACTGCGTTTACTTGTCTGACCTCAGCTTCAACTAAAGTGTAAGTCCACCTGAGAGTGCCAGATCCAGTCTGCTGAATTCCATGCTGCTGGCCAGCCCAAGTCATATTCTGAAACTGGTTTGGAGGTAACTGTTACAGTTTCAACTGGAAGATATAATTTAGGTATAACGAGGAAAGAAGGGGGAACGGGAGAAATGGGAAGGTGGAGGATGATGTTGCTCTTAGAACTAAAAGAGATTATCTGTTCTAGTCTCTTGCTTTAGGCAGACCTTTAATACTTCCAGAGATTGCCAGCTCATGATTATTCTTTACTTTTTTATTTTTTTAAAGTTATTTATTTATTTATTTTGAGAGAGAAGACATGAGCAGGGAGGGACAGAGAGAGAGAGAGACAGAGAGAGAAAGAGAGAGAGAGAGAGAGAAAGAGAAAGAATCTCAAGCAGGCTCTGCACTGCCAGCGTAGAGCCTGACACGGGGCTCAAACTCATGAACTGTGAGGTCATAACCTGAGCCCAAGTCAGATGCTTAACAGACTGAGCCATCCAGGCATCCCTCATGATTATTCTTTAAAAAAAGTCTTTTCCACCTAGCTTTAGGTGCTTAGAACTTGTCATGATTGCTTCTAATTTTATTTTTATAAACACAGAAATAGTGTAAGTAAACATTGCAAATGGAGACAAATGGAAACTGGTTTATCTTCTCCTTTTCTCAGGTCCTATTTCTGTTTTCATATTTTACAGTTTGCGTCCTTAGATTTGTTTTGCACACTCCTACGTGTGCTGCTCACTATTTCTTCTATCACCCAGAGGACAAATGTTGCCATGGTCATTTAAAAGAATTCAAATAAAATTTTAATATTTAGGTAAATTCCTTTTCACTTATGCCAGAGTATTGAAGGAGATTACAATATTAAAAATAACCTCTTTGGGACACCTGGGTGGCTCAGTGGAGTTAAGTGTCCAACTTTGGCTTAGGTCATGATCTCAAGGTTTGTGAGTTTGAGCCCCGCGTCGGGCTCCTGTGCTGACAGCTCAGAGCTGGAACCTGTTCAGATTCTGTGTCTCCCCTCTCTCTGCCCCGCCCCCCCCCCCCATGCTCTGTCTCTTTCTCCCTCTCAAAATAAATAACATTAAAAAAAAAATAACTCTTTGAATATTCCAGAAGAATTTAAAAACACTCTTTAGGTTTCTATAATGAATAATTATGTAATCTGAACTAGAGGAAAAGGAAATTAAAATTTTTGTGCTATTCACTTTACTAAAGAAAATTAGCCTATTAACTTACAGGAGTTTAGGGTACAGAAAGAAAAATACAAAAGAATGTTATATATATGTGGGGGTATATTGTGCTACTTTTTATGTGTGTGTGGGGGAGAAAAATACATATTTGCTTATTGTTACAAAAAGAAACTTAGGAATAATAAACTAGAAATGTAGTGAACATAGTTAACCATGGAGGATGGATGGAACTCAGGTAGAAGGGTTATAGACAAGAATAAGACTTCAAGTATATCTTTTTATTTAGTTCTAAGCCATGTAAGTGTTTTACACATCTAAAAAATATTACATATAATCAAACAGGATGGAAAAAGGAAACCTTGGAACTGAATATGAGCAGAAACAAATAAGCTGTACATCATATCAAATGGATAAAATAATCACACACAAAAAATTCAAAAAACTTAAAGAGCATTCTGTTATTTCATGGGATACATACTAAGGTTGAAAAGAATTGCAAAGAAATTATGACCTTTACTTAATGGATTTGTCTAGTGGTTTTTCACTAGAGGCTGTCTCTACCTCCAGTAACCCCGAGAAAAGAAGTTGGGAAGTTGGGAACAATTCTGAAACTATTTTATGTGCATGGTAGGGTAGAAAAAATGAGTACATATATTGATGTTGTGGGGGAACCAAGATTCTCACAGTGGGGGAAAAAAAGATACAGGTAGGAATGTGGTCGTTAATTTGAATTGGAGGTTCCCATTTAAACTCAAGTTTAAAGTAAAAATCACTTAGAATGTTTAAAAAAATTTTTTTTAATGTTTACTTTTGAGAGAGAGAGAGATAGAGTGCAAGCAGGGGAGGGGCAGAGAGAGAGGGAGACACAGAATCTGAAGCAGTCTCTCCAGCCTCCCAACTCTCAGCAGAGCCCCATGAGGGGCTCGAACTCGCAAACATGAGATGTGACCTTAGGCAAAGTCGGACGCCTAACGAACTGAGCCACCCGGGCGCCCTGAATGTTTTTAAAATTTAGGGGCACCTGGGTGGCTCAGTTGGTTAAGTGTCCCACTCTTGATTTGGGCTCAGTTCATGATCTCATGGTTTGTCAGTTGGAGCCCCACGTAGGGCTCTGTGCTGACAGCAGCCTGCTTAGGATTCCTCTCCCTCCCCCTTCCCCCTTCAAAATAAATAAACTTAAATTTTTTTTTTTAATGTTTTTAAATTTTTAGATTCCTGGGTCACAACTCCAGAGATTTTGAATTAGTCATCTTGGATGGAGCCTAGGAATCTGCATTAAAATTCATCTTAATTCTAGTGCAGGTAGACAGTACTTTTGAGAAACCACGCTTGGGGCTTGGATTTTCAAACCCAAGCAATATGCCTTGGTTAGTTGTTTAACCTGGGCCATTTTTCTCCACATTAACTTAGACCATTTAAATTATACCTACCTCTCTACTCTCCCAACTTCTTTTCTTGTGATTATTAGAGGTAAGATCTGCCCAGGTTTTATGAATAATCTTTTTTTTTAATTTTAAAAAATGTTTTATTATTTTTGAGAGAGGGAGAGGGAGAGAGAGAGAATGAGTGGGGGAGGGGCAGAGAGAGAGGGAGACATCAAATCCAAAGCAGGCTTCAGGCTCCAGCACAGAGCCCGATGTGGGGCTTGAACTCATGAACTACGATATCAAACTGACTGAGCCACCAGGTCCCCCAGTAATCTCTTTTCTTAATTGTGTGTGTCTATATTCTTGTCTTGGCTTTGGTATCTCTCTGGGTATTTTTACTTTCTCAATATGCTTTTGGTATTGTTTTCAACAGATTTGGGATTACCATATGAAAAGCATTATATTCTAGGTTGTGAGTTGATAGACAAGGTTCCCACCCTTATGGAGCCTACTTACATTTTGGTATAGGATGCAGTATATAGGAAGAAGACATTAAACAAATAATTACAAGTGTGATGAGAAATCCAGGGTGATAAGTTTATTATAATGAGAGCTAACCTGTCAAGAAAAGTCAGAAAGGACTTCCCTAAAGAACTAATGTTGGGACTCCTGGGTGACTCAGTTGATTAAGTGTCCAACTCTTGATCTCAGGGCCGTGAGTTCAAGCCCTGCGTTGGGCCCCACACTGGGTGTGAAGCCTACTTAAAAAAAAAAAAAAGAACTGATGTTTAAGTCAAGAATGAATTGAAAGTTGAGTAGAGTCATTTAAGTGAAGGGGATGGGGTAATACCAGGGACAGTCATCTTTGCAGGGGGAGCAACAAATGGAAAGCCTAGTAGTGAGAAAGAACATTGGAGAGGATGAGTATGGACAGCAAGTAGGGAGGTGGGGTCAGATCATGAAGGGCCTTTGGAAGCTTTGTTAAGGATTTTGGATTTTATCCTAAGTGCAGTGGGAAGTCATTGAAAAGTTTTAAGTAATACTGAATTTACCTTATGAAGAGATAACTGCCTCAGGAAGGAGCATGGTGGAGATGGAATAAAGTAGGTAGATCAAAGGTAGACTTAATATCTGGTAACAGATTTGTTTTAGATGGTGAGGAAGAAGGAAGAGTTAAGGATGTTTTACAGCTTTCTGATTGGAGCTGTTATGTGAATAACTGCTTTTAACCTGAGAAGAGAAAACTGGAAGATCACACTGGGGATAAAGATCGAGTTTAATTTTAGACATTCCGAGTTTTAGGTGTTTCTGGAGATGTCCAGTAGATTGTTAAAAATATATGGTAGGAACTCAGGAAACAGGTGTAGTTTTAAGGTCTAGATAGATTGTCACAGATGGTCATCGAAGCCGTGACTGTAGATGATATTTTCGTAGGCAGCAAATGTAGAAATGAAAAAAGGACTTAGAGCAGAGCCTTGATGATTTCCAACATTTAAACTTTCTGTAGAGGAGGAAGCCTCAAGTAGAGATGTGTTCTTTCTCTTTGGCCATTTAGAAAAAACATGACCATCTTGATTTTTTTTCCCCCCATGTTGAACTTCTTATACCTTTTCCTAAATTTTGTTTTAGTGGCTGCTCTAGCTATTACCACATACATCTTTATCTTATCACAGCCTACCTTCAAGTATACCATTTATGTATAGTGTAAGAACTTTATAAACCTTATATTTCTAATTCTTTTGACCCATCTTTTGTGCTATCATTGTACATTTTACTTTCACATGTTATAAACCATGTAATTGTTACATTTTCTTTAGACAGTTACATTTTAAAGGTATTATAAATATGAAAAAGTGTTTTTATTTATTTTTTTAAGTTTATTTATTTTGAGAGAGAGGGAACATGAGCAGGGGAGGGGCAGAGAGAGAGAATCCCAAGCAGGTTCCCCACTGTCAGCACAGAGCCTGATGCGGGGCTCACGGTCACAAACCATGAGATCATGACCTGATGCAAAACCAAGAAGGGGACATCTAACTTACTGAGCCACCCAGGCACCCAATAAGAAAAAGGGTTTTTAAAATTTACCTTCATTTTTACAGTTTCTGGAACTCTTTCTTTTTGAGATCCAAGTTTCTATTTGTTATCATACTTCTGCCTGAAGACTTCCTGATAATATTACCAGCCCCCTGGCACTATTCAAAATAGATTCTTACAGCTTTTTCTTGTCTGGAAGTCTTTATTTTGCCCTCATTTTTGAGGGATATTTTCACTGCATATGAATAGTTTTTCTTTTAGTATTTAAAGATGTTATTCTGTTGTCTTCTAACTTGCATAGTTTTGGGGTTTTTTTTGTAATTTTTTTTTAATGTTTCTTTATTTTTGAGAGAGCGAGCATGAGCAGGGGAAGGACAGAGAGAGAGGGACACACAGAATCTGAAGCAGGCTCCAGGCTCTGAGCTGTCAACACAGAGCCCAACACAGGGCTCAAACTCACGAACACTGAGATCATGACCTGTGTGATTCAGCCAGTTTTTGAGAGTTTTTGCATAAACTGTGCTCCCCTCCCCTCCCCTCTCCTCTCATTTCTTCTCTTCTCTTCTCTTCTCTTCTCTTCTCTTCTCTTCTCTTCTCTTCTCTTCTCTTCTCTTTTCTTTTCTTTTCTTTTCTTTTCTTTTCTTTTCTTTTCTTTTCTTTTCTTTTCTTTTCTTTTCAGTAATACCTGTGCCCAATGTGGGGCTTAATCTGCTGGCCTTAAGATCAAGTCACATTCTCTACCCACTGAGCCAGCCAGGCGCCCTTCTGTTTTCTTGATTCAGCCTCAGTCTTACTCAAGCCCTTGGACTTAGGTGGGGCTTCTTCACTGTTTCTTTCCTTCATTCTAGCCTGTATCTGTAGTTGCTTTTGATGTAGGGTCCTGGACCCAAGGTAGTTCTGACAGTTGTCCCAGAGATAAAAGTGTTTTTGCTTCTATCTTTCCTCTACCAGCCAGCGGTAGATCTTTGCTTGTGTCTTGAGAAGGGTTTTTGTTTCTGTTCTCTCAAAAGCTATCTTTGCCAGAGTCCTGTGAGAAGTTTTGCTGTTCTTACCTCACAGTTAAGGCTTTGGCTTTGTGAAATCTGTCAAACGTGGTAGGACTTTGTTTTCCACTTAGAGCTATTACTTCCTGCCTATGCCACTCCTTTCCTTTTGTTCTCCTTTCCTATCCCCATTCTTTTTTTTTGTGAGCATATAGTAAAGGCCCATGGAGAAGAGCTTGAAGAGTGAGTGGGAACTTCCCTTATATTTGGGGCCCTTGGTACTCTAAACTGACACACTAGCCCTTGGCCTTTCAAATTTTAGCTAGCTTCTTACATGCTTGGATGGTGGCTGCCTCTTTCTCCTATAGTCTGCCAAAAGGTGAGACAACTTTTCTTTTTTCTCTTTGGGCTTGTCCTTCTCAGGAATTTAATTTGTTGGTCTGCCTTGTAGCTTTAGCTCCCCAGTGTGGCTCAAAAATAGGGTTTTATTTTCACTTACCCAAGCAGAGGTGGAACTCCCATTCATAAGTTTTCAATTGATGTTTTGATAAGATAGTCTTGAATTTATGTTCTATGGTCATCTTTTAAAAACTTTTTTAATGCCAGTATTACCCTGTGAGAGGGGAATTTTCATATAGGCATTATTGTTAGAGTTATGAATTTTATGTTAAAAAATAAAATAGACATTATGCCAAAATATGCCTCCTAAAATTCTAAGTAGTGGCTAAATGCAGTTGGAGTCCCTCTCTACCAAATACCTGGCCATTGTGGAACAAAATTTATGGAATGGACTTGGAGCATTTCATTAAAAAGAAATGGCCTTTGGTTATTTTCTATAAAAATTATGGCACAGTCCTACTTATTCATGAAAAGATTTCCTATTTCACAGATTCTTCAGGTCTTCAAGTGCATTTTCCTGTCATCCAAGATGGTTATTCTTTCTTGCCGCACTGAGGAATGTAGGTGTTCTTGCTAGCCCTCTGTAGCCAGTGTCTTCTCATGTAGTAATCTTCTCATTGTAGTAAGAACCTAATTGGCATTTATACACTCATTTTGTAATGGCACAGTGGAATTTTTTTCAGCGTTGATAATTTGAAACTTGGAAAGGTTAACGATTTTTTTCTTTTAATGTTTATTTTTGAGAGAGAGTGTGTGTGCACATGTGCATGAGCAGGGGAGGGGCAGAAAGAGAGGGAGACCCAGAATCTGAAGCAGGCTCCAAGCTCTGAGCTGTCAGCACAGAGCCCGATGCAGGGCTTGAACTCACAAACCATGAGATCATGATCTGAGCTGAAGATGGACACTTAACCAACTGAGCCACCCAGGCACCCCCCAGAAAGATTTAAATCTGAAGCTCATTTAAAAAGCTTATTCTACTTGAAATTGTATTCTATGCATAGAGATATTTAGACTCCTGATTCTGTTGTTGTTGTTTTACTTTTTTTTTTTAAGTTTATTCTGAGAGAGACCGCGCAAGTGGGAGAGGGGCAAAGGGGGAGACAGAGAATCCTAAGCAGCCTCTGTGCTGCTAGCGCAGAGCCTAATGCAGGGCTCAAACTCATGAAAGCATGAGATCATGACCTGAGCTGAAACCAAGAGTTGGACGCTTAACCAACTGAGCCAACCAGGCATCCCCTGATTCTGTTTTTAAAGATGGGATTTGGTTTTTTGGATTTCCAATGACCCTGTGTTTTCTCTTCTTTAATTTCAGAACTCCATACGACATAATCTGTCACTGAACAAGTGTTTCCTTAAAGTGCCTCGATCAAAGGATGACCCCGGAAAGGTAGGATTCGTTATCTTAAGATAAAATAATTGGATTCTTCATTATATGTTATCACGTTTGTATCTGAGTAATGTCTGTTATATATAGAGAAACAGAATTGGAATGAGAGCCCTCAAGAACATGCCTAATTCATTGATTAGGAACCTTCCTGATCCTTTTTCACTTCACCCTACCTCATCCCCATTTTAATTGGTAATCTTCAAGGACCAACTAGGCAGAGACAGCATTCTTTTTAAGCAGTCGAAGTTAGCTAGTGTAGAGCTGGTCTTCTGTTAAAGTTTAGTACTTCTAATCTTGTTTCTCTTTGGTTATTAAGTACTGTATATTAATTTAAATTTGGTTTTTGAACTGCTTGTCAGGAACCACAGTTTGTTATTTATTGCATGTAGGAGGTAGATTTGGTAGATCTTGACACCACATAGAAGTAATTCTTACCCTGAAATAAAATTGTGTGTTCCTTGTTTTCTTAGTTGCTGTTTTTTCCTTTGCATTCCGTTTATATCCTGCCACCAGTACACTTTTAGTATTTTATCTACAGAGACTTCTCCTCTTTTTGGTTTTAGTAGTCATATTAACTGCAGTGTTCCCTGAACTTGGTACTAGTTACTTGGCTTCTAAACCTCAGAGTACTCTGTTAGACCATAATTTCATTGTCATGATAAATTATTAGATTAGGACTTTGAGAGAGTGTATCTGTTGGCAAACATGCATTGTTGTTTGGCTGGAACCAGCCGGTGTTTTAAGCTAACCATCCCTGGAAGAATGTTTCTAAAATTTTAGTAAGCCTGGTTATGTTACCACCCTGCTTAAAAGTACTCCCCATGTCTTGGAGATGTTTCCTTGTGTTGTCAAGTACCCTTTATGCTTTTCCTTGATCTGCCTTTCTGGCTATGATTCTCGTTCAAGACCCACTGTGAGGAACTACTTAAAGTTTCTCATGCCTTTCATATGATCTTCTCTTGCTGCACAAACTCTCTTTCTCTGCTTACCTGGCCTACTCCTTGGGTCTTTTAAGATTGAGCTACAGCATTACTTCTCTGAAGCTTTTCGTTTCCATGTACTTCAGCTGAGTTTGTTGTTCCCTCTTGATTTCCTATTACTTTGTCATCATTGCAGTAGCTTCTGACTGTTCGATTCTTGGGTTTACTACCTACAATGTATAGTAACTTTCACAAAGTAGCCAGTGCTGTCTTTCAAAAATGTTACGCTAATCACATGTTTTCTGTGTTTAAAATCTTCATTGTTTATCTGCTGTCCTTAGGTTAAAGTCTAAACTTATGAGGGTAGGGAATCATGTATATTGTTCACTTTTTAGCTCCAGTTGCTTGGACAGTAGCTGGTGGCACTGAGGGAGGACACACTCTTGTTGAATGAATGAATGTATTGTATCCTCTTCTAGATGGTTAATTTCTTGAGGTTAGAGATGGAGAGTTACTCATTTTCACTATAAAGCAGGCACTCTTAAAAAATGGATGTTTTCTATAGCACCTTCTGTGACCTGCCCCATTAAGTTGGTTCTCAGTAAGATTGAATAAATTATTACTATAGTCTAGTTATTTGGTCCAATTTATTATTTGTGTTCATAATTCTCCAAGGTTTTGTTTCTTTTCTTTAAAGCAGGCTTATTTGTAAAAAAACAATAATAATAATGAATTGTAACTTTTTATATTTGCTTCGTTACAATTTTGGGGGGCAGTGAGTATATATGAATCTCAATGAAAATGTTCTTAAGAGTTTAGAGATTATTTTATTAGAGTTCTTTGAGGGCACTAATTGGATTTTATAAATATTTGGTTCAGATTTAATTTTTACATGAGGTTTAAATCATTAAAAAAATAAACCAACACACCTGAGTGCTTTACTATATTATGTACTAAGTCTTAACCAGTTGGAGATCTATTTTAAAAAGCTTGTGCTGTCAGGTTTCCTTTTGTGCAGAACCTAAAACTTTTCTCCACCTTTAATTAAATAGTGTCATGGATAAGGCAGATGTAGAAAACATATGTTACTCTTCAACTATTCTTTTTGAATCAGAATTGTCTTAACATGCAACCAAAACAAAATGCAGAAATAAATAGAATCCTGAGAAGTTAATAACAGATTTCAACTTTTACCATTAGTCTCCAGTTTTAAAGTTTGTTTTAATCAAAATGCATCATTGTTATCATTGATTTGGGTCACAATAGTAAATACCATACATTTAATCTTATAAAGTACAGTATATTAATAATAGATACATTTTTTTTTCCAGTCTCAAGGTGAGATTTAAATACCCATTGTTCTTATTTATTTTGGTCAGAAGTAAATGTTGTAAATCTCATCTTATAAAATTTATATGAATCAAATCATTTTAATTTTTGGTATCAAAATATGATTTTTGTTTAAAAATCCCATTGCCTAAAAAACATTTTGAAAAACTTCAGATCTAGCCCATTTGATAGAAGAGGAAACTCAGGCCAGTAAACGAAGGATGACTTGTCCAGGTTTAGTGTGGAATTAGAGCCCAATTGGCCAGACTTACTTGCAGTCACAGTAACCCAACTACAGACCAACTGAAGGGACTAAACATCTACAGGACGAGCTGGAGCCTGGTTCTACCATGAATGTCTCTACATCCCTTAGTTCTGCTACCTTCTCGGATGGCTTCTTTTTTCATCCCAGTTAATGGCAGAGATGACCATCAGCAGCTTCTGGCTTCTATTCTCCTAGTTTATTCTGGCTTCTGTTCTACTAGTTTACTAACCCTTAGCAGAAGGGGGGTGTTTGGTGTCCTCCCCCACCGAGTCACCTGGAATATAGCAAACATCTTAGAATGCCTGCTGAGCAAGCAGAACATACCTGGTTTCTTGGTTCCTTGTTTCTTAGACTAATGCTTTTTCTGCTGTACCAATCTTCCTTGAGAGGGAGACCAAAATGTTAGTTAAGTTTTGGTACTTATGAATTGTTTTTTCTTTTTGTATTACAGTGTTTCCTGGCATTTGAGGAGCTTTTCCAAAACCACCCTCACCACAGTGGGAGAAAACCATTGAGCCAAGGTGGGGTGGGAGTAGTTTTCGGTCTTGGGTATGGGGTGGACTTTAACCCCTTAGGATTTTACTAGCTGCTGCCATGACTCACATTGGGTCCAAGAGGTAGAGGTAGAAGTAGTGTGTCCAGCGTCTTTTTCCCTCTATTTTCATTTGTATGGCTTCCTGTTCAGTGGATTACCGGAGAGATATGAAGGCCGACCTAAACTTGGAAGAGTGTTGATGAATTACAGATATTTTTATATGACTATTTATTCCTGATTCAATTCTTCATTTTCTAGAAATCTTTGTCATAAAAGCCCTTAAAATTTGAATCTCTCCCATGTACATTAGTGGGCTGACATTGATTTTCCTATGTTCCCTTAAACTAATTTCAAATAGCCACATTATACTTTCTTTGAAAAGAAACACAAAATGAAATTACATTTTGCAGCCATAACTCTGTCTTTTGTGGGACAGATTTCTATTTTCTCTCCCCCAACCCCCTTTAAAGTTTATTGATTTATTTTGAGAGAGACAGAGCAAGTGGGGGAGGGGCAGAGAGAGAATTTCAAGTAGGCTCCATGCTGTCAGTGCAGAGTCTGATGTGGGGCTCGAACTCTCATGTATGGTAAGATCATGACCTGAGCCGAAACCAGGGGTGGGACACTTAACCGACTGAGCCACCCAGGTGCCCCTCTTTTCCCTTGATTACAACCATGTTTCTGTATGTTTTAGTCCATCTCCATTTTTTTAAAAATTATTTCTGCCTTTTATCTCTTCTCTTTTCATTAGCTTTATTTTCTGTATTTTTGTCTGTTTTTTTACTCTAATTGTTGTTGTTGTTAAAGTCTTCTTATCTTGCCTTTTATTCACACATGCCTCTTAATTAACTTAAAGGAAGGTAAATATTTTCACATTATGGGAAAACAGAGCCTATCAGTTAAATTTACTTAAAAAAAAATGTCTTTCTTTGCTTTCTACCTTCATGATTTCTCAATCCTTTTCCCTCTTCTCCAACTCAGAAAAATGGTACTTTGATTTTAAAGGAAATGAAAGATAATAGGAAGTGGTTTCAATAATTGCATAATTAATTAGCAATAGTGGGTTCTAATAGAACTGAGGTGATAGCTAAGAATACCCCGTGAAGGCCACCTGTCTGTTCTGTTCTGGGAAAGATAACTTCAGTGAATTCATAGTAAGAAGAGCTTTTTGGGGCTGGTGGAGGTGATGCTTTTTCTTGCCCGGGGATGGGAAGGTTGTAAAGGCTTCGTGGCTGTGAATATCGGAGTCTCCTGGTTTGTGAGGAAACAACAAACTCAGCTGCTGGAAATTGAACTTTTGGAAGTTCTGAGACTGTAATTTTTTTCTATTCTTTTCCTCTGTCATGATATGGAGACCATAGCTTAGTTGACTGATCTCTTGTTTTCAAAGGGTATTCTTTTTTTGGCCTTATTAGTATTGTGTTGTATTTATTTATAAATTGTCTCTTATTTGTTGGTATCCTGTTTTGGTCACTTTATTTGTTAAAAGATGTAGAAAAAAATGGAGAGGTTTGAAAGTACATAAGATACAACATTAAGTGATTTAACAGTGTTGTAGCAATCACAGGTGTGTACCGTAAAGAAGGAAGATACGAGTGTAATGTTAATACTAATCTTAAAGTAGGTGTATGATTTTTGTGAAGAAGTAGTTAACTTCTTATCTTTGTCTTTGTGTAAAACCAAACAGGAAATAGGCTTTAAAGACAAAAGCAAGAGTTTGGTTAGACAAAAATAAGGGCATCTTATTTATTTGATTGAAAAAAAACACTGGTAGGATTCCAAGGGATGTTTTAGAGTTTGCCACTTCTGAAGCATTTTAAGGATAGATGAAATTCTTAATCTTTGTGATTTTAACTCATGGTAGGTAAGAGCCCCACTTGAAGGCTGAGAACAGGACATGATCAAGTTGAGCTGAGGGACTAGTGAGAACAAAGTTGGGATAGAATCAGGAGTTAAGGGTTTTAATGTAAGAACAGTAGTCACCCCTTATCTGCAGGGGATATATTCCAAGACCCCCAGTGGATGCCTGAAACCATGGATAGTACAGAGGCTATATACTATGTCTTTTTCCTATACATACATACCTATGATAACATTTAATTTACAAATTAGGCACAGTAAGAGATTAACAATAATAACTAATGGTAAAATATTAACAATTTTTATAATATACTATGATAAAAATTATGTGAATGTCATGCCCCCCACAAATATCTTATTATCATCTATTCCCCCTTGTTCTTGTGATGATTGTGAGATGATAAAATGCCTGCCTGCCTGATGGGATGAAGAGAGGTGAATGATGTAGGTATTGTGGTATGTCGCACTGGGCTACTCTTGTCCTTCTGACGATGTTAGAAGGAGGGTCATCTGCTTCTGGACCATAGTTGTGACAAACTGCAGAATGTGAAACTGGGGATAGGGGAGGGACTAGTGTACTCTTATGAGGTCCAAGAATGACAAAAAGGATTGGTACCATGAGTGCATTTTAAGGCAAAGGTGGATTATGAATGTAAGACCGTTCATTAGACAAACCACGATTAGAAAGCCCAGAGTGAGCACAGGCATTTGAAGAGGTTTGAAAGTTTGAGTGAAGTAAGAGATATGAGGGTCATATTCAGAGAGAGAGAGAGAGAGAGCGCATTGCAGAAATCGACAGAAGTGCTGCCATAGAGCCTTGACAGTATACTTAGGGCAGTTTAGAGTGGCCTTTTATTTGCACCATACCATATTCTCTCTTCTTTTTTTAAGGGTGGGAGGTAACATTTTGTTGTTGCTGGCCTCCTGTTTTCTTTTCCGTATCTAAACTACTTTAAAAAATAGTATTTTGCCAACAAATTAATTTAAAAAATTATATATGGTAAAATTTACTTTTTGGTGTATAATTCTAGATGTTTTGACAAATGGATACAATTTAACCAACACTATCATCAAGCTGTGGAATATTATTGTCCGTTGGTAGTCAGCCCTTTCCTCCACTCCCAGGTCACTATTGATCTGTTTTCTGTCCCTGTAATTTTGCCTTTTCCAGAAGTTCATATAAGTGAGACTCATAAAGTAGGTAGCCTTTTGAGTCTGGCTTCTTTCACTTAGCATTATGCATTTGAGTTCCATCTATGTTGTTGTATTAGCAGTTCATTCTGTTTTATTGTATATATTCCATTGTTTAGATTTACCACATTTAATCACCATTTGAAGAACATGTGGGTTGTTGCCAGCCATAATTTCATTTGACCATCAAATTCTTTTCTTTTAGGCTTAGACTCAGTAATTAATTTGGCAAATACTAAGATACAGGACAATGTTGAATTAATCTAAACTAATAACCTGTAATAGTCATACTAAACTGCTTTGTGGGTTATATTAAATATAGGTGAGCATTCTGTCTCTTGCAAATCAGTTGTGATACAGTAAACTTTATTTATTTCCAGCTTAAAAAATTAATTTCCAAAAGGACTAAGGGCACTGATGATTTAAAAACAAGATATGGCCAACTATTAATCACTTACTAGAGCATATTATTTTTAAGTATCCTTAACATTTAAGGATATACTATAATTGATATGCTAATTATATATTTTTAATTCAGTGATTGGGGTAAATTCCTTAACAGTCTTTCCTGAGCAACACTTAGCTTAATTTGATAATCAATATATTTAAAAGTAATAAAAACCTTCACTTGTTCAGCAAGAGTATTCCAGGGAACTGAGCTGGCATCAGGATAATTTTTGTCCATACATTCATTTAGCCAACTAGCCAGCCACGCTGCCTGCCTTTGAGTGCCTCTTGTGTATTCTACTGCTTATAGTCTGTTTTTGTGGTCTGAGTAGAATGACTGTTTAACTTCTGGTCCAAACTAGAGATTGCTAAGAATGAAAGGGGGCACTATTTGTAATTATGCTTAGGAAACAGGTATAAACCAAGACAAACTGGGAAGTATGTTCACTCTGTATGGTACATGCAACTGCTGTACCGTGGAACTATGGGCAGTTACCAGGCAGTTACTAGCATCCTAAGATGTTGGAAGGTAAACAAAACAAAACAAAATTTTTAAACTGATTTGCAAATCTAAACTGGGAGAGAAATAAAACATTGAGACAAAATATACAGTATAAAGCCAAAGAAGTCAGGGACAAAAAGCATCCAATATTGTGTCTGAGGCTCTTGATGATGTGCATTGAGAGATGAGGATGAGCAGAAAATAGTCTGTGATGATTCACTTTACCAGCAAACCATGTATACTTGGCAGTAGGGTTCGTTAAAACATAAAATTCACAGATTTAGCCATTTGGAATGGTTAGCAATTTATGATAGGGACTGTTTTCCCTAGGAGTATTGAAATAAATAGTAACTTCTTATGTTTATATTTAATCAGATAATGGCATTAAAAAATATTTTATTAAAAAAATTTTTTTAATGTTTACATATTTCTGAGAGAGAGAGAGAGACAGAGAGAGAGAGAGAGACAGAGCATGAGTGGGGGAGGGGCAGAGAGAGAGGGAGACACAGAATCCGAAGCAGGTTCCGGGCTCTGAGCTGTCAACACGGAACTCGACACAGGGTTCAAGCGCCCAACCTACTGAGCCACCCAGGCACCCCAAAAAGATTTTTTTTAAGTGATCTCTACACCTAACTTGGGACTCGAACTCACAACCCTGAGATCAAGAGTTGCACGCTTTTCCAAGTGAGCCAGCCAGGTACCCCATGTGGGATATCTTGAAGTTGGCAGTTGATTGTTTTTGGAAGATGTGTTCAAAGCTGTACAGTTCTAGTTTGTGATCTTTGGGATTTTGCACACTAAGATATTGCAGTTTTCTCCCTCAGGAGGACATTAACCTGCTGTACCAGAATTGTTGACATGAATTAATAACAATTCTACATCTGTATACTACTTTACAGATTAGGGAGTTACTTATAAGTATTATCTCAATCTTTACAATAAACCCCAGTTTTAGATGGTGATCTTTAAGCCCATGGTAGAGTTTTCCATAGAAGATTAGTTTTTGTAAGTGTCACATAATGGAACTTCACGTAGATGAAATCATTCAGTATACAGTTGATCCTTGAAAACACAGATCCACTTATACATGGAATTTTTCAAGAAATAAAGTACTTTAAGTGTATTTTGTTTTTCTTACATTTGTTTTAAACATTGTTTTCCTCTAGCTTACTCTATTGTAAGAATACAGCGTATAATACATATAACACAAAATGTGTTAATTAACTGTTTATGTTATCAGTAAGCCTTCTTCTGGTCAACAGTAGGCTATTAGTTAAGGTATGGGAGAGTCAAAAGTTAAATTTTGATGAACATGCCCCAAAGCATGTTCTCAGGGCAACTGTATTTTCTGTTTATGTCTGACTTCTTTCAGTAATGTCTGTGATGCTATTGTATATGTCAGTTTTTGTTTATTATTGCTAAGTAGTATTCCATTTATTCATGGATCTGTTGATGGACATTTGGGTAGTTTTCATTTTGGGACTATTAAGAACAGGCTACTAAGAAATTCTCGTACAAGTTTTCTGTGGACATGTGCCTTCATTTCTGTAGAATAATACAGTATTTCTGTGTCAAAGGGCAGGTGGAAGAGTAACTTTATAAGAAACTGCCAAATCCTTTTCTGTAGTAGTTGTGTATTTTAAATTCCCAATAGCAGTGCATGAGAATTTCAGATGCTCCACATCCTGGTCAACAGGTGGTGTCAGCTATCTCCTTAGTTTAGCCATGTTGGGGGGTATGAGGTGGTATCTCGTTATGGTTTAATTTTGAGTTTTTTTCATGTTGAGCATCTTTCCATGTGCCTACAGGTCATTTGTATATTCTCTCTTCTCAAGGTTCCTTTAAAGTCTTTTGCCCTTTTTTTTTCTTTTTAAAATTTGGTTGTCATTATTACTGAGCTGTAGGAGGGTTTTGTTGTTTTTTAATGTATTCTGGATACGTTTTTTCTTAGATTTAAATTTTGTAAATATTTTTTCAGACTGGTTTGCCTTTGTTTTTATAATAGTGTCTTAAAACGAGTAGACATTTTGGCTTTTGATGAAGTCTAATTTACCAATTTTTAATTTAATGATTAGTGACTTTTGCGTTGAGGAAATCAGCCAAGGCCATAATGATATTATCCTCTATTTTCTTCCGTAGATCTTACAATTTTTTATTTTTAATTTTAATTTTTTAAATTTTATAAAGTAATCTCTATGCCCAGCGTGGGACTTGAACTCAGGACTCTGAGATCAAGATTTGCCTGCTCTACCGACTGAGCCAGCCAGGCACCCCAGATTTTATGGTTATAGAGTTAACTTTTAGGTCTGTAACTCATTTGAAATTAATATTTGTGTATGATATGTTTAATCTTCCTGTTGATTTGTCTTTTATCTTTATGAAATGTTCTTAAAATACTCTTTGTTTTGAAGCTTACTTTTTCTTATCCTAATATAACCACTACAGTTTTCTTATGTAGCTTTACGGTATATATTTTCTAGTATTTTGCTGTTGGCCTATACATGCTTTTGTATTTAAGGTATGTCTCTTATAAACAGCATGTAGTTATTGGCTCTTGCCTTTTAAATCCAGTCTAACAATCTCTGCCTTCTAGTTGGGGTGCTTAGTCCATATTTAATATGATTATTCATATGGTTGCAATTTGTTTTTCTTTTGTTTCTTTGTTGCTTCATTTCTGCAACCTTTGGGATTAATCAAATAGTTTAAAGTACTCTCTTTTATCTCCTTTATTGACTTAACTGTGCTCTTTTTATTTTTTGTTAGTCATGCTAGAGCTAAATGTGTAATACTAACTTACCAAAGTCTAGAGGTAATATACCACCTTTCACTTCATATTTCATACTTCATAACGTTTACTACTTACCTTTTCCCACCCACTTGACAAATCCAGTAACCTTAGAACAGTACAGTTCTATTTATTTATCTTTTTCTTTCTTTGTGCTGTCATAGCTTATACTTTTACTTACGACACAAGTCTCACCGTAGGATTGTTTTATTTGCTTTAGATAGCAGTGTTTTAAGGAAATCATGCTGAAGAAAATATTTTCCTAATTATTTACCTTCTCTGATGTTCTTTTCTGTAAATCCAAGTTTCAAGCTGATCTCTTTCCCCTTTAGCCTAATACCATCCTTGGGCATTTTTTATAGTGCACATCTGCATAAAACACATTTTGTTGGCTCTTATTTATCTGAAAAGGTCTTTATTTCATCCTCTGAATACTTTTTCTGGATGTGGAATCTTCAGTTTGCAGGGTTTCCCCCACCTTTCAGAACTTTGAAGATGTTCTGTTGTACTTAGCCTTCCTTATTTCTGGTGAAAAGTCAGGTGTCATTTGTATTTTTATTCCCCTGTACCTGTAGTAGACCCATCTTATCCATGGATTTGCTTTCAGCAGTTTCAGTTACCCGTGGTCAGCTGTGTTCCTGAAGCAGATGATCCTCCTTCTGACGTATCGTCAGAAGGTCAGTGGTAGCCTCATGCTGTGTCACAATGCTTACGTCATTCACCTCACTTCATCTCATCATATAGGCATTTTATCATCTCACATCATCGCAGGAAGAAGGGTGAGTATGGCACAATAAGATATTTTGAGAGAGAGACCACATTCATATAACTTTTATTATAGTATGTTATAATTGTTCTACTTTATTATTATTGTTGTTAATCTTTTATGGTACCTGATTATTATTTTTATTTTTTATTGTGCCTAATTTTTAAATTAAGCTTTATCATCGGTATGTGTGTATAGGAAAAAAACATAGTATGAATAGGGTTTGATGCTATCCAGTTTCAGACATCCGCTGTGGAGGTCTTAGAATGTATTTCCTGTAGATAAGGGGGGCTGTGGTAATGTGCCCCCTTGCTCTCCCCTCTCTGTCTTTTGTGGTTTCCAAGATTTTTCTCTGTTTTTAGATTGAAGGAGTTTGTGCCCCAGTGTAATTTTCTTTGTATTTATTCTGCATGGGATTTGCTTATCTTCTAGGATCTGCAAAAAGAGGTTTTCATCTAAATTTGGGATATTTGGGTCATTAGTTTTTTCAAAAAATTAGGGCCCTCTTTTCTTCTAGTCCAGTTAAAATACAGACTTAAAATAAAGTAAAATAAAATATAGACTGTTTGGGGCACCTGGGTGGCTCAGTCATTTAAGCATCTGACTCTTAATTTCGGCTCAGGTCATGATCTCATGTTTCATTAAGTTTGAGCCCCACATGGGGCTCTGCACAGATAGTGCAGAGTCTGTTTGGGATTCTCTCAACTCCTTTCTTTTCTCTGCCCCTCCCCAGAAATGACTGACATCATTTCATAGGTCACTGAGGCTTTATTTTCACTTGTTCTTTTTTCTTTTTATTCCTCATATTAGATCATTTTTACTGATCTATCTTCAGGATTTCTCTTTCACTTTGTCCTATCTATTAAACATGTCTGGTGAACTTCTTATTCCGGTTACTGGATTTTTAAAATCTAGAATTTCCATTGGTCTTTTTTGGGTATGTTCACAGATAATTGGTGAAATTAGTTTAATCAAATGCTTTGATGCTGGACATTAGGGCTTTTTTGTTTGTCCCAGCCAGTTCCTGGACCTGAGACATGCCCAGGAGCTTCTGCTTCATTGTGTTTTTTGTTTTTTTGTTTTTTTTTCATTTTTATAGTAAGAAGATATGTAGTACTGCCCTGATCTGTACAGGGTTTAGGCAGCTCATGAACCTACTAGTCTATTCTTTCATCTGATTTCTTACATCTTTGATGTTTTCAGATCCTGGGTTTTTAAAGAGTTGTTTTGTTTTTGAGAGAGAGAGAGACAGAGAGATCGAGTGAGCATGCACACAAGTTGCGGAGAGGGACAGAGAGTTCCAGGTAGGCTCCACACTCAGAATGGAGCCCAACATGGGTCTTGATCCCACAACCCTGGGGTCATGACCCAAGCCAAAATCAAGAGCTAGACGCTTAACCAACTGAGTCACCCAGGTGCCCCTGGATCCTGGGTTTTTATGTTTAAAACAAAGTTATTACAAGAAATGAGAATTTTAAGAAATAAAGTTATTTTAATGATAAGTTATATTACTGTGTTACTTCCAACTGGTCTCCTTCCTCTAATCTGTTTCCCTCTGCTCTATCTTCTGCAATGCTACCTTTAGCTATGATATGCAAGTAAAACCACAAACATGTCTCTATTGCCATATTTTCAACTCCAGTCCCCCGCTTCATGCCCCTAAAGTTATATTCAGGCTATACTGCATTATTTTTCTTCCATTTATGATGCAGTTTTATATCTTTTTATTTCTGAAGGTATTTTCATATCTTCATTGTGTTTAAAATAGTCTTTCTTTCCATCTTCTTCATCCTTTGGTGGCCAACTGAAATGTCCACATTACTCTAAACAGTGGGTAACAGTCTTTTTTCTCCCTGTAACAACTTTTCTTCCTTTCTGTTTATTTTCACCTCTCTTCTTGTTATTACCATAGCTCTTTGAGCATACCACTATTATAGTTCTTGAACGATGGTAGCTATTTGTATTTTTATCTGTTATACTCTGTTGTGAGTTTTTTGTTGACAAGGTTTGGGGATTGGGTCTTTGTACTTGGCATCTTCATACCCCCATAGCACCTAGCATTTTATCTGTACATAGTGGCTGTTTAATAAACATTTATCACAAGAATGATATTTATCTTTTCCTAGTTAACCAAGAAGTGGCTGTTGTATGTTTCTTAAGGAAACTTTTCTAATTATGCATTAATTCTCTTGGTATTTTAAATTAAGGATGGTTTTTAGATGTTTAGAAGTTGTCACTTTATTTCTTCTTTTACTCTTGATCAGTAAGGCAGCGTCAAGACAATTTATTTCATTTCTCAACATTAGTTTACTAATACGAGTTTGAGAGAATCTTTGGAGTTCTTATTCTTCAAGTAGATGAACTGCTTGACTTTCTCTGACATTAGTGACTAGTTAGAACTTGTATCAAAGACTGACATGGTCCAAAGAAATCAAGAGATTTGAGTTCTCTCTGGGCAATACTACTGACTTGGTTTTGTGAAAAGTGACTTTTGACTGTTAAGCATATCACTTTATTAGATTAGAGCTCTTGATTCTTATTTTTTCTTAAATATTTTTTATTGAGATCTAATTCACATGCCGTAAGATTTATCGTTTAAAAGCATATGAGTCCATGGTTTTTAGTATATTTGCAAAGTTGTGGGACCATCACCACTATCTAATTTCAGGACATTTTTATTTTATCACCCCAAAAAGAAACCCTTCAGTAGTCATTAGTAGTCATCCTTCATTCTGCCTTTACTCTCCATCTCTATGGATTTGCCAGTTTGGACATTTTATGTGAATAGACTCATTGTATGTGGCCTTTTGTGTCTGGCTTCTTTCATTTAGCGTAAGATTTTCAGGGTCATCTATATTGAAGCATGTAGCAGTATTTCATCCCTTTTTTGTGCGTAAATCATACTCTGTGATATGTATGAACATATCACAGTTATTTATCTGTTCATCAATTGGTGGACATTTGGGTTGTTTCTACTTTGGTTATTATGAAAAATGCTGCTATGATCATTTTTGTACAAGCTTTTGTATGAACATAATGTTTTCATTTTTCTACAAATGGGATTGCTGGGTCATATGTTTAATCTTTTGAGGAACTGCCATACTTTTCTGTAGGAACTATATGCCATTTTACATTTTCACAGTTATGAGGCTTCCAGTTTTTTCATACCCTTGCCAACCCTTTTGATTATGCCTTTTTGATTACAGCCATCCCAGTGGGTATGAAGTGGTATCTCATTCTCTTATGGGTTTGATTGCATTGCTCTAACGGTAAATGAGGAGTTTCATTTTTTCATGTGTGTATTGGCCATTCATATATCTCTTTTGAAGAAGTGTCTGTTCAGATCCTTTGGCCATTTTTTAATCAGGTTGTCTTTTGATTAGTGAGTTTTAAGTGTCCTTTATCTATTTTAGGTACAAGTCCGGTATCATATGTTTGTTGCAGGTTTCCTTCCATTGTGCAGGTGTGTTTTCACTGTCTTGATAGTGTCTATTGATAAAACACAGACTTTAAATTTTGATAAATTTATCAATTTTTCTTTGGTTGTTGTGCTTTTCGTGTCATATCTAAAAAGTCATTGACTAATCCCAGGTAATGAAGATTTATATTTCTTTTTTAAGAGTTATATACTGGGGCGCCTGGGTGGCGCAGTCGGTTAAGCGTCCGACTTCAGCCAGGTCACGATCTCGCGGTCCGGGAGTTCGAGCCCCGCGTCGGGCTCTGGGCTGATGGCTCAGAGCCTGGAGCCTGTTTCAGATTCTGTGTCTCCCTCTCTCTCTGCCCCTCCCCCGTTCATGCTCTGTCTCTCTCTGTCCCAAAAATAAATAAACGTTGAAAAAAAAAAAAAAAAAGAGTTATATACTTTCAGTTCTTACATTTAGGTCCCTGATCCATTTTGGGTTAATTTTTATGTATGCTGTGAAGAGGCCCAATTTCATACTTTTGCATGTGGATATCCAGTTTTCCCAGAGCCATTTGTTGAAAAGACTGTTCTTTCCCCATTGTTTTATCTCAGTATTCTGTGGAAAAATCCTTTGGCTGTAAATATACAGGTTTATTTCTAGACTCTTAATTCAGATTACTATAATTTCATACTATTAAAATTAGGAGATGTGAATCTTCCAACTTTTTTCTTCGTTTTCAAGATTGTTTTGAGGGGCGCCTGGGTGGCGCAGTCGGTTACGCGTCTGACTTCAGCCGGGTCACGATCTCGCGGTCCGTGAGTTCGAGCCCCGCGTCGGGCTCTGGGCTGATGGCTCAGAGCCTGGAGCCTGTTTCCGATTCTGTGTCTCCCTCTCTCTCTGCCCCTCCCCCGTTCATGCTCTGTCTCTCTCTGTCCCAAAAATAAATAAAAAACGTTGAAAAAAAAATTAAAAAAATAAAAAATAAAAAAAAAAGATTGTTTTGACTATTCTAGGTCAAATACATATTTATTTTAGGGTCAGCTTGTTAATTTCTACAAATAAACTGTGATTTTGATAGGAATTACATTGAATTAGAGATCAATTTGGGGTGTATTGCCATCTTAACAATATTAAATCTTCCAGTCCATGAGCACAATATATTTTTACATCCTTTATTCCTTTTAACTTGAATAAAATACTGGGTATGTATAAAAACAAGTAGAGCAGCAGTATCTATAGTTCCATGAACCTCTGGAAGTTCTAAATATTTTAACTATTTTAATAATTTTAGTGTATCTTCAAATAAGACATTTATTGGAGTTAAGCTTGGCAATCATTTATTAAATTATAACTTATGCTAGTTGTTAAGCTTGGCTCTGGAGATATAAGGATGACTAAGAGATCACTGCCATTAAGACTTCTGGTCTAGGGAGGAAATCACTTATAAAGATAATTTCATACAGTATATTAGGTTCAGAGATAAAGATTTCTTGAGAGTTGTTGGCCAGTCTTCACTGTGTAAAGCTTTTTGCTACATAAAAAAGTGATTATGAATTGTGTATTAGCACAACTTTTCCTAGCTGTGATAGCTTATAGAGAAGTTAAAAATAAGTACCGTAAAGGTTCTTAAGACTTTGAATTTTGGATTGTTAGTATCAATAATACATTTTTAATGAATTTTCAGGATTTATGAATTAATAATTACAAAAAAACTTAGAATCAGCATGCCACCTAAAATATTGAAGGAAATAAACAGCATTCATGTAAAGCAAAAGAAAAACTAAAAAAAGAAAAAAATTCTCTTTAGCTATCTGGACTCCTTTCTTGCCTTTTTTTTTTTTTTTTTTTTAAACCTAGTCCTGTTTAATTTATTATTGTCTCATACATCTGTGTGACTTTAGCACCAGAATTTGGCAATTCTGTTGAAGCCTGGGAACCCCTCTCAGAATAATACTTAAATTTAAATTTAATTTAATTTAACTTCATTTTTATTTTTTATTTTGCATGAGTTGGGGATACAGGCAGAGGGGAGAGAGACAGAATCCCAAACAGGCTCCATGCTCAGTGTGGAGTCCGACACAAGGCTCGGTCCCACAACCTTGGGATTATGACCTGAGTCGAAATCAAGAGTCAGACTCTCAACCAACTGAGCCACCCACGCTCCCCAGAATAATATTTTACT
This sequence comes from Lynx canadensis, assembly GCF_007474595.2. Classification (NCBI taxonomy): domain Eukaryota; kingdom Metazoa; phylum Chordata; class Mammalia; order Carnivora; family Felidae; genus Lynx; species Lynx canadensis. The sequence goes on along the minus strand of NC_044310.1, from coordinate 32,616,791 downwards.
TAAGCCAGAATAATCAGGATGCAAAAGATAAACAGTTATATTAAAATTGTTATAAAAATATTATAACAAATTCATGATTCAGTAATCTACATGCTGCTTTAGTAACATTAAATAACAAAATTGAATGTGGCAGCATAGTAGTAGTAGTATTTTTGAGTGTGGTAGCCTATTAAATAACAAAAGTGGAAATGAATAATGAGCAGTAATGACTGACCTTTTGAGACAAAAACTATTAATGTGACAGGAATCAAATTGATTTGTCATTTGTTCCTTACATTTGTAATGGAAGGACATGCTGAATTTTCAGCATTTTCTCCTTACCCGATTTCATAATGTCCCTGAATCCTGTGCAGAGACCCTTGCGGAGTTCATGAATGCCAGGTTAAAAATGCTATTTCCACTCTTTCCTCTGCCTAAAATTGTTTTTTATTCCCTTTTCCTCCTGCCGCATCTGATGATGATCAGCCTGAGATTTAGCTCACTTGTCTCACTTAGCACTTGCTGATTATTTACTTGCCTTTTATTTGCTAGTCACTATTCTGATGTATTTGGAATACATCAGGAAACTGAACAAAATTCTTTGCCCCTGAGAAACTTACAGCCTTATGGGAGAATGACAGTAAACAAATACATAAATTATATAGAATTATATAGAATGTTAGATAATTATAAATGCTGTAGAAAAATATGCAGTAGGATAAAGTGGATTCAGTATGCATTGCCATTTTCAAAAGAGTAATAAGCAAGGTAAGCTGATTGAGAAAATGACTTTTAACAAGAACATGGAAGTGGTGAGAGTTAACAATACAGATATCTTTTCCGTCTCCTTCACCACAGCTGAAGACTGACTTTTTTATTTGTATTCCTAGTGCTAATGTTGTGACTAGCACATACACAATCAGCCCTTCATGAACTGTCATTAAGAGAAAGGTTGTTCACCTTTCTTGTGTCTGTCCATAGTTTGAGAAGTTTAACCAGTTTGGGTGATTGAACATGTGTCATTTTCCCAGTGGTGGGTTAGATAATATTCAGGTTATATCTAGGCATAGCTTGCTGTTCTTGCATTTACTTTCTGATAAGCCTTACTAAATGTAGTTTGGCTGTTATCATTAATCTTTTGTCTTTTTTTGTGCAAAGTACAAATAAAATAAATGTTAAATGAAAAGATAAAAGTTTAGGATCAGCCAAATTATTTAACTCTCTCAGGCACAGCTCTCTTCAGCAATCAAATGAAAGTTGTAATAGATTATTTCAAAGGTCCTTTTCAGCCCTTAAAATTTAAGATTTGCCAAATATTTTTTTGCTTGCTGTTTGATAGAAATTGTAGGAGATGAGAAAGAATATTGGAAGAGTAATTTGAAGCAATATGTGGTCAAATACTGGAGGAGGAAATATTTTATATATATATATATATATATATTTTTTTTTTACGTTTTTATTTATTTTTGGGACAGAGAGAGACAGAGCATGAACGGGGGAGGGGCAGAGAGAGAGGGAGACACAGAATCTGAAACAGGCTCCAGGCTCTGAGCCATCAGCCCAGAGCCCAACGCGGGGCTCGAACTCACGGACCGCGAGATCGTGACCTGGCTGAAGTCGGACGCCCAACCGACTGCGCCACCCAGGCGCCCCTTATATATATTTTATTTAATCCTCAGTACTTCATCAGAGTCCATTGGACCCGGTTCAGTTTTTGAGTATCTCTTTTGAGCAGTTTTGATTCATAAAGATGGTTATTTTATGACATATTCTTTCTTAGAAATTTTCTAAAGAACAAATAGAAAATTTATGTATTTAAAAAAATGAATAAAACTTATTCTCTCTTGCAATTACCATGTGATTCCTTTATACATCTAACATGTATTATGGGATTTTATTGATCTTATTTTTCCTAAATCTTGAAATGATTACATCTCCTTATTTCATCATTGCCCATCAGTCCACAATGCCCAGACACTAAAGTAACACAAAAACAAGTTTCAGTACATAACTAAAGGGTGAAAATTTACATATATATTTTTTGACTGGTAGAATTAAATTAGAAGTCAGTAAAAAAATATATTTTAAAAACCCCAAATTAGAAACTAAATGATACATTTCTTTCTTTTTTTTTTTTTAATGTTTATTTATTTTTTGAGAGAGACAGAGACAGAATGCGAGTGGATTAGGGGCAGAGAGAGAGGGAGACACAGAATCCGAAGCAGGCTCCAGGCTCTGAGCTGTCAGCACAGCCCGACGCGGGGCTTGAACTCACGAGCTGTGAGATATCATGACCTGAGCCGAAGTCGGACGCTCAACCGACTGAGCCACCCAGCTGCCCCTAAATGATACATTTCTAAAGTACCTCTGGGTCAACAACAAAAATCATAAGGGATATTAGAAAGTATTTTGAACTGTATGATAATGAGAGCAGAATATATAAAAATTTGTGACATACAGCCAATGCATGTTGAGAAAGAAGCTTAAAACTTTAAGTTAGAAAAATCAGAAGGGTCTGAAATCAGTTATGTAAGCATTTACCTTAAGAAGTTAGGAAAATAAAGAGCAAATTCAACCCAAAGTAAGTGGAAGGAAACAATAAAGGTAAAATTAGAAATAAATAAAATAGAAAATGGACAAACAAAAGCAACGAAACCAGAAGCTGAAATACTTGAGGAAATAGTGATGCCAGTCTTCCAGAAACTTTAAAAAAAAAATAGTGGATGAAGTAGCAGTTTACAGCTCATTTCATGAGTTCAGCATCACCATGATACCAAAGTCAGGCAAAGAAACAATAAGAAAACTACAGACCAATATCCTTTGTGAAAATAGACTACTCAAAAATCTTTAATAAAATAGCACCGAACTAAATTTATTGATACTTAAAAAGAATACATCATGATCAAGTGGGATTTGTCCCAGGAATGCGATGCAGGTTAAAATTGGAAAACTAATTGATGTAACTCACCATGTAGTAGAAGAAAACAGAAAAATCATATCATCTTAAGTGTAGAAAAGTTTTGGCACTCATTCAGCAAACTAGGAATAAAAGGGAATTTCCTTAATTTGATTAAAGAAATCTATCAAAAACTTAACAATTTGCATCATATTTAATGATGAGAAACCGAATGCTTTCTCTCTGAGATTAAGAACAAAGATGTTTGGGGCGCCTGGGTGGCTCAGTCGGTTAAGCGTCCGACTTCAGCCAGGTCACGATCTAGCGGTCCGTGAGTTCGAGCCCTGCGTCGGGCTCTGGGCTGATGGCTCAGAGCCTGGAGCCTGCTTCTGATTCTGTGTCTCCCTCTCTCTCTGCCCCTCCCCCGTTCATGCTCTGTCTCTCTCTGTCTCAAAAATAAATAAAAAACATTAAAAAAAATTTTTTTTTAAAAATAAAAAAAAAGAACAAAGATGTTTGTATTCACTGTTGTGCAACATTCTATTAGAGGTCCAAGCCAATGGAATAAGGCAGGAAAAAGAAAAGACATCCATATTGAAAAATAGTAAGTGAAACTGTCTTTATTTGGAAGCAACATTATTGCATGTATAGAAAATCCTAATCTATGGGAAAGCCCCTAGAACTAATAAGTGAGTTTAGCAAAGTCAGAAGATACAAGGTCAGTATAATTTCTTTATATTACTGAGGAATGACTGCAAGTTAACAGAAGCAATTCCATTTACAGTAGCAAAATAATGAAATACTTGAGGGATATATTTTAACAAAATAAATATAGACTTGTGTACTCAAAACTGTAAAACATTACCAAGAGAAATAAAACACCTAAATAAATGGAGAGATACAGCATGTTTGTGGAATAGAGGACTCACTGTTAGATGTCAGTCTTCCCCAAATTGATTTATAACATTAATGCAATCCCAATAAAAATCCTAGCATACTTTTCTTTCCCTCCCCTCCCCTCCCCTCCCCTCCCCTCCCCTCCCCTCCCCTCCCCTCCCCTCCCCTCCCCTCCCCACCAACAAGCTTTGCAAGGAAATGCCAAGGACCTAGAATAAGCAAACAGTTTTGAAAAACAAAACAAAACGTGAAGTTGTGGGACTTGCAGTGCCTGATTTCAAGACTTTCTACATAGCTACAATGATTAAGACACAGTGGTATTGGTATAAGGATAGACATGTAGATCAATGGAATAGAATAGAGTTCAGAAATAGATCCATGTATGTATTCAGCTGATTTTTGATAGAGGTGCCAGTGTAATTTAGTGGGAAAAGGATATAGTCTTTCCAAGAAGTGGTGCTGTATATCTGGGTGGAAGAAAAATTTATATTGATCCTTATCTCAGACTTATGCAGTTAACCTTAAGTGGATGAGATACCTTAGCATAAAAATTAAGACTATTTTATAAAACATCTAGAAGAAAATGGAGGAAAATATTTGCCATGTTGGAGTAGGCTAATATATTTTTTTAAGCTAGACAAACAGCACAGACCACAAAATGAAAATTGATAACTGGGACTTGTTGAATTTAAGATTTTTGCTCCTTAGGTGATGCTGTAATGAAGAGATAACCACAGACTGAGAGAAAATATTTATTATATATTATCTATCTATATCTATCTATCTATATCTCTTTTGTTACTCAAAAAATATTTAAAAATTCTTGGAATACAAATAACCCAAAGTTTTATAATCCAAATAAAACATGGGCAAAAGTTTTCAACACTTTGCAAAATGATACATGGATGGCAAGCACATGCAAAGATGCTGCCTACTATCATTATTCATTTAGGAAGCACACATAAAAATCACTGAGTTACAATGACAACTTCCACTATATTGTTTGTCCTTGAAGACTTAAAATACTAAGTGTTGGTTAGGACATAGAGCAGCTGAACTCATGCATTGCTAGTCGGTGTGGAAAATAGTTTGACAGGTTGATTCCATTTATGTGAAATTTTAGAAAAGGGTGAATAATTTATAATGGAAGCTGATCAATGGTTGTATGGGATGGAGGTGGGGGCAAAGGAAAGGGAATTGCTTGCTGAGTCACAAAAAGGATCCTTTTGGGGTGATGGAAATGTTCTGTATCTTGATTTTGGTATTGCATGAGTGTATACATTTGTCAGAACTCCTTGAACTGTATATTTCAAATGGGTGTACTTCATTTAAAAATATATATACTCCAATGAAGTTGGTTTTAAAAATAAAATCACACAACAATAAACTGTTGTTTCCTACTTGTTGCACATGAGCCTAGAGTAGTAGGCCTTACTCTGGGAAGAAGTTAGATGAAATGTGTGTTTGTAGATAGGTTATATTTGGGCAGTTCAGTTTCTGTGAGAAATATTATTAAGGAAGAGCAAAGGTAACTGCTTTTTAAAGGTAGCTGAAAGGGACCTTTTGTGGTATGATATAGAACATAAAATTTATCATTGTAACCATGTAAGTGTATAGTTCAGTGGCATTAAGCATATTTACATTGTTGTACAACCATCGCCACCATCTATTTCCAGAACTCCTTCACTTCCCAGATTGAAACTACACCCACTAAATAGTAATTCTTCCTCTTCCCATCCCCCAGCCCACGGCAGCCACCGTTCTACTTTCTGTGTCTGTGATTTTGACTATTCTTGGTACTTTATGTAAGTGGAATTACACCATGTCTTTTTGTGATTTACTTCACCTAGCATGATGTCATAATGGTTCACTCATGTTATCGCATATATGACAGAATTGCCTTCCTTTTAAACACTGGATAACATTCTATTGTGTGCGTGTGCGTGTGTGTGTATACACCACATATTATCTATCTATTGATGGACATTTGGGTTGCTTTTACCTTTTAACTATTGTGAATGATACTGCTGTGAACATGAGGATATGAATATCTGTTCAAGTCCTTGTTTTTGATTCTTGTGGGTATGTACCTTGAAGTGAAATTGATGGATCACATAGTAATTCTGTGTTTAATTTTTTGATAAACTGCCACTCATTTTCCAGTGACTGCACCATTTTACATTCTGTTAGTGATGCACAAAAGCTGCAGGTTGTCCACCTCCTTGCCAGCACATTTTATTTTATTTTATTTTATTTTATTTTATTTTATTTTATTTTATTTTATTTTATTTTATTTTTTATTATTTATTTATTGATTGATAATAGACATCCTAATAGGTGTGAAGTGGTATCTTGTGGTTTTCATTTGTGAAGGGAAATTTTAAGGTCATTTAATCCAAACCTGTGATTTTGCAGATGAAATTCAGTCAGTAGGTTAGCAAGAGCTACCTAAGGTGGATGATTTTACAATTTCTTTTGTGAATTTCAACGGTTTGTGTTTGCATTTAGGCCTTCAGGGTTTTGTGACTATATCCTAAATAGTTAGGCGTATGAACAGTTTTTTTCTTTGTGATTAGCTACAGCCATCATATTTTGTGTGGAAGAATAGATACTTTTAAAAATAGTTTTATTAAAATGTTTAATAAGTCTGAAGTTTGGACAGTGAACGTTTTCCCCAGATTAACACACAAGTGTACACCATGAAAACAGCATGAAACACTGGAATTTGTCATTTCCATGAACATTAAACTATTGTTCAACAAGTGTTGGTATTTGTCTTCCTGCTTTAATTTTCAACTTCTATAACAATGGAATATGAAACTTTTTTCCTTCTTTATTTTGCAACTTGCTAGCTGAACCTACTCAAAAATTATTGTTTTCATTTTTAGTGCTTAATTTCTGTAGTGTCTACATTTTACATGGTTCTTAGCAAGTTTATATCAGGTCTGCTAGATTCATTAGCTGAAACCACAGTGACTACTTTGAAAAGATAGAGATGAATCCTCCAGTAATGGCTGGGTGATGAAATGAGTGCTAAGTTGAGGTACCTTCATAGACTAGGACCTGGGAAGACCTGGTATCATACCCTGTACTCTTAAAATTGTTGGCACTGTTCAAATGCTCTTCTTCGTTTTCAAAAAATGTTTATTGAGTACTTACTATGTATTTGACATTGCACCTGGCGCAGTGGATGTAGAAATGAGTTTCTACCGTTAAGGAACTCAGTCAGCCCGGAAAGGATACAGACCTATAAATAAGCTTATAATGTAAAGTGCAGTCAGTGGTCTAAATGTATAAAATGTGTGGAGATCTTACAGAGGGAGAGAGTGATGAATTTAGTAGGAGGATCAGAGGAAGGATTCCTTTAGATGGGATCTGAGCTGGGTTTTGAAGGTAGAATGTGAGTTTGTCAGTGGTACTGAGATCAGCATGTAGGGTAGGCAAAGCTGTGTGAAAGAACATGGTACGTATGCTTAAAAGACTATAAGCAGATAGTTCATGTTGGACACAAAGAATGAGGATTGTTAGATGAGAGCTATCTTTCCCCTCATTGTCAAATACTGCCTGAAAAAACAGCCTGAGAATGTTAATGAAGTAATAGAGGCAAAGATTAAACTTTAACACTGGATTAATTGTAAAATTATAAAACTGGGATGTGCATTGTATTTCTGTTTCTGAAATGCATATCTCCCTCCCTTCCTTTTACTTTCTCCCTCATTCCTTGCCCTCCTCCCGTGTGTGTGCGTGCGCGTGTGTGTGTGTGTGTGTGTGTGTGTGTGTGTGTGTGTGTATAAACAAGTTAACTGAGGGAGAAAGGAAGCAAGCCTTGGTTCTGGTCCCGGTTCTCATACCCTTGGTTGAACAAACCACTTCTCTTTTTGAGCTTTGGTTTCTTCATAATCTATACTTTTCAAATGTTTTTTGAGGGAGTCCCAATTCTTGAGTGCCTGGAACACAGTAGGTGCTAAATATGTATGTTCAAATGAGTGGTCTTGAGAACTTGTATCTAAGAGAGGATAAATAATTAAAAAGCTTTAACAGAATAAGCAATAAAAGATTTATGTACAGACCATTGCTCTCCAGGATGCATTTATTATATAAAATGTGTTCAAGCAGTTTGTCTTTATATAAATGGTTTCATTTACCATTTAGATTTGTGAGGTCCTAGAGTATGGAAACTGTAGTATCTTTATATATATATATATATATATATATATATATATATATATATATATATAAAACTCTCCCCAGACTTGAATGTCATATGCTGTTGTAATTATCATATGTGTCCAAAGAATTAGTATATATTTAAAAAGTGTGTTCATTTGTTCTTTGGCTGTGGCAGAAGTTCTTGGACTTAACTACTTCAGATTGTGATTTTTTTTTTCCTCTTTAATAATCTAGTTGTAAATGGACCTTTTTTCTCATGTAAACCTTATTTTTCTCAGTGCAAAGCTAGTATTTCTTCTCATGCTACTTTTCCACTGTTGTATCTGCAAAATATTTGCTTCTGGAGCAGAAGATTGTAAAAATCCATTTTTAACCTTATAGAGTTGCTGTGATAACTGTTAATATTTCTTTCTTTACCTTTAGGGGTCCTACTGGGCAATAGACACCAATCCGAAGGAAGATGCACTGCCTACTCGGCCAAAGAAGAGAGCACGATCTGTAGAACGGGTAAAACGCTCTTTATCACAAATTGAATATGGCAGGGTTTATGTCAGCAGTACAGCTTTTTAAAGTTCATTTCCTATATAGCAGCTACAACCTTAATGAAGGTAGTATTTTATTTGTATAGCATTTCTGTTTTTACAGAGCACTTTCAGACTCATTTTATTTGATCTTCATAAGTCTTCGAGTGAGGTAGGCAGTTTAGGAATTAAGTAAAAGGTTTGTTTCGTAATTATGGCATAACTGTTCCCATAGACTTGAGTCTAGGTCTCTTGAATTGTAATTTGGTATTCTTTCCTCTGTATCTCCAACACTGAGAACTGGTTTTATGTAACAGAGCTGTTCCTTTTCACTGCAGAGAATCAGTCTGATTACATTGAATTTTCCTGATGGCTTTCAAAATGGTTTTTCCTGCTTCCAACCATGGAATAATTATTTTGTGTACAAAATCTGTGCCTCTGTGTTGTTTGTAAGATCATTCTTGGGAATTTATGGTTAGAATGAATTTGCAAGAACGAAAGAGAAAAGGAGCTCTAGTTGATATCCTAGGATACTTATTGTAACATACTTTTAGTCAGCACTTTGGCTGTCATCAGACATTAACTTTACCTTTCAGCTTTCCTCATTCTGTATTTCCATCTCAGCTAAAACACATACAGACCCCATTCTACCCTACTATTCTTTGACTCATTTCAAATGTTAACTGCCTTGTGAAACCTTTCCTAAATTCGTTGTGTTCTTGTAGAACTTTTACAAAGTTGTTTTATAGAATTTCTCATACTTGGTAGAAATTATTTGTCTCTATATTTGTCTCCTTCCCTGGACTGTGATCCCTTAAGAGCAGAGAAAATATATTTGTATCTCCAGTGTTAGTATTTTTCACAGCTTATAATAAGTATCAGTAAGTGTTTTCAGAATAAATCAGGGCAAAGGGAATAAGATAAGATAAAGCAAACTGGGTAATTGTTTGGTCAGATAAATTTGTTTTATGCCCCTTCCTGGTAGATAAAACTTTTCAGTCTTAAAGATAAGGACCTTAATTAAGCTGAGGGTTTAAGTTGGGATCAGGCGAGCTCATGAAGTATAGGTGCAGTGGGATTTAGTGAGGCAGATTTATGGAGCCAGCAGAAGGAATTCGATACTCCAGTTACCAAGCTATATGGAATTAGAGGTGAACTCTTAGGCCCACTTTTTGGTTTTGTACATACCAAAGTTTAAGAAATTAAAGTTTCATATTGGTGGGATGGTCTTCTGTTAACAGTTTTAAGATTGAGATGCTGATGAACTATGCATGTAATGATTTGAGAGGGAACCAACCTCAGTTCCTGCCCTCCCACTTCCTCCATTTAGAAGAGACTTAGCACATGGACTTTAATTGTGTGAGAACGTGGAGCACAAAATTTTTAGCATCTCTTGCCAGAATGTGAAGGAAGGAGAGAGGTATCCACATTGTTAACCCAGAGCATCAGCAGGGATGCATATCTTGGAGGGTTGAGGAATTGTGGTCTTCTCAGCCATTTGTTCTTTTTCTGCAGTGCCTGGAACTTGAATTATTTTTGGAAATTTGAATTGATAGTTGGGTTGACAACTGTGCATTTCTTTTGGGTATCAGCTTTAAATTTTATTCTTGTTTCATAGTTCTTAGAGCAATCACTCTATTTCTGAGAGTCCTTTTTTTTTTTCTCTGAAGACCATATTGTCCAGTTTACAGTGGAAGTTTATAGAAATAAAGGATTCAGATTACAGAAGTATGTTTTACATACAAAGCATGTGTTCTTGAATTTTGGACATATTTTCTGTTGTTTATCTTTTTATTTTCATTTTAAGCTAAAATGTGTGTAAAAACTTCAACAACTTATCTTTGTAGTATAGTCCCATAAAATATCCAGTACCAGAGCCTTTTGGCTAGTTACTGTTGATAATTATTTTGGCCTGAGCTGTGTATTGGTTGCTACCATAAGAGAGAAACTATATAGAAAATTCTAGCTGTAAGCAGAGTACATATAATCAGAGAGACAGATGTTGTTTAACAAATTCTCTAAACGATAATCTTTAAAAACAAAATTTATTGCTTTGACAAGCTGGTTATGTCTATATTTTTCAATTAGAGGTTTTCTTGGGAGTAGAGGGGTAGTAATATTTTTATTAGAATAGAGTTTGTATTTTAAATGACCGTTGGGTCTTATCTAAGGAAATGTGTAAGACAGTCAAATAGTGATGGTTCTGAATGTGATTTTCATGTATTTAAAGTTTTCTCAAAAACTAAACATGACCCATAAGTTGAAACTTTTAAAAGATTTTATTTATTTTTATTTTTTTAAGTAATCTCTGCACCTAGTATGGGGCTCAAAGTCAGCATTCCAAGGTCAAGAGTCACATGCTCTACCAACTGAGCCAGTTGGACGCCTCTAAACTTTTAAAAGATTTAAAAATGTAGATGGCAAATATGTTGACATCTCTCAAAGATTCTTATTAAATTTCTGAAATTTGTTATTTTTTTCCATGTGTAAACATCAGAATTCTATGTGAAAAATCAAAATGTTTCACACATTTTTGAAGAGAGATGAGCTTGTAGTGGAACAGAATTGGCTTTCTAAACTGCTGAAGAGAAAGGATTTTTAAAAATGCAAGTAACAGTGTCTTTATGTCCTAAATGGAAAATGAAGCATGATCATTATTTCCAGCCTAATATTCTTAACTCAGTTCTCTGGACCACCTCCCTGTCCCTTCTATTTACTTGAACAGAAGCCCATGTTCTGGCCTGATCATTACAGTGTCCCTTTCTTCTTTTCTTAATTCTTGAGTATAAATGTCTCTCATTTTCCTTTTTCTTATTTCTTTCATTTTCTTACCACTTTTATCATAAAATGGACCTGTAGACCTTAAAAATATATTGAATAAAATTTAGCATGGTGGAATGAATGGGCTCCTTTGCTAGGAGTCCTTTGTTTTACAATTTACTTGTTCTTGTGACTTTTGGCAAATTGTTAGACATTTTTTGAGCTTCAGTATCATCAGTTATAAAGTAAGAAGATAGAAGTCTTGACAGCTGCTATGAACTGAATGTTTGTGTTCCTCCAAAATTCATATGTTTGGGGCGCCTGGGTGGCTCAGTCGTTTAAGTGTCTGACTTCAGCTCAGGTCATGATCTCGCAGTTCGTGAGTTCGAGCCCTGCATCAGGCTCTGTGCTGACAGCTCGGAGCCTGGAGCCTGCTGCAGATTCTGTGTCTCCCTCTCTCTCTCTGCCCCTTCCCCGCTCTGTCTCTCTCTGTCTCTCTCTGTCTCTCAAAAATGAATAAACGTTAAAAAAAAATTAAAAACAACAAACCCCCCCAAAATTCATATGTTTGAAACCCTGCCCAATTCCAGTGTGATGGTATTTGGAGGTGGGCTCTTTGGGAGGTAATTAGGTCAAAAGGATGAGGCCGTCATGAATGGGATTAGTGCCTTTACATGAATAGGCCAAAGAGCTAGCCAGCTGTCTGTACCATGTGGGAATACCCATGAGAATACCTGGAAGAGGGCTCTCACCAGAACCTGACCATGCTGGCACCATGATCTTGGGCTCCCTGCCTCTAAAACTGTGAGAAATAACATTTCATTTGTTGATAAGCCATCCAGCTTATGATTTGTTGTAGAAATCTGTGTGCTAAGACAACATTGTAATAATAATAGATAATTGTATTGAGTTTATGTGCCAGATGCTTTAAAGAATTTTATGTATATTAACTCCTGTAATTTTTATAGTAACTCCAAATTATGAAACGGATAGGTATAGATGTTGAGTAAGTTGTCAAAGGGTACTAAGACCACTGGGTACCAAGACCAGGATTATGAACCCAGGTAGTCTGCCTTTAGAGTCTGTGCTGTTTACAGCTGTCCTGTCCTGCCACTAGTATGTACTATGCCGTAGACCACATTACTGAATCAAATTTCTTCTTATGTGTGCATATCTTGCGAGCTAATGGTCCTTGATTTTAAAAGAGAACCCTAACATTTAACATACATGTATAATATATATACATACATAGACACATAATTAGGGACATGAATATGATTATAAATGACAGAACAAGTAGTAGTTAATCTGTTACACCAAGCAAGGATAACTAAAGTAGCACAATATGGATAATACTGCCCTGGGAAGGCCTTTGGGAAGAGGAGTGAAGCTTGGCATGGGATTTTTTTGCCTAGAAATAGTTGTTCTGCTTGGAGAAAACTGTGCATGATTGACTGGCATGTAGGAAGTGCAGGTGGCATAATTGAGAACCCTTTTAACAATAGTGAAGAATTTAGGGCATGGACATTTAGATAAGGAGTAGAAAGCCTGAAGCCTTGGGATCAAGGAAGTTATTTTGATTTGATAGCCTGTAGTGTTGAGAAAGGAATCAAACAGTTAAGAAAGATACTTGCTCTTTATAAAATTACTCCTTGCAAAAGGAATATGCTATAGCAGAGAAAATTAATTTTCCCTCTACCCTTCTAGGTTCTTGGCTGAGACCCCCCCTGTAATAAAAAGGCAGATGAGTACAAGAAAAACAAATTTAATTACACATGTGTATATGGAAGTCCCACAAAGATATCAGGCTCAAAGGCATTTGAGGCTTATATACCACCCTGAGCTAAGGAAAGGAGTGTGGTCTGGGGTTTCAGAGAGGAAGAAGGCAATTCACAGAAAGGGGAGAGAAGAGCAGATGTTTGGTAAATAAATGTTTTCCCAGCTGTGCAGAAAAGTCAGATATAAAAAGTTATCTCTGGTAAAAACTTCCTGGTACAGATCCCTTTCTCATTTCTTTTGGGCAGTGAAGGAGAAAGTAATTTTTCCTGAATCTACTGGGTCCTGTTTGCCTTCAGCTCAAAAATCACATGCCGGAGTGGGGCATGTTCTGGGATGGCTTGTTCTGAATCCCCTCAATGGATGGAGTTGCCATTGTGAAATGGCAATGGCCTGGGCTAGGGATACATATATGAATAAGAAAGTTCTCTAGAAAATTAGCATAGTATCAGGTTTCTTAATACGTACTCATAATTTTGTGAAATGCTGTCAGTTTATCAGGTTAATTTGACAGATCTTTGTTCTCTAGATACCGTGTGTCAGGCATTATGCTAAAATGTACGGTATACCAAGAATAATGAGACCTGATAAGACCTAGAATTCTAGCACAAAGACAAAGTAGTGTACAGAAAGTATTTTAAGAAGGATATGACACATTATTGTATACAAAGGAAGGAGAAATTATGTTTTACCATAATATCTGGGGCACCTTCATATGGGTTCTATGGTTTGGCTTTCACGTATAGGTAAGCAGGGCAACATAGAACAGCATTCACTGAGCACACAATTACTGAATGTTGAGTGCCTGCTCTGAGCAGGCACTGTTTTAGGTGCTGGGGAAGCCTCAATTAACAAAACAGACATTCTCTGCTCTCCTGAAGTTTATATTCTGTTGAGGTGGGGTGTGGATAGAGAGGCATGAGATACAAGGGCATGGTCAAAGGTAGGATAATAGGGGTGGAATAGTGTCAGGATTTGGGAGAGAACATAGTAGGTCATTTTATCTGGATGAGTTTTTCCTCTTTTACCTTAATTTGCATTATACATGCCATTCGTTGAGAGAGTGAGTGTACACCTTTTATAAGCGTAGAGCTAAATGTTGGGGGAATAGTGGTAGTGCGCAAGACAGATTATCCTTACGAAGCTCTTAAGCAGGAAAGCTAAGCTGTTAATTCATAATATGGCTTGTTGTCTTAGCATAATTAATAGTTCCCTGATCATTCTCAGAATAGCATTTGGATGATAAATTAAGTACTCTAAAGAGAAGGGTTTTGAGAACTTGGCGGCCATATAGCAGAGTGCTGATGTTTCAGTGAGGCCTGTTAAATGAGCAGAAATAAGGCAGATGAGGGTGGTTGGCAATGTGAGAGTGAAGGGAAATCACATGTGTAAGCCTAGTCATTAAAACAAGTGCCCAAAGTTTTGAGGAACTGACTAGTTAGTATGGCTGGAACATAAGAGTCCAAGAAGGACAGTAATTTCTAACTTTCATTTTTTTCTGTCCTATTAGTTTCTGTTCTTACGTTGATTAATAAATACATTTCTCTTTGACCTTTTGCATTTATTTTCCTTTTTAATTTGGCTTTGCTTGTTCAGTTCAGCCAAAGGATATATTACTGAAAAGTGACCTGTCCTGGAAGCTGCTTAGGGTAGAAAAAAAGCAAGATTAGCTGGATATTATCTACAGAGTTTTGTTTGAAGACTGCAAAGCAGTGAACTATTCCAAGGGAACCAAATATTAAGGAATAGAAAAGGGAACTCCAGTTTTAGGCAGTTTTTTGTTAAAAAAAAAAAAAAAATGCTGGGGCGCCTGGGTGGCGCAGTCGGTTAAGCGTCCGACTTCAGCCAGGTCACGATCTCGCTGTCCGTGAGTTCGAGCCCCGCGTCAGGCTCTGGGCTGATGGCTCGGAGCCTGGAGCCTGTTTCAGATTCTGTGTCTCCCTCTCTCTCTGCCCCTCCCCCGTTCATGCTCTGTCTCTCTCTGTCCCAAAAATAAATAAAAAACGTTGAAAAAAAAATAAGTTTAAAAAAAAATGCTTTGAGAGAATGAGTACTCCAGATTAGTATGGTAAATTATTTCCTTTATCATATTGATAATCACAGAAACATATTCTCTGTTCATGCTTTTTTTTTTTTTTTTTTAATTTTTTTTTTCAACGTTTATTTATTTTTGGGACAGAGAGAGACAGAGCATGAACGGGGGAGGGGCAGAGAGAGAGGGAGACACAGAATTGGAAACAGGCTCCAGGCTCCGAGCCATCAGCCCAGAGCCCGACGCGGGGCTCGAACTCACAGACCGCGAGATCGTGACCTGGCTGAAGTCGGACGCTTAACCGACTGCGCCACCCAGGCGCCCCTCTCTGTTCATGCTTTGATTGCCCTCCCCTTCCCCAAACTAAATCATGTGTGTTAGTTATTTTGTAGTTATTCTTTACTTATACGGAATCTGTTATGCTAAAGCAGTGGTTCTCTGTGTGTAAGGCCCATTCAGGGGGCCCACAAGGTGAAAACTGTTCATAATACTGAGATGTTCTTTGCCTTTTTTACTCATAATTTTTCAGAGGTTACATGACCTGTGATTTTACCATGGATTGAAGGCAGAGGCAGATATGAGAATCCAGTGGTCTTCTATTAAGTAGAGCATTAAAGCAGTTTGTTTAAAAATTTAAAATCCATTCTTCTCACTACGTTTTTTGTTTAGAGACAGTATTTTTCATACAGAACTATGTTAGCATGCAATGTAAATGAATTAATAAGTTTTGTCTCAGTTTAAATTTCTAGTAGGTAAATATCAATAGATATAACTCACATGAATAAGAGCTCTTTGGGAGCCTCAGTAACTTTAAATAGTTGCAAAGGGGTCCTGAGATAAAATTTGAGGAATATTGTATTAAAGGAAGATTTCCTGTCTCTTCCAGGAGACATTCCTTTTGAGAAAAGATCTTTGTCATGATTTAAGTTCTACTGCAAGTAGACAAGGAATTGAGTGCAGGTAGCTTGAGGGGTGATACTAGGAAAGTAGGGCAATTATCAAGTCAGTTACCACTGTGAGCACTTAAGAGCACAGTCCAACTGGGAAACGTTGGGAGGTGGTTTAGAATTGTGGACAACAAGTTAAGATATCTGTCCATCAGCTCTTCCCCCATTGAGTGATGATGCCACTGGGGACATGACCTTTTCTGCACTTCTGGCCTGCCCTGCACAAAGCCAAAGCATGCTCCCCAGTTAGGAAAAAAAATGCTTAGGTGGAGAGGTAGAGGTGTTTGTAGTAAGCAGGGTAGAGAGGAACACGGGGGAATGTGGTTGGGTTCTGACAGTGTTTACTATGTGTCTTTACTTCTTTTCTACTAGTGGAGTGTATGTGTGTGTTTTCAGATCTGTGTGCACCTTTGTTTGTTTGTTTGTTTCACAGGCTCTTGCATGTTCATAGCCTTTGACTTAAAAAATTGATTGAATCCAATCCAGGAAATCCTTTAAAAAATCTTTTGTCTCCAAGGTGTGTATGGGCACAACTGTTAAATTGGTAGATTGAAGGTACATCTTTTAGAGTAGATTTCTTGTAATTGAAAGAGACTCTTCCTGGTCACTGGTTAGTATTTGCCTAAGTGCCTCATTCAGGGTTTTAAAATAAGTGGACAAAATTTAGTACTGTTAGAGAAGTTGTTGAAATGGTTGTATGTAACTGCTGCTTATGGATAGTGAAGTGTTTTTGTTTTATGCTTGGCACAAGTAAGGTGCTTTGAAAGAATTGTAAGTAGGAAATAATGCCCCTGTTAGGAATGTAAAATTTCTGAACATTCAAAGCTGGGAAGGAGGATGGGGTACTGCTGGTGGTAGGAAATAGAAATTCTAAATACAAAAACAAGAAAAAAACAACGTTTAGACTGTGTTATGTTTTAGCTTCATGTAATTATTCAAAGTTCTTTTGTTTAAGAATATAGTAAAATTATGAGCACAATCAAGTCATGTTACAAAGTCATGAGGTGTCACTTTTATTAAGTACAAGATTTGGGGGGAAATAGAATTTAACCAGGAAGTTAGGAGATCTAGTTTTAAAATTAATTGTACTATAACTTAAATATTTAATTTTCTGGTCATGGTTTCTTTAAATATAAGTGGATTGTCAGCTGTGTAGGCCCAGGAAATCCCTCAAGTGCAAAGGCTCCGAGGGAGAAACATACCTGGCACCTTGAGAAACAGCAAGGAGGTCACTGTGGCCATGTGTGAGGAGGGAAGAGTAGTGGGACCTGACATCAGAGAAGTAAATGGTGGGAGCAGGAAAAAGATGGTGTAGCGCCTTGTGTACCTTTATAAAGACTTCGGGTTTACTTTGAGGGAGGTGTGGAAAGCCATTGAATGGAAGGCTATAAGCAAAGTAGTGAAATAATGTGACTTACATTTTCATAGGAACACTGTAGCTGCTGTGTGGAGTGTAAGTTGTAAGAGAACAGCACTAGAAGCAGGCAAATCAGGAGGAAATTGCTGTGGATAATTTTGCTTAAATCTTCTAAGCACTGTTGTGGAAATTATTTGAAGGAGTAAAGGCCAGATAGAAGTATATAAACTCACTGCCTTAAGCGTGTTGGACTCTGCAAAGAAATACCTACTCTGCGATTAGCCAGCTTTTTATTGGAACAAAGATGGGGGCATAACACATTACTTTTTCTTGAAGTTGTGTGTTAACAGTTCAAAGGTGATTACAGGTTTAATCGGGGAGATAACTGAAAGATAGATGGATAAATAGAAAAGAGGACATTCTTCTAGGCAGGATATTCTGCATTTGCTGCATATCTCAAATTGTTGTCATTCTGTTGTTATTTTGTGACGCAGTTTCAGTCATATGGAGTGGTCTTGTTGATTCAGAGAGCCCACTTGTGTGCCTGCGTGAGTCTGAATAAGGGGGATTCATTTAAAGGTATAAGTGAACAGAGGAAGGAATGTAATCTACATGCCCACTCTTCGAACTCCTAGAACTGAAAAAAACATTTATTTCAAGTGGACAAACATGTACAGAGTGTACATTATGTGGGAGGAGCTACATGCTGCCTGCAAGAGATAGGTGTGACTAGAATTTCCTGGGAGTTTTAAAGTCAGAGAAATCCTATCCAGTTAGAGATTTTTGACCAGGAAGTGTTTCATGAGGGGTCATTTGGACGAATGGGTAGGATTTGACAATTCGTCAAATACAGTTTACAATTTGAGGAGTTTTCACATGTGAGGTTATCACCAGTATCAAATGAACATTGCTGTCACCCCCAAAAGTTTTCTCATGCCCCTTTGGAATTTATGCCTTCCTCCGTTTTCATTCCCAGGCTGCCCTGATCTGGGGGGATTTGACATATTAATGATATTGATCATCGCAAGTCACAAAAATGTTGTATCTTTCCATTAATTAGATCTCTAATTTCTATCAGGAATGTTTTTTAGTGTTCAGTGTAGGGGACTGTGATAATTCCAGTTAGATTTAATACTGAATATTTTGTTTTTGGAAGCTATATATTTTAAAATCAGTTTTCCAGTTGCTTTCTGCTAGTATATAAAAATGTAATTAATTTTTATATATTAACCTTGCATCCTGTAATCGTGTTATTGGTAATAGTTTTATAGTGCCTTGGGATTTTCTATATAAACAGTTATGTGATCTGCAAATAGTTTTCCTGTCCCTCTCCCTCTTGCTCTTCTGTCCCTTCCCACCTTATTATAGTGACTAGAATCTCCACTACAGTGTTGAATAGAAGTGATGAAAGTGGGCATCCTTCCCTTAATTCCATTTTTAGGGGAAAAGTATAAAGTGTTCAGTATTTCACCACTAAGTGGAACATAAGCTGTAGGGCTTTTGTAGATACCCTTTATCAGAATGAGGAGGTTCTCTGTTAAGTCTAGTTTGCTGAGAGTTTTTATCATGAATGGATGTAGAAAGAATTTCATCAAATGCCTTTCATACCTATTGAAATGGTCATACGGCTTTTCTTTATTCTGGTAGCATGTTGAATTACATTGGTTGTATTTTGAATGTTAAACCTTGCGTTCTTTGGATAAACCCTACTAAGTCGTGATATGTTACCCCTTTCATGTATTATTGAATTCAGTTTGCTGTATTTATTGTTAAGGATTTTTGCATGTATGTTCATGAAGGATATGGATTTATAATTTTATTCTTTTGTAATGTCTGTCAGATATTGGTGTTAGAGTTGTATTGGCCTTATGTTGGTAGTATTCTTTCCTCTATTTTCTGAAAAAGTTTCTGTAGATTGGTATATCTTCCTTGAATGTTTGAGAAAGTTCATTAGTGAAACCATCTGGTTCTGCAGGGTTTTTTGGGGGGAGGTTTTTGGTATTTATTTATTTTTTATTTTTTATTTATTTTTGAGAGAGACAGAGATAGGATGCAAGTGGGTTAGGGTCAGAGAGAGAGGGAGACACAGAATCCGAAGCAGGCTCCAGGCTCCGAGCTGTCAGCACAGAGCCCGGACGAGGGGCTCGAACTCACGAGCTGTGAGATCGTGACCTGAGCCGAAGTTGGACGCTCAACCGACTGAGTCACCCAGGCGCCCCTGTTTTTGATATTTAATTTATTTGATATAGGACTATTAAAATTTTCTTTCTTTTTTTCAACACAAAGTGGAACATTTATTGTCTGTATAATTATAGGTTTAACTTAGCCTAAATTGCTTACTCTTCTGCAGTTTTACAGATTATACTATTTCCATTAGGAATCTCAAATATCAAGAAAGAAGAAAGATAATTCACAACATTATTATCCTCTGATAAATTCCAAAAAGTAATCCAGGTAGTATCCTGAAAAGCTTTTACACTTGTTTTAATGGTCTCATTGTATGAAGAGGAATATAATGATACTTATATTGGAAAGTAGAGAATATTTAGGAAAAAAACCAACCTGTATGTAAAGGCTGTGCTGTAAAAATGCACTCCATTCTTTTTTTTTTTTCCCCCTCATGAATACCTGGGGTTTATTATACTTCTCTTCCTCCCTCCCTCCTTCCATCCCTCTCCTTCCACCCCTCCCTCTCCTTCCACCCCTCCCTCTCACTCTCTCTTTTTAATTCTCAAGTTAGTTAACATACAGTGTAGTCTTGGCTTCAGGAGTAGAACCAGGTGATTCATCACTTACATATAACACCCAGTGCTCATCCCAACAAGTGCCCTCAATGCCCATCACCCATTGATGCACCTCCTCTTGTAATATAGGAGTGTAAAGCCATAGGTTTACCTCTAAGCACTGCTTTAACTGCATCTCACAAATTTTGGTATGTTGCATCTTTTTTATAATTTAGTTCAAAATATTAAAAAAATTCTCTGGTGAGTCTTATCTGACCCATGAATTACTTACAGATGTGTTCATTTCCAGATATTCCAAATGTTGGGTTTTCCTGGACATCTTATTATTTTAGAATAATTTTTTTTTTCATTTCAGTCTTTACATATTTATTCAGACTTATTTTGTGGCTCAACATTTCCTATATCTTTGTGAATGTCTGTGTGCACTTGAAAAGAATATGTATTACACAGTTTGGTGTAATGTTCTCAGATCAAGGCATTTGCTAATGTATCCCAGTGTTCTTTTTCTTACTGATTTTTAATTGTCAGTTTTTCACTTCATATGTTTTGAAGCTTTGTTATTAGTCACATTTACATTTATAATTGTTTTATCTTCAATTATTCTTTTATCAAATGTTTTTAAAATGTCCGATATACTCTGTCTTAAAGTCTATTTTATCTGATATTAATATAGCTATTTCACCCTTATTTTTACTGTTTGCATTGTATATATTTTTCCATGTATTACTTTCATCTGTGTCTATATGAAGTTGTGACTCTTGTAGGCTGCAGTTAGCTAAGTCTTTTTTAGTATCTCTGATGATCTTTTTTTATTGGAGGGTTTAGATTATTAACATTTTGTAATTATTGATATTGTTAGATTTAGGTCTACATTTTGTTTTGTTTGACCTCTACATTTTTAGTTCCTTTCTTCCCCCCTTGCCTGCCTTCTTTTAGATTACTTATATATTACTTACATTACTTAGCTATATTTAGTATTCTATTTTAACTTATCTATACCTTTTTGAGTATTTCAGTACATTTTTGGGCATTTTGGTATACATTCCTAACCTTTTCAGTCTACTCAGAGTTCATATTTTACCATTAAAAAAATAATATTTTGAACATTTATTTGTTTTTGAGAGTCAGAGAAGGAAGTGGGAGAGGGGCAGAGAGAGAGGGAGACAAAGAATACAAAGCAGGCTCCAGGCTCTGAGCTGTCAGCACAGAGCCCGATGTGGGGCTCGAACCCACAAACTGCGAGATCATAACCTGAGCCGAAGTCAGACACTTAACTGACTGAGCCACCCAGGCACCCCAGTATTTTACCATTTCATACAAGATGCAGAAATTTCCAACCATATGGGTCCCTTTTGCCCCTTTCCTCATCATTTCTCCTAGTTGTAATATGTATGACATATTACATGGAAGCCTTGCAAGGCAGTGTTTTAAGTTTGGCCTTAAATAATCACATGTGATTTTTGAAACGTAAGAGGAAAACAGTCTTTTATATTTTACTCAGGTGTTTACCATTTCTTTTATTTAGTTCATTCCTCAAGATCCACGTTTTCCTGTGCTATAATTTTTCTTCATCTTAGTGAACTTTCTTATATTGCAAGTCTCCTGGCAATAAATTCTCCTGGTTTTACATTCTCTGAGAAGGTCTTTCTTTTGCCTTCATTCCTAAAGAATATTTTCATTAGATATACAAGTTTAGATTGAAAATTTTTTTCTTTCAGTACTTTAAAGATGTTTACAGTCTAATGACCTCTGTCATCTTTATGAGAAATCCAGTCATTTCCAATCAGTGTTCTTCTGTATGTGGATGCCATCTTTCTTTGGCTGCTTTCTGTCTTTATTTTTCAACAGCTCAATTATGATGTATCCAAGTGGGATTTTTTTTTTAAATTGACATTGATGGAGGTTCACTATGAAATTCTCAAGTCTGTACATTTGTCTTTGAATAAATTTCTGAAGTTTTCAGTCATCAATTCTTCATATTCTTTCTGCTCCCCCCCCCCCCTTCTGGAACTCTAGTGACACATATTAAACCATTTGAGATTATCCCATAGCTTTCTGATGTGCTGATCTATCTTCCTCCTCCTCCTCCTCCTCCTCCTCCTCCTCCTCCTCCTCCTCCTCCTCCTCTTCTTCTTCTTCTTCTTCTTCTTCTTCTTCTTCTTCTTATGTCTTTATTCTTTTTGTTCTTTAGATTGGGTAATTTTTGTTGATCTGCCTTTGAGTTCATTGACTCTTCACTGTTTTATCTCCATTCTAATATTCAGCCTATCCATTGACCTTAAAAATACAGATAATGTACTTTTCATTTGTAAATGAAAAATTTGTTGATTTTGTTCCTTTTTATATTTTTAATTTCTCCACTGAGATTTCCTTTATTATGTTTTCATTCATGTGTGCTTTGTTTTTGTTTTTACTTTACCTCATTGAGCTTAATTGTAATAGCTTCTTAAAAATCTTTGCCACATAATTCCAGTAGCTCAGTCTTCTTCTTGTAGGCTTTTATAGATCGTCTTTTCTCTTGAGAATGGGTTTCATTTTCCTGTTGCTTTTATGTCTAGTAATTTTAGATTGTATCCTGGACACCATGTTATGTTATATAGACTCTGAGGTCTGTTATAATCTTGTATAGAATATTGATATTTTTGTTTTAGCTGGCAGGTAGCCACGTTAGACTCAAACTGTTAATTCTCTCTAACCTTCTGTGGACAGTGGTTCTAATTTCAATTTAATTCTTTAAGTCTGTGCTTTAGTCTGCATTTGCATGGTTCAGAAGTCAGCCTTTTGTGAAAACTTTTGTGGTGTTTCATACATAGTACTAGGGCATCTCTTTTGACTTTCTCCCCAGGGGATTCAGTCCTCTCTCTGACAGTTGGCAGTGTTTACCTGGGCTCTCTTCCCTAGTTCCCTCTGACAGAAAGATAACTTCAGCCACATCTACTTAGTTCCACATCTACTGCCCAGTCTTGGGGCAAAGCTGCAAGAAAACAGGAGACTGAGGCTGGTGTCTCCCAAGTTTTGACTTGTCTCCACATCTGCCTCATAGAATTACTTTTCAGAATCCTCAGCTAGTTTTCATCCTGTGTCCCATGCCTCCCTCCTCCACCCCCCCAACTTGTAGTTGTTATCAGCAGAAGCTTGGTCTTTGGGGAGATCACACCACCATTCTGGAAGTAGAATTTGAATGAATAGGATTTTGACAGGGAGAAAGAGGAAACTCCAGAAAGGACCTTTCACAAGCTGACTACTCTCTTCTAGATTAGACTCATTGATACTTGCTTTGTCCAGAATTTGAGTTTCGGCTGCCATTATAATAGTTATCAGGATACATTTTGGGACACCTAGATGACTGGCTTTACTAATCAGACTGTTTATTGTCTGTTAATAATGTAGAATCCTTGAGCCTATAACTAAAAATGTATACCATACTATTGAGCATATCAAAGCATGTAAAGAGAGTGTTGTTTATTCTCTTGATGGAACCAGACTGAAGTATCCATGAAGAATATATAATTAAAAGAGTTTTAAATTTTGCCATCTAATTTATTATAGCTGAAGTTATGAATCTGCCTTTGTAGGAAAACAGTGTCTCATATCAAAGCTCTTTCTTTTCTCCTTAATCACTATTAAATATCCCTCTGTATCATAGATGTTCAGCATCAGTAACAGCTAAGTTTTCGTGGTTATCATAACAGCTAGCCCTTACCATGCATTTCAGGTACTGTGCTAAGAGCTTTGCACAAGTTATTTCATTAATGCTCTTAACAGACCTCTAAAGGAAGTGACATAATCCTCTTTTTTATACATGGATAAAAGAGCATAAAGGTTGAGTAATTTGTCTGCAGTCACACCACACAGGCTTGCCTCTTCCTACCAGTGAGGAGGAGTGAGAATTATAGTCGAAATGGAGATGACTAAGTTGGGTTAGAGGAACATGAGATTTGCAGTGTTCCAAAGTAAATGTTAATTCAGGTATAGCTAAATTGGTTGGCACCAAAATTGAGGCATAGACACAGTTGTCTGTGTAGTTCTTCCACTTGTATTGCTTGCTTTTCTTTTTTTTTTCTTTCTGTTTTAGAGAGAGTGTGCACAAGTTGGGGAAAGGGGCAGAGGGAGAGAGAATCTTAAGCAGGCTTCACGCTCAGTGTGGAGCCTGACACTGGACTGTATCCCACGACCCTGGGATAATGACCTGAGCTGAAATCAAGAGTTGGATGCTCAGCCGACTGAGCCACCCAGGCGCCCCTTTCTACTTGTATTTCTGAAGCCCTTTGCCACTTTCACCTCATTCTCATTGTGTACCCAGCACCTAAGTGCCAGATACTATTATCTGGGGGGTGATTCTTACCTTTTATTTTGTTCATTTCAATAAGCTGCCTATTCCCTACTTTCACAGGATATCTGGTGAAAAATTCACGGTGAGGAATTAATTGATAAATAGATTAATCTTAGAAATATGTCTCAGTGAAATTGCTTTCTTTTTTCATTTAGTGTGATCTTTTAAAAATGCATATTCAGGGGCGCCTGGGTGGCGCAGTCGGTTAAGCGTCCGACTTCAGCCAGGTCACGATCTCGCAGTCCGTGAGTTCGAGCCCCGCGTCAGGCTCTGGGCTGATGGCTCGGAGCCTGGAGCCTGTTTCCGATTCTGCGTCTCCCTCTCTCTCTGCCCCTCCCCCGTTCATGCTCTGTCTCTCTCTGTCTCAAAAATAAATAAAAACGTTGAAAAAAAAAATTAAAAAAAAAATGCATATTCAGTTGAGATCATGTGTGGCACATTTTTTTTTTCCCAGAAGAGGAATGTACATAGAACTAGCATCATAGCCACAAATTGTTTATATCTTCCCTTTCTTTAACTTCCAGCATTGAAGTCGAACTCCCTTGAGTGCTCATCAAAGCCATAAGTACCATTTTGATGGAAGAAAGAGGAGTTATCACAATTTATACCCCAAATTCTAAATACAGAATTTTGACCCCCCATGTTAGCTCTATAAGCAATGTGTATGAAGTTGTGTTCTTCAGTGCTGTTTAGCTGCACTAACAAGGGAAGAAAAATGAAACAACTGAGAACCTTAAATCAGAGAGATTTATTTCTCTTTCAAGTAGAAGTTTTGAGATAGATTGGACCAGACAGATAACCAGCTGTGTTCCACGAATTCATTTAGGTGTCCGTGTTCCTTCTAATCTTGTATTTTTGGTGTTCCCCAGGGTATTACCCTCAGCTTTATGAAGAAGCAAGATTACCACTGCTCTGTCTGTGTCCCAGCCTGCAGTAGTAGGGAAAGACAAGAGTGGAGGACAAGCAGGTTTTTTTTCACAGGCATGATCCAGTTGCACACATCACTCTTGCTCACATCTTCTTTACACATGTTAGTTACATGGCCACATACACCTTAGTCGCATGGACACAGATGGTTGCAAATGAGGCTGGAAAAGGTAGTATTTAGCTGGGCAGGCCATAAGTTAGTAACTGTAGGGTTTTATTACTAAAAGGAAGAAGGGGGGAATATGGATATTTATAGGACCATTAGCAGTCTCTGCTATAGAATTTTTGCTAAACTATCCTACAGTCAATTAAAAGAGCTGGTAAGAAGTAGCCATACCAATGGACTTTGTGATATCAAGTCAGTAGCATATTAAAATATAGTACAAGAGATTTAAGCAGGGGTTTAAGTTCATGTTTTTAGAAACAAAGCACAAAACCAGATGTTAGAATTTGATGAAATATCTTCAAATTGTGTTAAAGTTGCTGGATATATGAGCTAATAATTATTTATTTTGTTCTTGTATTTTAGGCCTCAACTCCATATAGCATAGATTCAGATTCTTTGGGAATGGAGTGTATTATTTCGGGAAGTGCCTCTCCAACTCTGGCAATCAACACTGTGACTAACAAAGTAATTCTGTTTTTTTAAACACTTTTGAAATGTGATTGAATAATACATTTAATTTGCCTTTATAATAACAATAGAGTTCTGTATGAGTGAGGTTACAGATGATATAAATTTGGCTAACCTATTCATGGCAGCTTGAAAGCTTGAATCCACAATGTTTTGAGGTGTGCACAAATTAGAAGAAAATATTTCTCTAAAGATTAAGTTGGAGGATGCTTATTGGGAAGCTCTATTTTTTTTTTTTTTTCCACGTTTATTTATTTTTGGGACAGAGAGAGACAGAGCATGAACGGGGGAGGGGCAGAGAGAGAGGGAGACACAGAATCGGAAACAGGCTCCGGGCTCTGAGCCATCAGCCCAGAGCCTGATGCGGGGCTCGAACTCACGGACCGCGAGATCGTGACCTGGCTGAAGTCGGACGCTTAACCGACTGCGCCACCCAGGCGCCCCTGGGAAGCTCTATATTAATTTAAATCCTTGACACTGCCAGTTCCCAATGATAAAATTTTGAGTCTGCATTTTATCAAATCAGTTTGTTTAAAAAAACCCATTGATTACCCCTCTAAGTATGTGATTGAAAAAGAAAAGATTGTCAGATTCCCAAGCAGTCAGCACAATCCAGGAAAATGAATAATTTGGACAAACTCATACAGTTCATTGGAATGGTGGTCACCCTATTTCATGGTATTCAACTGTAGGTCCATATCCAGAAATATAGTATGTTATAATCTGCTGTCTTTCTCCTCTCCTCTCCCCCCCCTCTCCCCCCTCTCTCCCCTCTCCCCCCCTCTCCTCTCTCCCCTCTCCTCACACACACACACACACACACACACACACACACACACACCCATAACTATACTGACACAGTGTACACAGGATCTTTTTATTTGTACAAAGATCATAAACCAATAGAAGACAGTTTATAATTTTAGTGACTGATCACATTTACAATTTAGAAAGTAAACTGGCACCTGAGGTGTAGAGTATTGATTTTTCTCAAATAATCAGTCCATCGAATGATTCCATCAGAATCACTTAGGAGAGGTCTGTGTGGGTGCATATGTGTGAGTGTTTGGTGGTGGTGGTGGTAATTACAAGGTTTTAAAGCAGGCCTACCAGATCATTTATTTTACACTTACGGATAGGGTTCAGAAATCTGTACTTCAAGAAATCATCCCTTACTGTGCCCAGCTAGACTTGAGAATTTCTGGTGAAGCAGAATGGGCTAGGATCAGAAATATCCAATACTGTTCTTTGTAGTAGTCCAAGTAGGAGGCTTAAACATAGGTAGTTATGGCTGTTAGGAAACAATTAGGAACTAGTAATGCTAGGACTTCATGATGAAATAATATGGAGGTCAAAGGAGGTAGAGTTTTTGGACTTCCAGATACAATGGAGTAGCTAGTTTTAGATTAATCGTTCTTCCTATCTATATAAAATACCACCATCCCCCACTGCCAATAAAAAACAGGGAAGAGGCACTGGAGAACAGAAAAGCCAGGCCTTCAGGGTTGAAGATCCCATAAAAAAGGGAAATACATTGAGATAAGCCCTACAAATTTTGCCTTGGGACATTTCTCAGTTCTTAATGCATGGCATACAGACTGAAAAGAAAACAGAAGCCAAAAGCAGCCATTGGGTTAGAGAGACAAAAACTGGAGTTTGGGGCTACGAAACAGCCTGGGCTTGAGGACTAGATCCTCATGGATCTCAGAAGTAAGTTTACCTTCTTGCAAGTAATATCCACTTAAGGCATTTGCTAACTCCTGATTCATTTATGTACTTGGGCTCAGGCCTAGACAAAACAAGTGGATTTTTCACTACTCAGAATTAAGCAGTCTCACAGAGAAGGAAGGGACAACAATTGTCGTTCATGATCTTCAGGGAGGAGGAAGCCATGGTAAAAGGCTTTCAAGTTACCTCAGAAGGGTTATGTTCCAGAGGAAGAGCAAACCAAAATAGACCAACTGCAAATTACTATCGGGTGGTTGCTAATATTCTTCTATTTGCCAAAAGAAAACTAAATCCTTTCTGGAAGAAGATAATATCATACTGAGCTTTTGCAGTTTTTCATAAGATCTCAACTTTCAGTCAAAAATTTCAGACATTCCAGGAAACAGGACCAAATAATTAAGTGACAAGGGGGTGGGTACAGAAAGACAACATAAACATATCTACAAGTGATCTAGATATGGATTTTAAGATAACTATGACTAATATGTTCAAAATAGTCGAATTATAGAAAATTTATCCAAGAATTGGAATCTGTATGGAAGAATCAAGAGGAAACTTTAAAATTGAAAAATATAATAACTGAAATTAAGAATTTGATAGATGGGTTCAGCAGTAAATTAGATACACCAGAGGAGAGAATAGTGAACTGGAAGAAAGGTTCGTAGAAAATAGAATGAAACACAAAGAAAAACAATGAAAATTCAGAAAAACTTAAGGGATAAATGGGATATGCGGGAAAAAGTCTAACAAACTTTTTAGTCTTCCAGAGGAAAAAGGAATAAGGAAGGAACAATATTTTAAAGTTTTTAAACTGATGATAGATAACACAGTACAGATTCAGGAATTTCTGAGAACCCCAAGAAAGATTAATGAAAAGAAACCTTATTGGGCAAAGAAAATCAAGCTCCTAAAAAAACAAAGATTAAAAAAATCTTAAAATCAGAGGCAAAACAGGCAACTTCAAAGGAACAACAGTAAGCCAGGCACTGACTTCTGAATAGAAATGCTAAAAGCTAGACATGAGAATGAAATTTGTATCGTGCTTAAAGGAAATACCTACTAATCCAGAATTCTGCAATTAAAATTTCTGTGGAAAATGAAGGTTAAATAAATAGATTTTTACAAAAACAAAATTAGAGAGAATATGTTACTAATACATCAGTAGTAAACAATTAAAGGGAACTAATTTTTTAGATAGAAGGAAATTATCCTGTGCTGGAAAGAATGGAGAACACTAAAAGAGTATGTTGATCAATGTGAATGTGTATTGAGTATTTAAAACAATAGCATTTCTGTTACATAACACAATGCCTTTGAGTTTAAAATACTACAGAAGTTAAAATACGTGACAATATTAGGGTAAGGCAGGAAGAAATATAATTGACCCTTGTACAATGTGAAATTTAGGGATGCCACCTCCCATGCCCCCCAAACAATTGAAAATCCGTGTATAACTTTTGACTTAACTAATAGCCTACTGTTGACTGGAAGCCTTACTGATACCATAAATAGTTGATTAATACATATTTTGTATGTTATATGCATAATATTCTGTATTCTTACAAGAAATCTAGAGAAAAGAAAATGTTACTAAGAAAACCTTAAGGGAGAGAAAAAATATTTTTACAGTACTGTATTGTATGTATGTATTTATTTGTATTTTTAATTTTTTTAATCTTTATTTATGTTTGGGGGCAGGCGAACAGAGTGGGAGCTGGGGAGGAACAGAGAGGGAAAAACGGATCTGAGGTAGGCTCCAGTCTCTGAGCCATCAGCACAGAGCCCGACATGGGGCTTGAACTCACTGACCGCGAATTCATGACCTGAGCTGAAGTTGGACGCTTAACCAACTAGGCCCCCCAGGCGCCCTTGTATTTTTTTATTTTTATTTTTTAAAGTTTATTTGTTTTTAGAGAGAGAGAGAAAGAGCAAATGTGTGCCCACACAAGTGGGGAAGGAGCAGAGAGAAGGGAGGAGAGAGAGAATACCAAGCAGGCTCCTCACTGGCACAGTGCACTGTCAGCACACTGTCAGCACAGAGCCTGACACAGGGCTCAAACTCCCAAACCATGAGATTATGACCTGAGCCAAAGTCAGACACTTAACTGACTGAGCCACTCAGGTGCTCCTATTTATTTTTAATTTTATTTTCAACGTTTATTTATTTATTTATTTTTTTATTTTTGGGACAGAGAGAGATAGAGCATGAACGGGGGAGGGGCAGAGAGAGAGGAAGACACAGAATCGGAAACAGGCTCCAGGCTCTGAGCCATCAGCCCAGAGCCCGACGCGGGGCTCGAACTCACAGACCGCGAGAACGTGACCTGGCTGAAGTCGGACGCTTAACCGACTGCGCCACCCAGGCGCCCCCTTTTTTTTTCAACGTTTATTTATTTATTTTTTTTTTGTATTTTTAATTTTAAATCAAACTCTTCACCCAACATGGGGTTTGAACTCATGACCCCAATATCAAAAGTTACATGCTCTACCTACTAAGGCAGTCAGACTCCCTAGTACTGTACTGGGTTTATTGAAAAAATTCTCTGTATAAGTAGACCCACGCAGTTCAAATCCATGTTGTTAAGGACCAGCTGTGTATACAGTTGAAACCTTTGCATTACATGGGAATTGGTAAAAGTACTAAGTCAAGGGCATGTTGTGATATTTAGGGCAGTGGTTATTTTAACACACCAGCATGTATCAGAATAACTAGGAGGACTTGTTAAAACCGAGGTTGCTGAGCCTCAGAATTTCTGATTTAGTACATTGGATTGGGGTCTGAAAATTTGAATTTTTTTTTTCTTTTTTTAAGATTTAAGCAGTCTCCACACCCAGCATGGGCCTGGAACTCACAACCTTGAGATCAGAAGCCACATGTTCTACCAACTGAGCCAGCTAAGCATCCCTGAAAATTTGAATTTCTAATAGTACTCAGATACTTGTCCTATTTTTTCTTACTACAAGAAGAGTAAAAGAATATAAAATAAGCAGGGAAAAATAATAAATCCAGAAGTAGACACAAAAGGAGAAATAAATGAGCAAAGAAGAGATAGAGAAATAGGAAAATAAATATGTATTCAGATTGAATTATGTTGGGAAATGTAAATGAACAAAATATTCCATTTAAAAGTCAAAGATTGTCAGACTGGATAAAAAAGTAAAATTCAACTTATGTGCTACTTACAAGAAGTATTTCTTAAAGGACAAGACACATTACTGAAAATAAAGATACTTTATTATGAAAAAGGATCATTTTAGTAATGCTAAATTTGTCGGCCTTTTAAAGCCAACAAAACTAAAAGGAGAAATAGATAAGTCCTTGATCAGAGGAAGATTTTAACATATGTCTCTCTATAACTCCTGGAAGAAGCAGATCAAAATTAAAACATAACAAATCAAACAAATCCCATTAAAGATAGAGAAGATTTGAATCATGAAATTAGGAATTTGACCCATTTGATATATATAGAATATTTCATTTAACAATTGCAGAATATACATTTTTAAGTGCACATGGAATATTTACCAAAATTGATCATGTAATACTGATGAATGCTAGACCATAAAGAAGTCTCAACAAATTTCAGAAGACCATCGTACAGTGTATCTTTTCCAGCACAGGGGAATTTAAGTGGAAATAATAACAAATAGGTATTTAGAAAATTACCTAAAGTTTGCAGATTAAGCAGTATAGTTATAAATAACCCAGGATCAAGAAAGAATCATAATAGAAATTAGAAAATACTTAAAGAAACATAAAATATGAAAGCCTGTAGAATGCAGTTGAAGTATTAGCCTAAATGCATGTACTAGAACAGAAGAAAGATTGAATATTAATGATTTAAGCATCTAGATAAAGATCAAAATAAATCTGAAGAAGATGAAGGTTATAAATAAGTCAGCAAGCAAGAAGTTGATTCTTTGTAAGGATTAATAAAATTTCTAGCCAAGGTGGGATAACAAGGTCTAAATTTACTTTGCTACCTGAAACAATTGAAAAAATAGAATATGTGCAACAATGGTTTTTAAGAGATTGGGCCATAGGACAGTGATCCCTGAGAAATTGTGAACAAATAAGGTCAGCCCTATGATTGTCCTAGCTTACTGTCTGGAGAAAGTTTCCAAGGTACAGAGGTCTCCCTGAGTAGAGCATGTGGATCTAGGAGATCATGGAATCTCCAGGGTGGCTAGAGTTCACAGGGCAGCATATCAGAGAAGAGAAAGCTGCGCCAAGGGAGAATTCCAGTGATCTACAAAAGGTCTCCTTGAGTCTTCAGCTGAGTACTTATCAGTGCATGAGTAAGGAAGACAAGGGAAAGAACCACCTGAAAGGATTAGTGTGGATAATTACTGATATTCCTATAGGGCCAGGCATAGTAACTTTCACACAAGAGTGAAGTGCTTCATAATTCACAGGTCATTAGGTAAGGTACTCATGAGTTTGCTTTAATAGTGGAATAAAATTAGCCCTAGACTAAAACGCTGCTCTGGTCCTGTCTACACACCTTCAAAGCAAAACCCAAGAAGATCGGTCTATTTTCAGATAAATCAGTTTTTTAAATTTGATTTTGATTTTTTTCATATGTAATTCAGAGGCCATTATAAAATTTCGCCTTTTAAAGTTTATAATTCAGGAGTTCTTGGTATATTCACAAGGTTGTGCACCTGTTAACCACCATCTAATTCCAGAACATTTTCATCACCCCAAAAGAAAACCCTGTACCTATTAGCATTCATTCCCTATTCCATCCATTTCCTGTAACTGTTAATTTACTTTCTAACTCTATGAATTTGCCTATTTTGGACATTTCGTATAAATGGAATCCTATAATAAATATGTGACCTGTTACATCTGATTTCTTTCACTAACCACATTTTCAAGGTTCAGCCATGTTGCAGCATATATCAGGACTTCGTCCCTGTTGTCAAATAATTTAACTGTGTTCCAGAATAAAGCTCAAGAAAATTTACAAGAATACAAAACTGTCTAGCACTTAACAGTGTAAAGTTCACAGTGGTCTGGCATCCAATAAAAAATTACCAGGCTGGCAAGAAGTAGTAAAAAAAAACAACCCATAATGAGGTGAAAATTAATCAGAACTGACCCAGAAATAACACAGGTGATAGAATTAGTATAAAAGGACATAGACAATTACTGTAAGCCAAGATACAGAAATAACCGAAGTGTCTATCAGTGGATGAATGGGTAATGAAGCTGTGTGTGTGTGTGTGTGTGTGTGTGTGTGTGTGTGTGTGTGTGTAGACACGAAATAGAATATTATTTAGCCATGAAACGCAAGTTCTGCCATTTACGACAACATAGATAGACCTTAGGGCATTATACCAAGTGAAAGATACATACTGTATTTGTATGTGGAATCTTAAAAGGCCAAACTCCTAGAAACAAAGTAAAACGGTGGTTACCAGGGGGCTATCAGGTGGCAGAAATGGAAAAATGTTGGTCAAAAGGTACAAACTTTCAGTTATAAGATGATTGAGTGTGGAGGATCTATTGTATAGCGTGGTGATTATTGTTAACAGTATTGTATTCATGTGTACATGAAAGCTGGCTAGGTGAGTAAATCTTAAATATACTCATCATAAAACGGAAATGGTAATTATGTTAGTTGATGCAAGAGTGGTATTTATTTTGGAGTACATAAGTGTATCAAATGAACACCTTGTATACCTTAAACTTTTATGTTCTATCTCAAAGTTGGAAAAAGCCCAGTTATTATAACTGTATTCATGGAGGAGCTAAAGGATAGGTTGAACATTTGTATAGACACATGGAAGATATTTTTTTTAAATACAAATCAAACTTCTTAGAGATAAAAATTATGTCTGACTTGAAAAATACACTTGATGGAATTAACAGCAGATAAGACAGAAAGATGATTGACCTTGAAAATATAGCAGTAAAAGTTAGACAAAATGAAATACGTGAAAAGACTTTAAAAAAGTACATACATAGAGTATTAGCACTGGTCACAACTTAAAGCAACCTAATATATGTGTAATTGAAGTTCCTAATGGAACTCTGGATCTACGGAAAGGAATTAGGACTAGAAATGGTAATGACATGAGTAAATATAAAGCTTTTTCTTTTTTCTTTTTTTTTTTCTCAACGTTTTTATTTATTTTTGGGACAGAGAGAGACAGAGCATGAACGGGGGAGGGGCAGAGAGAGAGGGAGACACAGAATCGGAAACAGGCTCCAGGCTCCGAGCCATCAGCCCAGAGCCATCAGCCCAGAGCCTGACGCGGGGCTCGAACTCACGGACCGCGAGATCGTGACCTGGCTGAAGTCGGACGCTTAACCGACTGCGCCACCCAGGCGCCCCAAGCTTTTTCTTTTTAATCTAAATCTCTTTAAAAAATAATAAACTTTTTCTTATTATTTAAAAAAAAATGTTTTATGTTTATTTATTTTTGAGAGAGAGACAGTGTGAGCAGGGGAGGGGCAGAGAGTGAGGGAGACACAGAATCCGAAGCAGGCTGCAGGCACTGAGCTGTCAACACCAACACGGGGCTTGAACCCAGGAACTGGGAGACCGTGACCTGAGCTGAAGTCAGAGGCTTAACTGACTGAGCCACCCAGGCACCCCGATAATAAACTGTTTAAAGTAAAGATAACAAAAGTATGTTGTGGGTTTATAACATGTAGAAATAAAATATAGGACAACAGTAGTACTCAGGCAGGTAGAGGAGAAATGGAAGTGTTAGGAAAGAAGTATTAAATAAACTTTGAGTAAGCAGAAACAAAGCTATTATAGGTGACATGATTGTTTATATGGAAAATTCAGAAAAATCTACAGATAAACTCAGAACTAATAAATTAACAAGGTCTTGATATCAGTATTAGATTTTAGAAATCAATTACATTTCTCTATATGAGTCAGACAGAAAATAAAAAGATGACACTTAAGTTAGCTTTCAAAAACATCAAATACCTAGGATTAAATGGGAGATGAACTCTACACAGAAAACTATAAAAAAAAGACTCAGAAAAATAAATTATAGAAAGAACAAAATAATAATTAAAAAAAAAATTTAAGAAAAAAAACCCCAGAGAAAACAAAGGAAGTATAAATAAACGTATGTATAATTTTCATTGAGAAGATTATTATAAAGTCAGTTTTTCCTAAATTGATCTGTAGATTAAAATCTCAATCAAAAGTCCCCTATGCTTTTTGGGGGGGAAGGGAAGGGAATAGAAAATGACTAACTGATCTTAAAATGTAAATGGGAATCCAAATGGCAAATGATAGTTGAAGAAAATGTTGAAGAAAAAGATAAATGGTAGAGGATTTATATTTATACTTCCAAATATCAAGAGTAAGCCTACAATAATTGAAAGAGTGATATTGGCATAAGAGTCCACAAATAGACTTAAGGAACAGAACTCAGTGATGTCTTTGAACGTACGGTGCTGGATCAATAGGGAAATCAGATTTTCCATTCACAAAAATCAGTTCGAGATGGATCTGAGATACAAATATAAATGATAAAACCATAAAACTCTCAGTTGGAAGAAAAAAAAGGAATTTTAAGAAATGTAATGAGGTAATAAAGATTTAAGAGTAGATATTAGTGTAACAGAAAATAAAGCTTTGTGTAATCCTTTAATTTTACTATAAAAGGACAGAAAAGCATACATTGTATGATTCCATTTATACTTAGTTCAAAAACAGGAAAACCAGCCAATAGTGGTAGAAGTTGGTATAGTGGGTGCCTGTGACAGAGAAAGGGATGGATAATGACTAGCTGGTGAATGGGAGAGCACCTGAGTGGGCCTTCTGGAATGCTGGTAATGTTCTATATCAGGTTCTGTGGTCTTTGGACACCTAGGTAACTAAGACCCTTTTAGGGATTCCATGAGGTCAAAACTATTTTTATAATAATACTATAATACTATTTGTCTTTTCCTTTATTTTTGTATTTTCATTGATGGAGCAAAAGCAGTAGTATCTAAATGTTAGCACAGATCAAGGCAGTGACACCTAAGTATTAATAGTCATTGTATTTTTGCTGCCCACACCCTTCAGATTAAAATAAAGAACAGTTTTACTTAAAGATTTCTTTGGTGAAGCAGGAAAAATAGTTTTATTAAGTTGTGACCTTTGAGTACATGTCTTTTTAACATTCTTTGTAATGAAATGGGAAGTATGCATAAAACACTTAGACTACATGCTGAAATACCTGCCTGTGGTTGTTTTGTGTGGTTGTTTGAGGTGGATGTGAAGCCAACTGCTTTGTTCGTGGATCATAGGGTTCCTTAGGGTTGAGGGAGAGGGGCAGAAGGAGAGAGAGAGGGAGAAAATCCTGAACAGGCTCCACACTCAGTGCAGAGCCACACACTGGGCTCAATTCCATGACCCTGGAATCATGACCCGAGCCAAAATCAAGAGTTGGACGGAGCCACCCCTGTGCTCCAGGATCATTGTTTTTACTTGAAAGAACAGTTGACACTGATTATTCAGATTTGGGTATTTGGCAGGTGTTTTCTTGGTAATGAACATAGTGAATCTGTCACCTCCAGGAAAACTGTTGGCAGTATCCTTTGCCAATGGTAAAATTTGAGCTTTGAAGCAAAAAGTAGAAGTTTGGAACACTTGTATCCACCACAAAAGACTTCTAATGAGATCATTGGTGATGTTAGCAAGTATGATGTTTTGATGTTGTGTAATGAAATGTGTCCGTATTTAGAAGATCTGTATAACAATGAACGAGTATTTTCCATATGGCAGTGAATAATGTTACAAAACCATGCATAGATGAACGATCCATTCACAATACAGGGTCGAACAGTGGACTTTAATGTATCAGAGTATGAAAAATTTAGTGGTATGTTTTCAGGTCCACATTGCAACTAATCTTTAAAAAATTGTCATTTGTCCTGTTTTGGTATGGTATCAAAAAAGTCCATCCACAATGATCTGAAAGTCTGTTAAAATATTCTTCCCTTTTCCAAATATATGTGTGTGTGTGTGTGTGTGTGTGAGAGAGAGAGAGAGAGAGAGAGAGAGAGAGAGAGAGAGAGAGAGAGATTGGGCTTGCTTTCTATAGTTGCACCTAAACAACTTACTGCAGCAGGAAAGAGAATCTAGTGGTTTTCTGTTAAGCCAGGCATCGAGATTTACAATAATGTAAACTAAAGGAACTCATCTAATTTTATTTGTTTATTGGGAGAAAATATTTCTTATGTTAACATTTAGTTGGGTTTATAATTGTTTTAAGTTAATGAAAAATGTGTTTTAATATACAACATGCTAATTATTAGTAGATACATCAGCACAAACAGAAAGTTCCTTGACTCTCCAATTTTTAAGACTGCAAAAGTGTTCCAAGATCAGTTTGAGAACTGTTCTATACTTTGTTCTGGCTGGTGATTACATAAGTAGCCCACTTTGTAATAAATTAGTAATTTGTGCACTTTACTCTGTGTACGTGTTACATTTTAATAAAAAATGTTTATCCTTCTTCCAGATAAGATTTTGTCCAAGATTTCTGACTTGAGTGATAGGTAACTGAGCATGGACAGGACAGAGTGATCGGCTAAGAAAATTACCATAGGATGCTTGTAATTTGTTGGGCTAGGAGCCTATAAGGTTGATTTTTTTTTTTTAATGAAATTTATATTGGAAGTATTTACCAGAAAAATCTTTGCCAGAGTTTCCTTTATTCCCTCTTAGTTTTTCTTATATTCTTTTCCCTATTTAGTTCCTAGGCATGTATTGTTCCTAGCTGATGTTGAATGAGGAACAGTTTGGTTTTGCCTTAAGTATAGAGGCATACATACCCAGTTTTTTACATATTTGGCCTCTTGGCAAATATTTGTAGCATTTAGCATGACTCCATTTTTAGCATAAACAGAAGGATGGTGATAGGTCAATTGGTTATTAAGTTAGCAAATATTTATTAACTGTATACTGGTAGAAAGCACTATGTTGGTTATGATTACTTATTGGGGACTTAAGGAGCTAACAGTCTAATAGTGGATAAAAATTTGATAAAAATTAGTTATACCATACAGCTAAATGTATTGTGCCCATGGAAATAGCATAGAAAGGAAAGTTGGTAGTAGCATCTGAAGAGAACCTTGAATTATACTTAGGCTAGTTAACTGTTTTAAAAAATCTCATTTTTATTGGTTTCTAATTAAAAATTATATTACTTATTTTAAACAAACTTGAGCATTGTAAAAATATCAGTGATAAGTCTTCAGGAATACCCAGCCACCTGCCAATTAACCATTGTTAACAGCTTGATTTATAGACCTTAACATCTAATGTTTATATTAGCATCTTGTTATTTTTAATTAGGGTTTTTTTTGTTTGTTTTAGTGTTTATTTTTGAGACAGCGACAGAGCATGAGTGGGGGAGGGGCAGAGAGAGAGGGAGACACAGAATCCGAAGCAGGCCCTGGGCTCTGAGCTGTCAGCACAGAGCCTGACATGGGGCTTGAACTCCTGTACCGTGAGATCATGACCTGAGCCAAAGTCGGAAGCTTAACCGACTGAGCCACCCAGGCACCCCTTCATCTTGTTATTTTTAAAAATTAGATCATATACCTATGAGTTTGCAAATGTGTTACTGTTGAGTTTCCACTTTTCAATAATACAACCACTATGATGCCTGTGATTTTTAAAAATTCCTTTTTTGTGTTTTTTTGATGCCTAAGATTTTTTTTTTTTTTTTTTTCAGAGAGCTTGTGCCCATGCACGCACATGAGTGGAAAAGGGTCAGAGAGAGGGGAAGAGAGAGAATTCCAAGCAGGCTCTGTGCTAACAGCCCCAACATGGGGCTCAGTCACACAAAATGTGGCATCATGACCTGAGCTGAGATCAGGAGTCGGACGCTTAAATGACTGAGCCACCCAGGCACCCTGATGCCTAAGATTTTGACAGAAGAGAATAACAGTTTTGTTTAAGGCTTGAGTAAAAATAAATGTATGCATTGTAGAAATATTTAACAGTAAAAATCTACAATCCCCTTATTGAATGTTGATGAACTAATTATACCTGAAAATATATCGAATTTATGTACTTCTAGATATGATATGTTTTTCAGTTTGAGAGTAAGTTATTTATTTAATGGTGAACATGGAGTTAGCAATGAAGGGCATGGAGTTGGGGTAGGTAAGCAGCAAAAGAAAGACTGCTAACATTTTATCCTCCTGCCATATACCAGCCTAATTGTATTTTTGTAGAGTTGCTTAAAAAGTACTCTTTTCAGTGGGAACTACTTATGCAAATGTTTTTTTCTTTTCTAGGTAACATTGTACAACACTGATCAGGATGGTAGTGATAGCCCACGCAGTAGCCTTAACAACAGTCTCTCAGATCAGAGTTTGGCATCTGTTAATTTGAACAGTGTTGGAAGTGTGCATAATTATACACCGGTAAGTCTTGATGAAGTTAACATCTTTGTTAAGTACTCCTTTAGTGCTTAAAACTAAACCAGATATCATTGAAGTGCATATAAAAAGTGAAAATGTGTATTTTTCACAATCAATTCATTAGCTTAGATAAGTAGAGCAGATTCCTACCTTGACAGTGTATTAATTGGTACTTATATTTTACCAGGTTAGATACAAATATATGGTTGTATGATGTTTTATTATTTTGGTCTACTTTATCTGTTCTGTGTCCAAATGAAAAGTAATTGGAATAGGAAAAAAAAATTGTACTTCAGTCTAGCAAAGCTATACTTGATGATACTTTACAGTCCTTGGTAAAAGAGTTTAGAAGATGTACATATCACCTCGTTTTCCAGCTGTAGGTCTGAGAGGGGGGTTCTACAAACCACAAAGGTTAGGATGACTTGGTACCCAGTTGTTAAGCAGCCTTATATTTTTAATTTTAGTCTGGAAAACAAAGCTATGCTATTAAGGGACCTGTGTGTGCTGATTTTGTTACCTATAATAAGAACATGACCCTTGTGTTATTTGATACCTCTTTTCAAATCGTCTGGCAACTGTCCTCCCTAGAAGATAGAACAGAGCTCAAGAGCCATATACTATGCTGTTCTTTGGTTTAAATTTGGTCTCACTAGTTCAGTCCCTATCCCAGATTGAGTAAATAGGCAAAACCTTATACAGGATAAAGATACACAGGGGTGGGAGGAACCTTACATAAGAAAATAACTCCAGGGAAACCAAACTGAAAGAGCAGAATTAAAATTCACATTGAATGTAAAAAAACAAAAGGTGGCTCTGCAAAACTGTTTTCAGTGCTCTGGGGAAAAAAATATTCTTTCAGAATGCAGAAGTAACATAATGGAATAACAGTTATGTAAAAGAAGGTACTAGATCTGGAGAATTGAGAATTATAGGTGTCCCCGAAGAAGCAGCTAGAATAGTTAGTATAGAAGCAGTTTTCAGAAGAAATAGAGATTATAAAAGGGTTACTGAGCTGTAGGAAAAGTTA
This sequence comes from Lynx canadensis, assembly GCF_007474595.2. Lineage (NCBI taxonomy): Eukaryota > Metazoa > Chordata > Mammalia > Carnivora > Felidae > Lynx > Lynx canadensis. The sequence goes on along the minus strand of NC_044310.1, from coordinate 32,576,659 downwards.
ATGGGGAAAAACCTATACCTAGACACATCATGACACATTTTAAAATTTCAAAAGTAATCATCCATATAAATACTCTGGTAGAAGAAATAAGATATATTCAAAGAAACACAAATCATACTTCTGGAATGCTAAGTATCAGAGGATAATGGAATACTTCATGTAGAGTTTTGAGGGAATAGGTTTGGATTATGTCCAGCTAAATTTGCATTCATGTATGAACTCAAGAGAGAGACCTTCTTTGATACATGGAGCTTAAAAAGCATCCTACCTTTGTTTTCATGTACCCTTCCTAAAAAACCTTACTTTGCTGATCAAGAGATGAACTAAATTAAAGCATTCAGTAATGATGAAGTCACGATATAAAAGGATTGGTTGGTGCATTGAAGCAAACTAAGCAAAGATTTAATGATTTTAAGTTGCTTTTAAAATAATGTGAATGTAGGAAATCTTGACAGCAAACAGAATCAAAGAACACAGAGTATGGTATCAGAAAATAAAAGGAAAGGAAAAAATTAAATTTGTAGAACTAGGTGACAGAAGAACAAACCTATCTGTGTACACGTAGGAGGGTTAAACTTCGCTATGAAAAGCCAGACATTGTAGACCACTCTTACTTATTTTTTTAATGTTTATTTATTTTGCGAGAGAGAAATAGCAATCAGGGGAGGGACAGAGAGGGAGGGAGACAGAGAAACCTAAGCAGGCTCCGTAGTGCCCTTGCAGAGCCGGACGCAGAGCTCCAACTCACGACCCATGAGATCATGACCTAAGGTGAAATTAGGAGTCGGATGCTTAACTCACTGGGCCACCTGGGTGCCCCTAGACTGCTCTTTTTCACTTAACAAGACACCAAGTGGTCATCAAACACTTCCTAAACAATAGTATAGCACCAGCTGCTGGTTGGGCTTGTCACAGGTGTATAGATTGAGCCTGTAATGACACAGTGAGCCCAGATGCACTGGGACAGTGTTACTACTTATGTATAAGCCAGATCAGTATGGTGTCAGCTCTCCACATCCCACAGGATGATTCCAAACTAGGGGAGCCAGGTGACAGACTTCACAAGTGGTGGGTCACTGTAGTGCAGGAACACATTCCATACTGCAACTAAGCAGTTGTATAACTTGCAGCTGTACCCTAAGAGGGTAAAGTAGAAAGTCCCCTGCCTCGCTGGAAATAGGGAGGCAGATGAGAAACTGTCTCGTGGCAACTTCCTGCAAGGTAGAGAGGGGGATGAGAAACTGCCCCATGGCTGCCTCCCACAAAATAGGAAGGCAGATGAGAAATGGATGAGAACTTGCTCCTCATAAGACCACTCACATTCCGTGTTCCAGGATAATCGCCACAGCTTAGGTCATCCTGCCATTGAGCCTTGCCTCCATGGCCTGTGTAGAGATGTGTAATGTTGCCAATGTGTCAGTGCCAGTACCACCCCTTGATAAAATCTTTAAGAGATACAGATGATCATTTTTTATTTTATTTCTAGTTGTGCTGCCTTCAACGATAACTCTTATTTTTTAGGTAGTTATGCTGTTTTTTTTTCTTTGCGTAGCTCAAAGCCAGGCTGTATTTGTTTTTCTCAGAATCTTCTTTACCTGTTACCTTTCGTTTCTTATTTCCCCTTGGTTTCATTTGAAACAATTTTCTCTAGAAATGGAGAGTTAGGTGTATTGAAGCTCCTTGCTGCTTTGGGCAGTGCCATACAACCTGACTCACAGTATTTGAGTTTAAATACTTAAAGATTTAAGTTAAGTTTAAGTTTAAGTTAAGTTTAAGTTTAAGTTTAAAGATTAATTGAATAAATGAGAAATGTTAGTAATACCCTAATAGAGTGGAGTTGGAGACGAAATTGCTTCAGAAGAATCAAGATGAAGATTTTACAGAAACTGGAAGGGTTCCAGGCCTGGCTCATCATTTATTAGTGTGATCTTGGGAAGGTCATTGAACTTCTTTGAACTCTTTCCCCTCTTTTATGAGATGTGGTGGTTGGGTTAGATTTCTGTGGTTCTTTAAAATCCAAGTTAACAATTTTGTGGTCTTGTCCTTTATGTGTACCCAACTTAACAGAGAATGGGAAAGCCAAAGACAGGGACAATATTCAAATAGTTTCATTCCTGTATTGTATGTAACAAACCAATTCTGATGTATAGAGCTACTAAATTAGTGGTATTTTCTTTTAACGTTAGGTGACAAACCATCCAGAACCGGTCTCTCAGTCATTAACTCCTCAACAGCAGCCACAGTACAACCTTCCCGAACGAGACAAACAACTACTTTTCTCAGAGTATAATTTTGAAGATCTCAGTGCCTCATTTCGGAGCCTTTATAAGTCAGTTTTTGAGCAGTCACTTAGTCAACAAGGTGAGTTTGTTTTCTTGGGGGTGAGGGTTGTTTTATTGAAGTGTAATTGACATACATATCCTATTAGTTTCAGGTGGACTTTTTTAAATACCTTTTTTGTAAAGTAAAGTTTTTTAAAAATTTAATTTATTTTTTAAATTTACATCCAAGTTAGTTAGCATATAGTGCAACAGTGATTTCAGGAGTAGATTCCTTTTTTTTTTTTTTTTTTTTTAATGTTTATTTATTTTTGAGAGAGAGACAGAGCATGAGTGGGGGAGGGGCAGAGAGAGAGGGAGACACAGAATCCGAAGCAGGCTCCAGGCTCCGAGCTGTCAGCACAGAGCTCAGTGTGGGGCTCAAAGTCACAAACCGTGAGATCATGACCTGAGCTGAAGTCGGACGATTAACCGACTGAGCCACGCAGGCGCCCCCAGGAGTAGATTCCTTAATGCCCCTACCCATTTAGTCCATCCCCCCCACACAACCCCTCTGTTTGTTCTCCATATTTAAGAGTCTCTTATGTTTTGTCCCCCTCCCTGTTTTTTAATTATTTTTGCTTCCCTTCCTTTATGTTCATCTGTTTTGAAAAAAAAAATTTTTTTTTTAACGTTTATTTATTTTTGAGACCGAGAGAGACAGAGCATGAACGGGGGAGGGTCAGAGAGAGGGAGACACAGAATCTGAAACAGGCTCCAGGCTCTGAGCTGTCAGCACAGAGCCCGACATGGGGCTCAAACTCACGGACTGAGAGATCATGACCTGAGCCGAAGTCCGCCGCTTAACCGACTGAGCCACCCAGGCGCCCCTGTTCATCTGTTTTGTATCTTAAAGTCCTCATATGAGTGAAGTCATATGATATTGTTGTAAAGGAAATTTTTATTGAAAAATCTTTTTAAGGCTTATTTTCACATAGCAGCTGTTACATTTCTTTAATGGTTGAACAGTATCATCATGATCAAACTGAATATTCTTTGTGCCTTTACTGTGCCCTGTGTATATTTATATAATAGCACAAGAATGCAGATCAGTTTCATCTTGCATACTTACTTCACTTCCTAGTGGTGTCCTGGAGGAGTGCTGTGTGAAGAGTTCTGACACTGCATCTGTGCCCTGTGGGGGAGGCTGCCATGGTTAATTAGCGTCTGGCATGTGAAGTGTTTGAGTGGTAAATGTTGCACTACAGGAATAGATGTGCCTTGCCTTTCTGTACCACTATTAGCAAAGAGATAGCTGTTGGAATACGGTAGCACCAAGTCTGTAATTTAATGTGTGGCACTTATAAGTGAACACTATAGGATCACCATTTTATACAACACACTTAAATCATATTTTAGCAATAAAAGTGATTTTGGTTGAGATGCTCTGTTGGCATCTCAGTCAAATGCTAGATTGTTCTGTTATGTGTTACTGTCCTTTAGCTGCTAGTTTAATTCTAATCAGAGTCATGTGATAGGATCAAGATGTTGCATTGTCCTTCCTCCATAAAATACTAGAAATTGTTGGGAACTCTACTATTAAAGTACTTCCTAATTGCTTCGTTTGACAAATTATTTCTGCCCCAACTCAGAGAGCGTACCTGTGCACAGCAGTGAATAAAATAGACAAAAATCCCTGTGTTTATAGTTTACATTTTAATGATTATCATTGTCAGATACTATGAAAGTTAGTTATATGCATCAATGAGTATCAGTAACTTGTACAGGAAGTTGGTTTTTCTGGTTAAGGTAAGATTCATGTATTTTTCTCAAGTTTTCTTTTAAATTTTCTTTCCAGAAAAGTGCAAAAGGGACTAATACAAGATTTTGCTAGCAGATCCAGCTGTGGTGATCATATTAGAAAAATACTGGCTTTGCCCTGCGTCGGGCTCTGTGCTGACAGCTCGGAGCCTGGAGCCTGCTTCAGATGATGTGTCTCTCTCTCTGTTCCTCCCCCGCTCACACTCTATCTGTCTCTCTCAAAAATAAATAAACATTAAAAAAAGAGAGAGAAATACTGGCTTTGAAATAGCAATGGCAAGAATTTCTGAAACCGCTAATGATATTTCATCACACTAAATTTTTTTTTTTTAAAACAATTTGGGATTGAAAATGGAATAGATCATATCTGGGTTCCCTTTTAAAATGGTAAGATGTTATTGGAAATAGATAATGAAGTAACTGCTTTCTTTTATGTGACTGTAATAACCTTGTAGATTCCCTGTAAATAACAGTTCTTTCCAGGGCCAAGGCAAGAACTTAACTCTTCCGTGTATAAAATCTTAATTTGTTAGGTTTTGAGGTTATCTTACAATGTACTCTAATGCAATTTTGCTATTCAAAAAAAATTTAGTTTATTTTTTGAGAGAGAGAAAGAGCAGGGGAGGGGCAGAGAGAGAAGGAGAGAGAGAGAGAATCCCAAGCAGGCTCCCCACTGTCAGCACAGAACACAGTGCAGGGCTCGAACCCATGAACCGTGAGGTCATGACCTGAGCTGAATTGAGAGTCGGATGCTTAACCGACTGAGCCACCCAGGTGCCTCTAATGTAATTTTACTATTAATGGGGAGTATGAGAATAATATCACTTTTGTTTAAAAGGTTTGATTCTTTTACTGACTGGCACTACGCTTCAAGATTTTATTTTTCATTTAATAAAATTTTTCTTGTGTTTGGTTCAGTAAAATGTGTTATGTGCCATCCTTTGGGATCTGAAAGTAGCGTAGTCATGTAGAACAAAATATTGGAGTAAGATTTCTTAAAATGAATGTCTACCTGCAAACCAAAAGTACATTATTTTTAACATTAGGTGCTTCTGGTCTAATCATCATTATCATCATAGCAGCTAACATTTACTGAGCTCATCCGCACCCTGCACTTGCACCATGGCATTTAATCCTCACGATTCTGTGAAATAGATATATCATACCCATCTATAAGTGAGGTAATGGTGGCTTGCAGAGGTTAATAACTTTTCAAAGTTACCAAGCGTGCAGATGGCAGTACAGAGACTTGAATCCTTACTTTCCGGTGCTGTAAATCATGCAGTCTTAGTCCCTAAAGTGTACATGTCTCAAGAATACTCCATAAGCCAAATGAAGAAGCAGTGGAGGTGGCTGTTTTGTTTCTCTTAGTTTTAAGAATTCTGGCTACCTTTGACTTAAGAGTTTCTGGAGTAGTCAAAGAGTTCAGAAATAACAGGGCCTTATTTTCCTCTCCACCTCTGTCAAAGCCTTTGGTCTTCAGGCCTGTAGAGAACCATCCTGGATGTAACCCAACACCTTTCCCACTTTTCCCCTAACATTTACTCAGTCTTTCAAGACTTTGTCTCAGATACTGCCTTTTTAAGGGAAAAAAAATTTTTTTTTTGCATTTATTTAGTTTTGAGAGACAGAGACAGAGCACACATGGGGGAGGGGCAGAGAGAGAAGGAGACACAGAATCCAAAGCAGGCTCCAGGCTCTGACCTGTCAGCACAGAGCCCGATGCGGGGCTTGAACCCATGAACCGTGGGATCATGACCTGAGCTGAAGTCGGATGCTTAACCAATGGAGCCACCCAGGCGCCCCTCAGATACTGCCTTTTTAAGGACAGCTTTTCCATATCCCAGCCCTTTCCTAACTGAATCGGCAAGAGGCAGAATTCCTGTGTGCCTTCTGTATACTTCTGCCTTAGTACTTATGTTATTGGACATAACCTCCTTGAGTGTCTGTCCTTCTTCTAGGCCATGGGCTACTTGAGGGCAGAGCCTGGTGTTTCTTAACTCTTCTCAGTGATTCCAGAGTCTGGTGTTCAGTGGATGTTCCATCAACACTTTTTAAACCGAACTGGCATTGTTTCCTGAGGATGTGTACCTCTGCTCTGTAAACGTCTGTTTATTTTGTAAACGTCTGCCACAAAATAACAACTGAAATCTGACCCTGAATGCTCTTGCTTCTCTGACTATGTCTAGGTTTGATGACCATCCCTTCCGAATCTTCCCAGCAGTCCCACACCTCGTGTCCATATCAGCACTCTCCTAGCAACACAGTGAGCTCTCATCCACACAGCAACCAGAGCAACCTGTCCAACAATCATGGCAGTGGCCTCAGCACCACGGGCAGTAATTCAGTCGCACAGGTCTCACTGCCTCACTCCCAGATGCATACACAGCCGTCTCCACACCCATCCCATCGACCACATGGTTTGCCACAGCATCCACAGCGTCCCCAGCACCCGGCATCGCACCCGCAGCAACACAGCCAGCTCCAGCCCCCTCACCCCCAGCACCCCTCTCCACATCAACACGTACAGCACCATCCGAACCATCAACATCAGCCGTTAACACATCAGGCGCCGCCACCCCCACAACAGGTATCCTGTAATTCTGGTAAGTTGGTGTCTCCTGACTTGTGTTTGGCTAACTGTGAATTAGGATATGTTCTTTGTTATCTGGGGCTTATATATATTTACTACCAAAACTCTTCTCTCTTCTCCTTTTGTGTTTCCTTGCTGTAATCCTGTAGTTGTAACTCACTGAATCCATACATTGTATCAGATTTTTGTGGTTAAAATTTATCATGACATCATAGGCAGACTCAGTAACCTTGTAGGTTTTGGTTTTAACTCTTGTTTGTTCTTCTGGAAAATAAGTGTTTTTGTGATCATTTGAAAGAAGAATGGGATGCACAGTCTGTCTACAATCTATTGTGATTCAGTGTGGTATAGAAGAAAGAGTATAGATTTGTGTCAGAAAAACGTGTATTTGAGTCCTCATTATGGCTCTTATGATCTTTCGTGTATTTCTCTTAGTCTTATTATTTTCTCATCTATACATATGGAACTAAAGTACCCTGATATACAGTGTTGTTATGAGGATTGCATTGAGAATACAAATAGGAAATGCCTCGTCAGGTACCTAGCCTTTAAGTATTCAGAGAATGTTCCCACTCTTCCTTTCTTCTCTTATTCCTGCCAAGTATCTCATTTTAGAAAGATAGATTGCAAAGGAAGAAGACATTCTTCACGTTCTCATTTTTAAAAAATCTATTGCTCTTAAGATAGGTCTTGATAGTTTCTGGTGACATGCTTAATTGACATTGCTTATAGACCAGGCATCTCTCTGTACTGCAGCACTCCCAAGGGGTGCCACAGACATAGACTACAAGGTGATTGGGGCCCTTTGGAGCTGTGCCAGAATACAGATCCTTCCCTCAGCTTGCCTGGCTGCCCACTTACCATCTAAATCACTGATGAGATTTTTATCCTGGAGCGACAATTTCTAAGTGCTGGCCAGTGCTAGTTCTTACCAATTAGAAATTGATCATTATTTCAGGCAATTAAAAATCTGTTGAGGGGGAAGTAACCTTTAGATAGTGTATACTGTCTCTTATATTCTGACTTTGCTATAAAGCTTAAGTTTTTCTGAAATGGTTTCCTTTTTTACAAAGTAGAAAAAATATAATTTTGGGGGGGGGCGGGAGAATTAAGGTACAGAAATGCAGATCAGAGTACTTGAAACTTAGTTTCTTTTCATAATTTATTTTGTTTTCCCAGTTAATAACTAAGTAGGTTCTAGAATAAAGTTGAAAATTGGGTATAGTTCTTTCCTTGATGGAAGATCTCCTAAAACACCTTAAAATTATTTTTAAGTTTACGCCTAGAAAAAAAAGTATAAATATAGGCCTCTTTTGTAACTGTTAGTGTTAGTCACTATTGCCCACCTTTAAAAAAAATTTTTTTTATTGAACTGGTAATTCATGCGCCATGTTACATTAGTTTTAGATGTACAACACAGTGATTCAACAACTCTACATGTTATGCTCTGTCCACAAGTATAGCTACCATCTGTCACTATACGATGCTGTTAAAATACCTACCACTGACTGTATTTCTTATGCTGTACCTTTCATACCTGTGACTTGTGTCATAATTAGAAGCCTGTACCTCCCACTCCTCTTCACCCATTTGGCACCCCAACCTGTTTGTTCTGTGTTTTCAGATTCCACATATAAGTGAGATCTTAATGATATTTGACTTCCTCTGACTTTCTTCACTTACACTTGCCTACCTTTTAATGTCAGTGCACTCTTCAGAAAGTTAAGCTTGTTCTTAGTATGATTTTTTAAAGACACTTTAAAAAAATTATTGTATTTTATTTTAGAGAGTGCTAGTGGGGGAAAAGGGCAGAGAGTGGGGGATGGGGAGAGAATGAAAATCTTAACCAGCCTCTACACCCAGCATGGAGCCTGATGGGAGGCTTGATTCCATGACCCTGGGATCATACCCTGAGGTGAAATCAAGAGTCAGATGTTCAACTGAGCCACCCAGGCACCTCGTTTTTAATATGATTTTAAGGATTGACTAATGATTGTAGAGATTTGATATCAGTAGAAGTCTGATGCTCTGGTCTTTCTTTCTATTAAATCTAATGATTGCTAGGGCAGAAAAAAGTACTATTACAGCTGAAAACACTCCATCATGTGGTCTTAGTCGCCTGTTATTATATCAGCAGTTGCTTGCAGGAGAAGGAAAGTAGCTGTTCACCTGGAGCTGTTAGGAATAATCATTTTGGCTGTGATAATAATCTCTATGAATTGAAAATTTGTCATTTATAAGATGAGGCTAAGCAGGTTGTCTTAAATAGGGAAGGAATGGAAGAAACTAATAGTTGTTTGAGTTCCCACTATGTGGTAGGCAATTTAGATACATCATCTCATATTATCTTCCCAATTCAAGTATGAATTACCACATTTAGTAGATAGGAAAGTGTAACTCAAAAAAATTAAGTAGTTTGCTTGAGATCAGAGCTAATAAGTGGTAGAATTGGAATTTATATTGTGGCTTGTCAGGACTTCAAAGATTGTAACACCAGTAATTCCAAAAGGACTAAAATCAGTAACCATTTACTGATTTGTAGAGTTTGTTTGCCTAGCCACTCTCTTGCAGAGATTGCTTTGTGTTGCCAAGTCAGCATTTATTATAGGTTATGGACTTGAAAGTCTGATGGACTTGAATGCTTGTGCCTCAGTTAGGGCATTATTTTTCCCCAACAAATTTCTCGCTAAATTAAGAGTTGCCTAAGGGCAGAGTCACATTGTCTCTGGTTCATTGTTTATTTGAAACAAAAGTCCATAATTGGCAGATTTTTGTAAACCAAGTAACCAGTAGTTGATAGAGAGTTATCCGTGTTACGGCAAAAAAATCCTTTTTACTAGTTCTTACCTTTATCCATCCAGGGATGATTCTGATAACAGAATAATTTGTGCAGCAGTCACTGAAGGGAGGATTTTCTTCCTCTACTCAGTACTGTCTCATTGAGGGTAGTTCTTGCCCCATGCCCCTGAGTAGTGATCACTTTGCTGACATACAGACTGTGGAGTCTTAACCCTCCTGATGATGTCACATCAGAGCGCACTGTTCCTGACTAGAAATGCCCTGGTTTGGATTCATCAGCATTTCTTAGAGAGGTCTCAACCCTTTCTTTTGCTACTTTGCCAGGAGGACTGTATTAAGACATTTCTCTCTCCTAAGGTTGCCTTGTAAGAAATTTGTCTACTTGCTATACAATCTCATTTACCTCCCTTAAGTCACTTAAGTCAGTGCTTTAAGTTATACTGTGTTGCTTCTAAATGGGAACCTACCTCTGAGTTACAAAGAACATATCTCTTAATGTCATAACAAGACAGGAAAATGAACTTCATATAGTGGTGAGGGCAGATGTATTATTGATTTATATGACTTGTAGTGCCTGGCCATTCATTTGTACTGTACAAATGTAAAGAGCACTAATCAAGTTTGACATTTTAAGGTGATAGGGCTATTTGTGAGCTGTCAGACTAGAGCTTAGAAGCACCAGGTTCAAGTTTTGGATTCATCGTGGTGACCTTGCTAAGTTATGCCATCTCTCTGGGTTCATTTTCTTTTTATTTACGGAACGAAGAGGAATAAGACCCCTCTTCCTGTTTCACAGAGATGACTGCCCCCAGCAATACATGATATTAATGTGTGCAAATCCATTTGTAAAACTGGATAGGAATCTGCCAGTGTCAGGAATAAGCCCAGCTCATTATCTTCCCCTACCCTATACTTCACACTCACTATTCAAGACTTATAGTGCTGTCAATATTATTTTTATAGGTGTTTCGAATGATTGGTATGCAACACTTGATATGCTAAAAGAAAGTTGTCGAATTGCCAGCAGTGTTAATTGGTCAGATGTAGACCTTTCACAGTTCCAAGGTGAGTATTGGGTCTTTTTGACATATAACCAAATACACATGATCCTGTTTTCTCTCATAGATACAAGTTTCGTTGTGGTAGAAACAGATGTCTTCTTTTTTTTTTTTTAATTTTTTTTTTAACGTTTATTTATTTTTGAGACCGAGAGAGACAGAGCATGAACGGGGGAGGGTCAGAGAGAGAGAGGGAGACACAGAATCTGAAGCAGGCTCCAGGCTCTGAGTTGTCAGCACAGAGCCCGACACGGGGCTCGAACTCATGGACCGCGAGATCATGAGCTGAGCCGAAGTCGGCCGCTTAACTGACTGAGCCACCCAGGCGCCCCAGATATCTTCTTATCTAGTGTTTCTTTTGCAGTTGGAGTATGCTTAAAAATTCTGCAAAATTCATTATTAAGTCTTTTAGTCAGTTGATATAGCAGAGGGTCAGACAAGAGTTCTGAAAGAAGTTTGGCCACATTTAGAATAATTAGGCTTTGAATAATTTTTAAATGTCATTTTGCATTGCATGGGAAAATCACTACCAGTGGAAATCTTGAGGGCTAAAAAAAAATTGTGTCTTGTTATTTTCCTTGGGATATTTGTAGAACAAACTATGCTAACTGTATTTCTAATGCTTTTCTCATAGGTTTAATGGAGAGTATGAGACAGGCAGATCTCAAGAACTGGTCTTTGGATCAGGTTCAGTTTGCTGATCTCTGTTCTTCTCTTAACCAATTCTTTACACAAACTGGCCTTATCCACTCACAGAGTAATGTTCAGCAAAATGTCTGTCATGGTGCCATGCATCCAGCGAAACCTTCCCAACACATTGGAACAGGTATGGATTTAATTATCTTCTCGATTTCCTCTCTTTATTTGTGTGAAATTCAGTAAGTGAGGTAACTTGGTATGTTACTTGGTATATTAATAGGTGACAGTGATCTGTTTGTATCTTTTTATTTTTAAGAAATGAAATGAACTCAAATAATATATGTATTTAAGGTATATTTTAGAAAAATTGAGATAAAGAGACTATATTTTTCTGTCATGATTTCTATGATTCTTTTGTTTACAATTGACTTTTCTTTGTGATCTTTTAAGTTCTCAAACAAGAATTAAATGTTTTAGATACATTTTTATAAGAATATAGTTATGAAGTTATATCAGTTTAAATGTGTATAGACTTGCAAAGAAAATCAGCATGTCTAATTTTATATATCTTCTAAGAATGTTAAGATTTAAATTTCAAAGTTTACTTGAAGAGCACATAATGGTAAATAGTCTCAGTATTTTACTCTTGACTCAAAATTTGTGCTCTGTAGTTTTCGTCTCACTTTCTTACTTTTCTCGTTACCTTTGTAGCCATCTCTGATTACAATGCCTTCTCTTTTCTCAAGTTTCTGTTCTGTAGGTGTTTACTATCCAAGTTCTCTCTTCATTTTAATTTCTTTCCACCTTTTATCTCTTAAGTTGACTTTCTGTTTGTTATTTTGGTTTTATATTTGATGCATTTTTTAAAAGTTCTCTCTTTTTATTTTATTTACTTATTTTGAGAGAGACAGAGACAGCATGAGTGGGGGAGGGGCAGAGAGAGAGGGAGAGAGAGAGAATCCGAAGCAGACTCTGTGCTGTCTGCACAAAGCCCAGTGCAGGACTTGAACTTACCAAACCGTGAGACTATGACCTGAGCTGAAACCAGGAGTTGGATGCTTAACCGACTGAGGCATCCAGGTGCCGCCAAAAGTCCTTTCTTTTCTGTCCTGAGTGGCTTTCTTCAACCATTATCCTAGCAAATTTCACATATTTGGTCTTCACATATTCTCAAGATTCCCAGGTCTTTCTTTTCCTGAAATCTTTATTTATGTGTCTTTTGATAGAAATCTTCCATCATCTGTGCTTCTTCCACTTGAATAGCTTACCTAACGTGAAACCCTCAGTGGCTATTTGATTTTGATGACTTACTCATTTCATAAATTATATCCAAGAACCTCATTCAGTGCTTGCCATATACCTGAATTTGTTGAGTGCCCTCTATGTGCCTGACAACTAAGCTTCATTTTTTGATAACTCTTTAGCTCCTTCCTGTCTGTGTCTTTCTCTGTCACTTCCTTTTTGGTATCTTCCTGATATATACTCTATGAAAAACATTTTTTATTGTAAAATATAATGTAAAATTCACCATCCCAGTCATCCTTAAATGTATAGTTCAGTGGCGTTAAATATATTCATAACGTGCAACTGTCCCCACCATCCATCTCCATAACTCTTTTCATCTTGTAAAGTGGATGATATTCTGTACTCATTAAACAATACATCCCCCCCCCGCCCCACATTCTAATCATCCCTCAACCCCCTGCCAAGGCCCTGGAAGCCACTATTCTACTTTCTGTTTCTGATTTTTGACTAAGTACTTCATGTAAGTGAAATACAGTATTTGTCTTTTTCTGACTGGCTTATTTCACTTTGCATCTCTTCATCCATGTTGTGGCACATGTTAGAATTTCCTTCCTTTTTATGGCTGTGTACTAGTGCACTGTATGTGTATACCACATTTGCTTATCCACCCATCTGTTGATGAACACTTAGGATGCTTTCATGTTTTAGCTGTTGTGAATAATGTTGCTGTGAACATGAGTGTACTGATATTTTTTCAAGGCCCGGCTTTCAGTTCTTTTGGGTGTATATCCATATCTGGAATTGCTGGATCTTGTGGTAATTCTGTTTCTTTTCTTTTTTTTTTTTTAAATATGAAGTTTATTGTCGAATTGGTTTCCATACAACACCCAGTGCTCATTCCAACAGGTGCCCTCCTCAATGCCCATCACCTACCTTCCCCTCCCTCCCACTCCCCCCATCAACCCTCAGTTTATTCTCAGTTTTTAAATTTTTTTTTTTAACGTTTATTTTTGAGACAGAGAGAGACAGAGCATGAACGGGGGAGGGGCAGAGAGAGAGGGAGACACAGAATCTGAAGCAGGCTCCAGGCTCTGAGCCATCAGCCCAGAGCCCGACGCGGGGCTCGAACTCACAGACCGCGAGATCGTGACCTGAGCTGAAGTCGGACGCCCAACCGACTGAGCCACCCAGGCGCCCCTATTCTCAGTTTTTAAGAGTCTCTTATGGTTTGGCTCTCTCCCTCTCTAACTTTTTTTTCCCTTCCCCTCCGCCATGGTCTTCTGTTAAGTTTCTCAGGATCCATGTAAGAGTGAAAACATATGTATCTTTCTATGTATGACTTATTTCACTTAGCATGACACTCTCCAGTTCCATCCGTGTTGCTACAAAAGGTCATATTTCATTCTTTCTCATTGCCAAGTAGTATTCCATTGTGTATGTAAACCACAATTTTTCTTTATCCATTCATCAGGTGATAGACATTTAGGCTCTTTCCATCATTTGGCTATTGATGAAAGTGCTGCTATAAACATTGGGGTACAAGTGCCCCTATGCATCAGCACTCCTGTATCCCTTGGGTAATTCCTAGCAGTGCTATTGCTGGGTCATAGGGTAGATCTGTTTTCAATTTTTTGAGGAACCTCCACACTGTTTTCCGGAGTGGCTGCACCAGTTTGCATTCCCACCAACAATGCAAGAGGGTTCCCGTTTCTCCACATCCTCACCAGCATCTATAGTCTCCTGATTTGTTCATTTTAGCCACTCTGACCAGTGTGAGGTGGTATCTCAGTGTGGTTTTGATTTGTATTTCCCTCATGAGGAGTGACGTTGAGCATCTTTTCATGTGCCTGTTGGCCATCTGGATGTCTTTAGAGAAGTGTCTATTCATGTTTTCTGCCCATTTCTTCACTGGATTATTTGTGTTTCGGGTGTGGAGTTTGGTGAGTTCTTTACAGACTTTGGATACTAGCCCTTTGTCTGATACGTCATTTGCAAATATTTTCTCCCATTCCGTTGGTTGCCTTTTAGTTTTGTTGATTGTTTCCTTTGCAGTGCAGAAGCTTTTTATCTTGATGAGGTCCCAATAGTTCATTTTTGCTTTTAATTCCCTTGCCTTTGGAGATGTGTCAAGTAAGAAATTGCTGCGGCTGAGGTCAGAGAGGTCTTTTCCTGCTTTCTCCTCTAGGGTTTTGATGGTTTCCTGTCTCACATTCAGGTCCTTTATCTATTTTGAGTTTATTTTTGTGAATGGTGTAAGAAAGTGGTCTAGTTTCATTCTTCTGCATGTTGCTGTCCAGTTCTCCCAGCACCATTTGTTAAAGAGACTGTCTTTTTTCCATTGGATATTCTTTCCTGTTTTGTCAAAGATTAGTTGGCCATACGTTTGTGGGTCTAGTTCTGGGGTTTCTATTCTATTCCATTGGTCTATGTGTCTGTTTTTGTGCCAATACCATCTTGATGATTACAGCTTTGTAGTAGAGGCTAAGGTCTGGGATTGTGATGCCTCCTGCTTTGGTCTTCTTCTTCAATATCACTTGGGCTATTCGAGGTCTTTTGTGGTTCCATACAAATTTTAGGATTGCTTGTTCTAGCTTCGAGAAGAATGCTGGTGAAATTTTGATGGGGATTGCATTGAATGGTAGATAGCTTTGGGTAGTATTGACATTTTAACTATTCTTCCAATCCATGAATGGAATGTTTTTCCATTTCTTTGTATCTTCTTCAGTTTCCTTCATAAGCTTTCTGTAGTTTTCAGCATACAGATCTTTTACATCTTTGGTTAGATTTATTCCTAGGTATTTTATGATTCTTGGTGCAATTGTGAATGGGATCAGTTTCTTTATTTGTCTTTCTGTTGCTTCATTATTACTGTATAAGAATGCAACTGATTTCTGTACATTAACTTTGTATCCTGCAACTTTGCTGAATTCATGTATCAGTTCTAGCAGACTTTTGGTGGAGTCTGTCGGGTTTTCCGTGTATACATGTCATCTGCAAAAAGTGAGAGCTTGACTTCATCTTTGCCAATTTTGATGCCTTTGATTTCCTTTTGTTGTCTGATCATTGATGCTAGAACTTCCAACACTATGTTAAACAACAGCGGTGTGAGTGGACATCCCTGTCGTGTTCCTGATCTCAGGGGGAAAGCTCTCAGTTTTTCCCCCATTGAGGATGATATTAGCTGTGGGCTTTTGATAAATGGCTTTTATGATGTTTAAGTATGTTCCTTCTATCCCAACTTTCTCGAGGGTTTTTATTAAGAATGCTGAATTTTGTCAAATGCTTTTTCTGCATCGATTGACAGAATCATATGGTTCTTTGCTTTTCTTTTATTAATGTGATGTATCACATTGATTGATTTGCGAATGTTGAACCAGCCCTGCAGCCCAGGAATGAATCCCACTTGATCATGGTGAATAATTCTTTTTATATGCTGTTGAATTAGATTCATTAGTATCTTATTGAGAATTTTTGCATCCATATTCATCAGGGATATTGGCCTGTAGTTCTCTTTTTTTTGCTGGGTTTCTTTCTGGTTTAGGAATCAAAGTAGTGCTGGCTTCATAGAATGAGTCTGGAAGTTTTTCTTCCTTCTATTTTTTGGAACAGCTTGAGAAGGATAGGTATTATCTCTGCTTTAAATGTCTGGTAGAATTCCCCTGGGAAGCCATCTGGTCCTGGACTCTTATTTGTTGGGAGATTTTTGATAACTGATTGAATTTCTTTGCTGGTTATGTGTCTGTTCAAGTTTTCTATTTCTTCGTGTTCGAGTTTTGGAAGTGAGTGGGTGTTTAGGAATTTGTCCGTTTCTTCCAGGTTGTCCAGTTTGTTGGCATATAATTTTTCATAGTATTCTCTGATAATTGCTTGTATTTCTGAGGGGTTGGTTGTAATAATTCCATTTTCATTCATGATTTTATCTATTTGGGTCATCTCCCTTTTCTTTTTCAGAAGTCTGGCTAGAGGTTTATCAATTTTGTTTATTTTTTCACAAAACCAACTCTTGGTTTCATTGATCTGCTCTACAGTTTTTTTAGATTCTATATTGTTTATTTCTGCTCTGATCTTTATTATTTCTCTTCTGCTGGGCTTGGGGTGTCTTTGCTGTTCTGCTTCTATTTCCTTTAGGTGTGCTGTTAGATTTTGTATTTGGGATTTTTCTTGTTTCTTGAGATAGGCCTGGATTGCAAAAACATCTCATCCTCAGGTTGAAGAAGCAAAGAGGAGTGAGGAAAGATATTGCTCAAAGTCTTTTCAGTAGAGATTGTGACCTGAATGGACTTCTGGAACAAAAACCACTTCTGAAATACATACGATTTCCACTCATTCACAGGCAGATCTATCCTACTTTAGGTCTTCAGAGATCCCCACTGTGCCAAGCTCAGGGTCTAGCACTGGCGGGAGCTCCACCCTGGGTTGCAGAAGTAATCCAAGTTACTGCTTGACTATGATTAGCAGCAGGGTTATCAGCGAATAGCTCTCTTCCAGTCGGTTGGTCTGCCAAAAGCCGAGCCAGGCTTTTCACCGAGAACCCTCTTAGCAAGCTTCCCTGTTTCATTTTTTTGAGGAACCACCACACTTTTTCACAGTGGCTATACCATTTTACAATCCCACTAACAGTGTACAAGGGTTCCAGTTTTTCTGCGTCGCCAACATTTGTTATTTTCTGGGTTTTTTTTTTTTTTTTCTCTTTCTTTTTAAAAAAAATAGTTATTGGGTGTGAGGTGGTATCTCATTGTAGTTTTAATTTGCATTCCTTGATAATTAGTGATACTGAGCAGCTTTTCATCTGCTTATTGGCCATTTTTGGATCTTCTTTGGAGAACTGTCTATTCAAGTCCTTTGTCCATTTTTTAATTGGGTTGTATTTTTGTTTTGTTGCTGAGTTTTTAGTAGTTTTTGTTAGTAGTAGTTCTTGATATTTCTGGTTATTAACCCTTTGTCAGGTACATGATTTGCAGATATTTTCCTTTATTATTTTGTTTTCTTTTTTTACTGTGTTGATAGTATCTTTTGATGCACAGTTTTTAAATTTTTCATGGAGTCCAGCTCATCTGTTTTTTGTTGCCTGTGACTTTGGTATCCTATCCAAGAAATCATTGCCAAATCCAATGTTATGTAGCTCTTTCCCTATGTTTTCATCTAAGAATTTTATGGTTTAGGTCTTGCATTTAATAAGTCTTTGACCCATTTTGAGTTAATTTTTGTATATGCTGTCAGATAAGAGTCCAGTTTCCTGCTTTTGCGTATGTATATCCAGTCTTTTCCTAGCTGAAAAGACTGTCCTTTCCCCATAGAAAGGTTTTGACACCTTTGTCAAAAATCATTTGACCAGGGGCTCCTGGGTGGCTCAGTCAGTTGGGCGTCTGACTCTTGGTTTCAGCTCAGGTCGTGATCTCATGGTTCATGGGTTCAAGCCCCACATTGGGCCCCACACTGACAGCACAGGGCCTGCTTAGGATTTTCTCTCCCTCTCCCTCTGCCCCTTCCCCACCCCCTCTCAAAATAAATACACAAACTTGAAAAAAAATCATTTGACTATATACACAAGAGTTCGTTCCTGGGTTCTGTGTTCTATTCCAGTGTTCTTACTATATTTGTCTTTATGCCAGCACCACATTATTTCAGCTACTATGTTTTTGTAGTAAGTTTTGAAATCAGGAAGTGTGAGTCTGCCAGCTTTGTTGTTCAAGATAGTTTTGGCTCTTCAGGGTCTCTTGAGATTCCCTATGCATTTTAGGATGGGATTTTCTGTTTTTGCCAAAAAGAAAAAATGGATTTTTGATACAGATTACATTGACTCTGTAGAACACTTTGGATAGTATTGACATCTTAACAGTATTGTCTTCCAGTCTGTGAACATGAGATACGTTTTCATTTAATTTATGTCGTCTTGAATTTCTTTCAGCAATGTTTTTGTAGTTTTCATTGTACAAGTCTTAAACTTCTGTAATTAATTCCTAAGTATTTTTTATGCCATTGTAAATGGACTTATTTCTATAATTTCCTTTTTCAGATTGCTCATTGTGTAAAAATGGAACTGATTTTTGCCAAATACTGGCTTTGTATCCTCTACTTTGCTGGATTTACTTATTCTGACAGTTTGCTTACTTTGGGGGTGGAAACTTTGGAGGTTTTTACATATAAGATCGTATCTGTGAGCTGAGATAAATATACTTTTTCCTTTCTGATTTTGATGCCTTTTATTTCTCTTTCTTGCCTAATTGCTCTGGCTAGAACTCCCAGTAGTATGGTGAATGAAAGTGGTAAAAGTCGACATCCTTGCTGTGTTCTTGGTCTTAGAAAAGTTTTCAAGTCTTTCACCATTGAACATAATGTTTGCTGTGGGATTTCCGAATATGGTTTTTAACATGTTAAAGTAGCTTCCTTTTATTCCTAGTTTGTGTTTTTATTATGAAACTTTCATCATTAACTTCTCCTGCATCAATTGAGATGAGCATGTAGGTTTATCCCCCCCCCCCCCCTTTATTCTGTTAGTGTGGTGTATTGCATTGATCAATTTTCATATGTTGGACTACCCTTTTATATTCCAGAAATAATCTCACTTGGTCATGGTGTTTAATCCTTCTAATATGGTATTAAATTAATTTTGCTTGTATTTTGTTTAGAGTTTTTGGATCAGTGTTCATAAAGGACATTGGTCTATAGTTTCCTTGTTAGGTGTCTTTGTCTCACTTTGGTATCAGGCTAATTTTGGCCTCATAGGATGAGTTAGGAAGTGCTTCCTGTCTTTCAGTGTTTTGGAAAAGTTTGAGAAGGATTGGTGTTAGTTATTTAAATGTTTGGTATAATTCACCAGTGAAGCTGTCAGGTCCAAGGCTTTTCTTTGCTGATAGATTTTTGATTAACTGATTCAATCTTATAGTTTTAAGTGTATTCAGATTTTCTATTTCTTTGTGATTTAGTCTTGGTGGCTCTTGTGTTTCTAGGAATTTGTTCATTTCATCTAGGTTATCCAATATATTAGTGTACAGTTGCTCATAGTACTCTCATATGATCCTGTTTTTTTACTTTTTGATCAGTTTTAGTAATTTTTTTAATGTTTATTTTATTTTTGTAAGAGAGCGAGCAAGCAAGCACAAGTGGGGAAGGGCAGAGAGGGAGACACAGAATCCAAAGCAGGCTCCAAGCTCTGAGCTGTCAACACAGAGCCCAACATGGGGCTTGAACTCAAACTGTGAGATCATGACCTGAACCACAGTTAGATGTTTAACTGACTGAGCCACCCACGTGCCCCATTTTTTATCCATTGACTATCACCACTTTCATTTCTGATTTTATCCATTCTCTATTTTATTTATCTCTGCTCTAATCTTTATGATTTCCTTCTTTCTGATAGCTTTGGGTTTATTCTGTTCTTTTTTTGTAGGTCTTTTTTTTTTTTTTTTAATTTTTATTTATTTTGAGAGAGGTATTGAGTGTGCACCAGCATGGGAGGGGCAGAGGGAGAGAGAGAATCCCAAGCAGGCTAACAGTCAGCACAGAGCCTGATGCAGGTCTTGAACTCATGAACCATGAGATTGTGACTTGAGCTGCAATTGAGTCAGACACTTAACTGAGCCACCCAGGTGCCCCTGTAGGTCTTAAAATTGTAAAGTTAGGTTTTTGATGGAGATCTTCCTTGTTTTTCTGTGTTTATGACTATAAATTTCCCCCTCAACACTACTCTGGCTGTTCCATAAGTCTCCATATGTTGTTTTGTTTACATTTGCCTCTAAGTATTTTCTAATTTTCCTTATGATCTCTTCTTTGATCTGTTAGTTGTTTGAGGGTTGTTTTAACTTCCACAAATTTGAGAATTTTCCAGTTTACTTCTGTTACTGATTTCTACCTTCATCCTGTTGTGGTCAGAGAAGATACTTTGTATATCTTATCATTTAAAATCTATTGAGACTTAATGTGGAGCCTAAATATGGTTTGTCCTATGAAATGTCCAGGTGCA
Organism: Lynx canadensis; assembly: GCF_007474595.2. Taxonomy (NCBI): domain Eukaryota; kingdom Metazoa; phylum Chordata; class Mammalia; order Carnivora; family Felidae; genus Lynx; species Lynx canadensis. The sequence continues at coordinate 32,556,283 of NC_044310.1, read as the reverse complement.
CTTGAGAAGAATGTGTATACTATACTGTTTTGGGTAGAATGTTCTGTATTTGTCTGTTAGATCTAGTTGGTTTATTGTGTTCTCTGTTTCCTTACTTACCTTCTGCCTGGTTGTTCTTTCCATTATTGAGTGTGGGGTATTTACATCACCAATTATTATTGCAGAGTTGTTTATTTCTCCTTTCCATTCTGTCAATTTTTGCTTCATATTTTTTGTGGTCTATTATTAGGTGCATAAGGTGTTTATAATTGTTATGTCTTTTTGCTGTATTGAACCTTTTGTTGATATATAATGTCCTTCTTTGTCTTTGTAACCTTTTTTGATTGAAAGTCTGTCTGATACTAATGTAGTAATCCCTGTTCTCTTTGGTTGCTTTTTGGCATGGGATATCTTTTTCAATCCTTCCACTTTCATTTTATGTGTGTCTTTGGATGTAAAGTGAGTCTTTTATAGATATGTGTTCTTACATATTCTGCCAGTCTCTGTCTTTTGATTGGAGAATTTGATCCCTTCACATTTAAAGTAATTACTGGTGAGTGATTTCTGTCATCTATAAGGTTTTATAGGTTTTTGACACTTATTTTTGCATTACTGTCTTCTTTTGTATTTAGTTGATTTTTTGTAGTGAAATATTTGAATTCTTTCACATTCCTTTTGTGTATATTGCATAGCTCTTTGTGGTTGCCATGGGGATTACATTTACCATCCTAAAGTTATAACACTCTAATTTGAATTTCTATCAGTTTAACTTCTATAATACACAAAACCTCAGTTCCTTTACAGCTCCATCTCTATCCCTTTTGGTTGCTGACATCACATAATCACTTCTTTATACATAGTGTGCCCAAAAATATATATTAATAATTCCTTTAAATGCATTCATCTCTTAAATTACGTAGAAAACAACATGTGGAGTTACAAATGAAAGTTACAATAATATAAGCTTCTAGACTAATCGTTTTTAGAAAATATATTAGTCTCTTTAGTCATGTAGAGAAGAAAAAGTAGTTCTAGATTGTTGCTGCAGTAATACTAGCTCTTATGATAGCTCATGTATTTACCTTTTTTGAGATCTGTATTTCTTCATACAGCTTTGAGTTACTGTCTAGTGTCCTTTTATTTCACCCTGCACAACTCCCTTGAGCATTTCTTGGAGGGCAGTTCTAATGGTAACAAACTTCTTTAGCTTTTGTTTTTCTGGAAATGTCTTATTTTCTCCCTCCCTCTTGAAAAGGACAGTTTTGTTGGGTGTAGCAATTCTTGGTTGACACTTTTTCTTTTAACACTTTGAATAGATTAGCCCACTGACTTCTGACTCCCAGCATTTCTCATGAAAAATCTTCTCTCTTATTGAGGTTCCTTTGTATGTGACAAGTCACTTCCCTCTCCTTTTAAGATTGTCTCTTTATTTTTGGCTTTTGAAAATTTGATTATAATATGTCCCTTGACACGTGGGTCTCTTGACTTGATCTTACTTAGAGTTTGTTGAGCTTCTTGGATGTTTTCATTCCTCTCTTACCAAATTTGGGTTGTTTTCAGCCATTATATTTTCAAACATTTTCTCTACTCCCCCAACCCCCACTTCTTCTGGAACTCCCACAATGCAGACTTGGTCTGTTTGATAGTGTCCCACAGGTCCTTAGGCTCTGTTTGTTTTGTTTTTTTAATTTTTTTCAAATTTTTTTCTTTGGTTACTTAAGCCTAGATAATTTTCATTGTCTTATCTTCAAGTTTGCTGATTCTTTCTTCTGACTGCTCAAATTTATCTTTGAATTCTGTAGTGAATTTTTCATTTCAGTTCTAGAATTTTATTTCTTTTGAGATTTTCTGTCTCTTTATTGGTATTTTCAGTTTGTTCATACATTCTTTTTTTTAAAGTTTTTTTAAGTTTATATATTGGGGGCGGGCAGAGAGAGAGAGAGAGGGAGGATGAATCTCAAGCAGGCTCCACGCTGACAGTGAGCCCAAAGCAGGGCTCAAACCCACCCACAAACTGTGAGATCATGACTTGAACCGAAATCAAGAGTCAGATCCTTAACTGAATGAGCCACCCATGCACCCGTGACTTTTTTCCATCTTCCTTTAGTCTTTGAGCATCTTTAAGACAGTTGTTTTAAAGTCTTTGTGTAGTAGGTCTGTCATCAGATCTTTTTCAAGGGCAAGTTTTATTGATTTATTCTTACTTTGGGGCATACTATTTTGTTTATTTGTACGCCTTGTGATTTTTTTTGTTGAAAACTAGACACTTGAATCTAATAGTGTGGTACTTATGGAAACCAGATTATTTCCTTTCCCCGGGGTTTGCTGTTTTTAAATATTGTTTTTGCCTATTGTTTTTGTTTTCTTGGTTGTTGCAAGGTGTCCTTGTGCTAAGGTTTTCCCTAAAGTCTTCTCAGGTCTTCTCTGAGCCTGTGCTTTTTCTCTTGGTGTCGGTGGTCACTTTCTAATTTTCCCAGTATACGTAGTTGTTTTTCACTGTCCTAGTTTTTAATGCCTGTCTCTCAAAAAGGTAAAAAGAGGAAAATGAAAGAGGGAGGGGAAGGGGCAGTAGCCCCCTTTAAAGCCCCAGGAAATCAGTTTGTGTTAGGTGAGGAGCTTGCAGCATTGGTAGAAGGTACGACATGACCACCCTCCTTTTTGTCTGTATCTCTGTGATCAGAGCACAGATCCCTAGTATTTGGAGAACAGTGTCCTTTTTTCCCACCCTGGCTCCTGCCAGCTGTATAAGTTCGAGGAACACAGGAACAGCTGCCTGCAATGGGGTAGGAGGAGGGATAAGTTCAGAAACTTGGGCTTTTTGTTTAATGTGGGTGTCCATTTATTCCTGTGATCCTTGTTTATTCCCATCATTCTTCTCTAATTGTCACCTCGCTCTCCCTTTAAGAATTACTAAGCCAAGAAAGAGAAATGAAAAAAATATAAAAACAGAATTAATCTCCATAAAAATCAGTTGTCTTTTGATTGTGACTTGAATTTTTAAGGATGAGTAGAAAGAGAGCTAAGATTTTACAAGACAGAGGCTGAGAAGTCACTGATAAATGAGTGACCATATTACTCAAAGTGGCATAGTCCCTCCACCCTGGTGCAGTGTTTAGAAATTGCACCAGCCACTCATGTAAAGCCTCATCAGCACTTGGGGGCAGGATTTTTCCTCTAAGAATATACTAGAGCTGCAGCTTAGTGTAACTTTTCTCCTTTCTTTTCTTCCTAAATCTTCAGTATGGGAAATTGGCCAAAGAGCTTAGTTCTGACTGTAAACTTTGCTATAAAAAGTCATGTTATCTTGGGAAGCAGTGGCTGGAAGTCAGAGGTCTGGGTTCTGTTCCTGGTTCTGTCTTATTTTTCCTCTGGTCTTAGGTCCTCATTTGCATGAACAGAGGTAGGCCTGAATTAGACTGTTTCAGAGGCTGTTTTAAGCATGAACAGTCTGACATTCCAGTGACAGGTAAAAACTTGTGAGCAGCCAAATACAGTGTTCCTGCCATGAGTATCGTTTTAGTTTCCTCTGGGAAAATGGTTGCTGTTTTCTAGTTTGATTACAGCAGTGGTAGAATGCAATTGTAATTTGTGTGACACAATAGAATACCTAAGGGAGAAATAGCCTTTCCAGAATTCCAGATGGTCCATACAATGTGAGCCAGTGTTATGGTTCTTTTTCCCCAGGAGTAATTGGTGGTGGGCTTATGATGTTTGCTTCCCTCTCTTTCTACTTTGCATTAGGATGCAATGTAATTGACATTTTAGAGCTGTTACACTTAATGGCTCCTGTCAACAAAAATATATTAAGAACCTTCTGAAATGCCATTCAAATGAGATTTCTGTTTCCCTTCTCCACACTTCTGAATAATACATTTTTGATCACCTTTACTTGGTATAACTCTGTTAAACTTGCGCATATCTTTCCTGTCATTTTGTGCCCCCATTCACTTTGTTAATCAGCTAGGGCACTTACAGATAGGTCTGCTTTGAAAGTGAGAAAATCAGGGACATAGGGACAGTGGTTACTAGAAAGAGCCTGTGATTTAGGAGAACTGGATTGTACCCCTACCCCTGTCAAACTGATATTCTTTGGGCAAGTCTGCTTAGTCTCTCTGAGCCTCGGTTGCCTCAGCCATAAAATGGGGATAATCCCTGTCTTGCCCTCATTTTGGACTTAATGGGAGGCTCAGATGGTAATAGATATGAAAATGCTTTTGAACTGTTATGAAGTATATAACAACAACAATAGAGACATATAACTTGCCTTCAGGCCTCCAGACAGTAAGAGACAGAGCTGGAATTAGCATCGTGTACTCACATCCAGCCTGGCACTATGTTCGAGAAGCCAGCACCACCTTTTGGTAGTTTTAGCATCTGAAAAGAGTAATTTTTCTTTCTCTTTTCTTCCTTGCCTTACCTGCTTAATTTAGTTTTAGGTAACAATTGTATTAAGATTTTAATGTTTAACTTGTTTATTAATGGCAATATGTTTTCCTTCTTTCTGTTTTTCAATCTGATTAGGAAATTTGTACATAGACTCCAGGCAAAATCTCCCTCCTTCAGTGATGCCGCCCCCTGGTTACCCTCACATCCCACAGGCACTCAGCACTCCAGGAACGACTATTGCAGGTAATTTGGGCTGTGTTGTGTTGCATTTGGTACTCAGAGGGTAATATGGAAAAGCTTTAGCTGTCTCAGCAGCGAACAAGGCCATTGAGGAGGGAGTAAACTCCTTGGTGAGGGAGGATGGGGTGTGGGGGGCACAGTTACTTGGCTTCAGTGCTGAGGAAGGGGATTCAAGTGCCATTTGCTCTTAGGCCATTTGACCTGAAGTCTCTTCGATGCTATGATTCTAATTGTTGTCCTGCCTCTCTAATGAGGTCCAGGGTATAGAGCTTGTCCTGGGGTCTTAGGAATCTTTGAGGCTTTTTGACTTTGATGGGACTTGAGCAGGCTTCAAGAACTTGCATTGATTAGCTCCTACGTATTCTGTTCCATTCATTCTGCTGAAGTCCCCCCCCCCCCCCCCCTCTAGTTTCTAAGGAAGCCTCTTACAGAAGAGGTAAGTTGCAGGAGTCACTGGTTCATAAGCTTTCCCCCCTAGGTTCCTGAATACAGGATAAGTTACATTTACCAGGGCAGCAAAGGCAGGCACGTGGTTAGAGGTGGAAGGGAGCTTAAGGACTATCTAGACGAGGAAATGGAGGCTCAGAAGTTGAGATAACTTGCTCAGAGCCCCCACTTTGGCTAAGTTGCCAAACCAAGACTCAAGCCTTGATATCTCGATTTAGAGTTCATTGTTTTTCTCGTGTACCACACTGCCCCCTCCACTTAGGCTGCTCAAGGAGCAGAATGGTGATGTGCAGATAGGAACTCAAAACCCCCAAAGAACTGTGTGCCAGGTAATAGTGAAGGAGGAGTTGGGGGCCAAGTGACCTGTTCTTTGGTGAACAGGAAAGAATAAGTGTTATCTGTCCTCAGCACTCACCAGGAACTTGAAAGTGGCAAGATAGGGTAGTTAAGACTCTGGCACTGGATTCGCAGGGTTTGCATTCTGGTGCTTTGCCACTTGATAGCTGCCTAACCTTACTATTTCCACTTCCTTCTCTGTTAAAGAGAGCTCACAACACTACCTAACTCCTAGGGTTGTTAAGAGAATTGAATGAAGATTACAGGCAAATCACTTAAATTAGTGCTTGGCACATAGTTAAGATATTTATAAGTTAAAAAATAAATATAGGCATTTCTGCTGTACTGTGATGTATTGAAAACCTTAGCATTTTGTAAAACGGTACATTAAAAATGGCAGGGCTTTGCTTATAAGAAAAATGAGATCAGCAGCAGATTACTTGAAACTTTGTAATCAGGTCAAGCAAGCCAAACAAAAACTGTAATCATCCAGTAAAAAAATCTGCATGAAAAGGATATGTTTAATTCCTGATAAAAGAATGAATTCTGCAAGTAAACAGAGATTATTACTTTAAAAAAAAAGTCTGGTTTGGAAAGGGGTTTCTCAAAGCCATGGTGACAAGGGTAGAACACACCAAAACTGCAGAGCACAAGCTCTTGCACACGGCCACACAGATCTAAGAAGAGGAACGTGGAGAGCGGGCACCCTGTCCTGCATTCAGGGCCTCCGGCACTCGGCCATGCTGATATCCTCTGTGTTTACCCGCTGTTACTTGGTGGCACAAAAGTTAACTTGCTGGTGGGAATTCATGATGACCCAATGTGACCTCACTGGTACACTGACATCATTCTCCTTTTCCCATTCTCATGGGAGCCAATTCATGTTGCTGAAACACAGATTGATGCAGGACAGACTAAGAGAAAGGGTTGTGCCCACACTTGGGCACTCTAGCATTCTTTTTATGCCCTCCTTGCTACCTCCTGGTTTAATCCAACAGGTGTGGGTTTTGGAGCCAAGTGAATGGAGTTCAAATCACTTCCCTTTACTAGTTGGATGACCTTGGGTAACTTGCTCATTCTGTTAAACCCAGGCCTTGTTATTTATAAAATGAGGATCATAAGAGCCACCTCGGTGAAGGCTCTTACGTAGATGAGAGCGATAATGTGCACTGAGTGCCTGGCACATAGTAAGTACTCAATCAGTGTTCATTTATTTCTTTCTTCTCTACCCAAGTCACTGCTGACATTGCCTCCTTCCTTCTAGGCCATCACGGAGCCATGAACCAGCAGCACATGATGCCTTCCCAAGCCTTCCAGATGCGGCGCTCTCTGCCTCCAGATGACATCCAGGATGACTTTGATTGGGATTCAATTGTGTAGAGCTTGTTTCTGCAAAGGCACCAGACCCCAGCGTCACCTTTCTGTGCAGTGAAGGGAAAGGTTTCAGAGAATCCAGTCGAGAAAACAAAGTTGCTAATCACTTTACCGATGTTATCAAAATTTCTTTTGAAGACAATCAAAAAGATTTTAGCTGGATAAATTACTGCTTTTATCTGACCCAAACAAGTACTACATGTTTGTCTCCCTGCCAGCTGCCCTATGTAGCTCCTAACTGTTGTGTGATTTGAACGGCTTTTGCATATTTGTGTCAGTTCGATGTTGACCACAAGTGCCAGACTGATTTTTCAGACAGAGCCTATTTTGCTGCAAGCAGTTTATAGATACATATGTGTAAATATATGTACAAAAATTACTGAAAGGCTTCAATTTTTCTAATTGGATTATTACGTCTTGGAAAGAAAGTTAACTGTGAGTTTTTATTCCTCGTTAGGCTATTTTCTGCAGGATGCTTTTAACTGATGTAGGCAACTGAAAGGAAATGGATTTTTTCAAAGCCCAGTTCCCCTCATTTAATCTGTTTTTCAGAAACATGGGCATTGAGTTCTACTCAGTAAGGACCCAGAGTTTGATGCTTTCCAAACAGTCCAGAGGGGCATATTGTTCCTGAGCAGCATAAAGAACTGACCAAATTTGTTCTGATGCTTGGGGGGATTATAGAGTTTATGTTGTACCTTTTCCATGTCTGTTTCCCTAAATCTGCATTATAACAGTTCTAAAATTTCTTTGATCGATTAGCAGCTGGGCATATTGCTCAGCTCTTTAACAAAATCATTGCCTCCATATTCACTCTTGTATTTATTATTCAGAAGTGTTATTTTAATATTTATTGCTACCTTCTGTGAATGCTCAGCTCCTATTGGGTTCATTAAGGAGAAGTGCGGTGTCTGAAAGCACAGAATTGTTTTTCTTAAGAGTTTACAGACAAGACAATCAGAAAGATTGTGTCATTCTCTTTGTCGGCACTCCTTTTACCGTGAGAGTGCATGTCTCTGTCTTAGCATTCCTGCTGATTGAGACTTACTAGCTAAATAGAATTTTTCTGGAATTTGAATCAGAGTTCATTTGGGCAGTAGAACAGCAGGGCACTGTTTATAAAGCAGGTTTCCTCACTCATTCTCTTTCCACTTAGGAAGCACTGAAAGGAGGGTAGAGCCACACATAGATTTTATTTGCCTCAGTCTTCAGTGCAGATGTCCTTAAGTGGTTTGCTGTTTCTGTTGTCCTTTGTGTCTGTGTATGCATGACATTTGGTTACTTTCCTTGAAATGCAGCCTGCCTCTTTGAGGTTTTTATTAGTTGTTTTTTTTGTTTTGTTTTGTTTCATATCATATCATAGTTACTTTGCATGGATTGATTGTCTTAGTTTTATAATAAAAGTAACAGAAATTAGATTTTTTTTTTAATGAATAGATTTTTAATTGGTTCTTTAGACCATAAAAAGGTGGAATTTCTTTCAGTTATGATGGGGGAATGATCTGTTCCATCAAATCAAGGGGTAATCACTGCTCACTGGTTGCTTTTCAGCATCTCTAGTCTCTACAGCCATGCTTACTAAATCACTCCAGTTAGCCTTAGTGATTTTGTGGTTGAGTGTCCTCTGCTGGAACTAGACAGACATCTTTGTTTCTGTATGTGTGTATGTGAGAGTGTTTGTCACTGTGTGTGGCTGTTTTGTTTTAATGGAGTGTTGCCTTTAATGAATCACTGGGAGGCCAGCCACGGTAAAAGGCTGATGAGGTTGGGGAGAAAGGAAGGGCTTTTATGTTCCTGTTGTTTGGACCTTGCTTGGCATGAAAAATGAAGCTCGGTTCCAGCCCCTTGGCTCGGTGAAAATCGGAGGATTCTGGCAAGGCAGCCAACAGGCCCCTCTTACGTGGATCGGAGGCAAGATGAGATAGCAGCCTGCAGAGCAAACACTTGGAAAAATGGGGGTGATTTTCAATAGTCTGCTCAAGTCACTGTTTTCTAGATACCACAAAAGCTGTTTTGAAACTTTAAATTGCTTGGGTAGCAATGTGCACTTTAAACAATTTGGGTATTGGAATGCAGTCTTACATTGAATGATTTGAGTAGAAACCACTGATGAAGATTTTACAAATTGTGTGAAGCTGATTTCCCATTTGGCAATCATTTACTGATTTGCAGTGATCAATATTTTTATGAGAATTTAAACCTAACCACACATGTCCCTGGAGGCAGAGCCTCCACTCGGACCCATCCCACCCTTGTGACTCAGGTGGCCCGGGAGCCCAGGACAGGCCTTCATGGGGGGCGCCAGACAGCCGGAGTTACCTGGTGAGGTGCAGCGCATCCCCTCTGGCGGCTGTTTCTGTTGCTAGTTGTCAGTGCAGAACAAGCTCTGTCTTGGGTTTAAATTGACCGAAGACTCTTGGGGAAAAGAATAATAAATGCATATAATCAGATGGGGGCACTCTGTCCAGGAGAATAATCCGACTGGCATTTGTGGCAGTTTTTGAAATGTAAACGTATTCATGTGTGTTCTTGTAAATACATGTCTCTCAGATGTCCTTTGAAGTGGGAGGGAATCAATCCGGGGATTATTTCAAATGGAATAGAGTATTTTGATATTGTTCATTCAGAGGGTGATGTGTACATATCTATATTGTATATATGTGATGAAAATGCATTGGCTTTTTGTGCAAACACAATCTGCTCTCTGTACTGCTGTTGGACAGTCAGTGTTTTAATGTTTCTACAGTTTTGCTATTGCACGATTTCATATTTTGCCTCTATGATGAACGGCACCCATTCTTTGTAACTGTTTAGTGCTGTAAAGAAATATCCCAAGTGTCATTAGGATTGTTGCTGCCAGACTGATATGCATGAATGGCACTTAAAATAAATATATTATGTTAACTCTATTTACAACACCAGTTGGCCTGTGTCATTTGCTACAGTTGAGGGAACAAGATTGGAGCCAGTCCTGATGCAGAAACTTGCAGTCAGTCCTTGTGGTCTTGGAGATTGTATGTCCCATTTGTTGCTGCCTTTAGGAATATCTCACTAGCTCTAAGAAGAACTTCCTTAGTTTCTCTGAGCCTCGTTTTCCTCATTTGCAGTGCTTCTAAAATGAGAATAATAATACCTGTCTCCTAGAGTTGTAGTGGGATTAAATAAATCAATGCATTTATACATTTAGAACAGTATCGGAACACAAAAAAGTACTCAGCGTGTGCCAGGTGCGATGCTAAGTAGATACTGTTACTCTCATGGTATGGGTACAATGGCTCCCCCAGATCCTTTGTTGGAAGTGACAGAGCTGAGTTTGAATCTGGGTCATTTGAATCCAATGTCGTGTTCTTTTACACCATCCTCCATTACTTCCAGGAAATTCCCCTACCTTCCCCCTATCTTTGGCCCCTGTTCTTGCCCCCGTGCGGCCTTCCCAGAGAGCTACTTCTAAAGGTGAAAGTGGAGCTTCTTAAAGTTTGCCGAACAGACACCAGCTCAAGCCTTTCCATGAGAAAGCCACAACCCCTGCCTTTAGCGAGTGCAGACTTCTCCGGGACAGGTGCGGACAGCAGCTGGGGGGAGCAGCCTTGGCACAGCAAAGTTCTGCTGGTGAGGAGGTGGGTCATGCTGAGGGCTGAGGCAATGGTTTAGGAAGGCCTCAGGCTGGCATGGGCTGTTTCATTTGAGTCTTAGAAGGACCCTGGACAGGAGAAGGTTTTTCCATTTATACTACTGGGCCAGGCACGAAAGCTAGACCAGCAGAGGGCTGGAGTTTGAAGCGGGAGTAGTTGTGGCTTGTCGGGGAAGAACCAAGCACAGTGATCGATCCTAGGAGGTAAGTGATGGTGGCCCAGCTTGACTGACATGACAGGTGCAGAGGCTAAGCACTGGGCAGGGAGCAACATGGATGGAAGTGGACTTGAAGTTGCAGTCTGCCTCCCTCAGGAAAGGTAGGGCTTCCTGCCCAGGGCCTCTTGCTACTTCTAACTTAACTGTACATCACTGCTAGGAAAAGCTACTTATTGCAACTTTACAGTTGGGGAAACTGAGGCTCAGAAAGGTTAACTTACCTGAGTTCTCCCACCCAATGGATCTGGGATAATTCAGTCTGGGACTGACTCCAAAGCTCATTTCTTTTTGCCCCACTGCCTTCCGCAAGGGAATTTTCCCAAAGCCAGAGATAACGCCTGCCCACCAGTGTATAGGTGTCCCTTGGAGAGGTAGAGGTAACATTAGAGGTACCTCTACCCTGTTAGAGGTAAATGTTGGTCATCAGCAGGGCCTCTGAAGGACTGTAGTTGGGGCATGGTTAAGTCTGGCCACTTTGTGCTGATTCAGGTGCAGCTGAATTTGGGCTAATCAAATGAAAAAAGTAAACAAGATCATTAAGATGCAGGTTTAACTCTTGAGCTTTTGACATGTTCCAGTGTGCAAAGGGCTGCTGTTACAGATGCGCCCTTACCAGCTGGATAAAGCAGTCCTGCAAAAGCCACAGTAGCATCAGTTAGCATTCATATGAGGGTCCAGTGTAAACGCCCTAGGATCACAGAACTGTCTTAAAGGCTTCAAGCTAGAAGGGGCCTTTGAAGTCTAGTGATGACCTAGTGAGCAAGGGAAGTGACTTGCTCAAAGTCACAGATCTAGAGGATTTGGGGAAGGGCAGGAGTGGAGAATGTCATTTACTTGGCAGGCATTTAAAACTCCTACATAGATCTTATTTGATCTACGCAAGAACCTGATGCTGTAGTATGTTACTCCCCGTTTTACAGCAGAGAAGCAGGCACAGTGCAGCTACATCCTGAATGCCTTCCATCAAAGCTCTCCTAATTCAGCTCAGCCAAAAAGGGAGAATGGAAATACCGAAGATCCACCTGCGATGAACATGTGCCCCTCTGTGAGTGCGAGGTGGAAAATCTGAACCTGAGACCGTAAGTGGTAGCTGCGTCCATGTACCTGTCTGTGTGAGCATCTGTCTCGTCGCCGAGCGTGATTCCGGCGGGTTAAGATACACCTGTTCTGTGCAATATTGCTTTTGGATGCAAGCCAGCTACTTCAAAGACCTACTGTAACCAAGAGTAGAAAAACTGGCGTTATTGGCCTTACTGAGACATGGTCTCTTTATCCCCAACATGGTGCCTTCCTAAAGGATTTTCAAGAGTGGCTTTGAACTTCACCTCCCTGTGTCTCTCCCTCCATTTATGATGTGTGACTAGTCAACATGTGCCAAGCACAGACCTGGGAGGTGGCTGCAGCAGAGCCAGAACTCAGCCCCGAGTCAGGGCTGTCTCCAACCTCCAAATCTCAAGCAGTGCCCCTAAGTAACGCTGATCCCAGAAGTACAGAATAGGACGGCTACTGTTTATTGTTACTTAATATTACTTATCCCAAGTGCTTGATGTAGAGTGTATTTACTGTTCGAAACAGCTACTATTATTATCAACCTCATTTTTGCAAACGCAGAATCTGAGCTATAAAGAGATCAAGTCACTGGCCCGGTGTCATCCAGCTCGTAAGTTAGTAGATGTAATAATAGCAGCGACAGCTGGAGAGCTGCCATTTCAGACCTAGGCCGCCCAGCCCTGCTGTTCTGCCCTCTTCATCACAACGTGCCCTTGATTCCTGTTCCCAGGGCTAGCCCGCCAGAGCGTCAGGGCCTCCACGCAGCGAGGCTGCAGTGAGCACCAGAGGCCACCAGAGGGCAGAGGGCTGCGGCTGTGTGCCTTTCCCACTGGGGCTGTGCTCCCTTTCTCCACAGCCCCCAGGGCTGGCTGCTCCCTGGGTAGGGAGCCCAGCCACCGGCCCTCGGATCTTCTCCCGATTCAGAGCTTGCCGGACGGAGCCAGGAGCCCGCCTAGTTCTCATCAGTAAACATACTGCTGGGGCCTACTCCAGAGCTGCCTCTGAGCCTGCTGCCCTGTCCCAGCCCTTCTGCTGTCTGCTGTCCCCCTCCTCTGACTGAAGGCAGGGTGGGAAAGCTCACCCCACCTTCACCCCCAAACTCTGTCCTGAGTTTCTGCCTTTCTCGGACCGGCTGATGCTGGGGGCTGGCGTTGTTCAGGCAGATGTGGAGAGAGGGCTGTGGCCCTCCCAGCCCTGCTTCAGCCTAAGCAGGTTCTAGTGTCCCCACACACTCACACTCTCCCGCGGCCGTCACAAACATTGTGATTACTGCCACCATTTGCCAGGCCCTCTGCCCAGTGCTTGACAGCCACTATCTGAGTTAACACTCCCAACTGCTTTGGAGGTCGGGGTCATCATCTCCCTTTTCCTGCTGGTCCCTGCTGTTGAGAGAGGTGAAGTCATTTGCCCAAGGTCACAGCCGGTGAGAGAGGCAGGCAAGAGATCAGGAAGCCAGCTCTGCCTCCCTCCAGTCAGCTCTTCCCACTGAGGCACGCTGCCTCTTCCACAGCACTGTCCAGGTGCCCTTGACTTCCCTCCCCGCAAAAGTCACCACACCCCACCCCACCCCACCCACCTCGGTGCAGGGTCTGAGCTGACGTCATCGCGGGTGAATGATGCCCCTCTCTCAACGCAGGCCCCAAAAGGTCAAAGAGGCAACATCCTCCATGTCCCAGAGGACGCTTCCCTGGAAGAGAGCTGGGTTCCCAGGCACTGTCAGGGTTGAGGACTTTCTTCCCCTTTTGTCATCTTGGCCCTGGCCTTGGCCCCGTTGCCACTCCTCCCTCCTGATCGGAGCTGGATCCCAGATCTAGTTGTACCTGCTCCTGTCCCCAGGCAGCCCCCACCCTGCCCCGCCCAAAGCTTCCCAGAAGCTGGTCCATCCTGAGCTGCTGGCCTGTGGCTAAGCATGTTCCCTGCAGGCCCCAAAGGCCAGAAAAATACAAGAGGCTACGGTAAGAACACAGACTCTGCAGTCAGAAGAAGCTGGAGTTCCATTTGGGCAAGACACTGACCTCTCTGAGCCTCGGTTTCCTTATCTATTAAATGGAGATGAAACGCCTTATCTCAAAGCGTTGATGAGACGGTCCAGGAGAAGCCCGAGGGAAGGCAGACAGGAGGCAGCCGGCCCGGCCCCGGCCCTGGCCCATCTCAGTCCTGAGCACTGCCCTGCCCTGTCTGCCGCCGCCTTCTTTGTCTTCCACGTGCAGCCTGTCGCTGCGCCGTCCAGACCAGTCGAGTCTCCTGCACGCCATCCTCGCCCTCCCGGAGCAGGGACGGGTGGCATGCATCCCTTGGCTGCTGGACTGGTGCAACCCCAGGTGCCAGCGTAGTCTTTTGAAATCGCTGCTCTTATCGTGATCTTCCCCCGCTCTGAACCCTCCCTGACTTGCCACCGTCTCAAGGTGAAGGGCAAAATGCCTCAGCCCGGTATTTAGAGCTTCCCTCCCTGGCTGTTGCCCACAGCACCTCTTGACACATTCTCGGCTTCAGCCCTGTCCACTGCCCCCTTCCTCTTTGTGCTTCCTGCCCTTTGCCCCACGGCCCCCATCTCTGGGGCCTCAAATCTGCCCAGTGACCAAGGCCCAGTTCAAACGCCACCTGGTCGGGCAAGCATTCTCAGACCTGGCCCCAGGGGATCTTCTCTGGTGGCTTTCCATATCTGCTTCCTGCAGAGCCCTGGGGAGGCTGTGCTCCTGTGCTCGTGTCCTGCCCTCCCTCAAGCCTGTGGCCTCCTGGGCATGTGGCGGGAGCTCCAGCTGTGTCCCTTTCCTTCCCGACAGTCTTCGGGGAGGTAGGGCGTCTCGGTGGCCAATGCCGAGAGCAGACTGGGGGCTGGGGGGTGAGGAGGCAGCTGCCAGTTAATGGGGCTCCAACACTGCCGCCTCCTGGCCAGGCCACAGGGATGTGAGATGACAACCAGACACACCCTCTGTCCACTCCCCCCCTGCCCCCTGGAGCATCAGTGAAAGAGCCTGCCTACCCCAGGGCCTGGGGGAGAGGAGGGACCCCTCCAGCCCAGCCTGGACTTGAATCAAGCCAATAGGCTTCAGATGCCAACTCAGCAGGCATTTCCTGTGTAACACTGGGCACTCTCTTCCGACAGCCTCTGTTTCCTCTTCTGTAAAATGGGCATCATTGACCTACTTCCTGGAGTCTGACTCAGCAGCTGCTCCTTTCTTCTTCCCCTTCTTTAAAGATGGGAGCCTGGGGCCAGGAAGATAGTGCCGGAGGTATGGACTGAGTAGATGTTGAATCCTTTCTTTGGAATTGGTGAGAACTGACTTCTTTTCTGGAACTTTTCAGCTTTATGACTGTAGCTGCGGCCAAGCCCATATGGCAACGAATCCGAAAAGTTGCGCCTTCCTCTAGCCCTGGTAGCCACGTGCTCGTGTCTGCACTTTATCCTCTTTGCTGGCTGGGTGCCCTGAGCAGTGCACTACCAGTACAACTGTACATGGCACCTGTGTATGCACCCTTGGGAAAGCCATGGTTTCTTAACCTCTCAGCTTTTTTTTTTTTCTTCAAAGAGAGAAATGCCTTTTTCTTTTTCTTTTTTAACGTTTTATTTAGTTTTGAGAGACAGAGCGTGAGCGGGGGAGAGGCAGAGACACAAAATCTGAAGCAGGCTCCAGGCTCTGAGCTGACAGCACAGAGCCCGACGCGGGGCTCGAATTCACGAACCGCGAGATCATGACCTGGGCCGGAGTCGGATGCTTAACCAACTGAGCCACCTAGCCTCTCTAGGTTTCTGGGCTTTAGTGTACTCATCTATAAAGTGGGGTCCTACAGTTATTTCTTCCAGGGTTCCTGGGTGGCTTGGTTGGTTTAGTGTCTGGCTCTTGATTTCGGCTCAGGTCATGGTTCCGGGGGCATGGGATCCAGCCCTGCCTCAGGCTCCACGCTGAAGCAGGGAGCCTGCCTGAGGTTCTTTCTCTCTCTCCTTCTGCCCCTCTCCCCACTCTCTCTCTCAAATAAAAAAAAATTTTAAAATATTATTTCTTACATATTCCCAGAAGTGTTAAGAAGTTCACATACACTGCAAGTCTTTCTCTTAGAGGAACCAGAACCTGTTATACCCTCCAGCACATGTTTACAACCAGACGGGGAGCCTGTGAAATGTGAGCCACGCCTTCTTCAAGGTCACACATATCAGAGACTCCTGCCTGGGCTCTGGTCCAGGCCTTTCCTGCTGGAGTCAGCGGGGGGGGGGGGGGGGGGGGGGGGGGGGGGGCTCTGGCCCTGGCGGACCGGGCCTCAGCGGACCCAACTTTGACGTGCACTCTGGAACCAGGCTGAGTTAACCGCTGGGCAGAAAGGAGTAGCACCAGGCATCCTCTCAGGCAGCTGCTGGTGGGGGTGAGGGGTGGCTGGCTTCCACACCTGTAGAGCACTTAGTCCATAATGGGTGTCTGACAAATATCCATCCACGGCTATTGCAAAAACCACTACCTTCCCGATCCCCTAAGGGCTCAGCAGCCCCACTAGATGCCAGGCCTTGTGTGAGCACTGGGGTCACAACAAAGCACGACACAGGCTCTGCTTCCAGGAGCTCACCGGAGAGTGGGCAGGACAGACAGGTTGGCAGGTTTTACAGTGGGAAAGGGTAGGTAGGAGGTTGGTGGAGCCCAGAGGAGGTAGAGATGGTCTTAAGCCAGCCTTACTGGAGCTGGGCGTCAGGGAGGAAAGTTTCCCGGACAATCCGAAATTCGCAATGGGGTTCTTGTCTCCACTTTCGGATGTAGAAACCGAGTCTGGGAAAGGCCACACAGCTGTTCACTGATGGGGCTGGGACTCTAGGCCAGGGCTGCCTAGCTTCAAAGCGGGAGCTTTGTCACCGACAGCAGGTCTGGGCCCTGCCTCCCGGTTCATTCTTTGGGGCACTTTTGGGATTCCGGTTGAAGGGTGAGCAGGGGCTGATCATGAGGGGCCTTGAATGCCAGGCCAGGGAGTCTGGGCTTTCTTCTGAAGGTCTGGGGCAGCCACGGATGGGTTTTCGGGTAGGGCAGCAGGTAGAGGCAGAATGGCCTGGAAGACTACAGAGGAGCAGGAGTTTGCCAAAAGAGGTGGCCTCGGATGTGGAAAGCACAACAACCCCAGCCTCCCCTGCTGCCCATAAGGAACGAAGAGGGGTGGGTGTTGGGTGTCCTGGGGACCAATGCCTCAGGACTCAGGTGTGGGCCCGGGGTTCCAGAAGGGCCCCAAGATCCAGCCCCCGGCAGGGAGGGGGCCCGAACTCACACCTGGGCCGGGGCTGGGCTGGGAGGGTACGGGAAGGGGAGCTGGTTCCCATTTCCCAGGGCAGACATCAGAGGTGGAGTTAGGTAGGGCAGGCCCAAAGTCCTGAGGGCAGGGAGCTATTTCCTCTTTCCCACAGTGTGAACTGTGTTAACTACGTCACTCCTGCAGCCCCCACCCACTCCAGTCCCACCTGGCACCAGATAGGCCCTGGCTAGGGGGCTGTGGGACAAAGAGGCTCTAAGAACCAAAGCCCCTCAGTCCCTCTGTTCCTCAGGAGGGGAAAGACAAAAAAAACCAAAGCAAGCCAGAAACGGGGCTCTCCCAGCACACAGCAGCCCCACCCAAGCCTCATCCTTAAACTATATTTCAGTTTCCTTGAGTCCCCCACTGACCCAACCCTGATCCCAAACCCAGTCCTAACCAGCATCCACATCATTGGCAATCCCGACATCAACCCAATCTCAGACGCACCCCAATTCGAAACCTCACCCTGAAGTCCCGCCCCACCCTCCGCTCCCTCTAACCTTGGCTCCCGACTTGAACTCCTACACTAACTGCTCGTCTGCCTTGCCGCAGCTTAGCCCCGACCCCAGCCCAGAACCTCAGGCTGACCCTAAGCAGCTTTCCCCTTACCCCAGCTGTACCCCGGATCTGTACCTGGTGTTCACCTCCATCCCAATCACAGCAGACTCTACCCTTATGCAAACGTCTAGCCTCACCTTCAACCTGGACTCCATCCATAACCCTACCAGACCTTATCCCATCTCTGACCCTCCCCGGGGGTGCGCTCCCACCCAGCGCTCAGCTAGCAGAGGCCGCCACGTGGCTGGACTTGTGCAGACCTTGGGGTGCACACACATACACACGCCCCTCAGCATGCACAGACATGCACGCACTCCAACGTGCCCCTCCCTCGGCTGGACTCCTCCAGCTCCTTCTTCAATACCTACTCTCTCCACCGAACGGTTCCTGCCCCTCTCCCAGCTTTCCTGGCTTCTAGCCTGGTTTGTTTGTACCTTAGAACCACGGAGCTCCCAGGGCTTTCCTTCTTCTGTGTCCTGGAGGCCTGGCTCACAACAGAGTCCGATGAACACCCACTGGACCAGGGCAAGTCCTCGTGGTGATCAGAGTCTAGAGGGGCAGAGACATACACCCGAGTAATCCTGCCCAACATTCCCGGTAGAGGAACGTGCCTGCTTCTATGGGAGCTACAAGAGGCAGCTAGGGATGGAGTGGGGGTTCTTTGGTCTGGGTCTTAAAGTTTGAGGAGGAGTTCACCTAGTGACAAGGGTGGCAGATAAAATAGCACGTTTAAAGGCAGGGAAGCATGTTCAGGAAGGGTTGGGGAGGTGAGCCTGGTAAGAAAGGCCAGGGCAGGGCGGTTAGGCTGGTCTAGTTGGGGAAGAAAGGCGGTAGAAGGAAAGGCACACATGGTGGGGGTAGTCGGAAGGCAGAAACAGCGGGATGGAGAGGGCTGGGGGAGCAGCAGCCAGGGTACCTGGAGGGAGAGTGGAGGAGTTCATTCTAAGACCGTCTGAGACTGAAGGACAGACGGGAGAGCCAGGTCAGCACAGGCAGGCAGGTGGTCACCAGAGGGGTCAAGCGGGGCCAGAAGCTGCTGTTGATATTGATCAAAATAATAATAATAATAGCTGAATGAGCTTTCACTGAGTGCTTCCTGTGTGCCAGGCACCGAGCTGAGCATTTGTATGACATCATTTAATCCCCACAGTGAGCCCACCAGGTGGGTGGCATTAGAATTATTGATCCACAAGGGATACTGAGGCTCAGAGAGGAGAAACAATTTGCCCAAGTTCATGCACATTAAAATCAGGCAGCAGGTAGGACTTGAACCCAGGCCTGTGGGACAGGAAGAGCTGAGGCCTCCCTCAAAGTCATAGTGGCCAAACCTAGGACATGCCTTGGCCTGCGACTCATCTCTCATCATTTGAAGCCCCCTTGGAAGCCCCTCCTCCCTGCAGGCTGAACTCCTCACATTTCCCTGAATATTCCAGACCGTGTTCACCTCCTGGATGTTCTGCATATAGCGTCCTGTGCAAGAAGTGGCCTTCTAACCCTTGCCCCTTCTCTAAGAAAATTCTACCCCTTCTCCAGAACTCAGCCCCCGAACAACCTCCTTTGGGAAATCTTTCTGAACTGCCTGCCCCAGGCTGGGTGAGGGGGCACCACCCTGGCCTCTCCACCTCCCAACCCCCACTCCCTGACCACCCTGCATTACCACTGTCTAGGCCTCCCTCCTTAAGGGCTGGGCTCGGTCTGCAGCCCCACCCCAGCCAGGGCCGGCCTATAGCAGGTGTCAGTGAGTGTGTGTGGTTGGTGAATGAACACAGGACCCACCTGGCTAGGGGTTAAAGTAGGAAGGAGCTCAGGGTGGGGCGGGGCTTCTGCCGGGCTTCTGGGACTGATCTCTTATTTGCCAGGGCTGTCTCCAGCCTTATCTGGTTAGGCCTGAGTTGAAAGCAAGCTGGTGACATGCTGACATGGTTCCCGGGTTACTCAGTAACCTTGCCCTCTTTAAAAATCCCACTGTTTCCCCCTGGCATCCAGAACCGACCGCTTCTCCCTCCTGGGCACTGCTGCCATGAATACCTTCCTGCTCTCTGCACTGTGCCTCCTCGGGACCTGGGCAGTCCTGGCAGGGGGAGTCACCGTACAGGTAAATCCTCTGTCCCTACCCCGGCCCGGCTTGCTCTCTGCTCCCAGTTCCCAGGGCCCGTCCCCTGAGAAAGCACCCCCTCTTTTTGGAGTTAGAGCAAGGTCTCAGGTGTGGCCCTTTCTCAGGAACCTGTTTCTCAGTCCTGTCTCGTATGCCCTCCCCTTCAAACTTGGACAGAAGAGAAATCACCATTTGGGAAAGCGGGTTGATTAGCCAATTTACTGAGGGCTTGCCAGGGGCCAAGCTCCTCAAGGGAGGCCCCATGATCATCCTGGGAGAATGGGATTATTAGTCCCATTTTTCAGAGGAGGAAAATTGAGCCTCAGAGAGGTTCTGTAACTAGCCCTAGGCACACGGCTGGGAAATGAAGGAGCTAGATTCAGTTCTAGACCTTCCTCTCAGCCAGAGCATCGACCTGGGTCTTGGGAACCATGCGGGCATCCCAGAGCAGGCTGTAGCCTGGCCTGACACTCTGAACTTGTCTCTCTCAGGATGGAGAGTTCTCTTTTTCTCTGGAGTCAGTGAAGAAGCTCAAAGACCTTCGGGAGCTCCAGGAGCCCAGCATTCGGAACCGTAGTAAGAGTGGTGGGCCCGTGGTTCCCAAAGCCTGCAGCCACCAGAAGTTTCCCGAAGAACTCAAGCCTCTCTGCAAGGAGCCCAATGCCCAGGAGATCCTCCGGAGGTTGGGTGAGTAGCCACCTCCCTGGTGGGTGGGGCCTGGGAACTCCCTGATTGGTGGCACGGGAGGGGGATGTGCTCTGATTGGTGGGTCTGATGAGGAGGTCGTAAGTAGTTCTAAGTTGTAATTGGTGGAGCTTGCTCTAGGAAGATCCCCGCTCTGACTGATGATTCGTTGGTAGTTCTGCATCCCGCCCCTCCGGCCTTAGCAATTGCTCTTTCTTGGCGGCATCTCCACTCTGACTGGCTGGCTTGGGCGCTACCTGTTTGGGGGGAAAGACCAGCCGGGCGGAGAGGACAGGCCTGGGTTTCTCCTGGGGACTCTGGGGCAGATGTCCAAGCTCTGGCTCAAGGGAGGGCGGGGCCTTGGCTCTCTGGGCGCCCCATCTCTCCTGCGCAGAGGCCATCGCCGAGGACCCGGACTCGTGCGAGATCTGTGCCTTCGCTGCCTGTGCTGGATGCTAGGACGGTCGGCTCGCTGCCTCCTGCCCCGGCCGATGCTCCCACTGCCCGCAGCTCAGCCTACCCTGCCCCCAGGGGAGGCGTGAAGAGGGCGTGGCCTGGGGCGACCTGCGCAAGCCCGGCCCCTGCCCCCCAAGATCCCCTCCGACCCTCAGCTAATAAACCAGATCCCAGAGTACTCCTGGTGTCGATCCTTCATCTGCCAGCCGACTCATCACCCAGCTTTATGGGTGCCTACCCTGCCCTCAAGCTCAGAGTTTACTGTGTGAAGTGCAAGGACCCTCCCTCCCTACTGAACTGGGGCTGCCATCGCACACAGGCACTGAGGGGACCTCAATCTGCAGGCCACCAGCTGGGGGGAGGGGTGGTGGAGCGGAACCTCTGCTTTCTTTCACCTCCTCCGGGCGGGTGGGGGGAAGGCACCAAAGTCTCTAAGCCCTGAGTGAGCACAGGAGTCCCTGGTCTGCATGTCCAGCCCAGTTTGGGTGGCTGTGAGACTGGCCCCAAGCTCTGCGGTGTTCAGGGGACCCCTAGCCCTGGCCCCCTGACCACCTCAGCGTTGCCTCCTGCCCTACCCCCTGGGACTCACCCCTTCCTCTGCTCCCCTCACCTGTGCTCTGCTCCTCTTCCCACACTCCTGGCCAGATAAACTCCTGCTCAGGTGCCAAGGTTGTGCTCCCATGGCCCCTCCTCGGAAGCCTTTCTTTACCCTCCCAGGGGGGTCTTCATGCTCCTGCTTTGTCCTCTGTGCTCTGTGGGCACTTTGATCACCCATGCCCCTTGCGAGGCTCTGGCCACCCTGTGCCATAATGGCTTCTGTGCTGGGGGAGTCTCCCTGACCCCCAGAGTGGGTGAAACCCACCACGCCAATGATTGCATGAGGATATGACCTAGGGCAGGCAAAAGCCAGAGATACCCAGTTCCAGCCCCATACCACGTACTGTGCGATGCTAGGAGAAGTCACTTTCCCTCTCTGTGCCTCAATCTCCTTCCCTGTAAAACTGGGACTGTACTAGTATCTGCCACCCAGGCTGGGAGAAGTAAACCAAAAAATGGGGAACCAGAGCCAAGCTGAGAATGGTTCAGACAGGGGTGAGGAGGCGAGGCACGGAGGGCTGCTTGTTAGCAAAGTTAGAGGGAATGGGCAAAGAGGAGGTGACCAGGGTATTTCTTGGGGAGTCAGGTAGAGAAGTGTCACGGGGTGATTGAGGCAGAAGTCCTTGGGCCGCAGGATTCAGAGGGCGAGGTGTCTTCAGGGCCAGGTCAGGGGAGGCTCTGCAAAGGGGAGGGGTGGCAGGCATCTGCACGAGTGTTTGGGATAGGCACTGGGGTGGATGGACATTCAAAACCAATCTGGAGGGAGGGAGGCCGAGGGCGTTCCAGAAGGGGGAGTAGGTGCGGACCTAGAAGTGGGAAGGTCCAAGGCACTAGAATGGTTCAGTCTGGACAGGGTGGGTCCTGGGAGACACCCAGGGCTGGGTTTGAACCTGACCATGTCACTTACAAGCTGTGTACAAATAACGCACGCAAATGTGTGTGTAATGCTACTTACCCTACGAACCAAGTCTCCCTGAGACTTGGTTTCCTCATCTGAAAATGGGGATGATGACAGCACCTCCCAGGGCTGCAGGGGATTTGATGTGACGCATGGTGTGGCAGAATCATGAAACGCTCCCACTCTGAAGCTGAGCTCTGGGTGTGGATCCTGGCTCTGCCTGTTACCGGCTGTGTGACTTTGGCCAGTTACTTAGCCTCTTTTCTCCTCAGTCTCCTTATCTGTGAAATGGGGATCACAAGAATCCCTACTTGGTAGGGTTGAGTGAAGGTTAAATGCAGTCACATAGGAAAAATTCTGAGAGCCCTGCAGGGCCCGTAGTGGACACTTCTGCTGCTGCTATTATTACAGTTTCTGTGTAGATGGCTCAGCTTGAGCCTGGCACATAGTAGGTGGTTGGTCAGTGGCATTTCCCTTCACTGCCTCCTCCCCAGGCAGGTGGAGACCCAGCGTAGCTGAAGGGAGCAGTGGGAGCGAGGCCAAATGGTACCTTTGGGCTCAGTTTAGAACGGAGAGGGCGTGCTGGGGAGCCCCAGAAGGATAAGGGGCCCTGTCAGAGCAGGGCTGCGGGGTTCCCCTGGCATGTTTGTCACAGAGAGTCTCCAGGATGCAGGGCCAGGGAGGAAGGTCTGCCTGGCCTGGGGAAATGTGATAAGGGCTCATCTCGAGTGGTGGTAAGAGAAGAGAGGGCCCCGAGAGTCACAGGAGGCATTGCAAAGGCCCCAGCCAGACTTGCCCGTGGCGTGAGGGAGAGGAAGGAACTAGAACTCTGGGGTTTGTGGCCTGGTCGAATGGGGGGCTGTGAGGCTCATGAGCAGAGCTGGGCGGTTGGGATGGGGAGCTGGTCTGGGGAAATTCGCCATGGCCTTGGCCCTGGGTGATCTGAGTTCAGAGATCACCACCCCTTTATGCCTGGCTCTCCTCTCTGGCTGCCTGGGACAGGGGCTGTGGAGGAGCCCATCGTGTGGAAGGGCCCTTCTTCAGGGAAGGCCCAGCACGGCTCCTGCCTTGAGTGAAGGAGTTGGCTGCAGCTGCGAGAGTGTTGCATCAGGTGTCATCAGCGTGGCCGAGTCACAGGGAGGCAGCAACAAGATGGTTCAGAGCATGGGCTCTGTCCCCGACTGCCTGGGAAGAAGTCTGCTTTGCCACGTTGCTGAGCCTGTGGTCTTGGACGAGCTGGTTCTCTGTCTGTACCTGGGTCTCTTTATTCGTAAAGTGGAGTATTTATAATAGCACCTGCTTCATCAGACAGTTTTGAGGACCCAGTGAGTTAATAAGTGCAAAGCATTTAGAATAGGGCCTAGGGTATAGTGAATGCTCAGTAAATGTTGGCTATTATTGTTATTATTATTCCTCAGGGCCGCCAGGATGGAGTGAGGGAGGAAATGTCTTCCTTCCATCTAGAGCTGGCCAGAGGGTCCTGGGGAGCCCAGGAAGGTAAGGATAAGGGCCAAGGCCCATCTTCTCAGGAGCCCCGGGGCGGAGGCAGAGCAGAAAACGGGCCTGGGGAGGGGGCACCACGTGGTTCTTCCCTGCACCCACTACTCCTGCAGCCCCACCTCCTGGGGGACGCTCCCTGCCCTCCCTGCCCCCTGGTTGTCACTCTGGCTCTGCCGCTGGGCCAGCCCTTGGGCTCGGCTTGTGGGCTCAGGTGGGAACAGGTGCTCCATGGTTTCTTAGGTCTGTGATTGTGCGAGACTCATTTCACTCCCCCGGCCCGCATCCTGGAGCCTCCCTCCTCCTATATGAAATAGGGCTTGATGAACCAACTCCCCAGGCGCTGGAAACTGGGAAACTCCTGACCATATCATTAGATCAACCTTTTTCCTCAACCGCTCAGCTACCCGAGCGCCTCTGCCCATGGCCCCCAGGGATGAACAAATGGACTCCAGACTCCGTGTGTAGGTGGGGAATCTTTATTCAGCAGCAGGGCTGCCTCGGGCCGAACTCTCCTCCAACCAAGTGTCCAACTGCTTTGTGCCCCATCTAGCCGCTCGAGCCTCTGGCTGGTGGTGATGACCTCAGGGTCCCCCCCGGAACTCGGGTGGGGGTGCAGGCTGTGAAGGCAGCGGGCTGGGGACAAAGTGTCCGGGGTGGGCTCAGGGCGCCCAGCCATCTCAGAGGCAGCCGGTACAGGCGACATTCACACACAGCTCACAGTCGTCATTAGCCATGGTCCCTGGGCAGGGGAGAAAACCGGTCAGCTGACCCTGCCCGTGAACCACCTGTGGTCCAGGGAGCTGCTGGCCGGGCAGCCAGAGAAGGCTGCTTCGGAGGGGGCCTGAGGCCGAGGACCAGCATCTTTCTCACAGATCAGGAACATGATGCTGGAGAAGCAGAGAGTGACTCGGGTTCAAGTCCCGGCCCTCTCCTTCCTAGCGGGGCCTGGGCATGCCTCTTACACTCTCCGGGCTGGAGTTTCCCTGCTGACTCTGTGGACAGCATCAACTGACAGGGTGGCCGTGAAGAGAGAAGACCAGCAAAGGGACTGACACAGGCCTGGCACTTAGTAGGTGCTCAATAAATGCTAGTAAGTCGCTATTGTCACTGGCCAGTTCTGCTTCTTCCCTCACATTTCAGCTTAGATGTCCCCTCCTCTTGGAAGTCTTTCAGACTCCTTATGCCACCCCAGACATGAACCATCTCTCCTCTGTGTCCCCCGTGCTTTCCCATCAGCCACCGTATTGCAGGCATGGCCTACGGGTCTGTTGTCCGGTACCCTCTTCCCTCCCATCCGTGACGTCTGGTAGGACAATCGACGGTCCAGGTTGCCAGGGCCTGAGGGGGCAGGCCTTGACTCTCCCTGGCCTGGCCACTGGGCGCTTAATGGAAAGAACGGGCAGTGGAGGAGCTGGGGTGTGGGCAGGAGAGCGAGCCAGAGGCAGGAAGCTTCGCAGGGGTGGGGGCACTCACTCAAAGCCTGGAAGACGCTGGCCGCTTCCCTGGATGCACAGATGGGCTGGAGGTCCTGTGGCAGGGCCGGGTGGTGACACACGGAGGGCACGAGGCTCTGGGCCTGGAGGCGGGGGTTGGGCAGCCACTGCTGCTCCAGGTTACTCAGCTTCTTCACTGATTCCAGCTGGACCTGGAAGCCTTGGTACTAGGGGGGCAGGGGAGAGGAGATGAGAGGGATCCGCAGAACTTTCCCTGTTCTCATGGGGGGTCCAGGCCACACTCAAAGGACAGCCTGGGAGGTGGGAGCAGGCACCTGCCGCTTCACACCCCATCGTGCCTCAGGCCCCCAGGAACTGTAGATGAGGATCCGATGGGGCTGGGGAGCAGGTGGTTCAGGGCACGGGCTTTGGAGACCAGTGTAAACCCCCTCCCCCACCCGGTTCAAATCCCAGCTCTTCCCAATAGGCCGCCTGTGTCTTCTGCACTCTGAGCGTCATCTGGCAAATGGCCCCTCCCCAGCGCCTGCCACCAGTACAGTCCACGCTGGGTAACTGGGCGATCACCCCTGAACCGACGTGGCAAAATGATGGCATCCCCAAGTTGGCCGGGTTCCAAGGCCAGGGACGCAGGGGTGGGGGGAAGGTGACTCTTCCCGTCCCTCCCAATGAGGCTCCACCCAGAGTTGGGAATGTGACAGGGCCACAGACCTCCCCACTCTTGCTGGCCAGCGGCATCCCGCCGCCTGGCAGGCGGACCCTGCTTCCACGACTCCCTCCAGCCTCACAGTTGTCCAGGAAGGAGCCCCTGCCCCCCTGCTGTCTTCTCTCTGAGCCTTTGCATACGCTGTGCCCTCTGCCCTGAACTGTCCTTGTCCTCTGTGCCTAGCTACCTCCCGCTCATCTTGCAATATCAGCTCAGTTACCTGCCAGGGAAGCTCTTCGGGTGACTCTCCCCCCCCTCCACCCATTCATGGGAGAATATAGGGAGCTGTGGGAGACCCCCCTCCTTCTGGGCTCCTGAAGGGCAGGGACTATGTCTTGTTCCACCTTCTGACCTCTGGCCAGGACCGGCCTTCTGATAGAGCAATGCTGAATAGCAGCGGTTTATTATTGCCATCACTGCTATCATCGCTCCCTTCAGCATTCTCGCTGCCACCACCCACCAGCTGTCTTGGTCCCTGGGTCGTGCTTAGGTGTTGGGCTGAGCCCTGGGCCCACCAGCCCTTGCTCCCCTATATCCCATGACGTTTCTAACGTCCCCTCTCCATCCCAGCCCCTCACGGGGGGACCTTCAGGCAAAGGGCACACTGGCCGGAGGGACTCACCTGAATGTAGACTGACTGTGTGCCCTGCAGGAGCACCAGGAGGAACACAGCCATCCCGGACAGGAGTCCTGACGCCATCCTGCCGCGCATCTCACGCCGTCTGTATCCCGCTGCTGCTCCCACAGGCTCCCGCCTGCTTCCCCAGCGAGCAGCTCTTTATAGGCCAGGCTCCAGTACCCTTGCCACTCATTAACTGGCCAGCTGGGGCGGGGTTGACAGCTGGTTGGCTGGCTGGGGGTGATGAGGGCAGAGAGGCCCAGAAAACTCAGGAACAAGATACTATGTGTCAGGCACCTGTGTGGGCGGCTCTGTGGGAGGGCCTTGGATACACCCCTCTCCTTAGCTGCACGAGACACCTATTTACGTGGAATGATGGGGAGACCATTGTACAGACTGGGAAAGTGAGGCCCAGGAGGTGAATTAACTTGCCTCAGGTCACCAAGCTAGTCAGTGACACAGCAGGGACTCAAGCGTCTTTGACTCAGGTCAGCCTATGGTCCTTTCTCCGGGCAAAGGAGGCAGATAGGCTGGTCCAGGGTGAGATGGGCAGACACAGGACTGATGTCAGCACTCTCCGTGGCTCTGGACCTGATTGTCTCCTGACCCTCCACCGGGTTCAGTTTAAGGCCCCTCCTCCTGATCAGTCCCCACCCGGGCCCTCAACCTGCCTCTCTCTGCCACCTGCAAATGGTGCTCGGGACCCTCAGGCCATGTTTGACCCATCTCGCCTGTCCGTGCCTCGCAGAAGCCAATCGCCTAACCCAGCATGCTATTGGGTTAGAGGAGGAGGAAAGAACGCCGACCTTGGGGACAGATTGACCTCGGCTCGAATTCTGGTCCTGCTGCCGCTCTATCAGTTTGGACAAGTCACCTCAACGCTGACTGAGCCTGTTTCCCCTTCCATCAAATGGGCATAATGACAAAATCCACTGCATGAGGTTGCTGTGGGGGTGATGGGGCCGGGTCCACTGAGTAATACTTGCCCCCTAATCTCCTTCTAGGCAATGTGTAACCCACTATATCCGTGGCTGAAGGTGGGGTCAGAGAGAAGAGGGCAAAGTCCGCGAGGGTGTTATCACCACTGCCACCAGGTAGCTGTAAACAGTGCCTGAGAGTCAGGACTCACCTCTGCCGGACAGGGAGCCTGGCATGTGATAGGCACCCCACACGTGACATTGAATTGAAGCCCAGGTGGCCCAGCTAGGTATCTGAGGCTCACTCTCCAACCTGTGAGTTGAACCTGTGGTTCAAATTTGCTGTCATCACATGTCCTAAGACAAACCCTACCTGCACATGCCTTTGCTGATGTATTCTACCTGCCTAGGATGCCCATCTCCCTTTCTCTTAACTTGGCAGGAAATGGAGAAGGGCTGGAGTGAACTCTGGCATTTCCTATGTCTAGCTCTGGATCCAGACTTCAGCCTTTATTGTTTAGAGTATGAAGGGATTAATGCGCCCTTACATGCTTTCTCATCGGCAAACTGAAAAGAATCGTCGGGAACCATAGCTCTCGTTTCTTGAACAGGCCCCGCGTGCTAGGCCTGGTTTATGTGCACGAGTCCTTCTAATCCTCTAGGAGAGGTGTAATGGTTGTCTCCATTTTCCAGATGAGTAACCTGAGGCCCAACAAGGTCAAGCACCATGTGAGTGAGAGGGGAGAGCAGGCTTTATCGCTGAGATTCTTGCATCTGCTCAGCTGATGGTGTTCTAGAAAATGGAACTTGGGCCTTGGAGGCAAGAAGATCTCAGTGCTTCTCAACTGTGTGACCTTGGGTACCTCACTTAGCTTCCCCGAGCCTCTGTGTCTTCATCAGTAAGTGTGGGAAATGATGGACAACCTCATCGTGGCTTCATGGGACCAGTCCCATCCCAGAGGAACTGGTGACTCCCCCTGTCCCCAAGCGGACTGTCTCCCCAGCCAGCGTCTGGTCCATGGTGGCCACGCAGTCAGTGCTGGGTCGTCCACCTCTCCTTCTCCAGGGAGCTCTCCCTGACAAGCCCCATCTCTGAACCTACGGCTGGAACAGTTCTGATCTTTGACTCCCGAACCCTTGCTTTCCCCATCAGAGCAAGCTCAGCCCCCCTGCCCCCACACCAAAGGGTGAGGAACAAACCTGGAGGGGCTGGAGACCCCCCTTTCTCTTCTCTGCCTTCCAGCTCCGCCAGCCAGGGCCCCTCATGTGTTCTTCTTTCCCTGGGAACAAGTTGTGTGACTTCCCTATCTGCCTAACATGACTCAAATTCATAGTTCAGCCCAGCTCCTCCTAATCACTTCACGAATGACCCATTATCTGTCAAAACTGAACCAGTCACAGACACAAACCCTGCCCGCCGCCCCGTTTGGCCAGCGTACTCTGACGTTTCTCGGGGCGCTTCTTTCTTGAGGGACCTGGGAAACGACTGTCGCGCTAGCCTGTACTCTGGTCCCTGTGCGGAAGCCTCAAACACCCCAGCGGAGTGAGTGACAGCTCACTGTGTGTGTGTTTGGGAACGTCTATCTCCACACAGGGTTCCCCACTCAGGGTCCCCCCCGCCGTGGTGCCCCAGAGCCTGTGACCCTCCCTGCCCCTAAACGGACCCCTTCCCCAGCAGAGCAGCATTTGTCACGGCAGACCACCCTGTCTTTCTTGGAATAAAGCATTTTTTCCACTTGCTGACTGGGCCACCCGCTCCCCAGATTTTCTGCCAATCTCATTGGCTCATCTTCTCTGTTTCCTCAGAATGACCCAGGGACCCCAGGGCTCGGTCCTCGGACCACTTTCCTGTGTCCATAGTGACCAGTGATCTGATCCAGTCTCAAGGACTTTAATGCCACCAGTGCCCTATTCTCTCCCTAACCTGGCCTCTCCCCTCTGTTCCAGACTCCTTTATTTACGAGCTCAGCATCTACCATAACAGTCGATGGCACTAACATCACCTCATTGCTCAGGCCGAAAATCTGAGTCATCCCTGATGCCTCTTTTTCTTTTATCTGCCAAATTCAATTCATTAGCAAATCCAGTTGGCTCTCCCTTTAAAATATTTCTAGACTCTAACCGTATCTCACCATGTCCACTGCTACCCGAGGTCCAAGCTATCATCCCTGGTCATTGGTCTCACAGATTATTCCAACAGCCTTGTATTAGTCAGAATTCTGCAGAGAAACAGAAACAGAATATGAATACACACACACACACACACACACATATATATCCTATATATATATATATATATATATATATAAAATTTATATCTTATCCTTCCTTTCTTTGTACAATCTATCTATCCCCCTATCAGCTACCTATCAATCAATCATCTAATCTATGTCTGTCTATCTATCTAGATGTATTTCAAGGAACTGGCTTATTTCGTTGTGGGGCTGGCTAGTTTGAAATCTGGAGGGCAGACTGGCAGGCTGGAAATTCAGTAAGAGTTGACGCTGCAGTCTTGGGTCTGGGTCTTGGGTCTGAAACCTGTAGGGCAGGTCAGTAGGTGGCAAACGCAGGCAGGGTCTTTATGTGGCTGTCTTGGGGCAGATTTCCCTCTTCTTTGGGAAACCTCGGTCTTTGCTCTTCAGGCCTCCCACTAATTGGGTGAAGCCCATCCGTGTTATTCACTTCAAGTCCGCTGATTGTAAATGTTAATCACATCTGAACAAATATCTTCATAGCGACATCCAGACCGTTGTTTGACCAAACAACTGGGCACCATAGCCTGGCCAAGGGAGACCTTCGGCTAGATCTCTCTGTACCTGCTCTTGGCTTTCTTCAGGCCCTTCTCCACCCAGCAGCCAGAGTGATCCTATCACGGTCTAGGTGAGACCATGTCTCTTGTCTGCTCAAATCTACCAGCTTTCCAGTTTACTCAGGGTAAACCCAAAGGCTTCTACTGTTCTGTAAGCTTCCTTTGGCACCCCTCCAAAGATTTTGAGCTTATCTCCAAAGATTCTGCCCTTCACTCTCTGGATTCTGGCCACACTAGCTTCCTTGCTGTCACCCAAACACACTAAAGGTTGCTTACTTCGGGTCTTTGCTCTTCATCCACTATATATGTGGCTCACCTGTCACTTCATCCGGGTCTCTGCTTAAATGCCACTTCCCCGAAGAGATCTTGCCTGGCCATCCTACCTCAGAGAGCTTCCCCCATCCATCCTTGTTTTCTTAACTTGCTTTCCTGTAGCACTGGTCCTATATATACATTTTACTTCTTACATTTCTCCCCCTACTGGATTGTAAGCTCTATTAGAGTAAGGAATTTGTCTATTTTGTTCTCCCAAAACAGTATCTGGCACATGGCTGGTGCTCAGCTAACACCTGATGAGTTGAATAAATGAATATATTTGAAATATCTACTCCAGGAACCACTAGATGTCGGGCCTTGGACAGTATCCTACTTCTCCGAGCCTTATCCATCTCATCTAGCACCTTCCTGACACAGGCAAGGAGCCTGGCACATGGTGCATCTTCAAAAAATGCTGGTGATTACTATTTTCAGAGTTGAGAAATCATTTGTTTATCAAGAAACAGAATCCTCTTTGTGTCTTATGTGCTTGGCAAACTCTAAGGCATCCAATAACTTAGTCACCAAATATTTACTGATGGCCTACCATGCGACAAGCACCAGGGCAGGACCTGGTGGGAGTGCAGGTGTGGCTCTAGGGTGAGAGCTCTTAGCTATCCCTTTAAATTCAAGGCTAAAATGGGAAGATGACAGATTTAAAGAAGGGTCAGCATACTGGGTCCAATGCATGAGCAGGATTGATCTGGAAGGCCCTGTGTGGGGAGCTGTATAAGCCACGGTGTGGTGGATTTCCCAGCAGCCTCCCAAATGAAATTTTGGCCTCCCTGGAGAAGTGGGTGACCTAGGGAATGGTTTTATTTTTTCTATGGCCAAAAGGAAACTCGGAATCAAATATATACCCCAATAGTAGTAACCACACTGAATCTCATCCAGTCTATGTCTTCCCCTTTGTCTCTTTTCCCAGTCTATCCATATTGCACCGATCTTGCTCTCCACACAC
The DNA here is from genome assembly GCF_007474595.2 of Lynx canadensis. Taxonomy (NCBI): domain Eukaryota; kingdom Metazoa; phylum Chordata; class Mammalia; order Carnivora; family Felidae; genus Lynx; species Lynx canadensis. Next base: position 32,524,791 of record NC_044310.1, on the reverse strand, counting down.
CCCCAACCCCACCCCACACACTTAACACCCACTCACCCCCTCCACCCACTCACCTTCCCCCACTCAGCCCCATCCACACACCTCCACCCACACCCCCCCACACCCACACATCCCCACCCACTCACCCTCACTCTCACCCCCCACCCACACTCACCCTCACCCACTCATCCTCACCCCCACCCCACCCACACATCCCCATCCATACCCCACACACACCCACGCACCCACACCCACACACCCACACACACTCCCCCTCCCCCTCCCTCCTCCACCCCACCCACAACCACACACACTCACGCACTCACCCTCACCAAGTCATCCTCACTCCCACCCACACCACACACCCCTCCACACCCCCACACACACTCACACACACCCACTCACCCAAACCCACCCACCCCCCACACACTCCTTTCTGGCTTGTGTGTATTCTCACCAGCTTCACTGTTTTTATGGACTGGGGGTTGGGTAAGAAGTGTTTAAACACAAATACGTGAATCAGGGTTGCCCCCTGGTGATGGGCAGGTGACACTGCAGGCAGAGAAAGATGAATTGCCTTTAATCCTCGAAGAATCCACGTCTTTCTGAGGCGCTGCTTGAGAGTTAATGGGTGAGCAGACATTTATACTCTCTGATGTGAGGGGCAATGGGAAGGCTTGGTCCCCATGTGTATGCCTAGGTGGGGGGCGGGGGGGGGCTCCTACCAGCACGATCATGATGGTCACCATCAGTGATGTTCCTTGGAGGTGCCAGGAAGGAAAACGTGTGAGGTTGTTTCGGAAAAGTTCCTGTTTGCTGGCGGATACCCAAGTCCTGTGGTCTCCAGATAGCAGATGCTGAGGTGAACAAAAAGGCTGAAATGGGGAGGACAGGGAGGAGAATGTTCAGGCCATGGGGAGGGGGGACCTGGCACTGAAATCGGGTCTTGGGGGGCAGCCGAGGGCCTGCTGGGGCAGCAAGAGAAACAGAAGAGACACTGGGCTTCCGGAGACCGGTGCTGCCTGAGCCGGGCTGTTCTGGTACAAGGGGTGGGTGTGTGCCTTTGACCCTGACTTCTGCCGGCATTTCTGCCTTCCCTCCCCTGTGTCAAAGGCAAGCGTGGCAAGTTGTGTGTGTGTGTGAACATGCACGTGTGAACAAGCGTGTGTGTGTGTGCGTGCGTACACGTGAGTGTGTTTGTGTGTATCTGTGCCTGTAGGGGTGAGAAGGATGTGTTGTGACTGTGCGCCCGTGTGAGTGTGTTTATGTGTCCACGTACGTGCATGTGTGAGAATAGAGTGCATTTGTATGTGGGTACGGTTTCTGTGTCCGTGCACCTGTAGGTGTGAAAGCGTGGGTGTGTGTGTATCTGAGTGCGTGTGTGTAGGCACATGCAAGAGCACGAGCGTGAGCAGATGTGTGTGCGAGTGGTGCATAGGAGCGTGTGTGTGTGTGTGTGTGTGTGTGTGTGTGTGTGTATTTTTGAGTCGGCATGAGTGTGTACAGGTGAGGGTGTGTGAGTGCGTGTCGGGTGTTGGAAGGGAGGCCACGCGCGTTTGCCCGCGGAGAGTGGCTGAGAGGGTTCCGTCCCATGTGGGAGACCCTGTGGCGTGGTGCCAGGGTGAGGGGAGGGCTCGCGGTGTGGACAGATGGAGGCTGGAGCCAGGCGGAGGTGGGCCTTCGGGCAGCTGGCTTGAAGTGACGCAGGAGCCGGGAGGGTGTCCAGCCTGTGGCAGCCATATCAGAACGTTCTCCCTTCTTCCACTCCTCCCTCCTGCCAGCGGCCACCTGAATGGTATGGCTCTGGAGTCAGGCCGAGTGAGGTCCCACTACTGCTGGGTCTGGGGCCGGTCACCCACTTGTCTCAGTGTGAGCTCTCAGTGGTGAGGTGGGAACGACACCTGGCTGCAAAGTGGGGGTGATGAGGGTGAAAGGGGGCAGTCGTGCCCGCTAGCGCTCGCTGGGAGCCAACAGCGCGCCGGGCCCCGATCTGAGGCCTTTGCAAGTGCAAACACGTGGCTTCCTCCTACAAGCCTGGGCAGTAGGCAACTCCCTTTTTAGAGAGAACACCGGGGCACGGAGAGCTTTGCTGACCTGCCTGAGAACCCACACTTTTAAAGTGGCAGAGCCCCCGCGCTGATGCCCTAAGCACTGTACGATCGGCCTCCGTGAGCCATAAGTGACTATGAGGCACCCCTCCCAGTGCTGGGCACATCGTAGACCCTCCACAGGTGTCCCCTCATCCCCTCCACTCTCTGTCCCTCCTAGGGCTTAAGGGATCAACTGAGGGAGAGAATGAGTCTTCTTCCCGTCCCCTGTGAACACCACTACACCACAGGAAGTTCCTGGATTCCTGGAATCCTGGTCGCTCGGAGAATAGACTCAGATGTTGGCTCGTGTAACCACACCACTGGCAACATCACAGCAACAACATATGGAGAGTGTAGAACATGGTTAGGCGTGATGCTTCGTTTGACCCACAAACATTTACTAGGCACCTGGAAATGGAGAAGACAGTGTCGGTCTGCAAAGGGCCCATGGTCGATAAGGACAGATGAGGACGATGTCATGTGTTAGATGCAGGGAATGCGGAAGCTCGGGAGGTGCAGGAGCCCCGAGAAGGCACCGCCTTCCTCCAGTGAGGAAGCAGGGAGCTGTCAGGCTCCTTCGGCCCTTTGCTCACATCTCATGCCTGGAATGCCCTCTCCCACCCTACTGGAGCACCAGCCCAGACCATGGCCCCCCATTCTCTCCTCTTCTGAGGAGTTCCTGCAGTCTTTGGGACCCCCACAGTGGAACCGAGTGTCTGCTATCTTTATAATTCTGTTTTTGGTGCAAGGGACCCATCTGCACAGTTAGACTGTGTCCCCTCCAGGGTACAACCTCAATGTCACGTTCCTCAGGGACGCCCGTGCCTAGGTGGTCCCACGCAAGACGGGGACACACTCATCTTTACTGATGCTTGAGTCTGGGGGTTCTTTGTTTGCAGCCCCCGGGGCTGAACTGCTGAGGAAATCCTAAGTGCTGAGTCAGGGCCCAGCTTTGCCAAGCAGGATTGCGTTTCATTAAGTGGGGCTGAAACACAAATTCTCCGCAGCATTCATGGATCGATGTCCAAGGCGCAGCTGCCATTTATGTTTTAAAATTTGCAGTTGGGGATCATTGTGAAACTTGATTGCTCTGTCTTGGGGACGTCTTAAAGTCCAACTCCACAATAAAGCCAATCAGACTCAACCATCAAATGTCAAATAGGAGCTAATGAACCATTCACAGGCTTGGGAGAGAAATCAGGCAATCTCTTATTTCAGGATTATCCCTTCCAAATATTGAATCTGAACCGTAAGCAGAATTTGCTATAATTGCGTCCCCCTCCTCTCGGGCGTAGGGGATCATTGGCATTCACGTCATGTCTCGGCTTTCTGGAGAGAGGCTTGCCAAGCCGACCCACTGCTTTCCAGAGACACGTGCTCCTGGGGCATCATTCTGAGAGGGAGCAGGCAGGGGGTGCCGGGATTCCTCCTCGCCTTGTAGTGGAGCCTGTTGAGCTTGATGTTGGCTGGGTGTCCCGAGTATTTGCATGGCATCCTCTTCGTGGGAGAGGACATCTGCGTGGAGGGAGGGGGATCCCCTCACATAAGCCCCACTGGGAGCTTGGCTGAACTTCAGGAGGGTAGGTGGAGCCCAGGGACAATGTAACCTGTCTGGCTCCTCTGTATCTCTCTGTCAGTTGCATTAGGGTCTGCCAAGACTGGCATCATGGCCCACCGATGATGCCCCAGTACATACGCTGCTCCCTGTGACTCTCTGAACCATCTGGCTGGGTGATGTGGCTTTGCCATCACCTCTACCTGGGGCAGTGCCATGATGCAAGAGGTTATTACTCTCCTTCTCATCCTCTCAGGAATTTAGGGTAGCACAATGATGAGTCACTCCCGATATCAGAGATGGCTGGTCGTCCATTGAAGTTCCCTTTCCCCTCCCGAACTATACAGTCATGGCTGGAAAGCAGCTGTCTAGCTGGGAACATGCCGCTAGGCTTGGTCATGAAGCTAGCTTTCATCACTGGAGTATGTCAGGAAGTGATGCAGGCCACTTGAAGTTCAAGGCTCTTGAGAGAGAACATGCCTCCTCCATCCTTATTTCCCTCTTTTGCTGGTTAGTTTCAGATGATGACAATCATCTGGATTGTCATCTGGATGATGACAAAGTGGAAGGAGCCAGGGTCCTTAAATCGATACCTTCAGGATAGGGTCCATGGCAGATAGAGTACATCGAATGGTTCCACGTCTTGTCCCTGTGTGCATCTATGTCTTACTGTTATGTGAACTCATAGTTCCCCTCAAAAAGGTGAAGTATACTGGTCAAATCAGAGGAATGGGAAATCAGTAAAATGAGGCAAAAGTTCCAAGCTTAAGTCTCATGAAACCCCACATGCTTCTGTGTGTGGGCTTTCATTTCTGCCATCTGCACATGAACATTGCTGACTTGTCTGCTAGAGGAGACGAGATGAGCCTAGGAAGCTTGTTGGAGATGTCGCAGTCGGTAAGAAGTAGATCCAGGCCTTGGACCCAGGCAACAGAGCCCACCCGCCCCATCGAATGGCCACTTGAGAGTTTGGCCCGCATGGAGTAAGCCTAGTCCCCCAGTTGTGCAGCCAAGGCCAACCTAGACCAGCCTTCAACCAGCAATCCCTGACACCTGAATGAGCCCGGTGAGATGAGCAGAGCTATCTCGCTGAGCCCCATCTGACTCCAGATGTCTGCGCAATAGACACTGTTGTGTGCCGCTGAAGTTTCGTGGTTGCTCGTTATGTGGCATTACGACGATAGGTAGCTGACAGAGCAGTCTACCAACCAGGACTGAATCTGTGCTGGAAAGTTCTGTCGTACATTTTGGGGTTGACTTGCAATAGCAGTTTGGCTTACCCTAATTAGAGTGCTCCACTGCTTCTGTGGCTCCCTCATTGCTTCAGGATGAAGGGTCCGGAAGAGCCTGGCCCCTGAATGCCTTCCCGGCTCCACCAAGCATGTCCCTCCCCTCTTCTCCTACACACAAGTTGTATGGGCTTTCTCCCAGGTGCTCGGATGCTCCGGACAGTCTCCAACATTATGACCTTATCATACGTTTTCCCCTTGGCTTAGAACTTCCCTCCTCCTCACTTAGCATAAGTGACTCAGCTAAAATGTGCCTCCTTCTGGCAAGCTTGTCCTTATTCTCAGAGGAGGCCGGTCCCCATTAAGATGGTCCCAAATCTCTTTGTACCTCCTCATGGCACTCAGTGCCTTTGCAACTCCTGCCCGGATGTGTCTTCTCCATCACGAGGCAGGAACCCTGGGTGGTGCGCTCATGGTGTGTGCCTCCCAGGGCCATGTACTGGAGAGTATGTCTTGAATAAACGGGTGACTCAAATGGCGTAGGTGACACTCTCAGACTAGGGTTACCAAGCTTTTGTAGCAGACACCTCTAGCTTGCGAAACATATCAGGGACCCTCTTCTCCTCCACATATTGTCCAGTTGTGTGTTTATTTCTCTCTCGCCCTTACTCCCCAGCTGAAGCTCTCCAGCGGCCGTTCAGTGGGGTGGATGGACCCTACTGTCAGCCTTCCTGGTCCCAAGGTCTGGCTCTACTCCTTACCAACTGTGACATCTCCAACAAGCTTTTTAATGCTTCCTTGCCTCAGTTTCCTCATCTATAAAACGGGGATGATGAGAGTACTCTTCTCATAGGATTGCTCTCGGGAATACATGAGCACACTTCGAAGCCTCACATTTGGTGCAAGTTATAAAAGCATTAGCTATGATTATTCAAAGCCAGGGACTGTATTTTATTCATTTTTGTATCTCTCATGCGCTGGCAGAATGCCTAACCCAGTGCTGGCAGAAATGTCTCCATAAATGCCTTTTAAAAAACATCCTGGAGGTCTTAAAAAAAACTATGCTTTTTTTTTTTTTTTAAGAGCAGTTTTAGGTTCAAAACCCAGCTGAGAGGAAGGTGTAGAGATTCCCCACCTGCCCTCTGTGCCCACACGTGCACAGCCTCCCCTGTTATCAACACCGCTCACCACAATGGCGCAGTTTTTTAACCAAGGATGAACTCCTACTGACACATCGTAACCACCCAAAGTTCATAGTTAATCTTAGGGTTCACCCTTGGTGTTGAATATTCTATGGGTTTGGAGAAACGTATAATGACATACATGCCTCATTATAACGTCACACGAAGTGCCTTCACTGCCCTCCTCCTCCTCCTTCACCGTCTTCTTCTTCCTCTCCCTCTCCTTTTTTCACACCTGTTAGGCCATGAATTCAGGCTCCTTTTCATTGCTTCTCACAAGCGTGTGTCTCTGGATGGAGAGGCTGGTGGCAGTTGAACCGTCTTTTCCTGATCATTTTTCCTAGGCCTTTCGGGAATCTCACTCCATTCTTAGAGCGCTTAATACACTCAAGATGTACTTTCGTTCTCTTGGCAAGAGTCTTGCCTTGAACTTGTCTGTTCTTAACAACGCCAGCAGCACACGCTGGGCAACGCAGACCCTTCCGGTTTTGCTGCCGTGGCCTTTACGGGCCATTCTTTTCCTTTCTGAAGAGTGTCCATTCCCTTGCTGTCTGGACATCACCTTCTTTACAGATTTGCATGGAACAAGTCCTTGTGTAGATCAAGTCCGTGTTTATCTTTTCTCTTCTTTTTTTAAAAAAATTTTTTTTAACTTTTTTAAAATGTATTTTTGAGACACAGAGTGTGAGTGGGGGAGGGGCAGAGAGAGGGAGACACGGAATGGGAAGCAGGCTCCAGGCTCTGAGCTGTCAGCACAGAGCCTGATGTGGGGCTCGACCTCACGGGGACTGTGAGATCATGACCTGAGCCGAAGTCGGAGGCTTAGCCGACTGAGCCACCCAGGTGCCCCAAGTCTGTGTTTTTCTAAAAGCCTACAGAACACAGAGTTGCCGTCTTTCCTCTTTTCCTTTGTGTTTGTCACTGTGGCAAATTACAAGAAGGTGGTTATTCCGACTGAGAGGTGGTAAATGCTTTTTGAGGGAGTGAATCAAAAAAAGTCATGGAAAGAGTATTGAGAGAGAAAAAGACAAGAATGTGGACATTGAAAGAGCTATTCAACTCCGAGCCGGTCACCTGTTGCATATGTCCCACCATCCTGCCATTGCTCAAATCTGGGTTGGAAATGACAATCAGAGAAAACTAATTTCATGGTGTTTCCTTTGCACCTTATCTGGACGCCAAATGGCACCTCAGCTTGGTCCCCAACTTCCTTCCCTTGTCACTTGCCACTCCTGGGGCTCCTGAAGAAATAGCACAGGAATTGGCAGTGACTAAAAGTTTTCAAGCGTCGTTGAATAGCCAAGGCGGTACATTTGAAGGGGCACCATTCATTGGCATACGTTCCCACCTGCTCATTTAAAAATCCATCATGTTGGGGGGAGGCTGGGTGGCTCAGTCAGTTAAACCTCCGACTTCAGCTCAGGTCATGATCTCACGATTCGTGAGTTCGAGCCCCGCGTCAGGCTCTGTGCTGACAGCTCGGAGCCTGGAGCCCGCTTTGGATTCTGTGTCTCCCTCTCTCTCTCTCCCCCTCCACTGCTCTCTCTGTCTCTCTCTCCCTCTCTCTCAAAAATAAACATTTAAAAAAATCCATCATGTTGGGGCACCTAGGTGGCTCAGTCAGTTAAGCATCCGACTCTTGATCTCAGCTCAGCTCTTCATCTCAGCGTTTTGAGTTCAAGCCCCACATTGGGCTCCACACTGGGCTCAGAGACTACTTTAAAAAGAATCCATAGTGTTATCAGTACCTGTATCCCCCACTTGTCCCTCTTTTTCTTTATGTCACGATTCAGGAAACGACTTGGCAGCAAGTTGGGAGGTTGTGACCTTCCTGGAAACTGTCACCATCATATCAACTCTCAGCAGCCGCTGAGGGCTTAGTCTGTGCAAGAAGTTGTCAGTATTTTACAGTATTCAGTCATTTACTCCTCACAACATCTCTGGGACATGGTCAGCACCACTGCAGCGATGAAGAAGCTGAGGCTCTGAGAGCCTGTGTCCCAGCTGGTATAGCTCGGAACTGGTAGAGCCAGGATCCCCGACTTGAGAACACACTATGGGACAGGTGTGGCATCTCCCGGTGGGCCACAGGTGTCATATTGAAAAGGCCTGGCGAACGCCACCCTGGAAGACCTGTGTCATGACAGCCCATTATTTCAAAGCGTTTGTGGGGTGGCTTGTTGTGTCGGGAAGCTGCAAGGGAGGCAGGGAGGATGTCTGATGGTTGGGGCTGGAGAAGTGGAAAGGCTGCCTGGCGAGACAGGGCTCTCTCTGCTCCCTCCCTCCCTGAGCACAGCCAAAGATGATGATGGGGAGTTTTGTGTGAGCAAAATGCTGAACTGGGTGGCCCTGAAATTTCATTTCCATTCTTTTTTTTTTTTTTTAATTTTTTAAGGTTTATTCATTTTTCAGAGTCAGACAGAGCGTGAGTGGGGGAGGGGCACACACACACACATACACACACACACAGAATCTGAAACAGGCTCCAGGCTCCGAGCTGTCAGCACAGAGCCCAATACGGGGCTTGAACTCATGGACTGTGAGAGCATGACCTGAGCCAAAGTTGGATGCTCAACCCTCTGAGCCGCCCAGGTGTCCCTCACTTCCATTCTTAAGAGCCTGCGGGTCTATGTCTGACTTGTACCCGAGTGGCCCTTGAAGCTGTGTCATTTCTGGCCCTAGGGGAGAGCCAGATCTAGAGAGGAGCCTCCTCACACGGCAGGTTCTCCCCCACTTGAAACAAGGTCCTGGGACAGGTCTACAGTCTCCCACCAGGACGGGTGAACAAGCAAGGCCTGGGGCAGGAGAGCACGTGGTGTTAGAAATGGCCCACTCTACTCATTGGCAAGGCATCCTTTTTGGGAGGAAAGTCACTGTGGACTGGTACCAGATCACAGTGCCAGACGCTGTTGTAAGAGCTTGACAGGTATTAATAAGTTAGTTCCTACATCAACCTTATGACCCCAGTATTATTATCGTCTTTATTTTACAGATGAGAAAATGGAGGCACAGAGAAGTGTCTCCGGGCAATCTCTTAGGGAGCCCCGCACGGCTGTAGGCTGCTCATCAAGGGTGTGCTTTGGTTTCAGACGAGAGAACGAGAGAACGTATTTCACGCGTTTCGCGAAACCATCCTGATGGGTCCCCTAACATCTGTGAAACCACTTCACCATAAGGTGAGTCTTTCTTTTTAATTAAAAACAAAGAGCTCTCGTCCTTCGCAAGACACCATGAAGTGAGTGAAAAGGCAAGCGACAGCCAGGGAGAAAATACTCGCAAATCCGGTATCAATAAAAGCTTTGAGTCCAGATGCCATGAGCAAGTGTCAAAGGACAACAGCAAATAAACAAATAGCCTCATTTTTAAAAAATGGGCAAAAGAGATTTCAACCCACACTTGAACCGAGAAGTCCAATGGATGTCACGTGAGCACATGACAGAATGCTCCACGTCAAATGTCATGGTTTTAATGCAAATATTACTTGACGCCCACCAGAATAGCTAAAATTGTAAAGACTGACCGCACCAAGGGTTAGCAAGGATGTGGAGGAATCGGAACTCTCATATGCTGCTGGCTGGGACAGAAAGCAGTAAAACCATTTTTGGAAAACAGTGTGGCAGTTTCTTAAAAAGTTGAACGGACACCTGTCTTATGATCCCAGCCGTTGCCAAGTAAACACTCTTGGGTATTTATCCAAGAGGAACGGGTGCACATATCCATGGGTACACTTGCACACGGACGTTCACAGAAGCCAGTGGTAACAGCCCGCCAAGGGAACGGATAAGCAACTTTTTGTAGATAAGCTATAGGAAATTACAGGAAATGCAGAGAAACCCGTATCGACAGAAAGCAGAGCAGTGGTTGTCTGGGGACCGGGGGCGAGGGGCGAAGGGAGCAGATTCCAAAGGGGCATGAGAAGATTTTAGGAGAGAAAGATATGTTCACTCTCTGGTGTGGCCATGGTTTTACAGGTGTATACATTTAGTAAAACTTACCAAGCTGTAGGTGTTAGATAGCTTCCGTTTTTGCCTGTCAGTTGTACCTCAACACAACCGTCGACAATGAGATGCTTATGTGAAGAGGGGGGTTGGAGAGCTGTTGGAGGCCCCAAGTGGTTCAACCCTGGCTCCCTCTAGCTTGCTGCTTATTAAAAAAAAAACCTCTTTATAAAAATTAAATCTCCAGTACAGGCCAGGCCCTGTACTAGGCCCCCCCCCTTTGTGTTCTCAGGACCTGGGAAGCAGGTGTGCAAGCACCTTAAAGGGCAGGGGGTGGGGGAGAGCTTGGAGAAATCCCTTTACATCCCCCACTCGGCCCTCCACTTTACAGATATGTCATCTTGGCCCTTCTAGAAAGCAAGTTCCGTGGAGCGGTTTCCCTAAACCTCCTTCTAGGCGATGGGGGAAGGTGAAGACCATTGTGTTTCAGCGATGCTGGCAGTCCCCGCGCCAGCCTCCTGGCTCAGAGCTAAGCCAGGGAAGGGGAGTCTTGGGGGCCGGGCCCTGGGTGTTTTCTCCACGTGTTCGTCATCTTGCAGCGCCCCCGGGACGTGGGCGGTCTCATGCATATCACAGCCTGTCTCCCGAGCAGGCAGACAGGGCTCGGCTGAGACAATGCGTCTGTCCACGGTCTGGTGCTCTTGCCCTCCCTGCACCAGCTCAAGTGAAGATTTTTAATGATGCTCAGAAATGGTTTGCAATGGAAATCACCACTGGATATCCCACCCCTAGCTTCTTGGTGTGTGTGTGTGTGTGTGTGTGTAGGATACAAACCCAAGGCAGATGCCAGAAGCCACTGGGCTCCCTCCCTCCCTCCCTCCCGGGGCAGCCGTGCAAGTCCCCTCTCCTGGCTTGGAAGGCCCTGATGATGGACCGATGGATAAAGGCAGGCTCGGGCAGGAGGTGAGCTGTGAGAATGAGGGCAACACACAGCGAGTGCGTGCGTGAGCCCTAGAGTCCTTCCCCTGACCCTGAGCACCGCTGGCATCCCCATGGTGAGGGGCTGTGGCACTCGGGGTAGCGCTTTGAGCAACACCCTGGCCTCCACTCAATGACGCGCCAGCAGCATTTACCACCCCGCTGACCCCACCAAAGTCATGACCGTCCAGACTGTCCCCGGACATTGCCAAATGTCCCCTAGGGGAGAGATCACCCCGCTTGAGAGCCACTGGACTAACCACTTGGGGCCTTAGCTGCATCACCTGTGAAATGGCCACAATGGACCTCCTGGAGGGCGAGAGGTTGGACTAGACCTGCACTGTCCCGTAGGGCAGCCACGGGGCACAGGTGGCTATCGAACACTTGGGATGGGGCTAGTGGGACAGAGATGTCCTGCGTGTGTAAAACACAGGCTGCATTTGGAGGACTTAGTACGAGAAGAGTAGTTCAGAATATCTCATTAGTTTTCATATTGCTTCCATGTTGAAACGGTATTTTGGATATTTTGGGCTAACTAAAATATAGTATTAAAATTAGTTTTGCCAGTTCCTTTTTACTTTTTTTTAAATGTGGCTGCGAGGAAATCCAAAATGACCTGTGTGCCTCACACTTCTGTCAGGCAGTGTTGGTGTAGAGAAGGGACGAATGTGAATCAAAGAGACACCAGGGAGAGTACCGAGAGGACGAGCTGCTCACGAGGGAGACAAGAGCACGGGCCGGGGGTGCTCAAGGGCCAGAGGTCGGGGGTCGGGGTCAGGGAACGCTCACCTGAGGAAGCGATGCTAGAGAGAAGCTCTGAGGGAGGAGAAGGAGGAAAAGCAGTTGGTGCAGAGGGGACAGCTCGTGCCAAAGCGCTGAGCCAGGCGGGCACCCGGTGCCGCTGAGACAGACAGCAGGCCGGTGTGGTGGAGAGTGTGGCCGACTGTGCAGGGTTTCATGGGCCTGGGTGAGGAGCTGGTCCCCATCCCGCAAACAGTGGGAAGCTGTCAAAGGGATTTTAAACAGTGAGGTGACGTGATCTGATTTGCATTTTATTTTAGTTTTGGTTTTTATTTTTAAAAACTTTTAATGTTTCTTTTTGAGAGAGACGGAGGCAGATTGCAAGAGGGGGAGAGGCAGAGAGAGAGGGAGACACAGAATCCGAAGCAGGCTCCAGGCTCTGAGCTGTCATCACGGAGCCCGACGGGGGGCTTGAACGCATGAACCACTAGATCATGGTCTGAGCTGAAGTTGGATGCTCAACCGACTGAGCCACCCAGGCGCCCCTATTTTATTTATTTTTTTAAGTTTGTTTATTTATTTTTGAGAGAGACAGAGACAGCGTGAGGGAGGGAGGGGCAGAGAGAGAGAGAGAGAGAGAGAGAGAGAGAGAATCCCAAGCAGGCTCCACGCTGTCAGCACAGAGCCCGATGCGGGGCTCGAACTCACAAAGCCGTGAGATCATGACTGGAGCCGAAATCAAGAGTCGGGCCTTTAACGACTGAGCCACCCAGGTGCCCCCTGGTTTGCATTTGTAAACGCACACTCTGTCCTTGCTGTTTTCTCTCCTCTCCTAAGAGGTCACAGAAGGTTCTGAAATCAGACTTCTGGGTCCAAATCCAAACTCTGTTACCTGCTACCTCCATAGTCGTGAGCAAGTAACTTAAACTCCCAGGGCTTCAGATTCCACATCTGTAAAACGAGGATGATGATGATAACGCCATTTACTTCACGAGGATGTTGTGATGTTTAGATGAGTTATTACATGGGGAACGAGTAGAACAGAGCTGGACGCGGTAACCACTTGGTGTTATTCGATACTAACTTTCTGATGGGAGAATCCTTGACTTTAGAAGTCTTGGTTTTCCTCATTCTGCGTGCAATACAAATGTGCTCTCTACGTTTCTCTTTTCTATTAAACTTTATCCTCTGCCAGAAGCAAGTCCCAGCCCAGTTAGGATTCTGCCTTCTGTTCCACGGGGCCTGGAGAACATGAAGGAAGGAGTTGGGGGGCAGTCAAGGGACACAGGGGCGAGAACGCCACCAAACACCGGGACTCCAGCTTCTCTTCAACAGCGGGGTTCTTTATGGCTCCTCACAGCACCGCTTCCTTTTGAAGCCAGTCTGCATGAAGAGGTGCCGTCCCAGCAGGAAGGAGAAGAAAAACGAATCTCCCTTGGCTCTTGCCCACAGGAGCGCCCCAAGCTTCTGGGCCAAGGCGGGGAGAAGGCACAGCTTTCACAACTAAATGCACATATTTGGAAAAGTCCTGGATGGTTAAGTGCTTTGACCGCAGTCCAAGAACTCAGCAGTTCCTCCTCAGAGGGTGACCCTTGGGAGCCAAGACCGGACTAGGATATGTTGCAAATTGCCCGAGGGTTTATAGCAACTTTGGCAGTATGACATGTATACATAAGAACTCAAAATCTTGAAAGTCCATCTGGGTACTGAGCTGGGTAAATAAAACCAAGTACCTCTGCGTGTTAATTCAAGCAGAAGTTTCACAGCAGGGTTTAGCCACGAGCCTGACTTACCATAAGCGGCCAGCTTTGGGCAACTCTCCATGGCGCTAGTCTCCTGGGAGGATAGAGTTCATGCTGTGTGCACCAGTGGCGAAAGAAGAGAGGCTCCTGTCAGCCTTGACCCAGGGAGACCTGGACGTGTCCATTCATCTTCTTGCTCCCTATACAACCGAGAGCTAAATTTGGTCCAGGCTTGCTCAGAAGTTCTGTTCGCCCTGGGGTACATCTTGGGAGCTCAATCTTTTGGGCTCCTAAGGGATTCTGGATCAACTTCCTTCTCTCTAGAGGATAGCCTGGGGTGATATGATGTAGGATACTGGTGTGGCTCCAGGCATAGCCCTCCTGCAGGGCAGTTTCCCAAGCAGAAAGGCAGGGGCTGTGAGCGAACCTCTTTGCATGCTGTGACACAATAAGAGACAGCTTTATCTTTGTCTCTGTTCCTGTCACAGAGTTCCTAAAACCCTTGTAATTTCCCCGAGGGCTAGGGGTGGTAGGAGCATCCTTTATTCTAACATTTGGTCTTTGGGCCCGGTTCCTGACACAAGAGCTTCTAATATCCTTGGAATCTCCTGAGTGATAAGTGTGTCTTTTTGTATGCTGATGAGATGACTGGTGGCTGGGGGGCGGGGGGCCCTAGAGAGCTCCGGAATGGGGGATGAGCACCAGAAATATCAAGCCATGGAACCTTCAGCCCCACCTCCTGACCTCCAGGGAAGGATGAGGGGCTGGAGATTGAGTTAATAATTGATTATGCCTACGTGAGGAGGGCCCCATACAAATCCCTACACTATGGAGTTCAGAGAGCACCCGGGCTGGTGGACACGTGAGGTGCAGGGAAGGTGGCGTGCCTGGAGAGGGAACGGAAGCCCCGTGCCCCCTCCCTATACCTTGTCCTATGCACCTCTTCATCTGGCTGGAGGTGCATCTGTATCCACCATAATATCCTTTATAATAAGTCAGTAAACATCAGTAACTGTTTCCCTGAATTCTGTGAGCCATGCTATCAAATGATCAAACCTGAGGAGGGGTTCTAGAACTCTCGATGTATAGCCAGCCAATCAGAAGTACGGGTGACGGCCTGGGACTTGCAAGTGAGTCTCGAGTGGGGGGCAGTCTTGTGGGACTGAGCTCCTAACCTGGCGGGGGGGGGGGTCTGCCCTAACTCTTGGCAGAAAAGTGTCAGATTTGAGTTAAATTGTAGGATGCCCTATGTTTGTGTCCACGAAGAATGGGAGATTTGCTTAGTGTGGAGAGGCCCATGCATCTGATGTTGGAAGTGTATCTGAGGGCAGGGGAAAACAGCTTTCTTTTAATGTTCTCTCTTATCAGAGGAGAACTTTCCCCCAAGTGCCCAGCAGACTTCTCCTTGTGTCTATTGGTCAAAACTGTGTTGCCCGTGCACCCCAGACCGGTCCCTGGTGTTGGACTGCTGTGGCTGAGTTAGACCAGCCATGACCCATCCCCTGGAGCCAGCCAGGCTTTGGTGGCAAGGAAGAAGTGGAGAATGGATGTTGGTAGGAACTCTATTGTTCCGTAGAGCCTTTATCCTAACAGCAGCGGGGGGCCACTGTGGGGCTTGAAGCAGCAGAACGACACGATCCGATTTGTGTTTTTAAAAGATGCTCTGGCAGGAGAGTGGAGACTGGGTTGAAAGGAGGCAAGAACAGAAGTGGGGAGATTAGTTCCAAGCCGTCCAAGCTTTTATAACAATGAATAAAGTCAGATAGGATTCTCATTCTATATGCTATAAATACTTTTTGTTAAGGCTTTACTATATTGGAAGGATAGTGCTTTGAAGAATCTCCTGATATATTTTCCCTTCTTAGCAATCTACTTTTTGCTCTCTTGAAGCCCTTAAACCTGGGCCAGGAGACCAAGTTCATTGTCCAGGAAAGAGGAGAGAGGCTACTACCTATGACAAAGAAATCATTGCTAGCCCTAGGTTTCAGACTAAACTTTCTTTTTTTTTTTTTTTTTTTTTAAATTTTTTTTTCAACGTTTATTTATTTTTGGGACAGAGAGAGACAGAGCATGAACAGGGGAGGGGCAGAGAGAGAGGGAGACACAGAATCGGACGCAGGCTCCAGGCTCTGAGCCATCAGCCCAGAGCCCGATGCGGGGCTCGAACTCACGGACCGCGAGATCGTGACCTGGCTGAAGTCGGACGCCCAACCGACTGCGCCACCCAGGCGCCCCCAGACTAAACTTTCTAAAGCCATGGAAAGACAATAGTCTAGGACAGGAGTCGGCAAACTATGGCATGCGGGAGAAATCTGGTGGCTGGTTTAGCAATAAAGTTTTATTGGAACACATCCACACTCATGTATGTACAAACTGTCTATGCTACTCTTACACTCCACAGCGGAGTCGAGTCCTTGTCATCGGGACTGTATGGTACACAAAGCCTAAAATATTTACCATCTGGCCCTTTATGGAAATAAGTTTGTCAGCCTAGTTTAGAAAGGTAGAATTGGAGAGAGGAGGCATTTTCTCGGAACATCTAAAGCTGAATTTTTCATATCAAGATCCCACAGCTTGGAAGACTTACCACAGAGCAGGAGGGACAAGGATCTATTGTGAGGGAAGTTTGGCCACAGAAGATTGGGGGACGTTCCTCTAGTGCTGAGGCAGGCAAGGCAGGATGGGCTGTAGATGTGAATATCCTGGCTTCCCCTTCAGAGTCAGAACTCCCAAGGCCCATGGACTTAGCTTGGGGAACTTCAAGGCACCCGTTTTCATTTTCTTTCTTTATTTTTTTAAGTTTATTTATTTTGAGAGAGAAAGAGATTGCAAGCAAGGGAAGGGCAGAGAGAGAGAGGAAGAGAAAGAATCCCAAGCAGGCTCTGCACTATCAGCCTGACATGGGCCTTGAACCCACAAAGCCATGAGATCATGACCTGAGCTGAAATCAAGAGTCTGATGCTTAACCGACTTAGCCACCCAGGTGCCTTCCACCTTTTTTAGGCTTATTTATTTATTTTGAGAGAGACAGAGACAGAGTGAGTGGGGGTGGGGCAGAGAAGGAGGGTGAGAGAGAGAATCCCAAGCAGGCTCTGTGCTGCCAGTGCAGAGCCCGACATGGAGCTCGAATTCACGAAACTGCAAGGTCGTAACCTGAGCCAAAACCAAGAGTTAGACGCTTTAACTGACTGAGCCACCTGGGCGCCCTGCAGTTTCTTTTTTAAAGTTTATTATTATTATTATTATTATTACTATTATTTGAGAGAGAGAGAGAAAGAGAGAGAGAGAGAGGAGAGAGATGATGAGTGGGGGAGAGGTAGAGGGAGAGAGAGAATTTCCCAAGCAGCCTCCATGCTCAGTGTGGAACCCAACACGGAGCTCTGTCCCACAACCCTGGAATCGTGACCTGAGGTGAAATCAAGAGCTGGGTGCTCAACCGACTGAGCTGTCCATGCGTTTCCATCCTCACCATTTGCATTTTCATGGTCCTGCTCCAGTGTGGCTCAGGGACAGCAGAAGCAAGTGACTGGGGGAGACTCCTTGGGAAGGTGGGCCCTCGAGCAGCCTCACCTGGTCCCATACACTCTGGTCTCTGGATAACTTTGACATGTCAGGAAGGCCTTGCCCGATCCCCCTTTCTCAATCTGTGAAATTAGCGCCTCCTTTATATACTTGCAAAGTACTCCAGCCTCCCCCTTTCGTAACACTCATTACACCTATAACTATTCAGTATCTATTTAGCCTAGCAGACCATTGGTTCCATGAGGCGGGCACCATAACTTGTTTGTGGTTTTATCCTTTTCCTGTAACTCAGTGATATCGCTGACCGAAGTGGTGTGCAACGAACGAATGAACACATGCATGCATGCAGGAATGAATAACTAGCTCAGGAGACCACTGTTTATCCCACTAGACTACTGACTAGTTTATTTTATTGTCTAGTAGCTCTTGGCAGTTTCATCACTGTGAAAGGCAGTTTCCCCATTTAAGAGAGGAGATGAGAAAACCATTAACTGAGCCTCTGCATTTGCAGGCAGCATTCAGAAACCACAGAAGGCCCTAGAGCTAAGATGCGTTCTTGAAATTTAAGCATCTACATTGACATATGCCCATTACGGGACTCTTCAGTAAGCTGTTGCTGGTATCTGCAGGGAACGAAGACTTTCCCCTGTCAGGTTTCTAAGTTGAAGATGGCCCCAAAGGGCCATCATTTAACTGACCCGATTAGCTTGAGGCATGACCACTGCACGGATGAACAGAAACAATATGCCAGAGGAGGGATCATCTGGCAGAAGGGTCCTTGGACTAAGAGAAGTGGGGTGGGGGTGTGGTCAAATAATTCAAATAATTTTGTGCTTTTATGTATATGTGTTATACTTGAAGAACAAAAATGAAAAATGAAAAATGAAAAAATAACCTTGGCAAGTTTTTACCCCAATCAGTAATAATAGTAAAAGACATTTGTTTCGTGTTCAGCGAGGGCTAGATACTCTTCAAAACACTTGGCACGCATTTTCTTATTTAATCCTGAGAACAGCCCTATGAGATACTTACCATTGACTGAAAAGCGATGTAATGAACACCTACCCATAGCCGGCATTGCCCAGGCCCTGAGAGACAGCAGTAAATGAGGGAAAGGAGTGTCCGTCCCCGCTGTCCCCATGCAACTCACATTCCAGGGGATAGGTACTATTATCAGCCCCCGACCTGTAGTTTAAAAGATGGAGGTTCTGGAGGTTCTGTTTAAATCCTGTTTCTGGTAATTGATCAGGCCAGCATTCATTTCCAGAAGTCTCTGACTCAAAACTCCTAACCACTCTGCCATGCTGCTTCCTTTGCTTTGATTCTCCCCATAGATTGTGTAGACAACTCTTGAAACTGGCCCAGGAGTTCTTCAGTACCTTGTAAGGCAGATTCTTTTAACTTATTTTTAAAGCAGAAAAGTTTCATGTCACTGAACACTGTGAGGGAGGGTGGATTGAGGTGCTCCAACATTGTTAGAAGGACACCCTTTCTAAAAAGCAGGATAGCTGCTGTCCTTGGTGTCGACTTCCTTCTCTGGTGGGAACTCCCTATGGCAGCCCACGGCTTGCATGGCCCCTACGACTGGCCATCCTGAGAGAGTTGGCATACTTCTCTCCTGGGTTCTAGCAAAAATCAGGACAGTGCCCAGCTTGGGGCATGTATCTTTCGCAGAACTAACTGCTTGTAAGGCCAAGGGTATGGGTATTCTTTTTATAATTTTATTTATTCTTTGAATATGTTATATATTCAAATGGCACAAAATTCAAGATGGCAAAAAAGAAAAGGTTCCAATGGAAAGGTGCCCCTCCCACCCTGTCTTCTCAGCACCAGCTTCTCTTCCTGGACTTCCTTGTTCTTTGTGTCTGCAGGTGGAGAACATTCTAAGACAAAGCGAGTGGAGACATCACTGGGTGGCTCTGCTTAATGGATAAAGAAAGATGGCGGGCTTGTCCCAAGGTTCCTAAGACATTGTTCCTAAAGTGTGATAGGATCTGGAAATATTTCCCCCATTCATACTGAGGCCATCTGCATGTGAGTCACCTTCTGTTCCATGAAGCCTGCATTCCAGAACTTCTGAGAAACCAGGCCAGTGATTGGGAAGAGTAGTCCCCAAAGGAAACAAATACACTTACTTGTTCTGTGTCAAGTGTGGGGGCCTTGTAATTTGGTTTACTGGGAGCCCACCGTGGACCTGGTGCTTAGACAAGGGTGTCGCCAGCAGGGACAAGACCCAGGAATGGAGCGACCACTCCACAGGACTATGTTCCCTCCGCTCCTGTGAGTTCTCCTCACTCTTGGTGCCTGTTTCTAATAACTTTTCAAATGACTATTCAAAACACCTAATTCTCTCCTATCCAGTTCCTATGCAGGTAAAAGACATTTGAAACATTGAGCTATTGGTTTTAAGAGCACCCAGTGTATTTAGTTCTCTGAATCTTTGGTGATAGAAGACACAGATCGACTCTGGTCACTAGCAGTAAGCCCTGTTCTGGGGAGGGAGTCAGCTAGTGTGCATTGTATAAGCTCACTGCTGGGGGTTGATTTAGTGTTACAGTCGGGCTGTTTGGCAGGACAAGATAATTATTTCTAATGTCTATTGAATTTGTCTCTTCCCTCAGTTCCAAAAGGACCAAGAATATGTTAGGAATGGGTATTCTTGACCATCCTTCTGAGATCATGCCTAGTATTTTAACTCCAAAGTTTAATGAAATAAGAAATATTCAAGGTCATAGAGTTGGCATGCTGTTTTGCTTTATCTTTTATTTAAGTGGATGTTTTCCTTTGCAATGAAACGTTTTGTTACCAAAGACCATTTTGGCTCTGTTTCCGTGCCCCCATCAAACTCTCCAGACTCTTGCTAACCCAGAACCTATTTAGATAAATCATGTGCATATTGGTATTCTGTGGGAACTGGGGTTACAAGAAAAGCTGCCCATTTTCTTCTTGTATCAATCCTCTAAACACTCTCTAAATTCTCCACCCATGGCTACAAGTTATTGACAAAAGAGCATGAGGCTTGGTGCATCGCAAGAGGGGATGACAGGTCAAACACTGATTGATTCCAGCGTTCACCAGGCAAGAACCAATGTCTCTGATCAGAATTATTCAGAGACTGGCTGGAGATCTGGGGCTCTCCCAGGGTTGGCTGAAGAGTGCTAGCAGGGGATGGTAGATAAAATTCAATGTGCTTGGTAAGAACAGAAAACGAAGATGATTGAGATGTGATCCGATTTGGGGGACCCTAGAGTCTAGGATGGGAGATGGAGGTTCATTCAGGAAATATGGCTCATCTACTATGTGCCAAGAATTGCAGAAACACAGATAATAAGATGGGGGGGGGCTGCTTGCTTGTAGCTCATAACTAGATGGGGAGACAGACACGTGCACAGAGAACTGTGATTGCAAATAGGAAGTGAATGCCAAGTGCTCTTGGGAGAATGGATGGGGGCATGAAGGATCAGTGATAGCTTCATGAAGGAGTTGACCAGAGCCTTGAAAGATGAAAAGGAATTTGTCAGGCACATGAGACAGGAAGAACATTGGGGAAGGAGTCGCTGGGAAGGAGAAGCATGGAGAAATAGTAAGTGGGAATGTTCAGAAATAACAGTGATGATGATCACTTACGTAGCACCAACATCAGGTACTGCTCTTAGATTTCAGATATCCTGGCTCACTTAATCCTCATGCACAGATGAGATTGGATCATGTGCCTGTGATCGCAGAGTTGATTAGTGGTAGAGCTGGGATTCCAACCCTGGCAGGCTGGCTCTGGAGCTTGTACTCTTCACCGCCACACTCTGTCACCATGTGCCCTGAGCACAAGACATAGGGGTGGAGGAAAGCTGTGGAGAGAGATCAGCAGGTATGTCAGGACTGGATGGTGGACAGCGTTGTCTGCCATCTGCCGGCGCGGAGGCTTTACTCTGTAGCACAGAAGGATTCGGCGTAGGCGAGCTTGCGACCCGAGCTACGCTTTGGAACAAGCATCTTGGCATCTGTGATGATGAACTAGAGCAGAAGAACCTGTGAGTTGACTTAAGGCCACTGCAGGTGTTCAGGTCACACCTGGTGCCACCTGAAGGGCAGGAACCATGGCCTGAGAAGCAGGGAGCAGACTGAGAGCTATTTAAGGAGCAAAACGACCAGGATCAGAGGAACAATTGGATACAGAGGGGGAGACAGGAGTTGTCTGAGACCGAGGCTTATAGCTTGGGTGTCATTTGCAATTGCCAGCCCTGCCCTGCTTCTCTGGGCTGCTGCAGTGTGGGGATTCCGTTCCTCCACTGAGATACTGCTACTGTCCTTGCCCCAGGCTGTTCCAGTGTGGGCCAATCAGTCCCCTTTAGAACCACAGACACCAGGCTGCAGAAGTAACAAAGGAGAAGAGACTTGCACTCACATCACACAGAGGAATTACAGCACAGGAGTAGCTGTGTCCTCTCCCAGGGGGTCTGAAGCTCTTCCCACTGCAGAGTCTGATGAACCCAGATCCTCTTTCCTCTGAGTCTTGGGGTCCCACATCCCCATTTCCTCCTACCCAAGAAAGCAAAAATGTAGTTGGCATCATTAAAACTTCAGCGCCCTCGAAACAGTTTACATTTTTGGGCAACACAGGTATCTCTTCACTGTTTTGCCTTCTCCCTCCAGACTCATTTCTTAGCCTCACCTCTGCATACTCAAGAGGCTCATTAAAGCATTTCCCAAACAGGCGAACAATCTTCTCCCAAAGATGAATTTTGCTGCCACCCCTGGAATGCAAAAACAGCTGCAGGCATCTCTGAAAACTGCAATGTTTTTATTCCTCCCATAATATTAAATAAGACAAAAAAAAAAAAAAAAAGGCCAAGCACGGAGACCATTTGATTTAACTCATGTCTTCCTGAACAAATACTTACTGAGGGAGAATTTCCACCTCTAGCCATAGAGGGTCAATCTTCTTGCTAAAGACGGTGAGAAAAGCTGGACATATCAAAAAATAGTCTGTTGTCTGTTGTATTGAGAGTTCAGCCAGCTCTTGTCCAGGCTGCAGCCCAGCTTCATGGTGGCCCAGAAAAATCTCAGCTCCTGCAACGGCATTAAGATGGTCCTAGGCTGCTAGTGCCCCACCCCCACCTCCACCCCCTGGGCACCTGGCAAAAGCAGACAGAAATCTTCTCTGGTGGAAAGTATCATCATCTGAAGCCTCCTCTTATGCCTATAAACAATTTTTTCTTCCAATATAACATCTGACGTGCAAATCCATGTATGTCAGGCATATGGTGGAGTGAATACGATAATGTGACCGACGGCCATCAGGAAAAAAGACAACAGAAATACAGCAGCTCAGATGTGAAAATGATCAGACACAGATTTAAAATAGTTTTTGAGTAACGATTGTATGTGATGGGCATGGAGGGTAAAATAGGCAACACACACAACAGAATTCCTGCCCTTCGAGTGTTTTATAGTCTCGTGGGGGAGACAGACATTCATCAAATAAATCACCCTGTGGTAGATGATTGCAAATCTGGGTCCAGTTCTGAATGTACAGTGGTGTGGCCCCTGTGGGGAACAGTATGGAGGTTCCTCAAAAAAATGAAAAATAGAAATACCATGTGACCCCGCAATTCTACTTCTGGGTATGTACCAAAAATGATTGAAAGCGGGGTTTCGAAGAAATATTTCTACACCCATGTTCATAATGTCTTCGTTCACGACAACTAAAATGTGGAAGGAATCATGGGGTGCCTGGGTGGCTCAGTCGGTTAACCATCCGACTTCGGCTCAGGTCATGATCTCGGGGTCCGTGAGTTCGAGCCCCACATCGGGCTCTGTGCTGACGGTTCAGAGCCTGGAGCCTGTTTCAGATTCTGTGTCTCCCTCTCTCTGTGCCCCTCCCCCGCTCACGCTCTGTCTGTCTCTCTCTCAAGAATAAATAAACATTCAAAGAAATTTTTAAAAATGTGGAAGGAATCCAACTGTCCGTTGACAGATGAACGAATGAGCAGAATGTGGTATAGATGCAAAGTGGAATATTATTCAGCCTTGAAAAGGAAGGAAACTAACACATGCTACAACGTGGGTAAAGCATGACATTACGCTAAGTGAAATAAAGCAATCACAAAAAGACAAACACCGTATGATTCCACTTACGTGAGGTCCTTGGAGTCATCTACATCATAAGGACAGAAAGTAGAATGATGATTTTGCTGGGGGCTGGGGGAAGAAGGGGGAGTTATTAATAGGTATAGAGTTTCAGTTTTACAAGATGAAGTGAGTTCTGGGGATGGGTGGTGGGGCTGGCTGCACAACAGTGCGAATGGATTCAGTGCCACTGAGCTGTGCACTTGAAAATGGTTAGTAAATTTTATGTTATGTGTATTTTAACACACTACAAAGAACAAAGGAAAAAATGGACCTGATCCCACTCTTCCCTGTAGCCACCCCTTTGTGATGTGACTTTGCAGCCCTCCCAACAGGTGAAGGATTTCCCATTTGTCAAATCTGAGCTAGCACTGCATTTGAGGCAATAGTTCTTAGAGAACAAATAGAATGTGTCTGACAAATAGAATGAGGCAGACGTTCTTAGAGTTCTCTGATCATTTAAGTTCCAGAAGTATTTGTGGGTTTTGTTCTGTTATCTGTGGTCTGCTGGTTTTTCTTGTTGATTTTTTTTTAAGAGAGAGAGAGAGCAGGGGAGGAGAAGCGAGAGAAGGACAGAAAGAATCTCAAGCAGGCTCCATGATGTCAGTGCAGAGCCTGACGTGGGGTTCTGTCTCACAAACCACAAGATCATGACCTGAGCCGAAATCAAGAGTCAGATGCTTGGCTGACTAAGCCACACAGGTGCCCACTCGTTGATTTTCTTACGCTCTTGTTTTGCGAGGATTATGTCGGCTCAGTGTCCTAAGGCATGGACAGAGATTGTCAAACTTTTTCTGTAAAGAACTGTGTAAGTATTTTAGGATTTGCAGGCCACACACTGTCTCTGTCACTCCTTTCTTTTCCCTTTCTTCCTCCTCCTCCTTCTAACAGCCTTAAACATACGAAAACTGTTTTTAGCTTGCGAGTCTTACAAACAGACTGTGGCCCAGATTGGCCTGTGGGCTGGAGTTTGCTAATGTCTGGCCCAGGATGTCTTTCTCCAAAGAGTTTTGTGTTTCTTTCAAGTATTTAGGGGCATCATCAGTCTGGAACTACTTTAAATTTATGGCTTATTTTTTTATTGGACCGCTTAGAGGATGTGAATATGGGCTACAAATAGATGAGGACAATTTATTTTTTCTTTTAATCAAAGTATAATTAATGTACAGTGTTATATTAGTTTCAGATGTACGATATAGTGATTCAACAATTTTATACGTTACTCAGTGCTCATCATAAGTGTACCCTTAATCCCTTTTATTTATTTTACCCATCTCCCACCTCTCCTCTGGCAACCGCCAGTTTTTTCTCTGTATTTAAGAATCTATTTTATTGTCTTTTTTGTTGTTCATTTTGTTTCTTAAATTCCACATGTGAGTGAAATCATTTGGTATTTATCTTCCTCTGACATCTTTCACTTAGCATTATACTTTCTAGGTCCATCCATGTTGTTGCAAACAGCAAGATCTCATTCTTTTTTTATGGCCTTGTAGTATTCCATTATGTATATATACCACATCTTCTTTATCCATTCATTTATCAATGGGCATGTAGGCTGCTTCCATATCTTGGTTTTTGTAAATAATGCTGTAATAAACATAGAGGTGCATACATTTTTTTTTTGAATTCGTGTTTTCATTTTCTTTGTGCAGAAACCCAGTAGTGATATTACTGGATCATATGGTAATTTTATTTTTAATTTTTAAGGAACCTCCATGCTGTTTTCCACAGTGGCTGCACCAATTTACATTCCCACTAACAGGACACGAGGGTTCCTTTTCTCCACATCCTCACCAACACACTTTTCTGTGTGTTCTGTACAGAATGGCTAATGATCTTAGCCATTCTGACAGGTGTGAGGTGATATCTCATGGTGGTTTTGATTTGCGTTTCCCTGATGATGTGTGATGTTGAGCATCTTTTCATGTGTCTGTTGGCCATCTGTACATCTTCCTTGGAACAATGTCTGTTTAGGTCTTCAAGGGCGGTTTATTTAGGTTCAGCCTTCCCTTGAGGAAGTAGTCCTTTGAGAGTCCTGCCATGTACGTAGAAGATCTTCAATCAGATGCCCTGCCTCAGGTATGCTTTGGTTTCTGAGTTCTTGCTCTCAAAGCTGTCAAAAGCAAAGTTCAAGTTTGCCAGGATTTGAAAATGCCTTTGCACAACAATAGTTTCTTCTCTCTTCCCTGGGTTCCTGTTTTTCCTCCAGTTTTGGGCTGATAACTCCTTTGTTTTCATGCTGGCTCTGCAATACTTCTCAAGAACTTTTTAGAAATATTTCACTCATTAAAAAAAAAAGAAAAGAAATTTTTCACTCATTACTTTTGGTGCTTTGTAGTAGGCAGGACAGTCGAAATAACCTAACCTGCTATAATGGAAAGAGAAGTGTTGGATGAAAGAATTTTATTTTCTTCTAAAAATTGTATCAAATAGTCTTTATGCAAAAAGTGACCGGAGAGACCATTTAAACTTGTTTCATTTGGTTATATTAGTAAGTCTTAGTGGTAAACAAAACATGCTGTCATTAGGAGAGGTGTGCACAGCAAAGGAATGTGAAAAAGATCGATGTGAATTTATGACCTTAAAAAGAAATATTTTTCAAGCTCTGTTACTAAAAGTGACCCAACAGTAGCAGAAACACTGTACCGTGCAGTATGGTTTTGCATAGTTGAAAGCTGCTAAGAGAGTAGGTTTTAAAAGTTCTCATCACACACACACACACACACACACACACACACACACACATTTGTAACTATGTGTGGTGATGGGTGTTAACGAGATGTATTGTGCTGACCATCTCACCATGTAGACAAATATCGAATCATCGTGCTGTACATCTGAAAGCTGACATGCTGATATATGTCTGTTATACTCAAGAAAACAAACAAACAAACGAAATCTCAACCTAGCATCCAGATTATGATGAATGAGTATCATTTTCCACCTAAAGAAGTAGGAAAGGTCTGGATGATTCTGGAAAATTGTATTATTTTCCAGAAGCAAGGATAATTTCTCGTATGTTTGGGTTGAAAGGACTTAAAGAGGTTCCCATTCAACAAGTTGTGACCGTCTGAGCATAAAGAATACAAATAGTTATGACTGTAATTATTTGGAATGAATTCAGTACACAGAAGTCCACGGTTCCTAATGACACTCAAAAGAGAAAGGTTAATAGAAAATGAACAAGAAAGTTGTTGTAGGACAAAATAAGGTAATGGATGAAACCAAATATGCTTAATTTTCATTCCTTTAAATAAGCATAAGAATCTTGGGGTGCCTGGGTGGCTCAGTCGGTTAAGCAGCCGACTTCGCTCAGGTCATGATCTCACGGTCAGTGAGCGCGAGCCCCGCGTCGGGCTCTGTGCCGACAGCTCAGAGCCTGGAGCCTGTTTTGGATTCTGTGTCTCCCTCTCTCTCTGACCCTTCCCCGTTCATGCTCTGTCTCTCTCTGTCTCAAAAATAAATAAACGTTAAAAAAAATTATAAAAAAAATAAGCGTAAGAATCTTGATAGAGTTTCTGGTGCTTTTTAAATACATGTTGGGTTATTCAATAAAATTCCTTTAGTGTTTTAATCTACGTAGGCAAGAACGAACACAATGAAATGTGTTCACATGCAAATGAGCCAAGAATCCTGGAAAAAATCAGAAAGGTACCAAGAACAAGAAGGGATGTTTGAAATCAAAAGAACCAGGCTGATGTGGGGTCAGCCATTGTTCTGCATCAGTGGTCATTTCCAGGAGGACCGAAGTGAGTTCGAGGCTGATAAATTGGCCAGGTGTCCCCAAGAGGAGAAATGACGGCACGGACAGACTCTCATGTTTAGATGTTCTTGCTAATTATAACGAGATTCTGACAAGGCTCACTTAAAACTTCAATAATCCTAACAGAGAAGGTCAGTAGATCACAATGACAATCAATTGTCTAGGTAATTCTGAGCTTCTGAAACTTCGGGAGACATCATATCTGGGAAAGAGAGGAAAAGTCAAAAGTCTGAATTTTTTGTGAAATCAATTCCCATTGATGTAGCGAGTGAACTTTTCTTCTGAAAAAAGCCCGGGCCAATGACTGGGGACTCGGGTTGGAATCTCCTGGGACTGTACAGCCAGGTCCCGTGTTTCAACCAAAGAGCTGATAGGTTGACACCCCAGATTCTACAGATTGAGCTTCGCTGAGACATCATTGGTTCCTTCTTCCGAGTCTAATAAAAGATGACTGTGACCATGTGTGGTGGTGGAATGTCCCACATCGATGCTCTCCACCCACTGCACATAGCTACTGAACACCAGTGAGAGGGCTAGTGGGAACTGAATTGTAAATTAGGTTAATTTGAATTTAAATTACCATATGTGGCTACTGGCTGCCCATATTGGGCAAAGCAGGTATAGATACTACGTGTGGTAATATTATTACAATCATGGGAGGTAACCCCGAAGAGGGGGACGTTACTAAAACTTAAATCAGTGGTATTAGTATTTTTTTTAAATGTGTTTCAATGCAACAGTAAAAATCAGATGGTGCGTGTGATAATTGGGGGGTGTTTAAGGTCTTTAGGAAAATCTGGTATGAGCGCTGCGATCTTAAATGTGTAGAAGGATCGAGTGAGTCGGTAATCAGCGTGTTCATGCTGGTGGAAACTTCATTTTGACAAATCCTTCCATTGCGATTTGTATTTTGTGCAAGTCGTGTGTGACCGAGGGGAATGCCGATGGGTTCAGTGTATTAAAAGATGCTAAGTGTTTCGCAGAATTATAAGATCAATACGTCTGGATATTAAACAAAGTTCGGGGCGTAGTGAGTGTTCCTCTCAAAAGCTCCTGGACACATTTCTTCCTTTGGATTTTCCTATCCTGGCTCCATAAAAGTTTCTGAATACAGATGTGCTTTGCTTGAAGAAAACTCAGCATGGGGCTCTGTGACTTCCGACCCCGACCAGTTCTATCCCTGGGTCGTCAGTTTTTTCAGGAAGGTCCAGTGTGTTTAAGCAGACAGTATCCTTCGATTCCCTCTGCTTAACCTTCCTATGTGCGTCCTGGTAGATCACCTGGCTTTGTCCACATGGAGCTCATCCTACCAGGACGTTCTGATGAAAGACTCAGCCAAGGATGCTGTCCCATCTGCTGGTCCCCACTAACAGGCTGGAGGCACACTCGGGAGCCGGGACTCTGGAGCCAGACAGATGGAAGTTTGAACCCCAGGTCTGCCACTTAAATCTGTGTGACCTACAGCTAATGATTCTGAGCTTGGCGATGATGGTAAAAATAGCTACTTCTCAATGGGTTTTGTTAGGATTAAATGACCTAGTTCATGTATAGTGCTTGGCATTACTATTGACTTCTCAGTAAATATCCGAATTCTCCGTACTCAGTGAATCAGCTCAGATCCCACCTCCATCCACAAGGATCCCACTTATGGTCCCTATTGTCTGAATGACCCAAAATGATATGCCAGTTTTCACTCCGACCAAGAGCATCCGAGTTTGTCTTTTTTGCAAACTGGAAACTGCAAATTTGGACTGTTGGTTAAGCCTACCGTTCCCTCTTTTTAGTTAGGGAGATTATTCTCTAGTCTGTGTCTCCGTTCCTTTTTCATGTTTCTTCCTCTGTCCTCGAGCCCTAGCACTGGTCGGTGAACTCACTGTCAGAGAAAACAGAAGCTTCCAGAAGAGACTTCTGCAGGCATCCCATGCTGCTGCTGCATCTGTGGCCCTGGCCTCTGCCCACCTGCCCCACCCCGCTCCTGCCCCCTGGCTGGTTCTGTGGATGGAGGGCCTGTGTGTGTCTTTGGCAACGCCTCCACTCTTCAGCTGTGATGGAGCCCAGCCTCCTCACCCATGCAAACACTTCTGGCTCCTTCCCCCCTCCCCCCGCCCCCAACGGGCATCCATTCCGTGTACCCCCTCCTTCATTCCCAGGGGCCAGCAAAACATGTGGAAACGTGTCCCTTCTCTGCTCCCTGTCGCAGCAGAGCTTCTTAAAGAGAAGGGTGTTGTCTCCATTTCTTCTTCTCCCCTGAGCTCTCGAACCCTCTCGATTCAGGCTTTTGCCCTGATGGACAGTGCTGTCACCAAGGTCATCAGTGACCACCCCATCGCCACGGCCACAGGTCAATCCTCAGTCTCGCCATCCTTGATCCTTTAGCGGTCTTTGGCACAGCTGCTCTCTCCCTTCTCCCGAAATGCTTCTCTCTCTGCCTTCCAGGACACCCTGGTCTCCCCATCTCCCACTGGGCCCCCACTCTC
Organism: Lynx canadensis; assembly: GCF_007474595.2. Taxonomy (NCBI): domain Eukaryota; kingdom Metazoa; phylum Chordata; class Mammalia; order Carnivora; family Felidae; genus Lynx; species Lynx canadensis. The sequence goes on along the minus strand of NC_044310.1, from coordinate 32,495,470 downwards.
AGTCTCCATCTCCGGTCCCCTGCATCTCCTAGCCTCTGAATGCTGCAGGGCTCAGGCCTTGGAGCTTTTCTTTCTTCCCCTCTTGCTTGGTGGACTCATGCAGTGGAGTTTGAAATGCCATCTGCACATTGAAAACTCCCAAGTCTTGCCCCTGCTCAGGATTCTCTCCTGGACTCTGCCTTAGAGGTCCAGATTCCTATGAGACATTTGCAGAAGACCGGCTATTAAACATCTCAAATGTAGAATGTCCCGAGTGGACTCTTGATCTTGCCCCGGAAACCTCTTTCTCCTCTGAGTGGATGCTTACTCCGGCCTTCTGGTTGCTCAGGCCAGTAACCCGGGACTGGGAGCCACGGTTGCCCCTCACTTTCTCTCACACGTCACCTCCAGTGCTTTATAAATCCCGTTGTGTCTACCTTCAAACGTACCCGGATGTGACCATGCCTCTCCGCGTCCCCCGCCTGCTGATCTACCCTCACGGTCTCTCAGGCGGGTTCTTGTGCGAGCCTCATTCCACCCTTGCTCCCTAGCGCAGAGACCGGGATGAGGCCTGGTTAGCACCTCACTCAGACCTCATCATTCCTCTGTTCAGAGCCCTCCATGGCTCTATCGCATGCAGCACGAGAGCCAAAATCCTTGTGATGGCCTCCGTGGCCCTACTAGGCTGGTCCCTGCTGCTCTCTGACCTCATCTGCTGGCTGTCCCCACCCCGTTCTGCTTTTGTTTGTTTTTTAATTTTGTAAATTTTTTTATTATTTATTTTTGAGAGAGACAGAGAGAGACAGAGAGAGAGAGAGAGAGAGAGAGAGAGAGACAGAGTATGATGCTTGGACAGCTCTTCCCCTAAGTGGCGAGAGGCGGTCTCTGAAAATGGTTCGCTCGCTATTCCCTTGACCCAGAAAACCTTACACCATCATGCAAATCAAGAGGTTCAAATCTTTGTGTGCACTTTAATTTTTTTACTGCATTTATTCATTTTTGAGAGACAGAAAGAGTGTGAGTGGGGGAGGGGCAGAGAGCGAGGGTGATAGAATCCGAAGCAGGCTCGGAGCCTGACGTGGGGCTCAAACTCACAAACCGTGAGATCATGAGCTGAGCTGAAGTCGGACGCTTAACCGACTGAGTCACCCGGGCGCCCTGTTTGTTTGTTCTTTAAGAGAATCACATGGTGGCTTTATTCTTCTTGCTACTTAAAAAAGGTGATGTGTTGATGGTTTGGGTGGTTAACATCAGACGGGGAAGACCAAGTCCACACCTTGTCCTGCATCACCTGCCACCACGGGAGTCTTCTTGGTTGTCACTTGCACCCACAGTGACAGAATAGGTCCCTGGGTAGAGGTCCTTAGAGATGTTGGGAGCAGGTTGGAATGACGCTGGAGCACACTCTGATGCTTGATAGGTGCCTCCAACACCAAGGGATGTGTCTTTATTCTGACCATTCCCCATGCTCCAGCCCAAGGGCAGCTCCGGTTTCGCTCTGTGATCACCATAAATATGGTTGTCCCTCTTTCCTTTCTCCACGGAGAAGAGACGGAGGGCTGGCTGCCGGCCGTCTTTCTCAGGAGGGCAGATCCAGGGAAAGCATCCTTGAGCTCTCTCTGGCCTCCTTGCTGTTCTTGACCATATTGGAGATGCTCCATCTTGGGGCTTGCCTCTCTGTCTCATCCCTTCAGCTCCCTTCCCTGCGCCTCTGCTCTGTCTGCATTGGCTTGCTTCCTGGCTGTTTGCTCAAAATGCCAGGCTCACTCCCTCACTACCTCAGGGCCTTTGCACTTGCTATCCCATGCAACTTGCTCCTGTACATTGGGAGTTTTATGGTCTCAGTGAGGCTTTACCTGACCCCTGTATTTAAAATTAGAACTCTCATCTCCTGATACTTTCTGTTTTCCGTCACTGCATTGTTTATCTGTTTCTCTCAACTCCCATCCCTGTTGGAAGGTAACTCCACGAGGCTCAAGACTTTAAAACTGCTCATCTCTGTCTATTTTTAAAATAATCATTTCTAAAACTAAGGCACACAGCAGGCACTCAAAATACTCATTGAATAAATGAATGAATGAAGTTAACTGAGCTTAGTTAACTTCTGTGACAGGCAAGAATTTTTCGAACTATAATTACTTTCAATTAATTGGTCAAAACCAGAGTTTTAAAAGCTGTTTTTTTTGTGTTTGGTATAATTAGTGTTCTTTTTTTGACGAGACCTTGTACAATAGAAAAGGATCACATTGTCGCGAGATTAAAAAAGGCTGAAAAGAAACACTTTTAATTTTAAGTGGATGAAATAAGACTTCTTCCTCTCTTCTCCGAGTCCTGTATAGATTGCAAATTGTTTTGAGAGAAGAATCATAAAATTAACATTTCATTTGAATTCCTGAAGCCAGACACATGGCGTCATAAAAAAAAAATCGTGGCTTGAGTACATTGCGAGAGATTTGGGGTTTCTCCCGGGGGGAAATGGTTTGACTGAGGTCATGTTTTCAGAAAAGACCACTGGGTGGCATGGGTCACTGAACCTCAAAGGTGGCCTGGCAGAGTTGGTGTGGAGGGGTGGGGAGGAGCGGGGAGGAAACCGGGTTTGCATCAGCACCTGCTCTTTTCCAGGACAGGAGCAGGCCTCTGGCGGTCTTCATGAGCACCCTTGAAGTGGGCGGGGGGGTGGGTGGGGGGGGAGGTAGGGGGTGGGGAGGGGGGAGGTAGGGGGTGGGGAGGGTTCCCTTTTCACATATGGGAAAAACAAAGTTCAAAGAGGGCCACTCCCAACGTTATGACTCTAATAAATGGAAGAATCAGGATTCGAATGCAGGTCTGAATCTCATACTTGCTCTGGCCTTGTACAGACAAGGACACCTTGGCCCAGAGAGGAGGGAAGACTCGTCCAGGGTCCCAGGAGGTAGTGGACCCGGTAATCCCGTCCTTGCGGTCACCCTCCTCCGTGGCCTCGAAGCCATTTCGCGGAGTTTCTCTGTCTTCCAGCTTCCGAAATGGCCTTAACTTTTTATTGCTTTTCATGTCTTCAAAAGCAATAATACATCAGCATTCAAATAATACAGAAAGGTAGTCTATACAAGGTGATAGTTCTCCATAAGGTCCCCAAGCCACCACCATCAGCTTGAAATTACCCTCCGTGTGTAGACACACACGGACCCACACAGACACGAGTCACACTGCAGGTATCATTTGCTAACCTGCTATTTGCCTTCTGGTCTCTTACGGGAACTTTTCCATGTCAATAAATGGTACAACATCATTCTAACCATGGCATAATATTCCACAGATGAATGGACCATGTGCCATGCTTTATTTAACTCCCTCCTAATGGACATTTGGGTTGTTTCTTTGGGATACATTTCTATACGTTGCCCTCCGAAGTATGGTATCGGGTTTTTTTAATTTTCACCAACATGTGGGCAAAGCCCATTTCCTCACTTTCTCACCAGTAATGTGTTTTAGCATCTTTTCTTTCCAGGAGGAAGAGAATCAGGAGTGGAGAATCAGGCTGGAGTCAGGAGAGTTCAGGAGCTCACGAGAGTCAGCAGGAATTCCAGAACATGACGGGCAGGGCATTTGAGAAACAGTGTGGGGATGATGGAGACACCACCGACCTGGCCCCTCCTCTAGTCCCAGCAGAAAGAATTCCGGTTCTAGATTCTTTTCACATGGTAGCTCACAGCTGTCCTCTCTAGCGGCCTGCTGCTTGATCTAAAGACACGCTCCTCAGCAGGGCCTACAAGGCCCTCCAGTGTGGCCGTGAGGGCCACATTTGCCCCATACTCCCACCACACGTTCCACATTTCTGTTTCTCAAATGGGTGCGCTGGGCAGTCTTTACCACTTCCCAGTCCCATCCCAGTGCAGTTAAGGGTTCTGCTTCCCATTCTTCCCCAGGCCCCTCTGAGAGCCAGGAACACCACCCTACGCTTGGGAGATTATGTATGACCTGGATTGTTGACCAAGGGGCAGCTCCAATGACACTCAGCACAACTCTGGGGTCCAGAAGAGTGTCCTACTTCTGGATCATCATGGGTGACCGGCAGGAGCCGTCAGTGAAAGCCCCTTTCCGGAGAGTGGTGATGGCCGTGTGTATGTGGCCCAGGGCTGGCCCCATGGTGGTCTTTGAGCCTTGGCTTGGCTTCCACACTGCCTTGCCATTGCCCAGGACCCACCAATATCGTCCATGGAGGACGGCTTGTGGCCCAGCTGCCCTCCCCCACTGGGTGCCCAGGGGAGATGTGGCTGATCTCTTCTCTCCCTTCTCCATTCCACAGCTGAAGCTTAAGTTCTACATCCTTTCCTTTCAAAGTCTCAAGAGAAGCTCTTTTTTTTTTTTTTTTCTCCCAGTAAAACCCAATTCTTGCAAATAATAAATTCTGGCTTTCAAAATTACTGTTTCTGACATGAGGTTCAACCAAAAGGCTATTTTAAGAAGTTGAAAAATAGAGCATTAAATATTTATCTTTGCATTCCTGATAGAAAAATCCTAATTATCTTTGCAGCAACCAGGATGCTTCTGACTGGTTTTTGAAACTTTACAGGTAAGGAAATATGAAAAAAAAGGACAAAAGGTAATTATGGCTATATGCGCTCATGTGACAGGCAACTTTCATCTTATTACAGGGCCTTTGCACATGCTCTGGCTTGCTTACTTCTCTCTCTCATGATGATGCTCCAAAGCTTCCTTCATATCTCAGTGCAAGGATCACCCCCTCAGGCAAGCTGACTCTGTCTATCCTCTGGTTCCATGGCCTCCTAGCACCAAATACTCCCCTTCCTTAACATTCATCAGAGTTACAATTTTACATGTGTTTCACGGTGTTACGATCAAATCTATCTCACCGCTAGACTGAGCTCCAAGAGGATGAGGACCGAGTCTCTTTTCCCGTCCTGTTTGTCTCCAGTATTTCACACAATGCCTGGCTTATTCTTGATACAAGAAAAAGAATGAGTGAATAATAACAATCACAGACCTTACCTGTGATCACAACAGCCTTGGAATCAGCCATGGCAGTAGTATTTACACCACAGAAATCAGCAGATTTCTAACGAGCCACATCTCGTTTGCTTCTCCATCTGTTACATGTTTACCAGTTCACCCCTGGGCACATCTGATTTCTGGACGTTTTCCTCCTTAATGTCTGTATCCACTTCCACACTTTTGATGCAATGTTATGTAATCTAAATATGCCCATGGTCAGTTCTTTGTCAAATTTTCTTCTAATTAGCATGCATTCTTTATTCTATGCAGGCGTGCGATGTAAAATCAACCCGAATTGAAATGTGTGATATTTGGATGACTGCTGTAATAGAACCTAAGGACTTCGCTGCAGATCATTTCGCCAAAGTGTGTTGGGATTTCAGGGAGCACAAAGGCAGAAGGCAGACATCACAGTTTTCTTTGCTAAGAAACCACAGGTGGGCTTATTTGGTGGCAGCATGATGACACAAGATAGGCAGTGAGCGGAGGGACAGGAGAGCTCCACTCCGTGTTCCATTCTACCATGTAAGGGCTGTGCAGCTCTGGGAGGTCACCTAGTCTCTCTGGTTCTTCTCCCTAAGTGAAACACGACAGGGTGGAGTTTAATGGTTCAATTGTAGGTGTTACTGAAAAAAGGTGCGGGCAAAGTTAACCACGTAGCCTCCAGGTCGAGGAGAAAAGTGGAAGGACGTGCTTAGCACAGATGGGTGGACAGGTGACACTCTGGGGGAAACCAGAGCACAGGTGTGAAAGAGGCCACTCTGCCAGGGTTCTTCTGAGTCCCTGGGGGCAGGCGGTGTGGGGCGGGGCTTGGAGTGTTGCGGGGGGGGAGGGGGGGGAACTGCTGGGTGCCAAACTCTCAGCCGGGTGCTTTGTCTCTTAACTCACTCCGAAAGTTCCTGCCCCCCAAGAGGTAGTATTATCTCCAGGATGGGAGTAGGAGAACCAAGAAGGGGGACTCCAGCTTGACGTGAGGGTGACAGTCTGGTAAGTGGGAAGTTTAAAGTGATACATCAAGGGGCGCCTGGGTGGCGCAGTCGGTTAAGCGTCCGACTTCAGCCAGGTCACGATCTCGCGGTCCGGGAGTTCGAGCCCCGCGTCAGGCTCTGGGCGGATGGCTCGGAGCCTGGAGCCTGTTTCGATTCTGTGTCTCCCTCTCTCTCTGCCCCTCCCCCGTTCATGCTCTGTCCCTCTCTGTCCCAAAAATAAATAAAAACGTTGAAAAAAAAAATTAAAAAAAAAAAAAGTGATACATCAAGATACAGGTCACAGTGAGGGGCCAGTCCCAGATGTTCATTTTCAAGGGTGATATCATCACACTGGTTCATTGGCTCTTAATGCCCTCACCCGGGTCGGAGGTACTAAAAGGTCACACTGTAACCACTGGTGGAGAGGAGTTTTAGAGCAAGCTATAGGTGTGCTGTAGGGGGCCCCCAACAGCCCCCTTATTACCCCGTTGGTAATAAAAATTGGACCAACGTTTGGATGGTTTTATTATGATTAAAAAAATTTTTTTAATGTTCTTATTTATTTTTGAGAGAGACAGACAGAGTACAAGAGGGGGAGGGGCAGAGAGAGAGGGAGACACAGAATCCGAGGCAGGCTCCAGGCTCCGAGCCATCAGCACAGAGCCCGACACGGGGCTCGAACTCATGACCTGTGAGATCACGACCTGAGCCCAAGTCGGATGCTTAACCGACTGAGCCCCCAGGTGCCTCGGTTTTGTTATGATTTTTAAATTCTCTACCACTACTGCACCTCCTCACTGACCCAGCTTTGGCGAAAGCTCCCACTGCCCGTCCACCTCAGTATGCTGCTGTGAAATTTCCTTATGTCCAGAGAGAAGGGCTATTCAGAAACTTAATTTATGCCCCTGCAGTCTGGGGACGGTGGTGGGCTGGGGTCTGATTCCCATCTGAGAAATCTATGGGGAAGGGGGAAGGGGAGGCTGGCCAGCCGGGATGAGAGGGGCACTCAGGGCAAAGGAGTGTTTTGCTCACACCAGCTCTGGGCCCAGAACCCAAGCGGCCTCAGATGGAGTCATGCTAGGTCCCATCTGGTTGGTCTGCTGGAGGAACAAAGACAGCAGGGTTGCTTGACCAAGAGAATGGCAGATGAGAGTCCCTCCGTGATGGGGGGCGGGTAGGGGGCCAATCCCCGAAGAAACTACAGAACCACACTCATGAAAGGAAAGGCCAGCTTTAGACACCTGGCTGTCCCCAGAGAACCCAGAGGATGCACAGTGCCCACCAAATAGGAAATGTTCTGTGTCTTCAACGCCCAGCTTGGAGCCCAGCATGGGGCTTCACCTCACGACCGTGAGATCATGACCTGAACCAAAATCAAGTCAGATGCTTAACAGACTGAGCCACCCACGTGCCCCTAAAAGGGAGAACTCTTTGCCCCACTAGGTCCCAAGCATCAACAGCACAGGGTTGGCACCTGTGTTGCTCATCAAAGCATCTTCGACACCTGGCACAGCATCTGGCTTTTACCAGGTAGTCCATAAATCTCTGTTGAATGAATTGGTAAGCGTGAATAAAGCTGATTGGGCTGCGTGGTGGAAGGGTGAGTTTCTTGCGGTGAGCACAATGGAAGCAGGTGGTCCCTGCGGTGGGCTTGCAGAGGGTCCTGCTTTATTGGAAATTGGCCAGATGGCACCTACATTTCCTTTCTGCACTCTGGGTTCATGGCTTCACTCTGGCATGGGCTACTTTTCCCATAGGGAGTTCGCACCTGAACCCGGGATAAGCCCAGGGCTTAGAAAGGGTGTGCTCTCTGCTTCTGCTGTTGCTTTTTAGCAAAAATGAAATCATTGAGCAAAGTGCCAATCTTTGTGTTTGGTGTTTACACATTTTCCCTCTTATCCTTGAAACAAACCTGAAACGCAGGTATTACTTTCAATCCTTAACCTCAGAAAGGTTAAGTGATTTACCCAAGGCCATTACTCCAGCTAGTAAGTTGCCAAGGTGGGATTCAAGGGCAGGAGGATTCTTTTTAGGTGATGGGGTGTGGGTTCTGTGAGACTCTCCCCCTCCTTTTTAATGAGGTGGGAAGCTTTCTCAGGCACGTGGGCCAAATGTTCAGATGGTTTGGGGAGAAATCCCATGTGGTTTTAGGATTGGAGGAGGCAGATTTTGAGAGGAAAGAGGGTAGACATTCAAAGTGCTTGGGGCCCAAGGAAAGAAAAGGTACGGGAGGACTCAAGCCCTTTATCTGCCTTTGCAGGTGGGCGTTAGGGCATGCTGATGGCTGTGGAGTCGGGACGAGGAGCTAAAGCCCCAGTGTGTAGTGGCCAGTGGGTTTCTCCAGGCCTGAGAACGCGGATTGTCACTGGTAGTCACTAATCCCTCGCTCCAAAGGGAACCACTCTGCTCCTTTCCAACCATAGAGAGCTTTGCCTGGTTTTGAAATTTCTACAATGGGGTGGGTGGCGCGGTGTGTAGGTTTTGTGTATTGGGCTTCTTCTGTTCAGCTTTACGTTTGTGAGATCCATCTATGCTTCAGCCGGCTCATTTTCATTGCCAGACGTGATTTCATCACAGGGATTTGCCGCTCTTTGTTTTTTCCACTCTGCCAATAAACATTTTCTCCCCATCTGGGGCTGTGACAAAAAAAATGCTGCAGACATTCCTGTACACATCTTTTGGTGCATATATGTCCATTTTCTCTTGTGTATATCTAGAAATGGAATTATTGGGTCCTATGTTCAATTTTACTAGATGCCACAAAACAGGTTTCTAAAGTGAGTATACCAATTTACACACCCACGAACAGTGCATAAAGATTTATTCACATCTTTGCCAATACTTGGTAACAGTCAGCCTATCATCTCTCTCTCTCTCTCTCTGTCTATCTACCTATCATCTATCTATCCATCCATCCATCCATCCATTGTGTTCTGAGAGTCTTTACCATAAAGAAGGTTGGATATTGTCAAAAGTCTTTTTCTGTGTTAACTGAGATCATTGTATGGGTTTTTCCTCTTTGTTTTATTAATGTGATGGGTTACATTGATTAATTTTCTTACGTTGCGCCTCCCTTGCATTCCTGGGATAAATCCCTCTTGGTTATGGTCAATAATCCTTTCAACGCTGTCAGATTGGATTTGCTAATTTGTGTTAAGGATTTTGCATCTCTAGTCATAAGTGACACTGGTCTATAATTTCCTTTATTTTGGGGGGGATGTCTTTGGCTTTGGTATCGGGGTCATGCTGGCCTCATAGACTGAGTTAGGAAGTGTTCCCTCTTCTTTAATTTTTTGAAAGAGTTTGAGACAGATTGGTGTTAATTCTGTAAATATTTGGTGGATTTAACCAGTAGATTATTCTGGGCCTGTGGTTTTCTCTGTGGGAAGTTGTCTTTTTTTTTTTAATACTATTACTAATTTAATATCTTTACTTGTTACAGGTTTTTTCAGATATTTTGTTTCTTCTTGAGTCAATTTTGGTAGTCTGTGTTTTTCTAGGAATTTGCCCATTTCATCTGGGTTATCCCAAGATTTAGCTGATCTTTGTGTGCAGTGTTATGCAGCCATTTAAAATGATCCTATAGGGGCACCTGGGTGGCTCACTCGGTTAAGTGTCTGACTTCAGCTCAGGTCATGGTCTCCCAGTTTGTGAGTTCAAGCCCTGCATCTGGCTCTCTGCTAACATCCTGGAGCCTGCTTCAGATTCTGTGTCTCCCTCTCTCTCTGCCCTCCTCTGCTCGTGCTCTGTCTCTCTTTAAAATAAATAAACATTTAAGAATTAAAAAAAATTTAAATGGTCCTGTAAACAAGTATTAAATGATAGGGGAAAATGTTCACACTATATTGTTAAATGAAAAAGCCAGATTTAAAAATAATATTACATTCTGATTCTTCCATGTTTGTAGAAATCATATAATATATATCTATATATGTTTAGAAAAGAGCAACCTAGATGACCATGTTCAGGGAGATTAGCAAGGGTGATGGAATTTTGGGTGTTTTTTCTTACAGGGTAATATTTATAGTTTTCTTTGGGCTTCTCTGTATTTTCTAAAATTTCTCAAATATGCCATTTTTGTAATAGGAAATAAATGATAAAAGTTATTTTTTAAATTTAATTTAAGTTCATTCATTTGGGTTAAGGTTCTGTATCTTCACTGTAACCCATGATTCCAATCAATGTTCAGGCTGTGATCCCTCAGTAGAGCTCTAATCTGTTAGATAATTAATTGTCACCTTGGAAAGAGGTGAGTCAGGCAGCATGGTCCTAAGAGAACTGGACAGGCTGATTTGGGTTTCTTTCTTTCTTTCTTTCTTTCTTTCTTTCTTTCTTTCTTTCTTTAAGCTTTTTCTTTTTTAAGTAATCTCTACACCCAACGTGGTTTGAACTCATGACCCCAGATCAAGAGTCACATGCTCTACCAACTGAGCCAGCCAGATTGGTTTTGAGGAGGAAGATGGAAAAGGTGGTGGGGTACTGAGGAGACAGGACTGAGCTTGGTCCTGGTAAGGTCTAGGCAGTTAGAAACCAGGACAGTGGGCTGGAGAAGGGCAGGTGGGAGGGGTGGAAGAAGGACTTTACAACTTTGTTTATAGCAAGTCCTAATATCAGTGCATGTCTGCAATTTGTGGGTCCTGAGTTTATACAATCCAGGGTGCCCTCATTCAGAAAAATGACTCACAGATATAAAGTTAAGGACTCAAGTGTTTTCTTAGAAGGAAAAAAAAAAAAAGAAATCGCAGGATGCCCCTGGGTGGCTCAGTCGGTTAAGCGTCTCTTGATTTCGGCTCAAGTCATGATCTCATGGTTTGTGAGTTTGAGTCCTCTGTCAGGGTCTGTGCTGACAGCTCAGAGCCTGGAGCCTGCTTGGGATTCTGTGTCTCCCTCTCTCTCTGCCCCTCCCTAGCTCATGCTCTGTCTCTCTCTCTCAAAAATAAACATTAAAAAAGAAATCCCCACAAATTGCTGGGTCCAGGAGCGCCAGGGCCCTTTCTTCTGCAAGGCCAGAAATGCCTGTACACTGTTTCTGATTATCACCTGGCTTCCCCTCCCCTTCGGGAACCTTCTTCCACTCCCAGCACCTCCAGTCTCAGTAGCTTCATGGGAACTCTGCTTCTAATGGTCTTTTTCACTGCAAGCCTTTCCAAGCCTTGTCCTGGTTGGTTCTCACACTCCTGGGTCATACAACTACTGGACAGCAGCGACTATGAATTCTTGTAGGCTTATCTTGCCTGTGGGCTGCTCATACCTCAAGCTATTCCCTTCTCTTAAAGCAGAGGCTTTTCTTTCTTTCCTGCTCTTCCTGGAAGAAGAAGGGAAACTGAAATTAGGATTTGCGAAAGGAGATCTACGATTCTGCCCCAAACAAAGGCTGTGGAAAATATGTAAATCGTATTTATTCATTCCCCCCCACCCCCCGCCGCCGATATTATCGTGGGTGATTCAGAATTTATGGCAAGTGTCAAATCTTGATTTCTCCAGTGGGGAAATTGTAGGTCAAGGGGTTCACACAGATAGGCCTAAGATTTGTAGTTTATATTTAGGTCTAATACACAGCCGAGCATTCCAAGTGCTCAGGGAAAATGTCACTAGAAAATATATTTCCCTGGATGGTAGATTTCCAAGTATTACTGCGTATCATGTGCCATTTTGTTTTTGGTTTTAATCTGAGAAATTCAACCTGCAGAGCACACATTTATTACTTAAGCCTCAGAGCACTTCAGTGGAGAAGGTTCAGCAAACATCTTTGCTGCACAGGTGAGAGAAAAACTGAAGCATGATGAGGTTCCAGGGATACATCCAGTGAAGCTCAGATATCAAGCAGGCTCCTGTCGGTCTCTGCCTCTTCTCCCTTCCCTGTTCAGTTGCTCAGGAGAGAAAGAGCGAGGATGGTTGTGTGAGCAGCTCTTTGGGCCAGTTAAGGCGGGACGCCTGGAACCTTCCGCTCTTGCTCTTCTTGGCACTCTCTTAGTTGTGAGGAACAGAATCCAGTTGAGTGAGCCCAACCTGGAAAGGGGAACTTTGCCAAAACACTCTAGGGGTGTCTCATGGAACTCCAGAGTGGGAACGGAACCACCTGTGGAAGATCCGTGGAAGACTCCGGACGTTCTTTCCCTCCATCCCTCGCCTCGGTTTCGGTCTTCATCACTGGTGACAAACATTCTCTATCTCTTCCATTCGTGGTAGAGAACATGGCTGCTGAGTCTCAGCTCCAGGCAGAGACTGGCTCGCTGGAGTTCTCTGTGCCAGTCAGGGAGAATCTGATTGTCCCAGGGACAGGCGGTCTTCCCCGGTCCCATCCTGTGCTGTCCCACAGTCTAAATGTGACTGCCAGCAGCCTGCCCTGGGAGATCCGAGGCAGTTCCAAGAAAAAGGGGAGGGGTTGTTAAGAGCTGGGCCAGTCATCCCCAAAATGCTTATTTTAGGTGGAAATTTTATGAGAGCACTGAAGGCCTCATTAAGGTCTGACTTGGGGACATCAATCTTCACTTTAATCAAAATGGCACAGCAGCCCCTCCCTCAGAAGACTGCCCAGTCCTTATTCTGCTTTGTGAACATTCATAATGTATAAAGAGCACTGGCGGCAGCCGTGCCTTTAAGATGCTTGGACAGCTCTTCCCCTAAGTGGCGAGAGGCAGTCTCTGAAAATGGTTTGCTCGCTATTCCCTTGACCCAGAAAACCCTACGCCATCATGCAAATCAAGAGGTTCAAATCTCTGTGTCCACTTTAACTTTTTTTTTAATGTTTTTACTCATTTTTGAGAGACAGAGAAAGAGTGTGAGCCGGGGAAGGGCAGAGAGAGAGAGAGAGAGAGAGAGAGAGAGAGAGAGAGAGAATCCGAAGCAGGTTCCAGGCTCTGAGCGGTCAGCACAGAGCCCGACGTGGGGCTCAAACTCACAAACCGTGAGATCATGAGCTGAGCCGAAGTTGGACACTTAACTGACTGAGCCACCAGGGTGCCCCTGTGTTCACTTTAAGAACACACGTGAAACTGCTAGGGCCATCGAGGGTATTCATATCCAAAAAGCCACCAAGTATCTGAAAGATGTCACTTTGTAGACACAGCGTGTGCCATTCCGTGTCACTGCAGTGGTGGAGTTGGTAGGTGTGGGTGTGCCCAGGCCGAACCGTGGGGCTGGACACGGGGTTGGTGGCCCAAAAGGAGCGCTGAATGTTTACTGCACATGCTTAAACATGCAGAGAAGAATGCTGAACTTAAGGGTTTAGATGTAGATTCTCTGGTTATTGGGCACATCCAGGTGAACAAAAGCCCCCAAGCTGCGGCGCAGAACTTACAGGGCTCGTGGTCGGTTCAACCCACACGTGAGCTCTCCTGCCACGCGGAGATGGTCCTTACTGGGAAAGAGCAGCTAGTCCCCAAACCGGGAGAGGAGGTTGCAGAAGAAAAAGAGATCCCAGAAGAAGCTGGAGAAACAAACACTTATGGCCTGGGAATAAATGCATAAAGTAAATGCAAATAGAAGTAAAAAAAGAAAAAAAAATGCTTAGACACCCTTTAAAGGAGGTTGTCCTGGTCCCTCAAAGTGCGAGGCACAACTGCCTTCAATAACAGTGGCCTGGAGGGGGCTGGATAAGATTCTTTGAAAAACTTCATAAGGAAAGCAGAATTTATGTTATGACTTCTTCTAATAAATACTGCTGAGGCATGGGAACACAATGTGGATGAGCTATCATCCCTGCCGTCGAGGAACTTAGTCTACGGGGGGTAAAACAGATGCATAAAGAGGATATTAAAATACATTGTGGCAGGTGTTAGGTGCAAGGTATACGTGAGGGAGGGAAGATGGAAGGGACAGTGGGGACACCACAGAGAGGCACCTCATGAGACTTGGGGTGAGGGGCATGACTTGGAGAGATGGGGAAGGGTGGTGGTAGTTAGGGGGCAATTTCTGGGAAGCAAGGATATCTGAGTTGAGTCTTGAAGACACGGAGGATGTCTGAGCTAGTGAGGAGGGAGATAAGAATGTCTAGAAGAGTAAGAGAAATTGGATTAATCCCACAAAAAGGCATATGCAGGTAGCTTTCAGTATAGGTAAATCCATGTCCCGTGCTCAGGACATTCGCTGATAGACACACTGTCAAGTGTACATGCACACACACACACACACACACACACACACACACTCAGCCAAGTTGGTGAAGGATCAAGACCTTAAGAACACTGAATAGTGTTTGTGCTCTGATTATATTTTCTAATGTAACTCAAGAGAAAAAAAAATGTGGTCATCTCGTCCAGCTCATTTTGAAATGGTAGATAAGGGGTGCGTGGGTGGCTCAGTCAGTTAAGCATCCGACATCGGCTCAGGTCATGATCTCACGGTCCGTGAGTTCGAGCCCCGTGTCGGGCTCTGTGCTGACAGCTCAGAGCCTGGAGCCTGCTTCAGATTCTGTGTCTCCCTCTCTCTCTGACCCTCCCCCGTTCATGCTCTGTCTCTCTCTGTCTCAAAAATAAATAAACATTAAAAAAATAGATAAATGGGCTAAATGGGTAAGGGGCGTTAAGGAATCTACTCCTGAAATTATTGCTTCACTATATACTAACTAATTTGGATGTAAATTTAAAAAAATAAAAAATAAAGTTAAATTATAAAAATAATAATAAAATAAATAAATAAATAAATAAATAAATAAATAAATAAAATGGTAGGTAAAATGGGCCCGATATTTTTGAAAGGATATTGTTTGATCAGTGTGATAGTTTATTTTATATGTCAACTTGGCTAGGTACCCATAATAACCAGATATTTGGTCAAATACCATTCTGGATGGGCTGTGGATGCTTTCTAGGTGAGATTGATATTGAAATCAGTAGACTTTGAGTGAAGCAGATTACCCTCCATAATGTGGGTGGGCCTTGTATTATAAAATATCCAATCAGTTATAAGGAAGGCCTTATCCAATCAGTTGAAGGCCTTCAGAGAAAAAGACTGAAGTCCCCCCAGGAAGAAGCAATTCTACCTCCAGACCGCTTTCAAGCTGAAGCTGCATCATCAACTCTTCCTTTGGCCTCCGGCCTGTTGGCTTACCCTGAAGAATTTGGGCTTGCCACTTGCCAGTCTCCAGTTCCTTAAAATCTGTCTCTATCCTATTGGTTCGGCTTCTTTAGAGAACTCTTGACTCCTACAGTGTGTCTACTTCATCCTGTAAGGTTTTATTTTTATCTATTTATCTTAAAGAACTCTATGCTGTCTACTGTACTATCTTATGTGCAACTAAATAAAGAGGCTAGAGGGGCACCTGGGGGGCTCAGTCAGTTAAGCACTTGACTCTTGATCTCAGCTCAAGTCATGATCTCATGGTTTCATGAGCTGGAGCCCTGCATCAGGCACTGTGCTGGCAGCACGGAGCCTGCTTGGGATTCTCTCTCTCTCCTTCTCTCTCTGCCCCTCCCCCACTTGTGCTGTCTCTGTCTCTCTCAAAATAAAATTACATAAAGAGGCTAGAAAGTGGGATTTTTCAAAATGATTTATTTACTTATTTATTTTAGTGAGAGAGAGCATGAATGGAGAAAAGGCAAAGACAGAGAGGGGGACAGAGGATCCGAAGTGGGTTCTGTGCTGACAACAGAGAGCCCAGTGCAGGGCTCGAACTCATGAACGGTGAGATCAGGACCCAAGTCAAAATCCGTTGCTCAACCAACTGATGCACCAGGTGCCCCAGAAGTGGAATTTGATGTCAGTCTTCAATATGGGTGACCTGTAAGTGATTTAGCTCAGGGAGTCACTCTGGGGAAGTTTTCAACTGAGCTGTTCACACTGTTTGAGTGACCTATCTTCTTGCTTCTTTTACTATCCATTCATAGGGTTTCACTTTAACACTTGCCCACATTGTCTATAAGAATGGAGGGTTTATTTTCTTTTCTTGCTCCTTCTTCCCTTTCTCCTCTTCCCTCCTATGCACAGATAATCCATGTTAATGACATGAGCGTATACAATTATATATACACACGTATTATTTTTGTCTTTATTGTTTTTATTACATAATCTCTAGATCTTGCTTCCCCCATTTAGTAAGTGGCAGAGACGAAGCCTATGTTTTATTTGCTGCATTGTATCTCATAGCATGCATGTGACAACACTTCTTCAACCAGTTTCCAAGACAGCTTTTCACTCTGTTTTGAGGGTGTTTTTTTTTTGTTTTTTTTTTTGCCTCCACAGTGCTGCAAAGAACATCCTTGTACATATGTCCCTGCAAGTTTTACCACCACTTAATTACTTCCAAAATATGCCCCAATTAACCTACTTTGGTAGAAAAAACAAAATGTGCTGTGATTTTTAATCAAATACCATTTAATTAATCACCCTGAGAACAGATTGAGCTTTCAATATTTTTATTTATATTTTATTTCTCATATTTTGGTATCTCTCAATATGTTCCTCTTGTACTTAAGGAAAGATGCAGAAGCCCTCAGCACAGTGTTATTAAAAACTCAACTTTCAAGAAGTTTATTTATAATAAGTTAGATGAAAAAAATAAAATGTTCCCCCTTACCCCCCCACCCCAGATTTGAGCATAGTTTTAAGATGTGCAAATGCAAGGGTATAACTATGATATAAGAGTTGTTTCTAATTATATACATGGCATTTGATATACCATTGTCTCAGATCGTCATTTTATTTTATTGTTTTATTTTATTTTACTTTTTTTATTAAAGTTGCCATACAGAGACCTTAGTTTCAGGTGTATAGCATTCTCCAAATCTATACATTACTCAGTGCTCATCATGATAATTGTGGTCGCCGTCCATCTCCATACAGCACTATTACAATATTATTGACTATATTTTCTATGCTTTTGTCTCAGATCATCTTTTTTTAAAAAAAAAAAACTTATTAACATTTATTCATTTTTTTTTTTATTATTTTTAAAATTTTTTTTTCAACGTTTTTTTATTTATTTTTGGGACAGAGAGAGACAGAGCATGAACAGGGGAGGGGCAGAGAGAGAGGGAGACACAGAATCGGAAACAGGCTCCAGGCTCCGAGCCATCAGCCCAGAGCCTGACGCGGGGCTCGAACTCACGGACCACGAGATCGTGACCTGGCTGAAGTCGGACGCTTAACCGACTGCGCCACCCAGGCGCCCCACATTTATTCATTTTTTGAGAGTCAGAGAGAGACTGGGAACGAGCACGGGAGGTGCAGAGAAAGGGAGACACAGAATCGGAAGCAGGCTCCAGGCTCTGAGCTGTCAGCATGGAGCCCGATGTGGGGCTTGAACCCATGAACCTTGAGATCATGACCCGAGGTGAAGTCAGTTGCCCAACAGCCTGAGCCACCCAGGCGCCCCATGTCTCAGATCATCTTTCAGAAAGTTTTATACATAGTGTAGAACAGGCACTTGTCAGCTGTCTTCTTGTGACAGTCACAAAGATTGTAAGTAAGGATAATCTTTTAGAAAAAAAGTAATTAACAGGATCTGGTGGTTATGGCGACAGAGTTCTGATTTGAGCCCAGAGCTAACAGCAAGCCCCTCAGTGCTGTCAAACACTGCTGTGGGGCAGCGGAAACAGCTAGGTCCCTTGGGAGAAGCAATTCATGAAAAGGTTTGAACTCCGTAACCTGGCAATCCCAGTTCTAAAATAATTCGGGATACAAAAAATACATGTTCAAAAAGTTTTCTGTCACGGGTTTTTATTTCTATGAATAGGAATGGAAAGAAACATAAATGTCCCATAGGTGGAGAAAGGTTAAATAATTGGAGAAAGATATGATGGACTATTAGACGTTATCAAGGAAGGTTGGGGACAGCAGGAAGAAGACATAGGGATATTAACAGGATAGCACAGGCTACAAAGTTACGTGTGCAAATTGGTCACAACTGCATTAAAACCTACGCAAGCATAAAAGGCTAGTGAGAACTAGAATAGTTGAGAATATGACGTTTTGGGGGAGGGGAGGATTTTAAGGGATACCATTTCCCAAATTTTCTAAAATTGTGTTACATTACTGCTGGACCTTGTCTTCCCAACCAATTAATCAGTATCTATAAAGAGCCCATTAAATAGTAAGACCCTCTTCGATGTGGCCTCTTCTCTACATTTAGTCATGGGGCTAATTCCGCCAGTCTTCAGGTCGTTTTCTGGGTTATTTACCCTGATGTGAGCGTTCTCCAGTTGTTTCCCTAGGACAAGGTGAGCCTAGGGTCCTCCTACTCTGCCATCTTCCTCGGAAGTCTCTTACTTCTATATTTTTTTTTTCTCAAAAAAGAGAACCAAGTAAGAACATACGTTTCTCATAAGATTACAAATTCACCCTTATGATCGGTGAGAATTATCTGGATTGAAGTGACATAAATAAGGGGACAATACAGGTTTTCATAGCAATTGCGTCTTTTCAAGACAAAGAATATTTGAGAGGAGATCACACAAGAAGGATTTTGATTGTTTTGTTTAGGTTTTTCAATTTATTACAACTCAGAATTAATTCAGTCGCACAATATCACAGTCTATAAATGAACAGAAGGTGGAAGAGGACAGTGTTGACCGTGATGATGAAATTATGATGAAATACAGAAAAGTATGGAAGGAAAGTGACAGCATATCCCTGTGTTCCCTGAACCCAGCTCTGGCAAGACCTAATAGACCCTTGTTTTGCTTATGACAAAAAAATAAATAAATAAAATAAAGACTGGGTTGAATGAAGTCCCTGAGAACTTCTTCCTGATCCCATTTCCCCTTTCCTTGCCCAGAAATAATAATTTTGGTTTTATCATTCCCATGCATATTTTTATATTAATTAGTACATCCGTGTGTATCTGAATTATAGATAGCATAGTTTTCAAGTTTTAAACTTATTGTCAATATTGCTGTCCTGAGCACATCATTATGAACTTGCTTCTTCACTCAGCATCCTGTCTTAAGATTTATCCACACGGACATAGGTAGCTTTAGTTTAACTATGTGCCTGTTGTAGAGTAGTCCACTGAAGAAACTTGCTACAGTTTATTTACCCTTTCTTCCATTTATGGACATTTAGGTTGTTATCCATATGCTTTCTTCTCTTTATGGACATTTAAGTTGTTTCCATTTTATGCTTTCGTTGCAATGCTACAGTGAACATTCTTTTTTTAAATTGGGTTGATAATAATAATAATAATAATAATTACTGGTGCAGCCACTCTGAAAAACAGTATGGAAGTTCCTCAAAAAATTAAAAATAGAACTACCCTACAACCCAGCAATTACACTACTAGGTATTTACCCAAGGGATACAGGTATGCTGTTTTGAAGGGGCACATGCACCCCAATGTTTATAGCAGTGCTATTGACAATAGCCAAAGTATGGAAAGAGCCCAAATGTCCAACGATGGATGAATGGATAAAGAAAAGTTGTATGTGTATATATATATATATATATATACACAATGGAGTATTAC
The DNA here is from genome assembly GCF_007474595.2 of Lynx canadensis. Taxonomy (NCBI): domain Eukaryota; kingdom Metazoa; phylum Chordata; class Mammalia; order Carnivora; family Felidae; genus Lynx; species Lynx canadensis. The sequence goes on along the minus strand of NC_044310.1, from coordinate 32,476,129 downwards.
TCGGCAATCAAAAAGAATGAAATCTTGCCATTTGCAACTACATAGATGGAACTGGAGGGTATTATGCTAAGCGAAATTAGCCAGTCAGAGAAAGACAAATATCATAAGACTTCACTCACATGAGGACTTCAAGATACAAAACAGATGAACATAAGGGAAGGGAAGCAAAAAGAATATAAAAACAGGGAGGGGGATTAAACAGAAGAGACTCTTAAATATGGAGAACAGAGGGTTACCGGAGGGGTTGTGGGAGGGGGGATGGGCTAAATGGAGAAGGGGCACCAAGGAATCTACTCCTGAAATCATTGTTTCACTACATGCTAACTGACTTGGATGTAAATGAAACAAAAATAAATTTAAAAATGATGATAACAAAAAAATAATAATAGATATTATTGTAATTCCAGCATAGTTAACATACAGTGTTATATTAAGTTTCAGGTGTACAACATAGTGATTCAACAATTCCACACATGACTCAGTGCTCATCCTAAATGCACTCTTAATCCCCAACCCCTATTTCACCCATCCCCCACACCTCCCTCCTGTCTGGTAACTGTTCTCCACAGTTAAGAGTCTGTTTTTGGTTTGTCTCTTTCTTTCTTTCTTTGTTTTGTTTCTTAAATTCCACATATGTGTGAAATCATATGGCGTTTGTCTTCCTGTAACTGACTTATCTTGCTTAGCATTATACTCTCTAGCTCCATCCGTGTTGTTGCAAATGGCAAGGTTTCATTCTGAGTCATACTCCGTCATATGCATGTATGTCTCTCTCTCTCTCCCTCTCTCTCTCTCTCTCTCACACATCTTCTTTATCCACAGTGAACATCCTTGTCCGCTTACACACACGTGTGAGTCGCTTTGCTCTGCACACCTAAGGGTGTAACTACTGACTTCCAGAGTAGCCTCTACAAGATAAGGTCAGATTATTCTCCAAAGTGGTTGTACCAACTCATGCTTCCGTAAAGAGTCTGTGGGAGTTCTTGTGGCTATAGGTAGTCCCTGGTGCTTGGTGGGTTTTTTTTTAATTGAAATATAGCTGACATACAATCGTATATTCATTTCAGGTGGACAACATAGGAATTTGACAATTCTGTGCGTTACTCCATGCTCACCACGGTCAATGTGGTCCCCATCTGTCACCAAACAGCATTATTACAGTGTTATTGACGGCATTCTCTATGCTGTACTTCTCATTTCTGTGACTTATTTATATTATAATTGGAAGTTTGTACCTCTTAATTCCCTTCACCTATTTTACCCCATAAAAATTTTAATTTTGACAATCTGATGTTGTAAAATGTTACATAATCTGCAACTTTCTGATTCTGGTGTGCTCATATATTTCTTCATTGATTATAGTCCACTCCAGTTTGCTCTTCTATGAATTTTCTGTTAGGTTTTCTTTTTCTCACTTTCTCACTGTACTGTTTGTCATTCTGTTATCAAACTGTAGACGTTCTGTATGAATTTTGGACACTAATCCTTTGTCAATTATATGCATCACAAATATTTCCTCTCATTTTGCATCATTAACTTCGTTCATGATAACTTTTGTTGGACATAACAAGTTAATTTTAATGACAAATGTATCAGGCTTTTACGTGATGTTTGGTCCTTTTGCTTCTCATTTAAGAAATCTTTTTTTTTAAATACTTCTTCACAGCCTTAAATGTATTCTCTCTATATTTTTTTAATGTTACAGTTTTAATTTTAATAGTAAGTCTTTACTGGGATTTATCTGATCTAATGTGAGTTAGCGATTACACTTTAATTTTTTCTTTTGGATGTGTCACAGCATAAGTTATTAAACAACTCATCCTCTCTGCTTTGGTTACAATGCTGTCTCTGTCATAGGAGGCTTTCATATGTGTGGTAATTCTGTGCCTACACTCTGTCCCACTCCACTGATGTCGTTGTCCATTCCTGAGCCAATTCCACATTGTCTTAGTTGTTTTGGCTTCCGATAAAGCTAGCTTTCTTGTGGGCAAGATTCCCAACCTCCTTTTTCAGAATTATCTCAGATATTTAGGTCTTTTTAGTCTTCCAAATGAATTTCAGGATCGATTTTGTTTTTCTGTTGGGGTTCTGATTGGCATTGCATTCAGTATCAGAATATTTTAGAGAGAATTGCCATCTTCAGGATGTCAAGCCTTCCTCATCCTTAAACATGCTGTGCCTCTCCGTTTCTTTTCATCTTCCTTTATATCTTTTACAATGTTTTATACTATTCTTTAGAAGGCTGTGAACATCTTTCACTAGATTCATTCCTAGGTGATTGATGGTTTTGTCGCTATTTTGAACGATAACTTTTGTCGATTACATTTTCGAATTGATCGTTACTGGTATTTAGGAAAATTATTAATGTTTGTTATCCTTGGGTTATGAACTTTGCTGACCTCTCTTATGACTCTAAAAGTTTATCTGTAGAATCTCCTATATTTTCTGCACTGATACTAAATCAGCTGCAGTTTGTTATACTGAACCTTTCAAGCTCATATACCTCCGATTCCTTTCTCCCCTAGTTCCGGGGAACTGACTTTGGTCTCCAGTACAATGTAGAATAGAAGTTGTTCATAGGAACATTCTTGCTTGTGCCAACTTTTATGCTTCTGTGGTGGCACTATTGTATACATTATTTACTTCAGGTTGGAAAGAAACTGTAACTGCTACTTGTTGGAGACACAACTGTACATATTTATAAGATCTGTGTTTTGTAAACTGGAGGCCACAATACCTCCTTGGGTTGCGAAATCAGTGTAGTTGGTTACAACTCACATTTTTTTAACAGGTGAAATAGAATGGAATGAAACAAATTATATCAGGATGCATCACTTCTATTAAAGGTGAATATTGTTTGTAGAATTATCTATCATCTATCTATCTGTGTAGGTGTGCACTTGTGTGCATTGGTATACTAGCTTTTGCTATAAAATATATTTCTTAAAGGGACCACATTAAAAAACCATTTGGAAAATTCTATATTATATCATGGTTATAAATTTTGTTCTTCAGATTTATCACAGTCTTATGAATTTTTTGCCTGAGTGATCTGTGTTTGATAGAAGTGTTTCAGAAATTTTGGACTCTGATTATGGATTTGTCCATTTCCTTGCAATTCTGTCTATTTTGTTATATATATTTGGAAACTATGTTTTAGAGGCATATAAATTCACAATTTTTCTATCTTCTTAGTAGATTATTATTGTTATGTAATGCCCTCCTTAATTCCCATGAACTTTTTGCAGTAAATTAACATCCTTGCCCTAGCTTTACTTGGAGATGGACATATGTAAGTTTCTCCATCTCTTTACTTTCAGTCCATTCAATCCAATATGTTAATCTCCATTTTGTAATAAATGCATTTAGTACAATTTCATGTGTTGTGATTTCCTATGTACTTTAAATTATTTTGTGTTTTCTCTTTAGCATTTTCATTGTGTCCCTCCTCACCCCCTCTCCAGTCCTTTTTGACTATTAGGCTGCGAATTTTTAAATACTTCTTTTATTTTTTCCTCTGTTGATTGTTAATCCCTTCTTTTAATTTTCCTAAAATTTTAACATATGCAATTTGAATAAAAGATATTCTAACAAACACATTGTTCTTTAGCATTTCTGTCCTTTTTTAAATTTTTTAAAATTTTTTTATTTTTGAGACAGAGAGAGACAGAGCATGAACGGGGCAGGGTCAGAGAGAGGGAGACACAGAATCTGAAACAGGCTCCAGGCTCCGAGCTGTCAGCACAGAGCCCGATGCGGGGCTCGAACTCACGGACCGTGAGATCATGACCTGAGCCGAAGTCGGCTGCCCAACCTACTGAGCCATCCAGGCGCCCCTAGCATTTCCATCCTTCTAAACGTAGCATATGCGCAATCAATATTTAATTAAGCATAAAAACATAATTTGTGAATTTTTTCTCACCATTATTTCATTGTTTCTTCTATCCCTGACCTCTGCTGTAGTTTCACATTTCTTAGGGTAGTTCTATTTTTAGTTTTTTGAGGAACCTCCACACTGTTTTCCAGAGTGGCTGCAACAGTTTGCATTCCCACCAACAGTGCGAAAGGGTTCCCATTTCTCCACATCCTCACCAGCATCTATAGTCTCCTGATTTGTTCATTTTAGCCACTCTGACCAGTGTGAGGTGGTATCTCAGTGTGGTTTTGATTTGTATTTCCCTCATGAGGAGTGACGTTGAGCATCTTTACATGTGCCTGTTGGCCATATAGATGTCTTCTTTAGAGAAGTGTCTATTCATGTTTTCTGCCCATTTCTTCACTGGATTATTTGTGTTTCAGGTGTGGAGTTTGGTGAGTTCTTTATAGATTTTAGATACTAGCTCTTTATCTGATATGTCATTTGCAAATATCTTTTCCAATTCTGTCGGTTGCCTTTTAGTTTTGTTGATTGTTTCCCTTGCAGTGAAGAAGCTTTTTATGTTGATGAGGTCCCAATAGTTCATTTTTGCTTTTAATTCCCTTGCCTTTGGTGATGTGTCAAGTAAGAAATTGCTGTGGCTGAGGTCAAAGAGGTTGTTGCCTGCTTTCTCCTCTAGGGTTTTGGTGGTTTCCTGTCTCACATTCAGGTCCTTCATCCATTTTGAGTTTATTTTTGTGAACGGTATAAGAAAGTGGTCTAGTTTCATTCTTCTGCATGTTGCTGTCCAGTTCTCCCAGCACCATTTGTTAAAGATGCTTTCTTTTGTCCATTGGATATTCTTTCCTGCTTTGTCAAAGATTAGTTGGCCGTACATTTGTGGGTCCAATTCTGGGTTCTCTATTCTATTCCATTGGTCTATGTATCTGTTTTTGTGCCAATACCATGCTGTCTTGATGATTACAGCTTTGTGGTAGAGGCTAAAGTCTGGGATTGTGATGCCTCCCGCTTCAGCTTTCTTCTTCAATATTACTTTGGCTATTCGGGGTCTTTTGTGGTTCTTTTTACTAACATGCATCCTTTACTAAGTGTGTAAATGTGGGGCTGTATGTGGGAGGACTCATTTAGTCCGCGTGTTTTGAAGTGTCTTTTTTTGTCCCCACTCTTAAATAATAATTTAACTGCATATAAAATTTTAGGCTGACAGCTATTTTCCTTTAGCGCATTAAGGATGTTACTACATTGTCTTGTGGCCACAATTGTTGCTGAAAATAAATCATTGTCAACCTATCAGTTTCTTCTGGGTCTTTTTTTTTTTCTCTGTATTTTCTCTCTGATAGCTTTTAGGGGCTTCTCCTTATCACCAGTGATCTGAACTTTCACTCTCATGTGTCATGCTCTGTCCACACAAAGAGTGGTCTTTCCATCAAAGGACATGTGTCTTTTGCAATTATGAAAGTTATAAGATTTAATCTCTTCAAATATTACTTTTCCCTCATTCTCTCCATCCTCTTCTTTTGAAACATCTTCCAGATATAGGTTGGAGTCTCTCAAGTTATCTTCCATGTCTGTTAATTACTGTTTTAAAAATTATTGGGGCGCCTGGGTGTCTCTGTTGGTTAGGCGTCCAACTTTGGCTCAGGTTGTGGTCTCACAGTTCATAAGTCTGAGCTCCTCCTCGGGCTCTGGGCTGACAGCTCAGAGCCTGGAGCCTGCTTCAGATTCTGTGTCTCCCTCTCTCCCGGTTCCTCCCCCGCTCATTTTCTGTCTCTGTCTCTCTCTGTCTGTCTAAAACATAAATAAACATTAAAAAAATTATCTTGATGTCACTCAGGACTAAGCTCTGTGTGTGTGTCTCACAACTATTTCCCAATTCAGTGCTCTCTGGATCTAATCTAGAGCTTATCTTGCCTTTGTATTTTGGTAACCATATTCTTTTAGTTCCACAGATATATATTTGTGTTTTCTTAAAACCCACTTGTTTTTATTTTGATTATGTCTCTTTTTTGTGTTTCAAATTTCTTACTCATTATTAATGGATGTATTACCTTGGTTTGTGCCTTTGAACATTATAGACTTATTTAGACTTATTTTAAAGTTTTCATAAGACTGTTTCATAAAATTAACTTTAGGCATTTCATGTTTCAATGAATAATTTCGATGGTTCTGTAGGCTGTCTTCTTTGGTATTAGATTTCTTCATTTGTTATGACAGCCACATTTTGAGTGTGTGTGTGTGTGGGGGGGGGGGGGGGAGAGAGTTTCTCTCATCCTGTTTGTCTAGCAGCTTTGGGATTTGCAGTTGCCTCCATGTGACCCTCCTCCATGTGACCCTCCTCCATGTACCCAGCAGAGCACCAGGTGGAATTTGCTCCACAGTGATGTTGGGGCTAACACAGATCCAGTCATGGTCACGGGGCAGCAGGTGCCTGGCTCAATTCCGAGCCAGGAAGTTGTATCTACAGCCTGCTTTTCTAAGCCAAGAATCTCCTGTAAAACTGTAGTCTCAGGAAGTGAATTGATAATTGCTTTTTCTTAACAGGTTTCTTCCTATAGAAGGAGGAGCCCAATCCAGCCCCTGGATTCAAGCAGTGAGCCTAGCTCGGATCCACTTTTGAGCATGAAGCTCTGTTAGTCCCCATTACATGGTAGAACCCAAAATTTGAGCTGCCACTATGTGCTTGCAAACTCGGAACATAACAGACTCATGGCTTCAAACCCTCTCACCACTTTATAATTCATTGCCAGCTCTGGTCAATGGAGATGTTTATCTTTTTTCCTGCTATTATATTTTATAAATCATTGCAATGTATTTGGAGCAAAGGGTGGATCAAAGCATTCGTCCTTGGTGGTTCATCTTGACTGGAAGTCAAATCTACGTTGTCAAGTTTTTCTTTTTGTTCGAAAATCCATTTAATTTCAGTTTCTGAAAGTTACGCATTATAGCCATATAACTACATACTGAAGATAATATTTTTATTAAATGATTTTACTTGTATTTCTTATAAACAATTTCCAAAATTTATAAGCATTTTTATTGTTTTGATGATAATAAAGCAACTTAAAAGTCTGTTGGCTTTGCTGGGGATTTTTGTGCTCTTCATGTAAATGTGGCATCACCCTCCAGCAAAAACAACACAAAAATTCTATGATTCAACTGCAGAACTGGGTGGAAAAAGTGCACAATTGATGTGTTGATAGAAGTCCGCCTGCTGTGGTGGGGAAGAGTATTGGGAATCCCTGGGAATTCCTCAGTCTTGGCTTTAAGTCCCAGTGCCACTGATTACTAGTTGTGTGACTCTGGGAAGGTTACACAGCCTTTTAAGCCTCATTTTCCTCAACTTCGATGTGTTGGTAATAGCAGAAACAAATAGGATTGCTTGAGGATCGAAAGACGTAATGCCTATGATGTGGTTACATCTGGCACATGGTAAGTGTCCAATAAATGTTAAGCATGATCATCATCATGATTAAATCATGAGTATGAGTATATGTGTCAGTTAGCTTTGGTAGATAAAACAACCAAATAATGAGGTTAGGAAATAGCTGGAAAGTTCATCTGAAAAAAAAAATAATAGCAAAATAAACTTAACTCTTTTATTATGCATCATGTATGGCCCAAACAATGAAAACCACATCAGTCTCCACCACAGAACAATAAAGTTGTATCAAACCACAGCAATGAAGAAAATTTGGCTAAACTGAGCTTTCCAGACTAGTAATTTTAATCAAATTTGCCCCAGCCTCCAGTGGTCAAAATATCACCCTCAAATTTTCCATAGCTATGAATCAAAACCTTGCCAGGAGAGAATCTGCCTTTCTCACCACTAAAAAGTTAGCATCTTGACATTTTTCTACTCTTCTGTTTTTATCAGTAGTTTCTATTAATGAAATCACAGTTCATTTCTTCCCTCCTGAGTTAAAAAAAAATCCTAACAAACTGAAGGATGATCTCAGTCTGAAAGAACAGTTCAACTCTGCGATGATGCAATGCCTATAAATATTGTCCTATTAGACAAGGGCTCAGTGGCTTAAGTGGCCTAGTTAAACAATTAAAGCTAACCTGCTTGGTCCCTTGGGCTCACAAAACCAAGAACTTAGGGACTCAATACAATCCCAGGGGACTCAACTTTAAAGGCACCTTATTTAACTTGCTTTTAAAAATAGTGCATGGTGCGTTCGTGTGTTTAACTTGGCAGACACACTGACTGGGGGGGTCGGTCTGTCTGCCTGGTTTAACATCCGCACAACACCTTTCTTTAATGGATGTGGGGCAGAAGGGTGCTAAAACGAGGTATTGATGCATGTGTGAAAGCTTGTCACTTGTTCACAGAGTAATGAGACAACCATAGGGGGAAGGAGAGGTCAAAAGCAGGATCTCTGCTAAAGAGAGAAAAAGGACTGTGTCTCCAGGGCTGAATTCACACCATATTTGGAACAAGCGTCAATATTGGAACACATGACCCCTCTTTCTTTGGGAGCTGGAGAGGAAACTTGACATGCTGGGATTTCAAAGACACATTCAAAGGCTTGTGGGTTCACCTTTAACACCAGCCAGCATGGTTACCGGTTCACTATTGCTTTATGTCTTCAAGGTGAACTCCATGGAAGAGTAGATATATTTATATTGGAGGCTGAAGAGCTCTCCCTGTCCTGCCCTGAGGTGTAGAAGGACTCTGTCAAGTGGGAGCCTGGAATTATCCACTTTCTGGTCTTATTATTGCCAAGGAAGAACGTCAAGAGAAAATAGAGACACGGAGTATTTTTTTTCTCGCAAATACCTGTTGGCCATTTGTATGTCTTTTTTGGAGAAATGTCTATCCAAGTCCTTAGCCCATTTTAAAAATCAAGTTATTCGTTGTTTTTGCTACCTAGTTGTAAGAGTTCTCTATATATTTTGGAAATTAATCCCTTATCAGATAGATGATTTTTAAATATTTTCTTTCCTTCTGTAGGGTACTTTTTCACTCTTTTGATTATTTCTTTTATGAAAAAAAATGTACATGACTCATCATCAGGGAAATGTAAATCAAAACCACAATGAGATATCACCTCACACATGTCAGGATGGTTAGTACACTAAAAAAAAAAACAACAAGTGTTGGTGAGGATGTTGAGAAATTGGTACCCTTGTGTACCACTGGTGGGATTGTAAGATGGCGTGGCTGCTATGGGAAACAGTATGCAGTTTCCTCAAAAAATTAAAAGTGGACATTTCATAGGATTCAGCAATACCACTTCCGGATATTTATCCAAAAGAAATCAGAATCTAAGAGATAACCACACTCCCATGTTCATTGCAGCACTGTTCATAATAGCCAAGATGTGGAAAGAACCTAAAATGTGCATGGACAGGCAAATGGGTGAAGAAAATGTGATGTGATACACACACACACACACACACACACACACACACACACATGCATACAACGGAATACCATTCAGCCTTTAAAAAACAGGAAATTCTGTCATATGTAACAACATGGATAAACTTTGAGGGCATTATGCTAAGTGAAACGAACCAGTCACAGAAAGACACGTACTGCATGATTCCACTTACATGAGGGATCTAAAATAGTCAAATTCATTCACTCGGAGAATTATAGAGTGGAGTGGGGTTGCAAGGTCTGGGTAGAGGAGGGGGGTATGGGGAGTTATAAATCAATGAACATAAAGTTTCAGTTAAGCGAGATGAATAAGGCCTAGAGACCTGCTGTAGACATTGTACCCATAGTCAGCAATACTGATTGTGCACATAAAAACTTGTTAGCAGGGTAAAGCCTTATGTTAAATGTTCCTAACATACTACATTAAAATGAAATGAAAAAGAGAAAATTGAGAAAGCAGCCAAGGAGAGAACCTTGGAGAATGACGGAAGTTTGTAAATGTGCAAACTGAATCTTTCTGTGGTCTGGAATTCCCAATCTTGATGTCTTTGCTCAGACTCTTATCTTATGTTTGGATTCCCTTCTGCCATCTGTGTCTGAACTCTTCCAATGCCTCAAATGGAAGTAATCCTTCTCAATATGATGTCTGTTCCTGTTTATTGGCATTGATCACTCTCTCTTTCATGTCATAGTTCTTTGTACACACACACACACACACACACACACACACACACATATGTTTCATGGTCTGGGTTTTCTGGTGACCAAGAATCTCAGCTTCCTGGTATTGTGGTCCGAATACTCACTGAGCTTCCCGAAGAAGAAGGAGGAGGAGGAGAAGGGGGAGGAGGAGGAGGAAGAGGAGGGGGGAGAAGGAAGACGAGGGGAAAGGGGAGGGGAATGAGATAATGAGGAGGAAGATGAAGAAGATCATCATGATGGCAGCATATCTGAGTGGAACAAATATAACTTTGCAAGGCAGACTGTCCTTGGTTTGAACTTAACCCTGCCATTTGCTAATTGTGCAGCAATTGGCAAGTTCCTCAACATAGAAGAGCAAAGTTATTTTGAGAATTAAATAAATTAACCTACAGTTGTATGTGCTCTCTTCTAGAGCACCACAACAGATGCTCCAGAAATAGTAAATTTGTTTTTCTTCTCTGTCTTCCCCCTACCCAGTCCATGATGGCTCCTAGCTTTAAAGAGATTCCATCTTCAATGTACTAGTTGGGAATCTTTCAGTTGCAAGTGACAGAAACCCAGCTTAAGTAATGTAAAAAACGAACATTTGCTCATGTAGTTGCAAAGGCAAAGCAAGGCTTGATCCAGGGCTAGTGTCGTGATTGGAACCTGGTTTTTCTCTCTTCGCTTCTTAGCTCTGCTTCCTCTGTGATCATTCACTTCTCAGGCAGGCTCTTTACCTTATGGCAGATGGTCACCAAAGCTTCAGTTTATGTCCTTAGCCACATCAGAGGAAGGAAAGCACCTTTTTTCCTAGCTGCCCTAGCCAAGGTCTGAGAATTTCATCCAAGTGGTTTTTACTGGCCTGGCTTATATCACATGCCCATCCCTGACCCAACACTGTGGTTTGGGAAATGTGACACACTGAGTGATGGCATTGAGTCTCATATTTTCTCATAACTGAGGGAGAGAATAGCCCTGCCTAATCCGCATGTACCAAGAGAAGGGAAGAGATGGTTCCTTAAGGAAAATCTGGGGGCTGTGACCAGAAGTAGGTGACTAAGTGACAGGTAGGAAAAATCTCACCATGACTTACATGAAGCTAGATGTGCCTAGGGAAAACTCCTCCCTTGCTTGGTGGAATTTCTAAAAACTCTGTACAGACATACAGACGCCTTTACACTTCAGTGATCTTGGGTTTCCTTACCACTTTCCCGGTGCTATAGAGAGTATGTGTGTGTGTGTGTGTGTGTGTGTGTGTGTATGGTTCTAGTGAGCTAAGTGACATCTTGGGAATATGGTGGTTCTCTCAGCGTCCTGGAAGGAAAGGACACACTCAAAGGGGTTGGACGCAAGGCCTATTTATATAGATGTGGGCAGAGTTAGCCAACAGCAGGTAGTGAAGCTCCCAGGGTCTAGCCTGGTGTAGCACAGAGAAGGAAGCAGATTACCAGAGTCCAGTGGGAGCTGGGGTTGCAGAAGAAGGTGACCGCAGAGGAGTTGTGGCCTAGGAGGAGCACAGTCACTCTCCGGAGCCATGGCAAACAGGGAGGGAGCAGGGAAGTGAATACTCCAACCTCCCTCTACTCCCACACTCTATTCCCAGGCTGTTGCCTCGCATTGGCCAAACCAGAGAAGCCAGACAGCAAGGGAGCCCAGGTGAGAGCGTGCACAGAGCAGGGCAGAGAAGGGCAAAGCACAGACAGTAGCCAGCAAGGTCCTACTGTTCTGCAAGTGTTACTCTCTGGGAGGAAGGCACGGTGTGTTAGCCACTTGGCCCGAGATCAGTGCGGTTGGGGGAAGGGGAGTGTTTAGTCAGCGTCTGGCTAAATTCTGATTTATTCTCTTTGCTTTTGGAAATGTAATAATCTCTCCATCAAAGCTCCATCTATCTGCCAAAATGGTGCATGTCCTTTTGTACAAATGAAAGAATTACTGCTATTATACAAACACTGAAAGGGGAACACATTTGCATGCAAAGGCGAAGAAAGAAAAATCCTATTTGCAATAAAATTAATTATACCAGTGTGGCGAAGAGACACATGAGTATCCATTTAACACTTGGACAGGAGCAGAACCAACTTTCCTTGCCAACCCTGATGAAATAATGGAAGCCCCAAAGAAAAGGCCTAGATAGAATAAATAGGAATTGGGAATTTCTGGCCATTTTAAGACTCCCCCCACCCCAACAGAAACAAAAGATTGAAATGAAGGGTTTTTTTTTTGCAAGTATTAACCATGAATATTAATGTTCTATGGCTGATGCCTGAACCCGAGTTCCTCGTTAAAACGGCCTTTTGATGGAGGAACGTCAGCACGCAGGGTTTGCGCCTCGTGTCGTGGAGAATGTCCTTTGCATCTGAAACCAGAAGGAAGGTAGATGCAGGAGGTTTGGAACCTGTCAGGGGTTTCTTACACTATTGTATTTGATCATTGGGAAAGAGGAACTTTGAAAAGAAAGCAATCAGCTTTTTTCTGGAGAAGGGAAAGCTGAACTGTCAACCAAGGGACATTCAGTTGATAAAATGCTCCCTTACTGGAAGCCTGGGTGGCTCAGTGGGTTAAGCATCCGACACTTGATTTTGGCTCAGGTCATGACCTCACAGTTTGTAGGTTTGAGCCCCACACTGGGGTTTGTGCTGATGGCATGGAGCCTGCTTGGGATTCTCAGTCTCCTTCTTTCTTTGCCCCTCCCCCACTTGCTTGCTCTCTCTCAAAATAAATAAACATTTAAAAAAATGCTCCCTTACATCCCAGGCTCTTCATGTCATATAGATGCTGGCATTTTGCTTGTTGGTCTGCCTCAACCAGATTGAGAGCTTCCGGGGCACAAGGACAGTCTACCCAGGTCTTATTCATCCCAGGTTTCCAATGTTTGGTACAGACTAGGCGTTCCATAAATGTTGAATTGAGACATCTATTAATGAATGAACCACAGAATTTTACTTGGGGCTCCATGTAGCCTCAGAAATCACCAACTTCAGTGGCTCTGAAAGAATAAGTGTACTCGGGGTGAGGGGTTGGGGGGGTTAAGGAAGAGGAGATATATATGGGAGAGACTTTTTTGAAAAACAGGGCCCCCAGATCCACCTGCCATGACAGCCTCCACCTGGGTATCAGGACCCAGCGAGTGTGAACATTTATTTTGAAAAGCTCCATTAGGTGACTCCTAGCCCAACCTGGCTGAGAACCACTGGCCTAACATCTACCCACCCAGCCACCCCTCCAACCCTTCCTGTTTCCAGGACTCAGCTCAGCACTCGACACAGAACAGGTGCTAGCTCCTGAGCAAATGAATGTCACAGGGGAGACTATTCAGAAGTAGCAATAATTTGCCCGAGGTCACCTACAGTCAACTTTGGGTGGTCCAGGCCCTCAACGCAAAGACTCATCACAGAAGAAATGTTGACTGTGGTTTTTCAACACCTTCCCCACTGCTCTCCAAATTTGATTAAAGTTGAAAGCTCTCAAGTGTGAAAGAGGATCTATGTCAGGACTTTCTGGAGAAATGGGATGCCACTAAACAGTGGGACCAGCCCTCAGAGGACGAGTGGGATTCCCTTGCTAGATCCTCTACTTGAAGTGTTCAAATGTGATGGACGCTCACTTTTCCAGCTTAAGATTAGATGCAGCTTTTGTGGAGGCAAAGCGTGGACCAGAAGCTGTTTAATAGCATGAACCACACACCCGCGTCATCTTCGTTGGGAAATTACATTGCTACCACGTAACTTGGAATAGGTGAGCGATAACGAGCGCACCATTGAATACTGGCTCTGTCACCTACCAGCTGTGTGACCTTGGGTAAGTTACCTAACCTTTCTGTGCTCCTGCCTTGTCATCTGTAAAAAGGGGTTATAATGGCACTTCCTGGGGTTGTTTGTGGGGATGAAATGAGCTAATGTATGTAAAACTCTCCGAACAGTGTTTGGCATGCGGTAGGTGCTGATCCAAGTGGGAGCTGTCGTTAGTATTACTATTGTGGATGGCATACCCCACGGGAGATGGGGCTGATGTTAACTTTCGTTGCTTGTCTACAAGGCTCTGCATAATTTAATAGATGAAGTAAAGACTGACAGTTGAGGTTGTCTTCACTGTATGACACTGAATCAGATGGAGCCTCTTTGTGAGAGAGAATACTTTGTTTTCTTAGGCACGGTGGTAACATAAATGGTTTCCTTTGCATTTCCTGAATCCCAGAATCTTAAGTAGTGGTAAAGGGCCCGCGGTTCATCTCAGCCTGAATTGACAGGAAACTGACTTGCCCAAGGTTGCACAACTAGCGTGGCCTGGTCTTCTAATTTCTAGACCGTGCTCTTTCTGTCCGTCACCATAGTTACAATAACTCAGCGCATGGAAATGCAGTTTGTTTTCACATCTGTAACGTTTAAAGTGAAACGCACGCATACACACACACACACACACACACACACACACATCAAGGTGCAGACGGCACTTCGAGTTTGCAAGGAGCCGTCAGCACTGAATTGGAATGCACCATGTTCTCTGTTTTAAGGGAGGTGATGAGGCCACATCAATGTACCGGGGTCTTTAGTTATAAGTCACAGAGATAAGCTCTCACTTGAACGCTCAAGGAACGCATTGGAAGGATAGCAGGTAGCTTGAGGATTGAAGGAGACTGGCAAATCAGGCTCAGAAGATAACCAGCACGAGAGGCCAGGCAGCGACTACCACAGCCAGGGGTCACCCCTCAGGGTCAGTGTAGTGAAGATGCTGTCGGGTGCAGCTGCCCCTGGACACCAAGGCCAGAGCCCCTACTCCAGCCACGGCTGCTTCCAGTGGACGCTCACCCTGGGGCTCAACTGTCATCAGTTGTCTCTTACCTCCTCTGTCTTTGCATCACGCTCTGTGATGCAAAGCCCCAGAAGGAGGACTCTGCTAGCTGAGCTAGATATCTGAGATCTGGTGTGGTCGGCAGGTGGGGGTGCGGGGCCAGAGGGAGAGTCTCTGGCCTTCCCATGCTGGGCACTGGGAGGAAGGTCGCTCCCTACAACCAAGATTTACAAAGAAGGAAACCCCTTACTTGGAATTCTTCCCAATGAGAAGGTGATAGAATGCTGAGTGATCACAAACGAATGAATAAACACAATAGAAAATCCGTGACATAAAAAAAAAAAAAAAATTCCAGGAAAAGTATATGGCCCAGATGCCTGCCCTTCTCCCTTTCTGGAGTCAGCATACTCTACTTACCCTGTTCCCTCCCAGCTCTTCTTTACCCCCATCGCTTCCCCATGCCCAACAAAACAGATGCTCCAAGGAGGAAGTTCAAGGTCAAATGATTCTCCTGCAGTTCCGTTTACCTCGGTCACCACCAGATTCACCCTGGAACCCTTGAGTGTCTTCTGCCTCCCATAAATATAAAATCCAACTGCCTGACTAATTTTTTTTATTGTGATAAAATTCACATAACATAAAAGTCACCATTTTAGCTATTTTTAAAGTACACAATTCAGTGGCATTGGGTACATTCACAATGTTGTACAAGCATCACCACTATCTAGTTCCAGAGCATTTTCATCACCCCAAAAGGAAGCCTCATGCTCATTAAACAGTCATATCTCATCCTGCTTCCCCTGAGCCCCTAGAAACCATTAGTCTGCGTTCTGTCTCTATCGATTGGCTTATTCTGGAAATTTCATATAAATGGAATCATATGCTAGGTAACCACCTTCCTATTAATTTTCTGCCTGCTCCTGCTACAGGTTCTCTAAGATCTGTCTCCTCCCTACCTCTGAAACCTCATCTCAGCACATGACAGGGAACCAGCACTGGCTACTCAACCCTTCCCCCATAGAAGGGAGAGGGAGGAAACATCAGGAAGATAATGAGAATCCCCCTGGAGAGACAGAAAATGGTTGGGCATCTCTGCATGATTAACAACGACACAGAACAGAAGAGGGCTGGGTAGGAGATGGGGGTAGGCCAGAGGAAAGCTGTTTAGTTGAGTAGTATTCTTTCTCTTTTGGGGGCCGTTCACTGCCCACCCCTTTAACTCTTCAAGGCAGAGCAACAGCAGGGCCACATCAGTGCTGGCCGGGATGGTGACATATAGCAGGGCAGCAATGGGCTAGATGGGGCAGGGAGTGATTCAGGGCGGGTTCAAACCATCCTACCCATCTCTGAGTGTCTCTTCTTCCCTCCAGTGAAGGGCAAAAAGAGAGGCTGGATGGCCAGTGGGGTGGAGTGGACCGATTCTTTGTTAATGCTGCCGGATCCATTCTCCACCCTTCTCTGCTTTATTCCTTCCCTGGGTGGCTGAACCCTCTGGATTGCATCATGCGGACTTGCTGGAGGGTTTTCTGTTCGGGTTGGTCGATGATAGGCACTTGCAGACTAGAGAATGGGAGGACGGTAAGGGCCCAAGGTGCTTTTTCCCTTCTGGCTCTGCTCTGAAGCCATTCCCCAGGCAGGACCTCTGCCTGACTACAGCTCCTATGAGGCCGCCTCTCCTTCACGCTCCCCTCTCGTGTTGCCTCTGCTTGGTCTTCATTCTTAGGGGTGGTAATGGTTTCCTGCTGTTGTTGGTGTCTGGGTGCCTCCCCCTCTCCCAATAGTCCTTTCATTGTAGTCTTCACTTGAGCCACACGGGGTGAGCTCTGTTTCCTGCTGCGACCTGACTGATCTAGTGTCCATTTCCTCCCCCAGGTCCTAAGCTCCTGAAGAATAGGAACATTGTCTTAGTCACCTCTGCATGCAAAGGTTATCTGGCCATAAAATGTTAAATGAATCAATCAAAGCTGTGCTGAAATCTGTCTTTTCCCATGAATTTTGCAAAGTCAGAACAAAGAACAAGCGTAATCAGCAGCATGTTCTTAACTTCTATTTCCAGGAAAGCAACTTGCGTTCTTTCCACATTGCCCCTTCCTGAGATTCCCAGTGCCTTCAGGTATGGCCTTGGTGTCCCATTGCAGTATTGGACAGGGACCCAGGCAATGCTTTGACAAATTAGGATGCTGATTACAATTGCTTGTCCAAATGCATTATTTTAAAAGGGCTACATATCCCATGTGTGAAACCTTTCTACATAATTGCCAGCGCAGTGTATCAAACAATTTGTTCAACCCTTCAGGCTTCTAAGGTGCTTAATCTCATTTATTAAGTGACTCTCCTCCACTAAATAACCATCCTGGTCTCCTTCCTCTAGGCCTTGTTGCTACGGATAGACAAATCTGTGCTCTGGACTTTGCTGGCTAATATATCATCACTTCCCACTGATTGAAGGTGATCAGTGCTGGGAATGCAGACATGGGGGGAGGCTGGCAAGTTAAATGCATGATCCAGAGGTCAGATGTGGGGGGAGAGAGAAGGTGCAGGGGCGTTCTCAGGTCTAAGAGTTCAGGTAGAAGAGGTCAGAATCTGAACCATGGGTCTAAAGCCATGGGCACCACGGTAAGAAGACAGTCGGAAAGCAGGGCCACCTTATATGCTTCCTTCCCAGACCACCCCTCCTTCCCTCCCTCACTATTTTCAGAGTGTAGAAACAAGCGGCTGAAATGTGGGGGGTGGGGAGGGTGGGGTGGGTAGAGATCTGGGTAACTCCTGGTATAGGCTAAAGCTTGAGGATTTCTGTTTGTATTTCTAGTTTCAGCTGTCTTTTGTTGGGTTATACTGGAGAGTCTTATTTTCCTTAGTGCTTACTAGTAAATGATAATGCACTTACATCTTTTTGAGTATATTTGCCCTTCAGAGACTTAGAGGATGTGAAAGCTGGCAGAATTCTTAAAGACTCTTCATATTATCTTTATTTTACTAATGGGAAAATAGAGTCCCAGAGAGATTGTTAACTGTTTTTGTTAGGACTACTCATGTTAACAGACAGAAAACTAAACTCTAACAATGAAGGGAAGGTTATATTTCCATATAACTGGAACGTATGGGACAATAGTTTCAGGTATGGCTTGATCCAGCAGCTCACTGCTCAACAATGTAACTGAGGTTTCTGTTTATTTTCTATTTTCCCATTCTGCCTTCCTCAGGATTCATCCACTGCCTGGCAGTCTAGTCTTTATCCTTGTGGTCACATGTGGCTGTATTAATTCTAGGCCTTATATTATTGATAGGAGCTACAGCATAGACAGCAATCTTCTTCTTGTCAGGAGTCCTAGAAAATGTCTTCTCAAATCTCATTGTCTGGACTGGGCTTCATGTCTTCCTTTGAACTAATTTCTGTAACTAAAGAGATGGGATAGAATGATTGCTTTAGGACTATTAGGCCTAACTCCTGGAGTTTGGAGTCAGGTTAAGTAAGACCGTTTGGGTTAGAGTGGAGAAAAACTGCTTTTCCAAAGGAATTTTTTGGTTCTGATGGTGGTATAATGAAGGAATGGGTACTGGGGAGGCTGACTGCAAATATCCAAGGACAGGGACTCAGCCAAAGTCAAGCAGATGGTTGTGGCCAAGGTGGGACTAGAACCCACCTAATGTCTTCAACATTTGCCATAGATGGCTACATAATGCCACTTGAGGTAGTGCGTGTTTCACAACAGACATACAAATGAAACTATGCATTTGCTTGTTACATTGTTTATTCTTCAGCTATGATCACAAGTAAGTACAAAAACACACCTTGCCACTTAGGAACCGTATGAGTACAATTGTCTGAGTTACTTAATTTAGCATCTCATTAAGGCATGAAGACTTTCAGGAGAAATTGAGTGGATTTTTGAGATCAGAGTCATATCATTTAAATAAGTGCCTTTTAGTCTTACTGAGGGTTTAGCTGTCTTCTGGAACTTTTTTTTTTGAATTGGAATACAGTTATGGGACAACCTGTATGAGATGCTTTAGGCCTGAATTTTTTCTTCTCATCCTTCTGGGGAAAATGCTTGTTAATGTCCCTCAATGACATCTTTTTTTCTTAGTCAGGAATTATAGAGGCAAAGAAGAAGAAAGGAAGGGTTGTGAGCACCTGCCATGGGCCAGGCACTGTGTTAAGCCCTAAAGATAAAGAAAGGAAGGCTAAGCCTTTGAGGAACTCCAGGTTTAGTGGGAGAGGCAGATAATTAAATGGATAAGTAAGATACCATGACAGTAAGTGCAATGGTACGTAGAAGGGCAGGGTGCTTTAAGAACACAGAAAAAGGCAGCGAGTTCAGAGCAGGGAGAGCCAGGAAAAGTTTTCTGGAGGAGAACTCAGCAAAGGATGAAGCTAGCTGGGTAAACAGGGAAGGGTATTCTACACAGAGGGGCCTCGTGCACGCAGAGGCATGAAATCTTACAGTGTGTGGACATGAATCTCCAAGCAATTTAGAAGGGCAGAAATGCAAGGGCAAGGCAGAGAGTGGGGAGCAAAGATGTGGGAGAGGCAGGCCAGGGCTGGGTCCCAGAGCTTGAAGGCTCTCCCGTGGGCGATGGGATGCTGCTAACCACTTGTCAGTAGGTAAAGACACGGTTTGTGTTTTAGGCATATTTCTGTATCCATTAGGTGCCATGGTTGCAGGCAACTCTGGTTAATTTCCAAAGAAGGAATGGATACTTTGGAGAGAGGTAGAATCGTCCAGAAAACCGAAGGAAGAACTGCAGCACCCGGGCTCTGAAGGGAACTCCCAGCACAGAGATAGCAGGAATTGACTGGGGGTCTCCTTGGTTGGGAACAATCAGGTCCAACCACTTTCATTGTTTATGTGGCTCTGCCTGGGATCCACATACCAGATGAAGACTGTCCTATCGCCTCAGCTTGAGGGCACACCTAGCCTGGGTTGGGTAAGCTCAGCATCTTGATTGACAGTCTCACCAAGCCTGTATCTAATGGGAAAGGGTGGGTTCCCAAAGCAAGATCAGGGTGTTGCTATCATAAGAAAGAGGAATGCCAGCTATGTAAGCTAAAGCAATGGGTGTTCACTTCCACAGCTCTTTGGAAGCTGGATTTGAAGAAAACAAAAGATGGGGGGGGGATTAGAAGGCATAAGATGATGGGGGGTGTGGGTCAGGGCTGTGGTAGTACCAATAGAGAAGGACTGTGGGATTTAGGAACACTTATGGGATAAAAATTGGTGGTTGACTCTAGAAGAGGGAAGAGGGAAAAATCAAGGATAACTCCCAGGTCCTAGTATGCAGCAATAGATATCACTACTGGAGAGAAAGGAGAGAGTGGGGGCAGGGAAGATGACAAGTTGCTTAGGACACACTGAGTTTGAGAAACCTGTGAACATCAGGTGGAGGTTAGAATTTGAAGCAGTAACTGAACTCATAGACACGGATAACAGAACCTAGAAAGGATTTTGGAAACAGCCACAGAAAAAGCTGGCCAAGGAAAAAGTCAAGACAGAAAGAATGGAGAGGAGGAAGAGAACCAGGAACTCTCAGGCTCACAGAAACCTTCAGGATTCCAGGAGACAGCAGATTTCAGCTCTGGTACCAGTAGAAGCCACATTCTAGGGAACTAGTGTATAAATGGGAGATGAGGAAGTTCTGGTAAAAACACGTATGCCACCTTTGCAAGAATCTCAGGTGTGAAGGTCTGGGAACCTGCAAGGTAGGTAGCTCTAAGGCGTACAGCCTCAAGGGAGCTGCGTGTTTTCTTTTTGTTTCTGTTAGATGCATTGATTTTTTTTTAAAAATAAGAACAATTCACATGCCATACCTTTCACTCCTTTAAAGTATATTATCCAGTGGTTTTTAGTATATTCACAAAGTTGTATCATCATCACTCCTATCTAGTTCGAGAACATTTTCATCACCCCCAAAAGAAACCTCATGCACATTAGCAGTCACTCCCCATTTCTCCTTTTCCATGGTTCCCTGGCAACCATTCACCTACTTTCTGTAGATTTGTGTATTCCAGACATTTCGTATAAACAAACTCACATGCCATGTGGTCATTTGTGTCTGACTTTCTTCACTTAGTTTTCAATGTTTCTCCATATTATAGCATGTATGTGTACTTCATTCCTTTTTATGGCCCAGTAATATTCCATTGTATGGATAAACCATAATTTACCCCGTCATCAGATGATGGACCCTCCGATTGTTTCCACTTATGGCCATTAATGAATAGGCTACGAACATCTGTGTGAAAGTTTTTGTGTAGATGTTTCCAATTTCCTTGAGTATATACTTAGGAGTGGAATTGCAGGGTCTCAGTGTATTCTTGCTGGGAGAGACTTTATCTTTTTTTTTTTTTTTTTAATGTTTTTTAAATGTCTTATTTATTTTTGAGACAGAGAGAGACAGAGCATGAGCAGGGGAGGGGCGGAGAGAGAGGGAGACACAGAATCCGAAGCAGGCTCCAGGCTCCAAGCCGTCAGCACAGAGCCTGACGCGGGGGTCGAACTCACAGACCGCGAGATCATGAACTGAGCCAAAGTCAGACGCTTAACCGACTGAGCCATCCAGGCACCCCTGGGAGAGACTTGATCTTGTTTGCAGGCTGAAGGTACTGGAACCAGCACAGAGGGGAGAGTATGGACAGGGGGTGGGGGAGGAGGAAGAGGTAGGTGCTGGAGAAGGGCCACTTACTTCAGCCTCACTCACTTTTTCTGCTGGCACAACCCTAATGCCCTAACCTCATTTGTCAACTACTAGACCCTCTGCACACACATCACACTTGCTGGATAAAGCACCCCTGGGACCCGTCGCAGATGCGTCCAGGCTGGTGGCTCGTTTTCTGTTGCAGTTCACAATTTTGGGGTCTCCTCTGGTTAGAGCCTGGCCTATTCTGGTTTGTTTTTTCTCCCGTAGATCCGTTCACAGGTGAATAAGGACCATCCACCATGTAGTCTGAGTTTGATTCCTGGTTCCTCAGGGCCATCCAGGGCTCCCAGACATCCCGGATGAGGAAGGACGCCCGGTACCCACCGCTGGGGACCGAGAACGCCAGCACTCCGCTTTCTGCGTTGCCCTTCGCAGCCACCGCGCACGCGCCGCTCCCTGCCAGGGAGGAGGCGGGGAGTGGGCGGGGCGGATATCTCTCAGACCAATCGGAAGCGAGCGCCCCCGCCCGCCGGGCTGGTGGACCGAGCTTGACCCCGGCGGTGGGCGGAGTAGGCAGGGCCAGCCGCGCGGCCGCGGAGGGGGCGGGGCCCAGGGCTGGAGGCGGGGCCTGGGGCTGTCAGTCCCGCGCCCGCCGCTGCCGCCGCCGCCGCCGCCGCCGCCGCCGCCGACGCCGCAGCCGCCGCCGCGGTTCCTTACATGCCGTGGCCCGCTGGCTGCCAGCGCTGCCGCCCGCCGCCCCGGCATCCCGAGCCGCCTCCCGCCTTGCCGGCCCGGCGCGCAGGTAAGACCGGCCGCGCTACCGAGCCCTCGCGCCCCCTCCTCGGCATCGGTCTGCCGCTCGGGCGCCCCCTCCGGGCTGTGTCAGCGCCGCGGCTCCCCTGGCCTCCCGGGGGCGGTCCCGGGGGGCGGGACGAAAGGCCTCCCCAACCCCCTACAACCCCCGGGCGCCGCGCCTGCCGCGGGGTCCCCGGGCCGCGCATCTGCAGCCCAGCGTGGGGCCGGTGCCGAGCCCCCCCCTCCCCGGCTGATTACACAATCGCAGGGGCTGGGGGCGGGGGTCTCCTCCCGAGGCCCGGCTCCACACCTGTCCCCGCGACGCGCTCCCGGGCAGAGGGCAGAGACCCAGCGCGACAGCGGGGGCCCGGAAAGTTTCACTTTGTGGTCGGGGTTTGTTGACATCTCAGAGATGCGGGGAGATGGAGGCTGAGCCTCAAGGATGCGCCTGGCGCGCAGCCTTCCCTTTGCCCCGGGGTGGCCCTAGTCCAGGTTTCCCTTCCAGAAGTCCTGCCTGAGAGCCCTGCCCCGGGGCTGGAGGCTGCTGCAGGGCACACGGGTCGGCCAGCCTTGTGTGAGCGAACCCTGGCCCCGGGATTGCAGCAGCTGAGGACAGCTCAGCCTCCCGCTCGGCTCTTCCCCCTTTCCTAATTTAGTATTGACATTTAGACCAGGTAGGCGAATTTACTTAGCGTTTCCCTGACAGTTTATATTTGTGAAGTGCTTTGCCATCCCTGATTAGTTAATTAACAAGGTGGGAAAGCAAAATAGATCCTGAAACCCCTGGCTAATGCCTTGAGTCTAGCAACTCTTTAAGAGCCACTGAGAGCTTTAGGCTGTTTGCGATGAGATGCTTTGGGCCAAGGTGCTGCCGGGAGAGCTATTCAGTGTCTTCTGGTTGCCTGGGAAGGTTTGGGTAATAATGGCAAGGCTTTCTCTGCCTCTCCCTGCTTACGCTGTTTATTCAGAGTCGCCAATCTCATGTTGAGTTATTTGATCTCCTTCACTTAAGCAAAGGAGGTTTTAGACGTATTGCTGAGGAAGTAGCTAAGGAAAACAAACAAACAAACAAACCTGAGATTCAGATTAAGTTTGGATACTTGTCTGCTTTCCCAGGATACCCCTCCTGTGCAGAAAACCTTGGCTCTTCCTGTTCTTTCCCCATCTTCCCCTAGGACTGTATCCAACTGGGTTGGCGTTACTGGCTTCTCATTTCGTACACAGACCTCTTGCTACCTGTGGTGTACAGACCTGCCTAGGGACATGCTGTAAGAGGGGGCTTAATTAACACTTTTATCTTCCCATTAAGCAATACAGCCTGAAATCTCTTGTAATCAGGCACTGTTGTAGTGTTGAGTCTTTAATAATATCTAATTCATGTTAATAGTGTTTCTGTAATAATCTTTCTATTAGTATGCCAGCTCTGCAACGCCAGTACGTTTAGTACAGAGGCAGCAATTTACCAGAAATATTATCATGGCGAAAACAATTCTCCCGCAGATTTGCAGCCCACTTTACTTAGATAATGCCTGCTAGAGGCGGTTAAGGTTTTTTATTCTTTGGTGCAGTAGGTGTTACAATGCCTTTGATCTATGAGGTCCTTCCTCCCTGTAGTAATGGTCTCAAGCCACTGGGTCACTTAAATATTATTTTAAGTACTGTCATTTGAGTTTCCCCCCCATGTTGATTTCTTTTGGGACAGGGTATAGAGCTAACAAGATTTAGTTTTGATTTGCCAGCCTAAATTTTAAGAAGGATGATTCTTACTGTGTTCGGGCTTATGTTAGAGGTCTGATGGTAATTTTATTAGCATATGTACCAGATACTGTTTTGGGTGCTTTATGGATATTAAGGTATCTAATTCTCACCTGACCTTGTAAAGGAGGTGTCCTTGAGGCCCCGTCGATTGACTTAGGTCGCACAGTTAGGTAAATGACAGCCAGATTCTAAGCTAGGCAGCCTGGGTTCAGAGTCCACGTTCTGAACCAACCGCTGTACTACCCTGTCTCTGTAGGTCATTCTTTCAACAGGTATTTATTTCTTCCTTCTGTCTGTACAACACTGCATTCTGCAGTGTGGGTGAAGAGTGCTCTACAGTGTAATAGCAAACACGGGGTTAGGGGTTCTTTTTGTGGTCTCAACTCTACTGCCAGCTAATCTGTGATTTTGAGCGACATACCCCATCTCTCCCTGCCTTCCATTCCCTCATTGGTGGAACAGCAGCAGTTGAAGCAGATGAACTGACTAGACTTGATCTGTGGGGTGCTGGAGAGATGAGTGAATGCATGTCTGAATTAAATATCCTCCTCTCTAAGGCACAGTATAAGATCAAGTATTCAATGAGTGGATTGTGCGTGCGTGCGTGTGCGTGTGTGTGTGTGCGTGTGTGTGTGATGCGAAGGAGCGGTGGGTGTGTGCTCTGGGCTGCCAGTGGTTGACAGGCTTCATCTTAAATACTTCAATCTGGTTTTATTCTGTTGCCACTAGCACAGTCCCTTTGGCAATTAAAAAAAAATGCAAGACAACATGGAAAGAAGTCATCCCATAGAAGTGGGGTAACCATGTGCAGCACTGTGAGGGGGGGGCATTTGTGGGGGACAGTTTGGCATTACTGTGCCAGAGGCTTGGGGTCAGATGATGATGGCAGGCTCTGAATGGCAGGCCCAGGAGTTCTGAGAATCACAAGTCAGGGTTGAAAGGAGAATTTAAGGTCATTATGTTTAACACCCTCTTCCTTTTTCTCCCTCCACCATATATCCAGTGGATAATCCCTTATGTGTGTGCGCTTCCCACTCAGCGCTCATCCTGCCCTTGCTCAGGCTCCTCCTGGGTCAGACCTTGGGTGGGCTCCACAAGTCTGTGCGCCAAGGAAGCTGGGATTGTATCCAGTGACAGGGAATGGGAAACCGCAGAAGGGTTCTGGGTCCTCTGGCTTGTGCTCTTGAAAGACCATCATTGGCATAAAATCTGGATTCGAGGGGAAATGTGAAACCAGGAAGTTAGTGAGGAGGCCTTGGCCAGAATCTAGGAGTGGGGTGATCCAGTGGCATGGGGGTAACAGAGGGAGGAATGGACAGAATCTCCCACACCCAGTGCTTCCCTGTCCACAAACATCAGAGAGGAAGAAACAAGTCAGCATCTCCCTAGGGTGAGGGGGGCTTTGGAGAACCCCTGGGTAGAGCTGGGGAGTCTGATGGGATGGGGAGGAGAGACAGCTATGTATGTCTGTTCCCCAAAGATGGATGATAGACTGGGGCTAATGTAAGGCCTCTGCAGACTGGAAAACATTTTCTTTCTTCTCAAGAAGGGAGCATGCCATTTAAATATAGTGGGAAACTCCTTCTGCCTAATGAAGAAATGTAACAGTATTTCCCTGTGGATGTTGCAACCTCTTACACCGGCTGGTTTAGCTGTGTTGTGCTTCTTGGTCACATTGGGAATCTGGTGTTATTTGAAGTTGTAACAGGAGAACATGTTGGTGATGCCTTTTTTGCGATTTCGTTAGGAAACCTTCTTTTGGGGGATTCTGTTTTCCAGTGACACCAGTTAAATGCCGGAGAGCCAGCATACCTTGGGGAGTGCTCAGAGAGTCATTAGAAGTTTTTCCTTCTAACACAAATTATGGGGGCACTTCAAAGAAGGCCTGGGTGAAATGATTACCACATTGACAGGCAAACAGGATAATTTGGAGGAAACCAGATTTACACGGGGAAACCACAAAGACAGGAAAAATAGCTGGGAGTGTTATGAGTTTAGTTTTCTCTTGTTAATTTATGTGTTTCTGGCTTAGGATGCAGCATGTCTTAAATATTTGTACTCACAAATTTATTTTATTTATTAAAAATTTTTTTAAGGTTTATTTTTGAGAGGCGGGGGAAGGGCAGAAAGAGAGAGAGACACAGAATCCTAAGCAGGCTCCAGGCTCTGAGCTGTCTGTCAGCACAGAGCCCGATGCAGGGCTTGAACTCACACACTGTGGGATCATGACCTGAGCTGAAGTCAGACATTCAACTGACTGAGCCACCCAGGCACCCCTATACTTACAAATTTATAAGTTAAAATGTGTCTAATACTGCATATGGAAATGAACTGTATATCCTCAATTTTTTTTTTTTTTTTTTTTTTTTTGCCAAGACAACACGGGACTTGGGTTTTCAATATCCTTTAGACCAGTGGTTCTCAAGCAGGGGCAGTTTTTGCTGCCCTCACTCTCCCAGGGAACATGTGGCAATGTCTGGGACAGTTTTGGTGGTCACAACTGGGGCTGGGGTGTGTGCTCCCCTCATTTAGTGAGTGGAGACTAGGGATGCTGCTGAACATCCTATAATGCACAAGACAGCCCCGCCCCCCACAACCAGAAATTTTTCAGCCCAAGATGTCGATAGAGTTGAGATTGAAAAAATCCACTTCAGATCATAGAAACGTTTCTTTTAGGAACAAGGGGAAGTTAAAGGGAAGAGGAAGAAGAAGGAAGGTAAGTGTTCCTTGACTCTCTGAAAGTGATAATAGTACCCTCACTTTGGAGCCCCTGGGAGTGGGAGCCAGCTAAACAAGCTGTTGGAACCCAGGCATCTGTCTGCCCCCCAGGAACTATTTCAATAACTGGATTGCTCAACATACTAGTTTGGAACCAGAAGTAGAGGCCCTTGTAGTGGGATGAGGCTGTAGGGGTGATTTCTGGAGGCAGAAGGTTTACAGGCCAAGAGGGGAAGTTGGGTTGTGCCAGACTCATTTTGAAAAGTTCTAGGGAATTTTTCAAAGGTGATTTTTGTCAAGGACACCAAGGGTGAGGCTTAGAAGATGCAGTCTCTGCTCTGGGAGGGCATGATCCCTCTGGGCTGTCGATCTGAGAGTCTGAGGACTTCCCAGATTTTTCTGTGTCCCAATACAGGGTGACAGACACTTGGTTTTGTTTTCAGGTTGTATCTGTGTCCTCTCCCTGCATCCCTTTAAAAACTTGCTTACTAGGGAACATTTTAAACCTATACACAAATTGAGAAAAGAGTATAATGAACCCCTGT
The DNA here is from genome assembly GCF_007474595.2 of Lynx canadensis. Lineage (NCBI taxonomy): Eukaryota > Metazoa > Chordata > Mammalia > Carnivora > Felidae > Lynx > Lynx canadensis. The sequence goes on along the minus strand of NC_044310.1, from coordinate 32,448,939 downwards.
TTATCTAATGTCCAGCTTCAATGATTGTCAGCACCTGGCTGATCTTGAATTTTACCCCCCCCGCCCCCATTTTAGACTCCCCTCCTCCTCTTTTTTTTAAAATCTAGAAAATAGCTTAAATAATTCCTGATCACCTGCCTACTAGGAGAGGCTTGGCAGTGAAGGAGGGAGGTGATTTTCCGGTACTTGGGTCTCCCTGGAGGAAAACTGATAATGGACATGTGGAATTCTGAGGGCCTTGAGAGGCCAGGAGGTAGGAATAGGCCCAGGCAAATCTAGGATGGGGGAGCTCAGCTCACAAGTGCAGGTGACTCGGCACAAGTTTCTTTCTTTTTAAGCCTCATTGATGGAGCCACCTACTTCCTTCGAGTCTCTCCTGGTAGGAATGTGTTTCTGGGGTTTGCAGTTGAGGGCCCTCCCTGTTCCTGGAGGGAGCTTCCTTGTGTGTTTCCTTGTAGGATGACCCTTTCCTGTTTCATGGCTCACTCCATGTGTGCTGTGTGGCATGAAGTCAAGTGTTCTGTGTGGCCCTCTGGCTCTGGCCTGAGGGGTCCTCACTGCCTGACTCCTCCCTGGAAGGCACAGGGCAAGGGACGGGTGTTATTTCCAGTGGTTGTGGATCCTTTTTTGCTTCCCTGTGTTTGTTAGCGGATGTAGGGCTGTCCTGTTGTATTTCCTGGCGGTCCATACCAGATAGGGACGGCAGTGCAGTTTAGGCTTTGCAAACAGGGCTTTCTGTTTTTTAAATTGTGTCTCCTGGAGCTAAAGGATTAAGCTTTATGGGTTTTTTTTAGGCCATTGGAGAATTGGCATGCGTTTACTTGATTCCGTGTTGTGTTGAAATAGGCATCCCAAAAACATGGCTGTAAAAGTTGAGAGAGTTCTTGAATCAGCAGATAATTGATGTCTACGAATTTTAATTAGTGCTGGTTTCTAGAAATGTAGACATTCTGGACAAGGTTCACAGGCAAATACTTTAGTGTGAAGTTCTGGACGCCTGAATGGCCGTAGTTCCCATCCTCGTTTTATTTACTAAATAACGCTTTTACCCTTTCCTTATTCCACATCGATGTTTAGGTGGCACCAGCTTATTATGAGCATCCTGTATCCACAATCGTGGATTTTCGGGTATCACGCCTTTCTGTGGGGAAGGCAGGTCCTACTCTGTTCTACTAATTATTACCCTGTGCGTCTCCTATGTGCCGGGCACTTTACTTATATTAACTCTGTTAGGACCCTTCTACGTAGGAATTAGTATTCCTGTTTTGCAGATGAAGAAACTGAGACTTAAGTTGAACTGAGAGGTTGGGAAATGCCAGGAGGTAGCACTGGGTGTTAACCCAGGTTTAACCAAAGCCTGAACGCTTTGCACTGAGCCTTGGCTCTCAAGGTGAAAAGTTGGTGGGAGTTTGTAGGAGGGTTGGTAGAGAAGATGGGGCAGGTGAAATCCTGACACTGAACCCCCTGGGAAACATTGCTTTTGAGTGTGATAAATTACTTGTGTCCTCTTTTTGAGCTGACTATATAAAACAGAATCACACTCAGCCGTATTTGGTCAGCAGATGTGTCTTATTTGGTCTGCCCAGTGTTTTTATTTTATTTTTTTTAAATTGGATTGGTTGTCATCATTTAAAAAGTGGGAGATTTCACACTAAAATTTCCAAATTTCTTGGCTTCTCTTGAACCATCAGGAGATCTGGCAACAGCAGGCCCACATTCCTCCTTGGCGATAGTTAGTAATAGTGGCTGCTCCTAGCTTTACCATCTTACCACCCCGCCCTCTTCACTCGTTTCTGTTACTTGCCAGGACTGTTAAGGCATTTGAATTAGAGGCCCCCTTATAGACATTACGCACATGCTCTCTGTCAAGGATGCTTTGGTGGAGGCTTGTTCTATATTTAAATTAATGATCCCCAGAAATTTTTCCCTTTGTAGAGCGCCTAGAGAGGATGGCTGTACTTGGCATAAGAACAGACACATCCACGACCCCCTTCTCCCTCCTTCACTAGCAATGGCTACGTGGGCTCTGGATGGGTTCTTGGGCTGAGGGTGGACCAACTAGATGTCTGGGATTTGGATACCAAATTGGTGAGTTGAGGAGCCTGAGGCAGGAAGGACTGCTCGATGCAGGCTGACAGTAGTGACACTGGAAAGGTAGATGAGTGAGCAAAGAAGCTGGGTGGCAGGTGCATGGCAGCAGAGAGGGTGGAGCTGCCTGGTGTCTGCTTCCTGCGGCGGGGTTCCTCCGTAGACATAGCATTCATTCAGTGGTGTTTACTGAGTGTTTACTATAGGGCCAAGCACTCTTCTGTATTCTTGTGGTATAGCAGTGAATAAAAACAGACAAAGGTCTTTGTTCTCAGAGAGCTTGTATTTTGGTAGGGGAAAACAAACAACTCTGAACAACACAAAAGACGAATAAATATAAAATAGGTAAGGGGGTGGTGATAAGTGCAAGGAAGTAATATAAACTGGGTAAGGAAACAGAGTGGATGTTAGGCATAATGCTGTTATGTTAGGTTGATCAAGGAAGGCCTCTTGATAGAGTGATACTTGAGCAGAGATGTGAATGAAGTGAGGAGTGAGCCACGAGGAAACCTAGGGGTGCAGCATTCCCTGCACAGGATTTGGCCAGTGCAAAGGCCCTGAGGTAGGACTATGTTTGACTTGTTTGAAGAACAGCAAGGAGGGTATTGTGGCTGGAATTCAGCAACAAATAATGAAAGGGGGCGTGGAGGGAAGGGGGGGCCTTACAACTATGTTAACGACTGATGCTATTCTAGTGAAATAGGAAGCCACTGGAAGATTTTGAGCACAGGTGGCATAGCTGGCTTCCGTCTTGAAAAATGTAAATGTTTTATGGGGAAGAGACAGTAAGGCAGCTAAGGCAAACCCAGGACAACTAATTAGAAGGCAGTGCAGTAGTCCAGATAAAGTACAGCAGTGGAGGCGGAGGTGGTGAGAAGTGAAGTTCTGAATATATTTTGAAGATAGAATTGACAGGACTTCAGGACGTATTTGGTATTAGTTATGAGAGAAAGAGAGGAGTCAAGATAAGTCCAACCTTTGAATAGAAACATTGCTGTGTTAGTTGGCATTTCCCCTTCTTTTCTTAAAAAAACATTGAAAAGCAATAAGGGAGGTGAAATGATAATGATGAAAGCCTTTAAAATTATTCCATTTTTTGGCAAAACGGGGAGAGAAATTTAATCCAGTGACTTCAAAATGTGTGTGAAGACTGTCCTGAATAGATGAGATCAGGTGGAAGCCAAGCAGGAGGAAGAAATGAAGAAAAACAACATAGAGATGGTGAGAGGGCCCAGTAACTACAGATCTCGGAAAGTTCCGGGAAATCATGCTCTTTAAGGTGAAAAGTGCACGCTGATGTTTCATCCCTTGCCTGTAGCAAGTGTTGTGGGCGTTGGGTGTCCAGCTGGAGGAATATACCTTCCTGGATGTAGTTTGACTGCAAGAAGCACGAGAAGCAGGGTTACCTAAAAACCCACACAGGCAAGCCGCCATGTTTATGAGAAGTATTCTGTCTCTGTGGGAGTGGGGAGGAAGAGGGCCTTTGGGTTGCAAAAATAGCTCATTTAAAAGAGTATGGTGGCTGTCCTCCCCTCCCCTGGCAAGAGGAACCCCATGCAAATACTGTAGCTGCTAAGGAAAACTAACTCATTCAATGATAATGAAGAAGGAAATGGTAGACTTTGATTTCTGATAGTGGTAGGCAAGCCTATTTGGACTGAAATTCCTGCCGAAAAATATTAAGATGTTGGGCATATTTTTTAAATTAAAAAAATTAAATTTCCTTAAAAGCACTGAAGGGACTATCAGGCTGAAATCTATGGCCAAGTGGGAACCGGAGGGATGTGCAGATCACTAGAATGCTTAAGTTGCTTTTACCCTGAGGACATTGGTTGATTCTAGTAAATAGGGCTTTGGTTTTGGCAGCCTTGCAGGACAAGGAGGTTAGAAGTCAAAGTCTGTAGCTTGCCCAAGGTGGAGAGTCTCACAGGGGACTTTTTCCATATAAAACTGAAACTATGCAGGGTAAAGGTGACCCAAAAGTAAAGCCATCTCTTCCCATGCCTTAGAGACAGCAGAGAAGGTTATCCAGTGACTGAGAGGAGCAAGATGAAAAGGAAAAGGTAAGCTGTAATCACTGGCCAGCCTTTGCACAGATTTTGAATATGGTTTTATGCCACGTTGATTTTACAGAACCACAAGCTGTGATTTTGGTTTGAGGTTGTACCAGGTCACTAATGCTATCCCCCCTCCCTGTTGTGGGACCCCAGCCTTGTCATTATTACATGAAACCAACAATGAAGCCACCATGTTGGAAAGCATAGCAGGGAAACTGCATAGGGGAGAAACTGTATCCAAGTGACATTATTAGAACCATACCTAGTTTTTCTTTCATTGCTTAAGCTTTTTTCAGTTGGATTATTTATTATTTGGAATTGAAGGAATCAAAACTGACACAACAATCGACACAAAGATCAGGGTAGCTGAGTGTTGAGTTCAGAAACACTCACAGACCTTTGGGATTTCACCTCACTGGATTGGATACTCCTTAGTCATCTCTGCTATGGAACCTCTCTTCCCAATTTTTAAAGTTGGAGTATCGCAGGGTTCAGGTCTTGGACCTCTTCTCCATTCCTAGATGAATTTATCTTGTTTTAGGGCATTAAATATGTATTTGTACCTGACTCCTAAGCCTATATCTCCAATTTTCATCATTCTTCTGCAATTCAGACCATTTTGATTCTACACTTGAGTGTCTAACAAGATCGGAAACTTAACGTGTCTTATACCAAACTCCTGGTTTTCAACTTCCCTACCCCAAACCTACTCCTTTCCCTTTATTCTCAGGCTCATAAGAGAGCACCACCATCTACCTAGTTGCTCAGACCAGAAGTCTAGAAGTTATCCTTGAGTCTTCTCTTTCCTATAACTCCCACCCTTAGGCCAGCAAGAAGTCCTGTTGACTCTGCCTTCAAAATGTAGCCCGAATCTGAGCACTTCTCCTGGCCTCCACTGTTCCCACCATAATACAAGCCATAACCATCCTTTGCTTGGATTATTGCAATAGCCTCCCCCAGTCTATTCTGTACACATTAGTTAGAGGTGTCTTTTAAAACATAAATCATATTGTGTTACTTGCCTATTCAAAACCAGTGTTTTCCTATTACATTTGGACAGATCATTTCCACAGTCTATAGGACTGTGCACAATCGGACTCTTAAGTAGGTTTCTAAATTTCTCTTCGTTCTCTCTCACTAACTCTGCTACAGTTGCATTGGTTTCTTTGCCCTTTCTGGACAATCCCAAGTACATTACCACCTTATAGCCTTTGCTGTTATTCCTTCTGATCTGTTATGGCTCATTCCCTTACATCATTCCGGTCTATGATCAGATATAACCCCTTCAAAGTGACCTTCTCTGACTCTTCCAGGTAAAATAGTCCTTCCTTTCCCCTCCTCACACCCTTACCCTGCTGTATTCCTCCTAACACTAGTCACTATCTTGTATTGTTTGTTTTATTCACTAAGTTTAAGCTTTGTAAAGTAGGAGCGTTGTCTTATTTAATGCTTATTCCTAGCACTGGAGTAATGTGTGGGTCATGGTTTGAATGAATACATATTTTTGAGTGGCTTAGTAAATTACTAAGAGACTTATTATTCAACAAGTGGTTTTGAGAAAAGTGGTTAGACATTTAAGGATAAAATGGATGATTATTCTTATTTTTTTAAGGAGGCTCCATGCCCCAAATGGGGCTTGAACTCATGACCTCGAGATTGAGAGTTGCATGCTCTACTGACTGAGCCAACAAGATGCTCCTAAAATAGATTATTAATAAGAGGGCATTATGAACAATTTTATGTCAACATATTTGACAACTTAGATGAAATAAACAAATTTCTTTAAAAGCGTGACATATCAAAACTAACACAAGAAGAAATAGAAAATGTGAATGGAGCTATGTCTCTTAAAGAATTGAATTCATTATTAAAGACCTTCCCACCAAACAGATAAACAAATGAACGAACAAACAAAGAGGCTCTGTAGGCCCATTTGGTCACCCTAGTAAAGTCTTCCCAATGTTTAAATGACGTAATAACATGAATCTTACACATTTTCCCAGAGAATAGAAAAAGAAGTAACATGTCCCAGTTTATTCTCAAGAAAAATCATCATACCAAAACCTGACAAGGACATCACAAGAAAATTAAAGACTGAACTCTCTCATGGACATAGATACAGGAATTCTAAACAAAATATAGTCAAAATGAATTCAATAATACATGAAAAGGATAATATGCCATAACCAAGTGGGACAGGTTTCAGGAATTCATGAGTAGTTTAACATTTTTGTTTTAAGAGGTGGGGGCAGAAGGAAAGGGAGGGAGAGAATCTTAAGTGGCTCCAGACCCAGCATGGAGCCCAATGCAGGGTGCAGTCTCACAACCTTGAGATCATGACCTGAGTTGAAATCAGGAGTTTGACACCTAATTGACTGAGCCACCCAGGTACCCCACAAATAGTTTAACATTTGAAAATGAGTCAAGATGATTTCCCACAATAATAGAATGCAGAAAAAATAACAGTAATCTCAATAAATGCAGAAAAAAGATTTGATAAAATTAAACCTCGATTCATGATAAAAAAGAGTAAGTCTCAGGAAAGGAAATTCCTTAATCTGATAATGAGTACCTACAAATAACTTAAAGCAAACATCATAACTAATGGGTGGGATGTTGAAAGCCTTCTCCCTGGGCTGTCTGCAGTCATGACTTCTATTTAACATTGCATTAGAAGTTCTAGCCATTGTAGCAAGGGCAGCAAAAGTATAAAATACACACGGATTGGAAAGTAAGAAATAAAACTATCACTCTTAGGAGGCAACATGATTGTGTATTCAGAAATTTGAAAGAATCTATAGATACACTCTTGGAATTAATAAGAAAATGTAGCAAGGCTGATGGAAACAAAGTCAAAATATAAAAATCAGTTGTACTTCTGTATACTAGTAATGAAGAATAGAAAATGAAATTTAAAAAGATGATACCATTTACAATAGCCTCAAAATCATCAAATTCATAGGAATAAATGTAATAGAGATGTATAAGACCTTTACACTGAAAACAAGAATATGTATTGAGAGAAATTAAATAAGACTTTAGTAGATGGAGAGATATACCATGTTCATAGACTGGATGACTCAATTCCCCCAAATTTATCTGTAGAGAGTGCAGACCATTCAAAATTCCAACAGGCTTTTTAAGTGGACATTTACTGAGTTTGAAATTTGTATGGAAAGGAAAAGGGCCCAAATTAGCTAAGACAATCATGAAGAATAAGAACAAAACTAAGAGAACTTCCACTGCCAGACATCTAGACATATCATAAAGCTATGGGAATTAAGATTGTGGTATTTGTGCTAGAATGGGCAAAAGGCCCAATGGAACATATTAGGGAATTTAGGAAGAGACCTTAATATGGCCACTTGATTTACAACAAAGGTAACACTGAAAGGTAGAAGAAAAAGGGCGTCTTTTCAACAATTAGAGCTGGTTCAATTTAATATCCGTATGGAAAAAATGAATCTTGGCCTCTACCTCAAACCATTCACAAAAATTAATTTCAGCTGCATTGTACATCTAATATAATAAGACAATAAAAGTCTTAGGAGAAAACATAAGAGGATATCTGCATAACCTTGGGATAGCAAACATCTTTTAAAGAAGACACAAAAGCACTAATTATAGAGGAAAAGATTGAAAAACTAGGTTAGGTTGAAATCAAGAACTTTTTTTTTTTTTGAAACAGAGTGAGTGCTAGTGGGGGAGGGGCAGAGGGAGGGGGAGAGAGAATCTTAAGCAGGCTCCACTCCCAGCACGTAGCTCGACTTGGGGCTCCATCTGTGAGATCGTGACCTGAGCTGAAATGAAGAGTTGGACGTTCAACCGACTGAGCCACCCAGGCACCCCTGAAATCAAGAACTGCTGATCAAAAGACACCATGAAGAAAATGAAAGGATAAGTCATAGAGTAGAAGATACTGTAAATAACTAAAAATCAATAAGGGAAAGTCAAGTAGCCCAGTAGGCAAAAGGACTGCCCAGTAGACAAAAAAAAAAAAGTAAATGAACAGTTCACACAGAGGATGTTCAAATGGTCAATACATATATTAAAAGGTACTCAATTTCATTTGTTCTCTGGGAAATGCAAATCAAAGTTAAAATAAGTCTCTCTACATATCCACTAGAATGGACAAAGTTAAAAAATTAGATAATACCAAGTGTTGACAAGAGCATGAACAACTGGACTCTTACATATTATTGGTGGGAGTATAAACTGATACTGGTTGTATCTACTAAAGCCGCACACACATACTCCATACTCCAAATTCCATGCCTAGGTATATACCCAACATACATGTGTATATATGGTTATAAACAGTCACATATAAGAATGTTTGGGGCATCTGAGTGGCTCAGCCAGTTAAATGTCCGACTCTTGATTTCAGCTCAGGTCATGATCTCATGGCTGATGGGATTGAACCCTGCGTCAAGCTCTGCACTGATAGCGTGGAGCCTGCTTGGGATTCTCTCTCTCTCCTCTTTTTCTGCTCCTCCCCCCGCTCATGTGTGCTTTCTCTAAATAAATAAACAAACAAACATTAAAAACAAAAGGATTTCATGGCACTCATATTGTATTATTAACAGCCTCCAGCTAGAAGTAAGCCAAATGTCCAAAGGCAGTAGAATGGATAAATTAATTATAGTCTATTCATACAATGGAATGCATACAGGAACATGAGTAAGAAATCTATAACTGCGTACAAAGGCTTGGATGAATCTTAGAAGCATACGCCTGAGAAAAAGAAGCCAGATAGCAAAACAGGCAGAACTGATCTTATGGTGATGTAAGTCAGGATAGTGGTTGCCTAGGGGAGGTAATGACTGGAAGGGGAAATTAAGGGGGCTTCCTGGGTGTGGGTCATGTTCTGTTTTCTGTACTGGATGGTGTGGCACACGGGTGTGGCACATGGGAACATGGCATAGGAGGCTCATGAAATTTACTTTGTGGAAATTCATCAACTTGTGCATTTGTGCACTTCTCTGTATCTTATACTTATTACATTTTTTATTTAAAAAGATCTGGATCCTTACTAAATTCTTAAACCAAAGTAAGTTACAGCTAGGTTCAATATTTAAATATGAATAAATAAATAAATAAATAAATACATACAATTCACTTAAATAGCGAATATTTAATATTCGTTAAAAATGAAAATTTCACAATTAAATATGGGTCAGCATTAAAAAATCTTGGTACTATAAATTGGACTGCATAAAATTAATTTTTTTTTCAAAAAGCACAATTAAAATTGTAATTAAATCAAAGGTAATTGTCAAACTAAGGAAAATATTTGTAAAATAATAATATATTTTGTGTTGCCAATCATGTCATCAAATATTAAAAGACCAAGTGTTGCTAAGGTTTTTCAGAAGAGAACTCTGATACCCTGTTATTGGGACCATTTCTACAGCATTTTTAGAGGCATTTGGCAACATCCTTTAAATTTAAAATGTGTATCCTCTATGACCTAACAGTCAATTTCCAGGGATTTTATCTCAGAAAAAATATTTGCATAAATGTGTAAAATTATATATATCAAGATCCAAATATTCATTAAAGCATTTTTTGTAAACTAAGTTAACCAGTTGGTGTACTGGTTATATAAGGTATACTCTATATAATAAAATATACTATGTCTGGTAGAAAGACTGATATTGATCTGTATCAACTGAAAAAATCAGATGGCCAAGAGAGATTGAGTGCCAAATGAAAAGAGTAAATTGATGAACACTTATTATCTCATTTAAAGAAATATATATTTTGTTGAAAAATGCTTGGAGGGGTGCCTGTATGGCTCAGTTGGTTAAATGTCCTACTCTTGATTTCAGCTCAGATCATGCTGTCACGATTTGGGAGCTCAAGCCCTGCATCAGGCTTTGTGCTGACAGTGTGGAGCCTGCTTAGGATTCTCTCTCTCTCTCTCTCTCTCTCTCTCTGCCTCTTCCCTGCTCACATGTGTGCATACACACTCTGTCTCTCAAAATAAATAAAAACATTTAATATATATTAATATATTAATATTATAATATATTATATATTATTGTATATAATTATATATTATATATTATTATATATAATTATATATTATATATTATATTACATATTATATACATAATATTAATATTAATATATTAATATATATTAATATGGCAAAGATACAACTCCTAATGAAGGCATTTTTTCCCCATCCTTCTTGCCTGTCTACCTTTATCTGTCGCTTATCTTCCACATGCACCCTACCTTTCAGTTTTCTACAGAACACAGATACATTCTCCTTGGAAATGATTTAGACAATATGGAGCATATAGAGAAAAAAATGTGGAAGTCTCCTTCCCAATTTTACTGCTCTCCCAGGAATTTTTTCTGTACATTTGATCATGTGTGTATGTCTAGATACAAAGTCTTTTTTTAAAACATAAATGGGATACTTGCCCTCTACTTTTTAACCACATCCTACTATTGGCTGTTCCTCGGACTTTCATGCTGTTTCACCCCTACAGGAAAGCCCCTTTTGCCCTTTCCTCCAGTCCCTGTGCAATCAGCAGTTACAGCATGTAATTATTTGATGTTTTTACTAAGGACTTTGGAAGGGGGGAGTTCAAAAGGGACAAAGCAGGAGAGGAAAGCAGACACAGCCAGGGCCACAGGCAGCTGAAGGACGACGGGCAGTGTGGCAGGACACCATTTCCAGTTATTCACTGAGATTTTTGTCCCCTTAGTTCTTTTTACTTATAGCGCATTCCCCTGCCTAGACAGCCAGGGCATTTCACGTTCATTGCCTCAGGGGACAAGTGACAGAGCAGAATTCAGAAATTAATGCTTGGCTTTTGATTTTCCCAAGCCTGGTCCTCACGGGGGCACCAAAGGACTCAGTGCAGGGACAGTAGTTTTAGAAGGGTACCTGATGAGTAAGAGAAGCCTTTTCTAGCACCCCTCGATCTCTCCTCCCTTTCCCAATGTGGTAATGGTGCCCTTGGTGAGGGGAGGGGGAGGTTAGAGGGGAAGGAGGAGAGGCACATGTTTGTGGACCCTGAGGAGGCTGGCAGCACCTGTGTCGAGCCTGAATCCTATGTAAGCCCCTCACAAGTCTGGGGACAGATACCAGAGGAAGGCTGTGCTCCTGTGTTTAGGCAAAGCCCAGGACAGTGGTGTGACGGTGCTTCCCATTGCCAATATGGCCCTGGAGCATCCAAGCAGAGATGGCCAATATGGAGCTGAAGCATCTAAGCAGAGATGGCTTCTTGCCCTATGGAAGCAGAGAAATCCCCCCTGCCCCCCAGAGCCCTTGCACAGCACAGGGCAGGGAAAATGCTCCTGAGAGGGGCGGGTGAGGCTTGGAGGTTGGCTTAGAGAGGGCTGAGGAGGCCTGTGGTTGGGAGAGGAAGTCTCTCTGGTGCTCTGAGTGGCAATGATCCAAGGCCGAGAGGGAGAGGGGAGGTGTGGGCAGAGGCTGGGGGATGGGGGAAACTTGGAACACCGGGTGCCTGCCCTCTGCCTCTGACACCTTGGCACTCGCTGGGTAAGGCCCTGGGAATTAAGATGTAGCTCTGTGGACACGAGGCTGGGGGAGAGACTTTGAATTGCCTGCGATTACATTTGGAGGATTTAAATATAAATTAGATGATTAGAGGACAGTAAAGTTACATTCCCTGCACACCTGAGTTTGAGAACTGAGCATTGTCGCCATTACAAACAGAAGAGAAGAGATTCAGTTTTATTTTTTGCTTTGATTGTGGTGCCATTGGGCTTTGGTGTGATTGGCTCGGAGCCCAGGGATTTCCTTAAGTATGATCTGTGGGAGCCATCTCACTTTCTCCCTTGCTTGGCTGCTCCATGGGGCTTCCATGGACCTTTGGAGGCCAGCGCAGTTCTGGAAGTCACGGATGTGTTTGCCATCCCAACTGTCTATGAGCCGAGTAGGAAGGATGAAAGCAGAGTGGGACCTTTCTGGACAATACTATACAGGAACCCAGCCCATAATGCACTCAAAGTCGATGCTGAACCATCCAAGAGATATGGATGAGAACCAACAAGGAACCGTGGGTTGCTTTTTGGTTTTAAAGTAAGCACCATGCCCAACGTGGGGCTCGAACTCATGACCCCGAGATCAAGAGCTGCATGCTCTACTGACTCAGCCAGCCAGGAGCCCCAAGGAACTGTTTTTTAACTTATTAAATTTGGGGGAAAATGCTGGTCACTGACTTGCATTAATTCAAGGGTTGGTTAGGTGATTTTCAGACCTATATTTATCAGCGGTTCATAGAATTTGGAGTTAATTCTGGAAACCACCTGGCAACTTTAGCATCATTGTTGCCTAGAAACTCCACTTCAGTGGACATCACAACACAACAAGCTGATGGTGATGAAATGACAGAGGGGTGGCACTGGACTATACTAGGGGAAGTTTCTCTTCTCTTCTCTTCTCTTCTCTTCTCTTCTCTTCACGTTTATTTATTTTTGAGAGAGACAGAGTGTGAGCAGGGAAGGGCAGAGAGAGAGGGAGACACAGAATCTGAAGCAGGCTTCAGGCTCTGAGCTGTCAGCACAGAGCCTGATGTGGGGCTTGAACTCACAAACCTTAAGATGATGACCTGAGTTGAAGTCAGAAGCCACCCAGGCACCCTGAAGAAGTTTTGTTGGAGCTGCTCTAGGGACTCTATGAAGCTCGGGACGTAGGTGCTTTTCGTGGCCCAGTTTTATTTGTGCTCTGCTGTCTCCCCATTATTTCAGATTTTGCTGATCTTTGTCACAAATTTTAATCTACTCATCTCTTCTGTCCCCTTTCTTTTCCTGCCTTCCTGCTTATGCTTTGCACACTCTGTTAACCTCTTGGCTTTTTGCTGTGGCTGTTGGTTTTTCTCCTTTTCCCTGAACCCTGACCCCGCTTGCCCTTGGCTTCTTTCTTTCCTTGTGATGTGCGCATCCTTGCTCAAGTACAGGCTGCATTGTTAATTTAGTGGCCTGCCTTTTTCTTTTCACCTAGCAGACTCTTCACCAGCTGGGAAGGAACACGTATCTGCTCTTCAGGAAATGCTGCCCTTTGGGTGGAAAAGGACTGGTTTCCTGGCAATGCCAGAATGAAGATCCTTCTCTGCTGGAAACAAACAAAACCCCTTTATCTGGGGAACTTCCTATTTCCTCCACTGAAAGCTGTGGTTCTCAAACATGGGGCATTATGCCAGGGGCACATGAAATCATAGGATAAACTGGGCACATCTTCCTAGATGTTACTTGGAACTTTGGGGGAAAATTGTCTCGATTTTTCTTCCTCATCAAAACCACTGCCGCATGTGGGTTGAAGAGTCAAATTCACGTGGCATTTAAAGATTAAACAGGAGATATAAAAATTTCATGCTTCTGGTAAGCTGCTTTGGGTTATGTCTTCAAAATTCCTGGGGTGTCTTTCTACTGCTCTGCTGTCAGGAACTACTTCAGTGGAGAATTTTGAGAAGCATAGAAGGCGTTCCCTGGAAATGACAGACAGCTACAAGTTTCACCCAGTGAATTCAGCACCTTGGGCTGATTTAATGAAGTTGGAAAAAACTTTGAAATATTAATGGAGATTGCTTTCCTCCCCATCCCTTAAAGTTACCCAATGCCTCCACTTATGCTGTTATTAATTCATTGCCTGGGAAGCATTTGGATTGTTAAAGCAGAAAGGTAAAGATAAAGAAACAGGGTTTCTATCAAGATTTATATATGAATTTATATATAAATTCATAGCAGAGACCAGCAAGTCTTTTGGTTTGTGAGAGTTGGGTATTGAGCATCAAAAGCAAATCTCTTTGAAGGGATCGGTGTGTCCTGGGTTGAAGTGTGTTTCCCCCACAATTTGTATGTTGAAATCCTAACCCCCAGTACCTGAGAATGTGACCTTATTTGGAGATGGGAAGTTACAGAGATAATCAACTTAAAATGAGGTCTTTAGGATGGGCTCTAGTCCAATGTGCCTGGTGTCCTTATGAAAGAGGAGAGGGAGTTTGGACACAGAGATGCATAGAGGGAAGATCCTGTGAAGACACCTAGGGAGAAGATGACCATGTATAAGCCAAGAAGAGAGGCCTGGAACAGACCCTTTGCTAAGCCCTCGGAAGAACTAACCTTGCCAATACTTTGATTTTGAACCTTAGCCTTCAGAACTGTAGACAATAAATTTGTTTTTTCTTTTAAGCCCTCCAGTTTACGGCAGTCCTGGCAAACACGAGGGATGAAGTTATGCCATAAACCACAGATTGGAAATACTGTATGTCCTGAAATCTAAGATGTTATGAGTTGTAGGATACACCCCAGTTTAAGAGTTGTCTATGTGTAAAGAGACGTACATCCTAGAATCAATAAATATGGCAGTGTAGATGAGGGGCAAAAGTACCTTGTTCTATAAACTAAACACGAACTAAGCAGAGATTGGGAAGAACTGGAGGAGACGTGCTAGAGCTTATATTGCCATGGGTTCAGGGAAAGCGATTTAGTGGCCTGTCTTTATGCCATAAGCTGCTGTTCCCCAAGGTGAAGCCTTGTAGAGGAGTACTTTGTGTCATCATGGGATAGCACCAGTGAGAGCACAAAAGGACAAGGTAACAAATCTAAGATTGAGATTAGAGAGTATCACAGAACAGGGTCCCAAATTCCTGGTCTTCAAGATAGTCTTGAAAGAGAGAAATGGGGGAAGACACTGAGAGCGAGTGAACCAGTGAACCCAAAGGAGCGTGTGGTTGACATTAAAAGGATGCAGATGACCCTTCTAGAACTGATGCTTGAAGGCCAACATGAGAACCAAGGACATCGGTGAAGGATTTGGTGGGCATAGAGACCAATGATCAAAGATTAGGTAGGAGGAAGGCAGTGCGATAGAAGCCAGGGCAGGCACCAGGTGCCCAAATGCCTGAGCCGTGTTTGATAGCACCTTGGCAAGAAGGATGATAGAGGTGTGATATTTTGAAATCACCAAGTCTAAGCTTGAAATTATTACTCTTACCCAAGAGTGACTGGGTTTACCTGAAAATAACCTGGATTGAATTTTCTGACTTTGGAGGGAATTGAGGAGGTAGGTCAAGACAAATTAATTCTGGTTAAAATCAATTTGAGAAAAGTGTATTTGACTTTATACACTCATACTTGTCTAGATTTAATGTTTTTTTTTTGTTTTTTTTTTACTCAGCGTACCAGTTTTCACTTATAACCCATTGCCTACCCCTCCTCCCACATTATATGGATTTCACTTGCACCAAGAACAGTCAATTGTTTGTCTTATCCATTTCCCCTTGGTTTCCTAACCTGCTTTGAGTTATAGACCACTTGAGAATGTGATGGAAAGTATGACTATTTCTGTAGAAATGTGCATGTGTGTGCACATCCATATCAAATTTGGCATGAAATTTCAGGGACTTCCCAACCACTCTAAAACCCCTCACACTGTCAAAAAATGGAAATAAAAAGTAGATTTGTGTTAATAGAAATGTATTAAGAATTCTGGTTCAAGATAAGACTTGGGTACATTCATTCACCTCCCTTGCCTTCCTATAAACCACTGAAATGACAGTTAAAGATATGTAGAGAAAAATGAATCCATGACAGCTCTGAAAACAGGAAAGAGTGCTCTGGGTAGACAAGAGATTTCATCAAATTTCTGGAAGATGGAAATTATATGGGCTTGCATTTTATTATTTTGAAAGTTCAGTATATAATAGGAAACCATGGCCTAGAACTCAAATGGAAGATTCCATGGGGCAAATCTCTCTTCAGAGAGGCTCTAAGTTTAGGATTCGTACATATAGAGGATAAAAATGAGCTGTGAGGCAGCAGTCTGGGTGGTTAACTGGAAAGATGTCCTCAGGACATTTTGGCTTAAGTAATTCCTTCCTTTCTTAGATGTGTATAGAGTTTGAATTCTAAGAATTGTTTTTGTGAATTTATAAAAAGATTTGCTGAAGGAAAGCTCAAGGTCTGAAGTTGGAGCAAGGAAGCAAGGCGGAATGATATTTGAAGCAGGCCCAGAGGATAAAGTGGAAATCTCAGGGGTTGAACAGGAGGGTAAAAAAAAAAAAAAAAAAGCCATTTCAGACCAGGAGAGAAATACTTTCAGGTGCTCCACTTTTGTTTGACAATGGTGGGAATTCCAAATCCCCCTGCCTGCTCTCCACCCAGGTATTCCAAAGAGAAGGCTCTCTCTGCACAAAGGCCATAGTCTGCCTTCATATTTAGAACAAATAGACCCTGTTAACTGCAAAGGAAACTTGCAATGAACTACCTATACTTTCTACAAATTCCTCATCAGTAAATGTAAATGGTCAACTAAGGACCACTTGACATCTGAGGGAAATCAACACCATAAAAGATGAAGACCAAGGTAAACAAATAAGAAGTGACCTGGAAGGATATGGAAATATTAAAAGCAATTCAGAGATTTTCACATAGATGAAATAATGACACATTGCTATGAAAAAGATGTAATTAGAAGAAGAGAAAAAAATGCTCATAAATTAAAAATATAATTGTTGAAATTTAAAAATGTAGTAAAATGTCTGAATAACAGAAAAGACACTAATAACTTACAAATGACTAAACAGGAAGATGTAGTTAAAAAAACTTTCTGAACCCAGTACAAAAAGATAGCAAGTTTAAGAGATATGTAAAAAAGACAATAAATATGGTTTGAGAGGGTCTAATATTTGTATAAAAGATACAAAGGATGGGCACGCCTGGGTGACTTAGTTGGTTAAGCATCCAACTCTTGATTTTGGCTCAGGTCATGAGTTCAAACCCTGGGTCGGGCTCTGTTCTGTCAGTGCAGAGCCTGCTTGGGATTCTCTCTCTATCCCTCTCTCTCTCTGCCCCTCCCCTGATCATATGCACTCTCTCAAAAATAAATAAATAAACTTAAAAAAATAATAAAGGAAATATTCAAATAAAACAATAAATTTCGTCTGAGCTAAAGAATCAAATTCTTGAATTTAAAGGAGCCCACTGACTTCTAAGCAGAATGAATGAGAAAAGACCCAAACTAAGACACACTCTGATGGAATTTCACTACTCTGGAAGTGAAGACAAATACTATGAATGCTCTAGGCAAGAGGAAAAATCAGATTATTTACAAGGAAATGGGGAATAGATTCACATACCACTTTAGGAATCAACTTTAGATGCTAGTAGACAATGGAATAATACTTTTGAAGTTTGAAATGAAAGTAAACCAAGAATTCTATACCCAGCTATATTTTCTTATACCCAGCTGTATTAATTAGAATGCTTTTGACTATAAGAAACAGAAAGCCAACCTCAAGGGGCTTAAATAAGAAGGAAATGTATTATCTCACTTTATATGAAATTCAGAGGTAGAACATCACAAGTGTTGGTAAATTCATCAGCTTAATATGATAAATGACAAAAAAACTTTCCTGATTCTTCTGCCATTCTGCTGTGTCATCCTCAGCTTTTTGGCTTTGTAATCTTCTCTAGTTCTTCTCTAGTTGGCTAGTTCTTCTCTAGTGACAAGATGTCCACAGTAGTTCCAGGCACCACATCCAGAAACAACAATGTCCAGAGGAAGACAAGAATATCTCTTATTCAGATGTGCTGATAGGGGCGCCTGGGTGGCTCAGTCGGTTAAGCATCCAACTTCGGCTGAGGTCATGAGCTCACGGTCCGTGGGTTCAAGCCCCGCATCGGGCTCTGTGCTGATAGCTCAGAGCCTGGAGCCTGCTTTAGATTCTGTGAATCCGTCTCTCTCTCACCCTCCCCTGTTCATGCTGAGTCTCTCTCTGTCTCAAAAATAAATAAACATAAAAAAAAAATTAAAAAAAAAAGAAGTGCTGACATATTTTTCGTCACGTTTTGTCCACTAACATTTTATCACATGCTTATTCCTAAGCCAATCATTGGAAAGGTAATAGGATAACCATACTGATGTAGGTCAGGAATTACCCTGCATGGACACATGGAGAGGGAGAATGCCTGTATCAAAGAAGATCCTATTATGAGAAGCATAGGGGTGGGAGTAGATGAATGTTGTGACATGCAGTAGTGTCTGCTCTACCAGGCACATGAATAATTAAATGTGAGAATAAAATAAACATATTGTCAGACATGTTGGGACTCAAAATTTGCTTTCCACATAGCCTTTCCAAAAAAGAACAATTACTGGAGCATATTCTCTAGCCAAACAATACATGATCAAGAAATGATGAAAATATTGGACCCAAGAAACCATGGTAATAACTCAGTAGGGCAATGAAAATAAATCCTAGTATAACAACTGGGAGCAGATCTAGAAAGCAACTGTTAGCAATCAAAGTCAAGAATGCCTTCAAGAAGAAAGTGGATTCCATTACACACAGTGTATACTTAAGAATGTTTATGGGCTCCTGCTGGCTTATGGCTTTCCCTTTCTTCTCAAAAACTCTGGGGTGCAATGGAGGCTGGAGTGGGAGGAATACTTTTCTGCTTTGCATTTTCTATTCTTCTGTACTACTTTTTTTTTTTAAGTGCACGTATTGCTTTTACAATAACATTTTAGTACAGTACAGATATTGGCATGTTGTGGAGTAGACTGCTTTCTGATAGGCACCAGCACTAGAAAAGTTGAGAATCCTGCAACGTGAGGAAGTGCTGTATAGTGACCACTGGCTGCCACTTTTCTGCGTGCTCTCCTGGCACTTCCTGGACCTCTGCTCTCACAAGAAGTGTCCTGGTCATTACAATGTGTCTTCCTATGCTAGATGATCCTCTGTGAGGAGACTTGCCACTATACGATGGTGAAGTTTCAGAGGTGGTGGAGGGTCAGTATTACTTAGAAAGTCCTCAAATTGCCCATGAAACACTCTGTTTACCTGCAGTTCTGGAGACTGTGATTTCTCTCAATAAGCTCAATAAAACTGGTTTCTCTCCACTCAGTTGCCGTTCTTTGACTAGGCACTCAATGAAACTCTTGGCTTGTGTTTACACACCACACCACACCACACCACATACCATACCTGGCCACACACCATACTACACCACACTGCACCAAACCAAAGTATCTTCATCTCCAGAATCCTGCTCAATGTGACAAAATGCTCATACTTGGAGAGAACTGTAGGACCTGAGTTGGGAGAAGGAACAGGGACTCACATCCCTATCTCATGATCCCTCAAGGGCATGTACTTTTGGAAAGAAATGCTGCCTGTAGTGGCCTAGCCTCTGAAAATCTGTCTTCTCTGTTTGTGGTAAAGGTGGTGAGGGGCAGGGCGCCTGAACATATGTGCGAGTAAGTTGGATACTTGCCTGACTCACCTCCGCTGAATTTCATAATTGTGCTTACATTACTCAGGAAAACCCAGATTCGGTACTGTGCACATGATCTTTCCTAGCGATGAGCTTTCACATACCTTGTGGTGACCTTAAAGCTCTCTGTGTAGAAACATGTTATAGAAAAAAAATCTAGAACCGGAAATTCCCAGGAATATCTTAAAAAAGAAACTAGCTACAAAAGACTGGACATCCTACTTCCAAATCACTCCTGTTGAAGCGGCCAGGGAAAGATCATAGGCATTTGGCACGATTTCCCATTTCCCATTTTAAGCTAGAAGCAGAAATGCTGAATTTTAGTTGACTGTGATGGTTGTGCAATTTAATTACCAGCCTTAACTTTTAAACACTGGAGAAGGCTTTGTTTGAGAGAAAGTATTGTCAGACGGGTGGTGCATTAGACTGATGGCTAAGATTTCTTTCTTTTTAAAAAAAATTTTTTTAACGTTTATTTTTTTGAGAGAGAGAGAGAGAGAGACAGAGTGTGAGCAGGGGAGGGGCAGAGAGAGACAAGGAGACACAGAATCTGAAGCAGGCTCCAGGCTCCGAGCTGTCAGCTCAGAGCCCAATGCGGGGCTCGAACTCACAAGCTGTGAGATCATGACCTGAGCCGAAGTCAGATGCTTAACTGACTGAGCCACCCAGGTGCCCCATTGATGGCTAAGATTTCTACACACAACACTTTCACTACTGGTTCAGAGTGTGGCTCTAGCAATTTTCTCTTTCCTGAATGTTGGTTGCAAGGCAAGATTATCAGCCATTTGGATACCTTCAGAAGCATGCACTGTGGGCACCAACACAGGGTCCTTAAGCGAGGTGCTAGAACAATAGTCCTCTAGCCCTCCATGAGACAGGGAAGCGTCTCGAGTTCATAAAGGTAGGCTCTCACTTTAGTCTTTACAAAATAAAGGAAGGCTGTGCCCCCTGCCTCTCCCCAAATGTTTGTGCTGGGGTTTGCCTGATTCCTATATTCATTAAACAGATACATATGAGTGCCTGCTATGTGCTGGGCCCTATTCCAGGCTGTCTTAACAGACAAAACAGATTATTGTCATACAACTTATTCCTACTAGAGGGAGACACACAGAAAACCCTATATTACTTATCCTATATTAATAAGGAAAGCTTATGTTCTTTAGAAAGAGGTAAGAACTTTGGGAAAAATAGAGCAGGCGAAGAGGAATCGTGGGTGAAGGGTAGGCCTCATTGAGAAGGTGACATTGCAGCTAAGTCCTCAATGCGATGGGGTGGAAGGGGCAGGGTTCCAGACAGACGGAATGGCCAGGGCAGAGCCCTGTAGGTGGGAGCATCTAGGACAGCGAGGAGGCCCGTCCTGTGTGTGTGGAGTTTCCCCTTCCTCTCGGATACAGATACTGACCGTTGGAAGTAAAGGCTCCGGAACCACGTGATAGACACGCTTGCAGAGAAATCTGATGTTTGGAACAAACACATTAGGAGCTATTTTGTTTATGAAATGAGTCACCACAGCAGTGCATCAGGGAACCCAGATTGCTGGTGCCCACCCCCAGAGTTTCTGAGTCAGTGGATCTGGGTTGGCGCTCGAGAATTTTGCCTTTCGAACAAGTTCCCAGGTGATGCTGATGCTGCTTCTTTGGTCACCCCTGTTTGAGAACCACTGCTCACATACAACGGGATTTCTCTAATGGGAAGTCAGCGGTACATTTTAGGTATGATTTCTTGCTTGACACCTTGTTTGGTTGTCATAAATAACTTCTATTCCTCAGGAATTTATACCATCACATGTTGTGAGGCTCATGTGGCCATCCGGGCCAACCTTTTACCTTTCTGGGCAATAATTTTTTACCATTTTAGCCCCAGCTTGACCAACGAGGAATGGACACCTGAAGAGGTTGTGGCTTGCCTAAGCGACGTACTGAAGTTTCTGAAAAGATGCCGGTATGCGATAGGAATGAAAATACGACCTCCCCTTCTTCCTTGTTTCTAACCACTGGATGTACAAACTGGCTTCAGTTTGGCTTTTCAACTGGAGAGGGGCACATTATGGTTTTAAAAGAAAATCAGAATTCCTGAGACCTCGCTGTGATCTTTGCCACATTTTTAGGCCCGGAGTGCATGTTGGGCTCTGCCTGTTTTGAACTGGTGTGCTTCTGATTTCTTCCTCAGGCCTCCGATGCATTTCCTTGGTTTGCTTTCCTCTCCTCTTTCCTCCTCGGTTATGCCAGGGCCTGTCCCTCCCTCACCTGGCGGCCCTCCTCCCAGTGAAGATGTCTTGCTGGGAGGGGCTCGCTTCACAGCGTGCAGGGGCCTCTGACACGAGGTGGCTCATCGCTAGCACCTAGCCTGGGACACTGGCATCCACTTGATCCTTTTTTAGTGGCAAGATTTGTGAGATGAAAAAGCTACACGTTTAACAGTAGCTTCATTTCACCAAAATCTTCAGTTTATGTCTCCCCAAAGGCGTGTCTGAAGTTTTTCTCTTTACTCTACCCTTGAGATGATGAGAGGGACGTTTTTTGCCCTAAAAAGATATTTGCCCATTGAATTGGTCCCTTCACCTCCCCGCACCTTAGTTTCCTTGTCAGCAAAGCGGGAAATGTGATCCGTCTTTAGAAGGGAGACCTTTAGAGGTTCTGGGGCTTGAAGGCTTGGTTCTCTGCTAGTCTGAGCAGCCACCTGGGAGGTGCAAGGTTTCAGGATCTGTGCCCGGAAGGAACGCCTGAAGGGCTTGCTTCCGAAAGCAATTTATCTTTGGTCGTCCCTGCCCTCCCTGTGGCCCCGTTGACATTAGGGTGTGTGGACAAGGACCCCTCTGCTGAATTAAGGATGGGATCCTTTGCAGAGGGGCTCAGAAGGCAACAGGGACTCATTTATGTTATGGTTTTTTTTTTTTCCTTTGGTATATTATCTTTGAAGAGTCAGCTTTTAAATCTTAATCTCTAGATAAGTCACTAATATCTTAAAAAAATTAGCAGTTAAGACAATACCCCGGAAATCCCTGGAAGGCAATAATGAATGGCGTTGCCAAAATTTGTAACCTCATGTTTGGATTTGAATAAATGTCTTTCTTGTTCTCGCTGTCTAGCCGCCGTGTGTGGGCAGAATGCTAGAACAGTCTACCCTCTGGACCTTGCCCCAGGCAGAAGTGGGGACACCCCCCATGGCTCAATCTGCTGTACAAGCACATGGCAGGGTGGTTGGGGGAGGCTGGAGCCAGACTGTCATCCAGACATTCTCCTTCTGGGCTGCAGACTGTATATAGGAAAGTGGAACCCTCTAGTCTCACTGGGCCACGGAGGCAGTTCACAGATCTGGCACCCCCTGCCCCCCAAGTCCTGTCAGGCCCCACTGGATCAGCGGTCCACACTGGTGGTGCCTGGCTAGGGCCTGGCATCTATATTTAAAAGCACCCTTGGGTCATTCCAAGGGGTCAACAGCACAGTGTTAACAGGGAAGCCGGCTGCTTCTGAATCTGCTTTTGCACATCTGTCTGAGCTGGTCTTAATCTTTCCGGGCACCTGGGCAGGTAGAGGGATTTCCCAGCCAGTGAGGCTGTCATGTGAGCGGGCAGGTGAAACTGTGACGGGTGTTATTTGCCACTCCTTCCTGAGGGACACATCCAGCAGGAGCCTGGGCCTGCAAGAGGTCCCTCTGGTTACCGTGGCTGCTAGGCCATCTGGGGCTGTCTCACTGAGGCCTCTGCTCTGAAGGTGTCTGTTGGCAGGCACTGCAGTGGGTGGCAGGGGAGGAGAAGGTGATTTGGCCCCATCTTGGCAAGATGTCCTCTGCGTCAACGGTTAGTGCTCAGACAGTTGCTGATTGTCATATTGTGTGTCTGATGCTTTTCCTTTTTTTTTTTTTTTTTTTTTATAAAATAAAGACCTACTGTTTCTAACGAGAACTGGCAATCAACCAGAAAAGTGTGAATTTAAAGCTTACTTAGAGAGGGAAGATACTTTTTGCAATTCGGCTACTTTTAGTGCATATGAACAGGGGCACAGGCACCCACTGATCAGAACAGCCGCAGGCCATGTGCTAGAGTGGGGTCCTGGAGACCCCTGCTGGGCCTGGGTTATTCCTCCAGTTGATGGATCATGGGGACGTTCCAGGGTCTTGGGAGAGGGGCCAGGGCAAGGTGGGCAATGGTGGGACAGTCAAGAGATTTACCAGACGGTAAAAAATGTCAGTATTTTACCAACCAATATGCCTATAAGGGTGCATACTGTTGAGATACCAGATCTGCTTGTAAAAGATGCTAAAAGTTCTGGTTGGCCTCTGTTAGAGTATGGGACAGGCCAGGGTGGGTGGAAAATACCATGAAAAAGCATGGTTATGTCTGGTCGTTGTTGCAACCCTTGTGACTCCTAACAACAGGAAGTCAGAGTTGCCTAAAAATTAAGGAAACACCACTGAGCGTGGTAATGTACCGATGCTGCATGGGGTCCTGGGTAGAAGGGTTATCCCCAGACACTGAGCTGCCTTTTGTGGGCACAGCATCTGCAGGAGGGAGAGGATGCTTTCTTACTACTATCATGGGAGGAGCCCACAACCTGGATTAGATAAACCAGATTGTTCCCAGCCTCTTTAGACTGGTGTCCCAGCTGGTGTTGGGGCTCCACTGACAGGTGCATGTTTCTGAGCTGATAGTTCTGTGTCTACATTATGTTATTACATCTTCTTTTTCTGTTTTTCTGTTGTAGATTACTTGGTTTCAGTGTGGTGTTCATCATTGTAACTTTTTTTTTTCTATTTCTTTTTTCTCCATTTTTACTTTCTGATTTATTTTGAATGGAGGCACTGAGTCTAACTTTGGGGTTAGGAGCCTGGCTCTGGAGCTGGA
This sequence comes from Lynx canadensis, assembly GCF_007474595.2. NCBI lineage: Eukaryota > Metazoa > Chordata > Mammalia > Carnivora > Felidae > Lynx > Lynx canadensis. The sequence continues at coordinate 32,424,690 of NC_044310.1, read as the reverse complement.
TTGCCTGGGTTCAAATCCAGCTGTGTAGTATGTGCCCTCACTATGTTTTGGATTTCCCATCCATAAAGGGAGTGATAATAGGTTCCACCTCATGGGGTTGTTGCAAGTATTACTATACGTAACACACTTAGCATAGTACCTGGCAAATCCTAAGTGCCGTACGAATGCTTGCTCCGTATATGATTTGATTTAAATGACCAGATTTCAGCTATGCTACCCAAGACTTAAGAGCTGAACCAGGTGGCTCTTATACTGTGTGTGTGTGTGTGTGTGTGTGTGTGTGTGTGTGTGTGTGTGTGTGTGTTTGGTTGGGGAGTGATTGGATTTTCTGGTTCTCTGTTTTGGAATTCAAAATAGAATTTGGTGAAAATCTTTGTCTAGAGGGTCTTTTAGGTGCTGACAGGAATGTGTCTGTAGCATACTTCTCATCAGTGTGTATTGTAGGAGGATTGTCACCTGCTTCCCGTCCTGCCCAGGTGACTGTCTGGAGGAGTATGATGCTGTATCTCCATTTTTGGGATGGAAGAAGCCCCCCCAAGTATCTGAAAGATAAGCTGTGATAGTTAAAACTGTTATCCGCCAAGCACATTCTCCCATCCTGCTCTTCTTCCTCCAGGAAGCTGTTCTCCCACCTCATGTGTCTGTCTATTACTGTGACTCGTGCCACCTCGTTCCCTCATGTGGACGTGTGACCAATGCTAGGCCAACCCTAGTACTACATCCTTCCAGTCACAGTGATTGGTTTACAGATGGACATTCGCCCCATCTAGGCCACAGAGATGCTTCCCTGAGGGTTTTCTATTAGATCTCCCGGGGGAGGACTGTGCTTTTCATTTATGTTGGCAAGTTGTAAGGATGTTGGCCTGGGACCGCCAGAAGCTATCCTCCTGTGATATGGAAAGAGTCTATCTACAGTAGGAAAGAATGAAGAGAACATTCAAGGAGAAGCAGATATGCACAGACTAGAGAAAGAGAAGCAGACAGAGACAGAAGCAAGCACCTAGATCCAGCTTTACCTGAATTGGCCTATACACACTAAGCTTCTCGGTTGTGTGAGTTACTAAATTCCCATGTTTTGCTAGTTTGAGTTGGGTTTCTGTCAACTGCAGTTAAAACAATCCTGGCTGGTAGATTCTGGAAATGTTTTATGATATTAAATTTTCTAGAATGCCCTGATATGGCCTCATAAGAAAAAGCTAGAACAAAAGAATAGATCAACTTGCTGTCTGGCTTGACTCTTGATTTAAGAGTAGGTCATTAAGGCACTTCTTCTGTGACCTGATCACTCTTTGTATTGGACTTCACAACTGACTCTGTGCTTTGCTTTGTGTTCTGTCTCTTTGGGATGTGGCTCCCTTGACTTGGTGGCTTCTTGATAGCTCATTTATCATTCCAAGTCCCACTCAAATGTTTCTCTTCTGAGGCCATCTCTGATCCTGCATTCCCTCAGCACTTCATTTTTCCTCGATTTATCTCAACCTGCATTATGTTATGTTTGATTGTCTGCATGACCCATTGTCCTTTGGAGTCCTCCTGGCTTAGAGATTCTAATGGTACTGGCTTGAATGCCCACTGATGGGAGGGGTAAACTCGGCCTTCTCCTGATCAGATCCTGGCCATGGGACTGTTGGAAGGTGTTTGAAAAATTCGCCTCTAACACTTTTATGTGTTAATCGTTGTATTGGCCTCTTTGCACCAATTCAGATTTCTTTCGATTGAAGGAGTGAGAATGGGATCCAATGGAGGGGGTTTAAGGTAAATTATTGTGGAGGACTTACTTTTTGACTTAGTTGGTTTGTATTTTGTGAATTTTCAACCACGAGCGAGGTTGTGTGTTTTTGTCATTAGAAAAAAAAAAAGTATTAAACACAATAACATGATTCCCAGTTATGTAGGTGGGATCCAAGTAGGAGTGGCAGAGGAAGTGCTAAGGACAGCTTGTTTTATCTTCTAGCAATATTCTTGTACTATCGAAGACACAAGCAAACCGTTTGTTAGTTAATGCTTGACCATTTCAAATGATTTCAGGTGGTAAGTTTTGAATGACCAGACCTCAAATAAGGTTTTATGATCAGATTCAACGATTACGTAAGCATCCAACACTGTCTAATATATATGTTTAATTTCACATTTGACAGAACTAAACCACACCGAAACGACTTACTCTTAGGATATTAAATATACGCTAGGTGATGTACAACATCCATTTAAGATGGAAGGCAGAGGCCTGCCTGAAATGCTCAGTATTCTCAAAGCATGTATAAAATTGAGCAAAAATCATGAAATCACGAGGGTATACCTTTGCTTAAGCCTCCCATCCCACCCCCTCCCCCACTTAACAAAATGTGCCAAATATCCAGGATCAAAGATCGATGGAAACAAATAGTGATGGTTAGTTTCACTAGGCAAAATTCAGTGTCCAGTTGCTTGAGTGTACAATAGTAAGACAAAACTTACTTGATGTAAAACTTAATTTAGGGCAAAGCAAGACAGAATACAATCTTCTTCGGACATGAAATGCAAACTGAGCATGCTATGTTCGATTTTACAATATATTGACTTTACTTTTTCACGTTAATCTTGTATTTACCCCCTTGCTAATCTTTATTTTAACAGACCGGCTTTTAACACTCTGGGGCTGTTTTGTTCGCTGACGTTAAGCCAGAGTACCTCGGGATATTTTACAAACACATCCATTGAAATTGCTGACTTCTCCAGTTTTGACAATTTACTAAACTGATATAACAGGTAGTTCAATTTAGCCGCTGTGTGGAAGGCAATTGTTTAGCACAGTTTGATATTTAACACTGCGGCTTAACCATAAAAACTACAATGTATGCTAATATGTTCCATTCAGGCCTGTTTCCAACAAAGCCTACAATTTAGCCACTTCGAGTTCCTACAACTGCTGTTTACTAATAATGCTTGATTTCAACAGAAGAAACATTCCTTCAATGCCAACAGCATGGGGAACTCGTATTTTGAGGGAAGGCGATCATTTGGTGAGTCTTTAATCCTTCCGCTAGAAGTTGGATGTAATTTTCACATCTCCCCTGTTTTCTTTCTTCGTATTATGTTGTGTCTTGGATCCTTAACAGAATCCAACCGAGTGGTCACAGTTTATGCAAGGGATGTATTCCTAAAATACCCACAAAACTTGCACAGTTCCCATCTAATTTTCACGGAGGAAAAATGTGAAGTAAGATTTGCTTGACTCTGTGCACAATGAAAGGATGTATTGTTTTATGCAACATTGTTTGAAATGCGACTGCACTGTCTGTCTTTTGCCTTCAGTCACATCTGTGGAATCATTAGATTGTCCGTCTCTGTGTGTGTTCATCCTGCTGAGTTGAGAGTGGGAGCGGAGCCCCTCCCTGAATAGTAGACATGGGACAGCCGCCATAGGAATGACGGCAGATCTGTTTCACCAACATGGCCACGAAGTCATTGGCATTCCTTCCATTGAGAGGTTGATTTGTGTCCCTTCCTCTGGACTCAGGGCTGGTTAAGACTGTTTTGACCAATAGCGTGCAGTGCAAGTGATGTGGTGTGACTTTCGCAGTATAGCAGGTGGAATAATGCCCTCCCCCTGGCCCCTATGGATGTCCACTCCTAATCCCCAGAACCTGTGACTGTGTTACCTTACATGGCAGAATGGACTTGGATTTTGGTAAGAGTCAAGTTAAAGTTCTTGAGATGGGAAGATCATCCGATGGGCCCCGTGTAACCACAAAGGTCCTTATAGGAGGGAGGCAAGGGCGTTAGAGGCAAGGGGAGGTTTGAAGATGAGGCACTGCTAGCTTTGAGGATGGGGGAAGGGGTCACAGGCCAAGGAATGCGGGTGGCCTCTAGAAATTGGAAAAGGTAAAGGAACAAGGTCCCCCTTAGAGCCTCCAGAAGAAAGGTGGTCCTGCCAGCACCTCGGTTTTAGCCTAGGGAAACCCATTTGGGGCTTCTGACCCCCAAACTGTGAAGTAATGAATTTGTATTGTTTGAAAGCACTAAGTTGGTGGTAACTTGTTACAGCAGCAAGAGGAGTCTAATACATAAGGCTGGGAAGGCCTGGTTCTCCTGAAACATCCCCAGCCCTGGTGCTGTCTCCCAGGACATACCACTCTGTGCAACCCGAGCTGCACGGAGAAGAGGGGTGTGGGTATTCTGTCGGTAGCTGCGGGGGGCCAGTCCTTGAGTGATCCCAGGCCCCAGTGTCAGATCGTAAGTGAAGAAAGCTCCATATGGTCCTAGTCTCCAGCCATTCGTGTTCCCCCAGTGGTTTGAGTCTTCCCAGCTGAGTCCCCAGACACAGTGGCTCAGAGACAAGCTATCTCTGTTGTCCTCTACCTAAATTCCTGACCCACAGGCGCCATGAATTTAATAAAATGGCTGGCATTTATACCAGTAAGTTTGGGGTGGCTGGTTGGGGCAGAGGAGGAGGTCAGAATATGGGAACCAAGGAAAAATATCTCAGTTGTTGCCCGAACACCAGTGTGGGTTGGCCCGCGGTCAGAGCTAAATGTTACGTGCTGGTTTTCACTGATGCTTTGATGAGGCTGAAGGAAAAGGAGATGAATTCAAGAAGTCTGAATCCTCCGGTGGTTTGGTGTGGACATTGTGTTCTGGAGACCCCAAATTGATGCAAGGCTTTTTTTTTTTTTTTTTGAAGGAGAGACAGAGCACAAGAGGGGGAGGGGCAGAGAGAGAGGGAGACCCAGAATCCGAAGCAGGCTCGAGGCTCTGAGCTGTCAGCACAGAGCCTGATGCGGGGCTTGAACTCACGAACCGTGAGATCATGACCTGAGCCGAAGTTTGAAGCTCGACCGACTGAGCCACCCAGGTGCCCCAAGGCCTTTTTGTTGAGGCCTTAGGGGGTGGGATACGCAATCACACTGCGTCAGTTAAGATGATCCTAGCAGTAAGCAGCAGACACCCTGGACGCCAGTGGATGAAAATACAAAGATGTTTACCGTTCCTGCACAAGAAGCCAAGAGGGAGCGAAAGCCAAAGAGGGTGGCTTTAGCGGCTTAACAAGATTCTTCTGCTTGGCCATCCTTAGCCTGTTGGTTTGTCCCCAGGCTTGTCTCTGTGTGGCGTTAAGCCCCAAAGCACAAGTTTGGAGGAAAACATGCAGCCATTTTAAACGTATGGCCACTAAGCCCAGGTGGACCCTCGCGTTGCCTGACAGGCCTGCACGATGACTAGCCGTGTGTTTGCCATTCATTCGTTTACGTGGCAAATGGTGACCGAGCTCCTCTGTCAAGTGCTCATTTCTCACTTCCTGTCTCTCTACGCATTTCCAGCATGGCCTTTCTGCCCTCATTCTCAACGATGACCTTGTTTCCTATGCTTTTGAGAGCATTCAAGCGATCAGAAGAGAAGCTCCTTACTACTACATCTTACAGCAGCTGCACCCATAGCACCCAGCCGTGCCTTGGATGCTCCTGGCTGTGTTCTCGTCTGCGGCTGGCCCTCTGCTGGTGCACAGGATCCTAGCCCTGCTCCCCCCGCTCAGGAGCATCGTGTCAGTTCTCTCTTGCATCCCCAGTTTTTCCTTTTCCGCTGGATTACTATTTTCTGTTGTTGTTGTTAATGTTTATTTTTTTTTGAGAGAGAGTGCCAGGGAGGTGCAGAGAGAGGGAGACAGAGAATCCCAAGCAGGCTTCACGCGCGCAGCGCAGAGCCGGATGTGGGTCTCGAACTCCCAAACTGTCAGGTCATGACCTGAGCCGAAGTCGGACACTTAACTGACTGAGCTTCCCAGGCGCCCCTCTGCTGGATTCTTCTTCTCAGGATACAAGCATACTGGACTCTCTCCCACTGTGGTCTCTCTTCATCCTTCTTTAAGCACACCTCCATCCTTCCTTTTGCTTAGGGTGTGTCTTAATGAAAATGAAGACATTTTGTATGATATATTGTGTATATATATATATATATGTATGATATTCATACATATACAAATGTGTATATATTATATACTTGTATACATATCTGGTATCTGTATCAACTTTCTCTTGGTATTTGCACTACATAGCTTTTCTACTTTCTGTATCTTTATATCTTATGTGGGCCTATTGCAAATGGCATGCATACAGCTGGACTGTGTTTTCTATTCAGTCTGACAATCAGACTTTTAGCTGGGAAATTTCCTTCATGTTTAATGCTACCTCTGAGCTATTTGCGTCTACATCTCTTAGGAGGGCTTGTTTCTATGTTGTGTTTTCTTTCCTTTCTTACCTTGTTTTCAGTTAAATCAACCCATCATTTCCCCTTTCCTGGTTCTGAATTTATGCACTCTGTTCATGTTTTTCTAGTGGTTACTCTGGAAGGCTTTAACTGCATTTACCTCCCTCCTGATTATAAATGATTACTGCCATACATTTTATTCCTCTTAAAAAAACCTCACAAGGCATTTTTGCTGTTTTGTACCAATAGTGTTAATTTGGTTCTGTCCACATCTTGGTTACTTTGGTCTTTTTCCTTCTTGCATCTCTGATCTTTCATCTGGGATTACCTTTCTTCCTCCTGCAGAACATTCTTTAGAATTTCTTTTAATGAGTATCTCCTGGTAGCAAACTCTCTCAGTTTTTGTTTGAAAATGATTTTATTTGGCTCCCATTTGCAAAGGATGTTTTCACTGAGACTGTAATTTGAGACTGGCAATCGTTTTCTCTTAATATGGTGAAGACCTCATGCCATTGTCTCTGGCCTCCACTGTTGCAATTGGGGAGACAGCTGCCAGTCTTTGAAGGTAATCTTTGTTTTCTCTCTGGCTGCTTTTAAGATGTTTTCTCGGTCTTAATTTTATGAAGTTTTACTGCACAATTTGTCTGGAGGTGGGTTTCTTTTGTGATTGGGTTTCATTGGGCTTATTGGAATCTGTGGTTGGCATCTGGAAGGCTCTGTGATGGAGAGTAAGAGGTGCACTTGTGATGAGCACTGGGTGATGTAGGGAATTGTTGAATCACTAGATTGTACACCTGAAACTAATATAACATTGATGTGAATTAATTGGAATTAAAATAAATACATAAAACAATTATCACACGTATACACATATACACAAAATATCACTTCTCTCCCACTCTGTCTCTTCTTGTTCTGGGACTCTGAATAAATGTCTGCTGGACCTTATCTCCTCTGTGTCTTAATTTCTCTTTTGTATTTTTTTTTTTTTCTGGTATTGTCTCTCTTTGCAGTATTTTGGGTAATGTCTTTGGACCTTTTCACTAATTCTCTCTTCAACAATGTCTAATCTGTTGTTAAATTTAGCCATTGATCTTTGTGTGTGTGTGTGTGTGTGTGTGTGTGTGTTTTAAATTCTGGAGGTTTTCTTTGGTTATTTTTCAAGTCTTCGATGCCATTTTCAGATTCTGGTTCCTGGCAGATGTTGTCAGGCTTGTGCTTTACTTCTTTAAACAAGGTAAGCATGATTGTTTTATAATTTGCCTTTCATAATTTTCATGTTGCAAATCTTGTCTTATCTGCTTCTGCTGATGTTGTTTCCTAGGGTGCATGGGTATTTTTGCTCATAATTTCTGGCAATTTGTTGAGGCCTAAGGTGAACATGCTCTGCTCCAGAGAGGATTTTTTTTTCTTTTGCTTCTGCCAGGTGCTTTGGGTCTCAGTTAACTACCTCTCACTCTCTGTGCTGTGGCTTGTAGTGGACCGTCCCCCTGATATCTGTCCATTAGCAAAACTAGGACTTTCTGTTAGAAGCGAATGTACTTGTTTGCAATAAACAAAGCTTCTCTGCCCTCTAGCCTTTGTCCTCCGTGGTTTCTCTTTATCCCTTATGTCTCTATCCTTTCCCTTTGCTTTCCAGGTGACTTTTCCCCCTCCTCTTAAGCCAGGACTCCTCACCATAGCTGTCATTTCTAGGATGTTAATTGTGCTTCTGGATATTTCGCAGGCAGTTTCAGGTTCTCAGTTGGTGTTGCCTTTTTCCTCATTTCTCCCTTAGCTCAGTCATATCAACTTTGATCCAACAGCTTTGATCTCTTTGTTTTTCTTTTCCATACAGGTGACATTCTTTTTAAGTTTCCTTCAGAGAACAGAATTATTTGAATTCTTCCTTGCATTTTTTTCTTTTTATTGTTGAAGAGTCACTATTTGTTGTCTACTTGTATTCTTTCTTTCTTTCTTTCTTTCTTTCTTTCTTTCTTTCTTTCTTTCACCAAGGATGGTTTGAACCCAGGACTATTATTTGGTAAAAAAAAAAAAAAAAAAAAAAAGAATTAGAAAAGTTTTCTTGATTCCTTTACTTCTTTATCTGGCTACCCTTGAACCCTCTCCTTTGTGGAAGAGAGTCTGTACTTCTGTTAAGCCCTCCTAGAAGATGGGCCATGGGCTGAGACTTTTGGTAGGGTTGCTATCAGCAGGAAATTTTCTTTTTTTTTTCTAATTAAAAATGAAGCTGGGGTGACTAGATGGCTCAGTCGGTTAAGCATTTGACTCTTGGTTTTGGCTCAGGTCCTTATCTCATGGTTTGTCAGTTTGAGCCCTGCATCATGCTCTGCACTGCTGGTGGGGAACCTGCTTGGGATTTTCTCCCCCTCTATCTTTGCCCCCCAACTGCTCTCTAAATAAATAGATAGATAGATAGATAGATAGATAGATAGATAAATAAATCTATCTCTCTTAAACAAAAAAAAAAAAAGAAGCCAAACAAAACTTTCAGGAGCCACTCAGCTGCTCAGAGCGATGTGGATCTGGTGTCCTCGTGAGCCCTTCTAGCTTTGGTGTCCCATCCCATCCTGCATGGGTGTGCGCCAGCCACTTAGGAATGCAGAATTTATTCCAAGGGTTGGCTTAGGTGAGACTGTCTTTTTTCAGCTGCTCCTTTGTTTGCTGTTGCTGTTCTGCTAAGACTGTTACTCTTTGGTGGTTATTCTCTTTTACCTTTCTTGCCTTCTCATTAAGATTAGGGGGAGGGGTGGAGATATCCACCAGCAATCTCTCTCTCTCTCTCTCTCTCTCTCTCTCTCTCTCTCTCTCTCTCTCTCTCATTCTGACTATACTTAAGGAAAAGGATAACAAAGTATGCATCACGTTTTGAACTGTGGTGCATGTTCTCTATAACATTGGCTCTTGTCAGTTAAAGCAGATTTATGCGCATTATTGATATGTCGATCTTGCTTTTGGTGAGTTATGGTTATGTTGTTTTAAGAAATTTAATTTTTTTAAATGTTTATTTATTTTTGAGAGGCAGAGAAAGACAGAGCATGAGCAGCGGAGGGGCAGAGAGAAAGAGGGAGACAGAGAATCTGAAGCAGGCACCAGGCTCTGAGCTGTCCGCACAGAGCCCGAGATGGGGCTCAAACCCACGAACTGTGAGATCATGGCCTGAGTCGAAGTCAGATGCTTACCCAACTCAGCCACCCAGGCACCCCAAGAAATTTTAGATTGGGTTTAAAATGCATAATAGGTATCAGTGAAAACTTGCTAATGGTTATTACTTTTTCCTTCTTCGAAGAACCATGTATGCTGGTCTTTTGCTTTGTTGCCATTTAATTTGGTCTAACCAACATTTATTGAGCATCAGTTTTAAACTAGGCAGAGCCCTGACAATACCAAACGGTTTCTCTCTGTCTTCTAGCTTGTCAAGACTTGTTTGTATCTTAACTATTTCTTTTCTAAATTGGCAAATTTTAGTGATGCACTTCTAATTCTCTCACCCGTTCTGTCAGCAAGTAATTAATGGAAATGTTAAATAGTACTGGGCCAGAACTGATCCTTGTGGAGCTACATTTATTAAACCCCCAAACTGACATTTACACTGGCCTGTTAATCAATGTTGCATTTACTGGATACATAAATGACAGTTTCCCAGGCTCGTGATGGGCAGGTCATGTGAGATGAAACCTGCGTTAAACAAATGCCTCTCCTTGAAGGACGAGAATCCTCAGATTTATTCTCAAAACCATGTTGATTTTTCTCCTGGCCATAGCTGTTAATTAGAAGAAGGTAGGGTTGGCTTTCATGTTTTCCAGAGACTTCAAGTGATGCAGTAGGCAAAGGACTTCGTTCCATCCATGCCTTTCACTGCTTTGTTTGCAAGACAGAAGAAAGGCAAAGTGTAAGAAGAATCTTGTTATCTTCCAGTTCCCTTTTTGTATTTCCATCCCTGCAACTTTTGAAGTAGTTGTCACTCAAATAGATTCTGACCTTCGCAGCCCCTTTGACATGGCCCCAGTTTCAATGCTGTATGTTTGTTGTTAATTAAAAGCAGGCAAACCAGGAAAGCCTGGGAAACGCCACCATAAAGAAATCCACTTTGAAAGTGGCATATCCTTCTATGTACATATAGGGGTACTTACCAGTGGGGTCAGTATACTCCCACCCCCACACCCTTTCATGCTCGGCTCATTTTCAAGAAGGAAGCATTTCTTTATTTTGAATGACTCATGTCAGAAATACTTGCCTGTCCCTCCTGTTACATTATAGGCAGCAGACCCTTTGCAGCAGTTTTTCTGGGGCAGCCTCGTAAGAGCCCACCTGCACCTTGAGAATCACCCAGGCCTCTCTCTTGTGGGGCAGTGGATCCCAGGAGTGCTTCTGACTCGGCTTCCCTCAGACTCAGCCATGCGCCCATATCCCCCTGCATCTGTGGGCACACCTCGCCCTGGTGTGATCTCAAGTTCTCTGCTCTTTGGCTGGGACACGAGTTTCTTGGGGAATATTTGCTCAGCAGGACTTCTGCTCCAGTGGAACTGTCCCCCGGGGTTGTCTTTCAAGGCATTTATCCAAGAAGAAAAAATGTGAGTATTTGCTCTTCCCCCCCCCGCCCCCATCCCTGCCCCCTGGGGTGCACCTGTGTGTTAGGGTCAGTGAGCCTTTGTTGTACAAAATCAAAGAGCTCATGCCCGTGCACCTCAATGGCTTTCATTCACAGCACCCCTATTTTTATTAAAATTTTTAAAAATGGTTTTATTTATTTTTTTTGAGAGAGAGAGAGCAAGCGGGAGAGGGGCAGGGAGAGGAGACACAGAATCTGAAGCAGGTTCCAGGCTCTGAGCTGTCAGCACAGAGCCCAGCGCGGGGCTCAACACTCACGAACTGCGAGATCATGACCTGAGTCGAAGTCAGACGTTTAACCAACTGAGCCACCTTGGCGCCCCATTTTTTTCAATTTTATTTTTTTAATGTTCATTTTTGAGAGAGAGAGAGAGAGAGAGAGAGAGAGAGAGAGAGAGAGAGAGAGAGACAGCACAAGTGGGGAAAAATTCACCAAGTTTACATGTGCAATGTAATGACTTAAGAGCTGTGCAGCTATTATCGTAAGCAGTTGTAGAATATTTCCATCCCCCAGAAGGATCTATTGTGTCCCCAGCCCCAGGCAACCAGTAATCTACTTTCTGTCCCTACAGAGCTGCATTTTCTTGGCATTCATCTAAATGAAATCACACGATATGTGACCTTTTGCATCTGGCTCCTTTTGCCTAGCATAATGTGGATGAAATCCATCCATGTGGTATCTGTCGTTGGTTCCTGTTTATTGCTGAAGAGTATTCCAGGGTGTGAATAGCCCATATTTTGTTAATCCATTCGCACATTGATGGACATTTGGGCTGTGTCCACCTTTTGGCTGTTATGAATAACGTTGCTGTGGATGTCACGTACAAGTCTTTATGTGGAAAAACGTTTTCCTTTCTCTCGAGTAGATACTTAGGAGGGGGGATTGCAGGGTCATGTGATAAAGTTATTTTTAACTTTTTAAACAATTGTCCAATTGTTTTCCCCATTTGTTTTTAAAAAAAAATTTTTTTTAACGTTTATTTATTTTTGAGACAGAGAGAGACAGAGCATGAACAGGGGAGGGTCAGAGAGAGAGGGAGACACAGAATCTGAAACAGGCTCCAGGCTCTGAGCAGTCAGCACAGAGCCTGACACGGGGCTCGAACTCATGGACCGCGAGATCATGACCTGAGCCGAAGTCGGATGCTTAACCGACTGAGCCACCCAGGCGCCCCTGTTTTCCCCATTTGTATTCATTTGGTTTCCTCGGACACTTTCCCCAGGTGGTTGCTGCATTTTATGTTACTGTCAGTGGTATTTGAGAGTTCCTGTTTCTCCGCATCCTCGCCAATACGTTCCCTTGTTTGTTAAAGGCTGGCTTGGAGCAGACACATTCTGAAGGCTGCACCACTGTGTCTGTTCCTTTGCTAGGCATCGTGCCTTTGCTGGCCCAAAGGTCCATTCACTCAGGTGGTTTTGCTCCCGGATGCAAGGCTAAAATGGCTATAGAAATATCATTTCCTGACACTCGTATTCCTGCTTTCGTAACTAGTAGTGGATTTTTAAAAGTTTTTCTTTACAGTAGATATTTTTTTCCTATAAAGAAGGAGAGAGTGCCCCATTCCCCCCCAGATGTATATAGTACATTTGGCAATACAGTGCAGGGAGGTAGGGAGGAGATAATTGTGTCAAATTGTCTGTAGAAGATAGTGTTACTGTCAATATGCAGAGATTGCTGAGCCGTGGAAACATGTGCTGACATTTCCTATTAGGCCAGGTGGGACCTGACTTTCGTGCATCAGAAGGGCCTAAAAAAATTAAAAAAAAAGAAAGGAAAAGAGAGTGAGGCAGTTGGAAGAGAGAATGAGATAGTAAGAGGCCTGAGGGAGAAGCATGCAGTTTGGCCTTTATTACCCAGATCCTGTGACTGGCTGTGTGTCTTCGGGAAGGAATTAAGCCTCCTTGAATCTGAGTTTCCTCCTCGGGAACTTGAGGATAACTGTGTCAGCCTGGTGGGTGCCAAAGGCCTGGAGCCAGGGTGCGGAGTGCCTCACACAGAGCCTGGCACTCAGAAGGCGGGGATAATGGAGAAGGACAAGGAGGGGGCCGCGAAAGCTGGTTCTGGGTCAGGGTGAATGCTACGGAGGGTAGACCAGTCATTGTCAAACTTTTATCTGCCTGAGAATCACTTGGAGACCTGGCTGTATATACTCCCCACATTTATGATCCAGGAGGTCGGGGTGGGGCTGGAGAATGTGCATTTCTAACAAGTTCCCAGTGCTGCTGCTGCTGCTGCTGGTGCAGGTGCACTAAGAGCCACAGGTGTGGGAGGGAGGAACTGCTGAGGAGCCAGGGCACAGAAGCAAGGGTCCCATACTTCTAAGATTTTGTGAGGGTTCCCCCCACCCACCATGGCTGTGTATCTTTTGTTTATTGCTTTATTCTGGGTAACCGGAAGAGTGCCTGGCACAGAGTAGGTGCTCAATAAATAGCTGTTGAATGAAGGAATAAAAGCTGAGACTTACGTATATTTGTTTGCTAGGGCTGCCATAGCAAAGTGTCACAGACTGGGTGGCATGAACCACAAATGTATTTTCCTACAGCTCTGGAGGCTGGAGGTCTAAGGTCAAGGTGCAGGTAAGTTTGGTCTCCTGAGGCCTCTCTCCTTAGCTTGCAGACAGCCACCTCCTCACTGTGTCCTCATGCGGCCTTTCCTCTGTGCATGCGTATCCCTGGTATCTCTTCTCTTCCTTTCTCTTTCCTCCTTCTCCTCTTCTCCTCTTCTCCCCTTCTCCCTCTCGTTCCTCTTCCTCCACCAGTCCTATTAGATGAGGGTCCCATTCCCTATGATTTCAATTTAACCTTAGTTATCTCTTTCAAGGCCCTGTCTCCAAATACAGTCACATTAGGGGTTAGGACTTCAACAAATGAGTTTTGGTAGGGACACAATTTAGTCCATAATACCACTGTGGTGAGCCCGACTGCTGACCGGGGTTGGGGGTGGGGGGTGGTCATATTTCTCAGCTTGGGCTTGCAAAAAGGTTTGAGGACCCCCAAATCTAGTAGATTCCTTTGTGTGTTACTGAAAGGCTGAGTTAAGACACAGACTTGGGTCTTAATGGAAAAACAAAGGGAATCAAAACACTGACAGTTTTGAGAAGGAATTGTTTGTTTCTTTTATTCTAGAACCATCCCTATTGACGGTATGATGAGTTGTTTTTTCTCCCCCTTGACTTCATGGTGTGAAACCGCATGGGATTATTTCTCAGTTACGTGTCGCTCATAACCCCAAGTCTTCCCATGCTTCTAAAATTTGACTAGAGCCAGAGTACCCGTGTGAGGTATACTGTCCCGAGTGGGGTCAAGGAAAGCCACATTGCTGTTGTCCCGATTGTCCCAATTGCACAATGGGACAGACACAGCAGGGAGTCCCTCTCTTTTGCCTCTGGTGATGAAAGGAATTATGGAATTTGTCACTGATGCTTTGAGTCGTGCAGCATCTAGTAACTCCCCCCACCACGCAGCGTCTGTGCATTGTAGGATCTCAATGAATACGTGACCCCAGAGACCTGTATTTTATTTGCAAATGTTATGATTAATGGGTTTGATAACATAGGTGTTTCCTGAACAGCCTGGTCTCCATCCCCTGTTCATGCTCAGGCGGGAGCATTGTCAGCCTGGGAGCTGCCGGAGAGATCTGCTCACCTCCTTGCCTACACCTGCTTCCTCCCCCTGCTGGCAGGCCAGGACCACCTGAGGCTGAGAGGGGAAGGAAGGAAGGCTGCTGGGAGACAGGGGAATGTGGAGGTCACCTCCCTCTCCTGGAGTGGCTGTGTTCCCTCATCTGGCGGTAGCGGGAGGTGGCAACTCACACAGAGGAAGAGCCAGCTACAGCGGCGGCATTGTGGACTTGCAGGAGCCCTGGAAGGCGCTCATTCCCATCCTGTCCTTGCCAGGTCCTGTCCTGAGCCCCCTGGCTGATTTTTGTGTTCTCTCCCTCTCTCCTCTCTCTTCCCATTCAGCCTAGTTCAAAGCACTCCGTGCGCCCAGCTCCTCCTTCGCATTACTCAGATCACCCAGTCCCTTTCTCCTATAGTTGTAAACAGGTGGGCTGTGAGCCCTCCCAGGGGTTGGAAGCCAGAAACTTTGGAGATACGCCGAGCATCGTGGTCGTATTGGTTTGCCGGAGCTGCCGTAACAAAGTGCCACAAGCTGGGTGGTGTAGCTTAGAACAAGAGTTTCTTGTCTCTCAGTTCTGGAGGTCAGAAGTCCAAAATCAAAGGGTTAGCAGGGCCACACTCCCTCCAAAGGTACTCAGGAAGGATCAGTTCCAGGCCTGCCTCCTACATCTGGCAGTTCCCTGGCTTGTGGCAACATAGCTCCTGTCTTCACGTGGCGTTCTCCCTGTGCGCATGTCTGTGTTCCCCTTGGGAACATGGGAACATGTCCCAAAGTTCCTCTTTATGGAAGGACACCAGTCGTATTGGATTAGGGGCCCACTCTGTGCCAGTATAATCTCATCTTAATTTAACTAATTACATCTTCAATGGCCCTCTGTCCATAACAGTAGCTTTGAATTACTATGAGAAATAACTTTAGAGATAGTCTGACTTGGGGTTTCTAAGATAAATAAACACTGTACCACATATCTTGATAACATGCTTGCTTTTAAGATAGCAAGAGGTGGAGGTGACATCTTTTTTAAAATGAGGAAGCAAAGAAAGGGGACAGTAACATGCACAGGTGTGAATTCTTGGAAGCAGAGAGAGAACAAACCGGCGGCTTAGTGGGCCTTCAGCTACCTGTTTTGGGGTCGCATTCTGGAACAAGCAAGACCAGCAAAGCAGGCTGAGAGTTGGGATTTCTGAGCTGGGTTTGTGGCATCGGATGGCTCCACTTAAGCCAATGACTTGCCCTCTCTGGGCTATAGGTTGCTCCATCTCGGGAGGGAGAACAATGGAGCCTTGGAGAGGAGCGGCGGGAATGAATGAATTATGCTACAGACGTGTTTAGGTGATCGTCAGATGAAAGGTGTTCTTTCAGTTACCACCTGGTCTGGACATGAAAAATGACCTTCCCTTTCCTTTTCCTTTTCTCTCCATGGGTCGTAGCTGCGATTGCAGGGACAGAGGTGAGCACTGTTGCCATGGAGGTGAGCATGGTTGACCTAGAAGGCAGATCAAAGAGAAAATCAATCAGGTGGACGAGTTCACTGATCTTGACATAAAATCCCAAGCGTGGCACACGCTGTTCAGGTTCCAGCATGAGGAACGTTCGCCCTCCCGTGAGGGCTGGCCAGGTATGCCTCCCCTGCTCAACTGCTCTGTGTGCCCTTTGCCACTCTGTACGCCTGCAGTAGGACCCTTGATGTCTGAACACGGCCTTGTGGGTTCATCAACTCCCAACGGGTATGTTCTTCAGAAGCATGATTCTCACTGGACAGTTGTCGTCACAGAGTCTCTTTATGTGCTCCCTAGCAAGATGCACAGCACCAGGCTCCTGGTCCACGTGGTCACTGCTTAGAGGATCTCGGCCTTCAATTTCGACTCCTTTGGTCTAAAGACGCGTTCTCTGAAAACAAGCACCGGCTATATGCTTTCCTTTGGAGCAATAGCCAGAAGCAGAATTCACTTCTACTGTGCTCAGATGGATGCATTGTAACTAAGACCAGCTGAAGGAATGATGAGAATTCTTTAAATTGATTTTCCTTACTTCCAAGAAAATATAGTGCTTTGAATCACTCACCAAGCGTGTGGTGCGAGTCACAGAAGACTTCAAGGACCAGATGACCAGGTTGACTCATGCAGTCAATATTGGCCTATGGCCTGGTATGTGCTACCATAGAGGCTGACCTAGAAATATTGCGGTGGGCATCCTTGTGCTTGGGGAGTTATTTGGGTGGAATTCATTTCTGTTTATCCACTTGTCTCAGGGAGATTTTCAGGCAGGAGGCTGACTTAGGAATGTTCTCTGGATCGACACCAGTGGGGGCATGAGGGACGCAGGACTGGGTAGAGGGGGAATCTGAGCTGTGACACAGTCACAACGAAGGCTTCAGCTGGTCCCACGGGAAGCTTGGGAGCTGGGATGGCCTCTCAGAATTGAGACAAGGGGACGAAACCTTTGTATTCCTGTATCTGGCAGTCAGTGGACACAAGGACTGCCCCGAGGAAAGAGGTGGAGGCAGCCCTTCCTGTCCAGAGAACTTCCCAGCTGAGAGCAACAGCAGTGATGGGAATGAGGGCCTCAATGCTGAGGGGCAGGCTGTGTGGAGATAATGACTGTGGCAGAGCGTCCACTGCCCCCTCAATACATTAATGCTGAGCATCTAGTACCGAAGCTATGGTAAATAACACAGGCATGGCCTCTGCTCTCACAGAGCCCTCTGTTCCATACAAGGCCAACAAGTGAATAGGCAATTACAACATGGGGTTTACGGTCCTATGGGATTACATGGGTTGGGGGAGCCAGGAAGGCTGCCTGGAGGAAATTACATCTCAGCTGAAATCTGAACAATAAGGAGCTGGTTATGTGAAGAGGGGTGTGGGGAAAGTATTCCAAGCAGAAAACGTGCAGGACATCCCAAGGGCCAGAGGGGGAGAGCATCACATCTTTGACGAATGAACAAAGTTCAGAATGGCCGGAGGATACACAGTATGTGCGGGCATGGGGTGGGCTGGAGACATCGTTATAGCTGGAGGGGTGAGCTGGGGCCAGGTGTGACAGTGCCCTGAAATCATCAAGGGAGACGAGCTGGCTTAGTGGGAGTTTAGAATAGGAAGGGAAGAGGAGAAAAGAGAAGGGAAGAGACCCCAGCGCTTATGGGATGGGCTATAGATAACAGCAGGTGGTAGCAAATGAAGAGTCAGGAATAGGAGGAAATCCCAAAGACTTTTACTCCTCCTTCTAGTTCAGAATCCTGTCATTATGTTTATGTTTGCCTGAGCCTGTGGGAATCTCACACAACAAACAGGCATCATCCTTTCTTTGCTCTTCCACCGGACTTTCCTCCAATCCTCCCATCCCCATCCCTTACTGTAGCTATGTTCAGTCCTCTTCTTGCCCAGGGCAGTCCTCTGTCCCCTTCTGAAGCTGCTACTCTAGGCTCCTCTTGCCTTTGATGCCCACTTCCCTGAAGATACTCATCTTTGGTCTGTCCCCACACCTCAGATGCCCTCATTCCTGTGCTCATAATCTAGTTTCCATCCCCTTCTGTGGAAATTCCTTCAAGTGGCGTGGATGACCGTTTTCAGAGACCTTCTCTGTTGTTATCTTCTAGACTCGCTATAGCATTTGGTTCTGGCGCCCCCCCCCCCCTTTTCTCTCGGAGTGTTCTTTTTCGAGCTTCCTGAAACTGGGGCCTCTTGATTCTCTTCATGATTCCCCCACTTTTGCCTCCTGTGCTTCCTACTCCTACTTCTCTAGAAGTAGGAGGTCCTGTGATTTATCCCTCTTCCTTCTCTCTTTTCTAGCAATTCTGTGTACTCCCATGTGGACATCGCCCGCTCCCCAACACCAGATTGGCATTTCCAAGGCATGCTGATTTGTCTACCTGGTTGTCTCCTCAGAGCTACAGACTCCAAGCTCTATTTTCCTTTATCCTGCATCCATACCGATGCTTCTTCCTACCTTCTGATTTTCGTGAACTACATTCTTCCTATTCATCCTTGTTGGAAACTTGAAGCTTTGACAAATCCTTCTTTTTCTTCTCCCTCTGAACCCCAACCCTGCCCCATAGGCTGTCAGTTACCAAGTATTATCAGACTCTTCCTTTGCATTCTGGCCGCCTTTTCAATATTGGTTGATAAGTCATTTAACTTTTAAGCCCTAATTGCCTTATCTATGAATTGGGGACAGTAGTTAACTGGATTATCTCATGAGGTTCTTATATTTATAATATATGATGTTTGATAAAAGTAGATAGTGCTTTAAGCCTCTATTATCTAGACTAGTGCATTAGCCTCATAATTGGTTTCCCCAACTTCAGTCACATTCTCTGCTTCCAGTCCATCCTGCACAACATTGTGTAATCTATGGAAATGATCTTTCTGTGGAGAACTTCTGATCATGTCACTCCTATGCTCCCAAACTTTCACTGGCGTCCTACTACCTAATAAAATACAAGTTCCCTTCACAGGCATTCAAGACTACATGGCATATGGCGCTGTGTTAGACATACTTTAACACAGTCCCCCAATGACCTTCACTTTCTCTTATTCCTTGTGTGTGGGCTAGACCTAGTGACTCGCTTCCAATGAATAGAATAGGGAAAAAGTGATGGGATATCACTTCTTTTATTAGGTTACAAAGGACTGTAGCTTCTGTTTTGCCAGCCAACACTCTCTCTCCCTTTCCCTCTCTCTTGTGGCCTTTGATGAAGCTAGCTGTCATGCTGGAGAAGCCCACATGGCAAGGAACTGAGTATGGTCTCTGGCCAGTATCCAGCAGGGAACTGAGTCCTTCAGTCCAACAGCCCATGAGGAAGTGAGTACTGCCAACAGCCTGTGAGTGCCGACAACCAATGGATGATCTTCCAAGAAGTTCCTGCCCCAGTTGGACTTTGAGATGACTGTGGCCCAGCAGATACCTCAATTGCAGCTTGTGAGAGACCCAGGGCCAAGACCTTGGTTGTAGCCTGTGAGAGAAGCTGGTAAAGAAGACCCGCTTAAATCTTGCCTGGATTCCTGACCCACAGAAACTGTGACATAATAAATGTGTGTTGTCATAAGCCTCTCAGCTTTGGGGATAATGTTCTATTCAGCAATTGATAACTAATACACACACCAATATCATTATCGCTTACTAAGGCCTCATACTTCTTTGCAACTAAATTCCACGGTCTTTCCAGACCACACTGCTCTCTTGCCTCCCTTATTTTTCTGTGGTCTCTACTTTCCTTAAAACACTTTCTTCTGTCTTCTTGATGTGGAAAAGTCTTGTTCATCTTTTTGCCTTGAGCACTGAGCACTTAGACACTTGCATATAATAATGTTTCAATAAATGTACATTTGAATTATTGAAAAGGATTTCTAAAATAATAATACTTATTTGGAGGAACTTACTTAGAGACAGTGTTTAAGATACTTAAAAATTAAAAATATTTAATTCAATAAATATTTACTTAGGATCTGCCTGGGTCAGATCCTATGGATGTGATGTCAAGAACCAGAATGTTCGGTTTGGAACATGGAATTCTCCTTTCACACACGTTCAACCCTTCACCCGGTTAATTCCTGTTTATCTTTCAGAGCTTATCTGTTAAGTGCCATCCCTTCAAGGCAGCTTTCCCTGACTCTCAAAATAGATCAGGTCCACCTGTTATATGCATTCACTGATGCCTGTACTTTTCTTTTGAGACGTGCCCCATCATTGTAATTAAATAATGAATTGTGTGAGCAGTGGTTAAATGCACATTAATCCCACTAGACTGTGAGCTCCAGGAGGCCAAAGACCCTTCCTGTCCTTGGTCACCCTTGAATCCTTCCAACTGGTCCAGTGCTTTGTCTCTAATAGGAGACCAGTACATATCTGTTGAATCAGTGTAGACCTGTTTTTGTCCCTAGTAGTCCCTGGACCCCAGGAGAACATATTCTAGGTGGGGCAGCTGCAATGGCAATCCAGGATGATGGCAAGGGCCATGACACAGATCTCGGTACGGGGTGAACTGCAAATATAGCAGAGGGGATGTGGGAAAGACATCACAGACAAAATGGTAAAGTGAGCTGGGTTTTGAAGGATAATAATAGTTTGGAAGGTAGGGGAGCAGTGAACTTGGTGAGATTTAGGGTTTCTTGCATGAGAACCAAGGCAAGAAGAATCACGGTGAATTAGAGCAGAACTTCCCAATGGGGTGGGGTGCTGTGGTATCCTGGGGTTCCCTGAATAGGTACACGTTTGCTAATTTGTTGATATTTGTCTATTTAACTGGTATATCCTCAAATACAATCATTTTCTGTGTATGCCTTGATAAGAAAAAGTCTGGGAGGCATTGGATGAGCTCCATATGGAACAGGACAGGTGTGATGGGATTCGGCGAAGATGAGTCAGGGAGAAGGGCTGTGACTAGGCTGTAAAGGGCCTCAAAGCTCTGCTTATGGAGTTTGGGTTCTGCCCTGTAGGACGTGGCAAGTCATTTGTGGTTGGACTACTTTGTATACATTTTTTGATTGATTTCAAACTAACGTGGTCCAAACGAATAACTTTTATAAGTTCTACCTCCAATTTTTTCAAAGGCACAACACAGAACGTCCTGTGGTGTGGCAGTTTTCACTGTGGTGCTGTGACACATTGGTGCCTTGGATCAGTTGTGAGTACATTATAAGCAATTTACTACAGTTAGTAAAATATTGATGCTTTCAGATTACTAATTTTTTTTTTAACGACTCTTTTTTCAAGAGCAGTTTGAGGTTCACAACAAAATTGAGAGAAAGGTACAGAGATTTCCCATATATACCCTGCTCCCATTATCAATATCATCCACCAGAACGGTAGGTTTGTTACCAAGGATGAACCTACCCTGACATATTATAATCGCCCAAACTACAATAGTCGACTTTAGGTTTCACTCTTGGTGTTGTACATTCTGTGGGTTTGGACAGATATACGGTCATTATATTGTCACATAGAGTATTGTCACTGCCCCGAAAATCCTCTGTGCTCTGCCTCTTCATCTCCCCTCCCTTCACTCCTCCTGACCGTTGATCTTCTCACCGTCTCCATAGTTTTGCCTTTTCTGGAATGTTGGAAGCATACAGTGTACAACCTTTATAGATTGGCTTCTTTCACTTGGTAATATGTATTTAATGTTCCTCTATGTCTTTTTGTAACTTTTTAAAATTTCATTTCTTTTTAATACTGTAGAGCATTCCATTGTCTGGATGTCCCACAGTTTACCCATTTACTTGCTGAGGACATTTCGATTACTTCCAAGTTTTGACAGTTATGAATAAAGCTTCTATAAGCATCTGTATGCAGGTTTTTGTAGGACACACCCTAGTTTTTTTTATCTTTTTAAAATTTTTTAATGTTTATTCATTTTTGAGAGACAGAGACAGAGCGCAAGTGGGGGAGGGACAGAGAGAGAGGGAGATAGAATCCGAAGCAGGCTCCAGGCTCTGAGCAGTCAGCACAAAGCATGATGTGGGACTCAAACCCACGAACCGTGAGATCATGACCTGAGCCAAAGTTGGACGCTTAACCAACTGAGCTACCCGGGCACCCCCAAAACTCACTAGTTTTTTAAAATAAAGTAAGTTGAATATTTTTTCCTAGATCAAATCTGTATTTGTTTCCTAAGATTGCTGTTGTAAAGTACCACAAACTGGGTGGCCTAAAACAACAGAAATTTATTGTTTCCTTGTTCTAGAGGCTAAAAGTCCAAAATCAAGGTGTCCTGAGGGCCATGTTCCCTCTAAAATCTGTAGAAGAGGACCCTTCCTTGGCCTTTCCAGCTTCTGGTAGCTCCAGATGTTACTTGGCTTCTAGCAGCACTGCTCCAGTGTTCGCCCAGTACTCCCTCTGTACATGTCTGTGTGCCTACGTCCAAATGTCTCCTTTTTATAAAGATGTCAGCCATATTGGATCAGGCTCTACCCTGATGACCTCTTCTCAACTACGACTACATTCCCAAAGACTTTACTTCCAAATAAGGTCACATTATGAGGTACCAGAGGTTAGGACCTCACCATATCTTTTTGGAGGGGTATGGGAACAACAATCCATAACAGTAATCCATCATTTTCACTCATGGGCACTTTAATATTCTTTCTTGGGTCAGATTTAATTGGTGGAGTTTTGCATTTAACTTATAGTCATACTATGTCAGAATCTGAATACGTTCATGGCATTGCCATGCTTGTGAATTTGAATCTATCAGACAGGAAAAAATGTACGACAACCACTGTCACTTGACTTTTGTTTCTCAAAGACTTTGTTTCTTTTTCATCCTTCAGGAACTGGTCTTTTAAAACTAGGCCACATTAATGCATTGGGTATCAACTGAGAGTGATTTTGCCCCCCTCCCCTGCCCCGGGAACATTTGGCAATGTTTGGAGATGTTTTTGGTTGTGACAGCTGAGGTGGTGATGACAGGGTACTCCTGGCATCTTGATGGTATGTGCCCGGGGTACTGTTATATAAACATCTTGCAGCGCTCAGGACAGGCCCCCACAATGAAGAGTGTCTGGCTCAGAATATCAACTGTGCTGTTGTTGAGAAATCCTGCAACATTGGGTTTTGTGTGCTTCAGTGTCCAGGGTGGTAGTAATAAAATGCTTGGTTTGAGTTAGGTCGGACTCGAGTTCGTCTTTGTCTTAGAAGATTTTCAAAGTTGTCTTTCTAAGAGGCCTTTATATTCTTCATACCTGTGCCACTCTGGTTAGTGTGATGAGGTAAGTTTGAATATAGACTCATCAGTATCCCTAATGCCTTTGAAACATGAGTAAGAATTCCAGTATCCCATTTGGTCCTCCCTTATAGACCAGAGTAGATGCGTAACTTACATGGACTCAGTGTCTAGTAAAGCCCCAGGGGGCACTTAGTAAGTACAATTTTCACAAATGACAAGTGTTTGGTGAGATGAACATTAAAATCAGAATTTGATTTGCTTTAAAAAAAATTTTTTTTTTAACATTTATTTACTATTGAGAGACAGAGAAACACAGAGCATGAGCAGGGACGGGGCAGAGAGAGAGGGAAACACAGAATCTAAAGCAGGCTCCAGGCTCTGAGCTGTCAGCACAGAGCCTGATGCGGGGCTCGAACTCACAAGCTGCGAGATCATGACCTGAGCTGAAGTCAGACGCTTAACCGACTGAGCCACCCAGGCGCCCCAGAATTTGATTTGTTGAATGACTTGGTATGAAATTTCCTTTCCTCAATTTAGAAAAGGCACTAGGTAATAATTATTCTCATATATTGTCAATTATTTGCAAACATTCATTTGGATCATTGGACCCAGGGAAGCTGAGCCCTTTTGGCCAAGAGCAGCCCTGAATAAGGCCTGGGCTTGAGGTTTGGTTGGTTCTGGAGAACTGGGCCCTGGTTCCTTCTCTTTTTTTTTTGCATGGCTTCTCATTTTGGCCCTCAGTGTCTGTGGGTAAATATCTACTGTCTTTATTCTTTTGGATTGAAGTTTATTTTCCATATTCCTGGCTTAAATGAATCTCTTGATGCCTTTTTACTTATAACCCCAATACACTGCTTGGATGAATCACTACTCATCCCCTTTTTGATGGGATTCTTGATCTCTTATCCCAAGGGACTCGTAAACTAATTCTTGGCTTCTGGTGCTTCTCATTCTAGCTGATCATTGCTGGGAAGATTTGCTGTCTATCCATTGTCTTCTTTTTGAGTCATGCAAGGCACGTGACAACATTTCATTCTATAGAGGCTGATTAATTAAAGCCCATGAGGTCATTTGTCATATGTCTTTAGGGCCTCAGAAAAAGGAACAGTATCACTAATTGGGCTTAAGAAAGAAGGGAGAAGAATATTAAAATTTCAAGATAAAGATTTTATTGGATAATCCTGCTGTTTTCATTATTTTTATTGATAATAATCATAAAGCCTCCTTAATTACCAATTATGAAGTATCCTATCCTTGGGAACAGGGAACGTTTTCATCTTTCCTCTTGGGTCAGTTATTGCCGTAATGCTGTGTAACAACAACAACAAAATCCCACAAAATCTCAGTGGCATACAGCTATAAGCATCTGCTTCTCATTCGTGCATCTGCAAGTCAGTTTGGTGAAGGTTTACTGATCTGGGCTGGTTGCAGGTTTCCTGAGGTCCACTACGCAGATCTTTCACTTTTCCTATATCAGTGGCATGCTTGTACTTAAGACATGCTCTGTTCACGGTGACGGCAGAAATACAAGATACAGACTCCATTGGCCAAAAGAAGTGATGTGACAAAGCTCCCCAT
Source organism: Lynx canadensis (assembly GCF_007474595.2). Lineage (NCBI taxonomy): Eukaryota > Metazoa > Chordata > Mammalia > Carnivora > Felidae > Lynx > Lynx canadensis. The sequence continues at coordinate 32,400,035 of NC_044310.1, read as the reverse complement.
TGCAGTAGATGTCCTGGTTACCATTGTTATGGAAAAGGTTTCCCTGAAACTTAGTGGCTTAACACAGCAACAGTTATTTCATGGTCTCTCACGGTTTCTCTGGGTCAGGTCTTCAGGAAGGGCTTAGCTGGGTAGTAGTAGCTGGGTAGTCCTGCCTCAGGGTCTCTTGTGAAGTTCTGGCATAGCAGGAGCTGACCAATGTTTCCAGACTTCTCTACGGTTCCCTCACTTCTCCAGTGTGGGCGAGTTTGGGCTTTCACTCAGCATGGTGGCTCTAGCGTTGTCGGACCATATGCAAGGCGGTTTAGAACTCTGGTATAGTTTCAGAGAACCAAATGGAAGTGACGTCGTCTTTTATGACCCCCTTTGGAAATCACAGAGCCTCACTCTGTCACTCTTTTGATGGAAACAATCACAAAAGCTGCTTTTAAGGCAAAGAGACACAGGTCCCAACACTGTATGAGAGGGGTGTTGAGGTCACATTGGGAGAAGTGCATGAGGGATAGGAGATAGTGTGGCAGCCATTTTTGAAAAATACAATCCGTTGCAGTGGGGCATGGAAAGATTTTCCGCCACAGTGGAAGGGGAGGAGAGTGGATATTTGTTAAACAGAAGCTCCAACCATCACCTTCAGCACGTTGTATGGGGTTGTAAACACAGTAGATGCATAAAAATGTATACTGGATAGGTCTCTGAGGCTGGGTACTTAGGGACATGGCCCAGATGGAAGCATGTGCAAAATATTCGTTGCGGGATTGCTTTTATGAAAAACCTCTGATGGAGTGAGAGAAACAGTACAAGACAGGGAGAAGCGGGGCAAAGATACGGTTTTAGAAGTCTGGCTTCAGCCAGGGTTATGGACTGAATGTTTGTGTCCCCTCAAAATTCACATGCTGAAATTCTAACCCTTAATGTGATTGTATTAGGAAGTGGGGCCTTTGGGAAGTAATTAAATCATCAGGGTGGAGCCCTCATAAATGAGAATGCCCTTATAAAAGAGGCCCCAGAGACAGCGGTAGCCCTTTTCTCAGCTTGCAAGGATACAAGAAGACAGCAGTCTGTGAGTCCGAAGAGAGCTCACATCAGAACTCAACCTTCCTGGCACCCTGATTTCACACTTCCAGAACCGGGAGAGATACACTTCCATTGTTTATAGGCTACCAGGTCTATGGTGTTTTGTTATAGCAGCCTGAGCAGATTAAGACCCCTTAATCCCATAAGGTCCTTGAGAGTGTGAATTGTACCACAAAAGTTTTCTGGCGTTGAGGCAAGGGAGTTGAACTTGTATTTCCCTGCATCAGTGGGTCACAGGTATCCCGGGGGCGGGGAGGGGGGAGGAAAGAGGAGGAGGCACCTCTAGATAAAGCAGGTCTCATAAGCTAAGAGGAATCCTCCAGAGAGGAGTGCAGGTGTGAGCCATAGCAGCCAGCACCCACAGCAGCAGGAGGAGGATGGGTACATCTGCCTGGTAAGTGGGGATCTGGGTGGGATGCCAATAGTCCAACCCCCACCCCCCCGCCCCGTACCACTCAGATCCACTTGCTTCTCACTTTAAACTTACTCTATCCTCTCCCAACTTCTTCAGGCTTCTTGGTCAGAATTTTGGGGTTAATGGGACAAACTATAGTCCCACTGTTGCAATTGGTCCTGAGGCCATAACTGATACCCATCATCTCCCTTGTCGGCTACTCTTTCTAGAATCTCCTTCCTTGGCTAGCGCTTCTGCCAATCAAGGTGGCTGGTCTGGTGGAGTGAGCCAGACTTGCGTCCCTGAGGGGTCTGAGTCCCTGGCTACCATGTCTTTATCAGGCTGTGGTTGTTGCATTTGCCAATTTACGGTTAAAACTGCAATGCCATGGCATACCATGGAGGATCACTTCTCATATCTCTCACGTGTCATCCGTATTCCGCTTTGCCCCATTATGGCAGCAACCCTACATCCTCATGAAGATCATGATCAAACCCACTTGCCAGCAAGACAGCTCTACTTCTTGGCCTACTATGGGAATGAGGAGCTCACACTAAGGAAGCAGGCAGCAGCTATAGCTTTGATTTTAGCAAAAACTGTGTCCTATGATGGAAGCACTCTAGACCTACAGAGCCTTAAGTATCAAGTATAGGAAACACAAATTTCTCCAGTGACATTGAGAGTAATAGTGAGTGAGACCACTCCCGGGCCCCTGATCCACTTTGTTCCCAGACCTATGAATTTTATTTATTGGGAATGAGCCTTATATTATGGCTCTTCATATTCTTTTGTATTTTAATTAATTTACTTAAATTCAAATTAGTTAACATACAGTGTAGTATTGGTTTCAAGAGTAGAACCCAGTGCTTCATCCCTTACATATGACACCCAGTGCTCATCACAACAGGTGCCCTTTTCAATGACCATCCCCCATTTAGCCCATCCCCCCACCCTCCCCCCCTCCAGCAACCCTCAGTTTGCTCTGTGTATTTAAGAGTCTCTTCCGGTTTGCCTCCATTCTGTTCTTATCTTATTTTTCCTTCCCTTCCCCTGTGTTCATTTATTTTGTTTCTTAAATTTCACGTATGAGTGAAATCATATGATATTTGTCTCTCTTTGATTTGACTGCCTTGTTTCACTTAGCATCATACACTCTAGTTCCATCCATGTTGTTGCAAATGGCAAGATTTCATTCTTTTTGATTGCCGAGTAGTAGTCCATTGTATCTATATACCACATCTTCTTTTTTTATGTTTTTTTTTTTGAGAGAGACAGAGAGAGAGCAGGGGAGGGGCAGAGAGAGAGGGGAACAAAGGATATGAAGCAGGCTCTGTGCTGACAGCAGAGAGCCCGAGGTGGGGCTTGAACTCATGAGCCATGAGATCATGACCTGCCTGAGCCAAAGTCAGATGCTTAACCAACTTGACCACCCAGGTGCCCTATATATACCACACCTTCTTTACCCATTCATCAGTCAATGGACATTTGGGCTCTTCCCATAATTTGGCTGTTGTTGATAGTGCTGCTATAAACATTGGGTGCCCTTTCGAATCAGCATTTTTGTATTCTTTGGATAAATACCTAGTAGTGCAATTGCTGGGTCATAGGGTAGTTCTATTTTTTAATTTTTTGAGGAACCTCCATACTGTTTTCCAGAGTGGCTGTACCAGTTTATATTCCCAGTGCAAAAGTGTTCCTCTTTCTTTGCATCCTTGCCGATATCTATTGTTTCCTGAATTGTTAATTTTAGCCATGCTGATAGGTGTGTGGTGGTAACTCACTGTGGTTTTGATTTGTATTTTCCTGATGATGAGTGATGTTGAGCATCTTTTCAGGTGTTTGCTAGCCATCTGGATGTTTTCTTTGGAAAGTGTCTATTCATGTCTTCTGCCCATTTCTCCACTGGATTATTTGTTTTTTGGGGTGTTGAGTTTGTTAGGTTCTTTGTAGATTTTGGACACTAACCCTTTATCTGATATGCCATTTGCAAATATCTTCTCCCATCCCATGGGTTGCCTTTTAGTTTTGTTGACTGTTTTCTTCACTGTCAGAAGCTTTTTATCTTGATGAGGGCCCAAGAGTTCATTTTTGCTCTTGTTTCCTTTGCCTATAGAGACATGCCTCGTAAGAAGTTGCCGCAGTAGGGGCGCCTGGGTGGCGCAGTCGGTTGAGCGTCCGACTTCAGCCAGGTCACGATCTCGCGGTCCGTGAGTTCGAGCCCCGCGTCGGGCTCTGGGCTGATGGCTCGGAGCCTGGAGCCTGTTTCCGATTCTGTGTCTCCCTCTCTCTCTGCCCCTCCCCCGTTCATGCTCTGTCTCTCTCTGTCCCCAAAATAAATAAAAAACGTTGAAAAAAAAATTAAAAAAATAAATAAAAAAAAAGAAGTTGCCGCAGTAGAGGTCAAAGAGGTTGCTGCCTGTTTTCTCCTGTAGGATTTTGATGGTTTCCTGTCTCATATTTAGGTCTTTCATTCATTTTGAGTTTATTTTTGTGTATGGTGTAAGAAAGTAGTCCAGTTTCATTTTTCTGCATGTTGCCATCCAGTTTTCCTAGCACCATTTGCTGAAGAGACTGTCTTTTTTTCATTGGATATTCTTTCCTGCTTTGTGAAAGATTAGTTGACCATAGAGTTTTGGGTTTAATTCTGGGTTGTCTAATGTGTTCCATTGATCTATGTGTCTATTTTTGTCCCAGTACCATATTGTCTTGATGATTGTGGCTTTGTAATACAGCTTGAAGTCTGGAATTGCGATGCCTCCAGCTTTGGCTTTCTTTTTCAACATTACTTTGGATATTCGGATCTTTTGTGGTTCCACACAACTTTTAGAATTGTTTGTTCTAGCTCTATGAAGAATGCTGGTGTTATTTTGATAGGGATTGCATTGAATGTATAGATTGCTTTGGGTTATATAGACATTTTAACAATATTTGTTCCTCCAATCCACATAATGGCTCTTGATTTTTAAATCAAGAGTATATGCTGCCTCCCAGAGGATAGTGTTTCACTTGTGCCAACTATCCTGTCTACACTCGCACCTCAGCTGTGGTTTTGAGAGGTCACTCCGATGTTTTGTCAAGCGAGCAGCTTCTGAGTGGTGTGCCAAGTAGTAGGACCAATGGATTGCATGGTCTTGTGCCCACGTGCACCTTCTTTGCTGTAAGATGGATTTCTTTGTCCAAAGTGAATTTATGCAGGATTAGAATTTCAGCATAGCAGTCAAGTGGAGACTTTCTGAGTCCTGGTGGCTGAGGCCTACAGGCAAGAAAGATAAATGCACCCCCGAAATATTTGCCAATCTAATTAGGATGAACTATTGCCATTTATAGGGTGGAAGGGAATCAACTTATCACCAGCTAGTCCGTTGGTCTCCTCTAAGGACGTACCATATTGGGGGCTCAGTAGTGGCCTTTGTGGCTGGCAGCTTGAATGTTCAGCAGCCTTGAGCTGGTAGAGCCCATGGTCCTGCCATTTTGGCTGCTCCATTTATCAACCAGCTGCAGTATGTTCTTGCTTTGCCACCCCCCCCCCCACCAAAAAAAAAACTCAGTAGCCTTCTATGCCACCCATTCTATGAATGAGAAATCTTAAGTTCAGAGGGGTTAAATTTTTTTTCAAGAGCTTAGAGCTAGTAAGTGGTGGTTCTGGAATTTATACGTGCCATTCCCGCAGCACCACATTGACTCTTCTGTGTTTTCAGACCTATTTCTAGGATATCTATGAATAGAAGAAAAACTCACCTGTGGTTGATTGCATGTGGGTGATTTGGCTTGCCCTTGAAATGCCAGATGTAGATTAGTTTTAGCTTTTCAAAATAGGCTCTGACTCAGGTAACCATAGTGTTCAAGGACAGGAGCTGGTGCCCTGTCCTGCCCTGACTCAGGGAGTGATTCACACTGAGCTGGCAAAATCTGGGAGGCTTTTGTATTGCGTTATAACCTTTTAGGTATTCATCTTATTCCTTAGCTAAGAATAGATCTGGACTATGAACAACCCCTTCTGAAATCATCCTCCTCCTTTGGAGTTCTGAGTTTCTTTCTGTGTCCAAGCTGGACAATAGGGATCATTGCATTTTGAACTTCTTCTCTCTTCTGCCCGTTTTGTCCTTGGATGACAGAGTTCTCTGAGGTGCTTTTGCATTGGCTGGAACAGTAAGGATGTGGTTGGCTCAGAGAAGGTAATTCACTTGCCTAAGTGATATATGTGGGAGCCAGGACCTGACCTTAAATGGCATGGCTCCAGAGCCCACACTTTGTTCGACTGTATGAAACTCACACCTACATGTTTAGCAGTGTCTTAGGGAATTAAAAACTGTTTGGGGGTTGGATCAGGTTTCATATAGTAACAATTTTGGATTGTATTCCACTTGATTTGACAAAATGCATTTCTACTTATTTGCATAAAGATTATCCAGGCAAAACTTTAAGTTTTCTGAGGACACAGAGCAGTTCTTCTAACTTTAGTTTATAGTGGCTTATTACTGGGAGGTAGATTTTTAGAAAGTATGGTAAAAACATAAGTAATTCTCCTTCTTTTATTGAGTAAAGATGAAAAATCATGGAATCATTTCATGCTAATAGAATTAATTTCATATATTAATTTCCCTTTTAAATTGTGTGTGTATGTGTATTTCTGTATGTGTTGTGTGTGTATGTGTGTGTATGTGTAGTCATACAATTTTGACTAAAAGGAAATTTGAGGCCCCTTTCCTACTCCTTGGAGAGCTTTTTAGTCACCCAGGTGATTCACTTCTCATCAGCCTGGAGTGTAGAGAAAGGAGTTTGGAGAATTTATGTATATGAATAAAAACCAAAAGCAGGAGCACCTTCCAATTCCCTCTGCTTCATGGTTCATATTGTCGCTTCCATAATTTGTTTTCAGTGATGTTCAAAACCTGCATAAGCTTATATTCAAACAAAAATTAGAAATAAATTTCAAACTGTATAATATTTGGGCCCACATGTCTTTCTGTTTCCATCAGTGGAAACACTTTGGAGTTGTTCATGTCCCTCCGTATTGCCAAAGCAATTGCTTCTGTATTCTAGGGGAGAGCTAAGATAGCCTTGGCCCTCGTCACACAGGAAGTACACTTGTATGGAAACAAGATAGTTGATGTTTGGCATGAATTGGTCCTGCTGGTCCGTTAGCATGGCTGACCTGGAGTGGCTGTAGTTATGGAAGCTCCCAGAATGGATTCATTGGCAGAGTCTACTTTCTGTTGCTGTTGGTTTACAGAGATCTTGACCCAGGGAGTGTTGCGTTTCTTGATTAGGATCAGGCTGCATTTCTCCTAGGAACTCCCAGCACCCTGTACTGTTTCACTTCTAATTCTGACCATACACCAGTGGGTAATGGGCTACAGGTTGGTGTGTGTACTTCTATGAACCATAGCAGCCCAGCCTCCTTCCCCTGAAGGCAGTGCATGCTTGTCTCCCTTACTTTCTCTCATTGGCCAGGCAACATTTTTCTGGGTTTGGGCCAAAGAGTGAAAATCCAGTGTGATGTTGTCTTTGCTTTTCACCTTCTCCTAACTGTTATGATTTCCTGCAGGAAGCTTATCTACACTGGGGAAGTAATTGACATTAAAGCCTCGTGGTGTTAGCACCAAAGGGGTAATAATGAGTCCCTTGATGAATTCAGCCTTAGTTGGTGTTCAGCTTCAGCTGGGCGTAAGTCCTGGCCACCAGTCTAGATCATCAGGGGAGGGAAGAGAGAGGTCCAGGCAGCCTATCTCTTCTGACTATGGAAGGGTTCCAGAATTTTCCTTCAGTTTCCAGATCATCTCCAGAAATAATTTAAGTCCCAGAGGCCCTTTTCTAAGCACCCTGCCCCCTGAGTCATTCCTGTGTGCTCCCATCTCCCGCAATGATTGTATTACACTGTCCATTCACAATTTTAATTATGCGTTTACTCAATGGGCTTCCCTTCTGGTTAACTTCTCCTGGTAACTCATTAAACCTCTGAGTCACACGTTCATTATTAAAGAGAGAGGAAGAAAAGGGAAAGAATAAAAAGGAGCTGTGCCCTGGGAGGAACTTGGGGGTGGATCGCTGTGGTGAAGTGTAGCTGGGTCTCTGGAGGCTTCAGTTAGTGCTTGTCCCTGACTAGGGTTGTGCCCTGCATTGCAGGCCACCATACTTGCTGCAGTGAGGTCATTCGCCATGGTGGGTTTTAATATGAGTTTTTGCTGTTGGAGGAGACCAATTCTGGTGAAAACACTTCCCTCCTACTTAACTGTGCCCTCTGAACTTCGGTGGTCTCAAAACAACAATGGAGCTACTAATTAAAAAGGAATTCCAGTTGTAACTTTTGTCTCTGAACGAACGTTAGAGGGAACCAATTCATAACCGACAGAGACACTTACTATTTCCTTTCCTTTCCTCCTCAGTTTTTCCAAAACCATCTTCTCCCCACCCCCTTTCTCCCATTCCCCAGCCCCCCGCTCCCCAGCCCACCAAGCTGTTTCTTTCCTTCCTCACCCTCTCCCCAAGGTAAGTTATTTTACTTCTTTAAGCCTTGTACACCCCTCTCTAAAATGAGGTTCATGGTAGTACCTGGCCCATATGTTGTGAGGCTTAACTGAGATAAAATATGCAAATACCACCTATACTGTGCCTGGAACATTGTAAATGCCCCTGAAGGTTAGCTGTTCTTATAATTTTCTTTTTTTCAAAAAAAATTTTTTTTGATGTTTATTTATTTCTGAGAGAGAGAGAGACAGAGCATGAGCATGGGAGGGAAGAGAGAGAGAGGGAGACACAGAATGTGAAGCAGGCTCCAGCCTCTGAGCTGTCAGCACAGAGCCCAATGCGGGGCTCGAACCCACGAACCGGGAGATCATGACCTGAGCCAAAGTCAGAGGCTCAACCGACTGAGCCACCCAGGTGCCCCAGCTGTTCTTAAAATTTTCAATTCAGCATCCTTAGCCTCAGTTTTGATTTTCTTTCCCAGTGGAAATGTTGCCGAACAAAATCTGGAAGCTGAAAAATGATTCCTCAATAATAATAATAATAGCTATCATGTACCACAGTGTGACTTGTGTACCAAGTACTATCCGGACTCCTCTTTGTGCATTATCTGCACATTTTCCTTTTTTCCCTTCTGTGTATTTAATCCTTACCATAGCCCCGAGGGGTAGATGCTATTATTAGCCCCGTTTCACAAATGAGGAACGTCAGATTTAGAGGGAGGAGCAACTTGCCCTAGGCCACATGGCTAGTAAGTGCAGGGGCTGGAATTCAAACTCAAGCCTGACTGATTTCCAAGTTCATGGTTTAATCGCTTTGCAAAAATCTGCAAGCCAGCAGTGCTGCCAGCCACTAGGAAGGCATGTGTTCTCTGTGTGGGATTTGACTCACAAGGGCCATGACCCCCTGTTCAGAGACTTGGGGCCTCTGATGATGAGTGAACTGCCCTTGAAAACAGCTGTAGGGGTGGAGCTGGCCCCCACGGCTAGGGTGAAACTACCAGGCCTATCCCAAGGTGAAGGTCCCAAAGGCCTCCTTGATACTCAAAGGCAGAGAGAAATGTATTTTTCTGCAAAGGTTGGCATTTATTTCTTACTAATCAGTTAAAAATTTATGTAGCCTCCCTAATCAGCAAAACAAAGGCTTTCTGTTCTTTTATGTGTGCTAGAAACCCCTAACGAGTTCTTGGGGATTTATTACGGACTCTAGAATAGAAGTAGAAACCGGTATGTCTGGAGTCAGTAGAAACAGATTTTGCCAAAATGCTTCGGCTACGAGGGAACCTTTAAGTATTCCACGCATCCAGTGCTGTATCTGTTCTGGAGAATTTGAGGATGAGATGATGCCCTGTGTAGGGTTCCCAGTGTACATTCTCCCACCTCAGATGACTTGGAACGTCCTGGGTAGGTCCCGTGCCATCCTTGTCTCCTCCGGTTGTCTCCAGGGGTCCATCTGAGGGTCCCCTCTTGGGGACCTGTTTGAGACCCTCTCTAGGCAGTGTAACAGGTTACACTACTCAGTTGTCCTGGGGACCAGAATGTAATGTTGAGCTTTGTACCAAGTTTAATGACCGACATTTTCCTGGACCCCAAAGAGTTAGCAGTAAGATGGGCCATGGCACGCTGCGGTATTGTGGTTGATGCCTGTTTTCTGTGCACACAAGTATCAAATACCATTATGAGTAGCGGCAATTGATTACTGTTCTCTTCTTCCTCCTCTTCCTTCCACCTCCTCCTCCTTCTCTTTCATCTCCTTTATTCTTCCTCTCTTTCTCCCCATATTCCTTTTCCCTTTTTGGTTTCTCACTATGAAAATATATATATAGTAAGAGAACATGTCAAGAGGATTTGGCAAATCATTCATTCATCCCTGAAACATTTATAAAGCACTTTAAACTGAGCATGGGGTAGGAGGTACAAAGCTAAAAAAGAAATCTGTCCTGGGGGGTGTACAAAGTCCAGGGTGAAGAGACAGACATCTGACGATCATAAGTAATGCATTCCTAAAACTTACTAGGTGCTGGGCATTGCACTATGTTACCCTTGACAGGGTCCTCTCATTTAATCCTCACAGAAATACTCTGTGGGGAATTCTGGCATTTTTTCCCCTTTTATACATGAGACGGAGGCAAAGACAGATTAAACAAGTGGCCAAGTTCCACAGCTAGTAAGTCACCGATCTGACTTGAACCCTGGCAGTTTGACTCCAGAGTTAGCATTATTGACAACTCTGCTGCCTCCCTTACAATCACAGCACCTTGTGACAGGTGTTACATCAGTAGGGTCTAGCAGAAGTAAAATTTGAACCTGGCCATGGCAGGTGAATGAGAGTTTTTGAGGCTGGAGAGGTGAGGGGAGAGTGCTGTGGGCACAGGGAATGGTGCAAACAGAGACAGGGCAGTGCAGAACACCCAGTATCCACAGTCCACGACCACTGTCACACAGGTAGCAGACCAACTCGGTACCGTCTAGAAAGAGAGGGTAGTGATCAGACTTGTATATGAAAAAGACAGCCATCATTTAAATATGATGAATAGTCATGTTATTAAAAATCTTTGAGGGGGGCCTGGGTGGCTCAGTCAGTTAAGTGACCCTTGGTTTCGGCTCAAGTCATGATCTCATGGTTTGTGAGATCGAGCCCCACATCGGGCTCTGCACTGACAGAAAGGAGCCTGCTTGGGATTCTCTCTCTCCACCTCTCTCTCTCTCTCTCTCTCTCTCTCTCTCTTTCTGTCTTTCTCTCTCATTCAAAATAAATAGACATTAAAAAATATTTGTTGAGAATATGAATGATAGGGCCTTTTTCCTTTTTATTCTTTTATGTATTTTCCAAATTTTCCTTTAATGAGCTTGTCTTTCTTACTTAAAGTATAAAGGGTCTGTATGTTGGAGAAGAGAGTTGTGAGATGGTGGTAAGTGCAGAGGGGGGAGCGAAGTGGCGAGGAAAACTTATTGGTGAGACCATGTAGGAAGTATCACCTATGTAGGAAGCACTTGAAGGTGAAAGTCAAGGGCTTTGGTTGTCAAGAGGCCATATCTGACTTGCCTCCACAAACCTCAGCCCCTCTCATAGGACCTAGCAGGGAACACATTGCACAAATACACATTAGGTCAATGCAAGAATGAATGAATAAATAAATAAAAGAAGGCAAATGAAAGCAATGTGGCTGGAGAAGAGGGCAGGGACTTGAGCAAGAGTTCTGAGAGGGAACTGCCAGGAACTAAGTACGCAGTGGAGTGACAGGGGTGAGGCCTCTACCTTAAGCAGCAGGAAGTTGAGTATCCTCTTATCTGTGATAGGGAAACTGGGAAGAAATGCATGAAGGGAGAAGCAAGAGATGGTTAAGAGTTTGATCTTGAATATGTTGACTTTGAGATTAAATTGATAAAACAAATTTAACCACTTGCTGTAAAATCCAAATTGCATGTGGCAGACAGATGGACTAAAGAGAGAATGGGAAGACAGCCCTGAAGGGGAATTGCTACTCTTTACGAGGGCCAGTGGATCACAGGTAAAAGCGTTCTTCAGAACCTTCTGGTTCAGGTTCCTTCTGCCTCCCTTGTTAGGGAATGTTTAGTTGCCCAAATGATTTATTTCTAACTTCATGTATTGGTTACTTTTTATTTGAGTGTATCACATACACACCAAAGTGCAGACATCTTAAGTATACAGTTTGTAGAATTTTCACAAAATGAACACACTTCTCCAATCTCCACTCAGAATTAGGATAGAACATTACTAGCACATCAGAAGTCTGACTTGTACCTCTTTGTCATTATCTGTTCCCATCAAATATAACTACTACTACGGCTTATATCAACATAGGCTAGTCTTTAATCTTTACATAAGTGGAATCATGCAGCATATTCTTTTTTTTCTTTCTTTTTCCCACAATATTATGTTTATGAGCTTTGTCATCATGGGTTGCATGGATGAAGTCTGTTCTTGTTCATTGTCTCATATTGGATGAATATGCTACCTTGGATTATACATTGTTGATGGACATTTGAGATTTTTTTTAATTTGGGCTATTATAAATAAGAATTTTATGAATATTCTTGGCTATTATCTTTTGGCTGACATAACACTCACTTTCATTATGTATACCCCCTGGAGTGGAATTATGGAGTCATGGGGTATGCGTATGTTTGGTTTTTGTAATTTCTGCATAACAGTTTTCCAAAGTTCTTGCATCAGTTTACATTTACACCAGCAAGTTATATAGTACAAATTTTTCCATATCTTTACCAACTTTAAAATTTTTATTTTTTTAATTTCTAGAAGGTTTGTAGTATTATCTCATTGTGGATTTAATTTGCATTCCTGATGATTAATGACTTTGAGTTTCTTTCCAAATACTTATTGGCCATTTAGGTTTTTTTTTCTTATGAAGTATTGGTTTAAGTATTTTGTTAGCTGTTAAGTGGAAAGTCCATGTCAGTTAATGCCAGGTCACCTGTGGATCTGTTTCTACTGTCTGTTTTTTCTCTTTGTTTTCTATCATTTGGTTCTGTTTTCCGGAATGTTTGGTATTTTTCATTGATTGCTGAACATTATGTATGAAAAATTTTGGAGCCTCTGGATGACATCTTCCTTCAGAGAGGATTTAATTTTCCCAAGTAGAACAAGGGGAGATCACTTTGAACCAGTTGAAGCTGATCTGTTTCTAGTCTGTTCTTAATCGTAGGTCATGGCTCTTCCAGACTCCCAGTTGAAAGCCTGGTGTTTAATGGGCCCCTCATCCTCAGTGGTCCCTGAATCTCAGTTTTTGTATCTCTAGCCCACTGATACTTCCAATTACTGTTTGGCCCTGCATTGTATATTAATAAATGTCCCCAGGGGAAAATGTGGTCCTTCCAGGGGGCTCCCTTCAGCAAACATTTATGCTTTTGGGGATCTTAGTTTCTTAAGTGTTGGCTGTCTTGGTTGTTCTCCAATGTCTTCAAGCAGCTAGTGTGTGTGTGTGTGTGTGTGTGTGTGTGTGTGTGTGTGTGTGTGTGTTATTGTTGTTGTTGTTTTGGCCAGCTTTTTATAGATGTTGTTAGCAGAAGAATTAGTCTGATATCAGCTACTCCATCGTTGCTGGAAGTATAAGCTTGTTATTTCCATCTTAAATAATGTTTAGAAGGGCATTGCAGTCATCTCCTCCTTCTTCAGTATTTAATTGTCTTTATGGTCAAGGGCCTCGGTGTATCTATCTGTACTCTGTAAGTGGTACAAGAGAAGCAAAGCCATGTATTAAGAATATGGGGTTTCCAGTGTAGTCAGGAGCAGAAACTAGAAGATCATAACTTGCAGATTTCATCTAATGACGTTTCCTTTTGTCCTCCCCAGTGTTCATATATGGTTGGAATTGTGACTGGCTAGCAAAATATCCTTCAATTTATTTATTGTATGTTTTATTTTAATTAATTAATGTATTATTGCATATTTCATTTTTTAAATTAATAAACTTTATTTTTAAAGCATTTTTAGGTTTACAACAGATCAATTGGAAAATACAGAAAATTCCCGTATAGTCTCTCTCCCTGCCCCCTTTCTGCACAGTCTTCCCTGTTATTTACATCTTTTTATTTTTTTTTTTAAATGTTTTTTTCAACGTTTTTTATTTATTTTTGGGACAGAGAGAGACAGAGCATGAACGGGGGAGGGTCAGAGAGAGAGGGAGACACAGAATCGGAAACAGGCTCCAGGCTCCGAGCCATCAGCCCAGAGCCTGACGCGGGGCTCGAACTCACGGACCGCGAGATCGTGACCTGGCTGAAGTCGGACGCTTAACCAACTGCGCCACCCAGGCGCCCCTACATCTTTTTAAATGTTGTACAAGATGCAGAGCTTTACCTGGGGAAGATAAATTCTTCCCGAGTGGTTTCTCAGCCTCCATAGTAGCTCACAGTGCAGCAATTTCCCTGTGGGAATGGAGAAGGATAGAGCATTCCACTCAGGAGCATTTTGCTCAGAAGCATAAAAGCACATATTATGAATCAATGCCAATACAAGGCTCTGATTAGGAACAACCATCAAGATCTTAGAAAACATCTTTTAAATTAATCTGCTGTGTATAACTCCTGGTTATACAAACCCCAGGGGACAAAGTAGTCCCAGGATAGACTTTTTCTATTGGAAATACTCTTTTGGGGAGAGTGTGCTACCATATTTTAAGCAAAAAGTCAAATCTTTCTTTCCCAAGTGACCCCTAATGGCCCTGGAAAGGATAGTCTTGGTTAAAACTGTTTATATTAAAAGGTATTAAAAATTCCAGCATTAGAAGGTATTCCCATGGTCCATTTTTTTTCTTTTAAAGAAATTTTAAAAATTGTAGTAAAACATAACATAAAATTTACCATTTTAACCATTTTTAAGAACACAGTTCAGAGGCATTAAGTGCATTCACACTGGTATGCAACCATCCTACCATCCATCTCCAGAACATTTTTCATCTTGGAAAATTGAAACTCTGTACCCATTAAAGAATAACTCCCTACTCCCTACCCTTGGCCCCTGGCAACCGGCATTTTACTTTCTGTCTCTCTGAATTTGACTATTTTAGGCATCTCATATATGAGGAATTGTACAGTATTTGTCCTTTTTAGACTCATATATTTCACTTTAAATAATGTCTTTAGAGTTCATCTATGTTGTAGCATGTGTCAGAATTTTATTCCTTTTTAAGATTGAATAATATTCTATTGTGTGTATATACCATATTGTTTACCCATTTTTCCATAGATGATCACTTAGGTTACTTCCTTTATTGTCTTTGTTTTCTAACTAGAATGTTATAATCTTAACCAGATATTTTATATGTTATTATCAAGGAGCTCAATCTTCTTTGAATTCTTCAGAATAAATGTAAAGTTTTCAGCCAATAACTTTCAGATGCAAGAATTGTTAGTGATATATATTATGGTAACTAGAGATTGAGCATTGCAGGTTTCCAAAATGGGTCCAAAGTGGATTTCATTTTCAAGTAGTGTATGGTCTCTCTGGTAAAATTAACTGGGTACTCAAAAAATGTTAATAGTTTGTATGTGAATACAGTAGGTGATGGGGGGAGTGGATTGGGGGGTAAGATGGGAATGTGTATCTAGGACAGACTTAAGAGAGCTGATACCAGACTGAGGAGTTTGGACTCAGTGGGTAAGTAGTGGAAGGCCACTGAAAATTTTGGATTGTTTTTCATACTTATAAATTACTTTGTTTCTTTTCTATTTAGTTCTACTTTTTTTTTTAAATTTTTTTTCAACGTTTTTTATTTATTTTTGGGACAGAGAGAGACAGAGCATGAACGGGGGAGGGGTAGAGAGAGAGGGAGACACAGAATCGGAAACAGGCTCCAGGCTCCGAGCCATCAGCCCAGAGCCTGACGCGGGGCTCAAACTCACGGACCGCGAGATCGTGACCTGGCTGAAGTCGGACGCTTAACCGACTGCGCCACCCAGGCGCCCCTTTAGTTCTACTTTTTAAATGATTTAAAATGTTTACGTGCTTTCTAAGTTAAAACCATAAAAGATTGTACATTCAGAGAGGTATAGCTCCCGTTCCCATCTCATTCCCATTGTTCTTTCCCTTCTCTTACAGGTAACCTATTTTTGTTAGGTTTTGATTTGTTTTTCCATTTCTTCTTTTTGAAAACATAAGCAAATGTGGATATGTACTAATCTTTTCCCTTTTTTATTAAAAAAGTAGAATACTGTGTACACTCTTCTGCATCTGGCATTTTCACTTAAATTCCTTCCTATCAGCTTATAGAGATTTCCATCTATGTCTGCATAACATTCCATTATATAAATATAATTTATTCAACCAGTCTTTTTTTGATGGATATTTGGTGGCTTTTGTCAGTCATTTGCTATTATAAATTGTGTTTCAGTGAATGGACATGGACACATATCATTTTATATGTTGCCTGCATGTCTATGGGCTAGATTCCCAGGTTAAGAGGTCAAGGCATGGGTAATTTGCTATATGTTGCAAAAATCTCACCCCAAATCTGGCCATACTCCACAGGGGTTATGCCATCTTGCATTTTCACTAGCAATGCATGTGAGTCTCTGTTTCTTCACAGTCATGCCAGCAGAGTATGTTGTCACACTTTTGGATTCTTACTTTCCTTGGTGTCTGCATCTTGGTGTAATTCTAATTTGCGTTCACAGAAGTTACTAATATTTTAGGGATAGGTCAATCAGCCTTAATGACTTACTAAATGTGGAGGTCAATCAGAAAGTCAAAGAATTGAAGACCAAGGAGAAACAAATATAGGAGGTAATTTACTGTTTGAGCTGTTCATGGGACACCCATATAGATGTGTCCATCAGGAACCAAGAAAGGGGTCATGATATCCACATAAAGATGGTGACTGAAGCTCTGAGATGGTATGAAGTTGCCCAGGCCAGAAATGCAGATGAGAAGAGGGGCAAAAAAAAAAAATGTATGTTCGATACAGCCACAATTGGATATATCAGAACTGCCTTTTTCATGCTCCTTTACTTTAAAAATTACTATTGAGGTTTTGATTTTTATTACTATTATTATCATTTTCAGACTTAGAGATGACAGACCTGCTGTCTACCCTACTGAAGCACTTGAAAAGAGAATGCATAGGAAAAGGTCTCTAGCCCCTTGTCAATCAAAGTGTGGCCCAGCAATCCAGTAGCATGGGCATCACCTAGGAGCTGGTTAGAAACGTAAAAGCTCAGGCTCTACCCCACATCTTTGACTCAGAATCTCAAGATGCACAGGTGATTCATGGTTTCTCCATGCCCTCCTTGAGATGCTGAACTTGCTAGAGAAAATAATAAAAACAGAGTTGACTGGTTATGCTTTAAATTTGTGATCCCAAATCATAACTGGATGTTCTACACTTCTTACAATGTTTCTCTAGTGAGATTGCTTTCATACTCCCAAGGGAGTTATTTCATACCTTCTCCCTTCTCTGCAAATCTCTCACCCTCCCTGCTTATTTTCAGATGATGTCCTCCCTTATACTATATGTAGAAAATAGAAGCCATCCGATGAGGACTCCTTCATACTTTCACCATCAAATTTATCACCATGCTGGTACCCATACCCATCTTTTCCTTCTCTGTAGTGTGATTTAAGTGTCCCTCCTTAAATTTTTTTAATGTTTCTTTATTTTTGAGAGAGAGAGAGAAAGAGACAGAGTGTGAGCAGGTGAGGGGCAGAGAGAGAGGGAGACACAGAATCTGAAGCAGGCTCCAGGCTCTGAGCTGTTAGCACAGAGCCTGACACAGGGCTCAAACTCACAGATCTTGAGATCATGATCTGAGCTGACACTTAACCAACTAAGTCACCCAGGCACCCCAAAGTGTCCCTCATTAGATCAGATACTACTCTTATAGATTCCATTCCCCTTCTCTAGTACTTGGCTCCTTTGCGCATCTTCCTTTAGCCACCATCACTGGCTCTGCCTTGTGGTGCCTGGGTGGCTCAGTTGTTAAGTGTCCAACTCTTGGTTTTGGCTCAGATCATGATCTCACAGTGGTTTGTGAGTTCAAGCCCCTTGTTGGGCTCTGCAATGCTGGTGTGGAGCCTGCTTGGGATTCTCTGTTTCTCCCTTTCTCTCTTCCCTTCTCCCACTTGTGCTTGCATGCACTCTCTCTCTCTCTCTCTCAAAATAAATAAACTTTTTAAAAAATGGGGGCACCTGGGTGGCTCAGTCAGTTAAGCATTTGACTCTTGGTTTCAGCTCAGGTCATGTTCTCACAGTTTGTGGGATCGAGCCCCGTGTTGAGCTCTGCACTGACAGTGTGGAGCCTGCTTGGGATTCTCTCTCCGCCCTCCCCACCTCTCTCTCTGCCCTTCCCCTGCGCGCGCTCTCTCTCTCTTGCTAAAAAAAAAAAAGAAAAAAAGAAAAAATGGCTCTGTCTTTCCTTAATCATTCCCATTAGTAGACACACCTGATCTGATATCAATGGTATTTTTTTTCAATTTTTAAATTGTGGCCAAATATATGTAACATGAAATTTACCATCTTAACTATTTTTTTAATTTAATTTTTAAAATTTAAATCCGAATTAGTTAGCATATATTGCTAACTATACATATACATATATATATACATATACGCATATGTATATATATGTGTATATATATGCATATATATACATATACATACATATATATGTATAACTATACATATACATATATATACATATACGTATATGTATATATATATGTATATGTATATACATATACATATACATATACATATACATATACGTATATGTATAGTTAGCCCATCCCTCCTCCCACACCCCCTCCAGTAACCCTCTGTTTGTTCTCCATATTTATGAGTTTTTTATGATTTGTCCCACTCCCTGTTTTTATATTATTTTTATTTCCCTTCCCTATGTTCATCTGTTTTGTCTCTTAGAGTCCTCATATGAGTAAAGTCATATGATATTTGTCTTTCTCTGATTGACTGATTTCACTTAGTGTAATACCCTCCAGTTCCATCCACGTAGTTGCAAATGGCAAGATTGCCAAGTAATACTCCATTGTATATATATCACATCTTCTT
Organism: Lynx canadensis; assembly: GCF_007474595.2. Classification (NCBI taxonomy): domain Eukaryota; kingdom Metazoa; phylum Chordata; class Mammalia; order Carnivora; family Felidae; genus Lynx; species Lynx canadensis. The sequence goes on along the minus strand of NC_044310.1, from coordinate 32,381,559 downwards.
TATCCATTCATCCATCGATGGACATTTGGGCTCTTTCCATACTTTGGCTATTGTTGATAGTGCTGCTAGAAACGTTGGGGTGCATGTGTTCCTTCAAAACAGCACACCTGTATCCCGTGGATAAATACCTAGTAGTGCAATTGCTGGGTCGTAGGGTAGTTTTTTTTTTAGTTTTTTGAGGAAACTCCGTACTGTTTTCCAGAGTGGCTGCACCAGCTTGCATTCCCACCAACAATGCAAGAGAGATCCTCTCTCTCTGCATCCTTGCCAACATCTGTTGTTGCCTGAGTTGTTAATGTTAGCCATTCTGACAGGTGTGAGGTGGTATCTCATTGTGGTTTTGATTTGTTTTTCCCTGATGATGAGTGATGTGGAGCATTTTTTCATGTGTTGGTTGGCCATCTGGATGTCTGGAGAAGTGTCTATTCATGTCTTTTGCCCATTTCTTCACTGGATTATTTGTGTTTTGGGTGTTGAGTTTGATAAGTTCTTTATAGATTTTGGATACTAACCCTTCATCTGATACGTCGTTTGCAAATATCTTCTCCCATTCTGTCGGTTGCCTTCTAGTTTTGCTGATTGTTTCCTTCGCTGTGCAGAAGCTTTTTATTTAGATGAGGTCCCAGTAGTTCATTTTTGCTTTTGTTTCCCTTGCCTCTGGAAATGTGTTGAGTAAGAAGTTGCTGCAGCCAAGATCAGAGAGGTTTTTGTCTGCTTTCTCCTCGAGGATTTTGATGGCTTCTTGTCTTACATTTAGGTCTTTCATCCATTTTGAGTTTATTTTTGTGTATGGTGTAAGAAAGTGGTCCAGGTTCATTCTTCTGCATGTCGCTGTCCAGTTTTCCCAGCACCACTTGCTGAAGAGACTGTCTTTATTCCATTGGATATTCTTTCCTGCTTTGTCAAAGATCAGTTGGCTATACATTTGTGGGTCCATTTCTGGGTTCTTTGTTCTGTTCCATTGATCTGAGTGTCTGTTGTACCAGTACCATACTGTCTTGATGATTACAGCTTTGTAGTATAACTTGAAGTCCGGGATTGTGATGCCTCCTGCTTTGGTTTTCTTTTTCAAGATTGTTTTGGCTATTCGGGATCTTTTCTTGTTCCATACAAATTTTAGGATTATTTCCATCTTAACTTTTTTTAAGTATACAGTTCAATGGTATTGTATACATTTATAATGTGTAACCATCACCACTATCCATTTCCATAAATCTTTTCATCTTGTAAAACTGAAACTCTATACCCATTAAACAATAACGCATCATTCCCCCTTCCCTCAAGTCCCCAGCAACCACCATTCTACTTTATGTCTCTATGTGTTGACTACTTTAAGTATCTCATATAAGTGGAATCATATAATATTTGTGTTTTGACACTGGCTTATTTCACTTAGCATTAAGTGCTCAAGGTTCATTCACGTTGTGGTATATGTCAGTGTCTTTCCTTTCATTTTAAGGATGAATCTTTTACTGTATGTATATACACATTTTGCTTATTTTTCATGAAGGGACACTCGGGTTGCTTCCACGTTTTAGCTATTGTGAATAATGCCATGATGAACAAGGATGTACAGATAGCTCTTTGAGACCCTGCTTTCAGTTCTTTTGGGTATATCCCCAGAAGTGAAATTGCTGGATCAAATGACAATTCTATTTTCAGTTTTTTGAGGAACCACCATAATGTTTTCCACAGTGGCTGCCCATTTTATATTCCCACTAACAGTGCACAAGTGTTTCATTTCTCCACGTATTTTCCAAAATTTGTTATTTTGTTTTTTTTATAGTAGCCATCTTAAAGGTGGTATCTCAATGTAGTTTTGATTTTAATTTCCCTAATGATTAGTGATGTTGACCATCTTTTCATGTGCTTATTGGCATTTGTTGATATCAGCTGCCTTTTACAAAACCAGCTCTTCCATGACTGCTTGTTCCAGTGTATCTACTGTCCAGTCCCTTTGCTTCATTCAGAGTAAAACGTATTGAAAGAATTGTCTTCATGCTTTGTCTCTTCCTCTGCCCTGCATCCACTTTTCAACCTACTTCAGCCTTTCCTCCGACTCCAACACACTGCTGAAACTGCTCTTGTTAAGGGTACCAGTGACCTCAATTTTGTCAAATTCCATAGATAGTTTCAGCAAAATTTCACACCATTGACCATCTTCTCTGTCTTGAGAAGTTTTGGGGGTTTGGGGACACCATGCTTTCCTGGGTTTTCTCTCATCACCCTGGTCTCTGTCTACCTACCTCCTCTACCTAACCTCTGAGCATGGAAGTTCCTCAAGGCTCAGTCCTGGTACTTTCCCCCTTTCCCCTCTCTCCCTTCCCCTCCCCTTCCTCCTCCTCCCTCCCTCCATCCCTCTGTATCCTACCCTTCCTCATCTTTTTCCTTCTTCCCTTCCCCTACCTCTCTCCCTCTCTTTCTCCTCTCCCTGTTTTCCTCTCTCTCCAGGCTTCTCTTTTATCTTCATTTCTCCTTCTCCTCCCTCCTCTTGCTCCATCATCCCACCTATTCCCTTTGTTTCTATTCTGTCTTTATCCCTTCTCTCCTTCTCCTCTCTCTTCATGCTCTCTTCCTTTGTGTTCTGTCTCACTTTTCTCTTCCCTCTCTTCTTACAACCTTCCTCTATTCTCTCTTTCTCCATACTTTCCCTTAAGACAAAGAATAAAATTCTTTTAGAGAGACTGTTAATTCCATTCCCTGTTGCCTTACACTCAGCTGGTTTCAGGCATTATATCATCCACCTGGTCTCTGTGGGCATTTGAGTTTGTGATCACTCTCTTAGGTCATATATTATAGTTGTTTGTATAAACATTTTCCTCTATTTCTTGATTGTATTTTCTCTAAGAGTTGGTTCTGCATCTGCTTTCTTCCCAGTTGTGCCTAGCAACATGCCTCAAGAATAATAGAAATCAATGGAATAAAATAAGTAAGCAAAGAAACAAACAAATATAAGTATTCTTGAAAATCTAAAATTGAAAACATTTTTTTATCTTGAAGAAGGTACATTTCTGGAACAGTATGGTTTCCTAATGGGTGTTCAGGGTTTTTGAATAGTAGCAACCTATAGACTCCTGATATGACAAAGAGCATAATGATGATCATTTCCACCATTTAAAAGTATGCTGAAGTGGAGTGCCTGAGTGGTTCAGTCAGTTGTATGTCTGACTTTGGCTCAGTTCATGATCTCGTGGTTCGTGAGTTCAAGCCCCACATCAGGCTCGCTGCTGTCAGTGCAGAGCCCACTTGGGATCCTCTGTCCCCCTCTTTCTCTGTCCCTCCCCCACTCATGCTCTCTCTCAAAAATAAGTAAACATTTAAAAAAAGTATGCTGAAGTATTTATATTTTTAAAGATTCAGCTCAATTATTTATCCATATATATATATTTGTATTTTTATTTATTTTTTGAAAGGGAGATAGAGAGCAAGCAAGGGAGGAGCAAGAAGAGAGGGAGACAGAGCGGCTGTCAGTGCAGAGCCTGACGTGGGGCTTGAGCCCACGAACTGTGAGATCATGTCCTAAGCTGAAGTCAGAGTTGGCTCAGCCGAACCATCCAGGTGCCCCTAAAATATATATTTTATTAGAAGTAGAAATAAGAGGCAAAGAATGTCAGGATATCAGAAAAGTGTGATAGAATATTTAATGGCTTTTGATTGAAAGCAGAAATACTGTTATGAATAAAATAGTGTTTTGCATTGAGATGAATATATATTCTCTTTTTATGTGTAGATCAAAAATTATCTTTGTTAATATTGCTAAATACTAATACTCTAGGTGAGGCCAGGTGCCTTAGACTAATGTAAATATGATCAATGATGTGATTGAATTATCAATAATGAAAATCTACCAATAATGGGAATTTAATAATCAGAAATAAAAATAACTTGGAGACTGAAGACATGTGTTTAGCTAAATGACCTTGGGTAAGTCCTATGCCTTGGTTTTCTCAGCTCTAAAACAAGAAGATTGAATTTAATTATCTGAGATATTTTTGAGCTATCAAATTTCTGTATTTCTGTATTTCTATAAATCAGTGGTTTCCAGTTCTATGACCCTGATGTTTGCTTTTCCAATGCATGCCTGATTCTGTTAAGGAAAAATACCTAGTAAGCCCTAATGGAAACCGTCTGTTAGAAAAGAAAGGAGACATAATTGCAGGGCTCTGTATCTACTTCCTCTGTAGGTAATCTTCTCCAGTCCTAACAGAAAGAGGAGGTGTGGTAATTTTTTTAAAGGAGCGAGGAAGAGAGGTCAAAGAGAAAAAAAAAATAGAGAGAGAGAGAGAGAGAGAGAGAGAGAGAGAGACTCACCCACGTTTTTCAAGACTCGTCAGCACCTGCCTGGTGGACAGCACCACATTTCGCACCCCTCTAAGCCCAGGTTGCTGGAGTTTTCACTAAACAAGTGGTTTGCATTCTTAACAAAACAAAACAACAAAAAACCATGAAACCAGAGAGGGCCGTACAGGTGGGCCTCAAGGATAATATTCTAGATATTAAATTGGTTGCTTGGTTCAAGGATGTCACTTTTATTTTGTTCTATCATAACAAACATAACATGAATTCTTTTTTTATATCTATCAATGTTTCCATGATAAAATTAATGAATTAAAAATATGTATCACATTAAAACAAAACGAAGAGACATTCTTATTTAAAGAGAGGCTTCACATCCAGAGGAATAATTAAGAGACTATTATTTATCAATCCTAAAGAGTTTCAGTCACAAAACTCCCTCCTTCCTCAAGGTGGAAGATCAGTAAAGCCAGCAAGGTAGACCCTGTGTGAGAACAAAAATGTAAACAAGAAAATAGTAGAGGTTCTTCACTTTTGTGGATCTCAGAAAGGCTGGCTCTGGGATATGACCAGGACAGCATTTCAGCCAGGTTTGTGAGGAGTTCCACAAAGCAGAGGTCAAAAGCGTGATCTTGTCTTACAGCAGAGTCAGATAAGAACTCTTTGAGCAGAGCCCAGATCCTCCTATATTTTTGCATTAAGGTTATAAGAACCTTATATGTGTCTAAGAACCATATTGTCACTACAGAAAACAAAACCTCATGCAGAATTTTTATTGTGTAAAGTTCAGGAATGATTTGAACTGCAGACTTCACCATTTGTGTCTCTGATCATCTATTTTTATACCTGGGGGGAAATCCAGGGAGCCACTAGAATTAAAATCCTTCCAGACCTGTTTTTCATTTGTGTGTTCTCACCCTTTGTTTATGATTTTCACAGACAGCATTAACCAACCCCTTTCTGTGGCTTGATTACAATGGATTATCTGGGTTCCCTTACCACACTACTTCATCTTCCCTTGGCCTTCTTCTTTCCCCTGTCCCCTTTAAAATTCACTCCTGGTATTCAGCAGATGTTTATTGAGCACTTACTATGTGTTGGGAACTGTTCCAGGTGCTGGGAATGAAAGGCTGAACCACATACCCATGATCTAAGCTAATGCTGCTTATAGTATAGTGGGGTGGAGTAAGATAGGCATTAAACAGACATGTAAAGAAATTAATATACAGTTGACCTTTGAAAAACATGGATTTGAACTGCGAGGGTCCACTTATATGTGGACTTTTTTTGGATAAATACCATATAGTACTGTAAATGTATTTTCTGTTTCTTATGATTTTCTTTTCTCTAGCTTACTTTATTAAGGATTATATTGTATGTAATAATATATAACATACAAAATAGGTGCTAATTGACTATGTTATTGGTAAGGCTTCCAGTCAACAGTAGGCTATTAGTTGTCAAGTTTTGAGGGAGTCAAAAGTTATACCTGGATCTTCAACTGCTCAGAGGGTTGGTGCCCATAGCCTCATGTTATCCAAGGATCAATGATGTATTTTGTTTCACACATCTAGAGAAGTTGAGGTGCTATGAGAGGCAATAACAGGAAGACCTACTCTAAATTGAGTAGTAAGGGAACTCAGCTTTGGGGTGATGGCGTTTAAGTTGTGACCTGAGGGAGCAGACAAGTGCAAAGAGAGGACAGAATTCCGGTAGAAGGTAAATGTGTGTGAAGGCCCGAGACAAGAAAGAGTGTTGACACTGGAGGACCTGAAAGAAAGCTGGTGCTATATACTGGACCCAGGGGTATAAACAGAAAAGAAATAGATGATTTATCCACATATGGAATTCTTTATGGAGATCTGGCCACACTACTATTATGGTTACTGGCATGGACAAATACCCATGATCTGTTGTTCAATGGGAAAAGTAGTATCCTGATTGTATAAGTATCATTCTACATAGGACTATACATTCTTTCAATCAGGACTTCCAATTTTTTTTAACTTTTAAAAAAAATTTATTTTTGAGAGACAGAGCATGAACAGGGGAGGGGCAGAGAGAGAGGGAGACACAGAATCTGAAGCAGGCTCCAGGCTCTGAGCTGTCAGCAAAGAGCCTGACATGGGGCTCAAACTCCTGAACTGCAAGATCATGGCCTGAACTGAAGTCAGGTGCTTAACTGACTGAACCACCCGGGCGACCCTGTCAATTAGGACTTTCAGATGTGAGTCCTAGAAAGCCCAGTCAGAATTTGCTTTTTAGCAAAATAGGTATCCATTAGTCCACATATCTGAAAAGTCTGTGGGTAGGACTGCCAGACCTCTGACTTTATCAAGCGTTCAAATGTTCTAGACCAGTGCTGTCCAATAGAGACAGAATGTGAGTCATATGTATCATCACTTAAACATGTAGTCAATGCAAAACTTATTAGGGAGATATTTTACATTCATTTTTCTTACTAAGTAGTTTTAGAATCCAATGTGTCTTTTACATTTACATCATGTCTCAATTTGTACTAGTCACATTTCAATACTCAACCACTACGTGTGGCTAGTGGCTACCATCTTGGACAATGCAGGTCAAGGCGTTAGATCCTCCCAATTTCAATACATGTGAGAATGAACTAGATTGTTTTCTAGAAGGCTGGGCAAAAGCTTCTTTGCACCTCATTGGTGCTAAAAAAAATCATGTGACCGTATTGAACTAACCTTGTGACCAGGAAGAAAGTGATTTACCCCCATGATTTAGGTCCAAACACATGCTTTACCCCAGAAGTGCAGGAGAGGGATAGATCCCCCCTAATTTCCATGTATGGGATAGACATTTGTTATTTTGGCCACTTGGTATTCATTTATCTGGCTTTGGGTAATAGTGTCCACATGGAAAAGAAGACTGTTAATGAAAGTTATCTCTGGGAAGTGAGATTCCTGGGGTTGTAAGGGTGGTACTTTTATTTTCTGTTTTATATATTTCAGGTTTTAGTTTCTTGATTCTAGCATGTACTGTTTTATTTTTACTTTTGCTTTTAAAGAAGAGGATAAGTTTCCTTGTTCTAAAATGGTTAAGATCAAATGAGGGAATAGTATAATATCAGGGTGACCAAATGTTTTAGTTTGCCTGGGATAGTCCTGTATTTAAAGCATTATGGGTATTGGGGCACCTGGGTAGCTCGGTCAGTTAAGCATCTGACTCTTGGTGTTGTCTCAGGTTATGATCTCACGACTCATGAGGTTGAGCCCCAAGTTGTGCCCTGAGTTGTGTTCACAGCACAGAGCCTGCTTGGGATTCTCTCTTCCTCTCTCTCTGCCCCTCCCTCACTTGCGCACACTCTCCTCCCTCTCAAAATAAATAAATAAACATGAAAAAAAATGAAAGCATTATGGATATTGATCAGGCTAATTGAGAGCTTATTTTATTTTTTTTTAATTTTTTTTTCAACGTTTATTTATTTTTGGGACAGAGAGAGACAGAGCATGAACGGGGGAGGGGCAGAGATAGAGGGAGACGCAGAATCGGAAACAGGCTCCAGGCTCTGAGCCATCAGCCCAGAGCCTGACGCGGGGCTCGAACTCCCGGACCGCGAGATCGTGACCTGGCTGAAGTCGGACGCTTAACCGACTGCACCACCCAGGCGCCCCTAATTGAGAGTTTAAAACAACATCTTGAGATTGATAGGATACTTTGATGGAAACACCTGGAAGCCCGATACAATGCAAACAAAGCATTCACATTTTGTATTTCTGTACCCTCACGGAACAAGGCATTCCAAGAGTTAGTTTTTCTAATAACTGAAGCTCTCCCTTTAAGCATCAAAATGTTTTAACATTAACCACTTCTGATGAAAATGTTGCTCTGATGTATTACATTTTCACAATTTCTTAAGTAGAATAAATCGAACATAATTGAACTACTTTTTGACACGAGTTATTGCAGAGTTTTCTACTGGTGGACAGCCAGTTGTGAACGGATTTCAGCTGTGTGGAAATATGATTCCCCCCCCTCTTGTGGAAGCCAGGTGGGGCTTGGGGGGAACAGAGGCCCCTGGATCAGTTGCCTCTGGCTATCTTCCAGCATATCCTCTAAATGGATTCATACTCTATGTGCATCTTGACTTGGGAAGGGTAGGGAAGCACTAGTTATTGCTTTGTGTTACAATTCAGAGATTTTGGCAGGGCCCCCTGGGATTCTCCTCCATCTTGGGGTGATAGAAGGTACTTCATTTACATCCACCCTTCATCTGAATTTCTCCAGATGACTACTGCCCTTTTCTCTTTGTGGCATTCTCTTCCTCTTTCCTTGATGGCAATTGCCATTGCTTCTTACTGCCTTTGCTATCGTAGTTGACACGGCTTGTTGAGGTAAGATGAACTATGCTTGAGTGTAGCTTGCCTCTCCCACCTGTAGATTTGGTAGTGGCTGTTTGCATTATTGTCTTTCACACTCGTTTCTTTGCTGTTGCTATACGCCATATATTTAAGATAGTCTTAGAATGTCACATTGTGTCTCTTCATTAGAGATAGTAGATACAGAGCTCTTCATTCTTTATTTTTTCCTCAAAAAATTAAAAATAGAACTCTCCTATGACCCAGCAATTGCCCTACTAGGTATTTTTTATTTTTTATTAATTTTAAGTTGAAAAAGGTTTTATATATTTTATTTGTATTTGAGCTCCTTATTCTTTAGAGTGAGTTGAGGGGCACCTGGGTGGCTCAGTCTGTTAAGTGATTGACTTCAGCTCAGTTCATGATCTTGTGGTTCATGGGTTCAAGCTCTGGTTAGGGCTCTGTGCTGACAGCTCAGAGCCTGGAACCTGCTTTGGATTCTGTGTCTCCCTGTCCCTCTGCCTCTCCCCACTTGTGCTCTGTCTCTCACTCTCTCTCAAAAATAAATAGACATTAAAAAATTATAAAAAATTAGTTGTGTTTTGTGTATATATTATATAACACATATAAATATAATTACAAACAGACTACAAATATACGACTGGATGCAGCAGCATAATGTAGTGTTATAAGGAAGAAAAGAATATTTGGTATACACACGTGTATACAGAGAGAGAGAGAGAGAAATTCAGAAAATATGGAGGACATTTATACCCTTTTTTCATACCAACCTCATAAAGGTCAGTTGTCATGCTCTCTCAACAAATGGTCCCTTGTTATATTCTGAAACCAAATGTCCTTCTGATCAGACAACTGGTCTTAGCCAATAAGGCATTTCTGGTGCTTTTGTGTTCTTATGCAAGGGTGGACTTCTTCCAGCATTGTAAGTGACTGAGGGAAATACTCAATGGGCCACACGAAATCTTAACTAACATTATTTTGGGACAGTCTAGCTCAGAAGTTAAAAACAAGATCTTAGGAATCTGACCTGCGATTCAATTCTGGTTCTAGCACATACTAGCTCTGTGCATTGGACAAGTTTCATAATCCCTCTGAGTTTCAGTTTTCTCACTGAGTTTTTGTGTGATGAAATGAGAAAACATTTGTATTGTCTCTGGCCTTGTAGTAAGTGATCACTAAATGGTATTGTTCCATTGTCATTACTGTTAATAGTAATAATAATAATAATAATAATCATCATCATCCATGGAGTGGTTAATGCTTAACGCAAGACTTACCTTTGGGAAAAATATCATAAATAATAAAGCATAAATATGATCTTTTGGATATTTTTGTCATTGGTCTAATTTTGTGTAATCAGTCACCTATCATATTTCTCAGTAAATGGTGCCATGTATGAAAATTCTGAAATTTTCTTAAATGGGCTAGAAATTCCCTAGAGTTAATTTATTCTTAGCTAACCATGATGTTTGCTATGTAGTGTTATATTCTGTGCTATGCATTTGCAGACTGGTAGGTGCTTTCAGCCAGACAATTGTCCTGGATTACTGCTGACTGGTACCCAGTTTATATAGGGTCTACCTTCCACTTTATGAAAAGTCAGTACATCATTTATATTTTACTTAATTCCTATGGGGCTTTTCCTAATACCTTACATCTCTCAGAAAACAACAGATGGAGGTATTTCCAGGACATCTATCATTGCTAAAGCCCCTTAGGGAAGTTTTCAAGAAGACAATGATTATTACGGCCACCTGCCATACCTTCTCCTGATTGCTGTTGCAAAAGATGCATAAGTAGTACATTAAAAGAAGTCAAGTCCTGGCTTCTACTGACAGAGGTAGAGAGCTTAAAAGAGAATTCCTCCCAAACTTACAGCAAAAGAAATCTTGACAAACAGTGAATTCATTTTTCTTGAGCCCACTGGAGTATTGAGGTTGCTGGGAAACCAGCAGGCTCAGAATTTAGGAAGAGGCAGTTCTGCATGAAGAAATGAGACACAAGCCCTTACTTACCTGGGAAGAAGGCAGCCAGACACCTGTAAGAATTCAGCCAGAGTGATTGATGAATATGTGGAGTCTGGCTGAGTGCACACTAGCAAAAGGGGGTGAAGCTAGGGGCCCCACAAATAAAGGCATTTCTGTGTGAACCCACCATGAGCTCACATAAATGGTTGGGAGAGGCTGCAGAAAGCCTCCCCTGTGGTACATTGCTGGAGGAGAGGAACAGAAGTAGCTGTGGGAGGGGCAAAAAACTCCACTAGGACCCTTTTTTGCTATGAACAAAAGCCTTTATTTGTGTGGTATGTGTGTAAGGATGAGCACTATCATCCTTAGGTTTCTGGTGAAATCCTACTATATGTGGAGAAAGGGAACAGGAAAAAACTCTTAACTCCTGGGGAAAATGCAGGTACACATACTAGATTTAGAAGTAACCCAGAAGAGGGGTAGGATCACTGAGAAGGCTATACCTCCGAGACTTAATGATGTAGTCCAAGACTGAGGCTTAATCAGAACAACAGAGACCACTTCCTTCCTCCGTTTATTCCCAAACCAGACTAACAAAAAAGATACAAAAATAAATTTAAAAAAGAAAGACAAGATGGAACAAATAAAAAAACAGCCAGCAAGATAGTGGGTTTTAATTCAGTCATCTCAATAATCACATTAAATGTGAATGTTGTAAACACAACAGTTAAAAGAGAGAGATTGGCAGATTGGATAAAAAAAACAGAAAGAAAGACCAAACTATACTAAAATCCACTTTAAAAATAAAGACAGATGGGTTAAAAGTAAGAGGATAGAAAAAGATATACTATGCAAGCACTAACCAAAATAAAGCTGGAGTCATTACATTAATATCAGATAAAATAGACTTTAAAGGAAAGACTGTTCTCAGGGATAAAGAATGATTAAATAATTATAAACGGCACACTTCTCCAGGAAGATGTAACAATCCTGCGTAGGTGTATACTTAACAACAAAGTTCTGAAATACATAATTCAAAAGCTGATGGAGTTGAAAAATGAAATAGACAATGTTTTCTCTGTAAATGATAGAAGTTAGAAGAAGGTTAAGAGTATAATGACCTGAACAATGTTATCAACCAACTTGACCTAATTGACATTTATAGAACACTCCTCTTCATAGCACATCCTTCTGAAGTGCATGTGGAACATTCACCACAAGATACTATATTTTAGGCCGTAAAACAAATCTCAACAACTTTAAATTATTTATTTATTTATTTATTTATTTATTTATTTATTTATTTATTGAGAGAGAGAGAGAGAGTGTGTGTGAGCAGGGGAGGGGCAGAGAGAGATGGAAACACACAATCTGAAACAGGCTCCAGGCTCTGAGCTGTCAGCACAGAGCCCGACACGGGGCTCAAACTCACAAACTGTGAGATCATGACCTGAGCTGAATGAAGTCAGCTGGTTAACTGACTGAGCCAACCAGGTGCCCCAAGTCTTAACAACTTTAAAAAAATAAAAATTATGGAAGGTATGTCTATGAACCGTAATGGAATTAAACCAGAAATCAGTAACAGAAATATACCCAGAAAACTCTAAAATATAAGGAAAATAAACAATATACATCTAAATAACCTATGTGTCAAAGGGGAAGAATTTGAGAATATTTTTAAAAAACTGAGTGAAAAGGAAATGCAGCATGTCAAATTTGTGAGATGCAGCCAAAGCAATGCTTAGGGGGAAAATTATAGCGTTAAATGATTTATATTAGAAAAGAAGAGGGGTGCCTGGGTGGCTCAGTCGGTTAAGTGTCCGACTTCAGCTCAGGTCATGATCTCACAGTTTGTGAGTTTGAGCCCCGCGTTGGGCTCTGTGCGACAGCTCAGAGCCTGGAGCCTGCTTCGGATTTTGTGTCTCCCTCTGTCTCTGCCCTTCCCCACTCATGCTCTGTCTCTCTCAAAAATAAATAAACATGAAAAAAAATTAGAAAAGGAGAAACGTCTGTAACCACTAATAGATGCATCTATCTTTAAAAAAGAGCTAGAGAAATAAGAGCAAATTAAAACTAAACCAAACAGAAGGAAGGAAATAATAAAGGGCAAAAATCAATGAATTGGAAACAGAAAAAGCAATTCAGAAGTATCAGTTGAAGCAAAAGCTGGTTCTCTGAAAAGATCAATGAAATTAATAAACCTCTAGTCGGACTGACCCACCACTGAGATGGCCAGGAAACTGCACACTCGGTGCCCAGATCTCAGTTTCTAAACGCCAGTTATGGGAACGAGGACTCCTTGGAAAAGTAGGCTTTAAGACTGAGCAGGGGAAATACATGATCCTGGAGCATCATGTGGTGCCACAAAGTGAGGAAGTGCTAATCAACAACAACAAAAGAACAGGATTGTGTGAAATATAAGAGCTGTCACGAAAGAGCTCTCAGTGATCAACGCTGGAAGGATGTTAGCAATAAATAAATAGTTATAACTCAAAAAATAAAATAAACATCCATTAGTTCATATTGATAAAAACAAAAGTAGAATAATCTGGTTATTTAATGGGGAGAAAGGACAACTCTCTTTAGAGAAGAATTCCAATTAATAAATATAGAGGAGTGAGGGAAATAGAAAATCACCTTCGGAACACCACAGCCATAGTTGCTCACAGTTCCCATGATGAATCCTAAAATTAGTAAGTGAAAGCTTGAGTCAAAGTACCCTCCCCCAATATTTGTCAACTACAAAGGGAAAAAATAGTAACTTTATAGTGGAGAAACCTGTAAGATGCTACCTTAACCAAGGGATCAAGGTTAACATCACCAGACATAGTGACATTATGACCCCTTCCCTGATTTGATGTACTGAGAAAGGCACATCACTTCTATGGTATTCTTGCCGAAAACTGTAACTCCAGTCTAATCATGAGAAAACAACAGACACACCCAAATTGTGGGACAGTCTACAAAATACATGACCAGTGCTCTGCAAATGTGTCAAGGGCATGAAAGACGAGGAAAGACTGAGGAATAGTCACAGATCAGAGGAGACCCTGGAGAAATGACAACGAAATGCAGTGTGGAATCCTGGATTGAAACCTGGAACAGAAGAAGAACATTAGTGGAAAAACCGACAAAATTAGAGGAAAACTTATAGTTAATAGCATTGTACCAATATCAGTTTCCTGGTTTTGACAATTGTGCTGTGGTTATGCAAAATGTTGATCAACCCCAGGGAAAGCTGGGTGAAAGGTATGTGGGACTTCTTTGTATAATCTTTTCAACTCTTCTGTAAGTCTAACATTATTTCAAAATTAAAAGAAAACAAAAATTGGGAGATCTTTTGATGAAATAGCCCCAAGGAAAGAAAGAAAGGCTCTATTGTACTATAAGGGAATAACAGCTTTATTTTTTATTTTATTTTTTTACTTTTTGCCTCAAAAAGTGACATTTATTCAAAGAAAAGAACACAAATGACAAGATGTCCATCCCTTGGCTCCCTTCCTTCCCCTCTGAAGGGACACCTTTAGATGGTGAATGAGACTTGTTTAGAAGAGAATCTTGCACACTACCTCTGGCCCCTGTGATTCCCTGCATTCTTGGGACCTCAGCTTGTTTGAAGACATCCTGTTCTTCCAGGCACTCTTTTAACTCTTTCTAGATCTTACTTTGGCTTTTTATCCTGTCTCAACTAGGTCTTGGAAGTGATGATGACTTTACAATCCCTTTTTTTAAAAAAAAGCCAATTTTCTTTCTCTAAGAGAGGGTTGAATATTTGTCCTCTTCTCTTCTTTTACTGACTGTCATCATTGGGGCCAGGGGGTGCAAATTAGCAGTTCATCTTCTGATTCGAACTCTGTCTAGCCAACACAGCTTTTATTTATTTATTTGTGTGTTTGTCTGTCTGCTTAGAAATTAGATTTGCAGGGGGGGTTACCTGGGTGGCCCAGTTGGTTAAGCGTCTGACTTCAGCTCAGGTCATGATCTCATGGTTCCTGGGTTCATGTCCTGCATTGGGCTCTGTGCTGACAGTTCAGAGCCTGGAGCCTGCTTTGGATTCTGTGTCTCCGTCTTTCCTTGTCCCTGCCCTTCTCCCACTCTGTCTCTCTCAAAAATAAATAAACACGAGGGGCGCTTGGGTGGTTCAGTCGGTTAAACGTCTGACTTTGGCTCAGGTCACGATCTCACGGTTTGTGAGTTCGAGCCCCACATCGGGCTCTGTGCTGACAGCTCGAAGCCTGGAGCCTGATTCAGATTCTGTGTCTCCCGCTGTCTCTGCCCCTCCCCCGCTCATGCTCTGTCTCTCTCTCAAAAATAAATAAATATTTTAATAGGGGCGCCTGGGTGGCGCAGTCAGTTAAGCGTCTGACTTCAGCCAGGTCACGATCTCGCGGTCCGTGAGTTCGAGCCCCGCGTCAGGCTCTGGGCTGATGGCTCAGAGCCTGGAGCCTGTTTGCGATTCTGTGTCTCCCTCTCTCTCTGCCCCTCCCCCGTTCATGCTCTGTCTCTCTCTGTCCCAAAAATAAATAAACGTTGAAAAAAAAATTAAAAAAAAATTAAAAAGAAATAAACATGAAAAAAAAAAAAAAAGAAATTAGATTTGCAGGGAAGCATGACCTCTATAGCACTCTTTGTCTTATACTATGCTGTTTTATACTCTTACGTTTTTGTATGACCCCTGAAGGCATGTGAGTTTTTGATATTAGGTGAATATAATGAATTACATGTAATTTATGGTGTTTGTTCATGATCTTTGCTAATCAGACCTCTTTTCCAGTCTGACTGAAATTTCCAATCCTGCTACTATGTTTTTTTTAGGTCCCTCTTTGGAATTGTGGCTCTCCTATAGAAGCTTGGGAGTACCTAAATTTTTCCAAAACTCCCCAGGAATTTTGATATGCAATCTCAAACAGGATCCTCAGGCTTCCAGGGACTTTCACTCACATATTTTCTTAATTTATCTTAATATTACTTCTTTCTTTTATTCATAAATTTATGACTGTTCCATTTAGGGCACTGATTCTAAACAGGGTCAGAGATTTTTCCAATCTCTGTGTTTGTAAAAACACTCCTGCTGGAGAGCCTGTGTGCCTCCTGGTGACATTCAGTGTCTCCCATGGTTTTGGGGGTCCCTGATGGGCGTCCTCACATCTGAGGTTGCAGCAGGTAGAATGGTTAAGAACCAGTGCTATAAGGTTTTGTCGTGTGCATGTGTGCTTGTGTGCACACGTGTGTGTGTACGTGCCTGCATGACTTTAGATCCCAAATTATTTACTTTTAGGTAAACAGATGCAAGAAGGGGGGTCCATCATGGCCTTCGCTGTTTACTTTTTTCTGCATTGGAAACCACCCCGCCGCGGCCCCCAAACAAACTGAATGATGTAAAAAGAAGGCCTTGAGCCATCCAGCCTGTTCTACTTTAACCAGTGAAAGCTGCTCCAAGGAATTTAGAAGAAAACCACAATTAACTTCATTTGGCTCTCATCTTGAGTGTCACACTAAGAATCATCTGACCTTACCTCTGGTGGGCAGGCTATCCTTTTTGGAATGATTTGGTAACATATTTTCTGCTTTTATCATGATATCTTCCCTCTTTATCTTTGGAAGAGGAAAGAGCATGCCATGACGTGGGAATCAAATGAACCTAGGGTTTAATCCTCATCTGATGATTACTGCATCTGACCTCAGACAAAGAACATAAGCCTCATATTCATCATCTGCAAAGTAGGGGAAAGTCTGGCTTAGAGGGTTGTGGTAAGCATAATATAGCCCTAGTTTATCAAAAAGGAAACCAAGGCAAGAAAGGATTAAGCAATTAACTCAAGGTCCACAGACTTTGAACCCAGATGGTCTGACACTACTCAGAACCTGCCTACCAGGTCCTTCTGCCATGAAGCTCTACAGAGGGCCAACATGAACTTACTTCTGATCTGTCTCAAGATGACCCACTGTAGAGGTTTCTGAAAATACTGTCCAGTGTCCTACATTGGACAATTCTTGAGTTAGGCGCTTAGAATATTTTTATCTTTGACCGTGAGCCTGGCAAGGATGCTGACAGCATACTTTTCAGGTATCCAAAGAGAGGGTGGGTTTGTACATGGACTTAGGCAAAGAGGGATTTGCATGGGCTATAGTTTTCTGCCCCAGCAGGAGGTGTTCCTGGTGACTGCTTCAAAAAACTAATATTATCACTTTAAAAAATGAATGAGTGGGTCACCTGGGTGGCTCAGTTGGTTAAGTGTCTGACTTTGGCTCAGGTCAGGATCTCACAGTTACTGAGTTTGAGCCCCACATCAGGCTCTGTGCTAATAGCTCAGAGCCTGGAGCCTGCTTCAGATTCTGTGTCTCCCTCTCTCTCTCTCTGCCCCTTCCCTCTGTCTCTCTCTCTCTCAAAAATAAACATTAAAAAAAATTAAAAAAAAAAAGAAAAAACCATAAACGAGTAAGTGAATGAGTGAAGTATTTAATAACTGACATAACAACAGAGAAATTCTCAGCAGAGTGCCAGGAACATAGTAAGCTCTTCATAACTCTTGTCTCCACCCTCAGTCACCTCCTTCTCCTTCATTTGACCTTAGCTTAATATGTTATTTCTTTCCCCATAAACTGAGGTCACTGTCCTTTCCATTATATTATCGTTAATCTCTGTCCAGTATTGAAGAGCACTGATTTTTGGGTGCTACAGCTAAAGTGCCTTTCAGAGTGACATGAAATTAGAAAGGATGGAAGCTACTTTGGATGACAGAACTGGGTCCCAGGCATCGGGATAAAAGGATGCACTGATTCTCACACTCTGAAATATAATGGGGCTAAATGTAAGGTCTTGTGATGGCGTCCAGAAAATTAACTGCATGAAAGCAGAATGGGAGAGATGTGTGGCTTAGCGGCCACAAATGTAAAAGATACTTGGGAGATGAAATTGATAGTTGTATTGGTTATGATACAGATTCAGTTGCTGTCATCGACCTAAAATAATGATGGTGGAAATAAATGAAAATTTTATTTCTCTCTCACAAACTGAGAATAAGCAGTACAGGGTGAAACAACAGCAGTAGAAACCCAGGATCCTTCTATCTTGTTGCTCGGCCAGACTTCATACACAAGGCTGTCAGGTTCACATTCCAGTCACCAGGAAAGGAAAAGAGGGAAGGGAGGGCATGATCTTTTCCTTTAAGAGCAGGACTAGTAAATTCTACAATTCACATCTGCTTCTATCCCACTGGCTAGAAATCAGTCTTCTAGCCACACCTTCCTACAAGGTAGGCTGGGAAATGTAGTCTTTTTTTAAAAATTAAAAAAAAAATTTTTTTAAGGTGTATTCATTTTTCGGAGACAGAGAGAGAACGTGAGTGGGGGAGGGGCAGAGAGAGAGGAGACGCAGAATCCGAAGCAGGCTCCAGTCTCCGAGCTGTCAGCACATAGCCCCACACGGGTCTTGAACTCATGGACCACAAGATCATGACCTGAGCTGAAGTCGGAGGCTTCATTGACTGAGCCACCCAGACACCCCAGGCTGGGAAATGTAGTCTTTAACTGGTAGTCATGTTCCTAGCTAAAAATTTTACTGCTAGGTATGGAGAGGAGAATGAATACTGATTGAACAATTAGAAGACTTACAATTAAGTCAGTATGATACAATAGTGCAATTTGTTTGCAAAAAAAAAAAAGTCTTGGGCAATATTACATTGTGTTGATAGAAGAATAGTATCTTCTAGAAACTGGAGTTGGCAAATATTTTCTGAAAAGAGCCAAATAGTAAATATTTTAGTCTTTGCAGACCATGTATGGTTGGTGTTGCAAATTTTTTCCTATTGTTGTTTTTTAATATAATCCACTAAACATGTAAAAATCATTTTTAGCTCATGGACTAGAAAAAAATAGCCTTACCAAGGGCTATAATTCGCCAATTCCTGTTACAGAGCATCGATGGCGATGAGCGTGGAATCAAGCCCTAAGATGTGCAAAAATATGTTCAGGGTTGATGATCAAGATGATGAGGAGGGGACTCTGGATGAATTTGCAAGAGCAATTATTGAAGGCATTGATTGCTTTTAGTTTGGAGAAGCTAAGACTTTTGATGGCATTGTTTTCAGATTTTGAATGACAGTTACGTAGTTAGTATATTTCCAAAGGGAGGAACTGGAATCAGTGAGAGGATGCTCTGGAGACAGACTGGGGTCCAGCATAAGGAAGGTCTTTCTCATTTATGGAGCCCTTATTGCCAGGCACTGTTCTAAGCACTTTACATAGATGGTCTTACTTTATTCTCAACAATCCCATCAAGTAGGTCCCATTTTTACCTCTACTTTCCAGATAAGACAAAGCAACATTAGAAGGTTATATAACTTGCCTAGGCATACAGGCTACTAAGTGGTAGAGTCATAGTAACTACAACCCTCTACTGCCTTCTTGCATGCAAATTAAATGAAATTAGAGATGTATATAATTTAGCAGGCACTTAGAGGCAGAAGAAGTGTTGTTGCAGGTGATAATCATTGTTATAAGCCATAGGAAGTACCCTGTCTCTCGTAATGGTGCTTGTATTGGTTTCCTGTGTAACAGATGACCAAAAACTTGGTGGCTTAAAACAATGTATTTATTTGTTTTGGGTTCTGGAGGCCAGAAATCTGAAAGCAGTTTCACTGGGCTGAGATCAAGGGGTCATCAGGGCTGTGCTCCTTCCATAGCCTCTAGGGGCAGAATCTGTTCCTGGCCTCTTCCAAGCTTATGGTGGCTTCTCTGTTTCCTTGGCTTGTGGCCACATCACTACAGCCTCAGCCTTTGTGGTCACATCGCCTTCGCCTCTCTGCGCTCTGCCTCTCCCTTATAAGGATATGTTGATTACATGTAGGGCCCTCACAGATAATTCACTATAATCTCCCCATCTCATGACCCTTAAATAAATCACACTTTTTGCCATGATCCATTCAGTTCCCCCATTCTTTTTTTTTTTTTTCAATATTCTTGGCTAATGGCTCTTCTGCTGTTTTTGTTTGTCATTGTGTATTTCAACCTAAAAACTTCCTTATTATCATTGTAATGTGGTTGTGGGAAGAGAGGAGATAGATGGAATTGTAATTGTCTGTCTTCCATAATGATCCTCTCATCCTATTTTTTATTCTGGTGATTTTACTTACTCATCTCTATTGAGATTTTCCATTTTTGTTGTTGTTGAAATCATGGAAGTTTAATTCCATATCTCTTTCTCTCTCTGTCTGCCTAATATTTCAAAACTTACAACAATTAAACTTTACAACCACACGATCAATTATTTTTATACTTTACCATACCTTTGATTGCTTTAGTTCTCATTATACTTGCCTATATAACATATCTTCTCCTTTCTTGAGTTCATTATTCTGGCTTTTTTTTTTTTTCTTGGCCAGAATAGATCTTCAAGTAATTTTTTAAAAATTTAATAAAGGGTATTGGGGTGATATAATTTCTGTATCTTGGAACATGCCTTTCTTTTGTCATCACATATAAGAGAAATTATAGTTTGGCAGCTGGTAGAATTCTTGAGTTACGATAACATTCTCTTAGAATTCTATAAAAATCGTGCCACTGTCTTTCATCAGTGCATTGAAGATGAGAAATATGTCAATCTGATTTTCTTTTATTTTTTAAAATTTTTAATGTTTTTATTTTATTTTTGAGAGAGAGAGGGAGCATGAGCAGGGGAGGGGCAGAGAGGGAGACACAGAACCTGAAGCAGGCTCCAGGCTCTGAGCATCAGCACAGAGCCCGATGTGGGGCTCGAACCCACGAACCCGGGGCTTGAACCCACGAACCACGAGATCATGACCTGAGCAGAAGTCAGAGGCTTTACTAACTGAGCCACCCGGGCGCTCCAATGATTTTCTTTTCTTTTAAGCAGCCTGAGTTTTCTCTCCTATCGGGAAGTTTGTAGTTACTTCTCCCTGTTTTTGGAGGATCAGCCCACATCCTCAGCAGTATTCTGCTGCCTGGCACTTAGACTTATATGATCTAAGGCCTAAAGTCTTTCTTCAGCTCAAGGAAATGATCTTCAATTTCTTCCTTAATTATTGCTTTCCCCTTCATTAACGATGTTGTCTCTTTCTGGAACTCCTATTTATTAGACTAATTTTGAATATTCTGGATCTCTCTGTTATATATTGTGTCTAATATGTTTATTTCAAATAACCTTCTCCTCCTCCTCCTCCTTCTCCTCATCCCATAACAAGCTGGGGTCCTGCCCCAATTCAGCCTCTACTTCTACCCATATTAGGGACAAACTTCCACTTTCCCAAGATGTTTCAGAGTAGCTGCCGTTCTGTGTGGAGAGAACCATCTTAGTTCCTGATGTTCTTTAATTTGCTTCTGAACTGATGCCCAGGACTCTCTCGTTCACACTCTGATCTTCTGAGCTTGGGATTTTCCAAGACCCTTCTCTGGAAACCTATGCACTTTCTTCTTAAGAAGTCTGTGCAGAACTGTGAGCTTATCAGCACTAATCAGCTTTTCCTCACCCACAACCCACCGACTTTACATCTTCCTTATTTTCTACAAAATGTTGCCTTTATTGACAGCATCTTTCTCTGATCCCCAACACTGCCACTCATGTTTTGGTCATTATCTCTATCTCTATATAGCTGTACCTATATATATATCTATATATATATATATTTTTTTTTTTTTTGAGGAGTGGGAGTAAATGTATATGCCCAATTTACCATCCCAGAGATCAAAAACCCCAGAGTGGAAATACAGGGCAATGAAGCATCATCTGGGTTCTGGACCAAATGACCTTGCAGCCTCTTCTAGCTCTGGGAGGCTTTTCTCTGAAATCTAAAGAATAAAGCAGCATAATGAAAGGTTTGAGAATCAACTTTCACAAAAAGGTCCAGAGAGATAGGGTTTAATTTAGTCAGGAGAACAGAGTGAGGTAGGCAAATGGCGAGTCACATTAAGCCTGCTGAAGATAGGGCAAGAGACACTAAGCTTAAATTACAGCCACAGTGACCCAGGTTGGTCACTACAAAGACCATTTAACTCTCAAACACTTGTGTGACATCATGAGGCATTGCAAAACCCGGGGAAAAAGCTTCCTTCTCCGGTGAGTTTTCTGGAGGGTAAGGGCTGTTCTGTTTAAGGGAAGAGAATGGGCTGAGCCTCCTTCCAGGTTCCCTGGCAGCCTTGGGGTATTATAATTATGACACCTTGGTGCACGTGATGTTGGATGGGGAATAAAGCAGCAGATAAACTCCCAAAAGAAAAAAAAAAAAAAAAAAAAAAAAAAATCTTGTTTTCACCTAGCCTTGCTGAAAAAAATATATTTTTAAATGTGAGAGACTGTTTTCGTCAGGAACACTAGCTCCAAATCTTTAGAACCGAATGGAGACATCTTTAATTTCTTCCCCAACATGCTGGGAGGAATGGGGTTTTCAGCAGCTCCCTCTCTCCCTGCAGCTGGAGGTTGCTGGAGACTCGTCCACATCTCCTGGTAGTCCCTTCCCCCAGGTAGTCCCTACCCCCTGGGAGAGGGTAAGGGGGCAGACTAGGGAAAGGAGTGCAGGGCTCCCTGTGGTAGGTCTGAGCCTTGTCACACTGCCTTTTGGGCTGAGGTCGCTGGTGGCCATGGGAGAGCCAGTTCCAACCTGTGTGGCTGGTGACATTTCCGGCTGCCAGTGCCCAGCCAATCAGTGACATGCCCAGCTAGCTGGGGCGATGACACATGAAATATGATAATTTTCTGCCAAAGAGCCCTGGAAGCAGGGAGAGAAGACTGTGTGTGTGTGTGTGTGTGTGTGTGTGTGTGTGTGTGTGTGGCTGGGAGGGATCAGAACAGGCTGTGCCTGCCACAAGGTGGAAGGGGGACAGTGCATTGGTTTTGGTAGTTTGCCAAGGGAAGGAGTGGGCTCTGATGTAGGGCTGGAGGGACATGCCCAGGGAGTGTCTGTAGGCACATCAGGGATGCTTTTCAGGTAAGCTGCTGCTGCCACAGCTGAGTGGGAATCTGAGGAGAAGCAGCCAGTGCCATTAGGAAGGTCTAGGACTCCCTGGAGTAAAAAGAAACTGCAAAGGGCATTTTCCTTCCTTTCAGACACGAGTGAGGTTAGGAGTTTTGGGTTCTTCTTGGTGCTACCTCTTTAAAAGCCAAACCAAAACTTGAATAACTACTATCCAAGTGGCTCAAGTACTTAATGAATAATTTTTTTAAAAAAATTTGGGATGGAGGTTATCTCCCCCTCCCCCACTGCATTTTTCTACCTCTGGGCTCAACCTAGCCCGGGGGGGGGGGGGGGGGGAGGAAGTGTTGTTAACAAAATCTTGGAGAAGGGCCTAAGTCTGAATCTTAGAGACTCTAAAGGCCCAGGTGGTAGTTTGGATTCTGGATTCTGGTTGAAAAAGAAAATGTCTTGGAATAAGACCTGGCCCTAGATTACATGATCCTTTAGAAGTAGTGCTAGAACACTTCTTTAGTTTGAGGACCTGGGACCTGAGGCTGGAGGGCAAGGGATAGGGCAAGGAGGGCCCTGTGGTTAACTCCGAAGTGGCCGAAGTCCCTACTTCCTTCCGCCCCTTTGGCAGGCTTCCCGGTCTTTTGACAGCAGTTAGGGGCTTGTGAGGGGTGTCACCCGTGCTGACCGGAGTCCCTTGCATTGTCTGACCCGGTGAATGTGTCTGTTCAGAAGTGAAGGATCCTAGTGTTTGCATAACATGCTGATTAGTCACTGAGGAGCCCATCACTGCAATAAATATGTGTCCCTAGTTTTATACCTTGCATTTGCAGCCCCCCCCACCCCCGCCCCATCTTGTTAAAAAGCCACAGATAAACGAAATCATGATCACTTTGTGCAAGCCTGCCCTGTGGCTTTAGGCCTGGGACCCGCTTCCTGCTCTCGGAGTAAGAGCTATTCGGAAGTGGTAATTGGTGTACTGTACCTTTAAAAGGTTAAAACCTCGCTCAAAAAAGGTCTGGACTCATAGTGGAAAAGACAAGCGAGGCATGGGTTGGCTCTGGATTCAGAAAACAGCTGCTGATTAGATTCTGTGTCTGCGGGCTGAATTCATTCCGTGTTTTTCAGCAGCAGGAATTCAAGAGGGATGCCGCTGTTTGGGTTTCTGATCGTGATTTATATTTATTCAGAGGAATAACAGAGGGTGGATCTGTTCCCGGCGCGAGCATGCTCACAACCAGCCGACTCTCCCATTATCCAGCTGCCTAGTTTGGTGCTTCGATGTACATGTACATTCCGTGTGCATATGTGTGTATACAAACACGCACGCATGCCTGGACGGACATACGTATGCACAGGTTATTTTTTAAGGACAATTCTTTCAATAAGGTCTTTACCCCTTACTTGAAACAGGTGTTCATGAAAAAAATGCACAAAATCCTGACTGACCGGAATAATTCATGAAGAAGGGGCTGGATCCGTGGGTCAGAGAACACAGGACCAGTTTGCCATCCCAAGGCCGAAGGTAGGGGACTCTGGATTTTTATTCGGCGGATGGATTCCTTGCGCATGATTTTATTTATTGTGCTTTTGCCTGCGGCCGCCTCGGGAGAAATGAAATAGCGGGCTGCGATTCCATCTTGACGTTGCCTTTCTTGGGCAAGGTGTCCGGGTGGGCGGCCGCGCGGCGTGCGGTGCCCTGGGCGGGCTGAGCGGCTGCTCGGCCTGGTGCCGGGGGAGCGGCGCGAGCCTCAAGTGACCCCCGCGCGTCAATCCCGGCGGCCGCGGCTGTAACCCTGTGCGCGCCGCGCGCTCCGCGCTCGCCCGCCGCCGCCCTGCACCGGAGCCACCGGCTTGCCAGGGAGCAACCCTCCCCCACCCCTCCCCGCCCCGGCGATCGCCTCGCCGCCCGCCGCGGCACCTGCGCTTCCTGCTGCCACCCGGGCTGCCGCCCTGGGATGGTTCGGGGTCACCGGAGCGGTCTCCGCTGCCCAAAAGGAGGTTGGAGTGATGCTAGGGGCCAAGGCAGAGCGGGAGCTTCCCCCTCTCCCCTTACAGCACCCCCTCCCGTTACTGGAGCAGAGCAAGCTGCCTCCCCTCCAAACAAAACCGAACAGTAACCAAACTCCTGCTCTGTTGGGGATTCTTGCCCCTCTCCAAGTTGTGCCCCACATGTTACCGTCTTTTAACGCTGGACACCCTGGTGACACTGAGGGGCCCCGGCTGAGACTGCGCGGGCTGCCGGAGGACTGCCGAGCGCGGCGGACAGCCTGAACCCGCGTAGCCTGGGATCCAAGTGATGTGGAGGAGCTGGGAGGCTGGGTGTTGATTTCCTTGAACGTGGCTGCTTCGGTTTACCGTTGCAGGTCAGGACAACTTCTGTGGTTCGGCCCGCCCTTGAACTTTGGGGGCAATGATTGCAGGCAGGAGGGTCTGTTTCTGGCAGCCCTTGGCATTGTCACCGCAGAGGCCAGGTGCCCCGCCCCCCCTTCCCCTGCCACATCGGTGCGCTTTGGTTGTGTTAAACCTGGCTTGTTTTCTGGGCTTCGGGGGTGGGGACATGGGGGGGTGCGCTGAGAATGGGGTGTGTGCTGAACTGATCTCCACGAACGTTCTCCAGCCCTCGTCTGTGTGATTATGTAACCCCAACTAATGATCAGACCCTGCGCCCTAGCAGCTCCCCATTATTTCCTGGGCCTCCCCCGGACTGAAGGAGCTGGGTCCCACGTTTAAGATGTTTTTATGTAACTGTGTGTATGCTGGGGGCAGGGAGAGTGTGGGAAAACGTGGAACAATCAGAGCACCTTCTGTGAAAAACACAGGGGCGAAGACCACGTGTTTGCTGGGGACAGGGTGGAATTGGCTTTGGGTGGGTGTGGACTTGAAGACCCTCCCATATCCCTTGCAGCTAGTCATTGCTTGTCTGAATTTTCCTGTGGTCCTTCCATCCCTCTTGAACCACGTAGAAGCTTGGAATCACCCCCGCAGGGCCCCTAGGTTCCTAACTGAGGGGTGAACACGATCCTGAATCCAGGGTGACCACCCAGGCTCACTTGCTTTGGGTCCCAGCTGTTCTTCATGCCTCCCAGAAAGGGAAGAGTCTCTGGGCCGCTGGGGTTTCAGTTTTGTTCTGGGGTTGGACTGCTCTGTGGGGCTTGAGAAAACCTCGGAGGCCCACTGAGCCACTTGGCATGTGCTCTTTAAAACTGATGGCTTGCAGAGGCTAGAGACCCTGTGCATTCTTTCATTAAAACGTTGTGGGATTCTTTGGGGGGAGAATCATGAGCACAGGACAGCTCTCCCACTGGGATACCTTCAGGCAGGAGGGGAAGGCGTGTATAATACTCAGCTCCCTGTTCTTCCCCCACGTTGTTTGGTTAAGGCACCCAGAAGACAGAATTGTCAACATGGGGCTCCTTTATCACACCCCATAGCACCGCAGCCTGGGGCTGCTGGGTAGACTTGTTAATTTGATGGGAAAGTCTGGCCTCTTCAGGCTAAAATTGTTTTTTTTCCTCTCAGCACCCTGGTGGGGCTGCTTTAAGAGCCAACTACTAAAGGGTACACATGGCAGCCGCTCAAGATGTGTTCAGCTGGCACTGTTGCTGGATTGTCTCCGCCCATTGTGTTTCAGCAGCAGCCACTCTCCTCGGAGTGCAGAAGGGTGTGCTGCCTCCGGGTCCTTGCCAAGTGAGCCTTTGAGGCGGCTAGTGTGTGAAAGGTACAGGCAAGAAGAAGATGCATTTAGTCTGAAGTCCTGGCAGGTTCCAGGCCCCAATTTGAAGGGAAGTGATGTACCGAAAGCTGTGCGACAACTTGGTAGCTTTTACCTTGTCTCCCACTTCCTGCTCTGTGAGTTACCGATGTCTTTCAGGTTCTTTTCCGGCTCCACATTGCCCACCAGGGAGGCCCTGACATACTGTTGTTCATTCTGTCTCTGGTGGGATCAGAGCATGTTTACAGACCTACAGATGCACAGGGAAGGTAGGGTAGGGAACACTGGCCACATGAACAGGAAGCACTGGTGTTTCAGGCCAGACTTGGCCAAGTGTTGACCCATGTTGTTCTCCATCTGTAAAGTGGGTATAATCATCACAGCCTTACCAAGCCCACGGAAATATCTTGAGAAGAAACTGAGATGGGCTAAAAATGAGACGTGCTCCGTAGCTTGTGAATATTAAGATAATACCACAACCGTCTGCAACTCACATTTTCACAGTTTCGCTTATCCAGTTGGGACCTTAGTGGTAAACCAAGAGAGAGAGATGTCATAAATCCACGAGGTACAGTTCGTGTATTTTGATGATTGCAGAACATTTCATACTTTCTTTCAGGGGTCTTCAATGAGGTAAAGTCCTAAGGAGCTTGGTTTTAATTTGTCAAAAACACTTAACAAATTGGAAGAGATTGATACAGTACTGAACATGGGTAATTAAAGGTCTTTTTGACATGTGCCAGTTAGAAGTACTAGTAATGCAAGAAACAGAAAAAATTAAAAAAAAATTGAAATAAGATTTAAAAGGTATAGGAATTAAAAGCGTAGAATTTTAAGGCTGTCTAATAAAAGTGCTTAATGTAAGCAATTCAGTGCAATATTCTGTATTTTGATAGGTTCTTCAGAACTCTGTTTTGTAGCCCAGTAACTGATGTTCACAGTGACCTTTATGCATCAAGAACAGTTTTAGTGACGTGCTCTGTGCCCAGTTTAAGAATGCATCTGAATTGGAAGTATTCCCCAAACGATTTTTTTTTTTATCATGATGCTTAAAGGAAAAAGTGCATTTATGGAGGATAACAGAACACTTGAGGTTTACAGATAGCCAGGAGCTTGTTGATCAAAATATCAGAACTATAAAGCACTCCTGTTGAAATTGAGAACTTTGTGACCTTTGGCCAAAATTTAGCAGGGAACGGTTGTGCTGGTATTATATAATGCTTATATTCTAACATTTGATGCTGTGGAAAATACTAAGGGAAACACGGGAACCCCAACCTGCCTGCTCGTGACCAGAGACACACGTAGAGCCTTCCAGTTGGCTACTCTAGTGCTGGAATTAACTGGAGGAGACTCGATGATAGAAAAGATGAAGCAGGAGAGGTCAACCCTAGTGGCCTGCATCTCTTACGTCAGAGTAAGATGTAGACTCCCCGCAACCAGTGTGCTGTTGAAAAACTAGTAAAAAAAATGAGTTCAAGGTGTCATGGCAACACTCTCATGCTACACTTTGGTGTTTATGCAATTCTGACATCGTGCTCAAAACTGGAAAGCTATCTGTGTTACACCAGCAGTGCTAAGCTTGGCCTGACCCTTCCGCCGATTTCCTTAGTTACAATTTACTCCCAAGACAAAAGCAACAGAAAAAAAAAAAACACAAGCAGAGGACAACAAATGCTGATGCATTTTTAGAAGTATTTAAAAAATGTTTTTAATGTTCATTTATTTTTGAGAGCCTGCACGCGCGCGCGCGCACACACACACACACACACACACACACACACGTGGGGGAGGGGCAGAGGGAGAGGGAGTCACAAAATCCAAAGCAGGCTCCAGTCTCTGAGCTGTCAGCACAGAAGCCCCATGTAAGTCTTGAACCCACGAACTGTGAGATCATGACCTGAGCTGAAGTCGGACGCTTAACTGACTGAGCCACCTAGGCACCCCCAAGAGTATTTTTGAATTTGATGCATATGTCAAAACATGAAGACACTAATTTAAAGTCACAGAAGAGTTCAATTTCTAGATGCACATTAATTCATCATTTGGGTAAATCATTTCAAGACAGTCTTGAACTTGCTGAAGAAAAAACCTGTTGCTAACAATTCATTGAATATGGTCAGAAATGCACATAACTGTCCAGAAGTTCCATGTCTATAGGCAAAGGGTTACTGCTGCAATAACGTGGGGAAAAGGGTATTCTCCCAAATCCCAGGGGGCTTAGAAGGCAGAGGAGGTAAGGGTTGGAGGTGACTGAACTGCACTCTCCAAAGTGCTGCCCTTTCGGAAGGGTCACACTTGGGAATATGTGCTTGGGCCATAAATCCGGCTTGTTGGTGAAAACTATGCGTGCATGAGTGATAGGATTCCTCTCCTCATAACTAAGTGTTACAAAAATACCAGGTGTGGCTGGCACTCTTGTGAGAAAAGGAGAAGAGTGGGGCTTTACATCTAGATAGATGTGCAGTAGAGATGAGCTGAGAGTGCCTCATAGGGAAGGTTGTCTCAGGAATCTTGGAAACCCTCTGAATGCACATGAGTCCTGGAATTGGGGTTCAGAACCAACTTTTAAAAAAAACGAGTAATGTATGCACGACTGTTAAATCATAGAAAGTGATGCAGAAAAATAACAGCAGTATTATAAATACACGACATGCTCTGTGAGCCTCTGACACCGAAGTTAGTTTGTTCACTCATCCATTGGACTTCCAGGCTTGGTGCTAGAGGCCGAAGCTATCTTAAGATCAGAGGAACCTGGTAAGAATGAACTGATTTAATTTTAATAGAAGAATTCTGAAAATCTCAATCAAGATTCAATATGGCAGACCCTTGATGTTTTCTACAGAGAGATTTCAAACCTCTGGCAGATCTCCAAATTTGGAGATGCAGAAGTATTTGCATAGGCTCTTGACTTCCTTCTGAATCAGGTAGAAACCTGATTCTACCTCTCTGTCCAGAGAGGAAAGCTTTCCATGATTAGTCACCAGCCACCAATTATTTGCCTTTTCAATGTGCAGTCAAGGAAATAAAGTTTTTCTCACTTCCAGAGTTTCTGTTTTCCTGGCGGAAAGAGCTTTGTCAAAGCTCCCTCTCTAGCTAAGAGACCAGCTCTTGCCCTGTTGCTTTGCAATGCAGAGTTAACACTTGTGCTTCAGGGGGAGGAAGGTTGCCATTAGAGGTTGTTCACAAATAACTGAGAAAGTGAATATTGAAGCTACAAATGCCAGGCATGGCTGGAGTTGCTAAAAAATCATACTTGTGTGCAGCCTTTCAAGCTGCCTCCACTCCCTGGCCCTCAATATATACTCACCACACTCTTAGAAACTTCCCTTGGCTGTCAGCAAATCTCAGTGAAGAGAATTGGGGCGTCACACGGCTGACACATATGGTAAAGGACTAAAAACGAGAGCATTACCATTGAAATCTAGGCAAGAGAAACAGGATGTAGTCATTTGCTCTGTGCCCTCATTTTAAGGATTTCAGAATTTGAGAAGATTCCAGGAGATTTTATTTTATTTTTAAAAAATATTTGTTTATTTTTGAGAGAGAGAGCATAAACAGGGGAGGGGCGGAGAGAGAGAGACGGAGAGAGAGAGAGAGAGACGGAGAGAGGGAGGGAGGGAGAGAGAGGGTCTGAAGCAGGCTCTACAGTGACAGCAGCCAGCCTGATGCAGGGCTCAAACTCAGGAGCCATGAGATGGTGACTTGAGCTGGAGTTGGATGCTCAGCTGGCTGAGCCCCCCAAGAGCCTCGAGATTCCAGGAGATTAAGGAATAACAGCCTTGTGATTATAATTATAATAAATAAAAGAGTCAGAACAAATGTACTCTGGAGGTCAGGCCTTGCTGCACCTTACTGGAGAGATTCTTGCAAGGATGTTTCTGGAGTGATTTGGGTGGAAGCTCTTAGAATTTTAAGTGAGTTTAAGAGCTACACCAGTTGCAGTTGAAGAGATCATCTTTGCCAGGCAACTAGAAAGATGTGGCAGGAACCACAGCAATTCGTTATAAGAGTGTCTTACTAAATTTTTCTCTGTGAGCTTCTTTTTAAATGATGTTGATAAAATAGCCACTAGATACAAAAGAATACTTACAAACTGTATATAAAGGTGCAAAGGTATTCACCAGTCAACTAACAAGAAAGAATGTTACTCTTACCTTTGAAGAGTGTTACTCTCACCATCCTGTCCCATCTCCCCCCTTTTCAGGGATAACTATTTTCTGGACATTTCTGCCTCTTTTCCCAATGCTTTTCTTTATTTATGTTTTGCATCCCTAAACAATATCTCTAGCTGTGTATGTTCGTGAACTTTGTGTAAACGGAATCATACTGTTTGTATTCCTGTGTCTTAAGTACAGAGTCAGCCCATGCAGACCAGAAGGCTGCATTGGTGGGCAACAACTGAAATATTTCCATATCCGTTGGTGGTAAATTGCTGATCACCTGACCACCTCTCCACAAACCCCCCCTTCCCCCAAGTGCTCTCACAAGACCTCTTCAATTCCCTTCACCTTCCTGAAGGGAATCCCACCTGGCACAACAGGGGGTCTTGGGACCCAGCTCCCACACTGTGTTTGGGATCCCTTCTGACTATGGCAGCTGGTTGTTCAATGTTTCATTCCTGGATTTGTTCATGTTGCTGAGTGTAGCTGAAATTTGTTCACTTTGCTGAACTGTAATATCCCACTGAATGAGTATATTGCGGTTTATATATCCTGTTACTAACAAACACTAAAGGTTTTTCTAGTTTTTTTTCTGGTTTAAATAATGCTGCTGTGAATACTCTTGTTCAAGCCCCCTCGTGAACATGTATATAGGTTTACTCAAGGAATATACATAGGAGTAGAATTACTGGTCGTAGACTGTGGGCACCTTCAGTGCTACTAGCCTAGTTCGAAATTAATTTCCATTATGCTATGTGAATTTCACCTCAATAAAAATAACTAGTTTCCACTGTGTTTAACCAATTTCTATACCCAGCTGCAGTGTGTAGTTGTTCCTTTTGCTCTATTTCTCGTTGCTAACGCTTCATGTTTTGTTGGATATTGTCAGAAACTTTTGCCAGTCTTACGGGTATATAATAGTATCTTATCTGGTTTTAATTTGTATACATTTGATTACTCGAGGGGTTCAGCATCTCCCCAGATACTTGTTGACTTTTGGTTGTGTGTGTGTGAAAGAGTGCCTTTTCAAGTGTCTTGTCCATTTATTTTAAAATTGGGTAGTGTGCATTTTTCTTATTTATTTGTAGAGGTTATTTATGTATGCTGGAAACTATATTCTTAGTGTTGATAATATCCTCTCCTAATTTCTGGAATATTTCCTGGTCTTTTTTAATACTTTTAGAGTGGCAGGAATTCTAAATTTTGACGTAATAAGATTTTATCAATCTTTATTTTATCATTGAGCTTTTCGTATCTTTTTAATGACATCTTTCCCTATGGCAAAGTCATAAAATAGTCTCCTGTATTGCCTTCCAAAAGTTTTAGTTTTGCTTTTCATATTCAGTAGTTTCCCTTGAGAATGATCCTCTCTATGGATTTGATATTCTTTATCAGGATAAGGAACTACCTTTCTTCAGTAGTTTGCAAAGTGTTACTTTTAATCATAAATGGATCTTTCTAAAATACCTTTCCTGCATTTTTGAGAGGATTTATGTAAGTTTTTCTTCCTTTAATTTGTTAATGTCTCGTCAACTACCCTCCAATGTAAAATTAATCTTGTTTTCCTAGAATAAACCTGACTCGGTCATGATGGATTCATTTTGTTATATGTTGCTAGATTTGTTTTACTAATATTTTGTTTAGAAGTTTTGCATCTATATTCATTCATGAGTGTATTGGACTGCAATTTTCATTTCTCACATTATCCTTGTCAGGCTTTTGCATCTAGTTCTGCTAGACTTGTAAAGTGAGCTGTAGAATACTTCCTCTTTATCTGTTCTCAAAAAGAGTTAGGGCTGGGATTCTTTCTTCTTTGGGGATTTTTCACTGGAGATTCAGTTTCTTCAGTAGTTATTGATCTATTCAGGTTTTAGTTTTTTTTTTTTTTTCTGGAATTGATTTTGGTAAGTTAGATTTTTTTTTTTTAGCAATGTATCCATTTTGTCTGAGTTTTCAAAATATTTTACCATAAAGTTATTTATAATATGCTTTTTAATTTTTTAAGCTGTATGGCATCTGTGGTGATATAACTCCTTTTCATTTATATTACTATTGTGCCTTCTATATTCTTTTGTTGAATACCCTTTTCAGAATTTTGTCAATCTTATTAATCGTTTAAAGAACAGTTGTTGATTTTGTGATCCTCTTTTATTTTCTAGTCCATTAATTTCTATACTAATTTTTATGATTTTCTCCATTCTAAATTATTTAGGTTTGATCTCTTGTTCTTTCTGAACTTCTTGAGAGTTTGACTTTTTTCCTCTATGAACATTATAGGTTGTGTATTTTCCTTATGGCTTCATCACACATTTTTTGATATGTAGTATTTTTGCATCATTTGGTTCTAAGTGTTTTATGATTTCTACTATTTTTTTTTAATTTTTTTTTTCAACGTTTATTTATTTTTGGGACAGAGAGAGACAGAGCATGAACGGGGGAGGGGCAGAGAGAGAGGGAGACACAGAATCGGAAACAGGCTCCAGGCTCTGAGCCATCAGCCCAGAGCCTGAC
The DNA here is from genome assembly GCF_007474595.2 of Lynx canadensis. NCBI lineage: Eukaryota > Metazoa > Chordata > Mammalia > Carnivora > Felidae > Lynx > Lynx canadensis. Next base: position 32,348,643 of record NC_044310.1, on the reverse strand, counting down.
GCAGGGCTCGAACTCACGGACCGCGAGATCGTGACCTGGCTGAAGTCGGACGCTTAACCGACTGCGCCACCCAGGCGCCCCTATGATTTCTACTATTATTTATTCTCTGACTCATAAGTTAAGTGTGCCTCTGTTTCTCAGTGTCCAGACATCTATTTTTTTTCTTGTTGTTACATTTTTGATGTTGATTTCTAACTTAATTGTATCATGGTTGGTAAATGTTGTTTGTAAATGTTACTCAACATTTTATATTTGTTGAGGTTTGTTGTGTAAGGCTCAGTATGTGGTCAATTTTCACAGTGTTGCATGGGGTCTATCACTGTTAGCTCTAGTATCTTTTGTATAGCTGTTAGATAAAACTTCTTAACTGTGTTGTTTAAATCTTTTCTGTCATTATTGATTACTGTCTGCTTGATCAATTAGTCATTGAGAGAAGTGCCTTATAATATCCAACTATGATTGTGGATTTCTCTGTTTCTTCTTATGGTTCTGCCAGTTTTTTGTTTTATATGTTTTGGGCCTTTGTTAATATGTACCTACAAGTTTAAAATTGTTTTATCTTGCTGGTGGATTGGATCTTTTATAATGGAGTGGCATTTGTGTCTCTAGTGATTCTTTTAGTCTTAAAGTCTATTCTGACTGATATTAACAGAGATTTACCAATTTTGTTTTGTTTAGTATTATCTGAAGGAGTCTGAAATACATTTTTTAGAATTTTCTTATGTGAGGGTCTGCTGGTGACAGCTTCTCTGTTTTTTTCTTTGCCTGAAAATATAGTAACTTTTTCTTTGTTTTTGAGAGCTAGGGTAGGATTCTAGGTTGACAGTTATTTTCTCTCCAATACTGAAGATTTTCTCTCCAATAATGAAGATATTATTTGCATGTTTTCTGTTTCCCAGCATTGTCTTTGAATTTTTTTAATGTTTTTATTTATGTTTGAAGGAGGGAGAGAGAGTGAGAGAGCGTGCGCATGAGCGGGGGAGGGGCAGAGAGAGAGGGAGACTCAGAATTTGAAGCAGGCTCCAGGCTCTGAGCTGTCAGCACAGAGCCCGAAGCGGGGCTCGAACTCACGAAATGTGAGATCATGACCTGAGCCGAAATCGGACGCTTAACTGACTGAGCCACCCAGCCGCCCCTCCACTATTGTCTTTTTTTTTTTTAATATATGAAATTTATTATCAAATTGGTTTCCATACAATCCACCATTGTCTTTGAAATCTACTATCAGTCTTGTCTTTCCTTTGAGAAAAATCTTTCTTTTTTTTTTTTCTGACTACTTTTGAATGTTTATTTTTTGTCTTTGGTGTTCTACATTTTCACAAAGATGCACCTAAGTGTATATTTCTTTTAATTTTTTATATTTGGTACTCATTGGACTTCCAGGATACATGTAATAGTATCATTTGTCAGTTATGGGAAATTCTTATCCTGTCTCCTCAGGCCACAAAAGATGAACCTCAAGTTTACTTTGTTGGGCAGATATCCTGATACTAGCTTCAGGGCTTGGCTCCCATTCTGGGCTCCAACTTGTACTTGGTTTTCACTTTCCGAATATTTCTTACAAACTTCCCAGCTCATTAGTCGTTCGAAGAGATGTTTTTCAGGGTGTCTAGGTGGCTCAGATGGCTAAGAATTTGACTTCAGCTCAGGTCATGATCTCACGTTTGGTGAGTTCGAGCCCCGTGTTGGGCTCTGTGCTCTCAGCCCAGAGCCTGGAGCCTGCTTCGGATTCTCTGTCTCCCTCTCTCTCTGCCCCTCCCTGCCCAAATAAATAAACATTAAAACAAACAAACAAACAAACACCAAAGAGATTTTTTTTATACTATCTAGTTTTCTTTGTTGTTTTCAGGAGAGTTGCCTACATACTTCATTCCCTACAGCACTGGAAATAAAAGTCTACAGAAGTTCATTAGCTGCTAGGGGGTTAATTCTTCTTCCTTGGTAACTTGGGAGAACTGCTGGATTTTTAGCTGATTTTCATTTCCAAACGTTGGCTGTTATGTTTTGGCAGGGCATTTCTTCTGGAGGCACCTTTTTTCCCCCCAAACCTGGAACAGAGTTAATTAGGATTAGAGATGGTCTCCTCTCTTCCACTCACTAAAGGCTAAATGCTCAGAATTGCTACCTTTTCTTTTATGGCTACCTTTTTTTTTTTTTCCCCCATGCCTTGGGCTGAGTTCCACCTTCACGCTACCCTTATCTCTTTATTTTTAGTTTGTGATTGAATGATAAGTCTTCCCACCTGGGGACCAACTCTCTTTTGGGAAAAAAAGAAGTACAAGCATCCAGTTCTCTAAGACTGGCTCTCTCAACTTCCAGCAAGCGGGACTCAGAGACAGCTGGCATCCCCAGACCCTCCCTCTGCCCATGTGGCTGGGTTGCGCTTGACTGAACTCAACTTGCATTGTTTTTGGCTGATGGACTTTATAACTCTCTGTTGCTAGGAGGGGTTTGTCCAGGAGAGCTCTGACTGGTTACTTTCACGTGGCTTACTCCTGGGCAGGTGGGCTCACTTTCTGGTGTATTAGTGAGGGGCTGCTGGGTTGTCATTGTCCCCTTCCCTTCCTGTGAGCCTTCTAGTGGCAGGGCACAGCAGATGGACGTTCCGGCTGCCACGGACCCCCTGCAGACCCGGTGGAGGGAACGGTGCCAATATCATGTTCTGTCCCCATTCGTGCTGCCTGCCTGCCCTACTAACTTCTCTGTTCACCTCTCATCCAGCCAGGCCAGGGGCACCCCTGGTGCCAGGTAGCCAGGCAGAAACTGGTTGAGTTAAGGATTTCCTCTTTCCTTCCATCTTTTCCAGGGTTTGAGATGGTAGGAGCTCATCTTGCTGCTACCCCAGAGCAGGGTGGCATTTGCTCCCCTCTTCTGCCCACCTCCTTTTCTCCCCTGCTACAGCCCCTCACCCCAACCCCATCCCCCAAGGTTTTAGAGAGAACAGTTCAAGGGTGAATGAACATTTTTCTCGGATGGAGACAAATGACCTCCCCTTCTCCCAAGGCCAAGTCGTTCTTGGAAACGCCTTTCCTTTTTTTCACCTAATATATGCATACTTTCCACCTGGGAGGCAGAAGCTACAGAGGAGCCCAATGAGAGAGCCTCATGGGCTTGCCAGCCTGCTCTGTGGGTCATTGGCCGGTTTTTGCTGAACATCTGCCCCACTGAAGCAGGCTGAGAATCAGTCTCCCTGGATATCTGATCATTTCCCCTAATTTGTAATGGCAGTGCTGGAAAGGCTTGGGGCTCAGGGGCCTGCCGCTAGCTTGGCATGGACAGGGAGAGAGTAGGTTTTCAGGAGGGAGAGAGGGAGGAAGGAAGGGAGGGAGGAGAAAGGAAAGGGAGAAGGGAAGAGGAAGAGAAAGAAAAGGAAAAAAAAAAAAGCAGCAGAACATATCTAACTCTTGCTTCCAAGCCCAGCACATCTCAGGGGGGACTGTAAGATATCAGGTCTCTTTTTTTATTTTTTTAATGTTTATTTAGTTTTGAGAGAGGGAGAGACAAAACGTGAGCGGGGGGCAGGGGGTGGGCAGAGAGAGAGAGAGAGACAGAGAGAGAGAGACAGAGACAGAGAGGGACACCAAATCCAAAGCAGGCTCTAGGCTCTGAGCTATCAGCACAGAGCCCAACGCGAGGCTCAAACCCATGAACCGTGGGTTCAGATCATGACCTGAGCTAAAGTTGGAAGTTTAACCAAATGAGCCACCCAGGTGCCCCATCAAGTCTCTTTTTAAAATTGAGCATAATGTATATATAATAATATTCACCCTTTCAAGTATACAGTTCTATGAGCTGTGACCAACATCTACACCCATGTTGCCACACCACAGTCATGATACAGAACATTTCCGTCATCCCTAGAAGTTCCCTTGTGCCCATTTGCAGTCAGTTCTGCCTCCCTGCCACCCCTTTCCCTTTGCCACCACCACTCTGTTTTCTGAAATGAGTGCTTTGCCTTTTCTAGAACCCCATATAGATGGGATCGGAAAACAGGTGCCTTCTGGCTCCTGACTTCTTTCCCTCAGCACAGTGCATTTGAGGCTCCTTCCTGCCGTGTGCATGAGCAGCTCATTCTGCACTGCCCGGGCTATCCCCTTGCACAGATGTACTGCCGTGTGTCTTTCCACGCACCTGTTGATAGAAATTTGGGTTGTTTTCCATTTTGGGCGACTGCAAATAAAGCTCCCATGTAGGCTTTTGTGTGCACCTATCTTCATTTCTCCTGGGTAAATACTTAGTCAAGTTCCTTTTCTGGTTTATCTCTCCAGCAATTGGAATACCCATTTTATCTGTCCATGTGCCTACCAGCCTGTCACCAGGTGGCCCCTTATATTTGCCTTCTTATGAGTGAGCGGGAGATAATAAAGAGATTTGGATACCACCACCTGTGCCAAGCCCTAGTATATCCCTCAGACCCTGTCTGTCTATCTGTTCGATACCCTCACTAGACTAGAAACAATACGGCACAGGAATTGAGAGCATAGGCGTTGGAGCCAGACTTCCAGGGTTCGTATTCCACCTCTGTCGCATTCTAACTGTGTGATCGTCCTCAAGCTTCTTAACCCCCATGTGCCTCAATTTCTTCATCTGCAAAATGGGGATAATTGGAGTACCTACTGAACGGGATGTGAAATATTGACAGATAGATAGATGTGCTTAACCCATAAATACTACCTGTTGGATGACTCTTCATATAGGAATGTCAGGGTGTGGACCACATAGAGGCAGATCTCTTCCTAGCAGCTCATGATGGGACCGGAACAGTTCCCATCAACTACTCTGTTGCTGGGCACCCTAGTGGCTGAGCTCCCAGTAGGCAACAAGCTCTGCCTTGACACTGGGTGGATGGGACATTTTTTTCCCCCTTGTCATCTCGTAGCTCTCCTTCCAGCCAGGGCGCCAGCTGCTTCCTTTTCATTCCTGAATCGAAGTTCTGTTTCGGTGCTCTTGAGTGTTAATTATGCTTTGAAAAATATAACTACAAGTCATAAGGGATCTTACTTGTTTGCTTTGTCCGAGTTCCTTCTCTCAGTTCTGGGTCCAGACATGTCAACATGTAGGAAGCACGGCCCGGAGAGGCCCCTCGCACACTCAGAGATCCTTATGCCCGGGTTTGTGTGAGTCTTCATGCATCACAGGGCTTGAAGCCCTATATCGATTAGAGAATGACAAGGGGGGGGGCACAGGCCCAGAAGTAGTTTCCTACAGTTCTATCAAGGATGTAACTGTCAGGGCCTTGATAGTCGCCAGCATTGTGGATGCCTGGCCCTGACCCTGTCACCTCTGCAAGCCAGGGACTGAAGCTCTTTTCGAACGGCGGCTTCCTTGTTAGGGTGGCAGATATGAGGCCCAAGTGCATCGTTGAAAATGAAGACTTAGCCTAACAGCCCTGCATTTCAAGAAACACTTTCTGGGTCTGAGCCTTTTCTCTCCAAGAAAAAGATGATTTAGGGCCAGGGTGATCCAAAGGGCTAGAGAAATCACCATGTGGGATTGATCTTTGATATTTGCCAAAGTGAGGCACCTGAACAGAATTTTCCTATGAACAGAATAACACTTCCAAAGTACAGACTTCCGTGGGTCTGTGGGGAGTGTCTCTGGAGTCTGGGAGCTCTGAGTGATACAGTGTGGTAACTACCTTTTATGGGGCACTCTGGGTAAAGCACCGTGTTAAGCGGTTTCCATGGTTAATCTCGGTTAATGTACTCTGGCGACTTAGGAGATGATGGCCATCCGCCCTTTCAGCAGTGATTCCTACCCCGGGGGGTTCTGATTTTATTGGGCTGGGGTGAGTCCTGGGCCTCTGGACTTTTAAACACTCCCCCAGTGATTTTAAGGTACAGCCAAGGCCAGGAACTGTTTTAAAGACAAGGGAATTGAGCCTTCAGAGGTCAGAGTCACTGGCTGCAGGTCATACAGCTGTGCGTGGAGGTGCAGGGTAGGAGCGCTGGCCTGTGTGGCTGCATTGCTTGGGGCCTGGGCGCTCCGTTCTGTGTGCTGATCAGAAAGGTGTCAGCACCTGCTTCTGACACAGGGCAGGCCGTGGTCAGCAGGGACACAAAGATGCTGATGACTTTCCTAGTGCTTCCTTGCTGACCCAACACTCTTTAGAGTCTGAGCACATGTGTGCTGTGAGTCTAAAAGGCTTCCAGCACAGACAGCCACTGGCCTTGGCTCCTGGCCTGCTCAGGAGAGGGACCTGCCATCTGCCTGCAACTCTTGTTTCCACACTTAGCTTGGTTGCATCTGGGTCCAAGAAAACATGGGTGGATTTTCTTGATTTTTTTTTTTTTTTTTCTAGTGAGGTCCCATAGTCAGGCAAAACATCTTGGTCCTTCCTGAGCAGAGCAGGGTAGAAGACAAGTCAAGTAAGTAGTGATCTTTTCCACCCCCCACCGCCAATAATGACTGCGGCAACAGGGCTCCCAGGAGCTGAGTGCTTACTGTGTGCATCAGGCAGTGCTCTAAGGGCCTTACACAAATTGTCTCATTTTATCCTCACAGGAATCCTGTGAAATAAATGCTGTTATTACCCCATTTTTCAGCCAGGGAAAGTAAAGCACAGAGCATCCGGTGGTGGAAATGAGAATAATCCTGGGCCGTCGGAGTCTGAGGCCCACTCTTAACCATCAAACTACACCGCCTCCCCTCCCCTCCCCCCTGCCCCCCTGCATCCTATTTCACCTTGTTCTTTAACTGTTTCCAGACTGTCATCTGGCGATGGATTGACTTTTAGCACAAGAGGCATGTCTCCATTTCACCATTGCTGGCACAGAGCCAGATTCATAGCAGGTATTCAGTAAATGTTGGCTGGTTGATTGATTTGATTTGATTTCAACTGATGTGCTTTCTGAGGAGCCTACACTGTCACGAGACCGTGAGCATCCTCCGTGTGTTCCAGGAACGTAACACAGGCTACTCGGTTTTCTGCTGCTCGACTCTGAAGTATTTCTAAATACTCTAAGTCCTTCTTCAGGGTGGCACCTCACATTCAGCTTTGGTATGTAGGTGCAGGAAGATTCACGCCCTTACAGTTTTCCAAGAGTAGCACTTCTGTGTACTTTAGGAGCGGATCTTTCTTGGAAGGATTCTTTTCCAGAACCACTTTTCTCAGTCGTAACCACCCCTGGACCATCCAGGCCGCGGGAATGAAGCTGTGTGTGGCGGGCTCTTCCAGACTAATCCACTCTGATTTAGTAGCGAACACGGCTGGCACTCTGCCCAGACACCCTTGGGTCACTTTGACCAGTTCTGTGCGTCCCCGTGCCCCGTGCAGCTTCTGTGGCACCTGCCCTTGTCCCCTTCTTCAGATGTTGCCCTCTTGCCAAGAGAGCTGGAGTTTCGGTGGCCAGTATTCACTGGTGTGGGACTGTGGAAGCTCAGGTGTCTTGCCTTGGGAAGGAGGTGCAGATGTTACTCCAGAAGTCTCCTGGGATCAGGCTGAGGCTGGGACTTCACCTGAGGACAGACCCTGGCCTGGCCTCTCCCCTTCTCTGTGGGCTTCCCCCCCCACCCCAACTGCTTCACCCACCTCCTGGGAATATTTCCTTGAGGAATCCCCTGCCTAGGGGTCCTTGACTCAGGGCTTACTCTGGGGGCATGTGCCCTAAGTCCTGGGCATGTGGATGCCCATTTAAACCAGAAAATGGTTGGATGTCATTTAAACCAGAAAATACCCCTAAGTCTCTCTTTTAAGCTTTTGTGTTAGTGTCCTGCCTCTGCCGTAAACCTCCGCCCCAGCCTGCGACCCCACCTTCTCAGGGCACCACCCACCTCTGCTCTCCTCCCCACTGGTGCATCCGCACCAACAGATTCTGCTGGCAGCCCCCCCACTTTCCAGTTCCCTCCCTCTCTGCTTATTAACCAAACTTGTGTCTACTCTCGGATTCGGCTTCATTTGTTCAGTGTCCCACACACAGGTGTTTCTGGAGTCACTGTTCCGTGCCAAGCAGCCTGCTAAGTGTGGGATGTACGGTGTGCCTCGAGGAGACCAGGTGCTTACCCTAACGGAACTTCCATCTCCAGGGAGGGAAGAAGACAGTAAATGAGTCAGCAGGGTGATCATACCTTGACATGAGGGCTGTGCGGTGGACACGCTAAGTGATGTGACAGAGGACAAGCTTGGGGGCAGCCGGTGAGACAGAAGTGCACGTCTCTCCCCCTGCTTGCTCCTCAGGCCTTGCGGGCTGCTTCCCACCGCACCTGCTCCTAGGAAGAGCACCTGTGACCTGCAGATCTGTCAAAGTCGATGACATTGTCCAGACTGCATTTCTCTTGCCCTCCGAGCAGCATTTTATTAAGCTTAATTAAAACTCTAAATCCTCTTTTCTTCCCCTGGCATCGGAGGCGCCACCCTCAGCTGATTTTCTTCCTACTGTTCTGGCCCCTCCTGCCTGGCGTCCTTTGCCGCTTCCTCCGCCCCGCTGCCTGGCCGTTAAGAGCTGGAGTGCCCTAGAACACTCTTCTTCCTGTGGCCTCTCTCCCCGGGTGAACCCTTCACTCCCCATTTTGCGTTGACACGTGTCCCGTCTGGACCGCTCTCTGGAACACCTGACTTTCAGTGCAGCTGTCTGCCCGGCGTCTCCACGGGGGTGACTCAGCACGTGCACCACTTGGTTCAGTAGCTGCTCACCTGCCCCCCACCCAGCCCCTGCCCTCTGCCTTTGAGTCTCTCCTCTTCAGACATCCCCTGTCTCGGTAAGGGGCACCCCTATCCCCCCCAACCCAGGTGCTTAAGCCAGAAAACAGACCTCGCCCTCTCTCCTTCCCACCACCCGTCACACCTAAGCTGTCACCGAGGGCCATCGATTCCTCTTCCTGAGGACCTGGGTTGGAGTGCACCCACTTGTCCATCTGATGTCCGCTCTTGTCCAGACTTGGGTGCTGCAAAAGCTTCCTAACTGCTCCCCCACACCCGCTGTGTCCCTTCCAGGCTGTTCTTTTTGCACTGGCCCCGGCCATGTCAGAGGCTTCTTGCTGGATGAAAGAATTGAAACTTGTTAACACAGCCTGCTCACTGCCCCAGCCTCTCTCAGCCACTCGCTCTCAACTGCCCCCTGCCTTCCCGAACATCGGGTTCTTTCCCAATCATGAGCTTTGCATGTGCACCTCCTTTTCCCCGGAAAGCGTTTCAGCGAGGCCCTCTGTGGCCAGGTGCACACTGTTTGTGAAGGAGCTGCTTTCTTTTTCCCTGAAGTGTTCCGGTCACCACGGGGAGCAACCCCCCACTCAGCCCCTGTCCCCAGCCGAGAGATCCGAAAGACTGCTGCTGTCTATTCCCTCTCTATCGGGAAATTTGGAAGAGATCTAGGCCATGGCATGTGGGGAGTGGGGAGGAAGGCACACAGAGTGGGGAGGAGGGAGAGGGGGATGTCTCCCATAGGTGCAGGCAAGAGAGGCTTACATCGTCTGTAGAGAATTTAAAAACAGTAGTAAAACCAATTAAAAGTCGGTTTGCTTTTTTACTGTCATCATGCATAAGAAATTTTTAACAATTTGATGACGAAATACTTTTTCCCCACCGTGGAGGACTGTTCCCCGCCTCTTCCCCGGATCTGGGAATAGTTCCTGGAGGTCACCAGGAGGTAGTAGTGCCACCATGTGCCAGGCGCTTGTTAGATCTGTTAGGATTCGTACCACATTAACTCCTCATAGCAGCCCTAAAGGTCAGGCATTATTGTACCCACTTTAAAGGTTAGGAAACTTGAAGGAGTTGGCACAGGCACATCTCAAACTGCTGGTGGAGAAGCCCTGAACGTGGGCGGTTCGTCCTTAAGCTGGTGGCCGCGTTTGGCCTGGTGCAAAGCAGGCTTTCTGATCTGCTTCTGGTTTTCCTCATGGCCCTCCCAAGGCCTGTGCTTCCAAGAAATTTGCTTGAGGAACGGGCTTTGGAATTCAAACCTAGCCTCAAAACATTCCTGACAAGGTCTAGCCTCACCGGAATGCCAGGGTTCTGCTGATAGGGGAGAAGATGGCCCTGGCCTGCAAGCATTTGGTGCAGGGACAAGAATGTAGATTTGGAGGAAAGTTGGGCTGAATATGAATCCTAGACCTACCATTTATGTGACCTTGGGAAGACCATTCTCAGAGCCTTGGTTTCCTCTTTTATAAAATGGGGACCTGGGGCGCCTGGGTGGCGCAGTCGGTTAAGCGTCCGACTTCAGCCAGGTCACGATCTCGCGGTCCGTGAGTTCGAGCCCCGCGTCGGGCTCTGGGCTGATGGCTCAGAGCCTGGAGCCTGTTTCCGATTCTGTGTCTCCCTCTCTCTCTGCCCCTCCCCCGTTCATGCTCTGTCTCTCTCTGTCCCAAAAATAAATAAACGTTGAAAAAAAAAATGGGGATCATAGTACAGACTGACTTTATAGGGCTTTTGGGGGAGCTAGATGATTCGAGGCCTGTGATGCTTTCATCACCGTGCACATTCCCATTACGTATCCGACTCTGTAAGGTATGTCAAGCTCATGGCAGAGGAAATGATGTGTAATAGGTATGTGACAAACATTTCCTTCCACATGAAGGGCGCCAGGGGCAGTGTCATTAATATTTTTAAGGGGGCACTGCACTCTTCAGTGGGGTCCATGAGACAGACAAGAGGGCACTGAAAATGCCTGCCAACATCGAATGGGAAAGCAGATTTCTGGTTGAAGCAGTTTCCTTTGGGGAGAGGGCTTTTTTTTTTTCTTTTTTTCTTTTGGAACAATCAGCGGATATGTTCCCTGAACATAACACCTTGTTAAAAAAGGAACATTTTCAGGCACCTCGGTGGCTCAGTCGGTTCAGCATCAGGCTCTTGGTTTTGGCTCAGGTCATGATCTCCCGGTTGGTGAGTTCGAGCCCCACATTGGGCTCTGCGCTGATGGCACAGAGCCTGCTTGGGGTTCTCTGTCTCCCCTCCCCCATGCTCACTTGCTCACTCTCTTCAAAATAAATAAATAAAACCTTAAAAAAGGAACGCATTGATACAATTCAAGACATCACAGCAGATGTTGGATTTTTAACATTTTAAATTTTTATTGCCTCATTGAAGCTACAAGGAACCATCCCAAATGGACTTAGCTGTGTTCACCTTCAGTATCTTGTCTGCGTCTCTGTGTCAAGGATGCCAGCCCATGGGAGTGCGCTGTACTTCCTCTTGGCAAAGAGCGAGTGGGGTGGTTGGTGTATTAATTAAGCAGTGGGTTTTTAATGCTTGCAGAATGAATAGATCTGGCCTGTCTTCTAGCCTGGGAACCAGAGCTCTTAGATTTTATGTTATTTCCCTAAAACAATCAATTCTTACAACACTCCAGTGAGAAAATAAAGCCTCTGTTCACATCAGCTGGAAGGAAGCTTCGTTTATCTCTCTTCCTACCTGTAGAGACATTATGATTTTCAGAAAGTCAGACCTCGATGTGGCTCTGTGCATCCCAGCCTTCATAAGATCTTAGAGAGGAAACCGTTCCGTCTCTCATGTCTGTCCAGTGTGCAGGTGTGTGTGCGTGTGCGTGTGTGTGTGTGCATGCACACACGTTCTCACATGTGCACGTAGGGTCTTATCACCTGAGGGCAGGCTGACCTGAAGACGTAGCTCAGCCCTAAGGCCCTGAGGGCCCTCCTCTGAGCCAGGGCAGGGATGTAGGGGAGAATGGCAGAAACCCTGACTATGGGAGTTCTGAGCCTTTGCTCTGGGGTCATGGGACAGTGCGAAGTCGACACTGGTGACTCGACAGGACGATGCTTTTTCCTGGTGTGGTGTCAGCACTTCTTCGGCGGTTGGACTCCAGATGATCTCCTTCTCCTCCATCACCCCATCCCACCTCAGAGAAAGAATGTCTGGGAAGGAGAGGCCTTTCCTTCTGTCCTGTTGGCTTTGTGCCCATCAATGGTTGTTTACTGGACACCAAGTTTTTCTTTCTTATGTGGATAGAAAGAGCCCGACTTAGTTTTGTATCCATACAGTGAGAACTTAAAAAAATTTTTTAAATGTTTATTTTTGAGGGAGGGAGGGAGAGAGAGAGAGAGAGAGAGAGAGCGAGCGAGCACAAGTGGGGGAGGGGCAGAGAGAGAGGGAAACACAGAATCCGAGGCAGGTTCTAGGCTCTGAGCTGTCAGCACAGAGCCTGATGCAGGGCTCGAACTCACAGATTGGGAGATCGTGACCTGAGCCGAAGTCAGACGCTTAACCAACTGAGCCACTCAGGTGCCCCGATACAGTGAGAACTTTGATTCCCAGTTTTACGAGTATATTGAGAAATAAATAACCAAAAAAAGACAAAACCAGTGTTTCCTGCCCCCAGGAATGATTAAATGGCTACTTTATCACGTAGAGCAGCTGAGGCCATAAGAGCAAAGATGTCATTAGTGATGGTAAGCACCAGGGCTCTGTCCTTCTCCCTGCACCTCCCTCTCTCTCCCTCCACCCTTTATTAGCCCCCGTGTCCTCCCACCAGCACGAAGGAAGTAGGTCATCCAAGGAATCACCTCCCTTGAAGAGTTTGGGCCTCGCCCACAAGCATGGTGTCCTGGAGGTTGGGCCTGACAGTCTCTCCCAGACCAAACTCTAGTGAGGCTCTTCTGAGCTCTTTTTCTACTAGGCCTCAACTTTTAAGCTTCTGTGTTTGTTTCTGCTTTATCCAGTTTTAGCAAGAACGCTGCTAAGTTGGTTCGACCAGAATCCCCTATCCTTCATATCTCCATAACCCTTACTATCTGGTTGGGTTCCTCTTCCCCCACCTTCCCCAGGTGAGGGCTGCTTACCCTGGCCTGCCTTTGGCGAGAGTCCTGCTAGCTCTGTTTGGCCACAGTCCCCCCTGACTCCTGAGGTTTCCTCTTCGTACTTTCCCATCCACTGACCCCCACCCTGCTCCTAAGCTATAAATCCCCCTCTTCCTTATTGTCTTCAGAGTTGGGCCCAATCTCTCTCCCCTGCAGCAAACCCCATGGCCGTGCTCCCTACACCGATCGTGTGGTCCTCCTGAGTAAAGGTATCAAGTTTTCCCAGTGTTTGGCTTGGTACTTACTTACTTGCTGTGCTTCCGGACCTGACCACACTAAAACCTGTTGTGCATTTTCCTTCTCGTATTGACTTACTGATGCGGTGTTAGCTTCTGCTTCTACAAAATGCCCAGCCCAGGTGCTCTTATGGTGTGTGCTTCTGAGAGCATTTTCAGATGGGCTAGGAAGGTCTGCTTATCTGTTAACCGTAGACGACATTTACCATTAATTTCCAACTAGACTGACTGAGGACCTTCCAAAGCCAACACACAGAGGGCCAGGGGAGGCCTTTGGAGTGGGGCTCCAGCAGAGAGCAAGGTCAGGTCTGGGAGGCTGCTCTCAGTGACCCTGTGGTGGCCAACCTCGCCGAGCCACGCCTGAGTTGGGGTGTGTTAGGGCCAGCCTCACTAGGGCTCATTTTGAATTTCTGAACGAACATTTTGGTGTTGTTGCATGTTTCGAGCATGGAAGTGTTTGAATGCCATTTTCCGGGGGTGAGAAGGGAAAGAGAAAAAGCAAGTGGCAGGATCCTTGGTCTCAGTATTCAAGGTTAATGCAAACAGTATAGGGTTAATGCCAAATGAAGGATGAGAAGCCACATTTGCTGCCCACCTTTATATCAGGGACTAAGTTAGATATTTAATAAATGTCAATGTTAACCTGCGAGGCATCCCTGAGAATGAGCTAATGTAGGAGTGTGGGCTGTGGCTCCAGATCACTGGGTGTGAATCCTGGTTCCTCTGCTTATTAGCCGGGTGATCTTGGGCAACTCACTTAACTTTTCTGCACCTCAGTCTCCTCATCTGTAAAATGGGGATGAGGCTAGTACTAGGGCACCGGGCTGTTAGGAAGATTAAATGAGTTAATATGTGCAAAGTGCTTTGAACAGCACCTGGCACTTGGAAGCTGCTGTGTAAGTTTTGTTAAATAAATTCAAGGTACCTGTGGCTCTGAGAAGTGAAGTCATTTGCACGAGGTCCCTGAGCTGGTAGGTAGTGGGTTGGGATTTGAACCCAGTGCTCCCTGGAGCAAGGTTTTCAGCTTCAGCCCTATTGACATTTTGGGTCAGACGATTCTTTGTTGGGGGGCCGTCCTGTGCTTTGTAGGGTGTGGAGCAGCATCTCTGGCCTGTGCCACTAGGTTCCAGGAGCAATAGTTGTGACATCTCCCGTTGTGACAACCCAAATGTCTCTGGATTTTACCAGATATCCCCGGGCGGGGGGGGGGGGGGGCGGGCAAATGGCTCCCGGGAGAGAACCATGGGCCACAGGGGCTACCGCTTGGAAGGTGTAACAACAGGCTCATTTCCCAGTTCTAAGGTGAAAAGATCAATTTCCAGTTGTCACCTTTGTTCTTTAGAGACCAGCGGTCAGCGAAGGCGGGGCCCCCGGCCGCTGGTATCTACACACACTGCAGCCCAGAAGCCTCTCCATCCGCGCCCAGGCCAGCGGCTTCCTAGCCACATTTGTGAGATGTTCCCTTTTCTTCCTTTGGCTGGGCATGATGTCACCAGCCCATAAGAGAGCCTATAAGGGAGGCTTGGCCCCGGGCTGGCAGCACCGGCATCTATGCAGCCAGACCCACCCCGCCGGCTTTCCTCGGAAGCACAGCTGGTGGGTTTAATTGGCGGTGGAACAGGAAGGGTCCCTGGAGCAGAAGGGTCAGCAGACTCGAGGAGGACTAATACCCACGGCTGCCGTGTCTCGATGCCGCCTCTCTAAGTGCCCACTCTCATTTGCCTATTTCCCGGTCCTGTGTTCACCTTGTGACCTTTTCTTTGTTTTATTAAAAAAAAATTTTTCTTAATGTTTATTCATTTTTGAGAGACAGAAACGGAGCATGAGCGGGGGAGGGGCACAGAGAGAGAGGGAGACACAGAATCCGAAGCAGGCTCCAGGCTCCGAGCGGTCAGCACAGAGCCCCACGCAGGGCTCAAACTCATGAATCGCGAAATCGTGACCTGAGCCGAAGTCGGGCGCTTAACCGACTGAGCCACCCAGGCACCCCCACCTTGTGACCTTTTCTGTGCTTTCAGTTGCGCGAAGTCTAACTTGTGGCAGTGACGCGCTGTGTGGTTCAGTGTCGGCACAGACGTGGGATGTGAGCAGAGCACCCAGCGGCTGATTCCGCTACCTCCCTCTGCAAGAAATCCGCTAGCCCACCACTTGGTGTCTGACCAGGTTCTCAGAAAACTCTGAGTTAGCAGCACCTGTTGCTCTGGGGGTGGGGTGGGGCAGGCAGGGGTAATAGTTGTTTTTCTTTTAAGGTAAAATTCTAGTGTTTGGGCCGACTTAAAGAGAGCTACGCGGGGTCCTATTCAAATAATCACTTTCGTAGGTTAGCAGTTTTAAATCCGTACTCACAGCTTGGGTGACTCAAATTTTTGGTTCTGGTCCAGACCTTGCGTTTCCCTTGTTTCGGCGCAAGCTCATCTCCCAACATGCTCTATTCCTGTCCGCTGGAAAGGGGATGTCTGCCCTGGTGTTGAATTGAGGCTGGGAAACGGGCAGCTCGCCAGTGCCGACAGGTCTGGGGGTGCCATTTGCATTAAAGTCCTTCACGGACATTTCTCTTGTGAGTTTGACTCTTCCTTTTTCCATTGGAAGGCCAAGCTGTAAAATCAGGATGCGGGAAGACGAGTTTGTAGGGTGCGTTGTGGAAGATGGCTCCTCAGCAAACACAGTTAACCCCTGATCCTCTCTGGAGGGCCTCCTCTTTAGTGAGCCGCTGCTCTAAAGCAGCCCAAATGGCTGCTCAGGACAAAGAGAGGAAGGGGATGGCCAAGGGCTTCTGGAGGGTGCTCCCTCACTGGAGGGAGCCTTATTTGTTCAGCTAATATTTGTGGATCCTCTCCAGGCACTGTGCTGGGGACACACCGATGACAGTGTGCAGGAGCTCCTGGTCCAGCGGACCCAAGTAGAACGGATACCCCAAATCCACCTGAGACGTGAGCTCGGCCCTCAGTGCACTAATGCATGCCATCAGGCCTTCCCTCCCCCTGATGTGCTTTCAGTGAGTTTGTGTTTTGGCAAAGTTAAGTTAAATCTCTGAATCCCTCCACTTGGATACAAACCATCTTCTGTGAGTAAAAATAAATGTGAAAACCCAGTGTTGGGAGATATGTCTGGGGGCTTTTAGTCTATGATCTGCCTACTGTTTCCTTGGTTTTCTCTGTGATCCTGCACCTTTTACTGGAATTCTTGTCCCTGTTAGCCCCCGGTTGAAGGGGAAGACCAGCAAGTTTGGACACATAAATCAGACAGTGGACACGTTTCCCGAAAAAGGACCAGGTTGTGTCTAAAGCAGAGGTAGTCCTTCCGGCTGAGCGCTTCAGAGCCATCAGATGGCAGTGGCAGTCTGGGGACCCTGGAGCTCCTGGGTCAAGAAAGGGTCAGCCCATGTTTCCAGCTTGCCTGCTCATTTCAGGGCCCCCATGTGGTGAGAGGGGGACTTAGGGTAACAGGTAGACCTCCAAGGCAGGCCGGTGATTCAGACCTCTTCCTAATAGATTACCTGATAATTACATGGTAAGGAGCAGGAGCGGTGCCCAAGCCAAGTATTTATTTCCAGGTGAGGGCACTGTCTTCTTGGGTGCAGGTAGGGCCCATTGACATTTTGCAGGTTATGTAAGGAACCTTGCACAGAGATCAGAGCTAACTGCCCCACATTTCTCAATTCCCCTGAGCTGCTCTGGAGCCTCTTAGAGAATTGCCCCCCGGGGCAGCTAGCTGCCTGGCTGGCCATACCTTGCTCAGGCATGGAGTCAGGATTCTGAAATCAGACACACAGGGGCTTGAATCCTGGCCCTATCGCTTACCAGCTAGGTGACAGGGAAGGGCTGGTGTTCCTTAAATTCTCTGAGTCTCAGGCTTCCCATTTGTAAAATGGCCAAGGATTAAATGAGAAACTATATTAAAAGGACCCATAGAGCTGCCTGTCCCATGGTTCTTTAGGACTTAAGCTAGTTGTCATTTTGCCCAGGAATCAGGCAGGCCCTTTCTGGCTTCAGGGTCCCTCCTGTGGTGTCCCAAGCACCCTCTGTACTCTAGAACGTGGTCATTTTTCTGTTTTCCCATTAAGCTGTAAGT
Organism: Lynx canadensis; assembly: GCF_007474595.2. Lineage (NCBI taxonomy): Eukaryota > Metazoa > Chordata > Mammalia > Carnivora > Felidae > Lynx > Lynx canadensis. The sequence continues at coordinate 32,331,583 of NC_044310.1, read as the reverse complement.
TGCTTGAGGGCAGTGGCTGTGTTTAGTTTTCTTTATAGACCCGGTGCCTGGAACAAGGCAGCTAACACAGAATGCTTGCCACATTCCAGGCTCCGTTCTGATTACTTCCCATGTATAAATTTATTTAATGCACACGGGGACCCATGAGTGGGTGTACTGTTATTATCCCCATTTTACAGACAAGAAAGCTGAAGCATGGAGTGCGTGAGTCACATGCCCAAAGGCACACAGCTAGTAATTGGCAGAGCCAGGATTCGATCCCAGGGAGTCGGCTTCAGAACCCAGGCTCTTACCCACTAAGCAAGCTGTCTCCAGTTGCTCACTGGGTGGTGAGTGGGTGGAGCAGTGTTATTAGTACTGGTTAACTCTGGGCAAGTCACTTACCTTTTCTAGGCCTGTTACTTTGTTAGTGAGTGGGAGTTGAAGGGCTCTTACCAGGGTGAGGTGGGAGTAATGAATGTAGAGGGAGCCACTGTGTCTGCAGGGTCCCCATAGTCGTGAGTCCTCTCTTCCTGCCGGGGGCTCCATGCTAGAGCTGCACACTTCCTTGCCCTCATTTTCCCAGGCCTTCCCACCTTCCCACTCCCGGGCTGCAAAACGTAGGTCCCTCACTCTGCCGGGCCTTCTTGCTCTGGAACTCACTGAACTTGTGCCCTTGGCAGTCCATGAAAGGAGCTGGAGGCCCCCACCCTGCCCTTTAATCTCAGAACATGGGAGGTTGGGTGTGTGAGTTATTCCCAGAGTCAGGCCCAGCAGGAGCGTTGAAGCAAGGTGTCCCTTCAGCCCCAGGAGAAAGGGGGGGTACCGCCCTTGACATCTCCACAGAGGTCCGGACTTGGCAGCTGCACTCCGGGGAGTGGGGAGGCAGAGGAAGGGGAGGCGTGATGTGGCCGGGAGCTCTGTGCTTCATGTCTGTAGACATTCCAGCTGTGCAAGGCTATGACTAAGACCCCACAGCAAAGTGCACTTTAGAGTGTGTGTGCACGCGTGTGTACGTGCGTGCACCTGTGCGTAAAGAGACAAATAAGCTTGATTCCGGAGCTAACATTTCTACTCCTGACTCTTTATCGGGTATGATTTGAAATCATTTTCTTGCCTCATGTGTCTAACAATGCCTTCATCTCTGTAAGGCTCCCCACATCAGCCAGCCTGGGTTCTGCTTCCTCTCTGGCACTCCCTCAGCCCTTCTCTGCAACCAGATGCTCCACTTTGCTTTTCTTTCTGGATGGGCCTTCTTTTCTGCTACGTCTCCTCCTCTCCTCGCATGTCTGACAGTGCCCTCGGCTTGAGAAGAAGAACTTAGATCTGTCTTACTGATGAATAATTTAAATCAGTTGAGCAGATTTGAGGGAGGATGGAAACATTCTATATTTGCACTGTCCAGTGCAGTAACCACCAGCCGCACGAGGCTGGTGAATCCTTGAAATGTCACTCAAGCAATAAGGAACTTGATTTTTAATTCTATTTCATTTAAATTAAATTTAAATAGCTCCATATGGCTAGTGGCTGCCATTTTAGACAGTGCGAGTCTAGGGAATACGGCACCTGGAAGAATCAAATCAGGTTCAGTGATGTCGTGTGGGAATGTGGGATTAGCTATCCTTAATCTGGGCTCTTGGCTGTAATAGAGTCAAGTTTCGTCGGTGTCGGATTGCATATGCACGTCCTCACAATGCCCCTTGCCTGCCTACCCAGGTGAGGTAGAAACCTAATGTGTTGGCTGTGGTGATAGAGCCTGTGGCTAATGGCTAATTTATCACTCTTCACCCTTTTCTGCTCCAGTCCAGGGTGCCCAGTGACTGGGTGCTCGTGGGGTGAGTTGCAGGGAATCCCAGACTCAGGGTACCAAGTCTGGCAGGCTGGGGTCTGCTATCTCCTGGCTGGGAAATTATTTCACCCTCAGATGTGTTTTGAGATTTTCGTAGGGCTTGAAGCTTATGCAAATTTGGGGGACCCCTTTAAGAGAAAAAAATGTAAAATGACAAATACAAAATGAAGTACAATTGTGAAGATTTACTTAGAATGAGAAAAGAAATCCCATCCAGCATAAGTTTGAAAAACCCTGACGCGTATCACAAACTTTACAAAATCCAGAAAAACGACCAAATGTTTTTATGAATTATTTGCCTATCAAACCTCTATGCTTTCTTCCCTTGGCATCTTTTGGCTGAATACTCTCTGATCACCTCTTCATATGATAATGATTTTGTAATTTTTGTAAAGGGGGACTGAAAAGATCATTTAGTGTTTCTTCTCGCATGGTTGACAAAATTTGTTTTTTATTATTGATAGTCAAAATGCATAAAACATGACTTTGTACACAGACATCTACTCTGGGCTGTGTGGCTACAGGTTTGGTCCTGCTGTGCAGGAATTCTGATAAAATCTATTTTGCATAACTCCCGTCAAGAAGTGAAAAAGTGTTTGTAGGACTCTGTTCGATGTTTCATCAAATGTATTCCTGACAGGAGAAAACTTCCCTTTATGAGTAGATATCACTGACAACTAAAGTCCCCTCCTACAATTCCCCATGTCTGATGACTGGAAGAAATGTTCACAGCCAAGCTTCTGGCTCTGTGTATTTCAATCCTTGTTTTTCCTCCCTTTCCCGTATATCTGAGGGGCCAGGTGTTGTACCTTTGCGTCTCAGTGACAGTGAGCTGGCCCAGTGGACGGGAGGCATGTTCCCGGAAGCTGTGGGGATAGCTGTGGGGGCAGATATAGCAGTAAACCTGCCTCCGTATTAAAGTGGCTGTGAGCCACAGACAGATACCATTACACCTAAACTAAATTTACCCACAAGTCTACTTCCCCTTAGCTGGATCCCAAAATGCCTGTAGCCACTGTAAGTCCATTTGACATGAAAGGAGATATAACAAGAGGAGACGTCAGAGTGGAAAGAGACAGTGCTCCGAACCAATTGCAGCTAAAATATCTTGATTTTGTACATTTCAAAAAAAAAGTCTCTACCTTTCTGTAAATACATCGTTAGGGCTCGAAAGGGACCCGTGCAAAAGGTCTCAAGACTTTCTTCGTTAGTTTCATGGTCAGTCTGCCTCTGTTCTTTCGCTCTGAACCTCAGGATCTTCATCTTTAAAATGGGAAGAAGACCCCTTTCATAGAGTCATCCTGGGTATAAAATGAGCTGTATTTGAAAACCCATTAACATTGTACCTGGAGAAGAGACGCTCAGAGGGTTTAAGAATGAACAAATGAATGAATGAATCAATGACAGAATTTGCTAGCCATCTGCTCAAGTCCGGTGGCCTGTGTTGAACTCACGGTGTCTCCCAGACTGCTGGGCAGACTCAGGGGAGGCTCCTCACTGCCAACCCAGGGGAGCGGAGAGTCAGAAACTGAAACCCAGCTCACAGGAGCTGAATGCTGAAGGGAATTTTTGCGTGGGCAGAATTTGGTGATTTGCCTTCAGCCAAGTCTTGCTGCTGCTAACTTTCCCACGTGCTATGCTTCAGGGGGACTGTGCCTGAATTATGTTAGGGCCAGGGTTGATCCTCCAGTGGTGTGAGACTGGAACGTGGTTCTCGGCTGGTTCAGAGCCTCCCCCGTAAGAGGGACTGCTCTGCTGGGAGTGTAGGGGAGTGATGCCTTTGGAATTGGACAGCTGGCACCAGGACACTCCCCAACAAAATTCTGCAGCCAGACTTAGATAGCCTGGATCTGAAAATTGGCTGTGGGGCCAGGAGCTGCATGATGATAATGAGAGATCCCTGGAATTTGGAGCGTGTGTCGTGAGCCCCTGAGCCCCACCTGGGCCTGCCCTTGGTGGCTGTGGCCTTCTGTCAAACATGGCAGATCGCTGGGGGACGGGGGGCTGGTGAGCAGAGTCTAGGCACAGACGGCAAATCTGGAGGACTCTGGGCCTGGTGAGGAAACACCACGAGGCTCCAGCAGAGGCTCAATCTGCCTCAACTCTCTTGTCCTCATATTCAAGTGAGGACATGGGTCCTGATCACTTCTAAAATTTCTTCCACTACTAACCTTTTAGGATTTAAAAAATTCAACCAGATTGAAATTGACCCACTCCAAGTGGTAACCTTCTGAGGTTGGAGAGATGGGTTGCGTCAGCAGAAAACATAAGCCTCAAACCCTTGGTGTCCCGATTTCAGTTCCCCATCCTTCTGGATCAGCACTGCTTGACCATAATCCTGTGGTGGTCAGTGCGGCCACAGGGAACTGTATGTTGAAGGCACTGTAGGAAGAATGCCCGTGCATCCTTCCAGATGGCGGGGTTGCGTGTGTTCGTGCTCCACACAGCGAGAAAAGCAGGCCTCTCAACAGTCTGGTGTAATGCCATTTTTTTTTTTTTAAGCAGAAAAACCATATCTGTGTCTTCGTGCATAGAAAAATACGGGAAGGAATTAATCCCAAATGTGAACAGTGCTTCTCTCTACTTGGTAAAATCATAGGTCACTTGATTTTTTTTCTTTTCTTTTTTTTTTTACATTTTTTGAAGTTTTAAAAAAATTTATTTATTTTGAGAGAGGGTGAGCACAAGTGGAGGAGGCATGTAGACAAGGAGAGACAGAATCCGAGCAGGCTCCATGCCATCAGTGCACGGCTCGGTGTGGGGCTTGAACTCACGAACCATGAGATATGACCTGAGCCAAGATCAAGAGTCGGACGCTTAACCGACTGTGCCACCCAGGTACCCCAGTTTTTTTCTGAACTCTTTATAGCCCACCCCCCAGGCAAATTTGCTATCTTAATTATGTACTATTGCAATTTTGGAATTAGGGGAAGGATGGCAGGTGTTCATAGGGAGGGGTTTGGGAGCCCCTGTCGCCCTGGGAGACCCTAGGGGAGCGGCTCTCCTCCATGAACTAGCATAATGATCATGCAGGAAACTTGTTAAAACTTGATTTGTACATTTTTACATGTACAAGTAAAAATTGTGGGGGGGGGGCCCACACTCCAGAGATTCTGACCCTGTTGATCTGGTGTGGGGCCCAGAATCTGCCAGTGGCACAAACATTCCAGGGACCACCCTCTGGGGAACACTGGCCTGGGGACTCTCTTTGTTTGGAGCTGGGCTAACAGAAGTGTCAGGAGGGATCTGGCTTGAAGCAGGCAGGTGAGATGAACATCCATCCAGCAGGGCAGCCGAGACTCTGACATGATGTCTTCCAGGTGGAGGTGGCTCCAGGACAGAGGTCAGGGCCGGGCAGGGTGAAGCCGGCAGGCAGTAAGCTGTGGGAAATAACCCTCAGAGCTCTCAGAAGATCAAGCTGTGTCAACAGCAGCTTGCTGTCAAATCCTCTGTCCCCCCAGGCTGCCTTGCCTAGGCATGGGAGGGCAGACTGGGTCCCACGGGGCCCCAGAACAGCCAGCCCCAAATAAGAATTCTGGTTCTATTTCTTACCAGTTGTGTGGTTGTAGGTGAGTCACAGTTTCAGCTGTGGCTTTGTGTAATGTAAACAAGGTCACCAGCCTCATAGACATTTCGCGGGAGAACGAAGTGGTCCATAGCAGGAGGTGACAAACAGTAGGTGACTGCTCCTTCTCACTCTTTGGCCTCTTGGGAGAAAGGCGACACGAGAGACCCCTTAGCCAGGGGGAAGGACAGCCTGGCTCACAGTGCTGAGGTCTGATTGCTGCCTAGGTCATCTCAACAACAGCTTCTTCCCTGCAAGGCATAGTTTTCCTGGAGGATAGTTGCTTCCAAGACCTCCAAGCAGGTCAAGCCCAGCCTGACCCAGTGCTTCCTTCCAGCCCCAGTGTAGCCAGTCTGTGTCTGGGAGTCCTCAGAGCTGCAGGGTGGTATCCTGGATGGTGTCCCTCAGGCTCTGTCCATTAGGAGGACTTTGCTTTCACCTTCATGTCCCCTAAGCAGCCAACTGGCTCCCTTCTCCTAGATGGTCCCTCATGTTAATCCGGAATGTCCAGCAGGCAACTCTGTCTTGCTTCTTTTTGATATTTAAAAAAATTTTGCCTTTCACCCTGCTTACAACACAACAAGCCAAGACTGTAATATAGCGGATCCTATCCCTGCTATTGAACTTCAGTGCCAAGCCTTTAGCAAGAGGCTTTCCAAGTGAAAGGTTATGTTCTTTCATTCCTTCCACTATTCCATTCATGCAACAGCTATTTCTTGAGCACGCACTGCCACAACAATAATTCTCCTGTGTTGGGGCTCATTCTGTGCCCTGGGCTGGAAAGTCCCTGCCTTCCAGGAGCTGCAGTCTACTGGGGATGCAGACAGGCAGGCGGTTATTTACGGGTGATGAGCGATGTGGGATGGAAGGGATGGGCTGCCTTGGGAGCAAGCTGAGATGGACACCCCACCCCCCACTCCAGAGCCTCGCTATTACATAATACAGCCAATTGCACAATGATCTCTTTTGCATGTGACATCTGCTTCCCCGGCAGCTCTCCCTTCAGCCATCCTTCCACATGCCTACCTAGGAGACGGAAGACCTGCCGGGGGCCTCTGTCCAGAGCTGGGACTTCGAGAGCTTCAGCCTGTCTAGGGGCGGGGATTGGCCCAGCCGCAGAGCAGTGTGTCTGCATAGGTGTGGGCTGCCATCTTCCTTTTCAATTTAAACCAAAAAACAGAAGTGCCAGCCAAGCACAGGGACAGCCCTTTGGTTCCTTTTTCCTCCTTAATGCAGCAGGCAGCTGTTTATCTGAGAGAAACAGGTTTGCCCAATGGAACGTTTATTTGGTTTCTTTGGCTGATCATGGGAACACACCTGCCACTTTGCCACTTCCTGCAAGTCAAGCGGTTTCTTAGAAAAGGGACAGATTCCTTAAAATACATGGTGTGGTTTGGGGGTGAGATACGGTTTCTTGGAGTTTTATGATTTAATGTGTCTGCAAAAACATTCGAGCCACAAGGTAAAAATACATTGACTGTTCCTGATGGGAAACTGGACTTTCCTTGGGGTTAGGGGCTAGTCATTTTAGTGTCTGTGCCTGGTTTCATTGCTTTTAAGCTGTCGTTTGCTCCTCTTCCTGTTTCTTAGCTCATCTCTTATACGTCTCTCCAAGTTCAACATGGGCAGGCGGTCACTGGTTCACGAAGGTAAAATGTCTACCTGTTAACCAAAATAAGTTAGCCAAAGCTCTACAAGGAAAAGGCAAATAATAAATTTTCTTAGCTCTTATTTTTAAGTACCCCTCTTTCAAAGCATACTGTGGGCTTAGGGTGCGTTCTGAAAGTGAGGTATTAAAAAAATAAGATATAAATGTGGGGCACCTGGAGGCTCAGTCGGTTAAGTGTCCGACTTCGGCTCGGGTCATGATCTCGTGGTTTGTGAGTTCAAGCCCTGCGTCGGGCTCTGTGCTGACAGCTCAGAGCCTGGAGTCGGCTGCGGATTCTGTGTCTCCCTTGCTCTCTGCCCCTCCCCCGCTCACACTCTGTCTCTCAAAAATGAATAAAGTTAAAAAAAAAAAAGAGGGGCGCCTGGGTGGCGCAGTCGGTTAAGCGTCCGACTTCAGCCAGGTCACGATCTCGCGGTCCGTGAGTTCAAGCCCCGCGTCGGGCTCTGGGCTGATGGCTCAGAGCCTGGAGCCTGTTTCCGATTCTGTGTCTCCCTCTCTCTCTGCCCCTCCCCCGTTCATGCCCTGTCTCTCTCTGTCCCAAAAATAAATAAACGTTGAAAAAAAAAAAAATTAAAAAAAAAAAAAAAAAAGAAAAAAAGAGATACATAAAAAATAAGACAAACTATACAAAATAAGATGTAATATATATTATATAATTTTTATATTTTTATAATGTTTTTATATATTTTTATAATATATTATAAAAAATATAAATTATAACTATTTATAATGTAAGTTCCAAATTACAAAAATATGTAAAAGATACAATTTATGATATAAATTATTAAAAAGATAGATATCTTATACATAACATATTACGTATATTTCATGTATTATATGTGTACACAGACATACACAGTGGGCTGTATATTAATGTGGTCATCCTCAATTCCTATACCTGCATCTGAAATAGTGTACAGTCAGCCTAATTGTTATGGCAAATAGCCAGGAGACAGTTCTGAATGTATCTATTAAAAAAGCAGAAGTAGACTTATATTTAGTGTGCTGTACTTACTAAGACAGGAAAAAGGACCATGGACATTTTGGAACATTTACAAATCAGGATTTGGAAATGACTGCCTGTGTACTTCCCAGAAATGTAGAGTAAGCAGCACACCCTGTTTCTAGAACTTTCTGTAAGATTTGCTTATAAGACGAGAGCGTCAAGCACTGGATAGGAATGTGAAATTGTGGAACCAGACTGGCTGGGGTTTGTATTGGGATCCCAACCACAACACCTTGATCCCAGCTACTTGACCTCTCTCACCTGATTCCTCTTTGTTAAAGTGGGTGTTGAGATAGCACTGACTTCTCACGGTGGCTACGGAGATTAGATAAGATGGTGAGTGCACAGCCCTCCGCATGGGCCCTGACCCACAGTGGATGTGGCAAGAGCTGCCATATAATCGTCTCCATCAGCCCTGTCGTCATCACCTTGGGGATCGTCCTCTCCCCTTCGTGCCCTATGCTGCAGCCAGCTCCTTCTCCAGAGGGGCTTGAGTTTGAGGAACGGAATTGTGATTCAGTGTTTCTGGGAAGTTAGGCTAGCAACAAAGCGAGTTCTTGAGTTTTATATTAGTGCTTCTAGAAATAATGACCTTTTATGCTTTAGTTTGGTTATCAGTAAAATCAGATGAATGCTGCTGTGTTAGCCCTAGAGAATGAGCCCTCTTGCGCAACCTTCTAAAGCCTGTTGGTGCTGATACCGGATCCAAGATTAGGAAGATTCGACTCCTGGGACATCACTTTCCTGTTCCCCATCAAGCCCGAAAGCAGCACCGTGAGATGCAGGAGGCGCACAGAGGTCAGACTGCTGTCGTGCCTCCTTGTTCAGATGATGTCCTCACGTCTGGAGACCTTGAAAACTGATCTTGAAATCCAGGGCTTGGTCTCTTCCGTGTTTATTTTTTTTAGAAATTAAAATAGAATCTCTCAAGGGCACAAGTGTCCCCTCTCCCTCGGTCTCCTCATCCCTGCCAACCCTGCTCTTCCTGAAGGTGATAGCTAAACACGGGCTCGGTGTGCTATATCTGCAGGGCTTGCTGGGGGTCCACAGGTGAGTGCTGCATTGAAGGGGCCACGGAAGTCCCTCTGTTGTCATGCTGAGGGCGTGCCCTTCCTGGTGAGCAGCTCCACTGAGTCCACAGGCTGAGGTTCCGATCCCGGCTCCACCACTGATTCATTTAATGACCCTGGCAAGTTTGTTTAATTAGCCTCTTTGGGCCTCACTCGTCTCATCTGTAAAATGGGGTTAATAATAATAAGTACATCATAGGGCTGTGGCGGGGTTTAGTGTAGAGCACTTGGAACCATCCCAGGTGCATAATCAGGGCTATGTGACCGTTTACCACTGGAAGTAGCTTTACCTTGTCACTACTTGTCACCAAGCCACTACTTGGGCCATGAATTTCCTAATTTTTCTGAAAAATGAAGAGAAAGTTCAGATGTTCTTCAAATACAAGCTGTAGAAAACGAAACAGAGACAGAGGTGATCACAGTGTGTACCCCTCGGTCTGAAGTATGTGAAATCTGTCAGACGTACTTCTCCCGGGGAAGGAAACCAGAGTCGGAACAGGCAGAGGTGGGCGGGGGAGACCGAGCAGGGGGCTTCTGGAGCCCCAGGAACAAGGGGAGGTTTGCCTGCGACGCTGTGATTCCCAGACTGAGGCGTGCTATGTAGTACTCCAGAGCACATCAAAGCAGAATCGGTCTTGTTTTACTTCAGTTAAGAAACCCATGGAACTGGGTTGCCTGGGTGGCTCTGTCAGCGGAGCAGTTGATTTCGGCTCAGGTCATGATCTCACGGTTCGTGAGTTCAGGCCCTGCATTGGGATTCTCTCTCTCCCTCTCTCTCTTCCCCTCACTACCCCCCCCCCCCAAATAAATAAACTAAAGAGAGAGAGACAGAAATTTATGGTATTTTCAGGAAGAGGGAAAGAGAAGGTAGTGTGAAACAAATAGCTCAAGGTAACACACGCAGTGGAAAGTTAGGATCTGTTTGTATGATGCGCTGAGGGGAATCCAAGCCTGCAGGACTTGAATATCTTCCTTGAGATCTGCCCCAACGATGGGAAGTGACGCCTGGGATCCCTGTGGTGGATCACACATCCTGCCCGCGTAGGAGAGACAGCCCTTCATGTAGGGGTGACTGTGCTGGACGGGGCCTCCTCTAGACAACTCCAGACACTGGGGCAGGCAATGCAGATCAGCTGCGATCACACATTGGTCCCAGAGCACCTGCTCTCCCACTGGGTTGCCCTTTTGTTGACGTGAGGACAGACAGCCGGGCATTTTGCATCTCTGGATTTCCAGGAAAGGCTCAAGAAATGCTCAGGTGCCTATATTATGCATGGATTACAAACCTGAGGTAGCCTAGGAAGTAAAATTTTAAAATGGGGCAAGTGCTGATAGAAATGTTCCCAAGCTCGGCAGGGTCACATCCTTGCTTTCTCTCGCAAACTGCCCCTTGTTCTTCGGGGCAAGCAGAGTGTGAGATGTTCCTGCTGTCACTTGGCCTTGTTGATGGAATAGGAGAGGTAAGGCAAGGAGGAAGGAGGGAAGGAAGGAAGAAGGAAGGGACGGAGGGAGTCTTTTTTTTTTTTTTTTTGTTCAGCTTAGACCAGTTTTTCTTTCACCTCTGCTTGGTGAATTTAGATCCTGTGATGTGTGTGTGTGGGTGGGTGGGTGGGTGGGTGGGTGTGTGTGTGTGGAGGGGTGGTGGTGGTGGTTTCCTTTTCCAGCCTCTCCCCAACATCAATTTACATTTCATCACTTGCAAAAGTGGTTGTAAACTAAAACCAAATATCACACAACCAGATTTATGCTAATGAGGTGATTGTTCAGAGATAATCTCACCCCTTTTTTTCCCTGTGAAATTATTTCTTTCTGAGCCTTAGGGGTTTGGCTCCATTGAAACACAGCAGGACCCTGTTATACTTTTGGAGAGAATGATGAGGAACCCTTGCAAAATAGGACGTCCTTAAAATTGGTAGGTAGGGTCATGGTTTTCCTGTGTCTTCCAGAAAGTTTTACAAATTGCCTGTTCTGTGGGTTCAGAAACCTAAATCCTCCACAGTTGGGCCAACTAACTCATGGTGCTTAATTCATATTTGTGGATTGCCAGATATGCAATTAATTAAAAAACACTCTTAGGTGGATGGTTCCACAGAAACTTGCTAGGATTCCCTGGTGTTTTTTTACAAATGAAATTAGGCCTTGTGGGAAGTATAAAATTATAGATGTATGTGTATTTCTTTAAATCTCAAAGGCAAGAATAATATTTCTGAATCCAGTTTTGCTTCCTGTCTTTAATTTATGCTTTCATCCTTTCTCTACAGCAGGGCTGTTTGTAGATCTACTCTAGGACTACATTTGGAATCAGATAATTTTGTTGACTCTGTAGTCAGAAAATGCATTGATTTGGTTTCTAGCTTCTTGATAATGAATGTCAGAAAGATAAAGGGAATTTCTTCGAACATTTCGCCATCTTTTATTGGTAGCCTTATTGACATCTACTTAATACTATTATTTAATATGGATCCCCTTTCACACGAGCCGTTTGCTGTATGACCCGTATCCATTTTTGTGTTTGGGTATCGCTGGAGTGGGGAGAACGGTTCTAGCTTCAGAAAGTCAACACACACACCTGGGATAGAGCACGGAGTTCGGTGGAATCGACCTTGCAAATAAAATGCTGGGATTCACTTAAAGACAATTTCTGCATCTTCAGAAAGCCTTCTGTTGAAGGGAACCAGGATTCAGTTAAAATGGCTTGAATCGGGGTGTGAAGGGCTGTGGGGAAGAATGGTGTCTTTGTCCAAGGCCAAACAGAAATACCACAACTTCAAAAGCCCATCCAGCCTCAGGAGCAGCCCGAGGGCTGACTTACCCTGTTGATCACTTGAACGCCCCCAAGAAAGAATTCCCTGCCACGGAGTCCCCACGGCGTTAACCCCCCTGTTCTGACTGGAAACCTCAGTTAGGGCAGTTTCCTGAGTGAATTATAATACTATTTACCAAAAAAGAAAGAAAAGAAACTTAAGGAGGTAGCACTTGGCTCATTAGGGCCCAGTGAACCTCTCTGTGCATCTGACCTTCCCACTTTGCAGAGCTGGGGTGGGGGGTCCCGCCCAGGGCTGCGGAACCTCCGACCTGCAGAATTTTCCGGGCTCCACAGCCACCATCTATTTCCATAATGATACTCATCTCATCAGTTAGTTACGAAGTAGGAAAGAAGATATTTCTAAGACAGTTTTATCCGAAATGAATCCATCTTATCCGAGTTGGTGCCTCGCTAGGAGAAAATGTGGTTGAGGGGGAGAGTTTCCAAGTGCTGGATTTCAACCTGACATTTAGGGGTGGCCAGGTAGTACAGAGACCATGTTGGGAGATCACATTTTAATGTTTACTTATTTGAGAGAGAGAGAGAGAGAGCGTGAGTGGGGCAAGGGTAGAGAGAGAGGCGGACAGAGGATCCAGAGTGGGCTCTGTGCCAACAGCAGTAAGTCCGATGTGGGGCTTGAACTCACAAACCACAACATCGTGCCCTGAGCCCAAGTCAGACTTCCAACCGACTGAGCCACCCAGGTGCCCCGGGAGATCACATTTTAAAGAGGAAGGGGTCCTGGTGCGGTTTTTAGGCGAGCTGGGTTTGGTAGGACTGGCGGTAGCTAAGAGCACTGGTGTTTGTTCAGCATTAGATTATGGGCTGGACGCCGTTCCAAGAACTTCACATTCTCAGTTCTCCCCAAAACTCATTTCGTTCTCCCCAAAATCCCCTGAAGTAGATTCTATTATCATCCTTATTTTATAGACGTGGCGACTGAGGCGTAGAGGTTAAGTAACTCGCTCGGAGTTTTGTAACTACCAAACAGCGGAGCAGGGACTCGAACGGAGTCTGACCACAGAGCCCACCTCAGCTCCGTGACTCAGTTCACCTCTTTTGGGCTCCACACTGTGACCCTTGAAACATATCGTAGACTCAACATTTCAAAAATATTTCAGAGAGTCGCTGAAGGTTGCCATTTAAAAATTTTGACAACTACCATTTACCCTTCTTATAATTTCATAAAAGAGAGGAGAACATTAATAACTCCCCCCCACCCAATAAAAGGTAGAAGGACACGATTTCAGATTAAAGAGCAGTCCTTCCTGAGAAAGGGAAGTTGTCAACTTTATTTGAACAAACACCTAGTCGTTGATTTGACAAGTGTGCCTTGAGTACCTGCCGTGGGTTAGGGATGGGTTTACAAAATAGACATAGTTCCCACTTATGTGGAACTTGCATTCCGGCAGGGGAGACAGCAATTTAAAAAAGTAAACCAAAAAAAAAATGTATAACTACAAGTTTGTTAAGTGTCCCAAAGGACATGGGCACAGCTCAGGGATAGAGAATAAAGATGGGAGGGGGCAGGTGCACCGCTAAGGAATCCTCTCCCAGGAGGCAAGGAGACAGCATGTGTGGTGGGGGGGACGCAAAGGAACCAGCATGCGTGAGGTCAGTATAGCTCTGGGGGCAGGAGGAAGGCAGAGGAAGCCATGTGGCTGCTGGAGCTAGCTCAGGGCCTAAGAGGAGGCCACAAAGAACAGCCTAGGTCTTCTGTCCTCTCAGGAGCCAGGTGAGGAGCTTTGTTTTTGTTTTTGTTTTTGTTTTTTTAATTTTTTATTTAAATTCTGGTTAATATATAGTGTAATATTAGTTTCAGGTGTACAATATAGCAATTCAACACTCGGCAAAACTGGACAGCAACATGCAAAAGAATGAAACTTGGCCCACTGTCTTACACCATACACAAACATAAATTCAGAAAGGACGAACGACCTAAATGTGTGGCCTGAAACCATAAAAATCCTAGAAGAGAATATAGGCAGTAACTTCTTTGACATTGGCCATAGCAACTTCTTTCTAGACAAGTCCCCTGAGGCAAGCAAAAATGAACTATTGGGGCCTCATCAAAATAAGAAACTTCTGCACAGCAAAGGAAACAGTCAACCAAACTAAAAGGCAACCCACAGAAATGGGAGAAGATATTTGCAAATGACATACATTTTTTTAAACTTTTTTTTTTTTTTTACATTTATTTATTTTTGAGACAGAGAGAGACAGAGGATGAACAGGGGAGGGGCAGAGAGAGAGGGAGACACAGAAGCTGAAACAGGCTCCAGGCTCTGAGCTGTCAGCACAGAGCCTGACGCGGGGCTCGAACTCACGGACCATGAGATCATGACCTGAGCCGAAGTCGGACGCTTAACCGACTGAGCCACCCAGGCGCCCCTGCAAATGACATATTAGATAAAGGGTTAGTATCCAAAATCTGTAAAGAACTTCTAAAACTCAACACCCCCCCAAAATGAATAATCCAATTAAAAAGCGAGCAGAAGACACGAACAGATATTTTTCCAAAGAAGACATCCAGATGGCCAACAGACACATGAAAAGATGCTCAACATCAATCATCGTCAGGGAAATGCAAATCAAAACCACAACGAGATGCCACCTCACACCTGTCAGAATGGCTAAAGTCAACAACTCAGGAAACAACAGATGTTGGCGAGGATACGGAGAAAAGGGACAACACTCTTGCGCTGTCGGTGGGAATGCAGACTGGTGCAGCCGCTCCGGAAAACAGGATGGAGGTTCCTCAAAAAGGAGCTTTGGTTTTACTGGGAGTGCAATGGAAACCATTGCAAGCTTTTAAGCAGGGGCGTGATGTGATTTGGTTTAGATTTCGTGGCCTACCTCGGTAGGCCGCAGGGGAGGGCAGGTGAGGAGAGGCCAGGAGGAAAGCCGGGGCCGAGTCAGGTCGCTCTCGCAACGGTCAGGGCCGGAGAGGCCGAGGAGGATGGGATGCGGGAAGATGGGGACACGGAGGGCAGTGGTAGCAGGGGTCAGTGCTTTATCCCAGTCAGGGTCACGACGGGAAGCAGCCGACTCAGAGTGTACATAGGAGTGAATACAGGCAGGGCTGGTGCTGGGGCTCATGGCTGTGCAGATGTTCCCAGACAGCGGAAGGGCTGAGAAGAAGGGGCTGTTACTGGAACCCTTGAAGGGAGCAGCGACCTTCAGTGAAGGTCAAGCCAGGCCGGTGTTCTGGCCCTCTCCCCTGCGGGCAGGGAGCTGGGGCATGAATTCACTGACCTCTCCACCTCCCTCCCTCGTCTCTCTTGTGATCTCCCTGTTGGCTGGAAACCAGGGGGCACGGTCCCATTGATGTGGTCCTTCCAGGCCGGCCCCGGCACAGAGAGCAGGGCAGAGAGGGTAGGGGGCAGATGGGGTGCAGGACACAGTCGGCTGCACCAAGACAGTCTCCAGATCTGGGTGTGAGCGGCCAGGTGGAGATGGAAAGGCCGGGAGAGGAAAAGGCGGCCGGGTGGGGGAGCGTCAGGAGCTTCCTGTCCCCAAGGACTGGCATTTGGGAACCACTGACTGAATCCCAGGGGGGCTCTGGGTTTTCGTCTGTAAAACCAGCAGCTGGACTGAATGACCTCTGCAGTCACTGGCAGCTGTTTTCCTAGAGGATCCTGTGGAGGGCTTACTGAGTGTTTCTCACATGAGACCTCTCTGAGTCTTCTAGAATTGCGTCCTCCTTGCCGCTGCCCAGTCGCTGAGACGGAAAGGCCGTGGCGGGAGGGGATGGGCGGGGGGGGGGTGGTTCTGGCCTGGCCCTCCGCAGAAGCAGCAGGGTATTGGGCGGCTGCCTCATCTCCAGTCTGCACTGCTGTGCGTGCAGTTGTGTCCCCGGGAAACCCTGTCTCTGAGGCCCTGACTGGCAGACACACCAGGCGAGGAAGAAGAATACTCATCTCTTTACAGATTTGTGTTCCAGCCAGCCAAGCCCAACACCAGGCAGAATCCCCTAAGGAAAAGGAAATCGGTGGGCAATCTTCACACCTTTGTTTTGCCTTCCAGACCATCATCCCAGGTGAAATCCCAGCAAGTAAATTTGTTCCCTCTTCCCTCTCTTGGCTCCCCTTTAAAAAACCCAGTAGATAAGAATAAAAAATGCAAATAGGCTTCTGTGATCTGCTCATATCTGTGCTGATGGAACTTCAAGGAGTATTAGCTATATTCCCGATCACTTTTTAAGGCAAGAAAGGATGGTTTCAGTGAAGCCATGGAGTCTGCTGTACCCTGAGTTGTCACGAGCTCAGGCCGGTGATGCTGGGGTCATATCATGACTCCTGAGCGGAGTCGGGGGCAGATGTAGAGGGGCAGAGAGGAGGGGAAGGAGGTTCCTGACCCCAGAATGAGGCCGGTGTGAGGGCTTGGGGCCAGAAGCTCTGGGAAGCTTCCCCATGTTCCCAGAGTTCCTTGTTGCCCATACCCTACCATTTGATCTCTCATCGCTCAGTGCCCAGCTCCTGAACTTCTGTTAAAGCTTCAAAGCCCTAAGATTCCCTGCCTTTGAGGAATCGCAGTCCCCCTTCTTCTCTTTGTCCTCTTCTCCTCTCTCTAGCTTTCTGAAGATGATGGGGAGTTCTGGAAAGATTTTAAGGGGAGTTTATTACCTTTCAGAAAACGAGATTAGGCCTAGTGTGAAAAACATGTCCGCGAGAACCCAGAAAATGGAAATGTATCAAATTGCAATTTGGTGTCTTGGGAAGTTACCTTGTATAAAAGAATGAGCACCTCTGAAATAACATAGGTATGTGGTTGTAAACATACCGATTTGCTTTTTTTCCGTTCTGATGGTAGTTTTGTAACACGACATCGCATGAGACACTTCCTGGCCTCAGCTGAAGGCAGGATGCGAGGACCCCCCATGTTCTGAAGAGAAGTGCTGGGTTCTGGGCAAGGCTGGCTAACACATGGGCTGCACTGGTTCCCCACAGGCAGAGAAGGATGCTGGAGTCCCTACCATGAGCTTTGCCTGGCCCCCCTCAAGGGGGAGAAAGAGGGATGCCCCCTCCAGGTGCTTTACGCCAAGTGAGGGGCTCCGCGGCCTGATGTTGCCGCAGCAGTGGAGCCTGGTAACCAGAGTTCCTAGGCAGCTGGGTACACGTCCCCACGTCCTGACTCTCCTGGAGAATTCTGCCAGTAACAGGCCAGTCAGGACTGCCCCTGAAGACAGAGCGAGCAGAGGACCACTGAGGTGGGACAAAGGTGGCCTTCTCCCTGGGTGAGGTGGGCACAGGGGGGGTGACCAGCAGAAGCTGTCCTGACAAGACTCTGGGCCAGGAAGTGCCTGTCGTCTCCTTCAGCAAAACAGTCCTGATGTGTTTCTGGATGCACTTGCCTCCTTGCCTACTCTGGTTTCCTCTCTTATTTTAAAAATCTCTCTAATAAGCACTTAAAGAGTGAGTCTATTGATGATTTCTATTACTCAGGATAAGTTTGGCATTTTCTTATAAAGTTGAACATCTACATGCATGACCCAGCAATTTTCCTCCTAAATATTTACCCAAGAGAAATGAACATTTATGTTGGAAAAAAGACTGGCACATGGGTATTCATAACAGCTTTATTCATAATAGTCTAAAACTGGAATCATCGCAAACCCAAATACCCATCAACTAGGGGACGTGTAAGCAATTTGAAGTCCACTCATATTCTGGAACACAACTTGGTAATAAAGAGGCATACACTGCTGATTACAGACAGTGCTGGGTGAGAGTTCTCTAAGGATTATGCTGAAAGAAGCCAGATAGAAAAGAGTGTGTGTTGTATAATTTCGCTTATATGAAATCCAAGAATAGTCAAAATTAATCTATTGCCCTGTGCTGGGATTGGGGGAGGTAGGACCAGGGGTCACCAGGAACGGGGGGGATAAGGGAAAGTTCTGGCATTATGGAAATTTCTGTGTCTTGATTTAGGATAATGCTTGCCTGGGTATATATATTTGTCAAAAAATATCCAACTGTTCATTTGAAATGTGTGAGTTCTACTATATATGTTATGCCTCAGTAAAGTTGATTTTAACAAAAGAATGTAATAAATGGAACATAAAAGTTTTCTTGAAAAAGTTGGTAGGGAGGGGCGCCTGGGTGGCTCAGATGGTTAAGCATCTGATTCTTGATTTTGGCTCAGGTCAGGATCTCATGGTTCATGACATCAAGCCCCACATCGGGCTCTGCACTGACAGCATGGAGCCTGCTTGGAATTCTCTCTCTCCCTCTCTCTCTCTGCTCCTCCGCCTCTCATGCTCTCTCTCTTTCTCTCTTTCTTTCACAATAAATAAACATTTTAAAAAGTTGGTATGGAGGGATTTGCTGGCTGACAGTCCGGACTCACTGATTTGCCAGGGTTTTTGCCTTATTAGCCATTGAGGACTTGGGGCTTCTTGAAGTAGGCCTCTTGTCTGTCACCAATAGTCCTTCCTGTCGACTCACTGAAGGCTTCTGTGAAATCGTTGAGAAGGCTGTTGTTTTATTGATTTAGTTGTCAAATACGGCACAGATTCTGGAACAGTGTTTTACAGAGATAGTGAAATCATCCCCCTATCTGGTTATTTCAGCAGATCAGCTTGACCCTGGCCTCTGTGGAAGCATATTCATCATCCGATTCATTATCAGGAGGAGTCTGCGTCCACTTTTTCATTGTCCCCTTAATGCGTGAAGGTCTCAGAGATAATTGTTACAGTTAATTTCAGGGTCATCAGGCGACTCCTCCGCACTTCTGCAGTCTGTTCTCCTAGGGCTTAGTACGTATACTGGACAGTAAGATGAATAGACTCTGGAACGTGTGCAGTTTGCTCATCCCTAAATGGTATTTATTACAGAGCAACCCACTGGCATCTTCTAAGCCCTAAACGTGTGCTTTCAGCGTGCTAGGTGCTGTGAGATGTATGAAATCGAATATCAGACTCCAGGCCTGGGGACGCGTTGAGGGCTCATTTGCTGCCGCTCTTAATTTCACACGGGTACAGCGCTGAAGCAGCTTCGTGGGTAACGCAGCGGTTACAGACTGAGTTGTGTCCCGCCTCCACCTCCAGTGCATACATTAGCATCCTAACCTCCAACGTGGCTGGATTTAGAGATAGGGCCTTGAAAGAGGTAACCAAAGTCAAACGAGGTCAAGGAGGTAGAGCCCTCGTCCAAGAGGGCTGGTGTCCTCAGTAAGAAAGGGGAACAACAACAGGGATGTGTGTGCAGAAGAAAGGCCATTTGAGGACACAGTGACCAGGTGGCCACTTGCAAGCCGAGGAGAGAGGCCTCAGGAGAGACCAAACCTGCCCGCACCTTGATTTTGGACTGCCAGCCTCCAGAACTGTGAGAAAACAAATAAATGCCTGTTGCTTAAGCTCTCCAGGCTGTCGTGTTTCGCGGTGGAAGCCCTGGCGAACTAATCCAGCAACCGAGACTGGAAAGTTGAAGCAGACAAATCATCTACCTGCCCTTGAGTTATTTCGTTTCAGTAATAGGAAATCTCGGAGATCTGGTCTGAGTGGCGTGGGAACTTAGTGAAAGCATGTCCAACTCCTTGGTTTTGGCCTTTCTTTGTTCTCATTCTTCTGGAACATAAAAATAACTATATTCGGTGAGTTCTTAGTGTGTGCAGGGCACCCTTCTACTGAGTGGTTCATGTGTACTAACTCATTTAATTATTAAGGCGATCATCTGAAGTTAGTATTCTTTTTTGAAAGTCTTAATTTAAATCCCAGTTGGTTAACATACGGTGTGTTCTTAGTTTCAGGTGCCCAATATAGTGATTCCGCACGTCCATTCATTACCTGGTGCTCATCACGACGAGTGCACTCCTTCATCCCTGTCACCTGTCTCACCCCCCCCACCCCCCACCCAACTTCCCTACTTAATAGTCTCATTATTCCCAAGGTACAGATTTGAAAACTGGAGGACAGAGAGGTTAAGTAGCTCGCCCAGAGCTGCACAGCTAGTCTTGACCCCTGGAGGGGTCAAGGCCCTAACCCAGGCAGTCTGTCTCCACCCACCTTGCCCTTAACCAGCACTCTCTACTACCTCTGCCAAGCACAGGATGACACCCACGGGCCTGTCCTCTGACCTATACCAGAGAGCTGCCCCTGTGGAAAGGAACTCTCGGCCTTTTGCTTTACATCTTATTGTTTTCGATTATACGTTTATCAATACATTTATAAACAAATTAATAAGTCTCCTTTATTAAATTTAGAAGTCCTGTGGATTGTGAGGTCATTTGTAGCTGTGTGAGGTAGACGGCAGGGCACATTTTGCAATTTTAGAGTATGAACGGAGCTTTTGAAGGCTTTCGCCGATGGACTTGTACATCCGTTCAGCAGGTGTTGACAGAATGCCTACTGTGCTCCAGGTACTGTGTCAGGTGCTGGGCGTAAAATGACAGATGAACCAGATGTGATCTCTGTCTTTATGGAACTCGTGAGGGTGATGGAAAGTAACTCAGAGTCCTGTACGTGTAGATATTTAGTTACAAAGTGAAAGTGGAGAGTAATGAGGAAAATTTGACCCAGTGTGGGAGCTCACTAGTCATTGGTGAATGAGTGAGTCAAAGAATGAAGGAATGGGGGCACCCGGGTGGCTCAGTTGGTGAGGTGTCCGACTCTTGGTTTTGGTTCAGGTCATGATCTCACGGTTTCATGAATTCGAGTCCTGCATTGGGCTCTGTGCTGGCAGGGAGGAGCCTGCTTGGGATTCTCTCTGTCTCTCTGCTCCTCCCCCACTCATGCTGTCTCTGTCACTCTCTGTGTCTCTCAAAAATAAATAAACTTGAAAAAAAAAAAAAAAGAATGAAGGAAAGACCGCCCAGTCATTCTTTGGAGAAGTGACATTTTGGCTAAGGTCTGAGGCGAGAGCAGGTGAGGGTGGCGGTGGGTGGCCAGTGACCATCAGGACTGCAGCAGCCCCCCTTCTTGGAGCAGCAGGGACACTAAGTCTGGGCCGTCAGTGACCTCAGACCCTTGACTCAGGACTTGTATCCTGGGAGAAGCTTTTTCCTCTTTCAGCCACACACATTGCGTTCTGTTTCTTTTCAAATTAGACATTGTTTGGGCTGTCTCCTCATTGTTTGTCCTCTAAATGTCTCACCTAAAAGGTTTGTTCCTTAATAATTTACATTTTTATAATGTCTGAGGTCTGGTTTTTTTTTTTTTTTCCTCCAGGAGGAACACATTTTCAACTTCCTGATGAAAGCTAATGGAAAAAGCACTTTCACTGTATAAAAATTTATGGGTAGGATTACTGAATACATGTGCTCCATAAAGAAAATTACTTGTGTATGGAAAGACCGATCCCCTCCATGGAAGCATTTGAGTTCAGTGCAGCTTTTCTGCTTTGACATCAGATCTCAGGGGTGGCTGCATGGGTTCTGCTGTGTCCCTTGGAGGGGGGGGGGTGCTGGTGTTGGGATTTCCTGATGCACCCTACTCATACTGAGTGTGCTTTCTGTTCATCTGTTGGCAAAAGGGAAGCAGTCCCCTTCCATCTGTATATATGAGGGGCAATTAGCAAACAGGGCAGCTGAATTCTTTTAGCTTTTTGATCCCTTGCTTTGGACAATCAGATTTCTCAGTGTTGAGATGTGACCCCTCCCACCCCCAACCCCATGTAGTGTCATGTAGTGAAGCCAGAAGGCCCTGTTCCAAAGTTCACCAAGCAGGTTGATGGAGAGCCAACACTTGCTTGTATGCTCCTGACCCAGGCAGTGTGTAATGTGGGGGACATGAATAGACAGGAGGCTGCAGTCCGGGGGGGAAGAACGTACACCATTGGTTGGAGCCCCAGCTTTGCTGTGGGGCAAACCCTCTGACCTCAGGCAAGTCATTTGACATTCTGAATTTTAGTTTCCTGGCAGAAGGGGAGAAATTGGTGTTTATTGAGTCATTGTGCCAAGAGCTGTCTGTGTTTTTTAAAAAAATTATTCACATAAGCCTTTCATCAATCTTATAGAATAAGTATTAGTATCCTCATTTAACAGATGAGGAAGTTGAGGCCTAGAGCGTTTGTTTGGTCCCACGCCCAGAATCAGTGTACTTGTGAAGGCAGCGCTAGGATTTAAAGCCTAGACCCTCCACCAAAGCCCGTGATTTCCCTTTCCTCCCTCCGTTCCTGCAGGGTGGTTGTGGTGAGCACTGAGGAGCCATGAGCAGGTATGTTCTAAACCTGAAAGCAGTCGCTTGTTTTTCCCCACGGATAATTGGTTAGTTTGGCTGAAATCTGACGCTCCTTTAGGATTGAATATAAACAATTTGAGACTGTTGGCTCCAGGGGTATATCTGTTTTCATTGTTTGTTAGTTCATCTGCACCCCTCCCCCCAGGGGCCTTAACAGCAAGATGTTTATTTGCATAAAGGTATCCCAGTGCAAATGGGGACCTTGTCACAGCAATGCTGCCATCTGTCACCCACCAGCAGGGGACCCTATCCCTGTGCATTCTAGATATTTGTGCATTTGCAGGGCAGTTACTCTGTGCTTACTACTGAAGAAGTCAAACCTCTATCTGACGGAACTTAATATTCCAGTGAGAAAAACAAGAAAACAAGACCAAAAAAAATAAAAATAACTCATGAAAAATTACATAAACTATTGACCATCAGGGCTAAGGAGACAAAGAAGCTGGGTGAAAGACAAGGAAGCTAGAGGCCAGTGTGGCTAGAGTTCGCATCAGCCAGGGCAGGGACGTGCGAGGTGAGGCCCGGCAGGTGGCCGGTGCAGGCCCGGGAGGTGTTTAGTAGGCCGGTGGAAGGATCTACCATGCTGGGTTTATTTTTACTGTTTAGAGACATTGGCCTTTATTTTGCATGGGCTGGGAAGCCTCTGGGGCCTTTGGGAAGGAGACAGAGAAGGGCAGAGATGGAGGCAGGGAGCCTTGATGAGATGCTGTGACAGTGGTCCCCAGAGGAGTGGTGTGGCCTGGGTGACAGCAGTGCAGGGGTGGGAAGTGATTGGGTTCTGGCTGTGCTTTGAGATGGAACTGATGGGATTTGCCACGCCCCCCTGGTCTGTCCGCCCTGTACTGCACAGGTGACAGACGAGGAAGAACCCAAGTTAGGCCATTGACCAGTTGGCACCCCCATGGCGGGGAGTCGAGTGGGTACAACCACACGAGTACGATCAGATGAGACCTCACGGTGCAGGGCGCGGCCATCTGGACCTTGTACATCTCGGCTTGAACACAGGCAAGACAGAATGGCTCATGATGTGCACAACATGCTGAGTGAAATGAAATGCATGCTGTGGGCAGGCCCTCCTGGGGCCTGAGCAGGGACCTGCCCTGGGGCCAAGTGCAGCTGGAGAATGTCAAGGGCAGTCCTTGGGTATGTGGGAGGGTCTGAAGGTGTCAGCCGGGGGAGGGAAGATGGCAAGGGACTGCTTGGTGGGGACCAATCAAAAATGTTGCAGCTTCTTTCTGGGTGCCAAGGGTCTGCAAACTGCAGCCTGCCTGTGAGCCAAATCCGCCTGCTGCCTGTTTGGGTCCAGCCCCTCAACTTAAGAGTGGTTACTACATTTCCAAATATGTTCATTAAAAAAAGTCAAAGAAAAATCGAATATACAACAGAGACAGTGTGTGAGCCTGCAAAGCCTAAAATATTTCCCGTCTGGCCCTTTACAGAGAAAGCTTGCTGCACGCAGATAATGGCCGGGGAAACTGGGACCAAGACGGGGATGCCCATCCGCCCCAGTTCATGCCAGTCTCTGGAAGATGGTGCTTGGGTGGATTCCTGGTCCGGGAATGCCGGTGCAGACCAGCACACTCCCTGGAGTCCCTGCTGAGCACCCTCCTCTACGAGGGAAAGTCCTCCATAGCCACTTAAAGACTGAACGATCAGAAAGGCCTGATCTGGCTCCCCATCGTGGTGGCTGTGAGGATCCTGGGGGGACGACAGAGTAATAGATTTTATAAACTTTGAAGGTGATGGTTTTGCCTGTTGGGTCTGAAATACTCAGAGGTTTCTGTTACGGGTTCCCTTGGGACAGAGTCTGGGTTTAAGGCAGGACGTGTGTGGTGAGTTGGGACATTTAGAGTCTTGTCCAGCTCTTTGGGTGACCTGTGCTCTGACACTGCCGACTGTATAGGGCGGTTTGTTGGGGGAACAGACCAGCCTCATGTCCTCTGAATGCCTAATGGGCCAGCTGTGCTCCTTGGAAAAACACCCAGCATGCCAGAGATCAGCCAAGGTCAGGGAGAAACTGATCCAAGAAAAGGCTGATTTGGAGAAGGGAAGATAGCCAGCAAGGAGAGAAGAAAAGAAGAGGTAGGGGGTAGGGGTCACCTTGTCAAATATACTTGACCTTCTGCTCCAGCCTGGTTGTGGGTCCAGACCCAGCAAATCCCACAGGGAGCAGCCAAGTTCACTGTGAGACCTTGGCAAGTGGCCTGCCGTGGAGAACAGGCCGCACTACATCCAGAGGTCAGGAGGCAGGCCAGGCAGTGGCCAGCCCGAGGTTGACCCGGAGCTGCAGGTCAGCCCGACGTCTTTGGCTTCCAGCTCTGGCTGAAGAAGGGAGGGCCTACTGTCTCCTTCTGCTGATGTGGTGGCACCCGTGGTTTCCACTGTGTCCCTGTCCCTGGGGCTAAGTGAAGACCCAGCCTCTGTGAGCAGTGGCCTGGGCAGAGAGGCTGGAGCCTGGCCCCCGCCCTGTGGACCTGTCCATCCTCCACCTTCTCAGCCCACGGACTGAAGGCATCCGCACCCCATCCTTTGAGAAGTGCCCGTGTCAGGGGGACTCAAGAGTCCTGGAATGTCAGCCTGGATCTGCCTCCAGGGGTGAACTTCAGCTTGGCTGGGTCATTATCCACCTCTCTGTCTATTCAGGGACAGCAGGGCTGGAACACCAGCTGTGGTCTCAGTAGGGGAGAGAAGGCACGGAGGGGCTCAGATTTTGGTGCTCTTTTCTGTCTTAAAGAGCCTTAGAAGCGGACTTGTTAAGTGCTTCGGGCCGTTTGTGAACTCAGAGCTCTGTGGTGTGTCTTTGTTTGTTTTTAGCCGCCCCCCCCCCCCAAATCCTGACCTCCCTGTAATAGGCAAATGCTGTTAATCTGGAAACTAGCCATAGCTGAAGCTGCTGCCACCGCTTCTCCTCCTCCTTGCCATTGCCGTCAATTTTAATTTTCGTGACTTTTTCTTACAGCAAATGTGAGGTCCTACAAGCTAATTAAATCTGATTTTACTCCTAACTAACAATTTACAAACCGAATGCAAATCTGAAGTTCCCTGGTCATGTCTTGCTTTGCATTAAAAAAATTCCCATCTCTCCAGAGTATAATCCAGACGATTTCCCCCGGTCATTTCTAACAGGGCACACAGCACATAGAGTAGCCCTTAAAAAAAAAAAAAGTGTATTTATTTATTTTGAGAGAACAGAGACAGAGCGAGTGGGGAAGGGGCAGAGAGAGATGGAGAGAGAGAGAATCCCAAGTAGGCCCCTCCCTTGCCGGCACACAGCCTGACGTGGGGCTCGAACTCGTGAAATCATGAGATTATGACCTGAGCCAAAACCAAGAGTCAGATGCTTAACTGACTGAGCCACCCAGGTGCCCTTCTTTAAAGATAGTTGGAGGAGACAATGACAAGGCCAAGACTAGAGATCATCCCTGCAATCGGGGAGGTGGTCATCCGCTGAGGGCAGGGGCCTGGCTGTGCCTCTGTGAGCCCTCAGGATTTGGGGTTCCAGTGGACCTTGCTTCCTCTCCCATGACCGTCTAAGGGTTTACAGGCAGAGGGCAGTTAGCAGGAGGGCTGCACAAAGGCCTACCTCATCGGTGGTGCCCCTTGGTGGTACCGGGCCTCCTGTCTGTCCCTGTAATTCCTACCCCGTTGCCCCTAATCTGTGTTTAGCTCCAGATGCTGTTATGGCTCTAAAAGCTGGCATCAAGGAGGATATAAGCAAGGGCTTTACATTTCCAAGGAGAAAGTGGATTAAAAAAAAAAATAGATCCAAGTAGCAAAATTGAAAAGATGCCTGAGCTAACCCCTAGTGGGGTCAAGTCCAATGATGGGAAAGTTTGTGCACCTTACGACAAGTCCCTTCCCTTTTGCTATTGAACTGCCCCGGCCTCAGAAGCTGGCAGGAGCCACGGTGCTCTCATTAATCTCTGCAAGACTTCTCTGGGAACCCAGATTAAGTAGCTCCGTGAAGGGAATCTGCTTATCAAAATACTGATGAATAGGCTGGGTCAAGGGTGAGAGTCAGAGGCAGCCAGTGCTGAAGCATAAACCCCTTGGATTAGAGTGACTCACTCGATCTTTATGCCTGTTTTAGCTGCTAAAGCAATTTGCAATCTGGATCTGATGCTCCTTTGATAGTCTTTCTTATCCCAAGTTTTTCCATGGGGCAGCTGCCACTCAGCTGTGTCACTGGGTAACCGCCATCCAGACGTCTTCCGTGAATTCCTTTCCATCCTGGCAGCCACGATTGCTCCATTCTGTATCTCCAGCGGTCCTCCCCATGTCTCAGAGCCCCTCTGAGAAGAGAAGTAGGTGAGCCAGACCGTTTGCCAGATACGCTTTAGCGCCTCTTTATGGTAGATCCGGTGCTTCTGTCCAAGAGTCACCCATCAGAGACCTATTTGTGGAACAAGCAGGCATGCTTCAGTGTGAGAGGACCAGCCTGAAGACAGCCAGGGGCCACTTCGCTGTTCTGGTTTTTGGGGGGCTTCAGAAACTGTGAGAAGTTCTACCGCTTTTCCGGATCTTCATTCTCTTATCCATAAGAAGTGGGCTGGGGGTGACGACTGTCTGGCTCTTATAGCCTCTGGGTCTTTGCAGCCATCCAGCTCTCTCTGTACATGGCACACCCTCCACGTGAACCATTTGTCCCCCCACCAAGAGCCCTGCCTCTGCTACCTGACCAGGGTGCCATAGATGCAAAGGGAGTTGGGAAGGAAGGGAAGAAAGCTGTATGCCCTGATCCTGAGACCACTGGGAGATCTCAAGCCAAAGAGCTTGGAGGACCTGAAGGAGCAGGCAGCACGGCCAAGTGAATAGTTGCTGGCCACTTTGATGTGGAGGATGGCATCTTCACCTCTCCAAAGTTTTTTCCAGGATGGATAACTGGGGGTGGGGGGAGGGGATTTTTCTGCAGACAGCTAATCCCATTCAGAAATTCTTCTTAGCTTCGCTCATGGCCCTTCTTAACCTGGATGTACCGCCCGTTTCCAGCCATAATCAGCTCTTACAATTGTAGATTTTAGTTTCAGCGTAGCAGAAGGGGCATCCTGGACTACAAAATGTCCAAGAACTCATCCAGGGTCCCATAATCAATTAACTGGGAGAGCCAGAATTTCCGGGGTCTGATGCACAGATGAGTTTTGACAAATTCATGCACCTGTGTAACCCAAATCCCCATCCAGTGAACCAGAATTAGAATCATTCTCTTGGCCACAAATGCCAGATTATGGAAAGCACAGAGCCTAATGGGATTTCAGCTTCCATTCAGAAGACCTTCATGTCCCCTGCTGTCCCCATTCCCTGAAGTGGCACACAGCATTGACCCTTTGCCTTTCCTCTTTTGTCCCATTCCCAGGGCCTATATTATTCTTTGAGATGGAGTTCAGATTTCTACCTGGTTTAGACAGGGTTGTCTAGGAAACTAGAAATAATAGCAGATTCCAGGCTGTGCAGATCGGCTGATCCTTGGCTCCTTCTTTAGAGCCACATAATACCAAGCTTCTCTGCTTCTTCCCTACACTCTCCTGCCCTCAGGTCACTGGAAGCATCCCCACGTGGGCCCTGGGCCCCATTTGAAGCAGATCTGCCCCTCCAGCTTCACTTACAAGGAGGCCGTGGCTGGTAGCTATAGATGCTGGGTGACACAGGGACGGATGATTCTGTGTCTGGGAATGTGTGTGACAAGCGGAGGAGGAGCGCCTCTGAAATTAAGCTTCTGTTTGACTCATCTTTGTCTTCCAGGAACTGGAGGAGGTGTACATTTCAGACTGTTCACGTCCATTCCACCTTAAGCATTTGCCTCTTGTTTTTTTTTTTTTTTTTTTTTTTGCACTCATTGTTTCCTTCCCTCCCACTGTCATTCAGAGTCACTGCAGCTGTGAGCATGCACTTGGGGTTACCTCTCTGAAAGGGAGCTGCTTATCTGCCATCTGTATCTGTGGAGTGAGAACACTTGTGTCTACGTCAGCAAAGCTGGGGAATCATGAGACCCCTTGTTTCTAAGGATCTCTATCTGATTCCCTTGCCTGACTCTGAAAATTCAAGACTCCTGACTTGCCTTCAATATTCCTTTCACAACTAGCTGCCTGTCTTTGTTGAAATCTGTGGTCCTCTGTCCGGGTACATCTGTGGTTCACCTCCTGGACTCCCAGCATTTCTAAAGAG
This sequence comes from Lynx canadensis, assembly GCF_007474595.2. Lineage (NCBI taxonomy): Eukaryota > Metazoa > Chordata > Mammalia > Carnivora > Felidae > Lynx > Lynx canadensis. The sequence continues at coordinate 32,303,300 of NC_044310.1, read as the reverse complement.
GTAGGAGGCAGGCTGGGAGGGAATGGGAAATGTGGAGAGTTGCAGAGTAAGGTGATGGAGAAAATGCATGCCAGGATGTTGGCAGGGGTTGGGGAGTGGAGGAGGAGGAGGAGAAGGAAGTGGGGGGAAGAGGAACAACTGATGGGAGGGACAAGGGACAAGGGAGGGGAGGAAGAGGAAAGAAATGACTCAGTACTTCTGCACCGAGCAGTGAGCCTCTGCTTAAGTGTGAGAATCACTAAATCCCACCATGCTTCAGCAGAAGAGAGGATTAGAAATCTGGGTTTCTGAGTGTCCCCGTTCCCATTCTCGATGGCTGAGATCAGCCTGTGGTCCGATAAACTCGTAGGGAAGAAATCAAGAGCAGAAGAGGCAGAGGGGTGTGCAGAACCCATACTAACTGGCTGTTTGGACAGACAGCTGTTTCAATGATGCTGGCTGGAACTTCAGCTGTGTTTGTAATCCCCTTTAATGGAATTACAAAGCTTCATCCCGTGGCCTCCTGTTTCCAGTTGATGCCTGCTTTTTGGATGTTTGGGCCTTTGGCCTTTTCAGGCTCTTGTAAAACCGCCCTTACTGTCGCAGTCTGAACGGGTCACTTCTTACCACCTTAGCTCCAACCTGTTTCTTTACCTTTGACGTTGCTGCCTTTACCTCACAGCCACCAGCTGTGAATTGCCTGATTCATCCTTAAGCCCTCGTACCCAGTTCTCCATGCCCCTTACATGTTTGCTTTGTGGTATCTTGCAGATGTCTTTTTTTTCTCTCCCATGGCTGACACTGTGGTCCAGCAACGGCCACTGCCAGCCTGGGCCATTGTGAAAGCTTTCTAATGTTCTTGTCTATATCCCTAGCCTCTTCGGAGTCCCCACAAAAAGCTCAAATCTTTAAGATTCTCCTTTAATTATGCTAATCTGCTGTTCACACATCTCCAACTGCTCCCTACTGCTTATTGGATAAAGCCCAGACTTCTCTGTGTGGGATTCAGACCTCTCTGAAATCTGGCCTCCTTCCTCCCCTATCACATTCTCTCCATCTCTGCCTTCCTTACGCAAACGCCCTCCGGGGCCAAGAGCACAGGCCACATGCTCTGCCCTCCAGGCTGCTGTCACCGTCGCCCCTCTCCCCCAGATGCAGGCTCCCTTCCGATCCACCTGCCCAGACTTTCCCTGCCCTCCAGCGTGGAACACAACCCCATTTCCCCGTAAAGGTCGGCTGGCCTTCTCACTATGCCAGCTGCCCTCTGGGGCCTCTAGTGGCACCCACTGCAGGGGTCTCTCTTTGACTCCTGATGTGCTGTATTGCCAGCTGCTACTATGAATCTCATCTGCTCGGTTGAATCACGAGCCCTCCGCATAGAGCACGGAGGTTTTGCACTTATCAGCCCCAGCTCCTGGCCCAGTGCAGCACAAATTCTTTTGGAGGGGTTGAGGTCTACTGTTGAAGCAAACTACAGAGTGACTTTGCATCCTCGGCTATACCGCGATCATTGGCCAATCAGCCTGTGACTGAGGGTTGTGTGCAGAGCTCCGCACAGCATGTAGTTCTCCCCGCCCCCACTCCCCATCTGAGGGGTGTGCTAAGGGGCTGGCAATAAGGCCCCTTCCCTCGTAGTTTGGAGTTTCACTCGTGTTGCCAAGAACCTCGTCCTGGCTTTGCCTCAGTCTGATTCCACCTCCCTCCCGGAGGATGTTCTTCTCTTGGCTCCACTGTGTCGGGTTTGTGTGCTTAAGGTGTGCCCACAGGAAAATCTGCCAGGTTCTCACCCCACATGTGACTGCTCCCTCAGAGTAGTAACTTAAGAGATCTGTTTCCAACTGCCGTGATGCCGGTGGGGCCAAAGCCAGCAAGAAGCTTCAGCTGTGGCAGCCAAGATGGGGGAGATGTTAGGGGGTAAAAATCCCCTTAGTGAAAATGTAGACGGTCCTCTGAAAACACTGCGGAATTCTGGCTGTAGGATTCGGATACATTCAGTCCCGCTTCTCATCCAAGAACAGCTCTCTCAGAGCAGACAACCAGCAAATCTGAATCCAGGTGTCTGCTTCCTACAAACACAGTGGAATTCTCCAAGTCCTCACAGGCTTTTGACCAGCTCAGGAGAAAACTACAGTGTAAATACTTGTGGGGGAGAGGGATAAGGAGAGTGTTATATGGCAAGTGATTGCACCAAAGCCGAATGCAAAGCAAGGAAGGCTGAGGTAAACGGGCCACTGGCCACAGCCTGGAAGCCTCTGTGCTACATGGTCCTTGGGTGTGAAGGTGTTTGTAACAGGATTTGGTCTGTGCCCCTGCCCCGAAGGTTTCGCATCTTGTCAAGGGGGAGACTTCAGGAATTCTCTACTATTATCTACCAGAATTATCTACTGGAGGCATAGCCTTGCCAGTTTGACTTTTCCTTCTGAAATAATTTGGGCGTCCTTACGCAGAGGTTCATGAAGGATATTTAGAGCTCAGGTACATCTTTGGAAAACATGGAGGCCACTGATATTGGCAGGTTCCCAGGATCCAGCCATCAGTTTGCAGAGTTTGTTTTCTATCAGATTTGCTTCCTGCTTCCCTGCTGGTCTGGACCCGAGTTAAATAATCCCAGGGTGGCAGAGAACCTCGGAGCTGACATAGTTCAGCTTTCTGCAAGGTAAAGACATACCTTGATGCGCGACCATCCAGCCCTGTTGACCCTTCCCACTGGTGGGGGGTTTCATGTCAAGCTGTCTTTTCTTCCTGCATCTAATTACTAAAACGGACTTTCTTTTTTAAACATGAACAGGCGGTTCACAAGAGAAGCAATACAAATGAAAAACTGTTCAATGTCCCTGGTAATTAAAGAAAGGCAAATTAAAGCAATGAGGTGTTCTTTCTCCTAACAGATCGGTGAAGATTTTCTCGAAGGTTAGTACTCAGTGTAGATGAAGATTTGAGGAGCTGGACCATTTCTTGCTGTGTGTTGAAAGCCTTAAAATTCGTATATTCTTTGACTTGGCAATGCCTTTCTAGTGCTTTCTTTCTTTCTTTTTTTTTTTTTTATTATTTTTTTAACGTTTATTCATTTTTTGAGAGACAGAGAGAGACAGAGCGTGGGCAGGGGAGCGGTGGAGAGAGAGAGAGGGAGACACAGAATCCAAAGCAGGCTCCAGGCTCCGAACCGACAGCACAGAGCCCGACGTGGGGCTCGAACCCACAAACCGTGAGATCATGACCTGAGCCGAAGTCGGACGCTCAACCGACTGAGCCACCCAGGCGCCCTATCTAGTGCTTTCTTTTAAGGAAAGAACCCTGTTTGTGTGGCAGGGGTTAAGCTGTAAGGATATTCCTAGTGGTGATGCTTCTGATGCAAGGTAAGAGGTAGCCACGTCTCTGGTGGGGGCTTGGCTAGGTCAGTAGTGCCACATCCTAAGCGCTTTTTAGACATTTTATATTAATGAACTCAACGCTCACAATATTACTACGAAGTAGACCTATTATTTTGGAAACTTTACAGATAAAATAACTGGGCCATCAAGAAGGCAGGTTACTCCAGCAAGATGATCTAGATGGCTAAGAGTAGAGGCAGGATGCACGGGCGGTCGACCTCTCTAGAACCCACACGTTCTTAACCCGTATGCTCCACTCCCTCTCCTAACAGACATGGGAAGTAGAAAATATGTGCTAAGGGGAATGTAGAACACTATCCCATTTCTGTTTCAAATATCAAAGACTTCTTTAATATACTTGGCATTTATTATAATTGGAAAAAATTTGCTTACAAAATCTATTTTTTATATTTAGCCCAACTCTCATTTTCTGTAGCCTTTACCCATTTTAAAACTCACCCATTTACCAAATTTTCATTGAGTTCTTCCAATAAGCCAGGCATGGTGACAGCTGTTCAAGATTAGTAGGGTCAAAAATTGGCCAGACCTCGCTGGTATAGAACTTCCTTTTGAAAAAAAAAAAATGTTTTTAAGTTTATTTTTTGAGAGATAGAGAGAGAGTAGGGGAAGGGCAGAGAGAGAGAGAGAGAGAGAGAGAGAGAGAGAGAGAATCCCAAGCAAGCCCAACACAGGTCTTGAACTCACAAATGGTGAGATCATGACCTGAGCTGAAATCAAGAGTCGGATGTTTAACCAGTTGAGCCACCCAGGCGCCCCTTTAGCTGGTACAGAACTTCTGTGCCATGGGGAGGAGCAGTGAGAAACAAGTTAACAGACATCAAGGGCTGCCATTTATTGATGCCAACTGTGTGCTGGGCATCCTTCCAACTGATGTTGATGTCCCATATACACTCTTTCAGTCCTTTATGTGACTCCTTTTGTGACCCTGGGAAGCATGTGGCTTTAATCCTCAGAATCACCCAGTTATTACAGTCCAGCCACATAAGCCTTCTTTCCTGCCTCAGGACCTTTGCACTTGACGTTCTGCCTGCCCAGAACACTCCCTCTCCCATTAGATCTTTGCATGGTGGTGTCCTTATCATGCAGCTCATAGAGGCCTTCACTGAGCTCCCAGTCTGGTGTGGCTAGGATCCTCTCACCTCCACAGTCATTCTTCATCACTCCCATCACGTCACCTTGTTTTGTTTTCTTTGTGGCACTTATTACTATCTGACGTTATCTGGCATCGTTTCACCCACTGGATCGTAAGCTCCGTGGAAACCGTGTTCCTTGTCCTCTTGTTCACCCTGGTGTCCCCAATACCTAACACAGTCCCCAGCACACAGTAAGCGCTACTGGAGATGGGGGGAAATGAATCGATGAAGGATGGTGAGCACATCACCTAAAGCAGTGATCTCCAAAGTGAGATACGCATGTTGGAGGCCGTGGAAGATGAGACGATCCACTGTGGGGAAGGAAGAACATGGGATAGACAGGTGGATACATAGGTAGACAGGCACACATGCATATATCATCCTTTCTTTCTATTTTTATGAATGACAGAGTATGAATATAATAAATAAATAGGCCCATATTCAGGTATACTTACATGTTTACTGCTAGGGCACATTGCCAAAAAACTTTGGCCATCACTGGCCTAGAAGGAGAATCATATGAGGAAACAGGCCATTCCAATGTGGTGTTATAAATGCTCTTTACGGAGCACAGAATGCTATCAAAGCATATCCAACCTGCCTTGGAGGGTTGAATAATGTGAAAATTTGGTAATATTGGTAATTGGTAATAATATTAATAATTATTGTTTTTAAAACTATCCAAATATACACAAACTTTTATTTTTAGACCATCAAAGCAATGTAAATGACCATAGCCCTTATGGTAATTTTCCTAATAGATGGTGAGAGAGCACTTCAGATTTCACAGTTAACTAGTTAGAGAGGTTAATTTCTGAAGAGTTCAAATATGGCTGTTAATGACCTGTGGTTAAATATCCAACTTGTCTTTGCTTTCTTTTTCTTTTTTTAAGCATTTGTTGGCTTGTTTGTTTATTTTTTATTTTTTATTTTGAGAGAGAATGAGTGAGGGAGGGGCAGAGAAAGATGGAGAGAGAGAATCCCAAGCAGCCCCAATGCAGGGCTTGAACTCACAAAACATGAGATCATGACCTGAGCCAAAATCAAGAGTCAGATGCTTAACTGACTGAGCTGCCCAGACACCCTGGTCCTGGCTTTCTGAGCGGCAAAAGTAATCTGAAAACTAGAAAAATAAACACAGCTTTAAATTCGGTCTTCTAGCTAGAGAGGCGTTGGGCATAGCAGTAGAAGAACGTGGGCTCTGGAGTCTGGTGAGCTTGGGCTTAAATCCCACTCTTCTTGCCTCTGTCTTTTCTGCGTGACTTTGCGCAAGTCCCTTTTCTTGGACCCCTCGTCTACAAAATGGGCTTACCATGCCGTCATGGTGTGAAGACGAGACAGAACAATGAGCATGAAAGACCCAGCTCCTGGCGTGTGGGGTGTCTTTCTGAACATCAGCCCCTCTCTAGGTCCTCTGTTTAGAGAGAAAACTCCATGTGCTTAGAAAGCACGTAAGCACACATATCCTTCAGAATACCATCAAGAATGTGCTTTTCCTTTTCTGTACTTGGTTAAACTGAATCATGCTCGAACAATTCTTCTTTAAGTAATTTAAATGGATTTCATATAGACCACAGCCATCCTTCCTGGGGCGGTATTGACTCTTGACATTTTGCTGGTGATACTCTCAGGCTAACTCGCCTTTCCTTTCCTGGCTTGAGCTCGAGCGATGCTGTAGCTAGATTTCTGTACTACAGATAACTCATGTCTTTGGAGCATCGAGGGTTGCAGTTGGGTTGAAGCAGAGTAAACAGAGAGAAGCCGGGACCTTGGCCTGGGAACCTCCCGCGTCCCGGGAGTGAGGCCTGTTGTGGAATGGGGGAGGAGGGCTGGGTGGCCTGTCTCAGGGAGAGGAATTGGACTGGGAAGGCAGAGCTCAGCAGACTCCTTGGCATGCACTGCAGAAGGATTCCCTGAAGGGCTGCGCAGAAAAGAAATGTGCTGTGTGCTTGGCAGGCCAGAAACCACAGAGAACCTGGCAGTGCTTTTTGAGGATTTGGGAGCAGAAAAGCAGACTCCCTAGGTGGTTATTTATAGAGCCGGCAGCAGTAATGATCAGTTAGAAAAAATAAATTATAACTCAGTTGAACCTGAAATAACTTTTCTTTTGCAACCCCAGGCATTCCACGCAGGCCGCTTGCACACCACTCCCTCCTTCCTAGTGTTCCTGGAGGCTGAGGGTCCACGCCAGCTTGCTCGTGCCCTCCCCGAAGCTTTGGAGCTGTGGACTGGGCAGCCGAGAGGTAGTTTCTGTCTAGAAACAGAGAATTCTGGCCGGATGACTCCTTTCTTTCTCCCCTGCACCCCCAAGTTGCAAAACCTTCTTTCCTCCCTCAAAATGTCTGTAACATGCAACAGAAGGTGGGCCTCGTGGGGAACGTAGTACCCGTGGCACTCTGAGCCTTCGCTTTCGCACGTCTTGTTCACGTGAGAGTATGCACATCAGCGTGTTTTCAGCGTCTCTGTTTTGGCTGCAGCGAGGGCTTTTCAGCGCAGCGCTTTCGGAGAAGCTGGTGGCCGACTCGGAGTTCACAGGCCCCCAGTGTTTCGTCCCCCAGTCAGCCAGCAGGCGGGACCACCATGATGTTCACACTGACAGCTTGGCAGTGGGGTCACCGAGAGCTGCCCGACCCACCACTTGGCACCTTGGCGTTTGGGCATCCATCCTGTTTTCCCTCTCCTGCCCAGCTGCTCCTTCTTTTTTCTCTCCATTCGTTCATTTGTTCATTTGCTTTTCAACAAGCATTCGCTGAGTATCTGCGATGTGCCAGGCACTGGCGATGCAGAAATCAATCTAGAGGCTACAAACTGGTGGCACTTGAGGCAGCCTGGCCTGCAGATGCATTTGATCTGGCTCGCAACGCGGTGTCTTAAATTTGAACGTGCTGCTGACGCGTAAAGATGGGGTGATGTCACGTGAGAACGCTGATACCAGGCTTCTCCCCCAAAATCTGAAGCTCTGGCTGTCTCGGCCTACATTTCAACGTGGTGGTGTTTTCCACGAGGACAGCTGCCTCCCTGAGGTAAGGTCAGCCCCTCTGGTTCAGCACAGATCCTGAGACTCCCCAGTTGTGCGGTCACCGCCAGCACAACTCCCATCCAGGAGGAGTTTCACACGAGGAGTTCCCCCATTTGTGTGACCTGCCCGGCCCCACGCGCATCACCCATCTGTGACCCTTGGTGCAGACCCTAATCTGAGGGATTTTGTGGTCCAGCGGAAGAGGCAGATGGGTAATTTTAGTCCCAGGAGAGTGCTATGAGAACAGTGCACTTCGGGAGCACGGGGTGGAAAAGATTGATATTGACGAACAGAGTCAGGTCTTCATGGAGAAGGTGAGTTTGGAACCAGACACTGAAAAGGCAGTGAGAATGTGTCAAGATGAAGCTTGTCTGCATAGAAGCTCAGAGGGGTGAATGGGCAGGGAAGTCCAGTGTGAAGGGGTGAACGAACCTGGGCAGAGCTGGGGGGAGGCTGTTCTCTCTTCTGTGGGATGCTCCACAGCCAGCTCTTTCCCAACCCCAAACTAGAGACCACGGGGCCCTTCACACCCATGTCCAGCTAGTGGACTCCATGTTCAGTGCCTGCTCCAGAGAGTGGGGGTGGTCCTACAAGCAGGTCCCAGACCTGTCTGCCAAGATTTACCTTGAATAACGGAGTCCTGCTGTTCCTCCCCACCCTGATCCAGAACTCAGGGAGAGTGGGAAGACAGAAGGAGAGGGAGAAGATAAGGCAGGTCTGTCTCCACCCACAGAGGGCAATGAATGGGTGGTCCTGGGCACAAGCCCAGTGAGCGGATTAGGCTGAATAAGGCTCCATGGTCCCTCCCACCCAGCATCTTTCTCTCTATGTCCCTTGAAAGCCAGCCATCTCAACACGTGAATTCCCTTGTCCTCTCCCTGGCACGCTCCCACTTTCATGATCATTTATAGGCTTGTATCTCCCAAACTGGCACCATCAACCCAGAGCCGAGGGGTGGCAGGGGGAGACTTGTAGCTTCTGGACTGTTCACCTTGGAGAGTTCATAGGTATCTCAAACCCTACCAGCTTCCATCCATTTCATACCTGGAACTCCCTTTCTTGCCCCTTCTACACATTGAAATCCTTCCATTCATTAAGCCCCTTGATGCATGACACCTCCCTGAAGCTTTTCAGATTCAAGCGACCACCAGCACCCATTGCATCATAACGTTGCCAGAAATGAAAGGACTTGCCCATGATCCAGATGCCCTGATCAGTGCAGCATTTAGGAGCCAGAAGAGAACTCAGCTACTGAAGGTGACCCACATGCCCCACCCTGTGTATTTCTCTTCTGACAGTGAACAGAGCAGTTTGTGGTGGTCGTGATGAATTCTGTGCCCCCAAACAGAGTATATACTGCTCAAGGGCAGGAACTGGCTGCTGTGCTTGTCTTCCCCCAGATTCAGGGTAAAGAGTGTGCTCAGTTGTATGTGATTAGTAGCCAGTTACCTGACTGGATCGAACTCTTGGTAGAAGGGGTAAGTTACTCTTTGTATGCAGATTTGTCATTAAGGTTGTCATTTAAGGAAGAGTAGGGACAGTGTCCAGTGGAGACAGGAGTGACTCGGTCAGAGGAGGTGACATCTGTAACGTGAAGGCCGCTTATGGCCAAGAGCCTCTTTTCCCAGAGCATTAAAATTTGGTTAATGGAGGGGCGCCTGGGTGGCTCAGTCGGTTAAGCTTCCGACTTCGGCTCAGGTCATGATCTCACGGTTTGTAAGTTCAAGCTCCACATCAGGCTCTGTGCTGACAGCTTGGATCCTGGAGCCTGCTTCGGATTCTGTGTCTCCCTCCCTCTCTGCCTCTCTCTCTCTCTCTCTCTCTCTCCCTCCCTCCCCCTCTCTCTCAAAAATAAACATTTTAAAAAAATTGGCTAATGGGAAACTGGTTACTGTAGGGCTGGGAAGGAGACCTGGGGGAAAGGAAGGCGTGTAGCCCCTCCTTCCCTCATAAGGACATCGAGAAGCCAGTGTCTGTGGGTGAGAGGGAACCGTGGCTTCTCTGAAGTCCCCATCTCTGGGAACTCTGGGTTATCCAGAGAATTTTGGCCAGAAATTGAGGGATTTCAGCCAGTTTTCTACCACTTGCCCTGGTTCAGTTCCATTGACGGTTTTCCCCATGCTCTTCTGTGGTTTCCCACAGTGGCCTTCTCCTGGGCTTCCTCCTGTCTGCGCCATCCATGGCGCTGTGACGCTGTGGGCAGCTCAAGGTGGCCAGTGCCAGTGCCCCAGGGCTGCTGTCACTGGGCTGGGGGCTTCCACGCACAGCCTGGGAGCTGGGCATAGTGGGTAGAGCTAAGAGAGGGCACAGAGCAGGACTGGGTGGAGAAGCACAGCCTGAGAAATTTCACAGATTTGGATCCCTCCAGCAACTACGTGGTCTTATTATTAATCATTTAACAGCAAGGTATAGTCTTTTACTGTTTAGAGAGTTTCTACAATGCTAACTTCCTCGATCCTCACAAGCACCCTATGCCCTGGGTATTTCACATCCCCATTTTACAGATGAGGAAACTGAGGCTCAGAGAGATTTAAATGACTTGCCCAAGGCTTGAAACCAAATCTTTTGACTCTAAAACTTCTCATCATTTCACTATAGGATTTGCCTCCCGCATCTTATAACCAGGTAGACCTGACCCACCAGCACCCTCTCTGTGTGAAAGGGCACCAGAGCTGGGGAGAAACTCAGCACCACCCCAATCCCTGGAGCTTCCTGTCTGCTCTCTCCTGTCATTGTGGACGCCGGCCTGACGGTTTATTTTCTCTTTCCACATTGTGTTGGAGCATAGCAGTCCAATTCCTACTGTTGAAAGGGCAAGAAACTGGAAGGCAATCTCAAATTCCAACTTTGGAAAACACGTTGGAAAGAGATACTCTGTTAAGGCTTCTGTACATTCATTCGTTCACCCAACAGATGTGTCCAGAGAGCCTGCTGTGTGCCAGGAACTGTTCTAGGTGCTGGAGTTACAGTGGTGAACAAGACAGACCAAGTCCTGCCCTCTGGGAGCTCACATCCTAATGTCAGGCGGTAATAAGCAAGTAAATAATAAAATGTTTCGGGCGGTGCTAGGGGCTATACAGAAAACGCAGAAGTGTGGTGGGGCAGAAAGTAACTGGCAGGCACAGGAAGTGAGATCTGCTCGGGTTGGTGCTCATGAGAGACTCTTGACGAAGAAGCATACGAGCTAGGATGTGGGTGACAGAAGGAGCCTGGCATGAGAAAATGTGAGGCGGCAGTTTTCCAGGAAGAGGGACCAGGAAGGGCAGAGGTCCAAGTGGAGACTCAGAAGGAGATTTTAAGGAAATAATATTACGATAGTGGTGACATCACATGGACTGTCATCACTGTGGCTCAGCAACACTGTGCCTAGTGAGAGGAACTTGTCCTGGGACCCTACAATGCGTAACGGGATTTCTGTGAGAAAACCAGTTCCAAGTTCCATGCAGTGGAGTCACAGTTGAACTTGGAGAATCAGGAACTACTTCCGTGGTTTATAGGAACTGACCGTGGCATAAAACGACTGCTTTGGTGTAAAGGACCAAAAAGAAAAAAGAAAACCTGATTGTGCAGACTCTCAACCCTTGTGACTCTTGTAATGAGAAAAGTCAGGAGGTTTTCTAAGACTCCATACTTAGGATTTTAAATAGTACTGCTGGGATTTCTAGTTTGGGTTCTGACATTGATTATCTGGGTTTCATTTTACCTTCGAACCGGTGACTTAGCCTCCCTAAACGTAGTAATATTGTATTCAGTGAGCGAGTTGCATTAGATGGATTCCAGGGCGCTCCTTATTCTTTTTCTGGTAATGCCTTCAAGTGCCTGCGTTTATCAACAGTGAGTTTTCTTTGTGTTGCACCCTTTTCTGTGCCTCTGCTTTGGGTGAGGTGTGAACGCTAAGTGAAAGTGAGTCATTTGTAACGGTAGCAGATCCTTACCATGACAGATGCCACTACTAACCTCTCTTGATGGAGACCAGTTGTTCCCAGAGTGTGGTCTCCAGACTGGCACGAGCAGCAGCACCCGGGAACTTGTTAGAAATGTCCATTCTCAGCCTCTACCCCAGAAGCCTTGGGGATGTCACCAAAAAGTCTGCGTTTGCAACAAGACCTCCGGGTGACTTTTTTGCACACTAAAGTTTGAGAACCACTGGCATAGAGTGTATGTACTTTAAGACCTGGGGACTGCCCGTGACGGGGTCTTATATTTCAGTCATTCTTGTGGTCACAAGAAATGGTTATGTTTGTAAGATGTTTATCCAGCTTGGCCTGGCGAACAGCCCTGTGGCTGTAAAGTAGAAGGAAGGCGTCTGGCCCGTGCTGCTGGGATCGGGCCCCAGCTCTTCTGGTTACCATCACGTCCCCATCCACTGCCTCGAGGCAGAAGCTTGGAGGAGAGCGTTAACAAGGGGACGCGCTCACCTTAGAGGAAGCCTCGACGGAGGGCACCACTGGATGTGCTTCTGCGGGGGCTGGTTTAAGTAGAGCAGGTCGTTGATCATGGTGGGCGTTCACACATTTTTAAAGTGTGAAACTGTCCTGAGGTTACACGTCTTTGGCAGACAGATCTTCTTGCACTTGTGTTATGAAGATCAGCGGTGTCGAAAGGCCGTGGGTCCCAAACAAAAAGTAATCTGGTGACGTGCTGTCCATTGAATTCAGAGTTCTGATCCAGTTTGGTCTCTTGTCTAAATGTCCGCTTATAAATCTAGAATGAGGTGACCAGATGGTCCAAATCACCCAGGACTGTCCCGTGTTTCCCCTTCCTGTCCCTCTCAGTCTGGTGTCTCGGATTTGGCCCTGCGTTGCCCACTCCTGCTGGATCTTGTCCAGTCGAGGGACAAAACGTCTTGACAGCTTCCTGAAGAATGGGAAGAAAGGAGGTTCTGAAAGCACAGATTGAACTGCGTCGCCAGAGACTGAGGAAGCGGATGCGGGCGGCGAGGGCTCCCCCACCAACAGGAGCCCCAAGGAGAGCCGGCGCTGGAGGTGTGCAGTCCCAAGAAGGGTAGAAGTAAGTCTGTTTCTCTGGTAGGGCTTAGCGGAGGGTTAGTACTAGGTAGGGATCGGGGGGCGGGGTGGGGCTGGGATGGCCCCTCCTGGGCCAGAAGGCAAAGAATGGGAGGCAGATGGGCCAAGCAGGAGGTAGCAAGGGCATGGCGAGGAACATGAGCGCTTCAGCCCAAGCTGGCCTGGCCTCTCTGCTCACGCCTTCTGCCCCCCTTTCTGAATTCTCTCATCTCTGCTCAGGCCGGGGCCCCTCCTTCCTCCTGTCCTCTTGGCCCCGCCTTCCTTGTTAACCTCTTGTGCCGTTCCCCTCCCCTAGCTCCTGCTGTGTCCCGCCCCTGCCCACTCCGTTCTGCTTGCCTCATTTCTGTCCATCATTGACATGATGACAACAGGAGAGTGGTAGGGTCCGATCGTGATAAGTGCTCTCCCTGTTCACAGATGCCAGCCATGAGCAAGAGCCCCCTACAGCAGCTCCCGAGCAGTCCGCCCAGGACCACCCAACGGAGGACACACAGCAGATCTCTGTCACTTAGCAACCGCAAAAGCTGGAGCAAAGGCCGCAGAAGCTGAAGCGGCACGGGTCCAGAAGCTTTCAGAACAACCCTGAGGAAAGGGTCTACTGAATTACAACCAGTTTTGCCAATGCATGTTATGGGAAGAGACCCCCCCTCTCCACTGGATCCCATCATACCTGGATGCCTCATGGACCTCGAAGATCTCCTGTCTACTTTTTTAAGCAGATTGTTCCTGTTCCAGCTCTGGTAGTTCTGGTTAACCTTCTCTATGAGGAAATGTTAACTTTTTTTTCTGTCCGAGTCCTGGATGAGGCTGTCTTCCCTGAAACTGGGTCATTTTAGGCTAGAGGCACCTCTGAACATTGCTGTTTCTCGGAAGTTGCCCAGTTCGTGGCACACTTGTTTCCTATGTGAACAGGGGTCCGCTTCTGACCGCTATGTCTCCTGGTCGGCTCCGGGTGCCTTTCTCCCCTCCCCTGCCCTGTCCCAGGTGAGACTCGCACAGTGGGGACCCTGCCTCTCCTGGTGAGGACCATGTGCTGTGGCCGGATGTGCGAGAGAAAGTCTGGTCAGGTGGAATGAATGTCTTCGTAAGTTTGGGGGTGACAGGAGCATGGCTTCAGCCCTGGGAGAAGGTAGCTTCGAGGAGGCTCACACTCACCTCAGCCATCCCCCTGCTTCCAGCCTCATACCCTTCCTCTCACCTCCTCGAGGACAGTTGTTCTTTTCTTCCTTCAGTTAAAAGTAACTTTGGTTGTTGTTTTCATTATTGAAAAGCAGCACATCCTTGTTATAAAAACATCAGAAATATAGGCAAAAAAAAAAAGGGAAAAAACCAGCCCCAATCCTACTTACCCCAAAGACAACCATTGAGACTCTGTTGAAGAGCCTTCGAGATCCCTTTCACATATATTATATGTGATGCTATATACACACACTTGCACACATATATGTGTGTGTATATATAGAGATATGTGTGTGTAGATACATAGAAATATATGCATACACATCTGTATAATTGCATATATAAATGTAACATATGTGGAACTGCAGTGTCACAATGCAACATATATTCTTTGGTTACACACATTATCATTTAATGCCTTATCATGAGCGTTAGCTTTCTATATCAATAAGCTTTTTTTTTTAATGATTAAGTAATGCCTTTAATTACAGAAGAGACAAACGAGACCAGAAATATCAAGTAATTTTCAAAAAATGAGGGCGCTAAGTCATTTAGTATGAGGAAACAAAGCCGAGTAGATACAGCTCAAAGAATGCACATCCCCATTTCCTCCTCCTCCTCCTCCTCCTTCTTCTTCTTCTTCTTTTTGCCATGAGTTGCGTGAGTCTATAGCAATGGTAATTATGGAGATAGACTATCGTTTATTTACCTAATCTCATATGGTTCGATGTTTAGGTTGTTTCCAATTTTTCTGTTTTAAGCAGCATTGATAATAACATGGTTCTAGTTAATCTTCATACAGTTATTTCCTGAAAATAAATCCCCAGAAGGAGATCAAAGGACAATTAGTAAAGGTTACGAAGACCTTGGAGTATGGAGCCAACATTAATTGCTTGGCACCCAAGTGCATTAGAGCCTGGGCTGCTGGGAAGGCCGCATGTGCCCTTTCTTTGATGACTTTGTATATCCACGCTTGGGTAGCTCTGGCCTCCTTCCCCTTGCCCAGAACAAAACATATCCATGAATGAGGGCAACGTTAAGCAGATGGCAAATGAGAGAGTGGTGTCTCTCTGGGTTTCGTGTTGAGATGTATCTTATGATTCCTCATTGGATGCTGTGAAATAGTCACTCATTCCAGTGCCCATTTATGAAGCAGTCACTGTTGCAAGGTGCCAAGCTGGAGAATGAGAAGACAGGGATGAATCGAACAGGGGCTCCATTCTTGGGAAGGTCCACAGCCTAGAGAAGGCCAACGACTAAGTAACGCACACTTACGCCGTAGCATAGTAAGAGGAAAAAATTAAGTGTGGTTGTACACCGCGAGGCAGAAAATCTGCAACAATCCGAAAGTCTCAAAGAAAAAAAACATGAAACCACACGTAATCCACTGGCCCATTCATGACACCTGTCACTTCTGAGTGTGTCCTTGAGGCGATGACACTGCTTGTGGTCATCCTTGCTGGATAGCACCTCCTTGAAGGCATTGTCTGTGTGCTTCCAGAGACCCTGGCACCAGCTTATACAACATATTCTGAAATCTGTTAAATGTGAAATCCAAATGGGAGGAAACAAAATTAAAGGTAAAGGGATTCATGACTTAAACAAAGTCTCAATGTTTTATGTATGTAGGGAAACTTGCATTAATTCATGTCCTTCTGCTTGATGGAAACGTTTTCAAATATTTCATTATGAAAGTAACAATCTCATTTAAGAAAATATGAGAACCGGAGACAAGGAGAACTGTCCCATTTCACCATCTCACCCCGGGGCTGGAGGCATTTGAGACCTTCACTCAGAAAAATTTTTATTTAGATGGTGTTGAGGACAAGAGCAGAGGCATATGGGAGTTTTGTGAGATTTTTCCAATTTTTATTTTTAATGAAAACATGTTTAATGGTTAATTATATTCACTTTGTTCAAAATTTAAATAGTACAAGAACATAGAGACGGGAAGTCTAAATGGCTCAGGCATCTAGTTCCTTGGAGATACTCAGGGGTATCAGTTTCTTGTGAATCCTTCCGGAGTTTGCCATACATTTAAAACCATGCATGTATATAAAATATGAGTTTTTAATGGAGGGATTGGCAATATTATTACTGAATGTTCTAAGTTTGGCCTCAGCTATCCTTGTTGATGTTAGTGGCCTGGGATACAGGTGGAGAAGAAGAGAGAAAAGGGCAAAAAGGTGTACGTGTGTGTGTGTGTGTGTGTGTGTGTGTGTGTGTGTGTATGTGCGCGTGTGCACGTGTGTGAAGGGGAATAGATGGTTGTTGCTGAAGGAGACAGTGCAAGGAGGATGAGAAACAAAGGGCGAGAGGAATCATCCATTCATTAATTTATCCAAGCTGTATTTATTGAACGTCTATGATGTGCCAGGGTACTGTTCCAGACCCAGGAGAATCAGGAGTGAACCAAGTCAGAATTCCTTATCCTCATGTATATTGTTTAAAAATGGAACCCATGAACATAATAACTAAATTGTAGTCTGTTAGAATGTGGTAAGTACTGTGGAAAAATTAAGTAGGATGTAGGAGATAGGGAGTACTGGGGAATAATTTTAAAGTGAGTGGTCAGGGTAGGCTTCATTGAGAAGGGGACATATGAGTAAAGACTTGAAGGAGGTAAGAGAGTGAACCCTGTAAATATTTGGGGGAGGAGCATCCGGAGAAGGAGGAGGCAGTGCAAAGGGCCTGTGGCAGAAGTGTGAGGCCTGGAGGCCGTTAGCAGCCACCCCTCCACCCCTCACCTCGGCCTAGTCTACTTCTGGTGACCTCTGCGCTAAGACTGGCTTCCCTCAGGTCCCGAAGAAGCCAGGGTCAGGCAGGTGTGTCCAGCTCCAGTGCCAAGATTATTCTGTACTAACGTTACCTTTTCCTTTCTCTGCATGTTGATCCTGATGTTTTATTTTACTCCTCCCAAGGATAATTCTGTGGTTTGGATGTTGATTTAGCCCAACTAAGGAAAAGGGTTGGGGAGAAGTAGCATAGTTATAATAGAAAAAGCAAGATTGAGGCTCAGGGGTCCTGAGCCTTTTGTATTGGTCACATCATTCATCCTCTCTGGTCCTTGGTTTCCTCATTTGGAAATTGAAGGGGGTGTACTTAGATGGCTTTAGGTCCGTTCTCGGGCTCTGTCACCAGGTAGGATGAGAAGCGGTGTCTGATAATCCTGCGAGGGAGGCAAGGGACAGCCTGCCTGCAGAGGACTCTGTGCGCATGCTCATATGTGCTGCCACCCAATTTTCCCTCTTGGACTAGACGAGCTTGGAGCTCAGCTTCACCCTTAAAGTAGAATATTCCATCCGAGCAAGTCCCCAGTCCCTGGTGATACCCAAGAAGACACTGCCATACTGCTAATGGCATTCCTGTCCCTGTTCCCGTTAAGCCCTAGAAGGGTCGCTTTCCTCCATGCCCCTGAGCCGCACCAATTCTCAGCCTGTGTGGACACGGCCCTGGTGGGATCTGGGGCTCCTTCTTTTGTTCTTTCTTTGGCTTCAGAGGTGCTCTCCCCTCTTGGCTATCAGCAGTTTGTGTGCCTGGAGTCTCTCATCTGCCTTGGTGAGTTAGGCAGTGTGGGGAGGAGAGGAAGTGTGCCATTGGCATCACCGTGGCCCCATGTGGAGCAGAGTCACTGTGAATTTAAAAATCGTAATGCGCGTAAGAGGTTGTGGGGGCAGAACTGGAGCCTTCAGCAAGTTCACGGAGGAGGAGAATGCTAAACACAATAGAAGGCTTTTGTCTTTCACTCTTTAAGTGTGAGTCACCTTGGTTGTAGCTGCTGGCTGGCCCGTTTCTCAGTGTTTCCTCTGGTTTTTCTTAAACTGTCCATCTTTAGCATCCTTAGGTGCTGTTAAACCGGGCAACAGAAGAGCGGCTTCCAGAACTGGGTTTCTCTTCCCTTCCCTGGAGTTTTGTTGTTTTGTTTTTCTAGTGGGGGCGCTGTGTTCCCTCAGCGTGGTGGGAAAAAGATCCTTACTCGCGCACCTGCAGTTCAACATGGATTCTCATTTGTTGAAATCAACTTCTGAGTTAGGTGATTTTCCCCAATCCCTCTTCAAATATACGCTGTATACAAAAATCCCTCTACTCCTTCTTCCATTTCACGTGCTGCCCTTTGTCTCCATCAACTGTGGTAGAGAGAAATTTTATTTGGAATATTCATAACAAGTCTATCGCTAATTATCACTTTAACAATGTGTTATGGAGTGTATCCATGCAGTCATCTGGAAAGGCACATATGCCACAAAATTTGGGATTTGCTGTGTACTGTGTGTGCCCACTCTCAGTGTTTCATCAGATCTTTGCTCTGGGAGGAAGTGTAGAGGTGCTTTGTAAAGGAGAATGGGGGACTGACGTTGTTGCTGAAGGCACGCGTCCTTCGTTCCTGTCCTCGGAGCAGCGATTCCCAGGCTGAATCGCTTTTGAGTGTTAAGAAAACCCAGAATGAGAAACAAAACCCATCTGCAGAGCAAAGCCCCATTCTGGAAAGCTACAGAGACGGGATCTGAGGTCACCCCAGGTCCCCGCCAGGTGGACAGATTCCAGACAGAGATCTAATCACAGGTGAAGAAGAGGCTGCTGGCCTCAGTGCCTTCCTGACACTGGCAAGTGGGGCGGGGCTGAAACTGCCATGGGATTGGCAACCTGAGAAGCAAATGGAAAGGAACTTGGGCATCTCCCAAGGGGAAAAGGAGGCCTGCCCTTCCCAGTTCTTTCTTCCTGCTCTCTTTTCTCCTGGGAAGGAGAAGGAACTCGTGCTGAGTTCCTTTTTCAGGAGGCCCAGTGGGTCTCTGAGCCTGGCCAGTGTAGAATTACAGCATCTCTGGGGCACGTGGATCTCTCCCACCACGGCTTCCTGATGGAACTGGGCAAAGTCCTAGAGGCTGCCTGCAAATGAGGCCGAGGGTAATGGAGCAGAGCCCCTGGTCTCAGAGTTCGGTGCTGGTGCAGTAATAAATCAAGTGGCCTCTCGGAGGAGCTAGTAATGGCTCAGCAGGGCCTGAACTACCAACCGGGCTCCACTTGACTTTACAAATCTTTGTGGGTCCTGCTTTTCATGTTAGTGGGGGATTCGGGCTCAGTCTTTTCTGGGAATCCTTGGACTGTTCTGAGGGAGTACTTTGGGTGGCTGTAGAGTTGAATCTGTTGATAAGCTTTTTTTGTGTGTTTTTATTTTATTTTATTTATTTTTGAGAGAGGAACAGAGCGTGAGTGGGGGAGGGGGCAGAGAGAGACTGAGGTACAGAATCCGAGCAGGCTCCAGGCTCTGAGCTGTCAGCACAGAGCCCGACGCGGAGCTCGGACTCATGAACTGTGAGATCTTGACCTGAGCCGAAGTCAGATGCTCAACCGGCTGAGCCACCCAGGAGCCTCTATAATAAGCTTTTTATAAAGAGTTTTTATTGCATTTGGAGCCTGGTTTGCTAGATGTCCCTTATAGAAATTATAACCATAATTATTATTTATTGAGTATTTACTATATGTTGGGGCCTTTATTCATCAATAATTTGCATTAACAAGTAACACTTTTAAAAATTAAAAAAAATTTTTTTTGAGAGAGAGCATGCACAAGAGGGGGGAGAGGGGCAGAAGGAATCTTTTTTTTTTAATGTTTTATTTATTTTTTGAGAGGAAGAGCGAGAGAGAGAGAATGCAAATGGGGGAGGGGCAGAGAGGGAGGGGGCCAGAGGATCTGAAAAGGGCTCTGTGCTGACAGGCTGGCAGCAGAGAGCCTGATGCGGGGCTCAGACTCACGAACTACAAGATCATGACCTGAGCTGAAGTCAGATGCTCAACCGGCTGAGCCACCCAGGCTCCCCCTCATTAACCAGTAACATTAATGGGGAGTTTATGATACACCAAACTCTCAGGCACTTGAAGAGATACTTACCTCCCAGATCAAGGAGAAAGCTCCCGTTGGAGTCCTCATTTACAGGTGAAGAAACTGAGGCTCAGAGCATTAGCTAAGCTGTTCTAAGTGGCCCTGCTGGTAAGCTGCATGAAGGAAGGCAGCTGTTTTAGGCCTGTCTTTCCACAGCAGTGTCCTTCTTTCCCATTTTAAACATTTTAATTTTTTTATTTTTATTTATTTTTAATTAAAAAATTTTTTACTGTTTGTTTAGTTTTGAGAGAGACAGAGTGTGAGTTGGGGAACGGTCGAGAGAGAGGGAGACACGGAATCCGAAGCAGGCTCCAGGCTTGCAGCAAAGAGCCTGACGTGGGGCTCGAACTCATGAACCCGTGAGATCATGACCTGAGCTGAAGTCAGCCACTTAATGGGCTGAGCCACCCAGGTGCCCCTAAACTTTTTTAAATTAAAGTTTATTTCTTTTGCGAGAGAGAGGGGGCGGGGAGGGGCAGAGAGAGAGGGAGGGAGAGAGAATCCCAAGCAGGCTCTGCACTGTCAGCGCAGAGCCCAACTCCGGGCCCTATCTCACAAACTGTGAGATCATGACCTGAGCTGAAACCAAGAGTCAGATGCTTCACAGACTGAACCACCCAGGCGCCCCCTTCTTTCTCATTTTAAAGCTGCGGGAGAAGTGCCCCGAGGAACAGCCTGGAGACGGTGGGGTGAAGGGCGATAAGTAGGGTGTTTCCTGGGTCTGGGTGGTTGGGGGATGATGCTGGTTCAGGAACAGGCTTATCAATGCTGTGCCGCGTTTGGCGATGGGGGCTTTGCACCTGTTTACGATGCATTGTAAAAACTCGGCGCTGGCTGCTTCCTTCAAGAATTGATTTAATAAACCTTGGATTTCTGACTGCTTTGGTTTCTTTGTTTTTGTCTGAGGTTGTGGTGGGATCCTGGAGTTGAGTGGGGATGTGTTTGAAAGGGATAATCCTAGGTGTATTTAAAAAGCAAGCTGCCACAAACAGATTCTGATGCAGCCTTCATCCACAGGCAGGTGGATGTGGGCAGGTGCGCTGTGTGGAGCTGGGATGGGCGGAAGAGGTTGTAGGGTTTGTAGGTGGAAACGCCGGCTGGCTTTGTTGTGGTCCAGCCTGGGCCCAGCCGGGTCACAGCCATTAACTGCACCAGCACCACGCTAATAGGTGGGTGATTCAGCTCCTTCCTGCATTTTATTACCGGACAGAGACTATAACAGCCCTTTGATTTAGCTAGTTAATAAAGTAAGCTATCAGGCTCCTCTGTTTAACTACTGACTGGATCGCCTGGGGCTTGTTGCTTTCTGGGAAGCTTCTGATATTGTTTCAGAATTGAAAAGAGAGAAAGTGTGGGATTTTCAGGCTCTCTGCAGGGCTCCCACTCCTTCCTGGGCAGCCCCAGCCGCCCAGCGTGCCCACAGCTCTCCAGTGCCAAGCCCCCTCCCCGTTATCTTGTACAGTGACTGGCTGGCTGGCATGGCCGGGGATCTGATAGGCTCTTGGGTGTCGTGCCTACAGGTTACTATCTGCGATGCCTGGGAGGGAGCAAGCAAGGGAGGGGATGGTATGAGAACGTGGAGGTCTCCAGGTAGAGGCTTATGTTAATTTCCTAGGACTGCTATAACAAATTACTGCAAACTGCATGGCTTAAAACAACAAATTTTTTCTGCCCCAGTTCTGGAGGCCAAAAGCCCAAGGTCCAGGCGTTGGGTAGGGCCATGCTCCTACCAAAGGCACTAGGAAGAAGGCATCCTTCCTCTTCCTAGCTTTTGGTGGTTTCTGGCAAGGCCCAGCGTTCCTTGGCACATCGATGTGTCACTCCAGTCTCTGCCTCTGCCATTATGTGGCATTCTCCTTATGAGTCTTTGTGTCTTCTCCTTGTCTTACAAGGATACCAGTCATATTGGATTTGGGTCCCACCCTAATCCAGGATGACCTCATCTTCACCAATTATGTCTGCAATGACCCTATTTCCAAATAAGGCCATAGTCTGAGGTCTGGATGGACATGAGCTTGGTCGGGATCCGGGGGAAGGGTGGGCAGAGAGTCACGATTCACCCCAGGCCAGGCCCTTGAGGAACAAGTGGAGAAGATGTGGGGACCATGGTGAACTGATACCTAGAAGGAGATGTGGAGAGGCCCGGGCTCAGGCGTCTCAAACAGTTCTAGGCGGCACGGTCCAGTTGAACTTGCTGTGACGACAGGAATGTTCTGTAGCTGTGCTGCCCACTACACTGGCCACTTGCAGTGTGGCTAGTGTAATTGTGGAACTGGATTTTAAATCGCATTTAATTTAAACTGAACCGTCACATGTGACAAGTGGCTACCGTATTGGCAGATGCAGCTTTAGACCCTCCGGAGACTGAAAAGAAGAGAAGGAAGGTGTGAATGTTTTCCAAGTTTGGGCCCAGTCATTTGCATCCAGGGTGGTTACTAGGTGTTTATGAACCTGGGAAAGGTTGACGGTTGCTCCACTTCCCCTCTTGACTAGAAGAAGGATGTCACACAAAATCCTCTGCTGTAACCGTGTGTCACAGAGTAAGCCACGCTGCAACTCACTTGGGGTCCTCTCGTCCCCAGGTGGTGCTCATTAGTTAGGGCTGGGTCAGCACCCTCACTCGTCGGTATCCATACACACAGAGCATTCCCACTGCCCGCTGGAGGGATGCCCATGCTGGGCCCTGTGATTCTTTAGTTCCATCCCCTAGAATGCTCCTGTGGGCAAGTTAGGAAGGAGGTGCCAGGCAGGTGGCCCCAGGTGGCCCTACCCTCGTCTCCAGGGTCAGAAAGGCTTTCCTGGAGGATGCATTGAGGAAGCAGAGGCCTAGTTCTGCTGCAGGGAGCCCTGTGAGTGTTGCTGCGGCAGCTCCAGACCTCAGGATCACAGGCCTGGAGAGCCGGAGGAATCTCAGCAATTATCAGGACAGGGGGCTCAAGAGTTCTTAAACCACCAGAGCCTTGCCGAAGGAAAAACCATTTGGACTCTTGATCTGCAGAACCAATAGCAGGGGACTGCTTTGGATTGACAGATGAGGGGAGAAGGCCAGAGACCTTGTAGGGCTCCCCCTGGTCTTCCTTGTGGACCCTGAAGCACAGTGAGGGAACCACAGGTCACGGCTGACTGCCCTCGGGCAGACCAAGGAGAGGGCCAGAAAGGTCGAGAAATTTGACAAGGGCACACGGCAAGTTGTGTGATGAGTGTTCTTGATTGGCAGATTTCTGATGGTCCGTTCCTGAGCCCTCCCCAAATCCTTGACACCCTTTTTGACTGAAGGTAACTTAGTCCAGTTGTCAGCTGTTATGAGCAAACTTTGGGATTTCTGTTCTAGGAACAGATGCCCTGTAGGGCTTTAATTCCATTAGGAAATGGTGCTTTGTTTCATTGCTATTTTTATTTCGTAGACTGGCCCAGATTCGTAGGTGGTCCTAAGTTATGCACGGTTACCCCTTCTAGCTGCCATGCAGGTACCAAGCAGGTACCGAGCAAAGTCACCTCACTGTGTCATTTAATCTCCTTGGTGTGGCTTGGATCCCTGGAAGGTTGTATAGATGAGAAAACTGAGGCTCAGAGAAGTGGAGACGGGATTCCAAGCTCATGGGCTTTGCACAGGGTGATGCCTCCCCCTTAGGAAGTGGGAGATACATGTGAAATACCCTGCATCACTTAGAAAGAAGGTCCTAAAAAAAAAATCAGAATGTCACTTAAGGGTGTTGATCGGACCATGTGACTCAGCAGGGAAGGGAAGGCCAGAATTGAGGGTTACCACAAGCAGATGTGAGGGAGCTAAGCACTCAGCAGCAATGCTGTGGGTCTGAAAGCATGGAGAGAAAGCAAGGAGTGAAATGACAGAGTTGTGGAAAGGGAGAAGAGCTTATGGTTGTCAGCGTTGGGGAGGGCAGGGTTGGCTATACAAGGGGATGTGAGGGCTCTTTGTGCCCATGGAAATGCTCTGTATCCTTCCTCTATTGATGCCAATGTCTGGGTTTGATACTGTGACATTATAATATAGTTTTATGGGATGTTATCACTGCGGGAAACTGAGTGAAAGGTACATGGGATCTCTCTATATTATTGCCCACAACTCCATGTCAATCTACTGTTATCTCAACAGGTTTAACTAAATATATATATATATATATATATATATATATATATATATATATATATATATATAAACCCTGGGGCAGAGGGAGAAAAGAAGAAAGGAGTTCATGGGGTCATTTGTGTCAAAGGGACAGAATTCACTTCCTTTCACGCACTGAAACGAGCTTGAACGTTGTCTTCTGCAGCTGAGGTGTATCACATGACTGCTCCAGGGGTGTTTAGGCTTAGCATGGGCCCTGCAGAGCCAACAAGGCCGCCTCTGCCTGGGAGCCACTGTGGTAGAAGGCAGGACAAGAGACAGAGTGATGGAAGCCAGTCAGAATCCTCGGGGGGGGGGGGGGGTGGGATGTCAGATGGATGCTGGTCAGGCAGGCAATGAACACTCCCCGAATGCCTACTGGGTACCAGGCACTCTTCTAGGGCTAGGGACTCATGGGTAGGAAAACCAGTGTGCCTGCCTATAATTCTTATATTGTAGAATGAAAGACAGACAATGAACATGGAACAAGAAAGTGGGCATTTCAGATGCTGATAGGTGCTACGGAGAAGACAGACGTGCAAAGCGTGACAGAGGGTCTGAGGGGCTGCTTTTGCTGGAGTGGTCAGGGAGGGCTTCTCTGAGAAGGTGACATTTGAGGAAGTCTTGAATGACGAGAAGGAAGAGCAGGTACACAGTCCCGGAGACAGAATAAGCTTCTTGTGTTTGAGGAAACATGAAAGCCTTTGTATGTGAGGGGTGGGGTAGGGTGGGGTGTAGTGGTGGGGGGTGAGGCAGGAGAGGTGGACAAGGGACAGATCCTATAGGCCCGAGGCTTTGCCAAGGAGTTGGTATTGAGAACCCCCTGGAAGGTTCTAAGTAGGGAATGGACATAGTCGTCTGTGTGCGGGATGGGTTGTAGAGGGGCAAGAGTGGAAAGGAAAAGAACATGCTGTGCTTTTGCAATAGTCCAGGCAAGATGGTGATGGCATGGCTGGGGCTTTGGCGGGGGAAATGGAAAGGTTGTTGCACTTGGGGAGACTCTGGAAGCAGAGCCAGCAGGGATTACTGGTAATTAGAACGTAGGTTGGTGGAAAGAAAAAAAGCCAGGATGACCCCTACGTCTGCCAGTCCCAACTTACCACAGCTAGGTCCAGGGGACTGGTCATATTCTTTTGGGCCCTTGTGAATGTCCTTCACTAGGAATGAATGAGGATTGGCTGAGACCCAGTAACCTGGGTGGTGTGGGAATCTCTGCTGCCAGTTTCACGGATCTGGGTTCTTACGCTCATTCTGGCTTCGGGGATCAGAGAATGCGTTCAGGTTGTTTTGTTGATATCAGCACATCGGGATGGTGAGGAAGTTCCAGAAATCATCCTGGCAGCTGCCCCATATGCCCCAGGAAGAACTGTGGTGCATTTCTCACCATCTGGGGCCAGCCCTCAGGCCAGGGCATCTCTGGACCCTGGTGACTTGTCCGTGGGCCTGATGCGGTTGTCTTTGTTCTCCTGAAGCCACACTGGCCTTGTTCTTCACTCTGTGGATGTCACACTCCAGCTTCTAGCAAGGAGACTTTGCTCAGATTGGCTGATTCTCCACAGGGCGTGTCTGCAGGGCAGGAGGCTCAGGCCCAGGCTCAGGCAGTTGGACCTTGACATCTCTCCTGAAGGTCATGGTCTTTGGCCTGTGCACGTACTCTTGATCTCATCATGGCTAGAAGATTGTGGGATACAAAACGTGGAAGCCAAGAACTGGCCGTGGCCCCCACGAACACAGCAGCTGCCATGGTTTGTGGACTCGCTGGTTCATGAAGTGTCCTGCAATGTAGATCTAGATGTCATCTAGAAAGACAAGTGTCAGATGGACAGGAATCTGTCTCCTTCGAGCAGAACCGTGGGGGTCTCAGCGAAGGTGTCCCTGTCTCTGCAGAGAACTGAGCAGGGAGAAATTGTCTCTAGGTGCAAGGAGAGGTTCTGATAGTATGTAAAGATCTGATGGGGTGCCTG
This sequence comes from Lynx canadensis, assembly GCF_007474595.2. Classification (NCBI taxonomy): domain Eukaryota; kingdom Metazoa; phylum Chordata; class Mammalia; order Carnivora; family Felidae; genus Lynx; species Lynx canadensis. The sequence continues at coordinate 32,277,600 of NC_044310.1, read as the reverse complement.
CAGCCACCACCCAGCCTATCCTCTGTGGCTTCATGCTTCTCCAGTCCATCTGTGAGAGGGGTAAGTGAGGGCGTGATATGCAAGGTCGGCCACAGGCCCAGAGGGAGCAGGGCCAGCTGGTCTCAGGAGGCCCTTCTAGTCTCTTGACCTTTCTCATTCTGTGACTGTGCTGGGGCTTCGTGGCTATGCTCTGACAGCCAGGTGAGCAGACCCCAGGGAGGGAGGTCCTTTCTGGGTGGGCTGGGCAACATCTCCTCGGAGGCAGCTTCCTTTGAAAGCTCATCAGGTCTTGGATTTCCCTCCATGGTGGCTTGTGTTAAGTTATTGTCCAGACGAGCTGGATGCCACCAGCCGGAGGACTCGTGCAGGGGAAGCCCCTTTTCCCTGTGGCCTCAGGGCGGGCGCTTGTGTCCACCATGATGCTGGAAGCTGGCAGGGCTGAGGAGGGGCTCTGGAGCCCCGCTCAGCGATTTCCTGGGCCGCAGGGTCCTGCCCTCTTTCCATCAGTGGTGATTACAAACACAGGAGGCGGAGGAAGGGGCACGGAGTCTCACCTCTACCATTTGTACCTTTGCGCTTTTGATCAAACCCCTCAGTTCCCCGGAGCCTCATCACGTGGTGTCGAAGATCGGGATGATGCCGTGCTCTCGTTTCAGTTTCTTCCCTTCTTCCTTTCGCTAAGCCTCTGGGCCTCAAATAGAGATGGCCGGTGGACGAAAGCCCTCAAACACTAGCCTTCCCATGTGGCATTGCCTCGTGTGGGAAGCTGGCTTGGTGGCTTCGGGTCTCCTGCCAGTGCTGGTGCTATAAGGCAGTGTCAGGGACAAGACATCGTGGTCTGCAGGGCCTGGACCCCCTGATGGACCCCACCTTGAGGACCGTTGTTCTTTTTCTTTTTTTCCTTTCTTCTTTTTGGAGAAAATAAACTAACTTTATTTCTACTTATTAAGTTTTAAATTGTAATTCCAGTATAGTTAACATACGGTGTTACGTTGGTCTCAGGCGTTGTAAGCATTTGTTCCTTTGAACACAGTCCGGACGCGGGCTTCGGGGGCCTCGGTAGTAGGACGCCCTTGACTTTGTTTCTCACTGCAGAACGCGTGATGAGTTTATTTGAGCTGGATTGTTGTTTCTGTGCTTTTTCCTGCCGCTGAAATGACAAGCCCCAACTTGCATTTGTAGGATCCATCCCCAGACCAGAGCCCACAGATGCAGGGCCCTCACTTGTTCCAAGGTGGGGGAGGGGGCCGGACTCCCAGTGCCCATGCACAATCTGAGTCCTGGCCTCTCAGCTGGGGGAACACTAGCAATAAAGGGTACAGACCGGGCAGATCTCGGTTTGAATCCAGGCCTCAGCATTTATTGCTTGGGTGGTTTGGGTGGTGGTAGGTAATGTCTCAGTTTCCTTATCTATAAAATGGGATTGTTTCAAAGACTAAAGTCAATAATATTTGAGGTGCTTGGCACTTTGACGGAACACTTAACTCATTACCTACTCTGTGCTAGGCGATGCACTGGAGACCCCTCGAAGACCCTTACCCATATCCTAGAGGGCCACAGACCAGTGGTCAGGCAAATTCCTGTCCCCTCCCTTATGAGTTTTCTGATATATGAGGTGCTTTGATCACCATGACCATCCTGGGCAGTAGGTATAAAGGTGGGGTCATCTCCATATTATGGACGAAGACACCGAGTCCCAGAGAGGTGCGAGAAACTTGACTAGGGGCGCCTGGGTGGCTCAGTCGGTTGAGCATCCGACACTTCGGCTCAGGTCATGATCTCATGGTTCGTGAGTTCGAGCCCCGCGTCGGGCTCTGTGCTGACAGTTCAGGGCCTGGAGCCTGCTTCAGATTCTGTGTCTCCCTCTCTCTCTCTGCCCCTCCCCAACTCGTGTTCTGTCTCTCTCTGCCTCTCAAAAATAAATAAACGTAATTTAAAAAATGAAAAAAAAAAAAAGAAAGAAACTTGACTATGGTCTTGTCACCTGGGTTTGCCAGGGCTGGACCAGAGGCTGGGCTCTGGCTTTTAGCAGGAATTCCTTCTCCTCTGCCTCTCAAAGCCTGGTCCCTGGACCAGAAGCACGTGGAAAGATGAGCAATGCAGATCTCAGGCCTTACCCAGGATCTTCTGAATCAGAACCTGCCTTTGAAGAAGGTTGCTCAGGGGTGCACACAATCAAGTTTGACAAACTTGGCTGTGGACCAGGCACATCACTTCTGGTTGAGGGTCGAATGTTGACTTGTCCGCAAGCCACGATTCCTATCTTTAAACACGAGAATGGAACTCTGTCGGGTGGTGGCATAGTGTGGTGGCTCCATGGTAGAGCTCATGACCTCGACCTTCAAATCCTGGCTCTACCACTTATCAGCTCTGTGGCTCCGTGGTGCCTGGTGCCATCTCTCCAAGCTTCCGTCTCTGCAACCCCAAGGTGCATAATAAGAGTACCTACCTCAACATGACTGTTTCTCACATTCAAAGGGGGTAGCCATTAAGAGCCAACATTCCTTGAGGGCTTGCTCAGGTCAGGCACTGTTGTCAGTGCTTCATAGGAGCAGTGTCCTGCTGGCCCTGGGGCAGCCTCCATCAGTGTTTGCTTTTATCATGATCGTGACCTCATAGGACTTGAGAACACTTTGTGGTATTTTTGGAGAGAGGAGAATGGTTATGTCATAGTGCCCTAAAGCTTTGATGACCTCCACGTTAAACATATCCCTGGATACAAAGTTTTTCTAGCCCTCACACCATCATGAAATTGGCATCTGAATGTCCATACCCATCAGATGTTGCAAAATGCTCTGGGAAGCTCCTTTCCAGCTCAGAAATCCTATGATATCCAGGTAGTTGATAGGGTAATTCTGAGCTGCATAACCACGCAAAATTACAGCATGCTAGAGATATCAGAACGCCTAGCGATCATTGTACTAGGCCACCTCATTCTGCAGACAAGAAAACTGAGGCTCAGAATGGTTGAGGGACTTGTCTGAGGTCACACAGGTGGCTAATGACAGAAACAGAGCATGACGAGGACTCCCTGCTCTCAGCCCAGTACTTTCTACTGTGAATGTATGTGCGTCTCCTCATGCATTCCTTCAGCCATATTTCTTAAGGTCTTGCGTTGTGCATGGTGCTGCTTAGAAGCTGGGCATTTGGTGGTGAGAGGCATAGCAGGTGTCTGTGCTCTGGAGTTTACAACCTGGTGGGAGAGTAGGGAAAGAGCACGAACAAATAGGAAAGAAAATGATGAGACAATTTCAGATGTTGATGACTGCATAGAACGAGGTCCAATGGGTAACATGTTAGCAATTGACTTGGGCAGGGAGGCATTAGGACTGTCAGAGAAGTCCTCTCTGAGGTGCGTCTGAGATGAGCTATGAATAAAGTGAGGAGGGAGTTGCACAGGTATGGGGATAAGAGACTTCTGGGAAGGGCCAACTTGCTCCCACCTGGTGGTTCTTAATCCTGGTATGAACTGTCACCCGTCAGATTCCTCTAGGTGTTCCCTGGGGTGTAGAGGCTTACTGGGGAGCAAGGGGAGTGGGTTAGGCAGAGGGAAAGCTGGGCTATGGTGCAGTTGCAACGGGGTTCAATTCTATAGTGTTTTTGAGCTGAGATGGCTCTTCAGAGTTGTTCTACATGGAGGCAAAGGGGCCAGGCCTTTGTCCCCACGCAACTGATCAATCGTTGATACAGGCTGCTTTTCCGGAGCATGTGTGGCTCCTTTTGGTGAGGCGGTTTGGGTGATGCAGTGCCCTTTGTTGAAGGCAATGCTAGGGATGGGTCCACCTGTGAGCCGGCAACATTCCCAGCAGCTGGGAGAATGAGGGCCTCGTTCCGGGCAGCGCTATAGCTTCTACCACAAACTGTCACTAGGACCCCAAAGAATTTTTGCTGCTAGGACTGTCCCACTGAAGGAAATAGGAGATGTTTATCTTGATTTGTTTTTTGCATTATCTGTATATTCATTTGTGTATCACATAATTGGTGATGTTTTACTGCCTTCCGACTAATGGGCCAAAGGGGCAGCAATGAATTGGGCACATTTCCCGTCCTGGACTTTACAGGCCTTTGGGTGGAGAGAAGAAAGTCTACAGGAGACGGTGAAGTGTCTCCACGTAGGTCTTCCAGTCAGCGAGTTGCACAAAAATACTTCTTCCGTAATAGATGCTGCAGTCACTTAAACATTCAAATCCATCAATGAGACCTTTACATAACATGCCGCATCTGAATACGTTCCTCCTTATTTAATGGGCAGAGGTCATAGGAATTTCATAAAGCCATTTGATTAGCATCTTTGGGGAAAAAGAAGGAGGGAAGGGAGAGATAAATGGCCCTGTACAACTGAATAATAATAAACGTAGCAAATACTTGTTGAGTCCCTGTTCTGTGCCGGGTGCTGCTCTGAGCGCTACATGTGAATTGACTCCTCAGTCTTCCCAATCTCTCTGTAGGACACACACTGTTGTCATTTCATTTCACAGATGAGGAAATTGCAAGAAATGTAAGAATTCTTGAGTCATTTTTTACAAATTAGGAATATAAAGGCAACATTTAAAAAAAGAAACCAATTAATAATCTGAAATTATGTGGACCCCTCAAATTTCCTTCTGACCTTTGTTGAATGTATATGAGTATGTTTCCTAATTTCTACCAATCTCTATATATGCTAGATTGCATTGTCCTTTAGTAGTTTTTTATATGTTGGGATCACATTTCCCCCCTTAATACTGCATCTATGAGGATCATTTCGGAAAGCAATAGGAAAAATGGTTTCCTGTGCTCAGAGGTTTCTGTTTGGATTGGCATGTAGCCACTGGTCTGGACTTATATCCAGGTCGTTTTGGGGACCTCGGACAAGCAGCAGGGTTAGAGTAGAAACAGAGAAGGAAAGCCTCTGGATTTTCTAACTCATAAATTAAAGTACATGAAAGCATCTGAGAATGATAAAACACTGTGTCCGCGTGATATTTTTGTTCTGTCATTATCATTGGGATTTCTGCAATTATGTATCAGATCTGATTCTGGTTTCTTTAGAGAAAAGCAAAGACTGGTATTTCCAGTAAGCATGACATGTTTGGATGGATGGTGTTCCCATGTGGTAAGGCTTCACCTCCATTCAGGGTGTGATGCAGGTGTCACAAAAATGGATGGGACATGGCCAGAGAGGTCAGATCAAGAGCCCATGCAGGACTGGGAGGGCGTGGCTCCTCAGGAGCCTGGGGGTGTGAGGGAGGGCGTGGCCTGAGCCAGCTCCAGGTGAGCCCTGCCTGTGGGAGTGTCGTTCGTACCGTGTCAGCCAGAAACCCATGTCTTTAATGTAAAATCTTCTGATTCTTAGCCAACTAATCCAGACTTTTATAGAAGACTGTGTGAGCCGGAGAAAACATATCCACAGAGTAGACTGAAGGGCTGCACTAGATGCAAGCTCTGGCACCACGGGAGAGATTCTGGGTGGGTAATTAGGAGGTTGACCAGGGCACAAGGTGCTCATCAAATCTCACGGAAGGAGTTTGAGTTGGTACTTTGAGCTCTAAGATCTTGGGCAAGCCACGTGTTCTTGATCCGCTTTAAGTTCTTCATCTATACAATGAAGCTTTTGCAAATTTACAGAATTCACCAGGTTTAAGGAGGCACCTACCACTACCAGAGTGGGGTGCCTGCTACATGCATTTATGGTCCCAGTGATCCCACCAGTGTTTAGCAAGGGTTCTCCACCTTGGTGGCACATGACAATCACCTGGGAAGCAAAAATATCCCCACCAGGCTGCGCCTCAGACTTCTCACACCAGAGTCTCTGAGAGTGAGATTTGGGCTCTATATTTTGTTTTCAGTCTTCCCAGTTGGTTCCAAGGCTGGCCAAGGTGGAGAACCATTGCCTTGAAGTATCTCTCAGAAATGTCTTCAGAGAGACATTTGGTCCATTCTCAGAGTTCCCCGGGGAAGGTCATTCTTCATGGCTTAAGGAGGGGGTCACACTTTGGAAATATTCGAAAAGCAGAAGTCAGTCAAACCAAATCAGTAACGCCATATGGGTTGTTCCAAAAAGTGAGTTAGGTCTCTTCCAAACAAGGTTGAACCCATGGTGTGGTTAGGAATTGCCTCTGACAAAGGCACCTCCTTCCAAAGAGTGTCATGAGCATGTGTGATGGTGTGGTGGTCAGAGGCACTGGGGAGTCTCGAAGTCCAGCAGACATGTTGCCAATGGCCACCCAGTATCGTGACCTCCAGAGGACCCTCTAAGCTCCAAAACATGCCAGCTGCCTTTATCAGCATCCAGAGTGCACTTGAAAGAATTAAAATAATTATTTCCTACAACGCGCAAATGGATGAGGTCTGGATGTAGACAAATTTTGTGACGTGGAAAGAACTCTGTGAAAAGGGAATCTCCGATCTCAAGGAGAGCATGGTGTGGACAGCTGAGTTTTCCATAGGGATCGCCCCCTCCATGTTCACCCACCTTCCTGAAATTTCTCACTAGCTTTATAGCCCTGGGCCTCTCTCTCCGGGTCTGAGCAGTCTTGCCAGATGGTTGGCATGTGCCAAATCTACCTGTTGGTAAGGGCTGCCCATCTTCCCCCCGTTCCTCCAGTTAACACAACTGCCGAGAGGGCACAAACAGCTCAGTAGTGTTTCCGAGACCCAGGAATCGGCCAAGTGAGGATGGTTGAGGCATTTGTGAGTCTGGAGAATGCTACTCCTAAGGGTCACTCCTTTTTATTTTATTTTATTTTATTTCATTTTATTTTATTTTATTTTATTTTATTTTATTTTATTTTGTTTTGTTTTGTTTTATTTTAGTAAGAACATGACATGAGATCTATCCTTTTAACAGATTTTTTTTATTTACAATTTTTTTTAATGTTTATTTATTTTTGAGACAGAGAGAGACAGAGCGCGAGTGGGGGAGGGGCAGAGAGAGAGGGAGACACAGATTCTGAAACAGTCTCCAGGCTCTGAGCTGTCAGCACAGAGCCCGATGCGGGGCTCGAACCCACGAACCGTGAGATCGTGACCTGAGCCAAAGTCGGACGCTTAATCCACTGAGCCACCCAGGCGCCCCCTAACAGATTTTTCAGTGTACGATACCTATTGTTAACTATAGATAAGATGTACAGCAGATCTCCAGGCTTATTCATCTTTCTTAACTGAAGATTTATGCCCATTGAACAGCATCTCCCCGCTTCCCCTCCCCCACTCAGACCCAGAAACCACCATTCTTTGATGGTGAGTCTCTCCTGACTCCATGAATTTGACTATTTTGGATACTTTGTATAAGCAGAATCATTCAGTAATTGCCCGGTTCATCTCCCTTAGCAGAATGTTTCTAAGGTTCATCCATGTTGCATATGGCAAGATTTCCTTTTTCAGGGTTGAATAATATTCCATAATAGGTATATACCACATTTTCTTTATCCATTCATCTACTGGTGGACACATAAAGTCGTTTCCACATCTTGGCTATCATGAATAATACTGCAGTAAGCATAGAATGCCGGTATCCCTGCAAGGTCCTCTGTTCAGTTCTTTTGGTAAACACCCGAAAGATCATATGGTACTTCTATTTTTAGTTTTTGGAGAAACTTCCATCCATAGTGGCTGTACCAACTTACAATCCCACCAAAGGTGTGCAAGCGTTCCTATTTCACATGGCTCACGTTTAATCGTTTTGCGGGTTTCCTCGTCAGTCTTCAGGTGATAGTTTCTGTGGGGGAGACCCAGGGTCACTGGCTAGGACTCTGTCTTCTTTGTGGATACAGCCACTGGGTCAGACACTTCTCGAAGGGCTGTCCCTGCATCTATTCAGTCAGTCATTCATGCAACGTGCTGGTCCTTGTTCCATGACATCTTGCCTTCAGGGAGCTTACATTCTTATGAGGGAAGGCAGGCAATCAAGAAACAAGCTAATATATAATGGTAATGGTAATGAGCACTGTGGAGGTGAAGGTAAGGAGGGAGGGCATTATGCCCATTTTATGTGATGGAACTGAGGCTCTTGGGGGGGTTAAGTAACTTTCCAAGGTTCTACAGCTACTGAGGGATGGAGTTCATGCCCAAACTCAGGGCTGCCTGACTGTGGGAAAGATGTATGGCCGGGTGTCAGGCCTGGAGCTGGGACTGGAGTGTTGAGGTGACTGTGGGGTCCCATGTCCTCCAGGTAGCATTTGGCCTGGCATGGAAAAGGACAGGTGGAGAGGCATCCAGCTAACTCAGGACTGTGACCACTTCCACCAGGGTTTTCAGAGGGAGGTAACATCCCAGGAGCCCCTACATTGTCCGTGGCTCCCAGAGGGGTTTGGGGGAGGGGGTCCCAGGTGACATTTGGGGAACTTGCTGGTTGAGCAAGTACAGGAAAGGCTTTCAAGGCAGAGGAAATAGCATTTGCAAAGGCAGGGAGACCAGAGTCATGACTTGTTGGAAAACTGGAAATAAAATCACAGATGCTTCCCAGAGGTGTTCTTTGATGCCAGTATTTGAAGAAGCCAAGGAGCCGTCCTAGGGGTCCCAGGCCTGTGCCTCCCCTGCCTGCTCTCTCCCTCTGTTCCTTTGCCCTTTCCCTCCTCTCCCTCCCCACCTCAGCACCTCTCTCTCCCTATCTGTCCCCCTACACTCTCTCCTCATAAGCCTTGGGAAACGGCAGGCCCTGCTGAAACGGCCCCGTGAATTCGAATCAAGGAGATATAAGTGCTGCCTTGAAAAGAGTCATCCTCACGTTCTGCCCTGAGACTTGGTTCCGTCGGAGTAGTTTAGTTCCTGGAGTGTTTAATGTATTTATAAATGATCCAGATCTGTGACCTCCAATCACTCAGGTCTTTTCTTCAAACAAAGCCCAGTATTAACCCAAAGATGGAAAGAGTTGCTCTGGTAGGGATGGGCAGGGGGTGGCGGGCCCATAGTGAGTATTCCTCACTATCCCCAGCCTACCCAGTGCCAGCAGCACCTCAGGTGCCTTCGCTGGAGCCTGTGTGGTGCCTTGAAGTGATGTAAAAGTCAGCTCATCTAGAAGGAGGCGTAAGAGGAGCATTAGTTTGCAGGCAATGGTGAATTGGTAAAGCTGGTGAATAGCAGGGCACAGGTATCACAAAGCCAGGAGGGTGAGGGGTGGAAACTGACACAGAACCAAAAATTAGGTGTTTCTAGGTTTTAGGCGTCGCCAGTGGGGACATCGAGGAGCGCGCTCTTGGCGACCAGTGGAAGAAGTGACTGTAATGTGGGTTTGCGGTGTCACCAGGAGGCACCTCTCCCTCCATCTGGACTCAGGTCCCTTGACGACTTCAGGAAGGATTCCCTGATCTTTGCATCAGCAGTGCCCAGAGCTTTGGGGCAGCCTGGTTTCCACCTTCTCTGGGCAGTGTTTCTCCTGCCCAGGTACGGTGGAGGTAGGGGGATTGTTTCAGGAAGAGGAAAGAGCTGGGACCTTGGAGTCAGACAGATATGGGTTCGTGTGACCTGGGGAAGAAACCACACCTGTCCGAGCTTCACTTTCCTCATCTGTGGTACAGAGGTAATAAGTTCTCTGCTGAAGAAGCTGTGAGTCAATGAGTCGGTGTGGACTGTTGGCGCTAAGTGCATGGGGGCTCCGATGCACTGTTATCTAGGCCACTGCTGCCTGAGCGGGTTTTGAAGTCACTGATGTTTCTCCCTGACTGTTAAAGTAATACGTGTTCATTACAGAATATTTGAAGAGGATACATAGGTATATAGAGAAAAAAAATCACCCGGGTATCCCGCCACCTGGTGACTTTAAATGTTTTAATGCATATCATGTAATATACATTAAATTAATATACTGTTAATGTTTTGATGTATTTCCTTCCAGTCTTTTTTCTATGTGCAAATGCGCATATACTTAGAAATGGTTTTTACTGTCTGTGTAATTTTGCATCCTTTTAGCCTATCACGAACATTTTCCTGTTTAATAATTTACAGTTATTTCGAAAACTTGATTACAGGTGGATGCATGATGTTCTATCATCTGGATCTACCATCAATTTGCTTCTTCATTCCCCACCCCCCACCCCCCACCCCGTGATCATTTAAGACGTTCCTGGTTTTTGCTAGTCTTAGTTATAATTAATAATATCGATTCGCAATGGTTCAGTGAACATCCCTCTACGTATTCTTTGGGCCCATCTCTGATTATTTCATTGGGTTAAACTCCTAGGAATCTATTTACTGGGTCAAAGGGAATATAAAGCTCCTGACATAAAGGTTGTGTGAGTTTACACCCCTGATCTGGGATTTGAAGGAAGGGCGAGATCTGAGGTTACATTTCCTCTCCTGTAAAATGTAGACAGTAGTATGAACTTGACCGTTTTCTTAGTACTGAATGGGGTTGTGTGCATGAATCATAAAGCCCCTGACCTAGGGTCTGGTGCCCTTCTTCCTTTGTTTTCTCTGATGCTCAGCCCAGTTGTTTTGTGACATAAAACACATTGTCATTACATGATCCTTAAAAGCCTCAGGCACCTGACACCTCACAACACATATGTGAAACCCTGAATAACTGCGGCTACCAGTCCCAGACTAGAATCTCCCATCTCCTAGAATGCCTGAATCCCTCACATAGCCTCTTCCAGCAGCAGGACCATTGTCAGCCCCTCACCTCTGTGACAGTGACCTGGGGAAGCAACCATGAGAAAGAAAAATAAACCTTTTTCAAAATGTTGACTAATGAGTGATAAAATATGCAGAGAGCTCACAGATTCTGGAAAAGAAAGGAGGAGCCCCGCTTGTGAGAGAGAAGACCTCAAGTAAGTCCTGTACCAGCGCAAGGGGGCGACGGTGGCATAGCCCAGCAGGGCAGCCATGTCTGATTGTGCAGGTCACACACTGCACAATTCTGGGTGCATCATTCACAGGCTGGCTCATCACCTAGGGCTGCAGGGAGGTGGAGCTGCTTATGGGACCAAGGGTCTCTGGAGGTCAAGGTCAAAAGTGGTGAGGAGTAAATGAGTTATTGCATGGAAAGAACATTTAGAACAGGGCTTGGAAGCTGGTGATCACTGGAAAATGTGGACTCTGATTCTTATTCATGGGAGTTAATGTTCCTCGTGTTCGTGGGAAGGACTAGCTTGTCACAAACAACATAGACCAGACACCAAAAATATCTTTCTAGTTGCTTAGGCCTGACGTGAGGATAGAGCTAGATTGGTATAAACGTGCTCTGAACACTGAAAAGTCCTGTGTAGATTAAATCTGTTACTTGAGCCCACAAATCAGCTTCTTTGCTTCTGTTGCCTACTTTGAAATAGTAAGTAACCAGACTTTTATGTGCCAAGAGAGAAATAAATGGATTTTTAAAATTTTTTTGTCTCAGTGCTTTTGAGCTACTGGCAGGAGTGTGTTCGTGTCCTAGTGCCCTCAGGGAATGACCAAGGCCCAGAAACGGAGCTGTGTGTACTCCCAGGGACACCAGAAGGACGGACAAAAGCCGCTGTCTCCCCCCCACCTACACACTGGGTGTTTATTGGGTTTCTTTGTTGCCCTCCCCAAAGGCTGGGAAGGAATGTGCAGCCGAGGCAGAATGCCTCTTCTGTCCATCCCCCCCCGAGGTCACCACTCTGGGGTGGCCGGTGCCTAAGGAGCGTGTTGAACGAGGTAGAGGGCAGAGCCGGGAGGAGCCAGCCACCAGCAGGGAAGAAGTCCAGGACGCCGCCTCCTCTCCCAAACTGCAGGTCACAAGGAGAGGTACCAGAGGCCTCCTGGCCTGAAGCACAGAGCCTGGACCCTGCAGCCAGGCTGACTGAATTCCCATCTGCCACTCACTGTGTGACCTTGGTCAAGTTACTCTAACCAAGACCGGTCAGGGTTTCAACGTATGAATTTGGGGAGGCACCATTCAGTCCTTAGCACCAGGGAAAGGGGAACTGCACGAAATCATCAAAAGGAAGTAAAGACAGCAAAGAACAGAACATGAATGCTTAAACTAGGGACAGGTCTCAGCCACATCCTACAAACGTTAACACGTCTCTTCCAGATTCAGAGCAGCGTAGACCAATGGCAGGAAGATGCTTGGGGTTGATGGAGAGCTCCCTTTTCTGGATAAAGATGCATTGTGTGATGAAAAGAGAGTGTAGGAAATTTTGAGAGACCACACTGATACCCCCCAATCTGGGGATTGGGGAAAGTGCAGAACCACCTTCCTGGAGCTCCTCGCCTCCCTCCCCTGGTAAGTACTACCATCTAAAGATGGAGGCCAGATGAACCTCAAACCACTCGGCTATTCTTTCTCTGTCCCCGTGAAAAGGATGGGGCACAGTCTGTCAGGAATTAGCATGGAACATGAGCAGCACAGAGAAGGGCAGTGGTAATTCTTGTAGATGGCTGTCAGCAATTCCTCCCATCCCTCTATACACCCACTGCGCCTCCCACCCAGGAGCCCCTCCCACCCTTGAATCCGGCTGGCCCTATGACTTGTGACTTGCTTTGCCTGATATGATGTTGTGAAAGTGACACTGCGTAGCTCCAGCCGTAGACCTTTGGAGACCTGGCAGCTTCCACTTTTGTTCTCTCAGAACCCAACGGCAGTGTAAAGAAATCCAGGCAGTCTTGCTGGAGAGAGAAGCCTTGGAGGACAAATGACCACAGGAAGAGGGAGAGGCCACATGGAGGAGAACCTACGTGCTCAGCCAACAGACTGTGAGTGAGGCCATCTTGGGCCCTTCAACTCCAGTCAAGCTGCCCAGTCACTGAGCCTTATATAGATCCCTGAGTCACAAAACCAGGAGCAATGAAATGGTGGATGTTTGAAGGTACTCCATTTTGGAATGGCTTAGTAGGCAGCAATAGGTAAATGAAGGAAGACTTTCCCATCTCAATGGCCAGCTCGCCACGGAGTCTGGGTATACCCCTGACCCAAGGGAATATCCTGCTGTAGAACTAGGAGCAAAGTTAAAGTGAGTGAGTGCCCAGAGACTATGGTGTGGGTGAGACTGCCCAAGGCCTGGCCCACCCTCCTTTCCAACTCAGCTCAGACAGCCAGAGGACTGAGTAGACCACGGATACCCATCCTTCCAGTCCCTGTTCTAAGGAGAGTAATCCAACAGTGCCCAGAGAAGAGGGAAGTGGGGCTTAAGGAGAAGCTACCACATAATCGGGGGAATAGCCACCCCAATAGAACTAAGATGAACCAAAGATAAGGGACTAGCGGAAAAAATAAGACCTAGGCAAAAATTCTGCTTCCCCTTCTTTGTCTTCTGCAAAAAGAAGAAATGGAACATGGCAGAAAGAAAGATGAAGGAGAACCCATTTTGGAAGAACATTTACTCCATTATCCGGAAAATGACTTTCTTAGCCAATCGCTTTTGTAGTGTCAAAGAAATCATGAGAAAATGGACCTTATGAAACAAGAGGAAGAATAAGAGACAGTAAACAGTGAGATGAATAGGGAACCGGCACAATTAAGGCAGGAAATTGATGATAATGGTACCACTGCAGAACTTGGAGTGCTCTGGAAATAGCAAGGAATAGAACCATCACTGCATAAAATTAGTGACATGGAGGGGAGGCTTGGCAAAATTACATAAAATACAGAAGGAAAGGGTAAAGGGCAGCACACGTGTGAACAAAATTGGTAGTTCTGGAGAAGAGACAAAATAAGAACAAAGTACTATAGTTGCTGATTTTCGTATAGACACCGAAACAAGTGAAAGAGAAGAATTATTACAAGACATGTTACAGGAAAATGTATCCGAAATTAAAGAATCATCAGTTTGTAGAAAGGGCTCATCAACAGGGAAGGAGAAGTTCCATTCCATTCAGCAGGCTTTTATTGAGCCCTAACTTTGTATTCAGGCACTGTGCTAGGGACCAGGGATACCAAGAGAAACAATTTGGAAATAGAGCCTGTCCTCATGAAGTTCACAATTACTGGAGAAGACCGATATCAAGCACGTAATTACAATAACCACTGAGTTTTATTATGGGAAATGGAAAGTACAATCTGGGAACCCACTGTGGGGAGGGATTTGGGGGCCACTAGCCACATCTCCAGGTCAGGGGACATGTCATCCCCCCAACCCTCATAGCATCCCTCTTGTCTATTTGCAGTTAATCTCTGCTCTTGCCTCCAGCCCCAGGCAACCACTAATCTACTTTCTGCCTCTATAAATTTACCTTTTTTGGACATTTTATTTAAATGGATCCATACAATATGTGTGGTCTCATGTCTGAATTCTTTTACTTTGCATAATGTTTTTGGGTCATCTTCATTCTTGAAGGATATTTTCACTCAATATAGAGATCGGGGTTTACCTTTCTTCCTTTGAGCACTTTAAGGATGTTCTTTCATTGTCCTCTGGCTGCCATTACATTTTTCTAATGAGCAGTTACTTGAAATTTGATCCTCTGTATGTGATGTGTCATTGTTCTCTGGCTATTTTCAAGACTTTCTCTCTGTCTTTGGATTCCAGCAGTTGCTCTATGAGGGTATCTAGGCATAGTTTTCTTCATATTTTACTTGCCTGAAGTTTACTGAGATTCCTGAATCTATAATTTATGTCTTTTACAAAATTTGGGAAAATTTCAGCCACAATTTCTTCAAATATTTTTTCTACCCCCATTTTCTCTCTTCTATCCTTCTTGGACTCCAGATGTGCACACTAGCTCTTTTTGTATTGTCTCTCTATTCCCAAGGCTCTGTCCATTCATTAAAAAAATTTTTTTCTCCCTGTTCTTGAGATTGGAGATGAGATCTCCATTATGCTTCCAAACTCATCCATTGAATTTTTATTGCAGATATTGTATTTTATAATTTTAAAATTTCCCATTTGGTCTTTCTTTTATAATTCATGTTTTTCTGATGGTGTTTCCTATCTCCACATGCATCGTAAGTATATTTTCTTTTACATCATTAAGTGTAGTTAATGACAAGTGCTTTAAAATTCTTGTCTAATAAGTTTAATATCTGGGTTATCTGTTGATTGTCTTTTCTCTCGAAAAGAGATCATGTTTTCCTGTCTTCATGTATCAAGCAATTTTGGACAAGTATGCAAAGAATCCTGGACATAGCTAATGTTTTGTGGTAGAGACTCTGGATTCTTATGGATTTTTCCAAAGAGCCTGTTGATTTTGTTTGTTACTTGTTTTTGTTTTGTTTGTTTTTTTACCATTTTATTTAATTTATTTTTTAAATTTCTGCTTACTTGTTTTAGCAGGCAGTTAACTTGGTTGGATCCAAGCTTAAAACTCAGTCTCCTGGGTAACAATTTAAAAGTCCGTCAATTTCTTTGTCCTCAGGAAGGCTTCTCAGAGTCTAATCTGCATATGCATGATCAGTGGGTCCAGAGATTTGGGTGAAGTTTTTAATTTGGGACTACAGCTCTGGATCTTTTTTTCCTGGGATTCCCCAGTCACTTCCTGTTATTGCTATTACTAGAGTTTTAGACACGCCCAAGGTGTTATGGCCTGCCATTAGTCTAAAAGCTGCAAAAATGGGAAACTTATCCCATGCCAGTGTCAACTCCCCTCCAGACTCGGCCTGTTTTGGGTTTTCACTCTGCAATGCCTTTGGGTCATTGTTTTTTTTGTTGTTTTGAATATATAATTGTTACCTGAAGGAGGGTCAGTGCAATAGGAACTTACTCAACTATACCAGAAGCTCAGTTAGTGCTTTTACATCTGGGTGTAGTTACTGATTTTTAAAAATCAGTAGATGCGTTATGCATCTGGTATGACACAGAAGAAAAACGTATCAGGAAACTAGAAGGTAGAGCTGAGGAAATGACCAAATTATCAAAATGTAGCACAGAAAGATGAAAGTGTAAAAAATGCGAAAGAAAGGAGAAAGTCTACGAAGGACTTGTCTACAAAGAGTATGTCTACGAAGAATTCCAAAGGGAGAGATTAGCGAGAATGGAGAAGAAGCACTAAACAAATGACTCATGGCGAGAACTTTTAGTAATTGAAGACATAAATCCGTAGATACAGAAATCACAATGGTCTCCAAGCAAGATAAAGGAAACTAAAACTATCCAATGCATATTGTAGTGGAACTGCAGCACACCAGTGACAAAAAGAGCTTACAAAATAACTGGAGAAGAGCAAATCATCTACAAAAGAAAAACGATTTGACGTAGATACCACCACAACCATGGAAGCCCCACCCCCACCACGCCCATGGAAGTATACCTCAATTTCTGAGAGAAAAGAGCTAGTATAGAATATTATACCTTGCTAACTTATCATTCAAGGATAGGATAAAATAAGACATACTACGCAATAAACTTTGGGAAGAAAGAAATTGAACCCAGGTGGGAGGAAGAGAGAATGATGTTGGGCACAGATACTGGTACCCATGTGACGACATAGAAATAAGCATTCACTTTTTAAAACAACCATAACCACAAATTTGAGGGTATAAAAACCAACTAGAACAAAAATATTGAATGATAATAATGTTAAAGTGAAAAGTTTTTGGGGGTCGTTTAAACATTCTAAAGTTCCATAAGACTCAGCAGAAGAATAGAGAGCTAACTTCAGACTTGGGGTGCTTTTAAAAATTTCAGGTGTAAACCATAATGGGGGGCATTAGGATGTACAACTGAAACAGGAAGTTACGTGGAAGTTTGGACAGGGGCACCGAGATGTAATTATATGCTACTTTCAAAATGAGCTACTAGATCAAAAGGCAGAATTTCCAAAGGAAATATTTGACCTTGACTCTGTTTTGTTCCATGACTCTGGGACCCGTCAGCAATAAGGATTTTTTAAAAGGGTCCATAAAGTTGTAACACTTCTGAACTAGTTTTTACTTAATAATATAACTTCAAAACACATAAAGCAAAACTTGGCAAAATGACAAGGAGAAATAGACAGATCTATTATTATAAAGGGAGATTTAAACATAAGTCTGTCTACAACTGACAAATAAAAGGATTATTAAGGATACGGAATATTTTGGGGCGCCTGGGTGGCTCCGTCGGTTAAGCGTCCGACTTTGGCTCAGGTCGTGATCTCGCGGTCCGTGAGTTCAAGCCCCGCGTCAGGCTCTGTCCTGACGGCTCAGAGCCCGGAGCCTGCTTCGGATTCTGTGTCTCCCTCTCTCTCTGACCCTCCCCCATTCATGCTCTGTCTCTGTCTCAAAAATAAATAAACGTTAAAAAAAAAATTAAAAAAAAAAAAAGGATATGGAATATTTTAACAACACAATTAACAAGATTGACCTAAAGCACAGATCAGCAACTTATGAGCCATAGGCCAATTCTAGCCCACATCCTCTTCCTATAAATAAAGGTTTATTGGAACATGGACATATTAATTTATTTAGTATAGACTGTGGCTGCTTTTGTGCCACAAAGGCAGCATTGAATAGTTGAGACAGACTAAATCTGCAAAGTTGCAAAAATTTACTATCTGGCCTTTGGAGACCATTTGTTGACCGCAGATCTAAAGCACTTATACAAAGCCCTGCCTCTCACAATCACGTGAACATTTATAAAAATTGATAACGTAGCAAATATCAAGTAACAAAAAGTAACTAAACATCATATCTATCTCTAACCACAGAAAGAGAAGCAATACCATGTATATCTCTGACCACAAAGCAATTAGAAGTCAATGATTGAAAGATAACCAATCAATCTGCCCATAAGATAGGTATTAGGGGGAAAAACCTTCTTAATCCTTAGTGACTCAAAGAAGAAATCTTAATGGAAATTATGCATTTGAATTGAATGGTAATGAAAATGCTACCATTTCAGGGGCGCCTGGGTGGCTCAGTCGGTTAAGCGTCCGACTTCGGCTCAGGTCATGATCTCGCGGTCCGTGAGTCCGAGCCCTGCGTCAGGCTCTGTCCTGATGGCTCAGAGCCCGGAGCCTGCTTCGGATTCTGTGTCTCCCTCTCTCTCTGACCATCCCCTGTTCATGCTCTGTCTCTCTCTGTCTCAAAAATAAATAAACGTTAAAAAAAATTTTTTTAAAAAGAAAATGCTACCATTTCAAAACCAGTGGTAAATGGCTAGGACAGCTCTGAGAGGAAAATGTACAGCTCCAAATATGTATGCTGGAAAAGAAGAATCCAAGTCAAAACATAAGAAAAAGAACCAAAGAGTAAACTCAAAGAAAGTAGAAGAAAGGAAATGTTAAAGACTGAATTAATAAAATGGAAAATAAAGAACCAATAGAAAAGATCAACTAACCCAGAAAACAGAAGATAAAGAATCCTTTAGCAAGACAGACCAAGAAAAAAAAAAAAAAAAAGGACAAAGGGAACAAATAAACATTATTGACAATGAAACTGCTTTGTGGTTAAATGGCAAAGGGCTGGATAGAGCCGGGTGATGGGCACAATGCATTCTTTTTATTAGTCTCTGTACATTTCTGTATGTTTGAAAGATGTCCTCACACACATACACAGGCACATGAAATAAAATGTGCAAACAAACAAACAAAAAGAGTGTGGGCTCTGGATTCAAACTGCCTGAGCTTTGAGACCGGTTTTACAGTTTATTAGTGAGTGCCTTGGGGCAAGTTACCTAAAATCTCTCTGTGCTTCTGTTCCTGTTGCTAAAGTGGAGATAATAATAGCATCTGGCTGGTTGGCCCCGTGCTCACTCCTTCACCAGGCGCTGGGATTTCAGGCCAAGGTTTCACTGACACTGATATTTAAAACTCTTTCTCTGGACACAAGCCTGCCCCAGAATCATGTAACACGTCTCCCATCACCTTTAGACAGGACTATTTAAACTACTCTGGAGACCTTGGGAAGCTCTCTTGGTGCTCTAAACTCTGCCAAGGGATAGTCAGGGAAAGGTGTAGAAGGAGGGGTGCAGCTGGAAGTGTATGAGGAAAAGAACCAATATTTATTGACTCGCCACAGTGCATCAGCTAGTACACTAGATGTGAACACCTGTTTCCGCCTATGAAAGGTAATAAGCATGTTATCTATCGACCACTGACTGTTTCATTCAGCGTTACATGTCAAGATATCTCCGTGCTGTGGTACATCTTGCTCATGGCTTCCAAGGAATGGATGGTATTCAGAGTCATGCCAAATCTGGCCGTACTTCTCCTTAACCTTTCCCGGAGTCTTGGTGGGGCGGGGGGGCACTTATGTTGCCTTCAGTCCCTTGTAACAAGAAACAACCTTTATGAGTTTATTCATAAATGATGCCTAACAGAACTCTGTAGGCATCTCTCTTGGATTTATAGCTGGGGATAAACTTTCTGGATCACAAGGAAGATACACATTTATTTAAACTAAGTACCGCCAGGTTGTTTTCCAGAGTGGCTGCACCCATTTGCTCCCACCAACGGGACATGAAGATTCCCATTTCCCTATATACTTACCAACACAAGTATTCTCAGTATTTACAACATAAGCGTTTAATAGTATCTCATTGTGCTTACTTGGACTTTTTCTTATTATTAATAAACCAGAGGTCTCTTAAAGCACTGTTATCCACTTGGATCTCCCTTTCTGTGAATTTCCCCTTTGGTCTCATATGCTTTGCCATTTTTCTGTTGAGTTTCTTGTCCTTTTCTAATTGGTTCTCAGGAGTTCCTGTATATTCTAGAAATTTACCTTCTGTAGAATTTAGACATCATAGATATCTTCTCCTGGTCTCCATGTGTCTGTAACTTTGCCGTGGTATCCTTCATCAGACAGTAGAGTTGGCCTACAGTCACTTTAAGAGGGCAGAGTCAGTTTGGAACCCAGGTCAGTCTCCCTCCAGAGTCTGTGGTCTTCCAAAGCCCCCTCCCCCACATCGCTTTCTCCAAAGAGCACAATTCCACACTTGGCCATCAAGACAGCCTTTGGATGTTTAAATTTTGTTTTTTTTCAACGCTTATTTATTTTTGGGACAGAGAGAGACAGAGCATGAACGGGGGAGGGGCAGAGAGAGAGGGAGACACAGAATCGGAAACAGGCTCCAGGCTCTGAGCCATCAGCCCAGAGCCCGACGCGGGGCTCGAACTCCCGGACCGCGAGATCGTGACCTGGCTGAAGCCGGACGCTCAACCGACTGCGCCACCCAGGCGCCCCAGCCTTTGGCTGTTTAGAAAGGAAGATGGTAGTGCATCCCAGAATGCCATGAATGCTGCAGAAGCCATGATCATTGATGCTTGAAAAATGAGGTTGCATGGCCTTCAAAAGGTCTTTCTGCAGCTGCTCATAGCTCGCTTGCTTTCTTTCTTTCTTTCTTTCTTTCTTTCTTTCTTTCTTTCTTTCTTTCTTCTTTCTTTCTACCTTAGCATAACCATCACCTTCCTGGTTGTAATTATCAAGTTCTAAGCATATGTCTAAATGTGGCCTCTTGGTGATCTGGGATCACACTGACAAGCCAAGCTGAATATGCAAAGCTTCCCCAGACTCCCCATGTCCCCTGCTCAGCCTTGCATCCCAGCAGGCAGTGTTCTCCTTTCCCCAGCATCCCCCATGCGGAGCCTTGGGTAATTCACCTCTGACTCACTTCTGCCCTGTTTTCTCCAAATCCTGCCCCTCTCTGCCCATCCTTTCCTCCCCACTGTGCTGAGCTGCTTTACTCTTGCTCCCATCCAGCCTCCTCTCTGCAGCATCACTTCCTCCACAGACCCTTTCATGTCTCCATTGCCTCTGTCCTGACCTACTGGTGTATGTGTGTCCCTCACGGCTGCAATGTGATCTGAGGCCTAGATGTGGGTCTTAGCTTTGCCATTTGTCAGCACTGGCAAGAAAACCTTTCCTGACCAGCAGAGGATTCATCAACAAGCATTTGACAAATGTCTACCTTGTGTTAAGTGCTGTGATGGGTACCGGCAGTTTGACAGCAGATGACATAACCCTTGCCCTCAATTTGCTCACAGCTTGGAGGGGGTGGACATACAAGCCGTCGGATGCCTACAGAGTGGGGAGCGTGATGATTAATTTGGCCTGAAAAGAGGTGGAGGTGGTCGGGGAACGCCTGTTAGAGGCGCTGGATCTTGAGCCAGATGAGGGATGAACTTCCTGGGTGGGCAGTGCTGGTGGAGGGCAATGGCACGTCAAGATGAAGCAAGTTGGATGGTGTGCCCTGGTGACTCAGTCAGTTAAGCATCTGACTTCGGCTCAGGTCGTGATCTCGAGGTTCGTCAGTTCAAGCCCCACATCGGGTTCTGTATTGACAGCTCAGAGCCTGGAGCCTGCTTTGGATTCTGTGTCTCCCTCTCTCTCTGCTCCACCCCCCCCGCCCCTTACACTCTCTCTCCCTCTCTCAAAAATAAATAAACATTAAAACAATTTTTGTTTCTTTTTTTTCAATATATGAAGTTTATTGTCTAATTGGTTTCCATACAACACCCAGTGCTCATCCCAAAAGGTGCCCTCCTCAATACCCATCACCCACCCTCCCCTCCCTCCCACCCCCCATCAACCCTCAGTTTGTTCTCAGTTTTTAAGAGTCTCTTATGCTTTTCCTCTCTCCCACTCTAACCTCCTTTTTTTTTTCCTTCCCCTCCCCCATGGGTTTCTGTTAAGTTTCTCAGGATGCACATAAGAGTGAAAACATATGGTATCTGTCTTTCTCTGTATGGCTTATTTCACTTAGCATAACACTCTCCACTTCCATCCATGTTGCTACAAAGGGCCATATTTCATTCTTTCTCATTGCCACGTAGTACTCCATTGTGTATATGAACCACAATTTCTTTATCCATTCATCAGTTGATGGACATTTAGGCTCTTTCCATAATTTGGCTATTGTTGAGAGTGCTGCTATAAACATTGGGGTACAAGTGCCCCTATGCATCAGTACTCCTGTATCCCTTGGGTAAATTCCTAGCAGTGCTATTGCTGGGTCATAGGGTAGGTCTATTTTTAATTTTTTGAGGAACCTCCACACTGTTTTCCAGAGTGGCTGCACCAGTTTGCATTCCCACCAACAGTGCAAGAGGGTTCCCGTTTCTCCACATCCTCTCCAGCATCTATAGTCTCCTGATTTGTTCATTTTGGCGACTCTGACTGGCGTGAGGTGATATCTGAGTGTGGTTTTGATTTGATTTCCCTGATGAGGAGCGACATTGAGCATCTTTTCATGTGCCTGTTGGCCATCCGGATGTCTTCTTTAGAGAAGTGTCTATTCATGTTTTCTGCCCATTTCTTCACTGGGTTATTTGTTTTTCGGGTGTGGAGTTTGGTGAGCTCTTTATAGATTTTGGATACTAGCCCTTTGTCCGATATGTCATTTGCAAATACCTTTTCCCATTCCGTTGGTTGCCTTTTAGTTTTGTTGGTTGTAAAACAATTTTTTTTAAAAGATGTATGCTATTAGTTGATTACAAATGGCCTTGTGGACTTGTTCTGAAATAAGAGAAATCCCAGGCTTCTTGTCTCACTGGGTTTGAGTGGTCTCCTCCCAGGGGCTGTCTCCCAGGTGCCCACCCCAGTTGCGCATGAGGAAAGTGCTGCATTAAGACTATGCTTTCTGTTAAGTGTCGGGATTCATCTTTCCTCCTTGTTATCTTCATGTATGCTCTCTAAGCTTTACGCGGGAGCTCCTGAGAGGCTGGAGCGAGAAAGACTCAGGATTGTGGAATCTGGCTGACCTGGATTCAAATGCGGGGTCCACCGCTTTCTACTTGCTAATTCTGGCCCTGCCTCTGACACCATCTTGGTTAGTTCAGGCTGCTTCACGGTTCTTTGGGTACTCACTCCAGGAACCAACAGCTGGCTGGTTACATCAACAGTGTGTGGGTTTTAGTGGTTTAATTCTGTAGGCAATTGTATTCCTAAGTTCTGGGGGGCGCATTCTACGTGTAACTCAAAGAAACCCTAACCCTGTCTTCTTGGCCTGGGAGGTCTTGGGTGAATCAGCCTACATCATCTTCTGCTGCTTTCATGGAGCTCTTGAAATCCCATTAGTGCTAGCCAAGATCATTGCCGCCTCAGGGGCCTTCCATTGCCGTTTCTTCTTCTTCTTTTTTGATGTGTATTTAATTTTCAGAGAGAGAGAGAGAGAGCGCGCATGCAAGTGGGGAATGGGCAGAGAGAGAGGGATCAAGGATCCAAATCAGGGTCTGTGCTGACAGCAGCGAGCCTGATATGGGACTTGAACTCACAAACCGTGAGATGGTGACCTGAGCTGAAGTCGGACGCTCAACTGACTGAGCCACCCACGTGCCCCTTTTTGCTGTTTTCTCTGCTGATTTTCGCATGGCTGGCTTCTTCTCAGTTACCAGGTGTCAGTTCACACGTCATCTCTTGGTACTCTGTAGCCACCTGTTTTACTGTCTTTATGAGACTTATTACCTGAAATTACCTTATGTATTTATTTACTTGTTTATTGTCTGTCTCCTTGGCTAAAATGCAAGTTCTGTCTTAGCAGCAGCCTTATCCGTCCTGATCACTGTTGTGTCCCCACACCCCACGACAGTGCTGCATATACAATATGCATTGAATAGATGCATTAGTCAGTGGGCAATTGAATAAATGGATTTGCTGAAAGAAGAAGCAAATCTCCATTTCAAAGAAGGAAACTAACTTCTTTGGTGCCTATAAATGCCTGTGGAATTGAAACATAAATATTTGTGGAACTAAAACATATTAATGCATAATAAAGCTTTTGGTCGAGAGCGCCATGGAGAGTGATCGTAGGTGAGTAATTACAAGATTAGTGTGCTGTGGGAGGCACCGGGGATTGAGCCTTACCTATTTTAGGCCAACTCTTGATCCTGTAATGGAGTTTGAAAAAGTCTCCACCCAGGTTATGTAAGCTCCATGGCTTTAATGCGGGGGGAGACACAGGCCTTGGAGAAACAAGGCCTGTGTTCAAGTTCTGGTTCTGCATCTTCTCGGCTGTATGACTTTGGGCATCTCCCTTAACCTGTTTGGGGCCTGTGTCTCCTCACCTGTGATATGGAAGCGTACTAACTGCCCTGGTAGCTAGGAGGACAAAGTGAGGTGATGGATACGGAACACATGAAATAAACGTTGGCTTGATGCAGGATGGGGGGAGCAGGGATGGTCATCATGTGACCCCGCTGCTCTCCAGGCGACTCCAGCCCTGGCAGTGTGAGCTCAGAGGTCATGCCAGATAAATGTCTGCTGAGTGCTGGCTGAGGGACACACACTCTCCTCCAACCTCTGTGGTCAGAAGCCAGCTTTCCTCAAGCCTCACAGACATGACGTATTAGGGCTTGAATTTCATCCATGGCCAAAAAAAAAAAAAGAAAAGAAGAAAAGAAAAGTCCTTGTCTTCTTGGCTTTTACTATTCAGTATCTTCTGGTGATTTTCCTCAGGTAACAGAACTAACGGTGCCCAAGGTCAAAATATCAAGCTTCTTTCTTGGAGGATGGGCTGTGCAGGGGTCAGCGGGGGGTGGGGAGGAGTACTGTGGGAAGCTGTAGGAAGGTATCCCTTAAGTGGGGAGGCCCAGGCCACCATGCTTCATGGTTGGGGAAGAACCTATTGCCTCCATCACGAGGTGTGCCGAGTCTGTGAGACGCCTACTGTCATGGTCCTTTCCACATGTGCCTCTCGTGGGAGGACCCAGCACTCAGACCCCACTGCTCTGACCTGGAATTAAAGGGAAGGTGTTACTTGCATGGGGTTCCTCAGGTGTCCTATTCTGACAATCTCCCGTGTGTTAGAATTACTTATTGAGCATCACATATGGGCTCAGAGGGCCCTCAGTGACTTCTGGTAGCCCTTCCTATTTCGTGGCCCTGCGACTGTAAGGCTTCTGCTTTGGGGCTAAAAGATGTATTCCCTATGGCCAGTGGCAAAGAGATTTCCACAGCAGTTTCTACCCACTGTGTTCCTGGGGAGAGAAAGAGCTGGGAAGAGACAGCCGGAAGACAGCATGGGCTCTCACAGTCTCTCAGACTCCCTTCTGTCCCTGGGCCTCACCCACTGTGTTTGGGAGGAAGAACAGCTGGTGATAATTGCCTGGCAGATGTGTGTGTCACTGTTTGGGGGCTGTCAGGCCAGTGCTGCCTCTGGGTCACCAGAAAGACATGATGTGTTTGACAGTCATGGCGCCCTCTGCTGGTGGAGGTTGCAGGACAAATGGAAAGAGTGTTCACTTCTGGATGACAGGAGACTCCCACTTCTGTTATGGCTGTGGGATCAGGGAGTGTAAAATTTGCATCTCTACAACAAAGGCGTTGCACCAGGACTGGAGGCAGCTAAGGCTCCTGCTGGCTCTAAGGGCCTCTGAAGCTCCACAGAGCACCAGCTTTCGGGGCATGGCTGGATTTACCCAGGTCCAGAAAACCGCTGTGCTCTGAGCACTGTAAGGTGGAGTGGCTCCTGCCCCATCCTAACAGGAAGCATCTGTAGAGCAGAGAACCTTCCCTCCTCTGTCTTATCTGTCTTAGGGAAGGGGGTGATTCTCATTTCACAGATGGAGAAACTGAGTAGTGGGTTCTCAGACCAGTGGTTTGCCTTCTCTGGAGCCCCGGGTCCTCCCAGCAGTCTTGGTATTTGCTAATTTCCCTTCTTTGGACAAACTTGTCACTCTCACTTGTAAAACGATGTGTGCATTTGGGAGCACAAGACAGATGTGACCCAGCTATTGGAGAGGGGACGCTTGAAAGCTGCTGAGCAGTGCCTAGGATTCAGGCATTGCCCCAGCTGGTGCTATCCTCTATTTATTCCAAACCCATGGCATTCTGTTAGATATCTGTCTATTTCAAGCCAAGACAGAGTTGTACGCTTGTGTTTCTTGTGTTTGTGTGTGTGAAGAAAGACAAGGACTGACTCTGGCTCCCTCTTGAGGACAGCTCTCTGCGATTAGGCAGCCCTGCACACCCGGGTGGCCGTGTGCTACTGTGTCTGACTCAAGGCAGCAGATAGTTTAATGACCAGGGTTGTTTTGTTTACGGAAATATCATCTTGGGGGATCTTTATGCCATTGTAAAGAAGGTTTGACCAAGTACCTATTTGTCTTCTTAAGCAGGTGCTCCTGGGCACTCTTCTTTATAACTTGGGCGCTTGGGGGCTTCTCTGGGCCTCTGCTCGCTCATCTTTAGAACAAGGCAATTTTTCTAGCTCTAAATTATATGACTCTTTGGGAGTGTGGACCTGTCTTTACCACTACAATAGGGATGGCTGCTATTTTTGTCGGGGTTGCTCCTCTCTTGGGAATTTATCGTGACTCTAAAGTAAAAAGAACTCACTCTTTTCCTAATTTTATGCCTCGCCTTCCTGTTTCTTACCTTCTCCTGATGTTTTGCTGTTCCTCGCCTCCCCCCCACACAACCTGAAGATGATCTGAATTCAGCAGGAAGCATCATAACACAACAGTTAAGGGCAGTGTCTCTGAAGGGGCCCAGCCTGGGTGTGTGGTCTGGGTTCATCACTGACCAGACGGGCGACTTTGGATGAGTCACATAACTTCTCCATGTCTGCCTCATTATCTGTAGAAAGGGGATAATGCCAGTGCCTGCATTATAGGTAGATGCATGTAAAGTGCTTAGAACAGTGCAAAATAGCGTCCAAAAGAACAATTCATTGTTACTGTTGTATGGGGTGAGGTGGCAAATGTAACCCAGAGTCACCACAGACTCGTTTCCTGTAGGAAATACAGCAAACAAGCAAACAGACAGGAGACGTGGATCCTGAGGTTTCCAGTTATGTCTGTTCTGACCAGCATAGGCCAATAGCCAACGTCTCCCCTGCTCCCCCCCCCCCCCACCATCAGGAGGAGACCCCAGCTTGCTGGCCAGCAGAATGGGCCACAGAAAGCAGGTCAAGTCAAGGGTTTAAGAGATGGGGTTACAGCCAGGAGATTATTTATTAGGTATCCAGTAGGCAATAAGCACTGACTGGGGGCCCTGAGGGCCACCCACTACAGCAGGTATAAGAAAAGATCCAGTCATTGGAAGACTCAGATAACTGGGAGAGATAAACGGGTCAATAAAGAATCAGAGTGTCCTGTAAAGACTAAAATGGGGCACCTGAGGAGCCTGGAGCTGCTGGGGAGGGGTTGGGAAGTACCCAACGTCAAGATATAGAACAGGCGAGATCCAAGCGAGTGTGAGCCTGGCAAGATCAAAGTTTGAGGGCCATTGCAGAATCAAACCCATGGCCCAAGTGCCACCTAGGTCTCCTGGCTTCTCAAAAAGACCCACACTATAAATGGGAGGTAAAAAGTTAGAAAGCGACTCCTCAAAGTAATAAGAATATGTATATATATATATATTTTTTTTCTATGAGACACAAATAGTACAACAATGAAGCTAAATTTATTTTCAGTTGATTCCTTTTAAAAGGAATGTAATCATGTGTATAAACTCTGAATAACCACTGTTCACCACCACTGTTTTTAGGGGCCCAGCCAGGAATGAGGGTCAGTACCTTGGAGAGCTCCAAGGGGGTTCCAAATTGCTGAGGCAGGCAACTGGCTCAGGGTGAGGCAGAAGAAGCCTGCTGCCCGACCAGCAAGGTGCCCGCCCCTATCTGCTGTGGGCATCATTACAAGGGCTGGTGCTTCTTTGGGCTGGGGGCCCCAGTGAGGGGGTGGTGGCAGATGGGGAGCAAGAGTCCAGGATGGAGACGGGGTATCTGCCCTGGATGCAGTCTTCCTGTCACCCAGGAAAGATCATTGTGCCGATCCTGGATCAGCCAGGCCCTGCCACTAGGATGTCGGTAGAGTTTTGCCATCTTAAAGGTGATTGATAGCATTTCTCTTTTAGCGGAGGTGACTTAGTTACTCGAGATAAGAATTGGAAAAAGGTTGTTGCCGCCTGAAGGCAGAACCAAAGAGCTGGGACAAACTCAGTGGCAGTTGTGCTATTTCAGCCTCGTGGATGCGTGGACTTGTCCTATTACCCAATCCATCCAGTTCTTGTGGGTTGCCAGGGGACTGTCCAGAAGACCTCGGGTGAGGCCAGCCTTTGAAATGTTTGTGGTTGGCTTTTGGCCCTGAACAGCGGAGCCTGGTTAAGTTTGGTATAAAACCTGACTGCAGTTTGGGGAGAAGCATCTACATGCGTCTGGTGTGTGCATGGACACCGTCCTTCCCTATCACGTGGTCATATGGTTTGGCTCTCTCTCTCTTACCTGGAGCAAGGCATTGAAAAATAATTTATAGGTTTAGGGAGGTCCTCAGCCAGGTGTGGACTCTGGTGAGGTGGTGATGTCAGCAGATTTCATCCTCAGGGCTCCTCCACCTTCCCTTTTGCTTCCATGTCAGTTTAGACCCATTCAGGTTTCCCCGTGCACTTACTGTCTTCTGTGCCGGCCTGAGGTATGTGCCCACGGTCACCTGCTGCGACCGTATGGCCTAGAGTCTCGGGGACAATTCTGATTATAGGTGATTTCATTCTGTTCACCAAAAAATGATTTGTTACATATACGACTGAGTGCAAGTTGGACCTTACGCTTTTGTGAAACATAATAAATAAATATGAAAATCTTTATAAAAATATAAAAATAAAAATAAATCCATGTGTCAGGGAAATAATCGTCACTGAAACCACATGTCTGAAGTTTGCATGTAGGAAATATGGTCACCGTATGTTGAAGACAGAGAGAGGAAGTAATTCCCATCTCCTGGGCCAGTTCAATCCACTGGAGGAATCACCCATGTTGAGAAGGAACACGAGGCTGCACTGAGTTCTGTGGGAAAGAGGGTCCTGATTGATTAGTGATGTCTGCTCTGAGCATGATGTGGCCAGTGGTGGTGTGTGCATTGCCTTTAGCACAAGCCATTTCTGTTCCAAGGTCCTACTGTCTTCAAGCTGTTCCAAGTCTCTCTTGTCAATATAAAAAAGCTGCCTCAGTCATCAACGGTAAAGGAATATTACTCTCATGTGATCATCCCAAAGGCTGGAAGAGATCCTTGCCCCAGCGAGGCCTTCAGGAGTAGGCAGGGGAAAGGACTATTTGGGGACTTTTCAGCACTCCCTGCACAGCACAGAACTAGCCCTGAGGGTTGATGGGGGGTGGGAGGGAGGGGAGGGTGGGTGATGGGTATTGAGGAGGGCACCTTTTGGGATGAGCACTGGGTGTTGTATGGAAACCAATTTGACAATAAATTTCATATATTGAAAAAAAAACAAAAAACAAAAAACAAAAAAACCCAAACCAGGTTTGTTAGCTTGAGACCGCCTAGTTTAACAGGAAGAACTTGGGGTTCAGAGGCAGACAGACCTGGCTGTAAATCCAGGTGTACTGTGTGACCCTGAGAAGGTTACTTAACTACTCTGGTTCTCAGTTTATTCCTTTATAAAATGGAAATAATAATAATACCTACTTCCAGGTTTATTATTAGAAGGATAAAATCATATAACACACTTAAAGCACCTGTATGGTGCCTCCCATAATCGGGAGCCCTTGTAACGACTTATAAGGACTGAGGAGCGTGTTGCTTGCTACAGATTGCCTATTTGAATACGCCTATTTTAAATAGTGGATGTCACTTGTACTTTGGGCAATATTCCATCCTATTTCTACTCCCAAATCCAAAAAATAAATAAAGGAAGTGACCTTTACTAAGCAATTTGGAATTTCAGTGGAAGGTTCTGTAATTGCTGGTTAACAGGCCCGGGAAACCAGCTCTTGTGCAGTAATTGGAGGTGTGCAGGTCAGGACATTTAATTACAGCCTGGCCGCCTGGAATAGAAACCTCGCCACCATGACAACACCTTTCTGCATTGGCCTGATTAAGTCAACAAATTGTTGGTTTCCAGCCCGAACCGGATGGTGACAAGGACTTTTTCCCTTCAGGTCTTCATGTGCCGGTCAAGCTCTTTTACAAAGATGAGGCGTGGCAGGGGGACACCCATGAGGAGGACAAGGCACAGTGGCTGCTCAGAGGTGCTGGTGGTCTGGTGGGTGAGACCAGCAGAGATGGACTTAGGGAGAGGAAGGCAGCGTAAGGTCTGCAGAGGCAGCACAGCAGAGGGGTCAGCAGAACATGCCCGCTGGAGCCTGCCCGCCCAGGTGTAGATCCAACCCTACCACTTACATTGGTGTGTGCCTTGGACAAATTACTTAACCTCTTTGGGCCAATTTCCTTATCTGTGAAATGGAATGAGTCATAGTACCTACCTCCTAGGGTTGCCGTAAGGATTAAACAAGTTAATGTTTAGTAAGTGCTTACGGTCGTGTCTAGGTGTTTGATATTATTATTGGGGCTACGACTCTAATTTTCTGGAAACGGAATGACTTCTGAGGTCTAAGTTATCATGAAAGATGGCAGGGACTATTGTGTGCCTCCTCCACAATTCCACCCTTGGCTGCAGCCTCCTGACTCGTGCCCTCACCCCCTGCTGCTGGACACCTCTATGCCTTTCCTCCTGGTCTTTGTCCTCTTGACCCCGTCACCTGTTCCTACACACGCACCATTCAAGATGCAGGCCAAACATCATGACTGTCATCAAATCCTTCCTGGTCCTCTGTCCCTGAGTCAGCCTGTCTCTTGACCTGCCGGAGCATCCTTAGCCTGACAGTATTGGCCCTTTCCACATGCCATGATGGAGACAGGCAGATGTGGATGTGCATTCTGGCTCCCAACACCTCCCCTTACTTCTTGTCCTTGCAAATGGGCGCAACCCCTGGGAAGGTTGCGAAGAGGCTATGTATCTGGCCCATCATTGGGTTCCTTTGAAGATTGCACTTTTCTCTTCCTCCTTCTCTTCTCACCTCCATCTCCCCGACTCGGCATGAGGTCTGGCACTCCCGAGAGGTCACACGTGCTAGGTTCTGAGTGCCCTTCCTCTCCTGTCCTCTGGGTTCATAGAATGTACCACAAGGCCTAACGCATGATGAGAGTCAACATCTGTTTGCATCTCCCTCCCTCCCACCGCCCTCCTCATTTCCTATCTCCATGCTCTAGCACAGGGCTGTCTAGTCATGGGGAGGGGCCCTCAGTATGGGGGTGGGGAGTGGGGGTGAACCCGGCTCAAGCAGCATGGGAGATGGTTCTGGGGCTGGGCCCAGGGCCTGCTGCTTGGCTCAGCCTTGCTTTACCACAGGAGAAACTAAATGTGCTCTACTTTCAATTTGGAAATATATCAATGGCACTTTGCCTCCCACATCAGAGCACAGGAAAGGGGCAGGGGTCAAGAGTGGGAGGGGACCTGGGGGTGGGATAAGTCTAGAGGAAGAGGGGAAATTAGGCCCTGGCAGCCCCAGCTGCTGGCTCAGTGACTGAATGACCGGGGGATGAGTCACCCCACCCTCCTGACAGCTGTAGGGTGTGTGTGGGTGGGTGGGGGTGAGGATGGGGGTGGTGAGCGCGTCACATCTTGGGCCTATCGGGTTGACCTTTCTTTGGAAAAGCTGGGAAGGCATTGGGCCGGGAGTTGCCCAGCCCACTGAAGTCCTCCTGAGATGCTCTTGCCCCCCACCCCCGCCCCCCGCCCCCAGGGATCTGAGTGAGCCTCTGCCCCTGCCGAGAGCTCCATCCCCGCTGATGTGCTGTGGAAGGAAAACACTAAAGTGTCCCTTCTGGCTCAGCATTTACTCATAATGATGCCGTGGCAGAAGCCACGCTTGCCGGCCCCTGGCTGGGGGCAGGTGCTGGGTGGACACTTCACCTTCTCACCGCCACCTTCAGAGGCGGGTGCTGCTCTTACCCTATTTAACATACAAGGAAAGAGGTCACGGAGGTATAGTTATTTGTCCAAGGTCCGAAAGAATTGTGAGTGGCACAGCGGGGACTCATTCCCAGGCCTGTAGGCATCTAAAGCAGTCCATCACGAAGATATTCTCTTGGTGAATGACAGAGGATGTGGGAGCGGAGCAAAAGACAATGCCAAGGAGATCTTTGGATCATCTCCCCCCCACCTTCGTGTGGTCAGCGTGGTCATCCTGGCTAGGTTTCCTGAGGCTATGCTACCCAGTGCTGTCAGCAAGGAGAGGGGAGACATGAGGGGGCATCTCTGGGGGATGGCAGCTGGTCTCAGCTGAAAGGAGCCTTGGTAGGACAGTAAAGGTGTTGGCCCAGAGAACAGAGGAGAACCGCCAGAGGCCCTAGAACATTCAGGAATAGAGGCAGAGGGCAGGCTTCAGAGGCCTCATCAGGCAGGAAAGACAGAACTGGCATCTTGGGAATACCTACAGCGTGTCAAGCCCTATGCTAGGAATTGGGGGGCCCGTATGAGAATAAGTCTGACTTTCCGCCTGGAGGAGGCACAGTGTGGTAGGAGAGGCAGGTGAGTGGATCGGTATCGGCCACATAATGCAGTCGTGCTCCAGGAGACGGGCGTGTGCTGCTGTAGGCAGACGTGTGTAAGATGCTCCGGTGGAGCAGAGAGCGGCTGTGGGTCCAAAAGCGCGTGGGGATGGTTAGAGAAGGATGCCCATTTGAGCCGCGTCTTGAGTGGTGAGCCGTTGTTCCCCAGGCAGCCCGATGGAGGCGGCGTGGAGAAGCGTGCCAGGGAGCTGAGTCAGCCAGCCCCACAGGCAAAGGCAGGGAGGGGGAAGCCAGATGGGCCGGGGCTATGGAAGGAGCAGCCGGAGGGGTAGGCAGGGTCCAGTGGAGAAGCACTATGGGTACATCTAGTGGCTCCTGGACCACTGGGAGGTGAAACCGAGGAATGAGCTAAATACTTAGAGCGGAACTCAGAGAACTAAATACTTAGATTGGAACTCGGCTCTGGCAGCCGGCACGGAAGATGGAGAAGGTAGGGGGTGGGGCTGATAGGGAGGCTGGGGGATCCTGTCATGAGGGTGAATGATGGAGAGTCCTGCTAACAGCTCTACCTGAAGCCCAGCTGCCACATCAAATCTGGGGATCTAGAATGTGGCAGGTGACCCCAGCCACCCCTGACTCTCCCTTGCTGGGCGGTGACCAGAGGAAAGGTGAAACCGCATGGCCCAGGGTCCTGCAGGTGGAGGCAGGGACAATGAGACAGAGGCGGGACTGAACTTGTCGAGTCAATGCTTTGTGCCAGACACTAGGCTGGGTGCTGTGCCTTCCGGGCACATGTCCTGTGCTCAAACTTCAGATGGGAAGATGGTCGCGTGGCTGATGGATGGCAGAGCTTAGGATTCCACACCGGACCTCCCCGACCTCAGAGTCTCCCCGCAGCCGTGAGGGGCCAGGGTCTTTGGACTTTCACGGGCTCGTTGTTTCCACCAGCTCTGAGAGAGCTGCTGCTCCTGCTCTCGTTTATTCACTCAACAAACACTAATCTCAACCACATACCAGACCCTGGGGGGACTCAGGTGATTTAGGCATAGCAGCTGGGTGCAGAGCACTTACAGCGCTACAGAGGAGAAACGCGCGCACACACACACACACACACACACACACACACACGCCACAGCCAGGGAGAAGCAAACCAGACCCTCTGATGAGAAGTTTTCCATTGGAAAATGGGAGATGCTCTGTAGAAAAGGTGATGCAGAAACCTTTTTCCTTCTCTTCTTCTTACATCTTATGTCCTGTTCCCTTATCTTCCCAACTCTCATTTGTAATTTTTTTTAAATGTTTACTTATTTTTGAGAGAGAGAGAGAGAGAGAGAGTGTGAACTGGGGAGGGGCAGAGAGAGAGGGAGACACAGAGTCTGAAGCAGGTTCCAGGCTCTGAGCTGTTGGCACAGAGCCCGACGTGGGGCTAGAACCCACGGATCAAGAGATCATGACCTGAGCTGAAGTCGGATGCTTAACCGATTGAGCCACCCAGGCGCCCCTCCCCAGCTCGCATTTTAAAGTGAGGAAAACACAAGGTCTGGAAAGGGAATCCTGACTCTTGCTTGCTTACCTTCTTGCTTGGAACGCAGTGATTTAATGAGCATTCTCCCTGGACCAGTCTGTCCTCACTGCAATCCTATAGTCATCCCCCAGTTACACAAGGGGTGAATTGAAGCTTGGAGGGAGGGCCCCAGTCTTGCCCTGGCAGGCCGAGGCAGCTGTCTGTCCTTCTGCCTCCCTTGCTGAGTAGAAGTGCACTGGTGTATGTCCTTGGGCATTTTGACTTAAAGGCATCAGACCAAATAGGTGTCCAATTGGAACATTAAATATTTAAAATCCTTTCACGTAGTTTAATTGTCTGGACACTATAGGGTTGGGGAATGAATGGCCTCATGGTTCTTGTGCATTCGCTCACCAGGAAAGTTGAAAGTTGGCCCCACTTTCTTCTGGAAGTTTCTTGCAGAATTAGTTCTTATCCTCTTCTGTATTTTATACTGTAGCCACTTCCCAGGATTTAAAAATGTGTGTGCATGTGTGTGTTGGGGGGGGGGTGGAGGTAAGGATGGGAGTGCTCTAAAACAGTCAAGCATGTGATTAAATTTCTATTTGCTCCCACCAGCCTAGGGAAGGGTAAGCTTGAGGGAACCACAGTTAAATGCTTGTAAACGTTTTTAAGACAGCTGTAGAGAATACATTTTTATAGGTCAAGCCATATTTTTAATGCTCCAAATGGTGTGGATAAGTTTGACGTCCACAGTACATTGTTTAATAATCTAAGGAAACCTGATTTTCTGCCCGTTTTCTTCTTTTCTGTCTCTGTTTCTTTCACATAAAAGCTATTTTTCCTAGGTTGGGTCCACCTTAGGGAAACGAGTCCGAGCCTAGGTTAGGACGCCAGGGTTTGCTGTCAGTTTCGCTACTTAATGGTACTTGATCTTGTAGAAGCATCGAATGCTGCTGAGCCTTTATTTCTTCAGCTGTAAAATGGGCAGAGTCATCCTTACCTGGCAGGTTTGTCTTGAGGATTAAATAAGCCGATGTGTGCGAGGCGTTGGGTACAAATCTCGGCAGAAGGCGGGCTCTTAGATTTTGCCTCAGAAACTTCTAATCTGATGGCGGAGAGACCATGAAATCCATAGCGCACAGAACTGTGGGTAAGTGCTGATCCAGGAAGGTCTGCGCCGGGTGTGCTGTGGGGACCACCAGGGAGGGAAACACCCCCTGCCCAGGGAGAAATGAGAGGTGCGAACATTTAGAGTGGGTAAATTTTACGCAGTGAGTGAGAGCTGTTTGTATACCCTACTTTATTCCGAATAAAGGTTTGAAAGGGTTTACAGCTCTACCTGAAGGTAAAATAAAGTAAGTGAAGACATACGGAATAAGGAAAATAAGGGGAAGAAAGTGAAACAAGGCCATGAGGCAGGTTAGGACATAAAACTCCCGGAGGTGGTGAACCTATTTGCCGTTAAGCTTTGTAGCAATGAAATCAGAAAGGGAAAACACGAGTGGGTGGGCAGCCCTTACTTATCCTGTCCACGGGATAAGAACAAGCCAGTGCCCACAATAGGTACGACTTTCCCTGGTGTTGACAACTGGGACGCATTCTCTCCATGACTCCTCAACAAGGGGACTCTGTGTGACGTAGTCCTTAGTGACATCACTGCAATAACCATGTCATTCCAATGTGAATGCTTCTGAGGCAGGGAACAGTGTTCTTAGCAGAGGGAACAGCATGAGCCCAGCTGCCAGTCTTTAACAGGAAATGTCTGCAGCCGTGGTTCTTGGATGAGGATGACCCCGTGGGGCTCCTGGGTACCCGGGGAAGCAGTCGGGGTGAATGGCATTGAGTGAGGTGGGGGTCCGTAGGAAGGGCAATGCCGGGGTGTGGGAAACCTGTTTAAAGTTGAGGCAAGATAGAGGTCAGGGCTTCTGTGGCCCTTGTGGTTGGACCATTGGTAGCTGGGTTGGAGACTGAAAAGGCGGGTCCTCGGGAGTGCCAGAAGCTGGATTGGCCACGCTGCCTCCTGACTCTGGCCCCCGGAGGCTGATCACCTTCGCAAACACATGGCAAGACGTTTTCTTGTGTGAAATTTAGAAAAAACAAAAACAAAACAAAACAAAACCAAACCAAAAAACAGCCCCCGTTCTCTGCAGGCTGTCAGGAAGCAATGTGAGAGACCTGAGCCGCCCCACTGTCAGAGCCTCATATTTTGGGGGTTTTGTCTGTTCTATTTTTGAGGCTGGTAAACTGGTTTCCTGTTTGTTGCAAAATGGGTGGTTGTCGCTGTCTGTGCCTGGACTGAAGGGAGGTGGCCTCACCAGCTGAGGCCTGCTGTTCTGCCGCGGGCCGGTTCCCTTCTGTGCAGGGGCCAAAGAGGAACCCAGGATCGCCGGGCCAGGAACAGGGGCACCGTGCCAGCCGCTTCCCGGGGTGCCCGGGCGTTTGAAGTTGCCACACTTAGTTCTGCAGTGTCACTTTGAGAAGGCTAGCTCCCTGTCGCAGAGGGGGGACACTTCATACCCAAGGGTCAAATTAGAGACTAGGTAAGAGGGCAGGACTTGGAAGAAAGAGCCATCTGTCATTGGAAGGAGAAGAAGAGAGAAAAGCTAACGTCAATTGGCACTTGTTCTGTGGCTGTCGTTTGCACAACTCCCATCTCCTTTGTTACATATTACTCCCATTTCACAGAGGAGGAGTCTGAGGCTCAGAAACATTTAGTTGACTAGAGTCATTTACCCAGGACCTCGGCACTTTGATGATGCCTCCAAGAGCAAGTTCAATATCCCTCTCCTGTCTCCATCCCCCACTATCTCTCTCTCTCTCTCTTTTTTTTTAATTTTTTTTTAATGTTTATTTATTTTTGAGACAGAGAGAAACAGAGCATGAATGGGGGAGGGGCAGAGAGAGAGGGAGACACAGAATCGGAAGCAGGCTCCAGGCTCTGAGCCATCAGCCCAGAGCCTGACGCGGGGCTCGAACTCACGAACCGTGAGATTGTGACCTGAGCTGAAGTCGGACGCTCAACCGACTGAGCCACCCAGGCGCCCCATCTCTGTCTGTCTTTTTAATGTTAATTTATTTTTGAGAGAGAAAGACAGCAGGAGCAGAGGGGGGCAGAGAGAGAGAGGGAGACATAGAATCCAAAGCGGGCTCCACGCTCGGATCTGTCAGCACAGAGCCCCACACGGAGCTTGAACTCATAAACCATGAGGTCATGACCTGAGCCGAAGTCGGATAACCGACTGAGCCACCCAGGCACCCCAGTCCCCCGTCATCTCTTTATTGAAGTTTAAAGAGGCAGGACAGCCTGCCGAAACTCACACAGCTAGTGAGGAGCAGAACCAGAAAGTTAAGTAATTAGTGATGTCCCGTCTACCGGTTTTCCAGACCGCCTCGGATGCTTTCTGAACCGGCAGGGAAACGATGCCAGTCACACGTGGGGTGGCGTTGGAACCCCCGGCCGGGCCAACCTAGTCCAGCCGGCCGTGAGGGTCTACGCGTGCAAACACTGCCTCTCTCAGGACAGCTGTGCGGTGATGACCTCCGGGTCGCAGGGTTCTGCCTCTCCCGACCCCTTCCCGGAACCCCTTTCCATCCCATTCCGGACCCTGCAAGTCCCCCCCGAAGTCTTTTGGGGCTAAGACAGTGAAGGCCCTTCTAAAAGTGCAGGTTTGATTTACTGGCTGGTTATTCCCTTTCAACCTGCTCCTGGACCCCTGGGGGCATTCTCATCAGGAGGACTGAAATCTATTTCCACACGTGTATTTTCTCAACCAACGGATACAAAAAGTTGTTACTAATTTCTTGCAGGTGTCCTTAAATTCCCAAGGCTGGAAGCACTGCCTGGGGGCGCCCTCGGGCCTCAGCAGCTCTTCTCAAAGGATGAGTTTTCCAGATCAACCCGCCCCAGGGTCAGGGAGAGGGCACAGGGTCAGGGGAGGGATAAGAAAACCCAGGAGCCCACATGGCATGCCTTGAGGAGCCTTGAGAGAGGAGGAAGGGAGGCCGACTGGAGGGGCAGAATTACCTGGGCAGGAAGCGGAGGGCTGGCTTTTGCTCACTGTCCTGCACTTTGCTACCTCCTTCCCATTTCCTCTCTCCCCACCTCTCCTGCTGAGGGCCTCCCTTCCTAGATCAACGGCCCTCCGCCAAGAAGCTCTTGGTCCTCCTCTCCAGGCTCCACGAAGCCTTCTCTTATACTGCTTCTCTTCTGACCTGCCTTCGCCTTACCGCTTCTGACTGTATTTACCTCAACCCAGTCCTCCCTTGTAACTCCTTGCGTATGAAGATACCATTAATCATAGTCCGTCCCCCCCCCCCCCCCCATCATGGTTCAGGGCCTGACAAGGTAGAAGAAAGGGTGAAGGGAGGTCAGGTAGGTGGCTGATTCCTTCCTTGGTCTCAGGGTGGGTACCAGCTGGCACACTGCCGGTGGGACAGGGAAGACGCGTCCCCACGCAGGCCGCCCTCTCACCCTGATTCCTCATTGCTTTGCAGATTTTGTGAAGGGGCCTCTGCCCTGCTTTTGCATTTCCTCCCCTCTTCTGACTACCCTTGAGCTCCCTCCTTAGTTCTGAGCTTTTTCCTTCTGAAGTTTTCTGCTACCCTGTTGCTGCATAACAATACCCCAAAACTTAGTAGCTCAGACGGGTGATTTATTACATCTCGCAATTCTGTCTGGGAAGTTCTCTGCTGGATGTGGCTGGGTTCACGCCCATAGCTTCATTCAGCTCTGCTTGAGCTGAGCCAGGGGGTCCCATAGAGCCTCACTCGCATGCCTCGGGGCTCGGTGCTGGCAGTTCTCCTCCACGTGGCCTCTCATCCCCTAGTAGGGCCGGACCCAGCTTCCTCGCAAAATGATGGTCTCTGGATTCCAAGAGTGTGAAACTGCCAGGTCTCTTAAGTCCTGGGCCAGAACCGGCGCAACATCCCTGCTGCCCCATTCTTCGGGATAAAGCAAAACTCAAGGCCAGCCAGGTTCAAGCGGAGGGGACGTAGACACCCCCTTGATGAAAGAAATGGCAAAGTCATCCTGCAAAGGGTCTAGGGCTACTTAGAAATGCCCCCCCTGCACCCTTCTTTATTTGCTTTGAGAGATAAAATACTCCTTTGGGAAACCTTTGTGAAATGGCTTTTAAGGAAGCACTCTGAGCATGGCATGGTCAGAAATTGATGCTCTGGGCCCTGACAGATCCAAAGCTCTGGAAGAGGCTGTTTGCAGAGTAGGGCTGGTCATGGCTGCTTCTGAGGAACGTGGGCACCCACCTTCCCGGTTAACACAACCAACATCGTATGGACTCACAGCCCCTGAATTTCACAAAGGGCTTTCTTAACATCTGAGCCACAATAGTGTGTGCAATGCCTCAGACACCACTCAGATCTTGCTGAAGTTTTTCCTGGAGTTTTCTGAGCATTAATCCCCCTATGAAAACGTATCTGACAATTTTTTTTTTTTTCATTTTCATCCTGTGTTTCTTAGACTGCAAATATTTTTAAACTCTTCTTCATGGCTATAGAAATTAGGGTCTTTTGATCGTAAGCAATAGAAACTAATCCTTGCTAAGTTTTTAAAAAAGAAGAAATGTATTAAAGGTAGAAGTAAGACAGTTTTGTTTAGGGGTCTGCAGGAAGTTCGAACATGAGTGGCAGGAGAAGAAAGGAAAGAGACAGAAAGTGAGCCTGGAAAGGGAGCCATACACCAGATAATGGAAAGCCTTGAGTGCATCTGAGGAGTTGGGGGTGTAGCTTATAGATCAGCATTTTCCAAACTGGGCTCCTGGAAGAACCCCATAGCCTGGGAGATGTTGAAAGATGTCTCTGAATAGAGAATTCCATAACCACATAAGTTAAAAAAAAATTTTTTTAATGTTTGTTTATTTTGGGGAAGGAAAGGGACAGAGTGCAAGTGGGGGAGGGGCAGAGAGAGAGGGAGAATCCGAAGCAGGCTCCAGGCTCTGAGCTGTCAGCACAGAGCCTGATGCAGGGCTCGAACCCACAAACCGTGAGATCATGACCTCAGCTGAAGCCAGATGCTTAACCGACTGGAGCCACCCAGGCGTCCCTCCATGACCACATAAGTTTAGGATATATACTTAGGAGATTATATAGCTATTTCACTCTCGGAAGATCATGAGAGTATTAAAGGCACTGAGAAGTACCACATTAAAGGGAACAAAGGAAGAGACCAGTTGGAAAATAGGAATAAAGCTCCAGGTGAGAGATGTCCGGTGCTCTCTGACCATGGGCCAGAAAGGGAGGACTCTCTCCATACCAACTCCAGAGTGGACATAACCCAGCCAGCCCTACAGGGTATTATAAGAATAAAGCACTTTAATACTTTTGAAAAGGGCATGCATGGAAGAAAGGGGCTTGGTTGTAAACCCGCTAGAAGAGAATGTAGCTCATGTGGAAAG
The DNA here is from genome assembly GCF_007474595.2 of Lynx canadensis. Lineage (NCBI taxonomy): Eukaryota > Metazoa > Chordata > Mammalia > Carnivora > Felidae > Lynx > Lynx canadensis. The sequence continues at coordinate 32,237,646 of NC_044310.1, read as the reverse complement.
TAAACTCTCTGACAAAATGCTAATTAAAAAAAAAAGAAAGTATTTCTAGAGCCCTTAGTTCCCTTTGGCTTTTGCTGAAAATAGTAAGTTTTCCCAGACTGTGACTTTTGTCGCCACGATTGAACATCTCTGCATTCTTGCTTCCAGGAGTGCAAAATATTTCCTCTCCCCCTTACTGGTTCTCTTTAATTTGTTTAAATGAAATGAAGTATTTGATTAAAAAATTCTCTTTCTTTCCACCTCCTAGAAGAAGGGAAGGGGAAAGTCTCCCAGAGGAGTTCATCTTGGGTAGAAACACGGAATTTAGGCTGGGAACGCTGAGATGGAGACTTGTCGTTTGAAGAACGGGTGCTTGGCTTTGCTTGCCACAAAGCTGCAGACCCTGTCGCTCATGGGCTTCCAGGGCCAGTCACGAAGGTTCAGGGGAGTGACTGCAGCTGGGCCCTGGTTAGAAATGAGCAGAGGAGGGGTGCCTGGGTGGCTCAGTCGGTCAAGCATCTGGCTTCAGCTCAGGTCATGATCTCAACGGTTCATGAGTTCGAGCCCTGCGTCGGGCTCTGTGCTGACAGCTCAGAGCCTGGAGCCTGCTTCGGATTCTGTGTCTCCCTCTTTCTCTGCCCCTTCCCCGCTCATGCTCTGTCTCTCTCAAAAATAAATAAATGTTAAAAAAAAAATTAAAAAGAAGAGAAATGAGCAGAGGAGCCTGGAACCTCAGTTGGGGCCCCACACTGGTTGGGATACACCTGCACGGGTGTGGGCTTTGGTAGTGGGTGCTCTGTGTTCCTCAAGAATGTTCCTGCAAAGACACCTCCACCTCAGGAGGACCCTAGGTAGGGAGACTTCTGAGTGACAAAAAAGGGCTCATTTGATGATGACTTTTCTTTTCTTTTTTTTTTTTTTCTTTTTTTTTTTTTTTTTTTTCTTTTTTTTTTTTTTTTTTTTTTTTTGCCATGGCCATCCTGCTCACACCAGGAAAAAAAAGGGAGAGGAAGACTTTTTTTTTTTTAATCAGTTCCACAATGTAGCTTCTGGAAGGATCAGAGAGAGAAAAGGAGAAGGATGGAAGCCAACACCTATTTTTTTTAAATGTTTGTTTATTTATTTTGAGAGAGAGTATCAGCAGGGGAGGGGCAGAAAGAGAGGGAGAGAGGGAACCCCAAGCAGGCTCTGCACAGTCAGCAAGGAGCCCGGAGTGGAGCTTGATCCCACAAGTCGCGAGATCATGACCCGAGTTAAGATTAAGAGTCGACGCTTAACCAACTGAGCCATCCAGGTGCCCCAGGAGCTGATATCTAGTAAGTACCGATTTTATGCTAGGAACTTCCAGCTTGTGTGTGTTTTTATCCACATTGATCCTTAGTGCAAGCCTGGGAAGTACTTACTCATTTAGGGAAGAGCATACATGCTGTTTGGTTTTTTTAATTTTTTTTTAATGTTTATTTATTTTTGACAGAGAGAGAGAGAGAGAGAGACAGAGCATGAGCGGGGAGGGGCAGAGAAAGAGGGAGACACGGAATCCGAAGCAGGCTCCAGGCTCTGAGCTGTCAGCACAGAGCCCGACGCAGGGCTCGAACTCACGAACAGCGAGATCATGCCCTGAGCCGAAGTCGGATGCTCAAGTGACTGAGCCACCCAGGCGCCCCTGTTTGTTTGTTTGTTTCTAAAACCCACTGTTTTATTTATTGACTATAAAAGAATGTATTGATTTTAGAAAAAGTATTAAGGTGAACATTTTTAAAATGCTGAGACCTGGTAAGGGCCCAAGCTCATAAGGTGTGGCATGTGTATTTGAACTAGAGAGGGGACATGGCATGTGCTAGCTTCCTTCTCATTCACTCAACCAGCACCGACTGAGTGCTTTCTGCATAGGCTAGAATACATCATCTAATTTAATTTTCTGGGGGAAAAAAAAATCTGTCAGGAGGCTAAGTTAGTAGTGGCACTGGGATGTATTTCCAATATATGTACAATAGATGCAGAAGTAAATAGAGATGTGTTTGTGCCTGGGTTAGGAGGCACACATATATTGCCTCTCTGTCTCCACCAGCTTGACACTTTGCTAGAAATGAGCACACCCGGTGCCAGATCTTAGTTTCCGAATACTACTTTCCAAGAAAAGGAACCAGAGCTCCTTGGAGAAATGGCTGATTCTGGGGGCTGGGCAAGGACTATACAAAATGAGCCTGAAACATCTTATGGTTCCAGAAACTTAAGAACAGAAACAATGGCAAAAGATAAAGGTGTGTCTAAAGGATGCAAGAACGCAAGGGCCAACTGACTGACCAAAGCTGAAATGATGCAAGCAGCAAAATAAATAATGATTGTTTAGAATGATAACCCAGAGAACCCATGGGTACATTTATTACAAATAAATAATTGAATGAATAAATAGGGAAGAAGGCACAAATCTCCTTTCAGAAGAATTCCAGATGATATATGCTACTCCCCTTCCAGCAGATGGAGCTTAAACTCTCTTCCCTTGAGGGTGGGCTAGACTTAGTGACTCATTTCGAAAGAATAGCATATGGCAGGGAAAATAGAAACTTCATACTTGATAAACCTAGCAGAAACATCTTAACTAAGCGATCAAGGTTAACATCACCAGTTCTAACTGACATGGCTGTCATGTGACCCCAGAAATAATGCAAGGAAAAGAGCACTTCATCTCTGTGGTATTCTTCCCCAAAACCTATGACCCAGGACTAATTACGAGAAAAGAGCAGAAAAGCCCATACTGAGGGATATCCTACAATGTCAATGAGGGACAGGGCCCCAGACTCTCCAGAAATATCAGGAGCATGGAAAACAAGACTGAAAACGGTCACAGATTAGAGGTTAGTAAGGAGATATGAAACTAAAGGCAATGTGGGATCCTGGATTAGATCCTGGAACAGAAAAAGGACATTAGTGGAAAAAACCAATGAACTCCAAACAAAGTCTGGAAGTTAGTTGATAGTGTTGTATCAATGTTAATCGTTTTAGTTTTGGCTCACATACCATGGTTGAGGAAGATGTTAACGTTAATGGAAGCTGGGTGAAGTGTCTATGGGAACTCTCTGTACTATCTTTGCAATTTTCCTCTGAGTATAAAATTATTCCACAATAAGATTTTGTAAATACGCAATGCACAAAGGAAATATAAAAAGCCCAGTGAAAATGGAAAAAGTTAAGTTTGCCTAATGATTAAAAAAAAAAAAAGGCAAGTTACAATAATGAGATGCCATTTTTATGAGTCAACTTGGCAAGTGTTTGGTTATAAATCCTACTATTCGTAGTGTTGTGTAGAGTGCGGGGTCCTGGACGACTCTAAACAAGCACTTGTAAACGTGAAAATCGCTACAAACGTCATGGAGGCATTCTGGCAGCGTATATGGAATAGTTGTGCGTTTTCACCTGTCAAGTGTCTTTCAGGGATTTACACTAACAAATGGGTAGGAAAGCCTGGAAGGATGCTCTTCGTGCCATCGTTTGCAATAGTGAAATGATCCAAGCACACAAGAATGTGGGAATTGGTCCTGTAAGTTCTGGTACATACACACAGTGCCATACCAACTTGGCAAATACAAATGGTATCCCAGAATACTGTTTAACAAATGGGAAGATACTTGTGATATAAGAAGTGAGAAAAGAAGGCATACACAGAGTGATACAAATTTAGGGAAAACTATATACCTTCGGGGACACCGGGGTGGCTCAGTCGGTTAAGCGTCCAACTTCGGCTCAGGTCATGATCTCGTGGTCAGGGAGTTTGAGCCCTGCGTCGGGCTCTGTGCCGACAGCTCAGGGCCTGGAGCCTGCTTCAGATTCTGTGTCTCCCTCTCTCTCTGTCTCTCCCCTGCTTGTGCTCTGTCTCCCTCTCTCTCAAAAGTAAACATTTAAAAAATTAAAAAAAAAACCCTATATACGTGTATATAAAAATATTTAAAGGATAAATACCAAAATGTTTGTCAGAGCAATTTCTGAGTGGTGGGATTACCAGTGGCTTCTATTTTTCTTCTTGGTGGTTTTCTGTATTTTCAAAATTTTCTGCAGTATTCTTCCTTGCTCAAAGGGCTTGTGTGCTGAGCGCCCCCTCCGCAGGGGAGTCACAGTGCCTGTTAAAGTGGAAAAAGTTCTGAATCCTGCAGGACAGAAAACTTTCTACTTCAGTAAACTCAGTCTTCCCTGGATTTATTTGATCGCATTGATTCCTCTCATTGCTTTATTTCCAGAGTTGTACTTAGCACATAGTTGGTGTTCATTATATATTTTGTGAATGAATGAATGCTGTCACTGATGGGAGACGCAGAGCCCCAGTGCTCCTTCTACAGCTCACTATCCACCCACCTGTTCTAGTGGCCTCTCCAGCAGGCAGCTTCTCTGCCTCTCTATGTATGACCCATAGGAACCAGTCATGAAACCCAAGCATTGGGCAGAGAAGTGAGGGACCAGAGAAGTGGTCAGATTAAGAAAAGGACCTTTAGAGCAGTCGGAGCACCAGCCCAAGCCGTTAGTGGGACCACTGTGCAAATAGGGAGCCTTCCAGATAAGGCAGAAGATGCCCAGAAAACTGACCAAGGTGTCAGAGGGATTAGCATTCCTGGGAACAGGCTGCACAGATGTCCTGGGAAGGCCTAGAGGGTAGCAGGCCCCAGATTCCCAGAACCCAAGCTCTCCGTGATGGCGTGTGATTCTGAGTACGTCCACTGGCTTCATGGCACACGGGGCAGGAGCCTTCCAGGACAGCTCACTCCTGTGTGGGCCAGTACTGATGCTTGGGAAGTTCTTCCTTAAGTTGAACTGAAATCCTCCTCCCTATAATTCCCATTGATCATTAGCCTTCTAGGGAAGTTGTCCAACCATCCTGCCATAGACGGTGGCCATCCACATCTGGAAGAACAGAACGCAGGTTTCCTGAAGCTTCTCCTCTCCTGCTTGTTCATCTCCCTGTCCTTCAGGGACACAACTGCCGTCACTGCAGGGCGCTGGGGGTGGCAGAAATGCATTCAAACACAGCTACTTTGCATTTCCTGGTACGGTTCTGATCGTTCTCCCACCTCGCTCTATTTTCTGTCCAGCTATCTTCAGCATAGGCAGCGAACTTAAGGGGAACTGCCATGGTGTAGATTTGAATCGCACGGAACTTGACCTTTCTCGACATCAGAGTTACGGTAGGAGGGGAGAACTCAGCCAGGATAGTTCCTGCAAGGCTGGCCACCTCCCCCTGCTCCCTGGTGTCCTGGCAACAGCTGTTTCCATGTTCTCAGCAGCCGGTGGCCGTCAGGAGGACAGGTTTCAGGATGGCAGCAGCTGGGTGTTTTCCCCTTCACTTCTTGAGCCTCCCGCTCTGGGACATGAGCACCCACTCATACATCAGGGAAGGGAACTGGGGAGAGACAGGTGGCCATAGGCACAGCCGTGGTGGGTGGAAGTCGGAGCCTTAGAGAAGGTTTCCATGAGCACCAGGGAGACTGGAAGGGAGGCTGAGTTACACATTCAGTCATGCACTCGGCAGACATTTCCTGGGGTCTCCTAGGGGACAGCGCACCCAAGAGCAGCCCCGTTGCTCTGCGGGAGACCCCGTGTTCTCCCAAGGACATGGGAGATGAAGTCGTCTCGGGGAAGGTTTCCTGAACAACTTCTTTTATGCCCAGAGGCCGGAGACAGAGGTGAATGATTGGCTCCTGCCTCAAGCACCCCAGGACCTGGGAGGTGCAGGTGGACAAGTAAATGATGGCATGATAGAGGTGCCATGGTAGATATTTGGGAGCACACAGGACAAAAGACTGGTCACTTCTTCCTGATGAGGGTGTGGAGAGTGAGTCTGGAAAGGCTTCATGGAGGAGGTGTCTTTCGAGCAGGGTCTAGAAAGCAAAGGGGCATTCCCAGGTGGTCTAGGAGGGGCACTGGAGAGAGGGCAGAGGGGGTGATGCCTGAGAAAAGCATGATGCTTGAGGAAATACAAAATAAATAAATAGGTTTGGAGGCAGGGTTTGGGAGTGGGGAAGGGAAGTGTGTATCTGGAGAGATGAGTAGGAGACAACTCAGGAAATGGTAGGTCTGCTGTATTGGATGGGATTAGATTTTCTGCATATAACAACAAACTAAAATAGCAGTGACTTAGACACATAAGGATTTATTTTCTTTCCTCTTAGGGAACCAAAGGTAGTCAGCCTAGACTTGGTATATGGCGATTTCCACCATATAAGCAATATCCCAAAGTCCTCTCCTTGTTCCCTTTATCCACAGAGCATGGCTCCGTCCTCAAAGTCACCTCATGTTCCAAGATGGCTACTAGAGCGCCAGCCATCACATCCATTTTACATAAAGGAACAAGAGAAAGGCAGAAGGGCATGCAGCTATCTGTGCTCCTTTCACAAAGCCTTCTTGGTAGTTCTACCCAGTGATTTGCACCTACATCTTATTGGCCAAGGCATAGTCACCTAGCTGCAAGAAATGAGGGGAGGTGGGAATTTGCAAAACAAAATGCCCAACTTCAGCCATTTCAGCAAGGTGTCAAAAGATCAGAAGGAATTTTCCTCTCACAGAAAGGGAATAGGCTGTTCCAGGGAAGAGTAGCAGGTGCAAAAGTGAGCAGGTATGAAGGACCATGGGCTACTCGAGGAACAGTGAGTGGATCCGATCGGCTCGAGTGTAGACCGTGTGTGTGCGTGTGTGTGTGTGTGTGTATGTGTGTGTTATGTGTGTGCATGTGTGCACACATATATATGTCTGTGTTATGGGGAAGGAGTTAGGATGAGTTTTGAGAGGAGGATGGGGCTAGGCGTTGAGGGACTGTGAACACAGCAGGACGTTTGGACTTTGTTCTATAGGAAAGCGTAGATTGTGCACTTTCAGGGAGTAAGATAAGGGTTAATCAGATAAGGGTTTTTGGAAGATGAGTCTGAGCTGACGTTGGAGAGAGAACACGGGGTGGGGGGGAGTGCTGGTGTCCTAACGGGTGCATCTTGTTCATGGGGCAGCGAGGGAGCAGGAGACACTCTAGGATGGGTGTAGGGGTCAGGGAAATCAAGTTGGTGTGGTGGGAAGGGGCCACGTTGTTGGGGCCCAGAGACTTACTGTGGGAAGAGATGGGGAGTCGCAATGATTTTACGTTACTTGGGATTTGACCTCATTATGGATTCTTCCACGGCCAGCGGGTGCATATGTGTCGCAAGGGTGCTTGGTCTTGCTTTTCAGAGGAGGAAAAAAAGGAAACTCACTTTTTAAACATATTTATTTATTTCTGGGGGGAGTACAAGCAGGGGAGGGGCAGAGAGAGGGCGGAAGATCCGAAGTGGGCTCTGTGCTGACAGCAGCGAGCCTGATACGGGGCTCGAACTCACAAATCTGCGAAATCATGACCTGAGCCAAAGTCGGAGCCACCCAGACCCCGCAGGAAACTCACTTTTGCCAAGTGCTTCCATGTACTGGGTTTACCACCTCATATCGCATTTTACAGATCTGAAAACAAACACAGAGAGGTTAAGTAAGCAACATGCCCACAGTCACACAGCGAGAAAGTGGCAGAACCAGAGAAGCCAGTCCCACCAGTCCCCTGGACACGGGAGTCAGAAAACAACACCTGACCCTGTTTCATAGACGGGTTGTTTTTATTCCGAGGGGTTATTTTGTTTTACGTTACATGGGCTTTGACCCAGGTGTCATGTGTCAAACTATTGGTGACAAGCCAAGTATTCATAAGATTCTTTTAAATGTACTTGTTCAAATGAAGCCCTCCCGAGTCTCTTATGAGGCAGCATGACGGAAGGAGAGAATGTGGGAGGGAGGCTGGGAGAGCAACCAGTGGTCTGGTCCCAGCCCAGCTGGTGACTCCACTGGTGGCCCAGGTCCCAGCCCTCCACTTCCTGTTTAGAGTTTCCTCCTCAATGAACTGGAGGGTTCAGACTGGATCAGTGTTTCCCAAATAGTCTGTGGGCTCCACCTTCACAATGCCTGCCATGCTAGCCTGCCCCTTGTGCTATTGTTTATTTACATTCTTCTTTAAATATATTCATGTTGATTATTATTATTTTTTGGAACTCAGCTTCGACATAAACAATAAGGTCTGTAAGGTCATGGGTTTGATTTGACTTTCTCTAACTCCTATTAAAATAAACTGATGACTATAAATAAAATGCGAAAGTTTGTCTTCGTAAGGACGATAACTAACAACTGTTGAACCGAGCGCTTTCCTAAGCACTGTGCACACGTGACCTCATTCCATCCTCCCGGCAACTTCTTGAGGAAGGTACTTTATTGTCCCCATTTTGCAGATGAGCAAACCGAAGCGCAGAGAGGTTGGGTGTCATGCCCGGGATCACACAGCTAGATCCACCTGAAATAACCTTCTAATCCACCAGCTTTGGGAAGCTCAGGGCAAGTCCTGGCTCGGACTCAGGTGCCACAATTCCACAACTGGTTTCATGGCTGCAGGCGTGGTGCCGTGAGCTGTGAAGGGGGGCTGGCCGGGCGGTGGTGCCCGAGCAGGGGGCACCTGCAGGGGCCACCAGGAGCAGGCAAGGAGCGCAAGCTGGAGCTGACTCACTGGGCACCTCAGGGGACAGAGAGCAGGGGACCTGGGGACTGGGAGGGGACGTGGGATTCTGCTTCAGCGGGTAGAAGGCTGGGCCCAGCGGCCTCGCAAGTTGAGACGGAGGAGAAAGGGAGCTGGCTGATGTGCCCTCCTTTCCACGGGCAAGTTTAGAGACACTTGTTTGGAGTTTTCCTTGTTCCGTGAGGCATTCGTTTCCAGCAGGATGATTAACACCATCCCTGGCTTGCTGCACATTTCTCTCCCGTGGATGGGATACAGTATCGAGAAACTCTTGTGCCCAGGGCACTAATTACCTGGACCGCATCCCGGGACACCGTTGCTAACAGGATGCCTGGTGACTCACCTGTGCTTCCCTGTAACGAATGGACTTGGCATTGCCCAGAGCACATCAGAACAGCAGGATCCACTGTGCTTTGTTCCCTCCTGGGAAGGGGAACAGCCCTGTCACCTCATTCTGCTCAGGCCTCGCTTCCTCCTCCCTGCTAGGGCCCTGGCTTCTGACCTTCTGCTAGGGGTGACTGGCTGGGCAGCCTTGGGTGGCCACTGTGCCTGTCTGGGTCTGTGCTCATCTGGATACAGCCCAAACTGTCCCCTGGTAATTTCGAGGTGTCGTCCACGGCGTCTCTCACATACCCACAACCCCACACACAGGCTGTGCTCACCTTCCTGCCTTTCTGCTCTGGCCCCTGCTTGTGCACATCTGGCCTAGAAGCTGCTTGGAGAAGCCTTGTTCCTGCCTCCACCTATCAGGTGGTGGCCATACCTTTCCAGGGGACTATATCTGGATGGCCCCGAGGCCTCCGGTACTCACACACAGGGCAGTCTGGACTCTGAACAGAGATCGGTGGCACTTTGTCACCTGAGCCCCAAATCAACTTTGCTTGGGCCCAAAGTCACACGAGGCCCCTCGGCTTCTGTCTCTGATCTCTCTCTCCACAGGGGCTCAGGACCAGTCAGGGTCCCTAGGGACATCTACCCACCCCCCCCACCCCCACCTCTTTATTTCTCCCACTCCCTCTGCCCTGCTCGTCACCAAACATTCTTCTCTCCAAGCTTGAAAATGACCTTGTATCTGAATGAAGCCACATACAAAGTAGTCTGCTGTGTGCATGTGGAAAGGGTATAGCGTGTGTAGGGAGGGCTGACTGTCCAGGTGTGCATGGTCCAACATGATAGTCACTTGAAACATAACCAGTGCAATTGAGGAACGGGATTTGTAATTTTCATTTCAGTGTAAATTTAAAAACTAAAGCAGTGTAGAGCATTTTCCCGTTAAACACACTTTACTGTTCGGGAAATACTACAGCTCACTTTAACCTTTGCATCCCATAAGATACTACTGTGGTATTGTAGTGTGTGTGGCCATTGCCAGCACTGTTTCCAGGACCTCAGTAATTATTTTTTAATATCTGTTACTCAATGAAATGATGGTGTTTTGCATTTATTGAGTTAACTGAGATACTTTATTAAAATTAATTTCACCACATTTTTCCTTTTTCAACAGGGCTACTAGAAAATTACAAATATCACCCATATTATATTTTATGGGACAATGTTGGTCTAAGAGCAGAAGCCAGAGGACTTTTTCTGTAGGAGGCCAGATAGTAAATATTTTACACTCTGTGGATCATGTGGTCTCTGTCGCCACGACTCAGCTCTGCCGCCGTAATGCCGAAGCAGCCACGAGTATCACAGAAATGAATGAGTGGAACTGTGTTCCAATAAAACTTTATTTACAAAAGCAGGTGGCAGATGAGATTTGACCCGGGACGTCTCATGTGCAGACTCCTGGTCTAGAGGAACAGCGGGCGAGGGGAAGTGGACTGTGAGGTGTAACATAGGAACAGACGAGGAATAAATGAGCAGCCCCAGGGCTAGTGCAGACCCCGAGCAGATGATGGAGAAAGTCCTCCAGAAATGTAACTGGGAGACAGGAAATTCACATTTACTGAGTGCCTCGTGTGAGCCAGGCTTTTTTCACATAGTTCACTTGTACTGACTCCTTTAATCCTCTCAACAACCTGTAGAGCAGATATAAGTACCATTATTAACCCCGGTTTCTTGATGAGGAGCCAGGATTCATGCCCAGGGAGCCTGCCCCGCTGCCTCTCCCCGTTGTCTGCTTTTCTCACCGTGTCTCCCCGACTCGACTCGAACGGGGTGGGTGTTGGCAACCTAATTTCACAGAAGCACACTTGGCGCTTAGCAGGGCCGAGAGCTTGCCTGAGCCCACATCCTCCACCGGAGCCTGCCCTTGAGCCTAGATCGCCTGTCTCCCAGGCAGAGTTCTCTTTCTGCTGTGCATCTCCTTGCAAGGGTTGCTCTTGTTTGCAAATCCGGGCCTTGATGCTTCCCTGTTCTGGGTGTTGACTCCCTGGAACATGTAGCAAAGGTGATGTCTTTTGGCATGGGGCCAGGCACTCTCCCTGCTCCTCCGGGATGCGGGGTGGGGGTGCCCTGGGGAGCTGCAGACTGAGCTGGGCTGGGTTCAGGGATTCCGTGTCGTGTCCTCTCCTCATCACAGCCAAAGACAAGGAGGTGGCGCCGTGAAAGAGTCCCCTGACTTTGCGCTTGTTAATTGTCTTCTCCTGGGTTCTTACTGATCCAAGGAGGCTGGAAAAAACCTGGAGTAGGGGAGTCAGAGAAGTATTTTTCTATATACATATATAAATTGAAACGAAATCAGTATCATAGTTTGTATACAGCTTTGTATTGTTTTTGTTGTTGCTTCATTTAATGTTATCATGGGCCATGTCCCACATTAATACGTATTTTCAGAAACAGAGGTTTTAGTATTTTCCCAAGATTCCATTTTACAGAATCATAATTTATTTCACCACTAATCCTTGTTGGATGTTCAGGTTGTGTCCAATTTTTTTTTTTTCTCTGTTATAAACAGTGCTCTGGTAAAACATCTCTGTAGGTAAATCCTTGATCTGTTGCCCTATTGATCTATTCCAGATTCCTAGCAGTGGGTTTACTTGCTCAAAGTATGGAAAACTCTGGATGTGGATTCCCCACACATACACACACCCGGGGCCCTCCCCACCCCCCACACCCATTCCTTGTCCACTCAGTCAGCTTTAGGGCCTCTTGGGTTGATCAGATGGGCAGGCAGACAGGAGAACTGAAAGCAGAGAGAGAAGCTGAACCGATCTTATCAGAAAGTTCTGGAGGGCTGGCAAAATGGGAAAGCTGCCAGAGGGGGACCGAGAAGAGCATGGCCAGGGAGGAGAGGGGTCTGAAGAAGGATGTCGGGGCAGTTTTGAGGAAGGGGCAGGGAGGGATCAGAGCAGCGGTCCTGGAGTGTCACTTGGATGAGAGACAATCATGGCCAAGGATACTAAGGAAGCTTGGCTCTGACATGTGCCAGGTAATTCCCTTTGGTACCTTCTTGGGAGACCCCAGTCAAGAATTCACAGTGCTTTTCAAAGCTCTGGGGAAACTCGATTTGTGTTTCTTTTGGATGTATCATCATGCCAGGGCAGGCATTAAGGTCCAGTTTTGTTTGGGCTACAGGAGTTTGATGGAGATGCTTAAATTACCTGCTAGCAAAAGAAATTGTAAAACCTGTGCCCTAACCAGGACCCTGTTTTGTGGCTCCCTCACTAAAATGACTAATGGTTTCAGAAAAGTGTTTTCTATGTAAACTGGAATGTGATGGTAGGACGATTAGTCTAGAATTTATGAGGCTTGATCCTAAGCCAAAATCTTATTCATTTGCTTGAGCAAGTCATGGAAACACTCAGGTCTCTGGCCCATTATTTATGTAACCGGCTGGCCCGACCCATCCCCTCTCAGTTTGGGGTATTGCTGCTGTACCTCAGAATATCCTGGAGTGCATAAATGGAGGCCCCCTAACCGGCTCCCAACACACATAGACTTAAGGGCAAGTAAGTCCAGAGTGCTGACTTTCCCTGTTCTGAGTTCAGGGATTCCTTCGGAGCAGTGCTGTCTGATAAAGTGATGTGACTCACATACGAATCACACGTATCGTCTAAATTTTCTGGTAGTCGCATTAAAAAAGGTAAGAAGAAACAGTTGACATGAATTGTAATGATACATTTTCTTTAACACAGCATATCCAAAATGTTATATTTTCAATATGTAATTGATATAAAAAAATGAATCGCGAATGTGACTTTTTCTTCATACTATGTCTTCAAAATCCAGTTTGTATTTTACCCTTACAACATACCCTCAAGGTGGACTAGCCACGTTGCTATAGCCACAGTCGCCCTTGAGCCCACCTTCCTCGGTATCCACCCAAGGTCTGGAGGGGAGGGGAGGCGGGGCCTGGGCTTCCCCATGGAAGAATGCGCTGAGGAAGCACAGCGCCCTCTAGAGGCAGCGGCGTGTCTGGAGCAACTCAGCCTGATCTGGTCGCGGGTCTCTCTGCCCCTCTGCAGACCCAGAATCCCCTCCTTCTTCCGCATGTCCCTGCAGGGCCAGGCAGCTTTAGTTTTAAGTCCTGGAAGCACAAAAAGATCAGATTCTATATCCTTCCCCAGATAATGGGCTACTTGCCCAGCCCCGCACCTCTTTGGGGAAGACCTTCCTTCCATGATTCTGGCCGTGGTCACTCGCCCTGACTGACCATTGCAAGGACTCACGTTCATCAATTCTGGGGTGGCCTTGTCTTTTCCCTTTCTGAGGGACGCTGCCCTCCGTGGGCCATGGGTGATTTCCTGTCCCCTTCATCCTGAAGAACATGCACAAATGTCATCCCCAGCAAGGCGGCCAGCTGTTCTTATCAAAGAGGGGTGAGGTGGATGGGCTTGGAGCTTCTCTGCCTCGCTAAGTGTCCTCGGGCTGTTATTCTCATGACTCCACGCTTTCAGGAAAGATGATCTTTTTTTTTTTTTTTTCTTTTTTGCATTGAGGAAGAGAGGACCCCAGTGACTGGAGAGTGTCTTGAAACCGCCCTGCCCACTGCCCCCTCACAAACGGCTCTGGGAGCCCCTCCAGCCTGCGTCACCCAACTTCCCTCCTCCCCACTCTCCTTTTGTCAAGTGGCACACGGAGATGTTATTTATTGTAGCATTCCGACAGATAAAAACCATTCCAATGATTTTCAACCCGGCAACGTCCTCTCTTTGAGTCAGTGTGTGAGTCATCTCCTTAATGCAAACCCTTTCTGCCCGCCTGTTCCCCCGTGGCCCAGCTCCTCACCACTCTTCCTGACCCCAACACCCACGCCTGACAGAAACCTAGCCCACAGCAGCCTCCTCGGCCAAAGGGCTTCACTTTTCCTCCCGTGATTCTGTCCAGGGCCTTATTCTGTACCCGGCTCCCAGGAAAACACGGCAGGACCCCTGAGGACAAACACTGATTTCGAGTCAGCTGCGGCCCCAAAGATTCAGTTTGGTGTGGGAGGTCGGGGTTTGAAAACGATGGCGCAGGAAGGGTCTGTCTTACGTGTCACCACGGGCCAGAGGAGGTACTTAGCTCTACCCTGAGATGCTAGAGCAGGACGGCTGAAAGCAGTGGGAGGTGGCGATGGAACTGAGACTTGCCCAATGACAGGTGATAGAAGGACATCGCAGCAGAAGGAACAGCATGTGCAGTGCTCAGAGGCAAGAAAATCTCGGTTCCCTCCGACCCTGCCAGCGGCGGGGCCTGGCTTCAGGCGAGGAGGCATGTTGGGGACCGGAGGACACTGGGGAGGGGGTGGACGCAGGGGTCCGCCGTTAGGGCCAGCACGCCTGTCTCTATCCCACTGACCCCGAGAAACCACAGAAGGGCTTGAAGGAGCCCTTGCGAGGGGGAAGAGCTCACCCCCGTGGCTGTGCGGAGGATGGTCTCAGAGTGAGAAAGACACCAGCAAGCTGGAGGCAACACAGCGGAGGCTGGAGAGGAAATTGCCGCCGCGGTCCTGGCGGGAGACAGCGTTGAGCCGAGGCAGTTGCGTGGAAAAGTTGCAGCAGCTTCTAGAGCTCGTTAGGAGCGTAGAGGAGACAGAACGAGGAGCCATTTGGATCTGGCAGGTTCATTTCATTTCGGCGACCGTTTATTGAGCTGGGTAAGGAGCTCATTAAGAAATGGCATTTATGGGTTAGTGGGGAATGATCAGGAAGGAGGAATCAGGAACGACCCCTAGGGTTTCCAACTTGGGCAGCATCACATTAACTTGCCTGGCACTAGCTTTCCCTGCCTGGTGGTGGAGACTGGCCGGATATCAGGGCCCTTCAATGGTCTGCTCCAAGCTCTGATTTTACAGCAAAGGGAAGAGAAGCTTGGGGAAGTGCCCGATCTACCCAAATGCGCACAGCCGGCTCCTCTCCTAAATCAGGTTGGCTGTAAAGCCAAAGGAAACTTCTCCACCCACTGCATAACCCTGTGTCTTAGGAGGTTTTTATTCTCAGTCACCCCCGGGAGATCCGGAGATGTTAACGGCATTACGAAGCAATGGGGAGGCAAGAACTTGTAATTAAAATTCTCAGGTTTTGTTATTCCTGCTCTTCATTCAGATGTCGGTGGAGCTAAGCCAGCCAGCAGACTTTTTTTCTCTCAGACGCTTGTCTGGGGGGGGTCTCTGGGGAGAGGGCCGCTGCCTCCTGCCTCACGAATCAGCCCCATGCTGCCTTCCTTGCCTGGCTTACCACAGAGCTCTCGAGAAAGCCCTCCATGCATGTTTGTGGAACTGACCTGGTGGCTGATCGGAGCCGCTCAGTCTCCTGAGCCCCGCACAATCAGGTCAACCCCCCTGAGGTCAGGTGGAACCTCCAGGCCCTTTCTGCATCTGCTTCGACTCTCTGCTCCGGTTTGAGCTCTTTGGCACGTGCCCCCACTTGGCAGACAGTGACCTGGCCAGCTCCCATCTACCCAAGCATCGCTCCAGGTTCCGCGATGGCCCCGGCTCTCTCTGCACGGTGTGAGCTGATTGCCCCTCCTTGGGCCCCTCCTCCAAGACTCTGGGCCTATGCTTCTGGGTGTTTTTGTCTGTCCAGTGTTGCTTCTTTCGATCCCGATCACCCACCTAAAACCTCATCACTAGCTCCATGGGAGGGCTGATCCCACCCATCAGTGACACTGCTTACCCTGAGCGAATTTCAGGTCCTATTATGTCATTTCATTTACTCTTTTCCAAACCCTGTGAGAGACGGACCTCATCTCCATATCGAAGTGAGGAAAACGAGGTTCAGAAAGGTTAAGTCATTTGTGCAAGAGCACCCAGCTGGGGCTCAAATCCGCATCTGTCTGACCGCAAAGTCTGTGCCCTTTTACTTTTCTCCGTGTGCAGCACGCGCCCATCACTGGTCGCCTTTACCCGGAGAGAAGGGTAGGAGAAAGGACTTCTCTTGCCTTAATATTTTGCCACTAATATCTGCTGAGCATTGTTCCCTATGCACTTTGCACGTGTAATGCATTCGCTCTCACTACAGCCCCTGGCCTCCCATTTTCCAGTTGAAGAAACTGAGTCACAAAGGGCAATTTGCCCAGGCTTCCCCAAGTGGAAAGTGGCAGAGCTGAGATTCAAATACGGGCAGCGTGACTCTGCTATGCTGTAGCCACCTGGCATTGGCACCGGGAGAGCACGGGGACATGCACAATGGATAGATGCCCCTGGGCAGCCCGTGCCCTTCAGGAAGGCCCCGGCAGGTGGACGTGGGACGAAGGCAAGCCAGGCAGTGGTGTGTAGGCTGTAGCCATTCAGGTAGGGGGCCGTCATCTGGGCTTGGAGCATCTGAGGCAGGGAGCAGAGGCCCAGGCAACAGAGGTGCCTGACAGAGACGTCCTCCTCCCTTCCTCAAACACGTCCGGCACACTCCTGCCTCACGGCCATATGCATATGCTATTCCTTCTGCCTGGGAAGCTCTTCCCTCAGGTGTACATCTGGCTTGTGCTCTCTCACACTTCCTGTGTCTGCTCAGGTGTCTTCTTTGAGAGCTCTCATTACCACCATGTTTAGCATAGCACCCCCACCAGTTCCATCCCCTTGGCCTGTTTTATTTTTGACATACTATGTATTAATACGTCTCCTCCATGAGAAAATAGGCTCTGTAAGAGCAGGGACTTGGCCTGTTTTACTCTCTGGAGTATACCCAGCCCCTAGGGCAGCATCTGCCTCGCAGTCCTGCTCCTGCTCCGTCAACATTGCCTGCACGAGTGAATGAACGAACGAATGGATGAGGCCAGACCCCAGTCCCTAGAACAGAGATCCGGTGTTGGAGCAGGACCAGCCGTCAGACTGACCTGCACCACCCCCAGCTGTGCCAGCCTGGGGTGGGGGGCTCATGGGGCGGGGTGGCGGATGTCTGGGACTCTGCTCCTGAGGCCGCCCCATGCTGACTACCTGGACCACCGGGACAGAGAAGCAAGTTCCCCTCTCCTGCCTCCCCCACGGCAGGTGCCCGGGGGCGGGGACAGAGCAGACCCAGGCCACTGCAACTCCAGGGAGGGACAATCACCTCCCTTAGCTTGTCTCCTCCATCTGCTCTAGTCACTGACAGTGGCCAAGAGTCAACGTGTGTGTCAGTGCATGGCTAACGGCATCTGCTGTCTCTGTGCCTTTGCTGAATGTGCTATCATGTCACCTCCAGACAGACAGGGATATTGTCACTTGTGCACGGTGACTGGCACATGTGGCTGCTCCAGAACCACCTGCTGGATGGGCAGGTTTGTTGACTGTGTGATGTGGCCCTGTGTCCAGTGCTGTTGTGGGACCACGTTGTACCCTTGCTGGTGATTCCACACCCGCTGTCTCCTGGTGTTTTTACACGGGGCCGGAGGAGCCCGGCGGGGGACAGTGCACGTGGTGCTTGGGACAGTGCCTGACCCAGGGAAGCCCTCAGCAGACGTTCGCTCGTAGAGTGAGCTGCTCCTGTTCCCATTTGGCACATAATGACAGTGAGCCACGGGGAGGTCTAGCAAATGACCTACCTTGACCTTTAGCCTGGAGCTGTTTCCTCCGCACACCCAGGAAGTGCGCACAGTCGAACTGTTATCTGTTGTTTGAACTCCTCTGATCAGATCAAGGAAGGGTGCGAGCCTCCCCAGTGGGCTCTTAGGCCATATCATAGTTAAATATCACGGGCCACGGATTTGGCTTCACTGGGTGATGGGTTTGGAGATTTGCAAGAGGGCCTGTGGCTCCGTCGGCCCGCCCCCCGCGGCCTGGAGCCCTCGGCACACAGCCGTGATTCTGAAAGCTGACAAACGCCCAGTGTTCCCGCAGACAGGCCAGAGAGATGGGGCCGCGCGGCCAGAACAGCTGGGTGGAGGCTGGTGGCAGGAGGTAGCATGAGGCCCTGCTTTGTTCCTGGATGGTCATGGGGTCAGTCAGAAGCACAGAGAAGCCCCTTTCCTTTCCCTCTGGACCGCAGCCCAGGATTCAGAGCTTCCTGCTTGCCGGCCAAGGAGAGCCGCCGGGAGAGCCCCAGATCGGCCTCTGCGCTGAGGCTGGCAGGCCACCAGCACCCAGGGCTGCCCGGCCCGCACCAGGGCCTCTCCACTCACACAGCCCTCCTGCCCGCTCCAGGGGTGGCACGGCGAAACAGAAGCCAAACCAGGAGCCTGAGCCCCAGGCCTCCCCAGCGCGCTGCTCAATGTCTGTGTGGCCTTGGGCAGGTCACCTTGCCCCTGCCCGCTCTGTTTCCTCACAACCCTGCCGTGGAGCTCAGAGGAAGAACCGAGTTCCATGTCTGCCCCCTAGTGTATGTGCCTCGGTGAAGAGGGGTGCAAGAAAGAGGAGGGAAGGAAGAGCAGGTATTCCCTAAATGTTTAAAGTGGCCAAAGGGATTTCCACCAAGATGGCAGAGTGAGTGCCTGTTGCCAGAACTCCCTTCTCTCCAAACGAACAGAAGTCACAGATGGAGAAGGGGACACCTTCTCTCCTGAAAGCCGACGGTAGCCACAGCCTCATGTCCCAGGCCTGAAGGCTGTCATGAAACAGATCTACATGAAGTGAATTACACACTGAAAAGCCAGCTCCCCCCGCAAAGTGCATCACAGACTCATCCACAACCTACTCTTCACCTGCTTAAGGACAGGGTCACCTTTCATCAACAGACAGGCAGACAGACCCAGAGACAGACCCGGGTTCTCCACGACTGGCAGTGGAAGGAGACTCCGTCAGGTGCCGGGACCCTCTGACTTTGTCCCCCGGAGCACGTCCACACCCGTGCACCATTGCCTTGGAGGGTGGATGTGGCCCGTTGGGCCTGGCACAAAGGGTATACTTGGGAGATGTCTGTGCTGCTAAGCTCACAGCCTCTTTCAAGAAAAGGATCTCTCATGTTTCTCCATGAATAAATACATGGCCAGTGTTTAAGTTCTGTGCCCCTAGCATCAATGACAAGAACAGGTTTCTTGCCTTCATAAAACTCTGGAGTCCATTAGATTTTCTTTTGTGGACTACATGGACAGGGCCTGATCAGGCAGCCTCTTTCCTTTTGTCCACACTCTGACTGAGGGCTTTGTTTATATGCCAAGGAGCTCATTCTTTTATCATTATTGTTATTTGAATGGCAGGAAGCCCAAACATGTGTAGATTTCCCCTTGCGCTAGACCTTCTGTGATCTATTAATCACTGACAGCGAACACATAGAAACTGGGTTCAGGGGCCTGTAACTGTGTCCACATTTAACTTTTGAGACAGTTCTAGGAACTCTCCATAGCCGAGCAGGCAGAACCCCGGGATATCAGGTTATCTGCAGAGTAACCTGTCGACCTTTCTGGTGGTTTGACATCAGGGGCAATGTGGTTTATTTTGCCATACAGTGAATCCATAAAATCATGGAATTTCCATGTCAGAAGCTCAAGTATCCAAGTCAGTCCTACCATCTTCTTAGAGATTTGAGGTGATCTGAAAGGATACCAGACTTGTTTGGGTAACTTGTGGTTTTCATTTAGATTCTAAAGCCAACATTTACCAGAAAGAACAGTATAGTGTCTGAAGGTCCTCTTAAGGGAATCTGATTTGATTCAAGTATATATGCTTCACAGAAATTTCTTCTCCCATAAGGACTATTAAAAGGGAGGCTTTTGATGTTTGTCTTGCATCAGGAACATGAAGGATAGATGGATGGATGGATGGATGGATGGATGGATGGATGGATGGACAGATGGATTGTTGGATGAGTGAATGGATGGTTGAATGGATAGAAAGAGACAGATGGAGTGAATGGGTGAGTTTGTTTCAAAGTTTTCATGCTTCAATCCCCCAAATAGAATTTGATTTAGATATTCTATTACCAAAAATAGGAGGCGTGAAACCTTAAGTGAAAATCCACACATGATCTCAATTGGATGTGGTGCTCCTAAGAGTCCTTACTCTAAATGTATTATTTAATCATCTTCTGAATTAATTCCTTTTATTAGGCAAGATGTGATTTTTTTTCTATTTTTGAATAACCTATCCAGAAGCCCTGGGAGTTCCCTAATACACACAGTCCATGGTTTATTGATGACAAGCCTTTTTGAAAAGTTTGTGCAAAAATATTTCTGGAAAATCCAAACATCTACTAAGTACATGCTCACTTGGTGCCTGGGTTCTGTCTCAGAAAAATGGTATTTAGTTAGAAGTAGCAGACCTTTAAAATCTAAAACTCAGTTAATTTTTATTGTTAAAACTTTCAAAGCATGCTTTTCTTCCCATGTATCAGTCCACTTAGGCTGCAGTGACAAACAACCCAATGTATTCATGACTTAGGAAAATAAACACTTATTTCTTGCTCACTTTACATGAGGACTGTGGCATCTCTGGGTTCTAAAGACTTCCACATACCTTTCTATTCTGGGACCCAAGCTGATGGAGCAGCGGAACCTGAGATACACTGTTTTCTTGCTGCAGAGGGTAGACTCAAGAGAGGCCAAAGCGATGGGCTCAGTTGGTTAAGCATCTGACTCCTAGTTTTGGCTCAGGTCATGATCTCATGGTTTGTGGGATTGAGCCCCATGTCAGGCTCTGCGCTGAGAGCACAACGCCTGCTTGTGTTTCTCTCTCTCCTCTCTCTCTCTGCCCCTCCCCTGCTCATGCTCTCTCTCTCTCTCTCTCTCTCAAAACAAATAAATACACATTAAAGAGAGAGAGAGGCCAAGATGAACTTAACAATCATGAACTTAACAATCAATCAGAAAGCTTCTGCTCAGACCCAGGAAACAGTAACCCCCAATCATCTCATTGAAAAAGCAGGTCACAGAACCTAGACTAAAGCCAATGAAGCAGAAACATATGTTCCCAGGACTCCCGGGGAGGTCACATGACAAGGAGTAGAGATGTAGAACCCAACTGCGAGGAGGGAGTAAATAGTGAGGAGTAGTAATTCAACCCATCACACATTTAATACATTCTTAGTCTTTTGGTTAAATCTCAGGCCTACTGAATCTTTGCCAGTGACAGTGAATTTGTTTTTAACTAGCAGGCCTCTTTCACAAAGATCCGTCCCTGCTCTGTAACATTCTCTAATTTAATCTATTTTAAAGTTCTTAGCTCTACATAGTGGGAAATTTCCTCTTTGAGTGATATAGCAGAAAAGAACCTGACTGAAAGTCCAAGGACTTAGGCTTAGACCCAGCCCAGCTCTGAATTAGCCATGCACTCTTCTCTGGGTCTCAGCTGTCATATCTGTGCAGGTCAGAAGTAATGACCGTGTAAGTCTTTAAGAAGAAGGAAGCACCAAAGAAATATATGGCTGTTGGGGCACCTGGGTGGCTCAGTCAGTTGAGCGTCCGACTTCGGCTCAGGTCATGATCTCGCGGTTCGTGAGTTCGAGCCCCGCATCGGGCTCTGTGCTGACAGCTCGGAGCCTGGAGCCTGCTTCGGATTCTGTGTCTCCCTCTCTCTCTGCCCCTGCCCTGCTCACGCTCTGTCTCCTTCTGCCTCTTAAAAATAAATAAACGTTAAAAAAATTTAAAAAAAAGAAACATATGGCTGTTAGAGACTGCATTCCACGTCTGGAACTGGCCAAGACCACTGCAGGCCGTAGCACCAGGGCAGCATCCTGGAGGCCCCAGTTCACTCTTCCGATTCTGGATGGCTGGGGGTGTCTCGGCAGGAGGAGACAGCACAGGCTTTGGGGATGCTCAGAGTAGCAGCTGGGTACCAGCTGGTATAGAGGTAGTTAAGCATTTTAGCAACCAGTACAGTGCCTCCCAGCTGCCTATCAGCCCTCTGTGATGTTTTCTTTCATATCCCCGCAGATAAAAAAAGGCAGAGTTACCAAGCAGAAAGAGTATTAAACTGGAAATCCCGTGACAGGAGTTCTAGGCTTAGTTCTACCGGTCACTTGCAAGGCAAGTCACTTAACCCTTATGTGCCCAGTTTCTCTATCTGTGGGAGGCAGGAAACAGCCCCTACCTTACCAAGCTGGCATCAGGAGAACATGGGGTGATGTGAGGAAAGACCCCCCCCGCCCCGGTCCCCACCACAGCGTCTGACTCACCTAGAGCTGTTGCCCCAATGTGCAGCTGAATCTGATCCTATCTTGACTTGAGTTTGGGTCCCCATTCTATCACGCTCTAATTCCATGAACGTGATTCCTACAAACTTCATGGAATGGGTTGATCTATGGGGACAGAAAAGGGATGGGTACAAAGTGTTCAGAACAGTGCCGGTATGTAGTAAGTACACAATTAAATCTTCTTTATAGTCTCTGTTGTCACGGATCTCTGGACTGGTTTGCTGAAACCACCCCCAGTGCTGCTGCTTCCGTCCTCCTTCTCCATCACTTCTGATGGCTGTCATCTTCTTCTCTCTTCTCTGTTCCTTTTTTGCCATTGTTCCTCATTTGTTTCCTCCTTTCAACCTCTCCTGCACATCAGGGGATTGGCTTTGAGAGCTATGATGTGTTTGGCTGCAAGTAACAGAAAACCCTGCTGAGCTGGCTCACCCGATGACACAGAAACGTGGACTGTCACACAGAAGGAGGCAGGGGAGCTTTGCGGCCCAACCAGCCGTGCACCTCTCACCTCCGTCAGCAGGATTGCCCTTGTAATTAGAAGGGAGACGATGCCATTTAGCAACTGGGGCTAAATGTTATCTTGTTCCTACCCATGTGCGGATAGATATTTGCAGAGAGAGGAGGAGGCACAAGCCCGAGTCATTTTTTTAAATATTTTTTTAAGTGTTTTTGTTTATTTTTGAGAGATAGAGAGACAGAGCATGAGCGGGGAAGGGGCAGAGAGGGAGAGAGACACAGAATCCGACGCAGGCTCCAGGCTCTGAGCTGTCAGTACAGAGCCTGGTGCTCAATCACTCATGCCGGTCTGGGGGGGCGGGGGTGGGCGCGGCATCAGGAAGGGTCCCCTAGTGACCGCTGGGAGTCTCTGAAGAAGCCAAACCCACCCAAGAGAGAAGAATCAGCTCAAGTACCTGCCAAGCCCAGGGAGAGACACCTATCAGCTCCCAAGGGCATCAGACAAACACAGCCTTTCCTGCCCTTTACCTTGTCCAGCCGCCTCCCCCTCGCCCACGCACCACACCAAGAAGGAGCCAGAGGCAGCCCAGCAGGGCGGGGTGGGCACAGTGGACAGCAGGGATTGATGACAACCAACCTGCTCTCCCAGGACCTGGGCCTGCCTGAGCTGCAGAGGGGAGAAACTCTAATTGGGTTAAAGTTTCACTTTTTTCCTATTATCACTATTCCAGGGTGGCCTTATTAATTACCTAATTGAGACTATTTTATGAGTGCAAGTGGCCAGAGGATTTCATTTATTTATTTATTTATTTATTTATTTATTTAAATCCTCTCTCATGTACAGAAGAGTTGCAAAGGGATGTTCTCCCTCCGGAGCAGCATTTCTCAACCTTCTTTTTCATTATTGCCCCACCCCCACCCCGGAGCATTTTGACATGTTCATTTCTATAATTGATCCCCCGTGACATTTTAACACCGCAGATATGCTATATATATATATATATATATATATATATATATATATATATGTACTTATGTCCTGTGGCCACGAACCGTTGCCATAAGTAAGATTTTTTCCAGCCCAGCAAGCCAACTTTCGCCCCTTGGGGGTAACACCTCGTTGGCAGTGCGTGCTCTAGAGAGTTCCGGTGTATCCTGCACCCAGCTTCCCCTGATGTTGGCACCTTACCTAACTGTGGTGGGTTTGTCAAACCTGAGAAGTTAGCATTGGCACGATACTGTGAACTAAAGTACAGATCATATGTTTTGACTTCTGTGGTTTTCCCACCGGTGTCCTTTTCCCGTGCCAGGGTCCCCTCCAGGGTCCCAAAGTGCATTTAGTTGTCACGCCTTCCTAGGTCCCTTTGTGCTGTGACAGTGTCTCTGGCTCTTTTGTGCCGGTGACTCTGACACTTCTGACGCATGCTGGTCTGGTATATTGTGGAATGCTTCTCGCTGGGGGGTTGTCTGAAGTCCTCTCGTGACTAGACGGCGATTTTTAATTTTAGGAGAAAATACCATGCAGGGGATGCCCCTTCTCATTGCATAGTGTCAGGGGTCCGCCGCTTCACCATGACTTATTACCCTGTGATGTTAACCTCGATCCCTCGGTTCAGGTGGTAGCTGCGGACGGTCTCGGCTGTGCGGTGCCTGCTTTCCCCTTCCCATACTCTGTGCGTGGAAGCAGGTCACGTCTGGACCACACGTGAGGGGAGCGGCACTAAGCCCCACCTCCAGGAGGGAGGAGCATCAAAGATTTTGCGGACACCTGTTAAAATCACCATAGTAATGAAAAAGAACTGGGGGAGAGATACTGTGAAGCTGTGCAAATATCCTGTTTCTCCTTTAAGTTTTGCCCCCCGCCCGTGTCAGCAATGCACCAGTGGATATTGCCTGTGGCAGTCCTTACTGTGGTGTCTAATAGTGATGTTGTATTTTCCTCACTGGCCTATCTATTATTTGGAATTCTTCTGTAAGCAAGAGTTATCCCTTCTCTCCATTTATTTCTTCATTCAGTAGGTGATTTGTGTTAGTATGGACTCATGGATCTTTATTTTATTCTTTGCATTGTAAGGCAACGCTGCTGTTATTTGTTTTATTCCTCAAATTATTCCAGTTTTTGGTCATTAGAAGCTTTTTCTGGTTGCTCCCGTGTCCCTCTGACATGCCTCCATTTTACCCTTCCTTCTTACCCTTCCTCCTCTCTCCTTCCCTCCCTCCCTCTATTCCTTCCTTTCTTCCTTCCTTCCTTCCTTCCTTCCTTCCTTCCTTCCTTCCTTCCTTCCTTCCTCCTTTCTTTTTAAAACACTTTCTTACTTTCTGGCACTCAAGATGTTCCAGGTTCAACTTGTATTTTCTGTGCCCTAGTGCTAGAATCAGCCATCTCTCCAAGGAGTCCTGTTTCTTAGAAACATTTAATTACCTGAGAGTGACCTGGAAAGTCATGAGATGTGCACTGGATATCTTCCAAAGGGCAGAGGAGAATCAGCTCTTCAGCACAGGCTCGACGGGCTGATGGCAGATAAAAATGAAGTTGCTTTTTGATTAGACGACAGACGGCTCCTTACTCAATTTGACAGTAACCCTGAGTCACTGCCCCCTCATAGGGTTGACCAGACGGGCCGAGGCATGTGAAATGCTTTGGTAAGTGGGCACTGCTTTCCACATGCAAAGGCTGATTCCTGTGGCCGGTTTTGGATACTCTGTTGTTTCAGGGTCCGAGGCCCCTGAAAGTCAAGGAGTGGAAGAAATGATTCTTGCTGCACAGAGGAACCATTTAGTGTGTGATTCTCAGCCTCCTGGGGCCATGACGGTGGGAGAGACTGATCAGAAAAGACTTGCATTGCAACACCTTGGCTGACTGCTTCCACAGCAGAATGGACGTGAGGTCAAGGGGACTTCCTAACATCACAAGGCTGCTGTTTCCTGGAATGGCTGCAATGAGGGGTCTGTGGGGAGACCAGCTGGACGCCTAACCATGCTTCTGGCCCAAGGCCCCGAGGAAAAGCCCTGAGCTCAGAGGTCAGGTTTCACTGGAACCTTTCTAGTCGGGCCCAGAAAAGCCAACAGGGCAGGTTTTAGACTTCTAGTGAACTATTCAAGTTACATTTGGAATAGCCTAGGTCAAACCCTGCAACTTCCTCTCCGCCAACCCCCAGAAGCAGCAGCTCTTTAGTGTAGATGAGACAAAGACAGTTCCTTCTTCTGCATGGGTGGGTTTCCTCTTCACCCCCCAAAGGAGTTCCTCTCATCCCCCAGAAGGCAGCTCTCACTTTGCAAGAAGGGAAACTGGTTAACAAGGGACTGTACTTCCAAGAAGCTCTCTGCATTGCCCGTTAAGGTCAATTCCAGCACCAGTGTGCCCAACTGGTTTCCATGGGAAGTTTTACAGGAGAGTTTACAAGTTAGTCTGAGAGAAAGGAGAGCAGCGTGGGTCAGAACCAGGCCTAGGAGGCAAGTTTTTTAGTCTTTTGACCTCAGTTTCTCCATCTGTAAAATAATGATGTTTGCTGTTTTCTGCTCCAAATACCTTCATGAGATGAAAGATTGCTATAAGGAAAAACACTGAGTTGAGAAGAATACCATATTAATGAATCCTGAGCAAACTCGACCTGAAGCTTCCTGTTCATCTGCTGACAAATGTAACCTAATGGAAAAAGATGCCAGCGAGGATGGAAAAGTTGAGGCCAGATGATCAAAAGCGCTGCCAGCTCAGAGAATCCATGCTCCTGGTTATTCTTGGGTTACTGACACACACTGAACCAAGCCCAGCTAGAGGCGAGGGTGGGAGCAAACTGTCACCAGTCCAGGAGGTGTATCTCAGCCGGTGTGGGTCAGGGCAGGCTCAGATGGACATTTGGAAAGAAAGGGGAGCAGGCAAGGGCATTCCCCCAAAGGAAGTACTGTTACATGAAGTCCTTACTGCCAAACAGGAGGAGAAAGGCAAAGGGATGGGAAGGAGGAAGGGGGTTGGCATTATTGAGCACCCGCTGTATGCCAGGCATTATACCAAGCACCTTGCAAGTGTTATCTCACTGACTTTCCAAATAGCCCCATGATGGTCATTTATTTGGTCACCAATAAGTTCTTTCTGAAGGTCCACCATGCATAAAGAACTGTCCAGGGTTGGGGTACCTGGGTGGCTCAGTCGGTCAAGCGTCCGACTTCAGCTCAGGTCGTGATCTCACGGCTCATGAGTTTGAGCCCCACGTCAGGCTCTGTGCTGACAGCTCAGAGCCTGGAGCCTGCTTCAGATTCTGTCTCAGTCTCTCTCTGCCCCTCCCCCGCTTATGCTCTGTCTCTCTCTCTCTTAAATATAAATAAACATTAAAAATTTTTTATTAAAAAAAAAAAGAACTGTCCAGGGTTCTGAGGATATAGCAGGGAATAAAACAGACAAAATCTCTACCCTCATGGAACTTACATTCTAGGGGGACAGACTGACAGTACATGGAAGACAATGAGATTGATGTATAGCCTGTCATACATGGGAAGTGCCACGGGGAAGGTGGAAAAGGGGGCTGGGAAGGTGTGGGGTCATGACTGTACACAGGGTGCCCAGCAAGAGCCTTGCTTTGGTCTAGAGCTAAAAGTCTAATTTCGTTTTCCTTCTTGCCTTAATTTTACCAACGTATTATTTGTGCCACAGATTATAAAATGAATCGACACTCAAGATTAACTTGCAAAGAGTACGGTGGCAAACCACATTGTTTGTAAGAGCACGAGGCTCATAGACCTTCCCAAAGATAATCAGACAGTAGGGGTAGGAACCCAGTGCTGGCCGACATCTGGCTGTGACTGGAAAGCTCGTGCCGTCTCCACTGGGCTAAGTTTCAAGACATGTCATGGTTAAGCAACAGGAGATGAGTCTGGGCTGGATGATGAGGACCCCCCTCCCCGGGGTGACCTTGCAACAGAAGAACTCAAAGAGTAAGACAGGAACAAGGTTAGTAGACTGAAGAAAGAAGGGTTTATAAATAGCTGGGGGGATGAGGAAGGTGGAAAAAGGAACAAAGCTGATGGGACCAGGGAGGGAAAAAAATAAGTAAAATAAGTCGGACTGCTCAGTCATCCTTTTCCAGCACTGAGGAGGCTGGAACCCTGCCCCCCACAAATTTCTGGGAGCTCCTCAAAGCCAGAAGTAAACGAAAGGACAGACAAGAAGCCTGAGAGGCAAGAGTGGGAGGGCTTGCAAAATCCAGAAGCCATGCACTGCACGCTCGGGTTGGCTTGCTTGGCGGAGGGTGACAGAGTTGATGGCGTGGTTTCTCTGAAAATGTGAGGTCACGGGCACCCGGCAGCCATGCTGATTCAGTCACTGTCCCATGCCACCCACACCGTGATGATGGCCTAGAAGCTGATTATTACAATGACCTTGAGTCGTGAAAAAAGGTTGGCTTTGCTCTCAGGACATGGCTCTGCCTACTGAGCCAGGGGCAAGTGTAAATGTCACCTCTGTGAAGCCTCTTCTGGTCTCCTATTGGAGCCCTCGGCTGACAGATTGTCACGAACTTCATGTGGCTGTCTCCCCGCTGGACTGGGGACCCCTGAGGACAGAGACAGAATTTCTGCTCCCTCCCTAAGTCTCCAGCGTCTGGCGTGATGTTTTCCCCATAGAAGGGATGCAAAACTATTTGTAGAAAAAGATGAAGACCTATTTCAATCAAAAAGGTTCAGACCCAAAGCTTCAGCCCTTGGAGAATTCATCTTCTTTATACAAACCACCGACCCCGCAACCCAGACCCTCCAACTTTCAAATCGTCATTCCAGGCGACAGAATCTCCTCTCCAGGGCCGCACCGGCTGCCATCCCTCAGGTGGCTCAGCATTGAAGGGTGACCCTCCCTTGCCCCTCCTGTCCTCAGTTTGCATCCCCCTTTCTATCAGTCATAATGTTCGACTGAGGCGGCTTCTCTGCTGTTTCCTACACCCGCCTCCTCCTTTCCTTTCTCCCTTCTCCTGTTTTAAGTTCGGGGCCTCTGAGGTGGGCGTGACAGCCACCTTCCACTTCCAACTGGCTCTCCAGTCCCCCCAAGCAGTCAGTTGCACATGCCCCCCCCCAACGTTCAAATTCCCAGACCCAATTGGGCTGCCATTTCTTCTTCCCTCCTCAGAAGCCTCGGGCGGCCCGCCCTCGTTTCCCCTTTTCTGTGTGCGTTCCCTGAACACCCCTTGCGTATCGAGAGCTCCTTCTCTATCACCCGCTCCCAACTCACCCTACCCATCCCATCTCCTACTGCTTTTCTGGTATGTAACCCTGACACCAGTGCCTGCCGTGTGCTTTCCAGCCCCCGTGACTCTGCTCCCGCAGTCTTCCCTCCATGGCCGCAGGCCACATCCTGTCCTTCAACACTCACTCCCAAAACCACCTCTTCCAGGAAGACTTCCCTGATTCTCCTCCCCATTTCTACTGGTGGCAGTCACATGCTTTCTGAGCTTCCACAGCGTTTAATCCTCACCCCCGTCATGGCATTTGTCACCAGGGGAAGAGGAAGCCCTGATGTTTTTGTCCTGTGCCCATATAAGCTGTCATGTGTACCACACTTTGGAAACCCCCAGTCCAATGAGCGAAGGGCGCTCAGGCTGTAGGGGACACGAAGGTGGGGCTGCTCGTGGGGTGGGGCATCCAGCTGGTGATGGAAGCAGGTGGGAGGGCCAAGCAGGTCCGGGAGAGGAAGAACGCACACAGAGCAAGCCAGACCAAGTGTGGCGGTGAGGGGCAAGATTCCTGGGACCTCCAAGCAGAAGGGGAGCGGCAGCTGCGCAGGACAGCTGCCCCAGGATTCCGGCCATGTCCTTGGAGAACAGAGGCCTCGGGATGGGGCAGGCTGTCAGCAGTGTGTCCCTCGAGCGTGCACGTCATCCGATGGTGGCAGCTCAGAGCAGAGATGATAAAGCAGTGTGAAAGAGAAGGTCCCCGACTCCCATGGGATTTGATGGACAGGAAACTAGAGCCTGAGGGAAGGTGCCCGAGGTGACTGTGGTACTGCTGATATGTGGACTCTCCTCGCACTTGACCTCTAGTTGGCGTGTTAGCGTTCACGTTCTCAGGCATGTGGTCACCATCGGCAGGCCTGCAGTCCCCGCTGCTCAGACCAGGCTGCTTCTGCAGGATTGAGCTGGCTGGGCTCTGGGAGGGAGACATAGCTTCCACTACATGCTCTCTCTCTCTCTCTTACACACACACACACACACACACCACGCAGGACCTCCTTCTGTTAGGATCCCTTCGCTAGCAATATTTTTTCCAAGTGTCCCTGTCACCTCCCCCACCAGAGTGGCAGTCCCATTGCCTCCGTGTCTGGCCACATACACTTTCTCCCAGAACATCTTTGATTTCCAACAAAGAGCCTGGCCCGCATCTGAGAGGGGAGGTGAAGTGAGGGACAGATGGGGCAGAGTGGACGGCCAGGGCAGGAAAGCGCATGTCTACTCTTCACCACCTTCTGAGCCACAAGAGTGCTGAGAAGGTTGGAGGGACCAGGTGGCTGGGCCTTGTCACTGCTCTGCTCTCTCCTGGATCCTGACACGATCTCTGACTGTGCTGTTTGCCAGATTGCGGGGCCAAGGAGAGGCAACGTGGGAGGGTTCTGGCGCGTTACTGCTCCAGTGATGGGAGAGGACCCCATAGCCCCAGGTCCCTATGCCATGACCAGCTCCAGGGCCAATGCCCCGGTGGAAGATATATTCGTTATTTCATTGATTCAGTCAACAAGCATTTATCGAGTACCCACTGCATAGTAAGACCTAGAGAAGATGCACAAAAAGAACACGCTAGAGTTTACACGCAAGTCAAAGGTAGTAAAGTTTGCACAAAGGGGCACGGAACACAGAGGAAGGATTAATCCAAGGGTCAGGTGTGCATCAACCTGTCCAGATGAGAGAGAAGGGTCCCAGCAAAGCAGCCTAGAGAGAGAAGCAGAGAAAGTGAGGAGGGGCGGTATGAATGGAGCACAGGCTGAGAAAGCAAGCAGTGCCTCTCGCCACCAAGATTGCTAAGAGGTGGCGGCATTTTATAGCAGTGTCCCAGTCGTATGCCTTTGCAGCCACTGTTTTGCGTAAATTGACTACTGTAATATACAATGGTCCTGTGTGGCAGGTCCTCTTATTCACCCCATTGCACAGATGATGAGACCAAGCCTTCGAGAGGCTAAGTAATTGCCCAGGGATTGTGATTACTGCCCAGCCCCCACTGCTCTACCTCTCTTGTCCTTAATCTCGGTTAATGTCTGGCTTGGTATTCAGGAGATCCTTACATGGAAACCAAGGTACAAAGCAGTGAATGACCAGTGCATGGACTCACAGCTTGTAGGGGTCAAGGTCTGTCAACACCCAGGTCTCCCGACCCCCAGATCTTTTAACTGGCACAATCTCCCAAGATGCCAGGGCACAGGCTGGAATGCCAGCTGCCTCGTAAGAGTGAGTGAGCGTGGAAAACAGTTCAGAGGTTCTTGAGTAAGTTAAACCTAGAGTTACCGTGTGATCTAGCAAATTCCTTCCTGGGTGTCTACCCCAAAGATTGGAACACAGGTGTCCAAGCAAAAACTTGTACATCAATGTTCATAGTAGCACTATTTACAGTAGCCAAAAGGTGGGAACAACCCAAATATCCACCGACAGATGAGCAGATAAACAAAATATGGTATATTCTTACAACGGAATGTTACTCAGCCATAAAAAGATGAAATTCTTTACATGCATGCACTTTGAAGACATGCTAAGTGAAAGAAGACAGACCCATATTATATGATTCCAGTTATACGGAATACCCAGAATAGGTAAATCCATAGAGAGAGAGAGCAGACTGGTGGTTGCCAGGAGGGAAAGGAAAAGGGAAAGGGAAAGGGAAAGGGAAAGGGAAAGGGAAAGGGAAAGGGAAAATAAGGGTTACTGTTAATGATTGTAGCATTTCCATTTGGAGTGATGAAAAAGTTCTGGTGCTACATAGTGGTGATGGATCCATAACACTGTGGATATACTTAATGGCTCTGTGTCGTACACTTCAAATAGTTAAAACTTTCCTATCTTGTGTATTTACCACAATAAATACAGAGGGAGTGAGGGAATCCTTGGAAAAGTGACTTATTTGGGGGAAAGCTGAGGGTCACGGTACTCTAATGGGAAGCACTGGGGACCACACCCCTGGGTCTCTTACAGAGGAGGCGTCTATGATTCTAGAAATATCCTTAAACTTCCCTGAACTCTTTGGAGAAAAGGCTTCTTGCAAATCAATAATCATTAGGTCTTGTGCCACTTGATCACAAACAGCAAAAACAACAACTCATTTGTCCATCCAGTGTGATATTCTTTTGGATTTCTGCCTCCAGCCTGGAGTTTTCCAAACTCTTGTGTACATCACAGTCACTCCAGAAGTTTTGTCAAATGACAACCCCAGAGATTCAGGTTCAGCGGGCTGAGGTCAGAAACCTATATTTTATGAAGCTTCCTGGGAATTGGGATGTGGCCTTGTCTTCAGATGGGTCTTTGGGAACCACAGCCCTGACCCTCTGCAGTGTTAAAGGCCACACATTAGACTCTGGTGGATAGATACATCTGCAGATTTCCATCCTGCACCTGTGCTCAGCTTGTGTCTAGAGCAGATCTATTCCAGGGCTAACACTTTCCCACCCCTTCCCCATGGATCCCACATCCAGCAATGCTCCTGCTCTGAATGTCGGCCTGTCAACTCTCTGGCTCTTTGGGGTCCTTACTGTTGTCTAGATCTCTTATGAGAGTCCTCACAACATAGTGCCCCTCAGACCAAAAGCCTAGAAACTTAGTCCTTGGGAATGGTCTGGGGGCCTCACAAAACCTGTCCATTCTGGGGTAGGCAAGCCTTGGTTGAGTGTGGCCCAACCATATTGACCCCAGATTTGTCCAGTTCAGATTGGAGGGCACCACCGAACATTGTACACTTTGTTTGTGATTGTTGACTTAAAAAAATATATTCTATGAATAATACATAAATACCATTAAAGAATAGAAAATACAAATAAATTGAAGGGAATGTAACTAATTAATACCAAATCCTTCTACTCTGAGATAACCACAACTAATATCATGTTGTATAACCTGCTAGACATTTTTCTGTGCAAATATGTGCGTGTTCAGCAAATACTTATTGAGTACCTACTCTGTGTCACGCACTTGACTGGGAGTTAGGAATCCTGGAGTTCATGATGCAGACAAAAATCCCTGCCCTTGTGGAGCTTGCAGCCTAGATAGTTGCATACACTTAAAAAAAAAAACCAATTCAGTTAAGAAATGGGCAAACGGCACGAATAGACACTTTTCCAACAAAAGACATCCAGATGGCTAACAGACGCATGAAAAGATGGCTCCACATCACTCATCATCAGGGAAATACAAATCAAGACCATGATGAGATACCACCTCACACTTGTCAGAATGGCGAAAATTAACAACGCAAGAAACGACAGGTGTTGGCGAGGATGCAGAGAAAGGGCAACTCTCTCGCACTGCTGGCGGGGATGCAAACTGGTGCGGCCACTCTAGAGAACAGTATGGAGGTTCCTCAAAAAACTGAAAATAGGATTACCGTATGATGCAGCAATTGCACTATTAGGTATTTACCCAAAGGATACAAAAAATACAGATTTGAAGGGGTATGTACACCCCAATGTTTATAGCAGCATTATCAACACTTGGAGAGAGCCCAAGTGACCATCGACTAATGAGTGGATAAAGGCGATGTGGCATATTTATGCAATGAATTATTACTCAACCATCAAAAAGAATGAGATCTTGCCATTTGCAATGACGTGGATAGAGCTAGAGTGTATTATGCTAAGCAAAATAGGTCAGTCAGAGGAAAACAAATAACCATATGATTTCATTCATGTGGAATTTGAGAAACAAAACAGATGAACATATGGGAAGGGGGAAGGAGAAAGAGAAACCATAAGAGACTCTTAATGATAGAGAACAGACTGAGGGTTGCTGGAGGGAGATGGATGGGGGATGAGCTAGATGTGTGATGGGTATTAAGGAGGCACTTGTGATGAGCACTGGGTGTTGTATGTAAATGATGCATCACTAAACTCTACCCCTAACACCAATATTGCATTGTATGTTAAGTAACCAGAATTTAAATGAAAATTAAAAAAAAAAGACTATGTATTTCTTTTAAGCAGTCTTTTTCCCTTAATAGTATATTGTGAATGTCTCACCACATCAATGAATGTAGGTCTACATGATGATTTTAAAGATTGTATACTATTCCATTGGGTATGTTTATAATAATCTATTTAACCAACTATGGCATAAAGTGATCTGGTCTAATTTTCCCTGTTATAAATGAGTTTAGGATGATCATCTTTATCTAGTGATCTTTGATGCCTTTTTGCTATTCCTTTCAGATAAATCCATAAAAGTGGAATTTTGAGGTCAAAAGGCATATGCTTCCTTTTCTGTTTTTAGGATGGTTCCTTTTTTTTTCAAGAAATCTTTTTGTTTTGAAATATAAATACAGACTCACAGGAAGTTGTAAATATATTACATAGAGGTCCCATATTCCTCGCACCCAGTTTTCCCCAATGGTTTCGTCTTACATAACTACGGTACAATAGCAAAACCAGGAATTGACATGATTACAATGTGTGCATGTGGGTCTGTGTCATTTTATCACACACGTAGATTCGTGTAACCACCACTCAAATCAAGATACAGAACTATTTCATCACCCCAAAGATCTCCCTCATGCTAACTCTTCCTGGTCATAGCCACTGCTCTCCCTCCAACCATTTCCAACTGTTGCCAACCACTAATCTGTTCTCCATCTCTATGATTCAGTCATTTTGAGAATGTTATGTAAACTGAGTCATACATCATATGACCTTTTGTGAGTGTTCTTTTTACTCAGCCTGTTGCCCTTAAGAACCATCCAGGTTGTGGGGTGCCTGGGTGGCTCAGTCGGTTAAGCGGCTGACTTCGGCTCAGGTCGTGATCTCGCGGTCCGTGAGTTCGAGCCCCGCGTCGGGCTCTGTGCTGACGGCTCAGAGCCTGGAGCCTGTTTCAGATTCTGTGTCTCCCTCTCTCTGACCCTCCCCCGTTCATGCTTTGTCTCTCTCTGTCTCAAAAATAAATAAACGTTAAAAAAAAAAAAAAAGAACCATCCAGGTTGTTATGTGTATCCCTAGTCTATTCCTTTTTCTATTGTTGAGTAGTATTTTATGTAACCACAGTTTAACTAATTCACCTTTTGAAGGGCGGTGTTGGCTTTGTACCAGTTAGGCTGCTATGAATACTTGTGTACAGGTTACGTGGGTAAAAGTTTGTATTTATGAGAGATAAATGCCCAAGAGTACTATCGTTGGATCATATGCTCAATGTACATTCAGTTTTTTTAGAAACTGCCAAGCTGTCTTTTAGACTGGGTGTGCCATTTTACATTCCTACCAGCAACGTATGAAAGACCAGTTCCTCTACATCCTGGCCAGCATTGGGTATTGTCATCACTTTTACTTTAGCTGTTTTAATACCTGTGTCGTGATTTTTGAGTGCGTGGTTTTAATTTGCATTTGGCTAAGAGCTAATGATATTGAATATCTTTTCATGTGCTTATTTGTCTTCTGTATGTCCTCTTTGGTGAAGTGTTTCTTCAT
This sequence comes from Lynx canadensis, assembly GCF_007474595.2. Classification (NCBI taxonomy): domain Eukaryota; kingdom Metazoa; phylum Chordata; class Mammalia; order Carnivora; family Felidae; genus Lynx; species Lynx canadensis. Next base: position 32,202,629 of record NC_044310.1, on the reverse strand, counting down.
GTCTTTTGCCCATTTTCTAATTGGATTATTATTTTTACCATTGGGTTTTGAGAGTTCTTTATATGTTGTGTGTACTAGTCATTTATCAGATGATGCGGTTTGCAAATATCTCCTCCCAGTCTTTGCTCGTCTTTGCATCCTCTTAACGTGGTCTTTTGCAGGGCAGAAGGATTTCACTGTGATGAGGTCCATGCATTGAGTTTTTTCTTTTCTGGATGATTCTTTTGATGTCATGTCTGGGAACTTTTCACCGAGTTCTGGGTCTGGAATATTTTCTCCTATGTTATCTCTGAAAGTTTTATAGTTTTACCTTCTATGCCTAGACCTCTGACTCATTTGGGCTTAAATCCTATAGGAAGTAGTGCATATGGTTTGTGTTGAGCTCCATTGTTTCTGCCTGCGGATGAGGAGTTGTTCCCGCACGGCTTGTTGAAAGGACTTTCCCTACTTCGTGGAATTGGTTTCGCTCCTTTGTCAAATCTGTTCTGGTGTAGGGCCACTTCTGGGTTTGCTGTTCTGTTCCAGTGATGTATGGATGTATCCTGCTGCTAATACCACACGTCTTGGTTACTCTAATTACATAATCAGCCTCAGAGTCAGGTAGCGTGAGTGCTCTCGCTGTATTTCTCTTTTTCAAAATCATGTCAGCTGTTCTAGTTCCTTTGGGAGGAACTTTGGAGAGGTTACCCGAGTGCCCCCCAAAGGTGGTACTGATGTAAACTTCCGCTAGCTGTGTAGGGGAGTGCTGTTTCCACACACCCACACCAGCACGGGCTCTTATCATTCTGGTTAGATCTTTGCCTATCTGATAACTGAAAAATTGTATCACATCCTTGTTTTAAATTGCATGTCTTTGGCTGCCTTTAAATCTAGGCAGGCAGGCAGGCAGCCAGGGCTCTCAGACGTTAGGTATAAAAGTTTGGTAGCCTCGTGACACGAAGCTTCACGTTTCAGGTTTCAGAAATGGCCAACAGAGATGGCAGACAGGTTTGTGTGGCCTCCCCTGAATGACTCCTATTCCTCAGCTCACGGCACCGTACATCCTCTTCCTTGCTTGTTTTTCTTCTCTGCTTCTAGAGATGAAATCATCCGTTCAGGCAGCCACACGTGTTCACCGTCAGGCAGACATCCCTCCACAGAAGAGCCAAGATGTACCTTCAAAACACATTCCGAAGTTGACCACTTGTCACCTCCTTGGTCCCTACGCTGGTTCGCAGGCTCCCGTCTCTCGGGCGGATTACGGCAGTGGCCTCCTGACAGTGTCCCGGCTTCTATGCTGGTCCTCTGGGGTCTGTTCTCAATCCAGAAGCCAGAGGCTCCAAATCCTCCCTCCTCACCCAGAGTCAAAGCCACAGTTCCCGAGTGGCCTGCACGGTCACGGTCATCACGCCCACGGCCCCACGGCCTCTGCTTAGCCTCCACTTTCGCCATGTGGCATTCCTGCCTTTCCTCAAGCACATCCAGAAAGAGACATGACCTTGGTGCCTTTTGCTGTTTCCATCTGTCTGAAAGACAGTTCCCTCTGTCTACAGCTGCCACACAGCTCACTCCCTCGCCTCCTCCTGTTCCACGTTGGAACACCCACTCCAACACTGCCTTCACTGCCCTGTTTCCTCATGGCGCCCGTCACCCACTGACACACTGTATGTATTGGCCTTGCTTTTTCGTTAATTGGTTGTCTTCCCTCCCACAAGGGCAAAGATTTTCTTCGCTTATTTACGGCTATACCACTAGGATTCAGACACCACCAGGCATGTAGTGAGTACTCACTAAATACCCCAGGAATGAATGAATGACTGGCCACCTGGCCATCAATTCCTTAAACATTTCGGATGTTTCCAGTTTTTTGTTTTTTTTTTAATTTTTTCAACGTTTTTATTTATTTTTTTTGGGACAGAGAGAGACAGAGCATGAACGGGGGAGGGGCAGAGAGAGAGGGAGACACAGAATCGAAACAGGCTCCAGGCTCCGAGCCATCAGCCCAGAGCCCGACGCGGGGCTCGAACTCACGGACCGCGAGATCGTGACCTGGCTGAAGTCGGACGCTTAACCGACTGCGCCACCCAGGCGCCCCGGATGTTTCCAGTTTTTATAACAAACAATACCAACGTGTTAGTGTACGAACAGAACAGAGTATCCTTGACATGAAATGCTCAAGCACAGTTATGCCTGTTGCCTTACGGATTCATTTCTAAAATTGAATTGCTGGGTCAGGGGGATGTACATTTTAAAAGCTTTTGGAAATTATTTCTCCAGAAAGGCAGCATCAATTTCCATGCTTACCAGAAACGTGTGAGTCTTTTCCCCACACACTCACCAATACTGGGTGTTGTCATTTTTAGAAAGCCTTTGCCAAGATGTTGCTTGCCACTGTATTCTCAATGTGAGTTTTATAGAAGGAGCTTTATATAACTGGATCAAAACCGACCATCTTATGGCCAACCAGACACGGTCTTCCTATGCATGTTTCTTGTCACCATCCTCGATAAGAGCCAAAGGCAGAGCCCAGATATGTAACCAGCAGCGATGGGGCACAGTGTCCAGACGTAAAACTTTCCAGGTGTCTCACACAGCCCCCCTGTAAAGGGGGCATTTAGAGAATGGAGGGTATATTTTTCAGACCACTCTCCCGAATTGTTGCTTTTCTCAGCTAAGCCCTGAATAGGACCCAGAGAGCCAGTAGTTCAAGGCTCGCCCTAAACCAATGGCTCTCAAACTCACAGAGACTCAGGATCACCTGCCGGCCTTGTTCAAACACACACTACTGATATAGTAAGTCTGGGACGGTGGGGCCCCCAAATGCACATTTTTAACAAGTTCCCCGATGATGCTGATGCTTCAGGTCCGGGAACCACACTTTGAGAATGGCTGGCCTCGAGCATGGATGTTTATTTTGTCTTTTTCCCACTGGTCCTTCCCCGCCCCCCCTGCCCCCTTAGGCTGGGTTAGGCCCCAGCTTCTGTGCCCTGGGGGGTGTCCATTATTGTACTTGTCCATATGGCAATGCTATGCAATCTTTTCCTGGGGCTTTCACCCCTATTCAGAGGGGGACTCTGGTACAGGGACCACATTACATCTTAGCCCCTTTAGGGTCTGTTAAGCTGCTCAGCACAGAGGCCTTCCATGAAAGTTCCCCGGAAGAGTGAGGAGTGGCGAACGGCCTCCCCCGGGGCCTACATCAGACTGGTGTGGGCTGACTAGCACATAAGCAAAGGGTAGAGGTCACCCCATGGTTTGAAAGTTGGAAAATTATCCCAGGATGTACTCTCACTTCCTCTGACTGTCAAGAGTCTGATGTCATCCAGAAGTCATTCAGGAATGAGACAGAACCAGGCCAGTAGGCTTGTTTTACAGGTGAGGAATTGAGACCCCAGGAAGAGGAGCGACTAACTCAAGATCGTACCCCTGGGTGATGATGCAAGTGACATCCCAACAGCCTCCTGTATAGTAGGTAGAGGGACAAGATGAGTGTCAAGGTGATGGACCTAATAGTGGGTTCTCCAGGCTTCCAACAGGCTTCCAGCACCTCCCTTTGCCTATAGCCGGAGTATGAAGCCATGGAGTGATGCTGATGTGTGGGTGGGACTAGGTCACCTGTGTGAATGGGCCCAGGCCGTGCCTGGCACATGAAGGGCATTTGACAGCCTTCTGTGACTTCCTCTGGACATCCCAGTGGTCCCCTGACCCCCTACTCAGTGCCGTTGTTCCAGAGGGCAGTGTGGTCTCTGGCCTCACTCTGGCCGGGCGAGTCTTATACTCCCAGAGGAGGAAAAGGGGGAGAAGCTGAAGAACTCTTCGGGTTCTTCCAGGAAGAATACGCACCTGAAAGTGCAGATGGTCCCTCATGTGATGTCAGCCCCTGATCACATTTCGTGAACTTCCCTTCCCTCCTCACCACATCCTCCTGGGGTTTTCAGTGTTAGAACTCAAGTGGAAGGTGCAGGCCAAAGTTAAATATAGAAAGGCACCTACTCATGGTGAAGTGCGTGGGCTGAGCCTTGGGTGAGGGGGCGTAAGCACCTGCTAAATTTAGCGGCCTGACTTCCTCTCTTGTCCCCTTACATGCCATTATGCAAACAACAACGCTTGTCAGTTTCCCTCTGAGGAAGATGGGAGGGGGCGGGGGGGGGGCGCAGGGAAGGGGTGAAGAGGACTTGGAAACGAAGCCCCTCCCCCCAGTAAATCACAACCCCTCTCCCCTGGAGGGTCCCATTGCTTGCCACTTCTTACCCCTGCAGTAGTTTGAGAGCTGGGCATGGAGGGTGTTGCTGATCTCACTTGGCAGGTGAAGACACTGAGCCCCAGAGAGGCTGTGGGACTTGCCCAACACCATCTCCGGGTGGAGCCCAGACATAAGCTCAAGGTTTCACAGTGACTCCTCCACCAGTTCCTGAGAACCCAGCACAGCAGTGCTCTGGGCTTGATAGCCCAGCGGCCAATAAATAGCACCCAGTCTACCCAGGGTCCTGAGCGGATTGTTAACTGCAGGTATAAAGCCTGCACGCTAAGTAGCACCGGCCCCATCTGGGAACTCAGAGATGCTGAAGCCCGGCTCCATCCTGCTGAATCAGATTCTGTATTTTAATAAGGTTTCCAGGGGGCTCATGTGCATATTTAAGCATACCACAGCACTGGACTAATAGTGGGAGTGGTGCTTACTTAGAGAGTCACTTCATGGAATTTTGGGCTCTGGAAATTTGTTTCCTCTACTCCCTCATTTATTCCACTGCCGTTTATTGATTGGCATCCACATGTGAGGCCTCACGCTAGAATCTGAGACAGAAAACGGCTGCTAACACACATATAAGCACTGGCTGTGTGTCTCGCAAGATGGTTGGCATTTATTGGTTTCCTTTTCAGTGAGATATAATTGACATATAGCATTGTATTAGTTTCAGATGTACAACACAATGATTCAATATTTGTATACATTGTGAAATGATCACCAATAAGTCTAGTTAACATTCATCACCACATATGGCTACGGATTTTTTTGTTTCTTGTGAGGAGAGCTATGAGGTCTTAAGATCTGTTCTCTTAGCAGCTTTTGAATACCCAATATAGAATTATTAACTCTGGTCGCCACGCTGTACATTACATCCCCAGGGCTTATCTCTTTTATAACTAGAAGTTTGTACCTCTTGACCCCCTGCCCCCATTTGGTCCACCTCCTGCCTCGGGTAACCACCAGTCTGTTCTTTGTATCTATGAGTTAAGTTTTTGTGTTTTGTTTAGTTTAGATTCCACGTGTGAGATCATACGATATTTGTCTTTCTCTGTCCGACTTATTTCATTTACCACGTCATCAAGGTCCCTCCATATCATTGAAATGGCAACATTTTCTTCATTTTGATGGTTTAATAAAATTCCATCGCGTGTGCATACCACCCTTCTTCATCCATTCATCCGTTGACGGACACTTAGGTTGCTTCCACGGTTATTGTAAATATTGCCGCACTGAGCATCAGGATGCAGATATCTTTCCAAGTTAGTGTTTTCATCTTCTGCGGATACATACCCAGGAGTAGAATTGCTGGATCATATGGTAGTTCTATTTTTCATTTTTCGAGGAGCCTCCATTCTGCTCTCCATAGTGGCTGCACCAGTTTACGTTCCCACCGATGGTGCACTAGGGTTCCCTTTTATCCACATCCTTGCCAACACTTGCTATTTCTTGTGTTAGTTTGTTTAATTGTGGCAATGGCCTCATAAGGTAGGTATGTGTAGTTTGTAGATCGGGGAGTAGGAGTCTTTAGGCAAGCCAGAAAGGACTGAGCAATCAGCTATGCCGGGGCTTTGTTTTAATTTTGGCTTTAGGCTACAGAGACACTTGCTCAAGTAACGCCTCTTGTAGGTTCTATGAGAGCCGGGGCTGCTCTGGTGGGACAGAAGTGTCGCCCTCCCCTCGCCCCACGCCACCACTCTTCCCTGCGCCCTCTGGAGCTCCACAGAGCAGGCTGAAAGCCACTCACGACTTCTTCGTTTTGCAGATAGGGAACAAGAGCCAGAGAAAGGAGATGCCTTGTCCAAGGTCATGTAGCTAATGAATACAAAGTGAGTTAGGGCTGTGTGGGGCAAAGGTGAGCTGTGTTCCACACAGGGTCCATTCCATCCCAGAGAGCATATGACTGACTTCTATAATGACATTCCATGGGTACATCACTTTATTGTAGCATTTCTAAATTTTATTAGGAATTAAGGTGCACCAACAAGATTGGATTGACAGCTACGAGCCCTCTCTCCAAAATTATTCTCGTTCATCTGTCTCCATTTCTGTGTCTCTCTGTGTCTGTCTCTCTCTCTCTCTCTCTCTCTCTCTCTCACACACACACACACACACACGTCTGTCTGTCCGTCTCTCTCTCTCACACACACACACACACATCTGTCTGTCTGTCTGTCTCTCTCTCTCTCTCTCACACACACACACACACACACACACACACGGCGTCATAAGGTCTCATAGAGTTCAGAAAGTCCCTGCAGCCCAGAAGAAATCTGAAGATTCCTGGGTCAGGAATCCTTATCTGGGTTTTTGCCTTTGGGAAAACCTGTGGGGTGGAAATGAGAAGGGTGCAGGTGGGGGTTGGGTGGATGGCCATCCTTGGGTGCCAGAGGTGACCCATCCTGACTGGAAGGGCCGAGTGGGAAGTCACACATTTCAACAAGCCTCTTTTACACCCACACCTTCCAGTTGGTGACATTCACTGTCTAACTTGATGGAAGGTTGGAAGGAGTCTGTGTTGTGACTGCAAATAGAAGAAACTCCTCATTCTGCCTGTGACCTGAGTAGGGATGGGAAGGGCAAGTGTGCGTTGACTGGGGGCACATCACCATGAAGTCAGCGTCAGCTCTCGCCAAAAGCAGGTGGCTCCCATTGATTGCCCCTGTCTCGGGTTCCCTGCCAAGAGAAGAACAACCATGCTCTGAGCCGGGTTGAGGGCTAGGCAGCCTGCTCTGAGATGTCCCTGTGGGCATCCATCTACAGAGATTCCTTGACGGTCAGTATCCCCGTTTTACAGATAAGAAAAAGCAAGTCTCAATGCGGCTAAATAAGCAGCTTAAGAGCCCAGCAGTTGGGGGAGAAGCCATGTGACATTTGAAATAGGAGCCCTGGCTCAGTAGGAGGTTACCGGGTGCAGACCCCAACAATGTGGGGCCAGCTGTGTGACCTCTCAGCTTCGTGTCTCCGTCATACGGTGGTGACTGTGACAGCATCAATGACATAGAGTTAGTATGAAGATAAACATAACTGAAGCACTTAGAGCAGAACCTGGCCGGTAACAAACGCTCAATAAACATTAACCACTTTTACTGTTGTGGCTGTACAAGTGCTCATGCTGGTGTTACTTTAAAGTCTGTATTCAAACATTGCCTTCCTGATTGTTTTTTGCAGGTAGGTGGACCACAGTTTCCCATTCGACAACTGAAGGAAGTGAGGCAGAGAGAGGGGAAATGGTCCCGATCAGGGACAAGATCGAGGACAGAGCAAAGAGACTTTGCTTTGGTGTGTTGTTTTTTCATAAAGCCAGGGCTTCTGGTCACCTGCCTGGCCCCTGGCCCCTTGGTTTGCTCTCCCTGGAACTGAGGGTCCCTTGGCCTCACCCAGAGGAACGTAAAGCCAGTACGCTGGGGCCTTCTCGTCCCACCAGCCTCTGCAAAGATTCTGACTTCTAACTAGACTCCCACCTTGCATTTGAGTCCAGTCTCACCCTTCACTCTGCATTTGTTAAGTGCAACTCCATGCCAGGCCCTCACGACAAAAAGAAAAATAATATTTACAGAGAAACCATGCTCCTGCCCTGGCCCCAACCTCAACAATGCAGTGTCTTTCCATTGCTGCCTTAGTCTCTGTGTTGATAACATGCCCGGTCCTCCGGGTCCTCAGAGTCCTTCTCGCCGGTGGCCTTCTTTCACCTGATTCCTTAAGATGAGCAGGTGCTTCTGGGTGGAATCACTAGATCAGAGGAAATGGTACCTTTTTCAGTCTTTTGGTTCATGTTCTTAGTTGGCCTTTAGAAAGATACCATCTTAAAGGTGTCCGCCCCAGCATTGTCTACTGTATTCCCAGCAATCGCCTATCAGTAAGGGATGGTTTATATAAAATGTGACCATGGGTCATAATCTCACGGTCCGTGAGTTCGAGCCCCGCGTCGGGCTCTGGGCTGATGGTTCGGAGCCTGGAGCCTGTTTCCGATTCTGTGTCTCCCTCTCTCTCTGCCCCTCCCCCGTTCATGCTCTGTCTCTCTCTGTCCCAAAAATAAATAAAAACGTTGAAAAAAAAATTAAAAAAAAAAAATGTGACCATGGGGGTGGGGAAGGGTGAAAAAAAAGTTACAGAGAGGGAAGGAGGCAAATCATGAGAGACTCTTAAAAACCGAGAATAAACTGAGGGTTGATGGAGGGGTGGGAGGGAAGGGAAAGTGGGCGATGGGCCTTGAGGAGGGCACCTGTTGGGGTGAGCGCTGGGGGTGGTATGGAAGCCAATGTGACAATAAATTTCATATTAAAATAACTAAATAAATAAATAAATAAATAAGATAATCCAAAAAAATAAAATAAAATAAAATGCGATCCCTCGACATAACACGATACGATGTGACTGTTAAAGGTGACAACATAACGTGGATATTCAATGACCTGAAAAGACACTGATAACATAGCAATAAATGAAAAATGTTGTACATCTCATAGACGTATAACATAAAACCAAACTGCATGTGTGCACAGAAAAGGGTCTATCAGAAAGGACAAGTGTGAGCAGTGGGGATCTCTGGGGTGGGATTATAAGTCATTTTTATGTTCTTTTTATACTTTCTGAAATATTCACAATAGGTACCATCTTTATAATCAGAAAAAAAAAAAAGGTAATTCTTTCCTCATCCCCCTGCCAGAAATGTGGGTGGGGGTTGCTGGTAGCCTTGGGAGGGGGCAGCTGTCAGACTAGGTCCCGGATACCTGACACCAGCCTGGTGCATGGTGAAGGCTGGTGGGCCCAGGTCCAGGGGGGGGGGGGGTGTCCCCTGCCACAGTGCCGCTAGGCCCTGACTGGCCCAGCGTGTTCTCAGGATCAAAAGTCTTGCTGGCCCGGACCCCTGGCCTGTCTTTGGCCCTGGTTCTCATGAGCAGGGATGGCAGCCCGGGAGCTGGAGAAGAGCTTCCTCATCATTTCATCTTCTCCCCTCTCCTCTGCCTAACCCTGAGGTCTGCGTATCAGACATTAGCTACTTACCTTGTTCCCTTCCCTTCCCTTCTCTTCTTCCGTGGCCAGTGTTGGGCCTTTATATCAGACAGACCTGAGCTCACATCCTGTTGCCGCCTCTCAGACTGAGGCGGCAGTCCTCAGTTTCCTCGTCTGCCAAATGGGAGTCATAGCGGCCATTTTGTAGAGTCGAGGCGTAATTTAGGGTTTAGCGTCCTCCCTGACCCGTGGCCCCCCTGAGCATCTGTGGTGGAGGCAGTGTGTAAATACCCAGGTAAAATATTCCCTGCCTCCATCAGCCGCTAGTGAAGACTGGCCCTGGGTGGGGGCACATAACTCCCAGTCACTTCCAGCCCTCTGTGTTCTCCCCGGACAGGGAGGTCCGGGGGCTGAGACGCAGGGCCTGCTCTGCAGGGTGAGGCTCACACATGACAAGGGGATGAGCAGGTGGGCAGTGCACCGATAGTGTCTGTTGCAGACCTGGCTGAGCTGGCTGAGCTCAGTGCCATCACCCCCTGGGATGTGGCTCCCCACAACAGACCCTTCATGAGTCACAGCGACCCGGGGACAGATGCCCTGAGTCAGGAGGCACCACAGACCAGTTGGGACCTACCACCATGCACATGGGCATAAATAACGCTAAGTCCCTTCGAGTCTTTTAAAAAAATTTTTAATTATGTTTATTTTTGAGACAGACAGAGACAGAGATGGAGTGCGAGTGGGGGAGGGGCAGAGAGAGAGGGAGACACAGAATCCAAAGCAGGCTCCAGGCTCCGAGCTGTCAGCACAGGGGCTCGAACTCGTGAACCACGAGATCATGACCTGAGCTAAAGCCAGACGCTCAAGCAACGAGCCAACTGGGCGCCCCAGTCCCTTTGAGTCTTTTTATTGGGAGGAACGTGACGGGGTGGTCGGGATGGTAAGGGGTGTGAGTCCCACTGCCCTTGCCTCCCACAGCCGAGCGGAGAACAGAGGGTGAGGACTTCAGAGCCACAGTCCTGGGCCCATTTCCTCCGCAAATCTGTCACCGTGCGAAGTCCCTGGTTTCTAATCTGAAAACGGGGTTGATGGAAAGTTGGCGTGAGAAGTAAATGGATAATGGATGTGAGGTGATTAGTAGAGGCCCAGGCATTTGGTACTCATTATTACTGTTGTTTTTATGGGAGATAATTTTTGTCTAAATACAATTAGTGGTTTATAATCTATGGCTCTTTTTACTGCATTCGCCACAGAGAGAAACCGTGGAGGCAGCAGGCAGTACATCAAGTTATTTATTTAGAGTGGGAACAGAATGGGTGGTGCAGCCACCTCGACTATGCTATTTAGGGCCAGAAAGGGCCATAGAATCATCTAGGCAGGGGGCAGTCACTAGGTCTTTGTGACGTTTATTCACCGTTCCTTCTTTCACGCATGCAACAAATAGTGAGGATTATTATGGGCCATGTACCGTGCTAGGTACCAGATACCCTGGAAGCTACTGGTCGTTGTTGAAGCCCTGGCCAGGAGGCCTGTGACCCAGTCGCCACATCCTTCTTGGGGGGTTTGTTATATTTCTTCCAGGGAAGAGGGGAGAGCCTCTGGCCAGAACATTCTTCCCACATGCCCATGCCTGCACACCCAGTCCAGTTCAGGCTTTCAGGTACCAGCACTGTCCTGCCCTTCACCGTGGTCTTCAGAGACCTGAGCTGCCCGGCACAGCGGGCCCGGAGCCACAACGGCCCCTCCCTGTGTTTGAGGAAAGACGTGGCGAGTCCACAGCTAGTTGTGATTAGAACCCCAGGCCAGGGGTTTCCTCTGCTTTGTGCTTCTCGAATGTGGTGCCCACGTTCGTGTAGAGTACCGGAGGCCTAGGGCACCGCAGCATAGGCCTGGCTCATCTTTCAGCTGAAGAATTGAATACATGTATATTTGATCCCATGGGTAGATATGTGCATAGATTGCGGAGTAGAATTTTATGCGCGCGTGGATTCTATTTTAGTTTAGTTTTATTTATTTATGTATTTTGAGAGAGAGAGCAAGACGGGAAGGGAGGGAGGGAGAGAGAAAATCCCAAGCAGGCTCCACGCTGTCAGTGCAGAGCCTGATGTGGGGCTCGAACTCACGAACCGTGAGATCGTGACCTGAGCAGAATCCAAGAGTCAGAGGCTTAACCGACTGAGCCATCCAGGGGCCCCTACGTGCCCATGGATTTGGAAGATAAAACAGTTAATTAACTAAAGCATTTTGGCTTGTGGGGATTGCTTTGGGTGATGTCCCTGGACCTCCCCACTCAGGGCTGCTTTGGTGGAAAATGTTGAGAATGTCACCATGGTGATATCCAGGAGATGGCGACCCCCTATACTCCCCTGCCCCAGCGGGAGGAGTATGGTTGTAAGAGAGTTGAAGGAAATCACCGTCTCTGGGTCATTTGGGCTGGAAGTCCACGGACGGGAGAATCTTAGGAAAATGAACCACCTTCCTCCTTTGGTGGTGCTGGGGCCCCAGCTTTTGTCCGGAGCCCAGCACCTTCCGGAACCATGATTCGTGAGGCTCTGGCTGATGTTGAAGCTGTTCTGGCAGCCATGCTTCAGGCCTCTGCTCGCATGGCACCCGATCAGAGGGACCCTCCCCAGCCATACCTCCCCCCTGCACCCTGCGTTTCACCCCATTCTCTTCAAACAAAGCTGGCTCGTTTCAGCACTTAGCAGTACCTGACAGGTTAGATATGCATGTGTTAAAACGTAAACTCCACTTCTCTTCACTCCTTGAAGGAGCACACCCTATAAAACCCTGCTTAACCACACTCTGACTGGCCAATACCATATCTTGGTTTGCAGGAAAACAAACAAAATCAAACAAACAGGACAACCCAGCTACATTCAAGAACGTAAGCTCCTATTAGGTATTTAACCCTCAAAACAGCTTCTGAAGAGTGTCAGGAACTTGGCTACATTTGACATAATCTCCTAAGTCTCTTACATCCTGCACTTCTGGCCAGCACACCGGGATCGTGGCCTTATTTGGTACATGGCTACCTCCCCAAAGACTGGAGCCTCCAGTATCGGGAACCTGGTTTGATTCATTCTTCCCCTGCATGCAGTAAGCACTTAGCAAAGGTTCGGTGACATAAATTTCACAAAAGTCTGGCTGGCCTCTGAGCTCCACATGGTAAGGAAGGATCTGTGTGTTACCAAGGAGGAGAGGGGACCAAGGATGGGAGAATGGTTGCCGAGAGTTGAAATAGAGTTTTCTGGTTAATCCATTCTTGGAACATTCAGAAACTCCCTCCCTTCACCCCTTTCCCCTTTCATTTCCCAAACACTCCACTTGATCAGGAGTGTCCCCATTAATATGAAGGTGCCTGATTGCATACTCACCAATCACGGACTGCATACCCTTGGTCCATACATTGGTCCATTCCTCCAGTGCCTGCCATATGTTGGGCCCTGTCCTAGGTGCTGGAAGTTTGGCAGCACTGAACAGGCAAAGTCCTTATCTACTCTTAAGGGGCTTACGTGGCCAGGGACAGTAAACAAGTCTCAGCTCACATTTGGTGGACATCTACCATGTGCCAGGCCCTGTCGATGCACTCGTCATGGTGGGTTCCTGTGTAGGGATGCATTTTGAAGGTCAGTTCTTCGTTGTGCAGGGTGTATGACATGTTGCAAGTTTTAGTAAACTCTGGTTCCTGCACCCTGCTGTCAGCGGTACCTTCCTCGCGGCCTATCCCAGTCACTAGAACATCCCCAAATACCCACTCACAGTTAAAAATGCCCCATCAGGATGTGGTACTGCCCTCCTTTAGAGACATGATATGATCTCATTTAATCCCCACAACTCGTGAAGCTGGTTCTGTTACCAATCCCCATTTTACATAGAGTGAAAGTGAAGCACAGAGATATTCAACACCTTCTTAAAGGTCACACACCTGGAGTGATAGATTTGAACCCCAGGAGGCTGGCTTCAGGGACCGTGCTCTTCACTATTTTATCAACGGAGGCTCTCAAGCAAACACAGAACTGGAAACTCTAGGCAGCAAGAGATGCTGCGCTGAAAATAAATCGAGATGATGATAGAGGGAGGAAATGTTTCCTCTGTGTGAAACATCACACTGACCCAACAGGGAGGAAAGAGAGCCTAACAAGAATTAAGCGCAGCCTCTCCACCCCAGGGCTTTGCACACGAGCGGTCTGGACACACCATTAAAATGGGGAGGGCGATGTGTGTGAGTGCACATAAGTGATACAGACTTTAGTGAAACCCTCTGCCATGATGTCGTGAAAGCCACTCACATGTGCAGCAGAAGAGAGGCAAGGTCAAGCAAGCCAGACTCTAGGAAGGAAGGCAGCCCTCATTCTCTCTCCATACGCAACCAGTGAAAAGGTAACTGTTGGTTGGGTGTAGATCCAAGCTGACAGCACTGGTGTGTATGGAATATGGGATATATGTGCCTTGTTTGGCATATAGTAGGTCTTCAAATGTTGGATGGATGGATGGATGGATGGATGACTGAATAGATAAGGTTTAGTAGCAGCCCCACCTGGAACTTCTGGTTGCAGGGGCCAGATATATTCAGGCACCAAATTAAGATGGCAAAGAATTAAGGACTAAATTACCAGTCAAGATCAATTTTAGGAAGCATTTATTTATCTTAAGTCAAGAAGGACAGCATTTTCTATCATTTTTCTTGGCCAGCCACCGTAGACAAATGCCCCAATCCTCAGGCTTCATAGTACATCTTAGAGAGTTGAGCACCTACTATGTGTCTGCGTTCAACAGCCATTATGGCTTTTAGTTTTCAAAATAGCCCTGCACTCGACAAATCAGGAAGGCAGAGCAATACAGTCAGTGGTTGAGCTGGAAATCAAAACCGGGGCTGTCACATCCCTACAGCCCCCATCACCTCCCCTGTCACCCACAGGAAAGCAGTTCTGAGTGGCTGTAGCCTCAGTGTGACTCACCTAGTTGTGGGTTGTCTTGAGGTGTGACAAAGGGCTTGGCAAGAGACCCCAGGTCAAGGAGGTAGGAGCGAGGATTAAAGAGGAAGGAGCCTCGGCTTGTTTCCACCGGGGGACCCAGGGAGGGCGGCTTGGTCAGCAGCAGGGCCTGTTAGTCACTGAGATGAGGGTGGGAAGGAGCATGAGGGTGGTTTGAGGGTGTGGAGCGATCAACCCCCCACCATGGAAAGATAGGTTGGGACCCAGAATCTTCTAGAGAATGCAGGGGTGGGGAAACAGGTGGGTTCCCCTTCTCCTGCCTCTGACTGTTCCGTTCTTCCTCCAGTCTGTCTACCACATTCTAGCTTCGGGGAGGTGGAGGGGGAAGATGCTCAGGGGGACAAGGAGGAAGGAAAGAGAAGAAGTGACTTGCCTTCTTTTCTTTGCAGGCAAACAGACCTTCGTCCCTAATGCAGCTCTTCCCTCTCCTAGCTGTGCGATCGCTTTCCCTCTCTGAGCCTCCATTTTTGTCCCACGGGGCTGTTTTAGAAATTAGATAAGAAGCCGTATGTGAAAATGCTTGGACGGGGCCAGCACATGGTAGGTGCCCAGGAATTGGCTCCTCTCTTCCTCCCTTCCCCTCCCTGGTTGAGTCTGATGAGAGCAGAGAAGACCATCAGCCTCTGGCCAGGCAGGTGCAGGGGGACTGAGCTTTAGCCATCCGCTCCCACTCCTTTCTGCTGCCTGACTGCCTCAGCAAGGGTGCCACTCCCAGTCACGCCACAGTCATGACAAGGGGCATCTGAGAGGGGCTGCTTCCTGGACACCAAGAAGCCTCAGGGATGCGGAGACCAGGGCCTCATAAGGCCACGAGGTTTACCTGGTCACAGGACTGGGGACGAATGGCACAGCCAGGGCTGGCACCCAGGACTGCAGTCTCTTCGTGCAGTGCTCAGGTCCCAGTTCCTCCTGCTCTCTGCCTCCTCAGCCTCCGTGTGGGGTCGGGCACGGAGTGTGGGCTTCCCACGCACTGGTTGTAGGAATCAATGAAGGAGGAAATGTGAGCGCCTCCAGCCAAGGCCTGTGTGATGTTGCAGAACCAACAAACGAATAAAAAGAACACTTCGCTCAGAGCCAGGCTCTGTGTACATATTCATTTCCTCCCTCTTCTCCATGACGCTTTGCACCCAAACACGCCGTCGTGGACTGGCCCTGCCGGGACTGGAGAGAGAGAAGTGGGCAGTGTGATTCCACAACCTTGCTGCCTTCCCCGAGGTCGGCCCCATCAAGTGCGTTCCTCTGCTCCCTGGCTGCCCACCCCTGCAGCTCTCGCAGTCACTGCTTTCTGGATGGCCTCGGAGGCAGAGGCTCGGGGCCGTGGGGCTACCCCATCCCGGTGCCCATGTCTTCAGCCCGTCTCCGGGCCAGCCAGGTGCTTTGATGGACAGAGCCTGGGGGATGTGGAGGACCCGGGTTTGCATCATGGGCCCGCCACTTCTCAGCCGTATGACCCTAGGCAAGTTATGTTAACTCCCGGGTCCCCTTTTGTCATCTCTAAAATGAGGATAGGTACCTTCCCGCCTACACCGTGGTTTGGGGGGGAAAAGGCTGTCGATGACTGGAGGCTGGAGTGGCTTTGAGAACACTCCAGAGACATTCGAGCTGCGTTCGTGTGAGAATGCGTTGTCGCTGCCCCTGTGTCATTGCCAGTGCTTCCTCTTCTGAAGCAACCTGGGGACTAGACAGCCTGGACTTGACCTTGGCCTTAAGCGAGTCCCGTGGTCTCTGGGAACCTGCTCAGTTCTCCTCCTGTGTGAAGTGAGTGTGATCAGCCTGTCTGCCTCTCCAGGGTCATCGGTGAGCATACAAGATAGTGTTGGGCATCTGTGGCTAAGAAGGGCTTTGCAACTATCAGGTGGATTTGGGTGCAATTGCGCAGGGTGGGGAGAAGGTGTAAAGGAGCCCAGACTTCCTTCCAAGAGAGGCAGATGGGGGTGAGGGGAACCCCAACTCTCTCGTGAGCTGAGCGTCTACCGAGGGCACACGACTCACTTTCCCGGGCCTCCGTGTTCCCATCCGAAGAGTTCCCTGTGCCCGGCGCTCAGTGGGAGGTCACTAGGATGACACTGTCATGCGGTTGCCTCCGAGTGGCCTATGGGGACTGGGCCTCCCTCTCTGGGCCGCCACCGCCCTGGGACAACAGAGCCTCTCTGACCTCACTTGGCTCCTGCCAAAGTGCTCCCCTGGCTCCAAGTGCTTCTCTGAAACTGCCTGGTTTCCTGGAGCTCCCCGGTTGCCACCGGCTGCTCTGTGCACGTGATCTCCAGCTCCAGATGTCGAAATCCTTCTCCAGGCTGCCCGGAAAGCCCCAGCCGGCTGTGGCTGGGCAGGGGCAGGGGCAGGGAGGGCTCCTTGGATATTGCCCCACAGGGCATCTCTTCAGGCTCTGTTTGTAGACGTCCCTGTTTCCTCTGTAGGAAGCAGTGGGCAGCTGAGGGAATTTGGGCTTCCGGTGGCTGTGAGATTATTCCAAGCACAATATCATCATATGGACAGTGTATTTGGGGAACTGTGTGAAATGTTGTGGTTTAATGGCTCCATGGTCTGCTACAAACGGAGAAGATGCCGGAATCCACCCTCTCGGGAGTGTGAGTGCTGACGTGGGAGTTTTCTGCTCACAGGTCTCTTTACGCTGTGCCTGGGGACGGAGGGGGCAGGGAGGCTGGCTGTGCGTCGGGACAGAGAGGGCAGGGTGATGCGCCTGTGAACCCTTATAGAATTAGCTCACATTCTGCCAAGACTGTTGCCCCATTTTATTGGTGAGGAAACTGAGGCACAGGGAAGTGACTTGACCAGCCCGGGAAGGACAGTGCGTGGGTAGCAGAGCCTTCACTGGAACCCAGGATCCTCTGACCACAACGCCGCTGGTCTCAGCCTGGGCTTTTTGGTGCCTCCCTTCTAGGTCCTAATCCAAGTGCCGGGAGCTGACCGGCTGTGTGACCCTGAGCCAGTCACCTGATGTCTCCGGCTCCACTTTCTCTCTCTGTTCTGTGAGAGGATAGGGCTCGCTCACTATTTCTCAAGGCTTTCCACAGAGAGGGTTAAGTGAATTTCTTGGGAGTTTCATGTTTCTTTTTAAACATTCTCATGACATTTAATATTCTCCATGATTTTATCAATGTTTGTTTAAAACAATTTTTTTAATGTTTTTTTTTTCTCCCCAAGTCTCCAAGTAGACTTGACGCCCTGAGAAGCTGTGCCGTGTACCCCTGGTACAATGCCAAGGTCCCCAGCTGGGCTGAGAGCCTGGGGTGTTAGTGATTCCTGAGGGCGAGGATTGCTACGTACCTGATGCTTGGTCGGGGTCTGCGAGGTGACGCCGTGCATTGATATGTCCCCTGGACACGGTAACAGTGTTGGAAGGCCCTTCTCCTGCCCCACACCTGCCTGCAGGGCCTACCCTTCCCGGCCCCATCCTTCCTGGGGCAAAGGCCTGGGGCAGACCTGCTCCAAACTGGTCATCCCTCCCATTGGCAGCAGATGACTCAGGCCAGAACCAGAGCAGGGTAGAAGGGGACCCTGCTGTCCCAAGAGCTGGCCAGTGCTAAATTTGAGCGTCTGCGTTACCAGCTGTGGCCTCGGGCAAATCACATGCCTGAGCTTTCTGGTCCTTTATAAACATGGCATGGATCTGGGTCCTTCTGCACAGGATTATGGTGACACAGAAGAGGGCAGGGGTAGGAAAGATCCCAGCCATGAGGGACACTGCAGGACAGGTGAATGATGCCTGCTGTATATTAGGACCGGAGAGCCTCAAAATCTTCAAGTTGTTTTCCCATAAGAAGCTCCTTTTCCAAAAATCTCTCCCTTCCCCCTATTGTTTCCAGCCTGAGGCCCTCATGGTTACCAAGGCTTCAGGTTAAGGCGAGAGCAGCCCTTATTAAAACGCAGTTGTTACACAGAAATGCTGGGCTGAGTTCTGCACCCCACCTGTTTAATCGACCGTGTGACCTTGGCAAGTCATCTATGTCCCCCGAGCCTCTGTTTCTTCATCCGTAGACCAGAGATGCTAAAGCAAGTGAGTTGCTGTAAAGAAGATATTTGTAAGGTGCTCAGAGGCTAGTGAGACAACAGATGACACAGTGGGCCTGTTGCCGCCTGGGACGCTGAGTCCAACACAAGCTAGGTCACAGGCCTTTTGGGGACACAGGGGTGCCAGGATTGGAGAGTTGGGGGACCCTTCGTGGCAGAATTTGGGGTCTCATCTAAGAAATGAAAAGTACAGGATCACCCCAGAAAAATGGGGCTATAGTGGGTCTTGCAGGGAGTGGAAATGGCAGGACTGTAGGCCAAGGCCCCATACTAACCCCCCGTACCCTGCACAGGCAGTACCTCAATACTCCAGACAAAGCTGGTGTTCACCCTGCTTTGCAGATGAGGAGACCAGGCTGAGACATGGTAAGCAGCTTGCGTGAGGCCACCTGGCTTCTAAGTGGTTCAGCCAGGCTTCAAACCCCGGAGTCTGTGCTCCGAGGTGGGCCTCCCCCACTGCTGGTGGGTGGGAATCAGCAGCCACATTTCCCAGTAGGTAAAAGAAAGGGCGGAGAAGACCTCACTATGTGGTCGGAGCCTGGAGGAGTCAGCTCTGGGGACAGAGGGCCTCAGCCACCACACCAGCCTCTCTCTAGAGCATCGCGTTGAAAGAGTCAGAATTCCTCCGGTCCTCCAACACTTCCTTCAAGGCCTCACTTTTCCGATAGGCCCATAGGACACCCTAATCCTGCACAGGGCCATCACTTTCTGTTTGTTTCTTCTTCAAGACTCCAAGTTGCTAAGGACACATGCGTGGCCCTCTTTGTGGCTTACGCGCCGGGCATCTAGCACAAGGTCTCAGAGTCAATGAATGTTTGCTGAAGGAAGCCAAAAATTCCTAGTGCTGCCTCTGCTGCCCATAGTAGATGCTCAAGGTGTGTCTGGGGCACGAAAGGGTGGCAGGCAGTTCAGCCTTCCCCTTTCATAGCTGAGAAAGCCGGGGCCCAGGGAGATGGATTTTCTCAAGGCCGCTCTTTAGATTACATGGTGTCCCCTGGGTAGCCCTGTTTCTCCGGTGGAGAAAAAGTTGGGTGAGCCGTGGGCCCATCTCCCTCTTCCTGAAGCCAGAGAGCCTCACCATCCCCAGGCCCCCCCCCCCCCCCCTTGCTTGGCCCATCCGCCCCTTCCAGGGGTTTCTGAGCCTTTGCTGTTTGCCAAAGGAGCTTGGCCTGTAATCTCATCCACAGGAAATGCAACCTGGTTGTGCAGGAGGGAGAGGCTCTGGGGACACCTTGGGGGGTTCCCAGCCGGGGATGGAGAGCAGACTCTTGTCTGCTTCCCCGAAGCGGCTGCTGTGGAGACATTAAGCCTGGGCACTGCTTGCTTCTAAGCAAGCATCAGAATTTGGGAGCCATCAGATTGCCCCTTACGTGGGAGCAGCGAGAGCTGTTGTAAAAACCAGGGGCTCCCAGACACCCCGGGCGGGCACTGGCTGCAGATGCTGCCTCATTGAACGGGAAAGGTGGCTCTTCAGAGACAGGCGTCTCCCCCGCACAGCCTGCAAATCATTGTTTTAATGAGTTGTCACTTGGACAATGGGGCTAAGTCTTGGCCCTGATTCAGTGCTGTTGCCTTCTCCCCGCTCCCACCCTTCTATGTGTTCCCCTCCCTCCTGCTTGCTGCTTTCTCTCTAGCCTCCACTTACTGGAAATGAAATCTCTCAGCGTTTGAATGGCAGGGAGGGAGGGAGGCGCCCAGACAAAGAGAAGGCTTTGTCTGGCGGTGAATTTGGATAGCAGGTGGGTGGCGGGGAACGCACAGACTTCCTCCATCCGCCTGTCACGGAGCTCGCCTAGTGTCGGAGGAGGAGAGATGGGTTCAGTCCTCTGGCAACGCCTGGGTCTCAAATTATGGGGTTGGAAAGAGAGCCCCAGCCTGCCAGCCCCTGGTAGGAGAAGGGCAGACTAGTAGCAGTTGCTCTTTGGGGGCCCGGGGTGTGAGTAGGTCTGGAAGCTCCTATTTAGAGCAGCAGTGAGGCAGATGAGGCTGGCCCGTGGGACCTGGGCTCAGCATCTCATGACACCACCGACTCCCACACCGCTGTCGTCAGCTTCCTCGGTTAGGGCACGCTCACCCCTTCCTCTCCACATGGCCAAATGGACTAATCGTCTTCCTCACCATCATCATCGTTGGCATCATCGTCACCATCATGGCGAGCGTTTACGCATCAGCCGCTGTGTGGCTGACACGAAGCACCTGTAAATCCGAAAGCAGTTCCCATGCAGTAGCTGTTCAATAGAAATGATTTGCAACGGACTCCAGTTTCCACTTCGCCAATAGCTTCTTGGGCAAGATGGCGCCACCTCTCTGGGCCTCAGGTTTCCTATCTGTGAGGTGGAGACGACGATAGCACTTTCTGCAAAGGATTGTTGGAGGCTTAAGTGCGTTGGGGCACATAAGATGCTTGGAAGAGGTCATGGTGCTTGCAAACGGTTTTCTAGCGTTACCGGAGCATGTTGGTGGGGCAGTTCCTTAGCACTGGAGAAAGGATGCGTTTGGCGTCACAAATATTGAACCCGCAATCACTTGCCCCGAGTGCCTTATCAGCACCCACTTAACACTCCAAAACCCAGTTGCATCATTTCCTCATTTTTACTGCCCACAGCCCTAATTTTGCTTTTCCTCTACATTCTACGTCTCAGCCAGTGGCATCAGCCCACACGTGTCAGGGGCTCTGTTCCTCTATTCTTTTCCCCACTCGCAATCCCCCTCCCAGTCCAGGGGGACCAGATGCCATTGCTTCTGCTCCTCAGTGTCTCTAGTGAGGCTCCCCACCCCACCTGCCTGGGCCCACTCTCCTCTCCTTTGAAGCATTACAGCTGCCTCCTCCTGGTCCCTGAGTTTCTGCCTCCTCATTCCCGGGCTGCCCTCCCCCCCGCCGGTCTGAGGAGTCTTTCTGAGTCTCACACATGGCCCACAGCGCCTCTGCTGAGCACCCTTTGGTGGCAACAGGTGGTCAGTCATCAAAGGGCTTAGTGGCCGTCGGCTGTGTCCGCCACCAGCCTGGGCCCCGCGCTGGCAACATCTGCTAAGAACCCGCTCTTTGTGCGTTTGGCAAATGAATGTTTGTCGTTCGCCTCCTCTGGGCCAGACACTGTGCCCTGCACATGCCAGCCAGCTCAGTAATCCTACGTGAGGGAGGCGTCATTGCTTCGTTTTGCAGTGAGAAAGGCCGAGGGGCTAGCACGCGTGGTGGGGCCTCGATCTGATGCCGCGGTCTCTGCGGCCAAAGGCGCCGTCCGCTCGCCGCTGCAGGCAGCACGTGTGAGCCACAGGAAGACCCCGCGGGCCTGGGGGACACAGCCTCTCCTCCCTTCTGAAAGGGGAACGAGGGGTGATGCGGTGGCTGCGGCAGGATCGGGACATGAAGAGCAGAGCTGGGAGCAGGTGGCAAGATCCCATCTCGGCCAGCTGCGAGGCAGGGAGGCACACGGGCTGGGGGTGGAGTGCGAGCTGGGGCAGGGGGTATGGTGCGAGTTCTGAGCCACTGAGAGCCAGATTTCTACGGCAGGTGGTGGGGAGGGGCCGGGGTCGAGATGGAGGGGGGCAGCTGGAGGAGAGCAGGGTCAGGAGTGGCCTACCAGGGGCACTAGCCTGGCGGCCGGTGTAGACTGTTGAGAGGACATTAGAGGGACAAAGTGAGGAGCCAGGGAGGCCGGCCTCAACCCTTTGCCGCCTCTGTCCTCCGTGAAGCCCCCCTCTCTGCTCTTCTGTGGGCGCTGTTCTGCTGCTTCTTGCCCTGGCAATGCCGGCTCCCCCCCTGTAGGGCAGACATAGCTAGTGCCCCCTGAGTCACTGTCCCCCGGCACCCAGACTCTCCGGGCACAGACCTGTCCCCAGCACAGGGGCTGAGGCCGAGTGGTCGTGGGTGCCCAGTTCCTGGCACAATCCGTGTTTGCCAAGAGACGAAGAGAGCAGATGGGAACCCTGGCTCCCAAGGCACTTGGGCGTTGGCCATTGTCAACCCCGGGGTATCCGAATCCAAGGACATTCCAGCCCTCGGCCCTCCCTCGGCTCGTGTTCTCATCCTCACCCCCACCGCCAACCCCTGGTCTCGGCACGGCTCAGTATGGCCCATCGCCCAGTACGGCCAGGAAGACACTACCGGTCCCTGGGGGCGATGACAGAAAAGACTTGGATTATCCGGGACCCCCATGAAAATTCATTGCCACGTTTCCTCTGTGTGATTTCCCAGCATGCTCCGAACTGCTTTGTGTTTGCAAGATGGAGCTTTGCTTCTGCTTCTGCCAGTTCATTTATTCTGTGAACACGGCATTGGGCACCCGCTCTGCACCAGGCACCGGGCTGGGTCGTGGCGACCCTGGGGATCAGGCAGGCTGGGGGTGCTCTTGCCTTCTGTGGAGGCTGGAAACCTGATGCCCTGTGCCCTCCTGCCCACCCCAGGCCCCACCTAACCCCGCAGGGGCTCCTGGACAGTGTAACTTGCTGTGTGTGGCATTTCTGTGGGGAGGGGTGGGCACCCAGGCCCGAGCAGAGGTCCGGTCCTGGAGGCTGGTGCTTCCTGTCCCACGCGTTGCATGACGGGGAGCGGGCAGAGCAGCGAGAGGGAATCGTTCAGCGCGGCTCAGCGGGAGCAAATGGTGGGCATCTTGCAGAGGGATAGGGCTCAGTCAGGAGGTGAGGGTGTGTGCTTGGGCACATGGTGTGGCCTTTCCTTACCCACCCCGCCCAAGGCTGCTTTCCCTGCTTTTCCGTGCCCCCGGCCCCAGGCCCCACTTCTGAGATGGCTCCTCCCGTGCCTGGCATGCCGATGTTGGCTGTTGGCTGGGACCTCGGTTCCTCCCGACATGGGCATCACCACAGGCTGTTCCAGTGCCCTTGTGGTGTGGCCGTTGGCTGCCCTGCTACAGAGTGGTCCAAGGGAGAGCAAGGTGGAAACATGTCTTTCTGTGACTGAGCCTCAGAACTCACCTTCATTTCCACGACGTCCTATCAGTGACGCAGTTCAGCTCCATTCAGTGCGGGAGAGCCATCCAGGGTGAGGATCCCTGTGGACGAGGACCACGGACAGGCCTCTGGAGTCTGGCTGCCATCAGCACCCACCCCGTGGCGGGCTGATTTTCTCTACCGCTCATCCCCATTGCTGAGCTCATGGGTTCACAGGGGCTCATGGGGCCCTGGCGGGCTCAGGGCTTTGGCGGGGAGGGGTTTTGCCACTGTGGTGGACCGGAAAGCTGGCCAGGTGGGTGGCCTGGAGCTTCTTGAGGACAAAGAGGACCCTCGGTATTAGGACCCAGGACGCTCGTCTCTTACTGGGCTCTTTTATCCAGTTTCCTCACCCAACGCTCAGTGGCAGTTCTTCTCTGGGTTACTTTAAAAAAATTTTTTTTAACGTTTATTTATTTATTTATTTATTTAATTTTTTTTTTAACGTTTATTCATTTTTGAGACAGAGAGAGACAGAGCATGAACAGGGGAGGGTCAGAGAGAGAGGGAGACACAGAATCTGAAACGAGCTCCAGGCTCTGAGCTGTCAGCCCAGAGCCTGACACGGGGCTTGAACTCACGGACCGCGAAATCGTGACCTGAGCCGAAGTCGGACGCTCAACCGACTGAGCCACCCAGGCGCCCCTAACGTTTATTTATTTTTGAGACAGAGAGAGGCAGAGCATGAACAGGGGAGGGGCAGAGAGAGAGGGAGACACAGAATCCGAAACAGGCTCCAGGCTCTGAGCTGTCAGCACAGAGCCCGACGCGGGGCTCGAACTCACAGACCGTGAGATCATGACCTGAGCTGAAGTCGGACGCTTAACTGACCAGGCCACCCAGGCGCCCCTCTCTGGGTTACTTTATACAACCACATCTGTTTTCCACAGTTGTTCTTGTTTAAAGACGGAGGTGGTAAGTGCCCTGGCCCTAGAGGTGTGCGGGCACTGGCTTCACGGCCACTGGGCAGACAGCGCGGCTGCGAGGGGGAGATTCAGATAGGGCTCCCCTCAGCCCTGAGTTTCTACGACTCCCCGCTTTGGTTGTGACCTGTCTGCAGTGGCAGGGTCCTTGTTCCTCCTCACAGGCACACTCAGTCCCCCCGCAGGAAGCCTCAGCTCACCCCATATGATCCCCTGAACAGAGCTCTGGTCTATGGAAGCTGTCCCCTAACCACCCCCCTGCCCAACCTCCCACCTGTGGAGTCTAAGTGCCCGGAATCCTGGCTTCCCGCCCATGCTGCCCACATCCCGCTTGGGAGCTTCCCCCAGATAATCAGGACCATTAAGAGCCCTCCTAATGCCACCTGACCTCAGGCCTGTGATGGGCCCTGCGCCGGCTACCCATGCATTATTAACGCACAGAGAGCATGAGAGAAGCGCCCGGATGTATTACCCCCTGGCGTCCCCCGTGCATTAGTTTGCAGCATTTGGAGTATCCCTCTGGTGGCTCGGTGATGCCCACCTCCCAGATCTGCCCCAGGAGTCAGTGCTGATGGGGGAGCTGGCTCTCCAGGTACTGGGCATGCGACAGGGGGGAGCAGGCAGCACTGACGCCGGGGACCCAGGGGGGCTGGACTAGGCAGGTCTGGCACATTCAGGTTGAGGAGGGGAGCAGTTTGAAGGGTCACCTCGTCCACTCCTCACCTCCGCAGGGAAGAGGGCCAAGGCTCCAGGAGGAAAACGGCTGGGTCAAGGTTACAGTGAGGTGGGGCACAGGCCTGGGCTCCTGTATTCCACCCCCCCCCCCAATGAGTCTTCCTTGTGTTGAGTCTTGTCAGCTTCTGAGGCCTTAGACAGGCCTCCTCCCAGAGGAGACTTCTGGGTAGAAGAGAGCCTTTCTAGTCTCTTGAGGGGTCTAGTGAGAAGGTCAGATGTAAAGCCCCCTACTCTGCAGTTGCATTTCCTAAGGTTAAAAATGCTCAGCTCTGGGGC
Source organism: Lynx canadensis (assembly GCF_007474595.2). Classification (NCBI taxonomy): domain Eukaryota; kingdom Metazoa; phylum Chordata; class Mammalia; order Carnivora; family Felidae; genus Lynx; species Lynx canadensis. Next base: position 32,177,538 of record NC_044310.1, on the reverse strand, counting down.
CCCTGGGTGGCTCAGTCAGTTAAACGTCCAGCTCTTGATTTTGGCTCAGGTCATGGTCCCACGGATTTGTGAGACCGAGCCCCGAGTTGGGCTCTGCACTGACAAGGCAGAACCTGCTTGAGATTCTATCTCTCCCTCTCTCTGCCCCTAACTCCTTCTCTCTTTCTCTCTCTTTCAAATAAATATTTGTAAAAAATGCTCAGCTCTGATTGGGTCTAGGACCTCGGCCTGGTCACTTTTCCTCTCTTGGCCTGAGTGTCCTCATCTGGAAAACAGGCACAGTAATCTTGGCCTGTCTGCCTCCCTGCCTCCCTCCCCTGGCTGATGAGGCTCGTGAGAGGTAATGGATGAGAGGGAGACTGGAGACTCATGGAACCTAAGATTACATGTTATATGCAGGGACACACCTTCTCTTTCCTGGTCTCTTAAAGGAGCCTTGCACCTTTCAGTGCAAAATTGAATACTGGGCTGGGTAACGTAGAGTTAAATGGAAGTAATAAGAGGAGTGAGACAGTAGCTGTGAAACCCCAACGACCATAACATTCAGGAAGCACTGTTCTCAAGCCCAGCCCTGCTACTTACGAGCTGATGTCCTCGGTCTGGACCCTTCTTCTCCCTCTCTTCTCACTTTCTCCTTCTGTAAAACGGGTAGGCACTTGGGAGGGAAGTGATTAGACCTCCTCAGGCAGTATTCCAGCTCCAAAGTCACTGGGGACTCATTTAGATGAAAAGGTAAATGACTAATTTCAGGTCCTTTTCTAACAGCAAATTTGGGAAGGGACTTTAGAGTCCCGAGAAGCACCTGGGACCTGGATGTGGAAGGCATGGATGAGGGTCCTTGCGGATGAGTTTTGCCCACTGCCTTTTTTCCCCCCAAGGGCCAGTGCCCACTCAGTTTCTTCCCCATTTGGCAGATGAGTCAGCTAATGTATAGAGAACGGAGTGAGTTGCCTCCAGGCACAGAGCCAGAGTGAGGGATAAAATGGGCCCAGGGCAGACCTGCACCGGTCCCCTGTAACAGAGGAAATAGCAAGGAAAGAAGAGGGGCTACCAATGGTAGACCACCTCTGTGGGTTTTCTGCAAAGCGCATCCCCTCCGGGATCTCATTTCATTCCCACAACCCTCCTGGGAGGTGCGGATGGTTGCTATCTCTCCATTTTGCAGATGGAGACACCGATGCTCGGGTGAGTGAGCAGGAGCCCCGAGGGTGATGGGGCCAGTGGCCTGATTTCTGCTTGTTCCTGGATGGCCGTGTGGGGGCCACGTGGCTGCGGCAGCCCGGGTAAACTCCAGTCCGTGTGAGGGGCCGTGACGGAGTGGGTCAGCCACAGAGAGGCAGGTGATGTACCGGAGCAGCAGCCGCCCTCTATGCAAATGAGGCTCCGCTCCGCGCAAACACCCGGTGGAGAAACCCTCTCCTTCCCCTCCCGGTGACCCCAGCCTGTGCCTTGTGACACCTTCGCCACAGCAGCTGCCCTCGCTCTGACTGTGCGTCCCAGCCAGACCAGTTCACGAGAGCCATGCCCTCCCCCTGGGGGATTTCCCCGAGTCCATCTGGAGGCAGTCACAGCCTGAGCAAAAGTCTGGCTGAACGAGCCAGTCCTGCAGTCAGAGGCCGACAGAAGCACCCCGGGTGGCATGCCCGTGTCGCTTCCCGGGCCAGTCTGACCACCGGCAGTGGCACCTTGGATCAGAGAGCTCCCCACCCTGTGAGGACAAGTCTGACCTCCTCCATCCCCAGTGCCCCCTCTGCCCTGCTCTGTGCCTCTGCTCTTGCTGTGCCCTTCGTATTACCCCTCACTCTCTGCCCTCTCCACCCGTTCTGACACTTGGGCAGAACCGGTTCCACATCCCCGCCCAGCACCGAGTACCCCAGCCCTTGGGGCTACCTGCCAGTGCAGCACTGCTCAGGCCCTTTGCAGAGCGCCCAGCCCCCTGGCAGGCCGGGTGCTGCCCCAGCTGAGGCTGGTGGGGTCGTGAGCCTGGCTCTGGATTAAGTGCTTTATGCACACAGTCTCCCCGACTCCTCACAACCTAGAGGCGTGCTTCTCGTTCTGGATTCGTAGATGAAGAAGAGTGCTCAGAGAGGTCAAGCCGCTTGCCCGAGGTGACACAGCCACCAAGTGGGAGAGGTGGATGAGCCGGGGCTCTGTCTGCAAAGCCCGTAATTAAAAATAAGACCGGCCCTTGTTCGGCCTTTTATTCCCGGGGCCAACAGGGCACAGAGTGGTTAAGGACCAGGAAGCGTCGCATAAGTGTTTAAGTGATGAGACTGGATGCTCTGCCCTGGTGGGTGCCCCCCCCGGGCATATTGACTGTGCAGCATCGGGCACTGCCCTCCTTCACCTCCCCTGTGCTCCCGCAGGCACAGGCGAGGGCTTCCCAGGAAGTCCTCCCCGCGGTACTGTGGGCTCAGGGTGGTTGTAGCCATTTTCTAGAGAGGAAACTGGAAACTGAGGCCCAGGGAGGTGTAATCAGGGTCCCAGAGGTACCCAGACAGCTGGTGACCCAACTCCCAGCCCGGGGCTCGGGCTCTCAGCCCTGTGCTGCGTTCCTTCCCTGGGCTGGCAGGAGGAAGCCTTCCTTCCCAAAGCCGCCAGGCTGCCTCTGGCCCGAGGGGAGGTGACGGGTGACGACGACGAGGGGCACAGATGGTCAGCTGGTCCCCCACCCCCAGTCTCTGAGAAGAGAGGAAATACCAGGCTGTGGGGGATTCCTCCGGCGGCGCCGCACCCCTGGGCCACTTCCTCTGGACACTCTCGTTTTCTTTGTCACTTGTTTTAGTTTCTGCTTTTCTTCCCTCGTTCCTTTTTTTCAAGGTCACTTTCATTTCCGTCTCTCAGTGTCTCCCCCGCCCCACCCCCACCCTTCCTTTCTGTGTGGGGCCCCCGTCTCCCTCCCACAACCTTGGGATCCCCAGTGGCCTGGCCTGCCTAGACCTCGGGTTCCCGGCTCGGGTGGAGGGTCAGGGGTGGGGAGAGGCCGGCACCCTGTCCCTTCCCCCACAGCGGGAGAGCGCGCGAAGGTGGCTCTCAGGTCGCCCTGAGAGGCTAGGCAGTGCTTACGAGTCCCCAGGCTCCCGGTTTAGCCTCTCTGGGCCTCAGGCTCCTCATCTGTGAAATAAGAATTCCAACCTCAGAGGATCTGAGGAGAAAATGAGATGACATATGTAAAGCTCAAATAACCAGTATTTAGAAAAACTCAATAAATACCAGTTCTGCGTCTCCAGGAAATGCCTCTGCGTTCAGTCTCCTACATCTGTGGTCATCTCCCCCCTCCAACCCCCCACCCCCACCCCACCCCCAGCCCATCTTCACTGGGACCCATGTCTGGCCAGAGGCAGAAACGGCTCTGGCGCTGGGCCCCCAAGGCCTGCATGGGACAGGTCTGAGAAGGGAAGGGAGTATGGCCATTGGCACGCTCTAGGTTCACACAGCCCGCTAGCCAGAGCGGGAATCCCCACCACCGCGCCCGGCACACGGGCCTCGTTCCGTGCAGGCCTTGCAGACGACTACTGCTGGTGAGAAGCTTGGTACTTCCCAGGGCAGCCCGTCCACTGTCAGACGGCTCGGCTTGTCGGAAGGTTCTTCCTTCTGGTGAGCTAAGACCTGCCTGCCTTTGCTTCCACCCTCCCCCTCGGGCCATCTGCAGACAGACCGCTCGCTCTCTTCTTCCCCCGTCGTTTCACATAGTGGAATATTGTGTCTAGGCCACCCCAGAAGTGCCTGAACCGTTCCGCCCGCCCAAGACGCGGTATACCACAGCGGTTAAGACTTCGGACTCTAGAACCCAACTCTACCACCTCACCTCCTGGCGTGGCCTCTTGCTGCCTATGTGACACTGAGCCCCCTGTGCCCCAAAGAGGGACTTATATGAACAGGTGTGTAATGGGCCAGCATGCTGTAAGTGCCCAGTGAACTTTACCTCCTACCACTTTTCTTGTTCAAAACCAAGCATCCACGGGTGGCTCAGTCGGTTAGGGTCCAACGTCAGCTCAGGTCATGATCTCACGGTTCATGGGTTCGAGCCCCGCATCGGGCTTTGTGCTGACAGCTCAGCGCCTGGAGCCTGCTTCAGAGTCTGTGTCTTCCTCGCTCTCTGCCCCTCCCCTGCTCAGGCTCTGTCTCTCTCCCTCAAAAATATAATAAACATTAAGAAAAATAAATTAAAAAAAAAAGACCAAGCATCCACAATTCTTTTTAATTAAAAATGTAAACCTAAATAAAATAATTATTAAAATAAATATTTATTATTAATTTAATGTTATTTAAAAATAAGTTAAAATAGGGGCACCTGGGTGGCTCAGTCAGTTAAGCCTCCAACTCTTGATTTTGGCTCAGGTCATGATCTCATGGTTTGTGAGTTCAAGCCCTGCACTGGGCTCTGTGCTGACAGTGTGGAGCCTGCTTGAAGTTCTCTTTCTCCCTCTCTCTCTGCCCCTCCCCTGCTTACACACTCTCTCAAAATAAATAAATGAACATTAAAACATTTTTTAAAATACATTAAAATTTAATTTTTTTATAATCGACGTATAACATTATATTAGTTTCAGATGTACAACATAATGACTCGGTATTTATATATGTTGTGAAATGATCATCACAGTAAGTCTGGTTAATATCTGTCACCACACGTGGTTAAAACTTTTTTGTGCGATGAGAATTCTTAAGGTCTACTCTCTTAGCAGCTTTCAAATATACAGTGTTATTAACTCTAGTCACCATGCTGTACATTACACCCCCAGACTTATTTATTTTTTAACTGGAAGTCTGTACCTTTTAATTCCCTTCACTCATTCCGCCCGCTGCCCACCCCACATAATTCTTTTTTTTTTTTTTAATGTTTATTTATTTTGACAAAGCAAGCAGGGGGAGGGGCAAAGAGAAAGGGAGAAAGAGAATCCCAAGCAGGCTCCACACTCAGCTCAGGGTGGAGCCCAACGCAGGGCTCAATCTCACACCCGTGAGATCACAACCTGAGCTGAAATCAAGAGTCAGACACTTAACCGACTGAGCCACCCAGGTGCCCCCACCCCCCATAGTTCTTAGCAGCCACTCAAAGATCATCATTCCCAGACCCCTCGTAAGCCATGTTGTCTGCTGGGCTCCAGTTGGCCATCTCCCTCTTCTAACTTGGAGGAGGAGCCTGGACCCGTGGGGACAGCCCCTCATCAGGAAAGAGCCTGGTTTTGGAATGACACCTGAGGTCACATCCCCCCTCCCCCATCTGCCTCTCCGTCCCCCCCTTCCCAGGCCTGATTTACACGGGCAACATCGTGGGCCCATGTGCTCCTCCAGGGCTTACAAAATGTTCGAGACGTGAAAAAGAAAGAGTTTTGGTTCCAAAATATGATAATAGCTGATCACCATGAATGTTTAGTTAATATATTCGAGCATGATTAATTGTTTGGTTTCATTTTTATAAAAACAGCCCTCTCTTTGGGGGCTGCTGTGCTTTGCCTTGCCAAGGCTCCTGATTACAGACAACGATCGCTGAGAAGGCAGAGCTGATCGTTAATCTTATTAGCTACTCCCTGCGAATAATTTCAAAAGCAAAATTATTTTCAAAATTCAGGGTTGTTTTTTTTTTTTCAGCCAAGGAATACATTCAGAATGAGATGTGTTTTATATCATACGGGAGAGGCCTTCCAAAAGTGACAGCACCTGGGTCTTACAATGGCCCAGGGACAGGTTGCTTTGTCTCTGAGTCACTAGCTCCCCACCTGCAACACGGGGACAGTACACCTGCTTTCCGAAGTTGTTGAGCCTAGCCCGGATCTCTGGGAGTGTCTTTTGAGGGCCACTGGAAGAAGGGACAGAGGGCAGGTGACCCTGGCTTCCTATGAAGTTTCTATACAGACCCTGGCTTATTAGCTTGATTTTCTGGGCCCTATGGATGTTTGGTCCAGGCTGCCACTAATCCTATTTGGAAGGAAGCAGTACCATAAGCAACAGATTATACTTTGGGCTCTGAGTGGTTCTGGGAGATTCTCAGCCCTTTGCTGCTGTGTCAGGCAGTCCCGCAACAGCCCTTTAAGGTTGTCTGTCCCCAGCTGTAGCGGAACTCGTCAGGAAGAGAAGTCTCTGCTCTCTTGCCTCTCAACAGCTTTTCCTTGTCAGGGACCGTCATCCCTTTGTTTTGTAACTGGGAGAGGCTTGTGGCAGAGGTAGAGGTGGGGAGACACCAGCTGGATAAGTGGAGCCAGGTTAGAGGTCCAGCTGCATTTCGGCCTGTCTTAAACGTTCTTGGTCCAAGGATGCTATTCAAAGCCTAGAGGTGCCTTTGTACATGCCCATCCCGCCCAGAGTTGACTGTTTCATTTGACGAGGGTAGAGAGCGTTGAGTCCTGGGTTTCAGTTCTGCCTTTCTCATCCACTTGCAACGGGACTTAGGACAAGTCACTTGTGATCCCTCGGAACCTCAGTTTCCTCCTCTGTAAACTGGGGCAACAGGGGTGCCTGGGTGGCTCAGTCGGTTAAGCGTCCGACTTCGGCTCAGGTCATGATCTCGCGGTCCATGAGTTCCAGCCCCGAGTCGGGCCCCGTGCTGACAGCTCAGAGCCTGGAGCCTGTTTCAGATTCTGTGTCTCCCTCTCTCTGACCCTCCCCCGTCCATGTGCTGTCTCTCTCTGTCTCAAAAATAAATAAACGTTAAAAAAAAAAAATTAAAAATAAATAAATAAATAAACTGGGCAACAAACAGCTGGCCCACCCTTTCCCTGGGTTGCTGTGTGATTATTGGTGGGAAAGGCTTGAAGACCGTCATTGTGAAAGGAGATGTCCGTCTTCCTATTTGTCTCGGCGTGAGGGCCCCGCTAGAGTCCTTCACTAGCTTCTGCTGGCCCCAGCCTGACTCCCACCCCAGCCTGGCCCAGGCCTGGGGGCCACAGCCCTCAAGGGACAGAGCCGTCTCAACTGGGATGGAGCTCGTGGCCTTAGACAAGACCCAGAAGGTGACCTCAGTGCGGACCAGTGCCCGTGCCTCTAATGACTCACAGATCCAACACCATCCCCCTTGTCCTGCAGGGCCTGTGTCTTTAAAAGTAGAATAAAACAAAATCAAATGATCACCAGGGAAAAAAAAATACATCTCGCAGATAAGATAAAAATAGTCATCCCTACTGTTCCCTCATCACCCACCGGACATGCCCATAATCAAAGACGGGAATTTGTCCAACCAGAGAAGGACTTTGAAGTGATCCCGTGTAACACAGCCTTTGTTGCCGATTTGCCGACTGAAACCAGACAAGTTCAGTGACTTGCCCGGGCTTGCGCAGGGTGTGTGTGAGCTGGGGCTGGGCTCAGACCTCCAGTTCACAAGGCACCCGGCCCCTTAGCAGCACACCTCACTGCCCAGGCTCCGCCCCCTTACAGTCACCGGCTCCCAGACTATGACATCAGCTCAGAGAAGGATGCCTTGGGTCTCCTTCGTATGTCTCCCAAGATCAGGCAGGGTGGGTATGGTCAGACGTTCAGGAACCTCTGGAGTATGTGGTCTGGGCCAAGTCTGTTCACTGGTCCTCACTTTTCCCATCAGAATGGTACTCCCACCCTACTGTTCGTTCAGTACTAGGCGTCACATGTGAAGGTGGCCTCTTCTCCCAGGAGGACCCAGCCTCACCAGCTGCGCTGAGAGGAGGTTCATGGGGCCACACCCTGATGGCGGTGAGCACACAGGAGACTTCTCTGAAAGCTGCATTTGCAGAGTGAGCAAACTTTTTACCTAGGCTTTATGATTAGGCTATAGACTGTGTGTTCCCCCAGATGCATATGCAGGAACCTAATAAATGTGATGGTATTGGAAGGTAGGGCTTTGGGGACACAATTAGGCGATGAGGGTGGAGCCCTCAGGAATGGGATCAGCACCCCCGTAAAAGATCCAGAGAGTTCCCTTGTCTCTCCCACCACGTGAGGACACAGCGAGAAGACGCCGTCTATGAGCCAGGAGGCGGGTCCTCACCCGACGCTGAATCAAGCCAATGCCTTGATCCTGGGCTTCCCGGTCGCCAGAAAACTGAGCAACAGCTTTCTGTTGCTTATAAGCTACCTTGTCTATGGATTTCCATTATCGCAGTCTGAACGGTGTGCTTATTTGGAGTGGCTTCGGAAGGTGAGAGCGAATGGTGGTGGAAAGGGATATAAAAGCTCATCCCAAGACACTGCTACGTTGATGCTAATTTGATGCTAACTTGTAGAAGGCAGTTCCTGCTTAGGCAGCTCCAAGGCTGTTAGGAGACGCGAAGGGCTGTGTTCTCTGGGTATACAGGCAGAAGGTGACATTTGAAGGAAGTGGGGAAAGCTACTTGCTCTCCATTGCTAGAGCCAAGTTGCTAGGACCTATAGGAGGGGCAAAGGTACTCTGTTGTCACTCACTCCTTAGCATGAACTACTTACTCAGATTGCTGTCTAGCCTCGACCAGAAGAAACCTTTAGGAGCGCTTGGCCCTTTGTCTGAAAGTGGTGCTGCCTTTCGTTCCACTGCTAAGCTAAATCGATACCTGCCTCTTCCCAATTTGGACAAATCTATTGGACAAAATTGTTTGGGCAAATTTACTTGGACCAAATTATTGTGTAGGAATTATCTCGATTTTACGTTTTTCTCCCGTTGGCTTTTCTCCAGTTCCTGGCACCTGGTACTGCTTGATGGCTGAGGCGTGCTCACAGGCAATAAAATAAAAGTAGCAAACAAATATCAGCGAGAATGATCAGAATCGGCCAATTCTGCTGAGTTTCACAGCATCTTTTTTTTTTTTTTTTTTTTTTTTTTTTTTGCGGTGGACGTGCGTGTGTGGGGGTTATGATTTTATGGTGTGGGCACATTTTCTGCTAGTAAAATGGTGCCCAGTTCATGGGATGGAGCCAGAGGTAGAGTATTTCATGGAGTTCCCCTCCCCCCCGCCGTCCCCAAATCTCATGGCTTCCAGCTGTGGCAGTGCTCTGAGGACGGAGATAGTGGTGAAGAGAAGAGGGGCCCTGGGAAGGGATGGGGTCCCCCCAATTCAGGCTTCATCTCGGACATGCCCCCACCCCATCCAGGGCAATCAAGTCCTGTGTACTCAAGATCTGTCAGGCCCCCTTCGTCCCTCTCCCACTGCTAACAGCTCTGTCTTATCTGACTTTCTGTCCCTACTTCTGACTGCCACCACCGCGCCCCTCATCTCTTCTCCGCAGTGCACCAGGGGATCCTTCAAAAACACAGATCAGGTCACATCATCCTTTGCATCACATCCTTTAATAGCTCCTGTGGCCTCCAGTATTAAATGCTAAATTCCCTTGGAGTGGCTTGCAAGGGTCCTCCAGATCTCGCCCTAGTCTTTCTCCTCTCCCTTTGTTTGTGCTATAGCCTCCCGGAGGGTAGGGAAGTTCGGTGCCTCCAGGCCTTTGCAGACATGCTTCCCTCTTCCTAGAAAGCTCTGGGCTGAACCTCCTTCCCCATGACTGGCAGGCACATGCATGCATGTGTGCGTGCACACACACACACACACACACACACACACACACAGACTCAAAGGAATTCCTACTCAGAGAAAGCCTTCCTTGACTGCCCCCTCCACACCTAAGGCCATCTATCCAATGTTCCAATGTGCTTCTGCACCCCTGGAGTCACTCCACTCCAGGACTTGTCACTCTGCAATTGTCTTTTTGCTAGTCTGTCTCCCCTAGTGGACCGTGAGTACCTGGAGAATAGGGGACTGTCCTGCCATATCCCAGCTGCTACATACAAAGGAGGAAGGAGAAAAAGAAGGAAGGAAGGAAAAAAAAGAGGAAAGAGGGAAGGAAGAAAGGAAGGAAGGAAGAAATGAAGGAAGGGAGGGAGGGAGGGAGGGAGGAAGGAAGGAAGAAAGGGAGGGGGAGGGAGGAGGAAGGGAAGAAGGGAAGAAGGGAGGAGAGAAGGAAGGGAGGAGGGAAGGAAGGAAGGAGGGAAGGAAGGAAGGAAAGAAAGAAGAAAGGGAGGGAGGGAGGAAGGGAAGGAGGGAAGAAGGGAGGAGAGAAGGGAGGAAGGAAGGAAGGAAGGAAGGGCCAAATTTATTTTGCCAATCTCATGGTTCAGTCAGGACCAGCCCTGGCATCCATGAGAAGTTCATGTCAATTCAACAAAGATTTCACAAGCACCAGCTACTTCCCAGGCTGGTCAGAAGGGTAGGACAAGGGCTCTGCTCTGGAGGGAGGTGAGACAAGTCTACAGTGGGGCAAAGCAGACCATGTCCACATTACAGAAGAGACACACACCAAGAACCCTGGGAGCCTGCAGCGGGGAGGAAGTACACCGACTGTACCAGGATGGGGGAGGTAGGGATGGCCAGGGGCGTGCTCACTGCTGGGGCGATGGTGTTTCTTTGCTCCCTTTGAAAAACTTCCATGCCCACTCTTTCTGGTGGAGTCAACCACGTCACATCCCACCCCCCCATGCTGCCCCATGGGTCCCCTCTTAGGGACCATACTTGTGTGTCCCCCAACACAGCAGAGAGTAGGGCTAGAGCACAGACTTGTGTGACTTTCTGAGCACAGACTTTCTGTGTTCCAGCCCCGGCTCTGTGCCTGGGAGCAGAGTGACTGCAATTGTGAGTGAGTTACTCAACCTCTCTGGGCCTCAGTGTACTCATCTGGTATATCCTTCATAGCATCGTCGCCAGTGTTCAATGAATTAATAGAGGTAAACCCTCAGGCCTGCATCTGGCACAGGATAAGAGTTGTATAAACTTTGCTATCAGCATTAGTAATTAACCTGTGCACCCATCTATGCCTCTTGCTCTGGTGTGTGAGCTTTTTTAACTGTTGGCGATAACATTGAACATGAAATCCGCTCTTTTAGTATTTGTTGACTATAGGTGTGATGTACAGCAGAGTTCTAGGCCTTATTCATCCCACATAACTGAAACTTTATACCTGTTGAATAGCCCCTCCCATTTCCCTCTTCCCTCAACCCCTGGAATGCATATTCTACTCTCCGTTTCTGTGAACTTGACTACGTTTGTACCTCCTATAAGTAGAATCAAACGAGATCTGCCTTTCTGTGGCTGGCTTCTTTCTCTTAGCATCATGTCTCCTGGGGTCATTCATGTTGCTACCTGTTGCAGGATTTCCTTCCTTTTTAAGGTGAAATCATATCCCCTTGCATGTGAATGCCACATTCTCTCTATCCATTCATCCATCAGCGAACGCAGGTTGCATGCACACCTTGGCGATCATCAGTAATGCTGCGGGAGTATCGCAGGACAGATATCTCTTCAAGATTCTAATTTCAAAAAATTTTTTTGGAGAAATACCCAGAAGTGAAATTGTTGGATCATATGGCAATTCTATTTTTGATTTTCTTGATGAACTACCAATGGCTGTGCCATTTTACATTCCCACCAACCGTGTTCAAGGATTCCAGTGTCTCCGCTTACGGGCCTCTTGACCCTCAGAGCCCGGCTCTGGTTCTACCTGGAGATCCCTCAACACCTTGCGTAGGAACTGCCCATAATAGGCTTTGAAAAGGTGGCATAATAATGAGGCATATTCGGTGCTTGAGTTGGGTGAGCCAGGACCAGACGAACACCTGTCTCTGGATGGACCCAAGCGTGTCCACGTGGAGTGGACCTGTGCATGGGCCGTTCTATTTGTGGGATGTGCCAGTGGAGAAAACAGTGGCAGTTTTCTACCTTAGCCCCTTCAAGAGTGGCACTGTGGGGCACTGTGAGCACATCTGGTTCAGTGTGCTGGAGTCCCCTGGCTGCTCAGAAGATGTTCCAATATCTGGGCCCCAGATGGAGGCCAGGGAGGATGTTTCAGCATAGGCAGGGGAGGCGTAGGACGGGCCAAGGTGGCTTGGCTGAAACCAAAGCCAGAGTCTGCTGAGTCAGAGAGGCTGGGCCTCTGGAGTGGCAGGTATGAGCTGCAGACCCTCCAGTCTGAGTCCTCGTGGGACCAAATTGCTCCCCATCTTGGCTTCCATCCTTGGCCTGTGCAACTTAGGGCAAGGGACAGCCTCCGTTGGTGCAAAGGCCTTGGGGGCTGGGAGTTGCAAAGGCCCTGGGGGCCGGGAGTTGCAAAGGCCCTGGGGGCTGGGAGTTGTACTCTCCTGGCTTCAAACCCAGGCTTTGCTACTTAACCAGGTAGAGGACTCAGGCAAGACACCGCAGCTCTTCAAGGTTCAGTTCCACGCGTGGTGTGGCCGTGAGCCATCATCCCACCTGGGGTGCCCTGTGGTTTAGGGGAGGCTGAGGAGGTGCTCTGGGTGTGTCCCTGTCCTCATCCCCGTCCTTGCATCATCCATCCGATGTGGTGGTTTTGCCCCAGAAAGATGGGTGTCCCAGGAAACCCAAGGCCTTGAGATGAGCCTAGGACTTCTTGATGGGCATAGGGAAGTTGGTCCCAGGTCTCCTGAACAGTGTGGGTCAGCCGATGACTGCCTGTTGGTCGGAAATATCTGTTCTGGGGCCACCTCCCTCCCGTGTCAGGGACGCACTCATTTGGGAGTTGGAACAATTCAGGTACAGGAAGGAAGGAAAGCCTAGGCTGCCTCAGCTGGTTTTAGATAGGTGAGCTATTCATGTGAATGAAGGAATTATTGTTGGTCACATCTTACTTTCAACTTAGAAGAAACCCAAATCATCACTGGAACCTCACTGTTGTCCTACACCCTCAACGTTCCACCCTCTGTGCTTTGTCACTTTGTTTCATCGTCTGCCTGTAATGCTACTCCCATCCTGAGCAGTGGAGTCTGTTTGCCCAAATCCTCCCCATCTTTTGAAGCTCAAATGAAACCCTCCTTCCCCTCCTCCTCCTCCCCTTCCAGGAAGTCCTCTGGGGTGCCCTTTGCACAGCTACTGTTCACGGCTTCTGTAGCACCCTCTGAGTCCTCCACTCTGGCTGTTGGGCCCTGGTCTTTTATCATATCGGTGGTGTGTGTCTTATCAGTCCCACTTGGCCATGGGCTCTTGCCCTCCTTACCTCCGGACAGGCCCTAGTCCCATCAAGGTTCGTTTCAGCCCAGCCAAAAGGGAGGGTTAAAACATGTACCTCCGTCCAAGCTAGAGTCTTCTGGAAACTTCTCTGCTTCCGTTCCGTCTTGGATCCCACTGCCTGGGGTGCGTTAAAGTCTTATAGCCATAACTGTAGCACATGCCTCTATGTGTGTGTGTGTGTGTGTGTGTGTGTGTGTATGAGAGAGAGACAGAGAGAGAGGGGTGGGGGGAGTTAGAGACAGAGACACAGGAGAGCGTGGAAAGAAGGGGAAAGGGGATTGATGAGGATTCAGGCCAGGCCACACACACAGAAGGTTTCTGTTTCGAGGTGGGAGCGAAACAGCCTTTATTCTCCATCAGCTAACATGCTGGGGCAGACCCTCTGTGGGATACTTAGCCTGTTAGCTGGGGCAGGTCAGCTGTTCAGATCACAGCAGAGTTCAATCTCTGTCACCTTCAGAAAGAGATAATAGTGTCCTTAAAGTTTCGCTAATAATTATCACAACTGCAAGCATTCACCGTGCTAAGCCCTTTACATATGTCATCTTAATTTTCATGAGCACTATTTGAGATAGATGCCACACTAGTCCCGTTTTTCAGATGAGGAAACGGAGGTTCGGAAAGATCCCATGCTATAGCAGGTGTGAGGTACAGACACACGGCCGGTGTGTACCACGCCCAAGATCATCTCCGTCACCCACACGCATCCCCCTGGGCTAGGAACCTGGACTCCGGGGTGTTAGGGCCTGGCTCTGCCGCTGGCTGCCGAGTGTGGGACATTCAGTGCACCAGGCCTCAGTCTCTCCCTCTTTAAAATGGACTCAGCGCTGCTGAAGGGCCCTGCCGGCCGTCTTCTGCTGAGAACCTGTGCTTGAGAGACTCTGAGTTCTCTGAAGCTAAGATGCGGTTGTGTTCATTCCGGAATGCCCAGCTTCTCGGTGGTTCTGCAGCCTGCGTTGGAATGTAGGCTCCATGGCAGTAAACGCTTCTGTCCACGTGTCATATGTCTGCCATATGTCAGGGCCCCAAATAGCCGGTGCTTGGCATGTGGTAGGTACTCAGTTAATATCTGTTGACTGAGTGACACCTGTCTCACCCCAGAGCCCCGCCCCCACAGTCAGCAGCCAGCAGCCAGCGCCCACACTCTGGCTGGCCGGTTGCCCACTCAGTGGCGCACGAGCCCCGGACCAACAGGCAGCAAAGTTGGCCTCTCCCCCTGCTTGGCCAGGAACCAACAACACGACTCTGGGCAAGTCACCTAACCTCTCTGAGCCTCTTTGTTCGCCCAGAGCACTGGATGAGGAGTCTGAGAAACACCAAACTCATTCCCGCCTCAGGTCCCTTGCATGTACCATTCCTTCTGCCCGAAATACTCTTCTCCCGAATGCTCTCTCCACTGCTCCTTCACTTTATTCAGGCCTCTGCTGAAATGTCACCTCCTTACAATCTCACTTCCTTAGGGAAGCCTTCCCTGACCACCTTCACTCAAACACCTCCTCTGGTCACTTTCCCTCCCCCAAGTTGTTGATTTCTTTCATAGGACTCATTTGTTGATATTTATCTGTCGAGTGTGGGTGGACTATTTCTCCAATAGAATTTAAGCTCCAAGAAGGCAGGGGTTTTGTTTGATTCAATGCCTAGAACAGTGCCTGATGCCTGATAGGTGCTCGATAAATATTTGTTGAAGGAAGAAGAAAGGCAAGGGCCGGCGTCATGGGGCTGCCCTGGCCCAGAAACTTCCACCCGGGTTCTGATCCCCCAGAGGCTGAGCCCCTTGTGACTGCTGTCTGCCCACCTGCTCACTCAGCCTGAACTCCATGAGGCCCAGACACCGTCCCAGACACATTCTGGGCACCTCCCTCATGGGAAAGGAAGCCCAGAACTGCATCCTGAGGGGACAGGATGCAAGGCACCTAGCTCTCCTTGCAAGGGGCAGGCTGAGGCTTGGGGGAAGGCTGGTATCTTCTGCTGAAATAAGAGTAGTTGTTCAGGAAACATACCCACTTTCCATGACGTGCTGCTTGAGGTCTGGTGGCTGTTGCCAGCACTCAGACGGCTGGACAAGGAGGCTCCCATGTCTGAGAGGCGGGAAGAGGAGCGAGGCGCCCGCTGTCTGGCGCAGCCTGGCTTCCTGAGACTGCTTTGTTCACATCTCCCACCCTCCTGGCCCCTCGTGGCTCGCCACGGGTCTTCCCCGCCCACGGGAGAGGCAGCCCCTCAGCCCGGGATTCGTGGCTCTCCATGACCCAGCCCCGCCCAGATGGCCAACCTGCTTTCTTCCACCGCTCCTCCGGGAGGCCTCAGCTGCAGCAGGGTCTGGGAGCTGTGTCCCCACTGCCCTGTGACCAGTCCCCTCGCTGAGCTTTACTCGTGCTGTGCTGGCTGCCCCCAGTGCCCTCCGCTGCTCCTCCTCCAGAAAGCCCTCCCTGACTACACCCACGCGTGAGACCTCTCCCTCACTGGGCCCCTCCGGGTCCCCTGGACTTGCCCACTTCTTGAGGATGCTTGGGAAATCGATATGGAACAACTCAATCCATGGGCGGAGCCTCCTGCCTGTGGGAGGCCCCGTGAGAATGGGAGAGAGCTGGGATAGGCAGTACCTCCTGTACCCTCTGCACCTCCTGGCTCGATCCAGTGAGATAATGAACACGGATGTACCCCGTAACCTATAAAGCCCTGTTCTGCCTCAGCCCAGGGTCCTTTATCTGGCCTGGACTCTTGCACCAGGATCCCCATGGGCCTCCCTGCCTCCAGCTCACTCAGCCCAGCTAACCTCCCCACAGAGGTCTTGCTGAAACACAGATCTGGCCATTTCCCTTCTCCAGCATCCCCTCCTTGTAGGTTCTGGCCCAGTGAGCCTGTGCCCTGCTCTCAGACCCTCCTTGTGCTCTCCTACCTCCTTGCCTTTGCTCAGATCATTCCTACTGCCTGGAACGTCTCTCCCTCCCTTCCTCATTCTATTAGACCTTCTTCTCCCTTTGGAATTCCCTGACCCTTCCAGGAACATTTGGCCACTCTGGGTCCCCGGCTATGTGTCCTGCCTCATTTATTTGCACAGGAATGTCACCCTCTTAGAATGTCGCCTCTGTTAGAGAAGCCTTCTCAGACTACCCCCCACTCAAACACCTCCTCTGGTCACATTCCGCTCTCCTCCCCAAGTTCTCCGGGCGCTGCTGTGGCCTTCAGGGTTGGCTTGGCACAGAGAAGTGCTAAGGTAAATGTTTCTCCCGGGGGGTGGTGCTATGGAAGATAGTCTGTGTGCCAGGCCTGGCTCTCTCTACATGTCAGTTTATCAAGGCCAAGGCATAGTCCTTTAAAAAAGCCACTGTCTTTTTACCTATGATAGGACCAAGGCCCAGAGATGCTAAGGGCCTTGCTCAAGGTCACACAGCAGTATGTGGCAGAGCTGGCCTGGGATCCCAGGTTGGGCTGATCTCACAGCTTTCCGCCGTATCGCCTGACTGTGACAAAGGTAAGGATAACAAATCTCCTTCCGAAACACGACTGTTGATAAACTGCCCTGGGGAGGCTGTTTGTCTGCTTTTGCTGTCCGGTTCTGCATCTCCCGCGAGCGTTTCCATCTGAGCCCCGGCAAGCTGCAGCACCAGGGGCCGTGTCCCCAGCCGCCTCCCCGTCCCTCATCAGGTCTGCTGTTGCTCCCTTCCAGGCCACTGGGACCCTGGCTCCAGATCGAGGTTAGACCCAGTGCTTCTCTCTAAGACTCCTCAGAGCGCCAGGGCCTGCCCTGGGCCCGTGTCTGCCCCAAGCCGCCTCTCAGCCCTGACATCCAGGCTGCAGATCAATAAATCTGTCTCCTGCTCTTCTCTCCCAACCATCTGTGTTCCCGGGTGGTCCCCGGGGAGTCTGCCAGGCTGGCTGCAAGCTCCCAGGTCGGGGAGAAGAAGTTATTTTGGGGCCATCTGTTTGAGAGGTGCCTCTGGCTGGGGTTCCACAGCTGAAGGAAGTTACCCAGGCAGTGGGGGGCTGCCTGGAGGGGACAGCAGTCAGGGAAAGAGAGCCACCTTTATCTTTAGGCTCGGGGCCAGGACATGCGAGCCCTCCCTCGAATCACGCAGACCCGTGAGATCCCAGGCGTAGCCACATCTTGGACATTTCCCTGGGGCAGATGGTGCCAGAGGGAGCGGGGAAGACAGTCTGAACCACACCCCCCCAACTTCTTTTAAAACACATACACACACCCTTAAAATTGGGTTGCCAGTGACAACCTGGCATATCATCTTTTTATATTATTCTTAGCCCCTCTGTTGCCTTAGCAACGGAACAATGCTTTTAAATATAGCAGTTAATTTTTTCAGCTCCAGCAACAAAGTTCTGGTGCTGTCCAGAAGGCCAAAGGCTGTTTTCTCCCCCAGGGGCAAAGCCCTTCAAACTCATCTGGCCACATGTCAGCCCCAGAGCGCGAGCTGAGCTGGGTGTCCTGACACTGGTAGGGACCCTCTGTGTTCCCTGACCCGGCCGCGCTCCAGAGTCAAGGTGTTGAAGAAAGAATCTGGGTTCTGGAATCAGCGGACCTGGGTGTCTGTTCCTCCCTGACCCTGAAAGCCTAGCTGTTTCTCTCTGACACTCAGTTTCTTCTCCGGTTAATGGGGTGGCAGTTAATGGGGGTGGTGCTTCACAGATTGCGGTGGGGCTCGAAGTTGCTGAAGGAGGCGAAAGTGGCACGTGGGGAACACTCCAGAAATGCATCTGTCCTTCCTCCTTCCCTGTCTTCCTCCCCTCCCCCATCCTTCCCGACCTCTCTCCCCTTCTTCCTTGCCTCCCTCTCTCTTTTGCTCAACCTCTCTTTTTTTCTCAACCTCTCCTCCCCACTGCCTTGAATTATTGATGTGAAATTCCCAGCCAGTAACATCAGAGGGTTAAAATCCATAACCAGCCTTCCTCTGGCCTCCCCTCGGATCACCCTCCCTCCATGGGCTGGTGAGCTCATCAGAGTCATTAATCATACATCAGGGCTTGAGAACCCAGGCCCCTGTGGTCCCTCTGCTGAGCAGCCCCGGGCAGGAGGCAGCCCAAACAGGATGTCTTTTCGAGGGCTGGGCTGGAGCAGAGCAGGCACCTCGAGTGGGAGCTTATCTGGGAAGGGGGGAGTGCTGACAGCCTGTGAGGGGCTCCATCGGGAGCACTCCCTGGTGCTCCTCAGCTCCCTCACACTCCCTCTGCCCTCCTGCACCTCTCTCCAGACCCTCCTCCCCTGGCTGGCTCACCACCCACTCTGTGCATTCCAGAGCTCAGCATGGCAGGTCTTCAAGCAATAGACAGAAAGTTTCTAACTGCTCGGAAACAGTCAAAACATGGCACGGCTGCTCAGCAGGTAGTGAGCTCCCTGTCACTGGAGAGTTCAGTGAGAGGAGAACACAGTGGGGCAGGACGTCGTGGAAAGGACTGTAGAACCAGGTTACAAATGGGGTACTCTGGCTTCAACCTATGGTTCCGGAATGGAAACAATGATATTAAAATCACCATATAATTTTGCGGAACCTTAGACACTGATTTGTATCCTCATTTACCAAAAAGAAAAGAAAGAAAGCGAATTTGCCCAGAGTCATTAGTCTGTTAAAGAAGCTGACCCCGAATCCACAGTTCTGCCTTCCCTCCTTAATCTTCAGGTTTAGCTTTCCTGGACGGCATCAGTCAGGGGGATGGTTGTGGACCTGTGGCGTGGCAGCTGGGTGGGACCCCCTGAGTCCAGGCTGGCTGCTGGGGGCCCTTCAGGAGCCCAGGCCGCTCCCTGGGAGCAGGCCATCTCGTTCAGGGCAGATACCACAAAAGGACCCAACTGCCCTCAGAGCCGTGGGAGCCCTGAGGAGGGAGTGATGCCCACGACGGGCCACAGACTCTTGCGGGCAGTTCACATCTTCCTCTGCTTCACCCTCTCCCGGCTCTGTGAACGCGGCACAACATCCAGTCTTGACAGGTGCTCCGCTGAACTTGTCAAGGTCACACGGCTCAGAAGTGGAGGGACCACGTGCGTCTGACAGGAGGGCACCACTGACATCCGTGGGAGGCGGCAGAGGGGAGGGACAGCCTGCTGTGCCAGCACAGCCACAGGCCTGTCTTGTCAATCTCCATCGCCTGAGGCCAGTTGGACACTGGTGAGCCAGGAGGTGGTGGCCACGGGGGACCCCCGCCTAGCAGAGCTGCTTGGTGCTTTCTGCCCCCGGAGAAGATGAGGGAAGGGTGCTGGCGAGGGGGGCAGAGAGACTGTCATGGTGAGCAGGGGATCAGCTCTAGCCTGTAAGACAGGAGACCTGGAGCAGGTCCGGACTCTGTTGCTGGTGCTCTGTGACCCCTGAGGCGGACCATCTTGGGGCCATGGTTCCCCGCGTTACTCAAGGATGGAACATTCATTGCCCTGCCTGCTTCGTGTGCTAATGTCACCTTGCCATCATTAGCATCAACCCGACCATCTACCTAAAACGTCAATCGGTGGCAGGTGCCCACCGTCCCCTTACCCTGCTGGATTTTTCTTTATAACATTACCTGCCCTGACATTCTATCATTCTCCTCTTCGCTTATCTGTGACCGCCTTTCTCTGCCATGAGACTGTAAACCCCATGACGGTGGGAACTGGAGTTCACTGAGGGCTGTGTCTTCAGCCCCTGAACGGCGCCCGGCCCATACGAGCACAGAGCACGTCGGTGAATAAATGAATGAAAAAACGAATGAATGAAGGAATTCACCCACATGACTAGTGTGGCGTGTCCTCGTGCTCCTGCAGCCCCGTCCCTGCCTCCTTCTGGCGGTTGTCACAAGGCACTGGGATTGCTTGTGTGCCATCTGTCTCCCCACACACTGTGAGATCCCTGAGGCTGAGCACGGAGCCTAGCCTGGAGAAGGTGCTCGATAAGCATTTGTCAAAGCCACGAGTCAAAGCACTTGGCCACCCTGAGCCGCAGTTTCCCCACTTGTGTACCACGAGTGTGGTCACCCCAGAAGCTTTGTAAGCTGTGACACTCTGGTATTTGTAACCTGTTGGCCGGCTTTTCTGCACCTGCTCCTTGATGTGTTTGCTGCCCGGTGCTTGTCCTGACCGTCCGGGGCTGCTCACTGGCCAGAGCCTGCCTTCCCCTTGAGCAATTAGAACCTCAGAATAGCCCCATTGTTTAGAATCAGGTGCCTGGACCCTGTATTTATCTCCAGCGTGCTGAGTGTGCCCGAGTCCCTGCCAGCCACATGCTGGGCATCATTGGGACCACTCGGGCTTCTCAGCCCCGAGAGGCCATGTCTCTGGCTGCGGTGCAGAAGGCAGCCAGCGCCAGGGGGAACAGGAACCAGTAAGGAAAGGCATGGAAGAGAGCCAGTCTTCACTGAGGCCTGGGCACTTGACATGGATGCTTCATGTGTGTCCTCATGAAGGCCACACAAGATTGGTGTCATTAGTCCCATTTCACAGCCCAGGGGTTGGGGGCCGAAGGAGGCTACCCTTCACCCGGAATTGCCTCCAGTTCGTAGAATTTAGAAGGGACAGACCTGGGATCTGAACACAGGACTGTCAAACTTTGTCAGCTTCCCCTGGACGGCGGGTATGATGGTCAGCTGCCTTCAGCCCTTGAAGCTGTCGCCCGTGACTCCCAGTGAGCAAGTGAAGGACGGAACTAGCCTCGTGGACCCTGTCATGGGGTCTATGTTTGCAAATAACCAGGCTTGATTTCTGGCTTCTTGTCCCCCCCTCCCCACCCCCTGCCCGTTCTTCCAGAGCCATTAAATCTCACGTCCTCCCTGAGGGACCCGGCATAAGCCTGGAGAGCTACAGAGTAAGAGAGGCCAGGGAGTTGAACCAACCACACCCTCAGAGCAGAGTGGGTACCCAAGGCCAGCCCAGACAGTGGCGGTGGGAGGCATCCAGCCCAGACCTGCAGCAAAGTCTGGAGAAACAGAGTCCAGACAAGTAGCTGACATAGGACTATCAGGGGGGCATCCCGGCACTGCCACTGATCAGACAAGTGACCTTTGGCAAGCTGGCCTTCGGCTCCCTTATCTGTAAAATGGGAGTAGTGATCGTCACTGCCTGACATAGTTCTCTTTGGGGATTTGCTCAAGGGGAGTTCATGTACAATCCTCACCCAACAAGAAGCACCTGCTTCATAAGCCACCATTGGCCACCATCATATCACCACCGTGCTGCACAGTCCCAGCACTGGGGACTTGGGAGCGGGGTGTGGGGCTACAGCTGGGCACTGGACCAGGACTGAGGAATAAGGCGGGTGCTGGGCCTTGGGGACAGAGCAGTGACACAGCTTCCAGAAACAGGCACAATATTAGAGCAGGCAAGTCTGAGCCATCAGGTGATGCTGATGATTATAAGATGGAGGGTTGGTCCGAGAACAAGTGGTAGGACTGAGCCTGCAAGGGGACCCAGCTGTTGGAAGAGGAGAGATGAGGGAGGGGAGAGCCAGACCCTCCCTGGGGGCTTAAGGTTAGCATCATTCTGAGTGATTAGGAAACATGAATTTACAATTTCACATGTTCAGCCTATTGAAGCAGAACCATGGAATGTCAGAGCTGTGTGACCTTGGAGATGATGTGGACTTCCCAGGGTCGTCACAGGGTAAGAACATGTCCCTGCTCATCACCGTGCCTCTCTTTCCCTTTTGGTCACATGAGAGCGGTACCTTAGATGGCTTTTAGGATCTTTCCAGCCCCTAACGTGACCCACAGGGGGTCTTTCTGGGGCTTGTTCAGCATCAGGAAAGGGGTGATGGACACTCTGAAGAGGCAGTGTGCAGGTGTGGATGCAACAGGAAGAACCTGACCCCCCCCACCCCCCCACCCCCCCGTCTAATGCATGAAGAATGAGATGGAGGGAGGAGCGTTGGTCCAGCTGCCGTCCCTTTAGTCTCAAGCAAAGCTGTCTGTCTGAGGCACTAGAGTCACTTGCATACCTTGGGACTCAAATTGCCATAAGCTGGAAATCTTGCCGGGGCTCTCCCAGCTTCTGATGGAGATTGCTTCCTGACCTAGGCCTGCTAGCCCCTGACTGCCCCACTCCGCTCCAGGCACTGTCCCTCCGATGCACCTGTCCAACATCTGAGCCACAGAGGCCAGAAGCTCATCCATGCCCAGGGCTGGCAGGGCTGGAATTGGCCTGGTTGCCTTGAACTGTGCATCTGGCGTTCCCACGGGTGGTGGCAGTTGAGGGGGCGGGGCCATGTGTCTGCTGAGCCATAGCCTCCCTCAAACCCTGCTGTGTCAGTGACTGCATCCCTGGGTTTACTTCTGGGTTCTGCCTCTGTTTCCCTGCCGTAGACTCTAATTCTCTACGAGGGTCAGAGCTGCACGTGAACTGCGGACCCTGAGACCCTGACTGGCTAGTACAATTCCACCCAGACCCCACTTTGGGCTAGACTCTGCTTCCCATGACCGTCAGGCTGCTGGCCGGGTTCTTGTCCTAAACAAGGCAGACATCCAGGAAATGGCCCTGCCCTTCTCTTCGCTTTAGAGATTACCACCGCCAGCTGGGACACGGAAGCTGCCTGTGTCCCACCTGTGAATGGCCTGCTTGGCTCCATCACAAACTTCCTCCGCCTTCCGGATGCTCCCTTCTCCAGGCTTATTCCTGCCATTGGCCCTTGGTGCTGCAGTCCCAGCCTGCTGCTGGGGCACACAGTCCCATGTGTGGGAATTCCCAGCACTGGCTGGGTAGTAGGATGCTTTGGGCAGCAAATAACAGAAACGTAACAAGTGGCCTAAGCAACGAGGATTTATTAGCTCCAGAAGCTTGGAGATAGAGGCAGTTCCAAACTGAGTAACCCAGCAGCCCAATAATGTCAAGGGTACGAGTCCTTTCCAACTTTCCCACACTCTGCCAACCTCACCACCAAACTGTATCATCTCATCCAAGGTCATAGGATGGTTTCAGGGGTCATTTGCACACATGGCGGTAGATGGTGCAGAAGAGGAACATCTTCCCCCAAATCTCTCTCTCTTTCTCTCTCTCAGTCTCTCTCTCTTTTTTTTTTTTCTTTAGCAAGGAACCCCTTTCCTAGAAATGCTGAGAAGGATTCCCTTAGCTGTAAAATGGGAGTAATAGGTCCCATTAGCAAGAACTGAATCACATGCCCATGTCTGACCAGTCACTTGCAAATGGAATCAAACTACCTTTACGGCCTTGGATTAATCATGGTTTACCCCCTGGGGCTGGGGAAGGTGGGGCCCAATAAAAGCAGGTCTCCACCAACAGAGAAGAAACAAGGGAAGCTCCTGGGTAGCTCCCAGTATTTAACTTGAACTTTTCCTGTTTGGGTTTGGTGCCATTTTGACTTCTTCCTCTTTGTACCCATTAGGGCTCTTTGGTGTAAGCAACAGAAGCTGACTTTAGACAACATAAGCAAAAGGGATTAAGTTGGAAGGATAATGAGAAACTCCAAGAATTGATGGGAAAGCTGGATAACAAGACTCAGAAAGGACTCAGGGCTCCTCGGGGGAGCAAAAAAACCAAATTGGTGGCCGTTTTGCCAAGGCCACAGAGATGGAAGGTTCCAGAACCTAAAAGCGAGCATCCAAGTATCTAGCTCTGCTTCATGCCCTCCCCTGGGCTGCAAGGGAGCCTTGGTTTACTGTCCCCCAAGACCAGGACCCCCAAATGAAATCAGGGTGCTATTACAGAAGCGGGGAGAAGGGATGCCACAGCAAATGCCCACCACAGGAGTTCATGATGCCTGGCATGACAGTGTGGTACATGTCCCTCACATCAGGGCAAAAGATGCACATTCACAACTGCATGGGGACAGCTGCTCAGAGGAGGAGACACTTGAGCCCTCTGTCAGGTCCCCACAAAGGTGGTCCCCCTCTGATATCACCCTGACAGGTAGATGATTCTGTCAAATCCTCCTAGAGGCTTCCTGAGCCACTTACCTGGGCAATGGCCCCACCTGGCTTTTCCCAGCTGCTCTAGAAATTCTATCCGTGTGTCTTTAATTCACCAATTACAGGAAACCGGTGATAGCCCCAGAACATTCCTGAGCCTTTCTTTAAGAGTGTATGAATCAAGGGGCACCTGAGTGGCTCAGTTGGTTGAGTGTCTTACTCTTGATTTTGGCTCAGATCATGATCTCAGGGTTGTGGGATTGAACCTCCGCCCTGGGCATGGAGCTTGCTTAAGATTGTCTCTCCATCTGCCCCTCTCCCCTGATCACACGCTCGCTCGCTCTCTTCTCTCCCTCTCTCTCTCTTCTCTCTCTCCGAGAAGACTGCATGAATCAAAGGTCAATTCCCAGTTTTCCCATCCCCTTGCCATGGCAGGTTTTGGAGTTGGCCAAGTCTATTGCTGCAAAGAGCACACCATTATTGAGCACCTACTGTGGGGCAGGTCAGGCACTAAGCACTTAGCATGCACTATCTCATTTAACCCTTATATGGCTGTCATTTTCCTTTTCTTACAGATGAGGAAACTGAGGTTTGGAAAGAAGCAATGACTTTGCCATGGGCATAGCCAATAAGTAACACAGTGGAATTCAAATAGGATCCAGAGCTCCTGTCTCAGTCACTTCACTACAGTGTTCCACACCCCACTGCCAACAGGCTTCTTTTCTCCCTTCTTGGAATAGGAATGGGATGTGACCTTGGTTCACATGTGTGTCCTCTAGGCTTATTTACCCACCAGAGAGCCTCTTCACCTTAGGCTTCAGCCTACCTGTCAGAGCCTTTGAATTGAGTCAGAACTGCCATCCTGGAGAGGTCAAGTCCTTCCTTACCTCACCCAGGGCCCTCCATGGAAGCACAATCATGAGTCCCACTTTCTTATCTTCACAATGAAGCCTTGTCTTTTCCCTCATAGTTGTGTCTCT
The DNA here is from genome assembly GCF_007474595.2 of Lynx canadensis. NCBI lineage: Eukaryota > Metazoa > Chordata > Mammalia > Carnivora > Felidae > Lynx > Lynx canadensis. Next base: position 32,152,781 of record NC_044310.1, on the reverse strand, counting down.
AGAGGACATGGCTCTACCTTCTGTGGGTGCAGAGCATCCTTTAGGCTGCTCTTGCCCGTGCCTTCGACCTGGAAGAAGACCAGGGACTCTCCAGGTCCCCAGAGGGATGGGCCAATGGAGCAGTTGGCCAGCTGGGCTCCAAAAAGTCCCAGGGGCTCTGCCTCTTCAGGGGTGGTACCACTCAGCTTCTACCAGAGCACCCCATCTTTCTCTGTTTCTTGTCCTGGCCTTCAACGTAAGTTTTATTTTCTCAGAAAAGATTCTTTGTTGAAAATTCATGGGTCCATTGGAGACACTGATACTTTTCCCGCCAAGATTCCATGTGATTTTCCACGAATAAAAAACTCCTAAATCACCGTGGCCACCAGGAGAATTGCCCCTACAGAACCATAGCTTAATGTTCTCTCTTGGGCATCGTTGGAGGGCCGATAACCAGGAATAGCCATATATGCAGGAAACAATTAAGCATATCGGTAAAAAATAGAGAAAGTTGTCCATTGTTTTGCTCGACTCTCTTGAAACAAAGACCCTGGTGACCGAGCCCTCTCAGAAAGAGGAGAGTTTGACCTTCCTTGTTCCCTGGCATCTTCCTACTATTGACAATAGAACCCCTTTGATTTTACTCTTTGCCTTGGCTGCTAGGATGTCCAGAGCTAAGCTATTCAACTAGGCATCTCTCTTTATTTATTTGTTTGTTTGTTTTTTAAATTTATTTTTGAGAGAGAGACAGAGAACGAGCAGGGGAGGGGCAGAGAGAGAGGGAGACACGGAATCCAAAGCAGGCTCCAGGCTCGGAGCTGTCAGCCCAGAGCCCGACACAGGGCTCGAACCCATGAGCCATGAGATCATGCATAACCTGAGCCAAAGTCGGACGCTTAATTGACTGAGCCACCCAGGTGCCCCTAGGCATCTCTCTTTTTAAAACATGTGTATTTCACCTTTATATAATACCTGTGCATTTCTTAAGAATTAGAAAGTAAAAACTAGTACAAGCAAGCAAAAAAAAAAAAAAATCTTACTCATCGTGTTAATATTTTCATCTCTTTCTTTCTATTTTTCATGTTTTATGTTCCGTCTAGGTACAGTTTCATGCAATTTCATTTGCATGGGTTTTTTTTTTTTCTATTTACATAGGTGAAGTCATCCAATCTATAAAACTTTGTAGCTTGCTTTTCTAAACCTCATATCACATTCTTAAAGGATGCATCATATTGCACCAAGTAGGTCAGAGGTCAGCAAACTTGTTCTGTGAAGGACCAGAGAGTAAATATTTTAGGGTTTTGAGCCACCCTGTTTTTGTCCCCACTGTTCATTCTGCAGCTGTTGCACAAAGGCAGCCAGAGAGATTGTGTATGTGAGTGGGTGTGGTTGTGTTCCAATAAAACTTTATTTACAAAAACAGGCTGCTGGTGGGATTTGGCCTGCAGGCTGTAGTTTGCAAGCTCCTAATATTGATGTGCTCTCATTTTCACAGACCTGTTAGCCATTTTCATGTGTTGGCACTTAGATTTGCTTCCAGTATTCAGCACTTCGGTATTATAAATGAGGCTGCATGGTATTTGCATAGAATTTTTTCCCTTAGACTACATTCCTGAAAACTGGGATGACTCTGCCCCAAAGTATGGATATTTGTGAGGCAGAGCTCTTGGTGAAAGCTGTGAAATTGCTTCCCAAAACACTCTGACGACTTCCACTACCAGCAGCGATGTGAAAGCGTCATTTCCTCAAACCCTGTGTGCATTGGGCATTGTCCTTGAAGACACTTACATCCAGCCCACCCTGCCCCTTTACATCCAGGCTCTGCTTTCATCTGATGTTTGAGCCTTATGCTACACTTTTATTCTTTAATCTTCCTCGTGTCCTTTTTTTTTTTTTTTTTTTTTTTTGAAGTGGGCAAGATGTGGGGCGCCTGGGTGGCACAGTCGGTTAAGCGTCCGACTTCAGCCAGGTCACGATCTCCCGGTCCGTGAGTTCAAGCCCCGCGTCAGGCTCTGGGCTGATGGCTCGGAGCCTGGAGCCTGTTTCCGATTCTGTGTCTCCCTCTCTCTCTGCCCCTCCCCCGTTCATGCTCTGTCTCTCTCTGTCCCAAAAATAAATAAAAAACGTTGAAAAAAAATAATTATTGAAGTGGGCAAGATGTAAGCAACCAGGGGTCAAGTCCAGGGGTGGGGGCACCAGGGAGGCACAAAGTCCTGAAGGTTCAGGGCGGGTGGCACTGACCAGGAGGGCTGATGGCCGTCCTTCTCTGCCGGATGAGGGACTTTGAGGAGCGGAACTTCCAGAGTCTGTGGGCCAGGTGGGAGTTGGATAAAGGAAACGTGGCGGGAAGAGAAAAGACTGGATTTGCGGGTCAGATGATTCAGGCTTCCGTCAGGCTCCATGTTTGTGAGTGGGGGCAGGTTCATTGCCTCTCTGAATTGCTCATCTGTAAGGGGGACAAGGCAGTCAACTGCACAGGATTGTCATGAGGATCCCGCGTGATTTTTAATAACGAAACTTCACGTAGTGCCTGGCATGTAGGAAGGACTTCATGTGCCTTTGTTAAGTGGAATTGACTTGAATGTTGGGGTCCTAGGAGTGATGGGAAATAGATCATGTGGATATCTTTTAAAATCAGAGAAAGAGTATGGCTCCAGTGCATACTGCATGGTGGGCCTTCAAAATGTAACGGATGGATGGAGGGATGGAGGGATGGAGGGATGGAACTTTGAAGCCGAACAGCTTCAGCTTTGTCACTTGTTAGTTACATGATCCTGGACAAAGAACCTCCCTTTCTAGGCCTCTGCTTCCTTCTCTGGAGGATGGGTTTAATAAATAAGGATATTTATGTAGTGCTCACAGATGAGACTGAGCTATGGGGTGGCTTATTGCTTCAGGGTGTCACAACGGCTACCTGGGGAGACCAAGATGCCCGCCCACAGGCTGTTGTGAAGGTGAAAGAGACAAGGAATGGGAAGTCTCTGACTGGGTAAATGTTTGTTCCTCTCCCTAAGCAGGATGGGCTGCCAGCCTCAGGGTCTTGGCTGAGGAAACGGAGCACAGGGGTTTGCAGCCCCCGCAGGGACAGGGACTGCCTCAGAGGCAGCTGCACGCCGGCTGCGAGTTGCTTGCACTGGCACTTAGGAGGAACTCTCCAAAGGGGTTCTCTAGAGACCACCCTTCCCGGGGGGCTGCTTCCCAAGCAGCTGTCTCGCCTCCACAGGGCCCAGTCTGCGCTGGGGCCAAATGGAGAATATGCCTTTTCGCAGCAACATTTTGGCCTCGAGAGCGGAGCCCAGGCTGCTGTCACAAGGCGTGTCCCTAGCGGAGGCATCCAGAACCCACATGAGGGAGAGTGTGGTGGAAGGAACACCTGGCACAGGACAGTCCATAGGATGGGCTCCATCACACTGAGGGCTGCTGACCGCACCGGGCTCATTGTCACTGTCACTATGGACTGGGGCCAGGGACAGGAGGCTTTACCTCCTCCATATGACATTTAATCCTTTCAGGGGGGTGGGGTGTGAGTATCCACATTTTATGGATAAGGAAACTGAAGCAGGTACATGGAGGTAAGCACACAACTGGTGAGTGACAGAATGACAAATGAGGACTTGAATTTAATTATCTGACTCAAGAGCCCATGTTCTTAATCACCAGTCATATTTACCATCCTTCATTGGACATGAAACCTCTTGGTTTAAAATTTTTTTTTTTTAACGTTTGTTTATTTTTGAGACAGAGAGAGAGCGTGAACAGGGGAGGGGCAGAGAGAGAGGGAGACACAGAATCGGAAACAGGCTCCAGGCTCTGAGCTGTCAGCACAGAGCCCGACGCGGGGCTCGAACTCACAGACCGTGAGATCATGACCTGAGCTGAAGTCGGACGCTTAACCGACCGAGCCACCCAAGTGCCCCGAAACCTCTTGGTTTTAGAAGAGCCTTCAAGGGGCACCTGGGTGGCGCAGTCGGTTAAGCGTCCGACTTCAGCCAGGTCACGATCTCACGGTCCGTGAGTTCGAGCCCCGCGTCAGGCTCTGGGCTGATGGCTCAGAGCCTGGAGCCTGTTTCCGATTCTGTGTCTCCCTCTCTCTCTGCCCCTCCCCCGTTCATGCTCTGTCTCTCTCTGTCCCAAAAATAAATAAACGTTGAAAAAGAAAAAAAAAAATTTTTTTTAAATAAAAAAAAAAAAAAAGAAGAGCCTTCAAGTCCTAGTATAACCGATCTCCTTCCTGCTGGATTTGGCTATGACCCCGGAACTGGGGGACTCCAGATTCCTTGAGGCCAGAGCTCCAGCTACTCTTTGGACTTGCTCAGTCCATACTTGAATTGACTTCTTTCCAGGGAGTAGGTCATCCATTCAATGATCCCAAAGATGGTTATTGGGGATCTTGTGCATGCTAGGCCTTGTTCTAGGTACAGGGATGCATCGTGAATAAGAATTATAATTAACCCTTACTATGTAGCAGGTACTATTCTAGATGCTGCACATAGATTAGCCCATTTATTACTCATAACACCCCCATAGATAACTATTATCCTTTCTTTATAGATGATGAAATTGAAGCACAGAGAGATTAAGTAATTTGTCCAAGATTCCACAGCCAGTAAGTGTCAGAGCCAAGATTTGAGCCCCGGCAGTCTGGGGTCAGCCTCAATATGTTTAACTGCCCCACACTGTTGTGGCTCTCATAGTTCCTGCCTTCAGAGAACTTACAGTCTTTCTTTTCTAATAGACATGTTGAAATAGCACCAAAACAATTTAATTCCAGTTTGTTTGTTGAGAAGTGAACTGGGCAGTGAGAATAATGATCCTGGATTTATAAAGTACTTGACATCACAGGGCCATTGGGAAGGAGTCATGGTCACAAACAGGTCCTTCTCCCACTTCCCACCATGGCCTTGACTGCTGTGTGCCCTTTGGCAAGTCTTGTCACCCCTCTGAGCCTCCATTTCCTTATTTACAAAATGTGTTGTCGATACCTAGTCTAGCTGCCTCTAATCTCTTTTGTGGAGACTGAATGACATGGCAGGTGTAAACAAAATTTCACCATAGAAAAAAAGAAAAGCACTGGGCAGGGATTTGTTATTGATCAAAGTGAAAATTTGGTGAGTTTGATGAATGAATGAATGAATGAATGAATGTTCCTAGCAGGCCTACAGCTTGGCTTGGGTAACAAATGGCTCTCTTGAGGAGATCTGTTGAAGTTCTTCAGGATCCCATCAGGGCTCTGTCCTTGGCCATGTTCCATGCTCCTGTCCCTTGAGTTATTTTGCATCTGATTTTGTGAGCTTCCAAGACTGTTTTAGCAAACACTTATTAACGTCTGTTGGGAGACAGGCCTTGTGCTAGACTCTGTGGGGAGACTGAGACGGATTTGGAATGGTCGCTGCCCTCAGGCACTCACAAGCTAGGAAGAGAAATGAAGATCCTGTTTACTACTACTAATACCATAAACACCACAAACAACACTGACCAGCATTTATCAAGCATTTAGCTGATGCCAGATATTGTGTTGAGCTTTTATATACATTATTTCCTTTAATCATTACAGCAGTTCCACGGATTACTAAAACTCCCGTCCCATTTTACATACAAGGAAACAGAGTCAGATAGCAACTTACCCAAGTTCACACAACTCTGAAGTTACAGAGCTGGACATGAACCTGAGAAGGAAGATGTGGATAAAAGTAATTCTATTATAAGGTAGAAACTACTGTGTATCCTACTAGAGGGGGTAAGGAGAAGCCTTTTAGCACTCGGAAAGAGACAGGAAGCAGGATGAGGGTGGTGGTGATGATGGTGTTGATGGTCCTCCTGCTGTCGATGGTAGTAATGACGATATTTATGAGGATGATGGTGATGGTGTTGCTGCTACTGTTGACAGTAACGATGACGATATTTATGATGGTGATGTGATGATGGCGATGGTCCTGCTGTTGATGGTAACGATGACGATATTTATGATGATGATGGTGATAACGGCGATGGTCCTGCTGTTGACGGTAATGATGACGATATTTATGATGATGATGGTGATGGTGATGGTGTTGCTGCTGCTGTTGACAGTGATGATGACGATATTTATGATGATGATGATGATGGCGATGGTCCTGCTGTTGACGGTAATGATGATGATATTTATGATGATGATGGTGATGGTGATGGTGCTGCTATTGACAGTAACGATGACGATATTTATGATGATGATGGTGATAATGGCGATGGTCCTGCTGTTGACGGTAATGATGACGATATTTATGATGATGATGGTGTTGATGGTGATGGTGATAGTGATGGTGCTGCTGTCGATGATAACAATGATAATATTTATGATGATGACGGTGGTGGTGATGATGGTGTTGATGGTCCTCCTGCTGTTGATGGTAGTGATGACAATATTTATGAGGATGATGGTGATGGTGTTGCTGCTACTGTGGACGGTAACGATGACGATATTTATGATGATGATGGTGATAACGGCGATGGTCCTGCTGTTGACGGTAATGATGACAATATTTATGATGATGATGGTGATGGTGATGGTGTTGCTGCTGCCGTTGACAGTGATGATGACGATATTTATGATGATGATGATGATGGCGATGGTCCTGCTGTTGACGGTACTGATGATGATATTTATGATGATGATGGTGATGGTGTTGCTGCTGCTGTTGACGGTAACGATGACTATATTTATGATGATGATGGTGATAATGGCGATGGTCCTGCTGTTGACGGTAATGATGATGATATTTATGATGATGATGGTGATGGTGATGGTGCTGCTATTGACAATAACGATGACAATATTTATGATGGTGATGGTGATGATGGCGATGGTCCTGCTGTTGATGGTAACGATGACGATATTTATGATGATGATGGTGATAATGGTGATGGTCCTGCTGTTGACGGTAATGATGACGATATTTATGATGATGATGGTGTTGATGGTGATGGTGATAGTGATGGTGCTGCTGTCGATGATAACAATGATAATATTTATGATGATGACGGTGGTGGTGATGATGGTGTTGATGGTCCTCCTGCTGTTGACGGTAATGATGAGGATATTTATGATGATGATGGTGATGATGAGGATGGTGATGTTGATGGTGCTGCTGTCGACGGTCATGATGATGTTATTTATGATGATGATGGTGGTGGTGGTGATGGGAGTATGGGGATGAGGATGATGGCAATGATGGTGATAGTCCTCCGGTGCCCAGTTGTTAAGCTTCTGCTTTATGCCAGGTCATTTCATCCTCATAACAACTTTGTGACATCAGGGTCATCATCTCTGTGTTAATCATGAGGACTCTGAGCTGGCAAAATGCTGAGGGCCTGCCCGTGAGCAGACATCCACTCTGGGCCGGACTCAAGCCTGAGCACGTCTCACTGCAGAGCCACCACTCATCCCTGTACCAGGGTCCCTAACCTGTGGGCCATGGGGCCAGCCATCACAGAGACGCTTCATAAATACCTATTGAATGAATATTGACTAAGTGGATTCCCAGGGGGTCAATGCCTTAAGCCCAGAAGGCATAAATAACATGTCTTGAATGAATATGTGTAACCGTTATTTAAATATAGGTGGTAGTGCTGTGATTACTAAAATACAAGTTAATTGTAAAGCATTACGTTCATTGTGCCTTTTGCATTATTCTTTATTTTCCCAATGAAAAGATACTAAGCGCATAGTTACGAGGAGTTTGGAGAGATGTTTTTGCAGAGAAACGGGTCCTGGTGCTGAAAGTGGTAGGAGACATCATGTCGTCCTGCAGGGCATGTGTAAAATGCTGTGCCTGGTGTCTGGCCCAGAGATAACTCAGAGGAGGGAGGAGACCCACCAGGATGGGGATTGGGAGCCCGTGGCGTTTGTTCTGCATCTGTAAGACCGGAGCTGTCATTCCCAGTGGCTTTCTCTCTGTAAGACCTGACACCAGCCTCTAATAGCTTTCCCAAATGGCTATCAACCGCTTGCATGAGTGAATGAATAACGAAAGAGAGAACGAGTGAATGTTGACGACCAGTGCTCGGGGAGCCCGTGAGGGGCTGTGCTCCCCAAGGAGTACTTGAAAGTAAGAGTTTCCCAGCCTGAGATTCGGCTGCTGACTGGGCTTGCAGCTCTGAGAGTGGGGTTGGGAGGCCGGGGTTGCCTCCCTGGGGGAGCCTGATCTTAACCCCGTGATGCCTGTGTTGGAGAAGTGGTGATGTCTGGAGCCATTCTCAGCAGAACTGCGCTCACCATTTTTGGATGCATTTTTCAAACCGAAGTGTAAGCTGACAGATGGCGATGGAATAATATTCTCACTTTCTCTACTTCCTACAGGCCTCCCTCCAACACAGTCCTTCAGGCTCTCAGAAATCTCTGACACATCTCAACCATGAGACCATGGCTGACTTTGGGCAGGTAAGCCCCCTCCATCTCTCTCCTGCCTGCCCCCCCCCCCCCCAGGACGCAGAGAAATTTCAGCACAGCCCAAAGACCACTAGCTGTGCTTGTGGCCAGGAGGTAGGTGGGAGTGACTTCAGCCTTGGCAGGAGAATGGAGCCCCACACTCTGGGGAGACTTAAGGAAAAAGCTACCGAATGTCCAGAGTCCTGCAGCTAGCATTTCTGCAAATGGCAGCATATGGCGATGGGAATGTATCCTGGGATGAAAGCCAGGGAACTGGTCCTGACCCCAGGTCTGCCTTTACTGCTCAGAAAAATCTCAAGTGAGAACCTCCCTTGCTGCGTCTCTGTTTCTCTGTCTGAAAAATGAGGGAATGAGACCCAGTGAACTGGGTAGGACAGAAGCCAGCTGTTCCAGGCTCCAGCCAAGGCCATGGAATGGTGGAGAAAGGCAGTGGAAACGCCACCACAGCTGTCCGCCCTGTCCCCGTTTGATCGCTCTATGGAACTCACATCTGCAGAGAGCCTGCACTGGGTTGTGTGTGTGCTGTGTGTGTGCACGTGTGTATTTGGGGGCAGGACCTACACCTCTTCTAGCAACCTCTGATTGAACTCCAACTCAGACATGGATGGTCGCTAGCCCCATACCTGCCCCCTCGTGGCTGGGCGGAACACCACGGTCACTACAGGTCGCCCAGATGGGAAGGGCAGAGTCTGCTCACGCACTGAGAGCATGCCTGCAGCAGAATGTGGGCATGAAGACCAAGCCGGGTGAGGGGCAGCCAGGATGGAAGGCCACATTGACCTGACAGTGAGGCTCTCATTAGAACCGGAGTGAGTACAAGGCCAAAGCTCACGGGCGGATCTGCAGGGCAGCGGGGGATGGCTGCCTAGGAAACAGGGCCTAGTGATGAGCGATGCATGTCAATGCCCTCAGGAAGTTTCCCGTCCAAAGCAGGAGATGTGTGCCAGTAGCTACATTACAGGAAACCTGTGAAGGCAGGAGGGTTCTCTTCTGGGTTCGGTTGTGGGGGTGGTTTAGGGAAGACCATTCATTTGAAGGTGACACTTGAACTGGGCTTTGAAGGATGAATAGAAGTTCACCAGGTTTTAAAAAAAAAAAAATGGAAGAAGGGCATTCTGGGCTGAGACAGTAAGTGCAAAGGTGGAGAGTGGCTGAGATGTAGACACAGGACAGGAGGGGGTAGAAGCGAGGCCGGGAGAAGCGAACAGGCCTTTGAATGCCATGCTGAGGGGCTCGGATTGCAACCCGTAAGGTCCAGGCAGTCAGCTCCGTGGTGCCAGGAGAGGCCTCTGGGCCCCGGGCAGAGACTGAGATCTAAGAGGAGGTGCCCACTAAACCTGAACAACCTGAACAACGGGGCCCAGGACAGGACACCGCTTGCTGACGTGTCTGTGGCCCTCAGATCTCCCCACGCCGAGCATCCACAGGCAGTGCAGGCCCCCTGTGCTATGGTGGAGGCCTCTCTGGTAGAGGGCTGCTGGGCTTGCCATCAGAACCCCTTATTCCCCCGCCAGGTCCTCTTGTCCTCCTTCCCCCATCTCTGCAGACCAGGCCACCCCCCAAGACAGCACCCCTTTAAGGACCCAATGCCGTTGTCAAGGCGCTTTCCAGCCCTCTCCTGCCCTAGAGTTGTTTTCGGTGTGGCGGGCAATGCCACACAATTTCGTACTTTTGCAGTTTCCTCTCTCGGCCGAACTCGGGATGCTCTGGTGTCCCTCATCTCATGAGAGAGCAGACAGAGCAGGTTCTGGGGCCCCGCAGCGCTGGGCTCCAACCCTGTGCCGTCACCCCCCTGAGGAGCAGGGTAACCAGTCTGGGCCTCAGGGCCTTCATCGCCTCAGGTTTCTCCAGGACGTGACGCCGGAGCAGGTGAAAGTCTGGCTCCCTGTCCGTCGTACAGCTGCCCGGTCCGCCCCATGCTTCTCCACCAGCTCACATCCCTGTGATGGAGCTGGGCTACCGACAGGCAGGGTAACCGAGGAGGACCTGTGAGTTTGGGGCTCAAAAGGTGGCATGAACAGTTAGCCCCTGTGCCGTAACAGGCAGGCGGGCCAATTCACTTGATTTTCCTTTTAAAAAGTTCCCTCAGCAGAACTTTCCTGACACCCCTTCCGTTCCAGGCCCTGGTGGACACTGGGAGTCCAGACAGGGATAAGATGGTCACTTCTGCAGAAGAGACATGCGAACAAATAAATTGCAGTGCGCCGTAAGAGAGGAAAAGCACTGGGGAGGAGGGGCGTGTGGGCTGGCCCTGGAGGGATCGTGGGAGTCTCAGCTCCGGAGGATACGGGGAGGGAGGCAGGGTGTTCCGGGCAGAGGGACCAGCATGGGCAAAGCATGGCCATAGGACGCATCTTGGTGTTGTGGGGCATTGGCGTTGGGGTTTGTGACGACCTGCCCTGCAGGGGTCCCCACCACAGAGAGGCGTTCAAGGAAGCCTAGCACCCTGCCCCCTTGTCAGCTCGGGAGGGTCACATCCAGGGCCAGGCTCCACAGTTTAAGAAGAATAGCATTGGGGCACCTGGGTGGCTCAGTCAGTTGAGCATCCGACTTCGGCTCAGGCAGGTCGTGATCTCGCGGTTGGTGGGTTCGGGCCCTGCATCGGGCTCTGTGCTGACAGCTCAGAGACTGGAACCTGCTTCGGATTCTGTGTCTCCTCTCTTCTCAGGGCCTCCCCCTCTCGTTCTCTCTCTCTCTGTCTCTCTCAAAAATAAATAAACATTAAGGAAAATTTTTAAGATAAGAATAGCCTCAACAAGCTCCATGATGAGGCCTGATAAGCAACCTCTAGTGCCAGAGGCAGCGAGGAGCTTCTAAGGCTCCGGCTGAGGGCACACAGCCACCCACAGCTCTGAACTGGCCCTGGACACGTTGTTGCTACGGTTGCGCTGGGAGCGGGGGTGGAGATGAGGGAAACTTGGTCCCTGCCCCTTGTGTAGACAGTGAGGCCCAGGCTCTCGTGTGCCGGTGCTGCAGAAGCTCTAAGTGGGGGGGGGGGCCATTCAAGGAGCTCTGGGACCGTAGAGAAGGGGAAGCCAGAGGGCATCCTGAGGAAGGAATCTTAGCCAGATGGTTATAATAAAAATAGTTCTAGAAATGAATGATTACTTAGCACTTACTACCCGTCAGGCACCGTCCTAAGGGTTTTGCGTGGATTGACGCTTCACTTGCACAAGTCCACAAAGCAGGCACTCTTATCATCCTCCTGTACCGATGAGGATCCCCAATGCACAGACAGGCTGAGTAACTGTCCCAGGCATGCACAGCTGAGAAGTAACCTAGCCAGGCTGAACCCAGGCGTTCTGGCCTCAGAGTGCCTGCTCGAATGGCCTAGGGTAGCCTAAACACTAAGACCTCTCTAAGAACTTGAGCACCGGCAGGGTTGGGACTATACTTTGCTCTAGCCCATAGTAGGTACTCAGTAAAAACGTGTTCACGAACAAGAATGCACAAATGCATGGATGAAATGACCCTGAAAGAGTTGGGGCAGAAAATGGGGGTGGGGACAGGATGGGGACAGACTCCGCAGACAGAGGCTGTGCAGCCAGAGCCAAGGCCTCAGGTCCCCAGCTGGGGTTGCCTGCAGGCACTTCCAGGTCTGGAGCTGGACCAGACTGGATAAAAGAGAGTTTGAATGGCAGCCTCTCTGGCCAACCCTCCCTGTCCTGAAGGCCTGGCACCTTCCGCTGCAGCCCTCCCTCCCCACCCTGTCCCACATCAGGAAAGGGCGGGCACTGTGCTATTCATGTCCGCACACCACTCTTTGTCACCCAGTCCCTCGGTCTCCTGGGGACTGATCTGGCAACAGGACCACAAGTCCCCAGAGGCAAGGGAGGCATGCACCACCCAAGAGGGGCCCAGGGAAGACAGTTCAAAAGTTGTTCCCATAAGAAATTGCTTTCTGACGGAGACTTCAAGGAGCAGGTGTTTTCAAAGACCTTCTCTTCAGCTCTGTGGGCTATGGATGGAAAACCAGGCTTGGGACCCAACTCTGTGGCTTCCTAGCTGGGTGCCCTTGGGTGATGAATTTGCTTCTCTGTACCTCAGTTTCCAGCTCCATAAAGTGGGAATAAAAGCAACTACAGAATTAAAGGGGGCAAGGTTTGGGGCAACTCCTGTACAAGACCAGATTCAGCGAAAGGTTGGGTTCTCAACTTCCTGCTTTGCTTCTGGGGCCTCAGTTTCCTCCATGAAATGAAGGTTGGAAAACATTGATGTTTAATACCAGCTAGCTTTGACATCTTAGGATTCAAAGTTGCCAATGCCAGTCAACCAGATACTTAAATATATTCACATACACACACACATATAGGCTACATGCCTTAGGGGTGTACACTGTAATCATTTTTATAAATTTAAAATGTATATTAAATTACATTTAATATAAATGTATAACTTACAGTGTCTTGTATAGTGTTTCCTTCTTTTTTTTTATTAAAAATTTTTTTTTAATGTTTATTTAGTTTTGAAGGAGAGAGAGAGAGAGAGACAGAGCATGAGCCGGGGAGGGGCAGAGAGAGAGGGAGGCACGGAATCCGAAGCAGGCTCCAGGCTCGGAGCTGTTCAGCACAGAGCCCGATGCGGGGCTTGAACTCACGAGCTGTGAGATCATGACCTGGGCTGAAGTCGGACGCTTAACCGACTGAGTCACCCAGGTGCCCCTAAAAATTTTTTTTAAATGTTTCTTTATTTTTGAGAGAGAGAGAGAGAGACACAGAGTGCAAGCGAGAGGGGGGCAGAGAGAGAGAGAGAGAAACACAGAATCCGAAGCAGGCTCCAGGCTCTGAGCTGTCAGCACAGAGCCCCATGCGGGGCTCGAACCCGTAAACCCTGAGATTGTGACCTAAGCCGAAGTCAGACGCTTAACTGACTGAGCCACCCAGGCACCCCTATAGTATTTTCTTCTGATTACAAGAGTAATACATATTTATTGAGAGCATTTTGGAAAGTACGGGAAGATTCACCCACCATTCCATTCTCGGTGGAAGACCGAGATACAGCCTCTCAGGTATTTAGTGAATTCCTCTCCCACATTTTTTCTTTGCACATATCTTTTAAAGATCTGTTTGGGATTATACTCTGCCTTCTATTTTTTCACTCAAGCTGAGCTATGGGAGCAGGGCCCTGGGCAGGGCTGCTGTCCCCGCGCTGGGAGGAACCGGGGCCAGCTGCTTCCACAGCTGTTCTGCACAGGCTCCTGGGCTCCTGCCCTGGCGGCTGGCTGGAGGCATCTGACCCTCCGATGTTCTGTGTCGCTGGCGGCTGCACATTCTCCACTAATTTTAGCCTAGCCTCTCGGGCCTGCTGGCCTTGGGGCCCGCACATAATGGACGCCTTGTGTAGACAGCTGCCGACGGTGCAGGAAGAAGCGTCCCACCTTAAAATGTTCCTCGTCACCGGCCAGTCCTCCGCTCTCGGAGAACAAGCCGGCTCCCTGTTCCTTCTCCCACCAGGAAGGGGCCGTTGTTGACGTTCATGGCCCAGCAGCCTGGACCCAGCGGGCAGGTGATTGCTTCTGTGGACGGGGCCGTGTTTTTACAGGACAGGCTTTGGTTGGAGCTGGAACAGCTGAGAGACTTCCCGAGAAATTGCTGGGTGGTGGGTTTGCAGCAAGGCAGTGGGGTGTCCGAAATGTCCCTCGGTGTGTGTGTGGAGCCGCCTGGAGCCCCACGGCGATGCTTTACCTCTGTCGAGCACTAACGAATGTACAGTGTCCTCTGACATCCCAATTTCTCCTGGCGACGTGTGCATTGGTGACAGTGCTCCCCTGTTACAGGAAGGGAACTGAGGTTGAGAGGGGGAAGCAATTTGCTCCCGGTCACCCAGCAAGCCCGCGGCAGGGACGTGGGTCTCTCGCGCTCCAAGTCTGGGGCTCTTGCCTTTCATCGGCACCATCCAGGGGAGCCGTTCCGCCGAGTCCGTACCCATCCGCTCTCTGTCTCTTATGTTTGGTGCTGTCTTTCCCAAACGAGGTCCTTGAATTGTCACCTTAAAAGTCAGAACCGTTCATTGAAAATAAATATAGCTCGCTGGCCTGTTTCTACAGCACAGATCTGATCACGGAAGACTTTGACTTCAGAAGGCAGGAAGTCTCTCTTTGCCCACGTGCCGTAGCCTGACGTCCAGCCTCCGCACCTTGCTCCCTGCCGGACCCCGCAAGTGGGGGCTCCCGCAGCACGTAGACATCTCTCTCGTGGCACCTAGGTAGGGCCGGGGATTTTTCCTCGTGATCTGCTTCCTGACCAGAATGGAGCTCCACGGGCAGGAGACCCGAGAGCTGCTCATCTGAATGTCCCTGGGGTCTGCTCCGGGCCAAAGTGTCAAGCCCAGTAAATGTATTGGCCCCCAACCCACCGTTCTTCATGAGAAACCGGATCTTTAATCCAGCCTTAGAGCTAAGCCAAGGCCTGCCCGGCAGCTGCCAGCCCAATAAGGAAGTGACTGCTTGGCTGGACTCCCGGGAGGGACCTGCTGGGCCAAGAAACCCCGACCCTGTGCAGGCTGGGCAGAAGAAAACGGGAGGGCGTCCCCAGGTTTGTGCTGGAGACCGAGCCCTGTCCCCATGCAAATCTTCCGCCTCCCCATCCCCCACTCCCCCATCCTCTGGTGACAATATAGCCTGGGTCATGTGTTCCCCAGCCCGGACAGTGGCTCTTTGACCAAGTAGGATGCTCTTCAGGAACAATCCATGGGCATCACATGCTGCTCTGGGGGAAGAAAAGTACTCTAGTGACTATCTTGGTTTAGTCAGGGCAGGACCCGTGCTCTCTGACTCCATGTGGGACTCCTGTCGGGGCCATGGCCCCACAGCCTCCCGAACTTGGGTGCTTTGGATGTGGTTATAGGAGAGGCAAGGCATTTAGAGTCCCACAGACTCAGCTCCAGCCAGTCCTAAGTCCTGCCTCTTAGGGACAGGGGCGATGGGTTCCATCTCTCTGGACTTCAGTTTCTTTTCTGCAAAATGGGACCGGTGACAGCAGCCTTTCAGGGCTGTTATATCTTACAGGAAAGGGCTTTTCAAAAAGTGCAGCAGCATAGCTCGCACAGCATGACTGCCTGACTGCCTGTGTTCCCTTTTCTGGAGGGCTCTCCAGGCCTCGAGAGCCTCCCTGAAAAGTGCCCAGGCTGCTGGGTGAGGGTTGGTCTCAGGGGGAGGTGCGGGGAGAGGTTGCACACGGCACATCCATCTAGCTGTGACCATTTCTCTGATTCTGACATGGTCTTCGGGGGTTGGCCAAAGACAAGGAGGAGGAGAAAAACTCTTGTTTTCTGATGGAAGTCCGTGAGAAGTGAATTTTTGCGATACAGTCATTTCACTTTCCTTTTGGCTTTCTAGAGAGATGCCTTTTGCTCATTTGTTCATTCATCCATTCATCCTACAAGTTTCTCCATGGCCTCGGCCGCCTGTCAGATGGGTCAAGGGATGTCCTAACAGGACGTGCGGGGGCCCTGCCTTTAGAGAGCCCAGTATGGAACCAATACATGTAGTTCAGGGTGAGAAGTGACATAGGAAAGGCACAGTGTTGGGTGAGGGTGTGGTCATTTCCTGCCGGGCTGGTTGGAAAGAGGCACCAAAGTGAGCCCGTTAGAAAGCATAGAGGTAGCAGGCCCCAGTCTCCAAAGAAAGAAAAGCATAAACTACCCAAGAATAAACTTAAGAAGGTAATGTGAATTGGTCTATAAATTAAATAAAATCCCAACTTTTTTTCATAAAATTATTAGAAAGTAAAATAAACATGGGGGAAGAGCCTAGAAAAAGTCAGTTGTTGGTAAAAGAATAAACGTTTGGCTCAATGGACGGAACAGAGAGTCCAGAAGTAGCCATAAGTGAGCACAGCACTCAGAATGAGAGTCGAAAAGGCAAAAGATTCCTCACACGCTCTCAAGGCAACCAGCTAGCTGTTTGCAGAAGAAAAACAAAACAAAACAAAACAAAACTGGATCCATACCTCAGTCCTGGTGCCAAAATAAATTTCTAGGTGGTAAAAAAAAATCATGAAGCCATAAAGATATTAGAAGAAAAACAACGAGGGAATTTTTGTATCGTATCGAGTTGGGAGACTGGGTCCTTAAGTGTAAAACAAATCCAGAAGTCGTGGTAGAATATAATTAAAGGCCCTGTGGGGAGAAACCACAATAATGAAGGCCAAAGGGTGATGCCAAACTAAGAAACGTGTCTCAACATATGTCTGACGGGCAGAGCGTTACTAACACCAGTGTAGAAAGAGCTCGTAAATGAAGTGAAGACAAGTCGGTAGAAAAAGGGGCTGGCAACTTGTGAACAGACCGTTGGCTGGGCCCTTAGTAAGTACCGAATAAACGTTAGCTATTTTATTATTGCCAATAAGGATGTTCCTCGTAGTATTGTTTATGATAGTAAATAATAGGAAACAACCACACTGGCCATCAGTAAGGAACCACTGGTTAATAACTGAACACATGCTCACAGAGAGGCAGCCATCTGGACATGGCTTTATTTACAGACACGGAAAGGCACCTCTCACGTATTAATGGGTGACGTCTGTTTTTAAAAAGTTATCAGAAAGAGGGGTACCTGGGTGGTTCAGTCGGTGAGGCATCTGACTCTTGATTTGGGCTCAGGTCACGATCTCACGGTTTGTGAGATTGAGCCCCGCGTCCCGCTCCCTGCTCAGCATGGAGCCTGATTGGGAATCTCTCTCTCTGCCTCTCCCCTGCACGCACTTGCTCTCTCTCTCTCTCTCTCTCAAAATGAATAAATAAACGTTTTTTAAAATGTTTAAAAAATCAAATAAAATAATAAAAAGATATCAAAAAGAATATGGAAGGTATATTCCAAAAGGCATAAAAGTATACATCTGTGTATCTAGAAAAGTTTAGTCAATTCTTGTTATCCACAGCAGTTATGTTCTATGATGTTCCCACAAACACTGAATTAGTGAGAGCTGAGCCATTGCTCCTAGGAGGAATACAGCATTAGGTTCCTACGAGCCTCTGGTCACAACGTTCTTGTCAACTGATCGACACATAATGTTATTTTATGTGGGTCTCTGTCAACAACACCTTAGTTAATAGATATTGTTAATTCATTAACACTGAGCTTATGGCCAACGGTAACGTAACTCATGCCTGAAGGCAGCTTATCTAACACATGTGTTTTCTCTGTTAAGACACATCACAGAGAAATCACCAACAAAATGCATAAAAATGCAACCAAAAAAAATGGCACTGAAAAGACTGTTAAAAGGATACTTGTTTACACACGAGAGCTTCAAGGAGAAGGCGGCACCGTGCTTCTTGACCTCCGCTGGAAAGATGCACGTTGGGTGGCTCGCATTTTTCACTGCTCTGCTCATGTCTGCAAATGACCACAAGAGTACCATGAATATTGATTTGGGGGGGGTGGGTTACAAATAAAGTTTAGAAAGTAGGTGAATTTGCAAACACAGACTCTGGGAATAATGAGGTTGGACTGTATCTGGAAATGCGGTCGTGTTAGTGGTAGTTACCTGAGGGTCAGCATTTTCCCCTTCCTCCTTGTACTTTACCTTTTTATAGTGGGCGTGTATGAGCAATAGAGGCCAAAGCAATAAGTTTCCTTTTTAATTTTGGGAAGCAAAACTTATTACCAGTGGTATTCCATCGTCAAAATAAAATCCAAACTTGTTAGGATAATGAAAACAGCTATTACTTTAATCCATTGTTTATGATGCACCACACAGACTTCTAAGCCCTTTACCTATAGTAATCCGTGTACTTGTCACCAAGAGGGATAGATACCAGGAACGTTTTCACTTTACAGCTTAGAAAATGGAGGCAGAGAGAGGTCACATAACTTGCCCAAGGTCCCAGTTAATAAGGTTTGTTTTTATGTTTTACTTATTTTTGAGGGAGAGTGAGCGTGAGCAGAGAAGGGCCAGAGAGAGAGGGGAACAGAGGATCCGAAGCGGGTTCTACGCTGATGGTGTCAAGCCCAATGTGGGGCTCGAACTCGCAAACCTTGAGATCATGACCTGAGCCGAAGGTGGGCATTCAGCCAACTGAGCCACCCAGGTGCCCCGAGGTCCCGGTTAATAAGACCAGAGTCTAGATTGGAACCCTGGCAGTCTGACTCCAGAAGCTATATTTTAAACCAAAATTCTGGCACTGGGTTGCAGAGATGCCCAGGAGCATCTGACCACATCCTTGTCCCCAGAGACCTCCAGTCTAGATTGCATGCACACCAGGCATTGGGGGTTCATGGAGGGTAGGTCCTTTCCAGCCCAGCCTGAGGGCTTAGAGAAGGTGGTAGGGGCCAGCACTCCACAATCTGGCCCCCCTTCCTTTCTTAACTCCATACAGGTATTACACCCTCCCTCCCACTAGAGGATTCCGTGCCCCGCCACACCCAACCGTCCCCCCGTCCTTGAGCCTGCCATGCCTTCTCACACTTTGGGGCCTTCTGCCCATCCCCCAAGGCTCAGCTCAAAAGTCACCTTCTTTCTCAAGCCATCAGGAAGAAAAGAAGCAAGGGCTCCTTCTCCTGGTTGCCCTTCTATCTTTGAACTCTATGGCCGCTATCTCTACTCACCCATCCATCTACCCGCCTGCAACGAGCTTGTCTCAGAGATCTTGTCTTTGGATCCCCAGCGCCCAGCACGTTCCTCACACATTTGATCTATCAATACAAGTGTGTTGAATGACTAGTTAAACAAACAGCTGGAAATACCGAAGATTATGAGATCCCCCAAAGATCTAGGCAAGCCGGATTGTAACACAGTTGTTGTTGAAGGCCGCCAAAGCTCTGGAGGGTTCTGGAGGGCTGAGCTGTCTGGCCAGGAGCCTCTCTGACCACAGAATCAGGAGGCAGAGCTGACAAGGCTGCAAGGCCATTAGCCAGGGCCTTGGCTTTCTGTGGCTTCTGAAAAACCCCCACCCCAGTGGGATAGACTAAGAAAGGTCCCATTCAGCTTCTCTTGGCATTTCCAAGGGAAAAGATGGGGTTTGGATTGGCTGGGCCAGGGACATCTTTTCTAAAATAGCTTCATGCATATTCAACTGCTCCCTGAAATAGTTGAGTGGCTATTTTAAGCAGCTTCTACTCAGATGCCCACACATAATGGCATCTACCTTGAGCATGTAAACCAGTAAGAAGCAAAGAAAAGGGTACGGGAGGACAATGTTAGGAGGCTTTTGATGGATTCCTACCACTCCTCCCCCACCCCTTAATGTGTTTTCTTCTCAGGGACTCTCTTGCATGAAATTGAAAGTCATGGTTACTATGACAACTCACTAGAGGAGTTTTCCCATCCAGTGACCTCACCCACCCAGATCTCAGAGAACACAACTGCTCCAGGGCAGCGGTACCTTGAGGCTCAGTAACAGAAGTCCATAGCAGAAGTCAGTTCGTTTGCTCCGGAGAAAGCTCCTCAGTGCCCACCTCTTCATGCTTTACACACAATTCTAACAGGTTCCGGCAGATTGGCAGTGGAGGCCGGGGCAAGACTGGGAGATGTGGGACCCAGCTGTGGGGTGGGGGGGGGGAGGGAGTGAGGTTACAACAGATAATCCAGCTGGAAGGGTGAAGAGAGAACACCTCCACGAAGGAAATAGTCATTAACAAATATGTACTGAAACATCAGCGTACCCTGTGCCGTTTGCTGGGGAAATAAATAAGGCACCGGTCATCAAAGGAACAGGAAAATAAACAATTGTAAGTGTATTTATCTAAGCTCTAACTTTGTTGCCCCCTCCACCCCCCCCAAAACAAAGATTCAAAAAAGAAGTTGGAAATACAATGTAGGAAGTGCCACCGTGGTGAGGTGAGGACCCAGGACTCCCAAAGGAAGGAGACAGGTCTGCTGGGGAGGTGAGGCTTGGGCAGAGCAACGTGAGCTTCCTTGTAAGACAAGCAGGCGGTGGTCTCTGTTCCAGGTGACAGGCTCAGCGCCCGCAGAGGAGCGGAGGTGGGAAAGAGCGGGTCCCCTTGGGGAATGCCCAGAGCAGGGGGGGCTGCAGCGCGGCACCGAGGAGGAGGTGAAGCACTGACAAGAGGCGGGAGAGACCACGCAGCCACGTCTCTGGAGCTGTGGAGGCTCTGCTCCATCAGAAGAACTCTCTGGGGCCCCCTCACCTTTGGTCAGAGACCCCCACCCACCTAGTTACGTCTGAAGGTCTCCGTGTGCCATAAACGTTGAATAACGATTGGAAGAAGATGAGATTGCGTTAAAAGCTTCCCAGTAAGAGGGGTGACTACGAGAAGGAGTGAGAAGTTCATTCCAGCTTCGCAGGCGAGGTATCAGGAAAAGGAAATGACCGGGGAGGAAGCCCTGGGTCCCAGCAGGAGGGCTGTGATGGGGAGGGAACCTACACAGGCGCAGCCGGCTCAGCTATACGTCAAGTGGAAGAGATGGCTTACTTTTACATGTCTGTATTTGTATTCATCCTGTTGCCCCGTCATCACCCAGAAAAGGTTCTGTTTTGTTTTGTTCGGGGCACCCTCAGAAAGGGAAAGTGTGTGATACCTTTTAGAAAGTTTTGGGTGACAGCCACAGATGCAGCTCAGGAGGTAAGCTTCGGCTCTCTGCGGGATACCTGGCAAGGCAGGGCCTGCCCACGCGTGACTCCTGAGCTGGCTTCTGTGGAGCCTTCAGGAGCCCTCAGCAAGAGTCCTGGTGTCCAGAGGTGGCTACATCTGTCTGTCCTGTCCATCCCCTGTCTTCCCTCCATCTGTATGCAGCTTCTTTATTCTCCATTTGTCCGTTCGGTCATTCATTCATTCATTCACTCATTCAGTCGGAGCTACAGACGGGGAAGTCATTGGCACAGAGAATGGTTTCTTTGCTGAATTTTCAGGGATCTGTGATACCCCTGAAATTATGAGAGAAGGAACACATCCCCTGTGTTTATCTTCTGAAGGGACTGTGCATAGCTTTCAACAGATTCCCAAAGGGGCAGGTGGCCCCCCAAAGGCCGAGAACCACTGATAGAGATAGGAATTATTTTATTTTAATCGAAAACAGATGATTTCACCTTTTGATAGTCAAGCAAGGTGAAGGAGTGCTGAGTGAAATCCCCAGTTCGGTGCAGAGCTGTCTAAGATGATGAAGTGGCTCTGGGGATTCTACCAGGGTCCCCAACTTTGCTGTATACCTAGTGTGTATGCAGTGCAGCTGAGCTGGGCCCAGAGGCCTTCCGAACATCAAGGGAGGACAAGATCCCCAACCTAAGACTCCTCTCTGTTTCTCTCTCTTCCCAACCACAGTCTCTCTGCAAGGCCCCTTTCCAGCCTGTACTTGGCAGAAAGTGAGGAGGCCCTTCTGCTTTGGATAGATTTAGAAAGCTGGAAGAAATCTGAGAAAGGAGAAAGCATATGAGCTGGAGTTGCAGAGGTCTGGGTACTGAATAGGGCTTTGAAGGGAAGGGGAAGCTGAAGTTTATTGATCAGTTACGAAAGTCAGGTTATCGTCCTTGTCTGGAAAACCTCCAGTGGCTTTTCTGTCTCTGTAAAAGCCGGAGGTCTTATAAATGCCTTCAGAGCCCCAGAGATGTGGCTGCCAATGACTTCTTATATATCCCATATCCTCTGGCCTCCATACTGTTCCTCAGACGCTGGCCTCAGGGCCTTTGCACTTGCTGTTTCCGCTGCAAGGAAAAATATACACACGATTCACTCTTTCACTTCCTTAAGGTTTTACTTAAATGTCTCCTTCTCCGTGAACCCCTCTCTGACCCCTATTTAAAATGGCAAGGGTGTCTGGGTGGCTCAGTCAGTTGAGTGTCCGACTGGCTCAGGTCATAACCCCATGGCTCGTGGGTTCGAGGCCTGCATCGGGCTCTCTGCTGTCAGCGCAGAGCCCGCTTCAGATCCCCTGTTCCCCCCACCCCCCGCCCCTGTCCTGCTCACTCTCTCACCCTCAAAAACAAATAGACATAAATGAAGTAAAATAAAACAGAATAGCAAAACGTCCTACTGTCACTACCCCATCTCCTGCTTTGCTCTTCTTAATGGCATTCATCACCGTCTAACTTGACCTGGTCTATTGTTATTCCCAGTGCCTGAGACCGTGCTTGGCCCAGAGTCGATGCTAAATTAACATGTGTGGGATGAATGAATCTACTCTTCTCATGCTGTGAGGTAGCAATTTCAACATACTATATACTCTGCCTATCCCATAATAACTCTACAGGGTGAGTTTTAGTCTCTCTTTGCCAGATAAAGAACCAGAGACCCATCAGCTGGAAACACTTTCTGGGTTCTGGGGTCACAGACACCCCTGCTGTCTTTTCGGTACCCACCTTTCTCCTGCAAGGCTTTAATACTGCCTTCACCAGGGCTCCTTGGGCCAGGCGAGAGGCCGGGTTTGTACGTGACCCAGCCGTGTCCGGGTCGGACAGGGTTTGACATGTCCTAGAAGCATGAGCCCCATTTGCTCGTCGGAAGCAAAATACAGGTGGAAAGAAAACAACTTTATGGGGCTTTTGATGGATTCCTACTCCTCATCGCCACCCACTGTATCTTAAACACCAGCTCACTTTTCTGGAAGAGATTACTGACCTGAGGACTTTGCTCTTTGAAAATTGAGCCCGGAACCCAAAATAAGCCCAGAATGCATCATATAGCCACAGGGTGAGGCAACGTCAGCGTATATAAGCCAGTTCGTTTGCTTGTAGCAGAATCCATCCGGGGGTCCTCTGCCCGTGTCCTTCACTCTTACACACAACTCTAGCACACGCCCAGCCTGTGGGAGTAGGGGGTTAGAGAAGACAGCAAGACGGGACACCGGCCACGTGGATGGGGAGAGACGCACGCTACAACCCCAAGCCCCTGCCGACAGGTGCTCTGGTTACCGAGAATTAGGAAGATGGATATACACAGAATGTACCTTTAGGGAACTTACAATCCAACAAGAGAAACAGACGAAAAACAATGAAATTTAAGCATATTCATTTATTCAAATCCTCACCCTAGTCCAACAGGGATTCGAGAGAAAGACTGGGAATATGATCTAGTAATATTCTGCAGTTGAGGTGGGAGTACAGGCTCTCCAAGGGGGGATTGGCCGGAGCTAAGGAGGTGGCTGGAGCCATTTGGTGACCCAGCTGGAGTGTGGGGCAGGCGACCGTCCGCCCATACTGGGTGCTGTGAGCGGGTCCTGCCCTTGGAGGAACTTCCAGTCCCGTGAAGCAAAGACTTGTACCTACAGCCCCTCCTTCCTCACTCTCAGAGGCCTGTTCTCAGCATATGGAAAGCCCCAGGCTAACGGGGCCGGTGGCATTTCCTGTGGTGACCGAGGCAGATGCTGCTGTGGGCTTGGTCCTCCTGGACCCCAACTTCAGGATCGCGGTCCCTAGAGGTTCCAGTCACAGGAGTAGTATCTGGCGGCAGCTGGCATTCAGACAGCACAGTACAGGGTGCAGAGCCCCACGGCACCCCTAACCCCGTCGTCCCCCTCCCCCCGCCCAAGAAGGCTGGGAGGGCCAACACAGGCAGAGGACCACCCAACAGCCAAAGAAGGTGCCACAACAGGTGGGCAAACGCTGGGGGTCTGCCATGAGACTGAGCCACGTTCAGATCCTGCCTCTACTCAAAGCTGGCTGTGCATCCTCCCCCTCCCCCCCCCCCCCCCCCGCCAAGCTTTGGGTGTCTCGCCAGCTAAGTGAGAACGGTTGTCCTACTTTGCGGGTTTGTCATCAGAATTAAGTGAGGTGAGGCATGCACATCTACCCAGCAAAGCAAGCGACCACTAGAGCTCTGTGCGTGGCAGGCTTTACCTGTATCATTTCAACCAACTCTCCAAGCAACCTGCAGAGCAGATCCCATCACCTCGTTTTATAGACTTACAAAGGAACCGAGTTAGCCAAAGCCCGCCTGCCCCCCCGCCGCCCCCCGCGAGCAGATGATGGAAACTGAATACCGGCTCCAGAGCCCCACTTATTAAACACGAGGCTGCAATTACGCGCCTCGCCTCAAATCTTGTATGAACCGAACCTTTGGCCCACACGGGCTTGGCCACTTGCCACGTTTGTGGAGGTGACTGCTCCCCCCACCGCTGACCCAGGAGGAGAGAAGCACCAGGGGACTATGCAGCAGGGAGTCCCTGGAGACCCTGGACAGGGCAAGTGAGCTTGACCCCGGAGGAAATGGTCAGCAGCTGTGGCCTGGGGAAGGAAGGGCTGAGAGGTCACGGGCATCAGGCAGAGCCTCACGACCAAGGTGGTTGGTGGCTTTGGAAGAGCAAACTGGTGACCTGGAATCCAGCGGGCTGGGCTTCCCTTTCCCACTTCCTTCCTGTGCCGTCTGTCTTGCTGAGTCACCTCCAGGAAGTGGGGGTGGTGAGGTGGAGAGTGAGGAACCCTGGGTCCTCCCTCACCCTCACCCTCACCCTCGCCTCCCCGCGTGACCCTCAGTCAACCACTTCCCCTTGCTGGGGCTCAGTTTCCACATCTGTCACACAAGAGGCCCGACTAGATCTCCCACGTCAGGCACAAGGCCTCTCCAGAGGGGAGAACCTCCTGGAAGACAGTTTAGGACAAAGGACCACCCAGCTGGTCATCAGTTCGGGATTTAAGGGTCACTGGGCCCCATAGAAACACCCCTGCGTTCCCACACTTTGCTGGACTTCTGCATGAGTCCTGAGTGTCACCATCGGGGGGTGGGACGGGGAGGGCAGCACGGGGCAGGCCCTCCAAGTGCTGGGATGGTGATGGTCACAAGGTGCAGCAGCCACAGAGGGCTTGCCTGCAGGCCCTCAGGCTCTAACTCAGCTCTGTCCTCTGCCAGCCTCCTCTGATCTCTGTTTCTGAGTTTCTACTGAGTCCTGGGCCCTGGCTAGGGTCTGAGTGAGTCCTAAGCTCAGGAGTCTCCGTGCAGGTATACGGTGCTGTGCGAAAACACACAGCCACCGTGGGCCTCTCTCAGCTCTCTGCGGTGTCCGCCTGGAGCTCTGGGCCATGCATCAGTCCTTCCATTCACCAGACCCAGGAGAAGCTCGCTTTGGCCATCCAAAGTTCCAAAGCTGTTTACAAGACTTCCCCCTCGGGACAGCATATTCTGACGTCAACACGAACTCCTTTCTGCGAGTGTCAATTCCTAGCGTGTTACAGCCCAGGCTCTAAGATGTAAGGACATCTGTGGCTAGGAGGAGTTCCAGGGAGCCGAGAAGAGTGTGTTCCAGGACCCAGGGGCTGCCTGGGTAAATGAGACAGTGGGTATGTCATCTGTCTGTCCTCCTGCCACTCTGGGGGATGGTGGGATTACAAGGGAAGGGGCAGTATAGGGTGTATGGAGCTGGAGTCCAGCTGGATTAGCATGGGTCTGAAGCCCCTCCTGACATGGGCTCGCCCCCCATGCGAACCTCAAAGTGCAGGTTTCCTGCTGTATTTCAGGCTTCAGCCTCACCACTTGGCTTGTGCAGTTCCCCATCTTGCTGTATCGTTTCGTGTTTCTGTGTCTTTAATTGGACCACCACTTCCCCTCCTCTCCCCTCCTATCTCCAATTTCGTCCTTCTCGTAAACTCTCATCTGAGACCCCATTTAACGTCATCTCCAAGATGTCTCCCTGGACCTGTCCCCTCTCCCTGGGTGTCACCTCTGTTACACTCTTCCGTTGTTTCCTTTCTGCGCCCCCGCCCGCCGCCCAGCCCTCTGGGTATATGTCTGCACTGCTCCTTGAGCACCAGGACTGTGCCTTGGTGGCATTTGTCTAGGCTGGGCCCAAGGCTTAGAAGGTGGTGGATTCATTTCTGAGGAGAAGAATACCCACGAGCCTGTTACCAGGGTTCAGAGGCAGCATGATGGTGGAGAGAGACCTGGGCAAGCGTGGTCAAGTCCCCAGCTCTGCCACAAACAGATCGTCCATCCTTAAGTGCCACCTGTCCCCAGCTGGGCTTCAGTGTCCCCTCTGAACAATAGATTAATTTATCAGGTCTTTCAAAAGCTGACATTTCGGGGTGTTTCTGGGAAGTCGGTAGGAGCCTTCCTTTAATTCACTGGCCCATTTCATCCACCCTCCCAGTGTCCATTCGGACCAGGCCAATTCAGCTGCTGGGGGCACAGGGAGGAATCAGCCCCTTCCCTAGAGAGGTCATAGCCCAGTTGGGAAGATATACGCATCCACAGTACCCTGCTGAGCACAGACCGCTATGGCAGCCAAGAGGAGGCAGCCCTCAGTGGGCCGTGGTGGTGGTCAGAGGGGACAGCCTATCGGGGATGGGCCTGAGGGACCCAGGGCAACATAATTCACAGTGAACACAAAGTGTATAAGCCATTGGACGCGGCCGATGGCACGAACAAAAGCTGTGGCCTCAACTGTTCCACTGTGCTGGGGTATGTAACTACGTGTGCCTAGGTGTGTCTGTATGTGACAGGGAGAGAGACCGTATATACATGGGCTGTGAGATAAGAGGGCCCCGGCTGACATATTATATCCCCAAGGCCCTTGGGAAAGAGCTTTCTAATTAAAGTCCTGGCTGGTGGGGGCTGGGCTTCCTTGATTACGTAATAGCCAGGAAATGTCATCTGGGCAAGCCTGAGAGGGAGGACAGATGTGTCTGAGCCATGCTCCATTCCCAGAGGTGAGCTGGGAGCAGATTTGTAAATGAACCAATTTGCAGATAGTCAGAAAGAGCATCCAAGCCGGAGCGGCCAGTCCGTTCTAGGAGGAGCCGGTAAGGCAGTTGCAAAGCTGTGGCAATGGGACCCATGTGCAGCCGGACCCAAGGTCTCTCTCCCGGCTCCTCCCTCCCTCAGGTCCCACCAGCCAGCTGGAGCACCTGCCCATCCATTATGGCGGATTCTGGAGATGGGTGGATGGGGACGAGCCA
This sequence comes from Lynx canadensis, assembly GCF_007474595.2. Taxonomy (NCBI): domain Eukaryota; kingdom Metazoa; phylum Chordata; class Mammalia; order Carnivora; family Felidae; genus Lynx; species Lynx canadensis. Next base: position 32,125,594 of record NC_044310.1, on the reverse strand, counting down.
GCTCAGCACTGTGCTGGCATGGAGAACACGTGCTGGGTGAGCTGTATCCTTGTGTCCCATGGCCCCTAAATCACCCCCAGGGCCAGATGGGCAGGAGGCCTGAAGCTGCGTGAGAACCGGCTGAACACTTCTGTATCGCTTGCTGGGGAGAGAGCACAGCCCATCTGAGTTCAACTGTGAGTTGCCCCCCGCACTCCCAAGAAACAGCCCTTGGAGCCTATTGATGAAACACATCAACTCTCAGCTTCTGGGGGATGAGAAGGGCTTTTGAGTAAGACAGACATTAACCATTGTTTTCCTCATCTGTAAAATGGGGATAATACAGGTACCACTCCTAGGATTTTATTGTGAGGATTAAATACACGTGAAATGTATAGCCTGGAGCTTGGCACATAGCAAGTGCTTAATGATTGGTAGCTATGATTATATCCATAAAAGGCAGACTCCCATGAGGAGTTTGTCAATTTTGGCTTAGATTCCATACGCTGTTTTAAAAGGCTTAGGGTGCCCAACAGGGGGGTAGGTAGCCAGCATGAGAACAGGGTGGCACAAAGCCATTTCTGGGCAAAAGGCGAGTTGTAACTCCAGCACCAGCAGAAAAGACACCCCTTTTCCCAGGCTGGGACAGAGACGGCGGGGCAGTGAGCTCAAGGAGAAGCAGGTAGAATATGGCCTCGGATCTGTAGGTGCAGCCAGGCCAAGCTGGGCTCTGTGCCTCCGGTCCGTCCCACTGTTTGGCCCTCTGAGTGCCACCCTCCTGGGGTTGGAGTTCGGTGGAAGGGAATTTGAGTATGAGGTGAAGGCCAGATTAACCCGTCTGTCACTGTGGACATGTTCAACACTGAGGGGGGTCTCAGCAGCTTGGGCTGAGAGGTGACTCCCGGCCTCAGGCCTGCCCCCCCCCCCAAGCTGACCCACAGAGAAATGACGGTGTCATAGCTGTGGCCGTCCTGACTTCTGTGTGTGTGTTTTGCATGTGACAGCCAGGATCTCTCAGGAGGGGCCTCAGTGGCCGTGGCCCATCTTCCTTCATGGCAGGATCCAGACGTGGTTGCCGTGGGTATGAGGCACAGGGCCCAGCCCACAGACAGAGTGGCCATGAACTCATGCAGGGGCCAGACTCTCAGTGAAGTGAGCTGGTCCTGAAGTTCCAATGAGTGACAGTGGAGAGATGCCCCAGCCCCCAAGGGCGCTACGATGAGACCATGGCAGGTGAGCACGGGCAAAGCCCAGGCTCCCCTGGGGCATGTGATTTATAGTGAGAACATTGATTCTAGCCCCAGATGGAACCGGGTTTCCCACATCCTCCCAGGCCGGGGTAGGATGAGCTCAGTGAGAAGCAGGGCTGAACCTTCAGGCACGGAGCCCAGAGCCTGGAGTTGAGTGGGGCTGGGGTTAAGGAGTGGCTCATCACATCTGCCCAATGCCAGTGGAGCCCCAGCTGCACATCACTGCACGTGGGCTGGCCGGCCCCCCTCCATGCCGGGGGTGCACACCGTCCTCCCAGCCTCTTCCCAAATGCACGCAGCTGGTCTCTGGGCCACCAGGGTGGGGAGAGACCAGCTGTTTCCGCTGCAGGTACGGGCAGAAGAGCCCCTGGGCACCCAGCTGGGGAGACAGGCTCTGATCTTTCTGTGTTCACCAGCAGCCACGGTGCTGTGGAATGAGTATGGGACTTGGGTTCTGACAAATGAGTCCAAATCAGGCTCTGCCTCGCCCTGCTCTGTGACCCTGGACACGGGAAAGCTTCTGCTCCCTCATCCACTCAATGAGGTGGGGTTCCAGAAGGCCCTCGTCGCGGTAACTCTAGAATCTACCAGAATGGGATGCAGGTCAAAGGAGTAGGGGGAGTGGCTTTGGGGAGGTGGAAAAATATGGAAGAAAGAACAAGATTCATGCAGCCTCAAGGCTGCCTCCATGACAAGGGTCCTTAACATTCCAAATGCCCAGTCCCAGCGTGAGCTCCCCTAACCCGGATGCTTGTGGCCCGTCCCTGGTGGAGCATCTTCTCCCTGGGCCACACTGCAAACACCTCACCCGGTGCCCAGAAACACCCCCCACCCCCGGTTGTTGTGAAGTCTCCATCTTGATTGACAGACCCTGATCCCATGAATCCGTCTCCCCCTGGAAATCTGGCCGTGGCAGTGGGGAGCGGGGAGACTCTAGGATGAACTGGCCCGGAAGCCTGATGCCCCCGCCTCTCCCTACCTCGTCTTTGAGATTGGGGGTGGGCTCTTGGCTGGAGGGCTGACAGAGCGTGGGCAAGCTCTAAGCCTGGGCATCCAGGGCCTTGAGGGGGTGGGGCAGTAGTCCCAGCCACTGTCACCGAGAGACATGGTAAGCTCAGGCCCCTGGGGCTGGCGTTTCTCTCCACGGGAGGCTCAGATGGCTGGGGGATGGGTGGGAGACAGTGGTCTCGCTCAGACTGCACAGTGCCTGCTGTGTGGTTGTGGCTCCAGGGAAGAGGTGAGTGGGTGGAGAGGAGCAGGAGCAGGGGGCCACCCTGGGAAGAGGAAATGGACAAGGCCACATCTCTAGGGCCACAGGAATTCCAAGCCCCTGGCCTAGAGCAGCTCAGCTAATTACAGTTTCCCCTAGTTGGTGGGAATGAGGTTCCTAAGAGAGTGCCAGCCTTGGCTGGGACTGGCTAAGGAGGGCAGGGTGGAGCTGGGGAACGGGGGGCTCTGGTGGCCAGCTGCCCAATGCGTCGTCACAGTCAGGCCCCCACGAAGGGCCGCCAGCTCAGCCTCCCTGGAGCATAGCATCCGGATCCCAGTGGCCCAGGAGTGTAGCAGACATAGATGCCTGCCAGGAACAGGCTGTGGGGATCGCAGCGAGTAAACAACAGAGGAGAATCGCCTTGCAAACCACACTCAATGGAAATCTCCCCCACAGCCACATCGCCGAACGCAACCAAAATATTTATTCTGAGTAGCAGTTTTCAGAATTGCTCTCTGGACGGCAACGCAGACTGTCCAACTTCCCAGGCAGTCCGGCACAGAGGGGCACGCCCCGCCCTCACCCCGAGAAAGCCAGAGCCCGTTAGATGGAGACTCAGGTCAAGTTCAGCCTTTTCGGAGTCCCGGCCTGTCCTTTCAACACGGTCCAGGGGGGGACTAGGAGCATCTTAGGCCCATCTGGAAACCACAAGCTGGCTCCTTGCCTCAGCGACCTGTCACCGCTCAGCTGGAGCTGCCATCCCTGTGGACACACCTGACTGCCCAGCATGTGGGGGAGCAAACCCATCAGCCAACCTCTTGTCATTGCGGAATTGACAGACAACGGCCAATGTCACGTATTAACCAGATACTGAACCCTAGCTGGGAGATCTCTCACAGTTCTCTCCTCTTGTGCCCGTGGCCAACATGAATCCTTTCAAATAAGACCCATAGACTGTCTTTCCAGAAAGGACTTCTAGACTGGACAGGCTTAGCTGATGGTTATTAAGGCTTTCCTAGCTGGGAACACTGCAAGTCTCTTTTGTTTATTTTGTCTTGCGATTCCTCATGGCGGCCTTTCAGGGAGACATTTTACACAGGAGGAAAGGTAAGCCCAGAGAAGTTAAGAAAGCAGCTCAACGTCACACAGCTAGTGTGTGGCAGAGCCTAGATTAGAGCTCGGGTCTTTAACACCCTATTCTAGTGTTCCTTATCTTCCATGGCTCTATTGCACTTCTCTATCATTGGCTTGTCACGGATTGGATAGGAGGGCACCACGAGGCACGTTAGAGTAAACGCAGGGCTCCCCGTGCATGCTTATTTTCGTTACGACTGTCCTTCCGAGAGATTGTTTATTTAGTGCTATGGGATGACTTTGGACCTGGATGTAGCAGGCAACATTTTTTGAAATGCAAGGGACAGAAACCGAATTCTTCCTGTTTTAAAAAAAGAGAGAGTGGGGGAGGGGAGAAGAGAGGCTGAGTTTTGTCTTATGGTCTCATTTCCCTGGGATGGAGGAATGGGTAGGCTTGAGGCATGGCTAGTTACAGGAAGTGATACAATGTCATCAGGTCATCAGACTCTTAGTTTTCCCACATGTTTCGTTTTACACTATTTTGTGTCGACCTTGGTCTCACCTGCTTCCTGTGGGCTTCTGTCGCACAACATGACACAGTAGCTATAGGGTGTGGATCAGGACCACGAGCCCCCCCAGTGGCTCCCGGCCTTCCCCATCCCAGCTAGTAACCTCCGAGAGAAAAGCAGCCTTTCCTCCTAGCCGTTAGAGAGAGAGGAATCCCAAGGAAGGGCTCTGCTCTGGTGGACCCAACATAGGCCACGTGACGACTCCTGGCCCAGTAGACTGTTGTGTTTGGCCAAAACGAAGCGAAATCGAAATGTGAGTCATCCTATATTGGCACATCCTTTCAACCTTACAGATTCAGAAACTGAGGCTCAGAGGCATTGCATGACCTTGCCATGCCTGTGAATTCCTGAGACGCCCGCAGCTGGAGTCTGTCCCCTGTTTTCCCCCTCACCCTGCTCGGGGACGATATTGGGGTCACAGTGATCCTCCCAGCCATCTTCTGCCTCACTCCAGGCTTCTCAGGGGGCGCTGGGAAAAACCTGCAGGCCAGAAGCGACTGCGGCAGGGGAATGTGGGGATTCAAGGGTGAGGAAAACGTACAGGTCACCCTAATTGCGGAGCTTGTATTTCAGTGAGGGAGCTAGTCCTCGGACAAAAACATTACACAGGTGAAAAGAAGTTAGAAATGTTGATACTTTGGGGGCGCTGAAGATGAAGTATGTGGTATAGAGAGAACGTATATAGCTATAGAGCATACAGAGAGAGTATACAAGTATACAGAGAGTATGCAGAGAGTATATGCAGGTATACAGAGAGTATACGACTATACAGAGAGTATGCAGAATGTATATAGAGAGTATGAACAGTGTGTATACAGATTTAATCAGGGGCCAGGGAGAGCTTTCTTGGGGAGGTGATGTGCAAAGTGAAATAGAAAGTTTGGAGAGGAATTGACTAGGTAAGGAGGGGGCGTACAGGAAAAGCAGTCCCAGCAAGGGACGTGGCATGTGCAAAGGTCCTGAGGCAAAGGAGGCTGGAAGAATACCCCTGTGCCTCAGAGAGACTGATGGGAAGATGAGGCAGGTGGGGCCACTGAAAGAGGCCATGGAGACCACTAAAAGAAATTTGGTCTTTGTCTCAAGAGCAGAAGAAAGTCATTGAGAGGATTTAAGCGGGAAAGCCTGGAGCCCGTGGGTAGCTGGATTAAAGGCTAGAGTAGAGATTGTTTGGGGTGCTCTTGAGAGAACAGGGATGCCCATGGGAGGGTGGGGGTCTGTAAATGAGAAGCCAACAGAAGTCTCACAGGGTCTCCTAGGCTACTCATGCCCAGAACTGCAAGAATTCTGTGTGCTTCAAAATTGGGTACAGAGGCTGGGACCCATGGAAGGTGGGGAGGGTGTCTTTGTTCCAATCGTGGGTTAAAGATGAGCTGTTTTATTTACCAGCCCCTCAGGGCTCTTCATCGGTGGGCACCCACTGGGAATCTCTTAGAGGTCTGTGTAATTATCAGTGTTTTCCCAACATATTTGACCACGAGAAAGGCTGTGGGGAAGGGCACTCCTCAGAGGTGCTTGAGAAGGGACTGGATCTGATCCCAATATAAAGCCTCTATCCTGATGCCTGTGGCCAGGCCGGCCCGGGATGAGACTACACACAAGTTAACAGGCCGTTATAAGAAACCCATCAATGATCAGATCCACCGCAGACTTTTTGGAGAGGTCCTGGGTACAGGACAGGGAGAAAGCTCCTGCCCTCTCTGTCCCCATTCCGAAGCCTTCTTCTCCTTTCCTCTCTGGTTCCTGCCCTGAGAATTCTATGTCCTCAGAATATCCCAGCCTCAAAATCAGCGTCCCGAGAGTCCTAGAGAGGCTGTAAGCATGCGTCCCATTGGACAGGATAATGTCACCAGGATAAATAACAGTGTGAAGGCCTTTGTTCATGTCCAGGAAACAATGGCACGCGTAAGCAATGGGTACGCCTCCTTCCTCCACCCATTGATTTGTTTAATGATCATTTAACAAACGTCAGGCCCTGGCCTGGACGCAGGGGACAGACTCGGTGCCAGTCCTCCTGACATTGGGCTGAGCTTATATCTGGGTGGCATTTAATTCTGCTGACAAGCCTGCTTCTGGTTATGCCAGGGCCACCTTTGGGGAGGTAGGGGGGGTGGGGCGGCTGGTGTCAGAGGGGCCTGGTTCCAAATGCAGCTGTGTGCTCCCGGGAATGTGCCATGCGCTGTGTGCATGTGGATTTCCTTCTCTGCATACGACAAGTGACATTACCTTCTGCAAGGCTAGGTGAGGGGTCAGGGAGGTCCCACGTCCCTGGAACCCAGCACGTTCTCACCTTCTGTCTTCCCTACTAGGATTGGACCAGGCAACTTCTGATAGTTTAACTTTTCCCAAACTAAACATTTATATACCCCCTCCCCCAACGCAGTGCCACATGCAATTTAGAGTCACAATCAAACCTGATTTATTTGTATGTAGGGAGTCCTCAGAAACACCCTGCCAGATAAACCTTCAACTTTGAGGAGCTAACGGAGACTTTTTATTTTTTTATTTTATGGGGTTTTTTTTGTTTTGTTTTTTGTTTTGTTTTTTTTTTTATGCTCAGTTAAACTGGATACGGGCTCGTATTTTAGGTTCGCTTCAAGCAGTGAAGTATAGTGAGAACAGCCCTGGGTGAGTGAGTGACAAGGAAATCCAGGCTGTGGTCTGGTTCCTTGCCTGCTAGCCACCCAGAGCACCCAGCCCTTCCGAGCCTCAGTTTCCCCACCTGTGAAGTGGGGGTGACAACCTTTCCCTCCCAAGGTTGCCGGAAGAACTGAGGGAGGGACAGAAGCCATTAGGAACAGAAAGCACTGTGCCTGAAATGCCTGTCTCCCCGAAGCTTCTCAGCACTTCCCCCTGTCACCTTCCACCTGCGACCACCCCTCTGGCTTCTGGGAGACCCCAGCCATTCCTGACCCAGCTGTTTGGCTCCAGTTGCCCTGTGGTTAGAGCACCAGGCCTGCTGTTCTGGGAAGTCTCTGTCTCAGGCTGTGTCCCTAGGGAGGGTGCTGAGCCCTGTTTGGTGTGGGGAGAAGACGGGCTGGGGAGGAGAGGGCGGAGGAGGGCCAGCCGGGGGGAAGTTGGGTGAATGCTGTGTCGTGTTTTTCAGATATCTCCGTGTCCGCAAAGCGAGAAACGCGGTCTAGCCTTACATATTTTATATGTGTATGTGTTCCCAGTACATTTCCTTCTAATTTTTAAAACCATACGTAACGTCAGGGACATTTAATCCATATGGTTCTGATTCCTTAACACTTAAATCATCCAAATGTTGTTTTGTGGGATCTATTTGCAAATCTCTTTACATAAGCTTTTAACTCCTTCTTTCTCTAGGGCGTCAAGGTATTGAGCGAGGGCTCTCTCCCCCTCCAGGTTTCCCCTACCCACCAAAACTGGCCAGAGGCCTTGACCACCCCTGCTCTGGACACCAGCTGTTCGGGGCTGGGCGGAGCCTGGAGAGAGAGGAAGAAAGACAGGCTGGGGTCCATCCCCCAGCTCCACCACTTCCGGGCTGTGTGATCAAACTCTTGATTTCTCACCTGTAGAAAGGGACAAGGGATAAACATCTTAGTGGGGTGTTAGAGGAATTAAGCAAGGAGATGTAGAAAGCCCATAGCCCAGAGGACTCGTCTTCCACAAAGGGAAACTTCCTGTGCACCACAGGGCAGTGACAAGGCAGGAAGAGGCTGTGGTGGACTGTAGGGTCATTCTCGAGGAATCTTAAGAGGGCATCACCAGGTGGAGAAGTTGAGTCAGAGAAGTGAAAAGGAATCCTGCCTGTGGGACCGGTGACCGAGGCAAGAATGGAACAGTGACCATAGTGGCCAGGAGGGCGTGAATGGCTGATGTCAGGGGGTGCGGGGCCCAGGGCTCGGGTGGGAGTCTGGAGGGGGTGGCTCCCCACCCAGCGCGTCCCATGTTCAGTACCTGCCCTGCATGTGCCAGGGAAGCGAAAGAGGACCCCACAGGACCAGGCAGGCCATGGAGGGAGGGGACAAGGAAGGTGGCCCTCCCAGACCTGGCCTTTTCCACTGATAAGAACACCTACCCAGGCTTCAACCTCCAACTCAAAAGGCACCTGCTCTGAGTAGCCTTTCTGGGAAGACTTGTAAACAGCAGGCCCTCCTGTGTGCTTTCCTAGGCTTGGTCTTCCTGGGCTCTACTTATCTGGGATGAATCTTCAGGACCTGTGCTGAGGGCTGGGCACGTGGGGCTGGCTGAGGGGCATTCCTAATCCAAGAGGCCCTCCCGTGCCGGTTGAGGCCGACCCACATTGGATCCAGCAGCTTTGTGGGAAGGCAGGGTGAAAACAAAGATGGCAGCCGCAGGAACCCATGGCTGTCGGATGTGAGACGGGAGGCCAGCAAGGGGGATGCGGATGTCCTCCTGGTGTGGCACAGCTCCGGGGTCCGTCCCCGCGGCAGGGGCCCACGGCCCAGCTCTGTTCTGGACACCACCAGTGTCTGTACCCACAGAACAGGATTTGTTTCTCTGGCAATTGCAGACGGAGTGAATCCCAGACAGAGCCGAGTCTCTGGGACGGGAGAGCAGATGCCCAGTCTAAAATTAGGCTGCTGAATGCAACTTCATCTGGGCTGTGGGAACTGATCTGCTTCTCACACCTGCCGTCGCGTAGCAGTGGCAGAGTGGGGCCCCTGCCTGCCTGCAGGGGCTGTGCTGTGATGTGACAGCCAGCCGGGGGTCCAGCACTCTACAGTCTAGTGCTTTCCTGCTCTTTCTCCAGTTCACTCCTACAAAACCCCTGAGAGCCCCACCCCACCCAGGCCTCAAGAGCTGGGTCTTTCTGACTTTGGCACTGAAGGCTTCCCCTAGAAGGTTAAATAACCTGTCCAGTAGCATCCCCACCAGTGAGGGTCCAAGCAGGTCTAGAGCCCAACTCCGAATTCAGGAAGCAAGAAGGCCCCCAGGAATGAGACCGAGAGAAGTTAGTGGGCACCTGGGGGAAGCCGAGGAGGGTGGAAATCAAGGAAGATCTCTTCCTGCCTTTTCTCTGTCTACCGTTCCCTCCTGCACTCAGGTGTCCTTGGACTCTTTCATTGCTTGCCCAAACTAGGCCCTGCTCCCCGAGAAAGCTGTGTATCCTGGAGGCCTGCCTGAGGGGCCAAGCCCACAGCCACCGCCTTCGTTCCTTTCTCCTAAGCTACAGTTCTCACGGTGGCCCCCCAAGGCCCCCAAGTAACACAAGACATGTTCTCACCTCAGGGCCTTTGCTCTGGCTCTTCTCTTTGCCCGTAAGGGTCCTCCCCCAATATCTGCACGACTCCATCCTTCACCTGCTTCTGGCCCTTGCTCACATGCCACCTCCTAGGCCAAGCTCTCTCTAGCCACCCTATTTAAGTCTGTGCCCCGCCTCCCACCCCTGTGTTCCCGAGCCCCTCACTCCGTTCTTCCCGTGTTTTCGGCAGCACATACTTCCGGCTTATTTATTCACTTAGCTATTCACTTATTTATTCTGTTTCTTGTCTCTTGTGTGTCTCTTCCCTCTACATTGTAAGGTCTGTGGGGCTTTTGTCCATTTTGTTCACTAACATACTGCTACTCTAGGACTCCAGGACAGGACCTGACCTATAGCACATACTCACTGAACGTCTGTTACAGAATGCGCGTATTGGGGCCAGGTAGAGACAGCTGGGCCCAGGGCAACATCCTTCCTCAGGCCTTCCAGAGGAGAGTCCCCGCTGTCAGGACTGGGGCTGCCTTGGAGATGACAGGGTAAGGGTGTGATTATGCCCCGTACTATATAGGGCTACCCAGATAAGTGTTAAGTATTTATTTGTTCAGTCAGCATTATTGAGCCCCTGTTGGGTGCTAGGGGCCCACGGAGGGGTGACAGCTAGTGTCCATCTTCAGGTGAGTGCGGCCAAATCTAGAAGGCAGCAGATGGGAAATTCAGTCTGGAGAGTTGTGGCACAAATGGGACTCTGGATAAGGAATGTGGGCCCCTCCCGAGGTCCAGGCAATTCGGATGTTAGCCCTCTGTGTGAGGCAGGGTTCTCTACTGAAACAGAACCACCAGGAAGAAGGGCTGAGAACCAGTAAAGCCAATGGTACGAGTCCCAGGCTGGAAGCCAGCAGGCTTGAAACTCGAAAACAGCTGGCATTTCAGTCGGAGACCAAAGGCTGGAAAAACAATTCAATGTCCCAGCTTGGTAAGTCAGACTGAAGGGCTCCCCCTTACTTCGCCTTTTTCTTGTATTCGGCTCTTCAGTGGATTGGATGAGGCCCACCCACATGGGGGAGGGCAATGTGCTTGGCCCAGTCTACAGATCTGAATTAATCTCATCCAGAAATACCCTCATAGACACACCCAGAAAAGGGCTTGGCAAAGTACCTGAGCATCCTGTGCCCCAGTCACTCTGACACATACACACATATGTATACTCTGGTACATACCTTGTGGTAAGTACCACTAACCGTCACACCCTCCTCCCCACCCCCTTCACCTGCCGTTGGTCCTTCCTCTCCAAGCTCAGACCCAGCTGCCAAATCCACGCGCCCACCTCTCCCTCCCCAGGTCCCTGGCTCGCTCAGCCTGCCACCCTTGGGGACACTGCATCATCTCCCAAGCTCCCCTGACCCAACCCTTTCTAACTGGCACCCCACCGGGTGCCCCAGGACACTTGCTGGGATTCTCACCCAGTCAGATTGAAGGTGGGGTTGAGGGGCAGGCTGCGGGAAATCGGCGGGAAGGCCTTCGGGAGACAGGCCTCAGGGGGCTGGTTTCCAGGATGGAGGGAGCGTGGCTGTGTTAAGTGTCTGGAGTTCCTAGGGGAGCAGTGGGGACCCCCCAGCTATGGGAAGTATGAGAGAAGGCCCTCCAGGTGCTCTGTATGTTGAGCAACTGGTAGGTGCTGGGTGCAGACCCTCAGCTCTCCTAACGTAGGGAGACATCAGACACAAATGCTTTATTATTTGTTCGCCAGACACAAATAATACATATTATAATATGCCAAATGCTCTGCTGATGCACGCAAGGCAAGTTATAGGAACACCGAGAAGCAGGCTTTTAATTCTACTGAGGGGGTGGGTTGCTTGGGGAAAAATAAGAAAAACAGCCTACTTGAAGGAGACCCTATAGGATGAGTTTAAGGAAAGTTAATAGGGGAGCTGAAGGGATGGGTGGGGCGGGGGGAGGGGGAGGTGTGGAAAGGAAGGGCATTCCAGGTAGAAGGAACAGCATGAGCAAAGGTGTGGAACAGGAGAGTTTATCTTGTGTTTGGGGAACTTGGGAGTGATCCTGCTCAGGCCAGGCCCACCTTGCAGGAGGACTTAAAGGCTGAAGGATGGAGGTTGGAGTCTTGCCTCCTGCCCTGAGGGGTCGGAAAGGCTGCAGGAGGAGTGAGCCTGAACAGGGCTGGAGCAAGCCCATTTCCAGATTTCTTTATTGTTGTTAGGTGGAGGCTCTAAGACGTCTCCCTTCTTCCCACATCCATGTCTCTTTCTGGTATGGTCTGCCTCACTTGTTGTGCTATTCACGGTCACAGTTACTTTCCACGTGTGCAAGCCCTCTCTAGAACCAGACTGTCAGATGCACAGGCTCCAACATGCCTCACTGATCTTGCTTTGGGACCTCTTCCCGACCACCCACTGCCCACCCGCCCCCCCTTGCCCTGGGCCGGCCACACGGGCAGTAGCAATCACTATAGGATAAAAGTCACACAAGGGGAGAAGGCTTTCAGGCCATCCCAGAATTTCCCTCTCCCCTCTCGCTGCTCCTGAAACTCTTTCTCTTGTCTTACCTGTTACTATTTGCCTTGTCTTTGTGTTTATGGGTTATGATTAAATTCTCTCCCCTCACTTATGAGCTATTGTCAAAGATTGAGTCTTATGCATCAGAGTCTCCCCCAAAGAGCCTGAGTGGAGGTCGTGGGGCCCCCTTTACTGAGCACCTACTACATGCCAGTTTCTGCTCTTGATACCGAAAATGCGTTTTCTCCTATAATTTCATCAGCTCTCATTTAATCTCTGCAATCCTTTCCCGAGATGTGTCATCCTCCCATCGTATAGCTGTGAAAACTGAGGCTCAGTGGAGTTAAGTGGCTACTAAGTGTCAGAGTCAGGACCTGCACCCAGACTGTCTTAATCCAAACCTTAGAAGTTGGTGTGCTACTTGCTGTTCCTCCCATTGGCAAGTGCAAAGCCATGTGCAGAGTAAATATTTATTGTTATTGACGATCTTGCAAGTCAGTCCCTGGGCCTGAGGAAAACCTGTTCTCTAGCTGTCAGGGGAGCGTGTGGCTTGACTAATCTTCTGATTTCCTGGAACCAGAGGCCCCACCCTCCCCACCCCACGGGAGTCCCCTGAAATGCTGGTGAAGAGCCAGAACCAGGCAGACACAGGACTCAGGCAAGGCCAAAGAGTCAGTCTGAAGTGTAGGAAAGGAAGATGCTTTTGTCATTTGGGGAAACCTAGTCAGTGGACTCGAGGCTGCTTGCCCTCTTATAGTCATTTACTGGATAGGGTGGCCAGAGGGGCAGGAGTCTGTCCTCAGCATGCTCTAAACACCTGTGACATTCCTAGCACTAAGTAAGATGTGGTTGTGCACAGAGCTGCAGAATCTAAAGACGCAGACAGAGGAATAAAATGACGACATGTAGTGGGACACATGCCAAGATAGTCTGTACCAAGTGCTAGAAGTTCACTGAGAAGCAAGCAGCCAATGCCACCGGGGGGGGGGGGGGCGGAGCAGGGAGGCTTTCATAAGGGAAGTGGCCTCTGAGATGACCTGGAAGGCTGAATGGGGGCTGGCCAAGCAGGTATGAGTGAGGGGAACAGTACAGGGAACTGCATGTGCAAAATGCACATGGCAGGTTCAGAAACAATGAGCGATTCTGTATGGTGGGAACAAAGGGCAGATAGGGGTGGTACAGGGGGAGGGGGGCTTGGACAGGTAAACTGAGGCGCACTTATAAACGGCATTAATACACAGGGTAGTTTAGCCAGGCAGGACCCACCTGACTTTGTCCTAGAGAGTTCCACCTGTGTGGAGAATGGATTGTTAGGCGAGGTGGGCATGGGGCCAGGGAGCAGCCTGCTGTAACTGGGAGATGGCGGTGACTTGGCCTGGGCAGTAGGCATGGAGAAAAACTTCTGGCTTCAGGCGTGGGGTGCTGGGGGCCCCCATTAATGAAGGCGGACCCTATGGGAGAAGGATTCTAGGTCACCATGTGGGAACAAACTAACCATTGCTATTATTTTTTGAGCACCTAGTAGGTACTAGATACTCTATCAAGGGCTCCAGTGCAGTGTCTTTCAAAGCTTCACAGAAGCCCTTGGAGATGAAGAAGTCAAAATCAGCAACACCATGTAATATGCCTGAGAAAGCATAGAGCTGCGATCCGAACCCAGGTCTATGTAGCTCTGAGGCCCATCTGTTACCCACAGCATCAGGTCAAGGATGACGTACATGCCCCACTGAGTCAGGAAGCTGGAAACTCAGCCCGCAGGCTGGGGAGAGAGGTTGGAGCTGAGTCTTCTGGGACCCCGGGAGGTGGCCTTCATAAGCTGTGAGAGTCCCTAGGTCTGTGTCCCGGAAGAGGGATGGCAGTCTCCGGGAGAAGTGAGGACTGAAGTTTCATGCGTACCACTGATCCGTCGAGACAGCACCCACCACATATACACACGAATGCACACCAACACTGCACACGCACAAGTGGTAAGACAACACAAAGCATCTGAGTCCAGAAAATCATAGCCATAGGGGACGGGCGGTGGAGAGGGGATGGCCAGTAATTAAGTGCCAAGGCCTAAGCATAAATAACCTGGAGAGCCTACAGGACGGGTTGCTCAGCCCTCCCTGGAAAGCTTTCCCAAGAACACTGTGGCAGTCCCCGGCTCCTTAGGAACGACAGCGTGTTCCCAAACTGTATCTGTAATTTGGTTGTTAGGAGCTGAAAACAAAATTTCACAGAGAGACAGCCTCCTAGATGACAGATCAGATGCCACCCCTGTCCTCTGCGATAATCTCTTTTAGCCTGGGAAGTCTTTACAGTGTGATGTTGGCTTTACAGCAGAACCAAGCCCTGTGTGTGTGTGTGTGTGTGTGTGTGTGTGTGTAGCATTTCCATGGAAACAAGCAGTCAGCGATCTAACCTGGGACACCTGGACCACAGCCTCCCTGAACTGTAGCCCAAGAAGTAGTAGAATGAATCTCATCTCCCACCTTGCGTGTCCCCTGCCCCTCCCCAGGCTTGGCAAATAGCAAGGTAGCATTTAGCAAGATGCCTGGGGAGGATCTATTTACCCGCCAGGGTCCATCCTTGGATGGAGCTCCTAGAACACAGGTTTGTGAGTCGTACGTTCCCATAACAGGGAAGGGGCCTGATTCATCTGTCAGGAATGAAGGAATGTGGGAAGGCCCCCGGGGCCAAGCTCTGGGAATTTCTCAAGACCTGGCCCAGTTATATGCTGGGGATGGGCTGATAGGAAGGAACTGGCACCTGGTACCACCTGCCTTCTAACCTGGGATCCATCCAGCTACGGGGTGGGTAGTAGTAAGTGTGGTGGCTCACAGAGCAGAGTTGGGCTCAGTTGCTAGCCTTGAAGCATCCGGTGCCCTGAGCCCTGAGGCTAGAGTCCTGAAGACCTTCCGGCCTCTGGTGAGAAGTGGCACTAAAATTGGGGTGGGAGCTGAGTCTCAAGGTGGGGAGAGGTAGCTTTGATTGTGGGAGAAGCTGGGTGAAGACTTCCAGGCTGACATTTCCTGGCCTGGAGGCTGGCCACGGATGGATGGGGCCTGTGTGGCTCGCAGGGTAGAGAGCGAGATCTTTGAGGGTTCGGGGGAATCCAGTGTGACTGTATCTGGCACAACTTTCCTTCATCCCTTCTCCTCCACTTTGTGAAGGCCAGCTCAGAACGGTGTGTCTGGGGATTGGGATGAGGACATCCCAGGCTGCCTCGATGGGGCTGCACAGGATGAGTCTGGAGCGGGAAGACGAATTCCCAAGCTACAGGAAGTTGGAACAAAGAAGCAGTTCAGGGAAAGAGCTCCGGCAGGGCAGCCGTTCCAGGGGTGAAACCCTGGCCCAGATTCCCAAGCAGCCAATCCAGTCTAGCTGGAAAGCCCACCTTCCACCCCAGCTCCTAGCCTGGACCCCTGGAGCCCCAGCCACAACTCTCTGTTGGATCGTTCTGCCCCTCCCTGTATTTTTGTCTTTCAGTTTGCCCCCAAGTTAACAAGCATTTGTCAACTTGTCAGTCCTGGCAGGAGAGAAGAACCAAGTTGGAAGTTCCTTGTAGCTCCCAATCTGGAGAGAGGGGAGATCGCTCCCAGCTGACGGCAGTGTGGGGATATAGCTGCATCTCTAGAGGCAGGAAGCATTGGGCTGACTATGGCAGCACAGGAAGGTGACTGAATCCACAAGGAGGTTCCCATGGGGCAGGGCCACTCCTCAAAGCTGGAGGAGGGCATCATGGGGCTGGAGCAAGGCTGTCCTCTGAGCCTTTGCACGAATGACAAAAAGTCACTCCTAGGGGCATATGAATGATGACAAGATGTCCACTTTCTCCCACAAGAGCTGTTCCCACCTGAAATGGTAAGCAGGGCAGTGGGGACAGGGCAGGAGTGGCGTGAGGGGCAGGGACCTGACCCAGGGGGCACCCTGTCCCACCCAATTGCCCTAAACAAGGGAAGGACCTGTATCACGGAGGGCAGGCTCGATTCAGGGCGTGAAGGACAGCAGGAGGACTGGAGACCTCATTTCAGACAGAAGAGAAGTCTGTGCAGAGATCCAAGGAGTGAAAGCTGGTGCCAGGTTGGGGAGCAGGGGGCACTGGGCAAAAGGCACGGAGGGCCTGGAGATGTAGCCGGTCAGTGGGGCCTTACACGCCTGCTCAGGGAAGAGGGGACGAGCCAACTACAGCTGAGATCGGGCCCTGGGAGCTGTTGGAAGATGGAGAACACTGGGGTGGTGGTGGTCAACAGAACAGCGGAGGCTTGGCGGTTGGCCAGCAGGTGTGCAACTGTGCATGTGAGTGTGCGGCCCGTGTCCAGCAGCCGCCCCACCCCCACTGGCACCTAGGAGTGTGGTGCCCTCCATTAAAGTGGTGGTCTGGAAGGGGACTGCTTGCTCTGACCTGGCTTTGGAGGGAGGGTGGAGCCTCTGCAGGAAGCTGTTGTATGGAGAAGGCACAGAAATCCCCAGGGCCACTAGCCCTGTCCTATGGGTCCAGGTGGCCTCTGATCAGACAGAACCCATGCCCTTTGATAGGCAGGGCCTTGAATTTGAGGGTGTTGCTTTGGAGCCAGAGGAAGCCTGGGGCCTCCAAGAAGCCTTCTTGGAAGCCCTCCCTGGTCAGCATAGTGGTCAGTCACCTTGTGGGTCCTTAAGCTTTCATGACCTGGAGGAGTGCCTTCCTCAGTTGGCACCCTGGGCACTGAGGTTGCCTGGCTCTAGTCCTGACTTTGCTCCCAGTCCCCATAACCTCCTGAAGCTGTTCCCTGCCAGCAGAAGCTAGGCTAGAGTCAGCCAAACCCAGGGTCGGCCCTGGTTCCGCAGAGTTGAACCGGGAGCAAATCACCTGACTTGTCTGAGCCTCAGGGTGCTCAAATACAGATCCTGGCTAGGTCTCCAGTACCCCCACCCCTCGCCATTCTGCTCCCTTGGGAAACAGGCCGGTGGGGGCCTGGGGCAGGGGTGGGGGCGTGCAAGTGCGCTGGGGACTGGCCAAAGCCCGGCCCAGTGTGCTTCAGGTCCCAAGCCCTGGGATCCGGCAGTTTCTGGCAAAGTCAGGCCACTGGGAAGCCCCGGGGTGCCCCCTACCCCCACCCCAGCCCAGAGCCCAGGGAGGCCCTGGCCAGGCCCGCCCCGCCCAGTGCTCGGTAGGGCGTATTCCCGCCTTGGGAGGCGCGGGCTTCCCGGAGCGGGGCTGGCACCGGGGGTGGGGGTGGGGGGAGCTAGGAGGGGAGCGCGCACCTTGGGGACGACGATGGACGCCCGCCCGGCCGGGTGCGGCCGAGGCGGGGCGCCAAGCGGCAGGGCCCGGGCGGCGGCGACCGGGGCTTCCCTGACTGCCCTCCCCGGAGGGCCCGGGAGGAAATGACAGCGCGGGAGCCGGGGCGGGCGCGGAGGGAGGGGCGGCGCCCGGAGTGACACGGCCTGTCACCGAGGCGGCCGCCACGCAGACCCTCCCGCGGCCGCCGCGAGCCGGGGATTCCCCAGGCGCAGACCCTCCGCGGCCGCCGCGGGGCCGCCGCGTCCCGGCCCAGCGGGACCCCGGCCGCGGGGGGGAGGGGGTGGGGATCCCAGAGCGGCGGACCGCGGGGCCCCGGGCACACGCCGAGGCCGAGCGGGCCGGAGAGGCGCCCCGGGCGGGCGCCGGGGTCTCCCGGGCTGGGCGACAGGAAACTCTGGGGAGTGAATGGAAAGAAGTGGGTGGTCCGGCCCCTGCGACTTCCCCTGACATCACTGCCCAAATAAGGAGCTTCCAAGCGGCCGCGGGGCGGCCCAGAGCCGCGCCCGCCGCCGGCGCCCGCCCGCCAGCCCGCCCCGCGCCCACCCCGCGCCGCGTGGGCCGCCTGCGAGCGCCCGGGGCACCGCCGGGCGGAGCCGAGCCGGGCGGAGCCGAGCGAGCGGGCGCTGCCGAGCCGCGCGGAGGCCGGGCGCGCAGCCCAGCGCAGCCCAGCGCAGCCCCGGCGCAGCCCAGCCCGGAGCAGCGGAGCCGCGGCCGGCCGGCAGGTAAGCAGCGAGCGCCCCGCGCGCCGCGCCCCGCCGCGGCCTGGCCGCCCCGGGGCCCCGCACGGCCGAGCGGGCGAGCAGCCCCGGCCGGGGCCGGCAGCGGGCGGACTGGCGGGCGCCGCGCCGGTGGGAGAGGGCTGGGCGCGGGCGCGTGTGCAGGGGCGCGCCGGTGCCAACTCCCGGGACCTCTGGGACTCCTCCGTAGCCCGGGGTTGCCTGGTGCACGCGCTCTCCGCCTGTGTTTCCCAGACGCTACTTCTGTCACCGCCCTGGGGTGACACGAGCGTTCCCGCGTTCACACTTCTCTCGCACACCCGCGCCTGGCACAGCCCCGCTCGCCGTCGGCGTGCGCAGCCCCCTGTGCCCCGGGCAGACCCTCACCCCGCCACGCCTCTCAGGCCCGGCGCTGCCTTTCACGGTGGGACACAGCACACCCGCGGGGACTGCTGAAGGGCTTTGGCAGCCCTGGCCACGCTTCCCCCTGGAGGCGGTGGCAGTTTCAGACTGTCACCGCCGACCAGCCTGGTGCTCCTCTGGCATATTGGGAGTGAGTTAAACAACGTAGCTGTGGCTCTTCCCGCCCCCCTTGCAGAATGGCACCTGGCACCGGGGGTGCAGTCTAGGGGGTGCTGTACCTGGCATGGTCGGGAGGGTGTGGTGCCTGGCAGGGAGCTACTCCCGGCCTCACAGCATGGGTGTTCCAGAGCAGCTGCCACTCCGTGGGCATTTCTCTGAGCACCCTCCCCTCTCCTCAACCAATGCAGGGTTCCAGGAGTGGTGGCGGTGGGCAGAACAGGTGCAGATGGTGTCAGTCACCGCTTCTTGCAGGGGGCTCTGTGCAGCGGCTGCGATGGCTTATCTATAAACTATGCAGTGTTTTCTTTGACGGTTTGATCAAGGACACGGTGGAAACTGATCCAGTCAAGTTAGGAGTCCGTCACTTAGTGGCCCTGGGCAGATTCTTTAATTTCTTTCAGGCTGCATTTTATCATCTGAAAACTGGGGATGAGGGTCCGCAGAGGAACGTTGTCAGGGAGAATTGAGATCATATAAGCGAGAACGTTTGGTAAATAGAAAGCCCAGTGCACGTGCCACTTACCCTGGTTTGGATGATTCTGGGCTGGTATCTGCCATGGCTCTGCTCTGTGATTGAGGGAGATCGAATGCCATTGCTATTCAGTCATCTGCAAGAAAGGGGGCACTAATAAGTGTCCTGTGTGTCTGCTAACAGATTCCCCAAAGTGTGTCCTGTGGAATATTAGTTCTGAAAGCTGCACCGTGAGTAAAGGTTTCCCTGATCCAGTACGTCTGGCAAATTCTGCAAGCTCTCTGTCACCCTTCTGGCCAATCACAATCCACACTGGCAAATTAAAGGTTCTGAGAAGTACTGCAATAAAAGAACCTGTTTAACGTTGTCAAGCCAAGCATTTCCCTAGCTGATCCCCCAGCCCTTTTCAAGTTACACGTGCTTGCTCTCCGAGGAAACAGTGTTTCTGGGGCTACCAGCATTGATGGCGTGGGATTCTGCATTTGCAATCAACTTTGGGAGCCAAATTCTAATTACCTTCTTGAATTAACAGTAGGCAGAAGCTCAGAGAGGTTCAGTGGCTCATCTGAGGTCACACAACTGAGCAGCGGCCCAAGATAGTGGTAAAACAGGGACAAGAACCCAGACTCCTCACCTGGTGTCCTCACCCCATTCATTCAATTACATCCAGAAGTTGGTAAGTCTCTTCTGGAACCAGTGTTGTGGCTTTATGTGGGCACTCTGCAGTGTATATTTGACAGATACAAAGATTTAAATGAGTAATTGATGAATGAACCAAATGATGATCAGGTGGCTACTGTGTGTCATTTGTTTGGGGAACTTTAGCACGTAAAGATGTGGAACCCAGGGCACCTGGGTGGCTCAGTCAGTTAAGCATCAGGCTCTTGATTTAGGCTCCGGTCACGATCTCACAGTTCGTGGGTTCAATCCCCACGTCGGGCTCTGCACTGAAAGTGCAGAACCTGCTTGGGATTCTCTCTCTCTCCCTCGCTGTCCACCCCTCCCTCTCCCATGCTCTGTCTTTCTCTCTCTCAAAATAAATAAATAAAATATAAAAAAATAAAAAAGATGTGGAACACATGGTGAAGAGTAATGGTATCGGCGTCATCATACTCACACATCAATTTCTGAACACAAATCCTTCTCTCCCTGCACACAGACATGCTCACGGTCTGGATCACACATATGCCCCACACATACACACATGCTCCTACATATGCACATGCTCACCTGCTTCTATACACACACACTCCTATGCACACACTGTCACACACATGCATCCTGTTATGCTCCAGGCTGCAGCCAGGAGGCACTCATAGCCATAGGCATGTCCCCTCGTCCGCACATCTCCAGAGCTTGTGGGGGTGCCTGGCATCTACTTTCCAAGATGGGTACTGAGCATATATAGGAAGTCCTTGCAGGGCTAGTCCAATGTTTGCATTTCCCCAGCGTTGTTTCATTCCTTCCATCTGCCATACTGATCCCCCCACCTCCTCCTTCTTCTTCTTCTTCTTCTTCTTCTTCTTCTTCTTCTTCTTCTTTTTTTTTTTTTTTGGTCAGCTATCATTTGGTCACACATGATGTGACTGACACAGCTCTGGCTTCTGTGTTTGTGTTACATCAACCATCAAAGCTCTGTCAGGGCAAGGACGTCGTGTCATTTGTTTGATTGGAATCCCCAGCTTCTAGCAGAACGCCTGGCACAGAGGAGAGGTTCAATAAGCATTTATTGAATGAGTGAGTGAGCAAATGACTGCTGGCTGCTGGCATGGCTGCGACCCAGGCCAGCATCCAGGGGGATTCGCTCAACACGTTTGCTAAGTGCCTGCTGGGTCCCAGGCACCTTTCTAGGGATTACGGCAATGCAAACCATTTAATCCTCTGTTCCGGGAGCTTACGTTCCAGTGGGAAGAGAGACAATGAATGGTAAGATAACCCTGAATAGTGATACACACCACAAATGTGTGACTGTTAGGGAGAAATGGAGGAAGCTAAAGATAGGGCCCAAGGAGTCTTCTCGTGAGGAGTTGACATTTATCCCGGGATCTGAATGACGAAGAAGTGACAGGCATGCAAAGATTCGGGGAAAGAGTATCTGAAGCAGAAGGACAGCAGGTACAGAGGCCCTGCAGCGTGAAGGAGCTGGGCTGAGGGCCCGTGGAGAGGCCACACTTCCAGTTCGTTGTTGACTCCCCCAAGCACCGCTGGGAGGGGGCAGTTGCCGGTGTCCGATCTTCATGGTTCAGTCACGAGAGCCAAACTTGGTGTGTGCTGGGCTTTGGGGACAGGGCTGCCTCTGCCGCCTCAGAGGGCTGCCCTCCCGTCTTGTCCGCCCCCACCCCTATAAATGAGGGAAGACTTGGGCTCCGAAGGCCCCTTCCAACTCTGCCATAATAAAAATTTGATGCCCTGTTTGCAGGAGGTTCACAACAATTCAGGTGGTCCATCTGGAGGGATTGTGAATTACTTGCGCTGCTTCCATTATTAATAACCATGATGTCATACATGTGTGTAGTTCCTGGTCGGCTGCAGAGCCCTCTCTCCTATTATCCCCTCACTCCGTGGGCTAATCTGCCGGTGGGGGGGCGGGAGGGGGTAGGGTCTAGGAAGGAGGGTCTGGTGGAGCGGGAAGAGAGCTTGGTCACTGCCATTACCACCACTGTGGGTTCATTCAAGCCACTTCTCCAGCCCCTGAATCCCTGCTTCCTCAGCTGCACAGCAGGATACAGGAAAACCTACCTCCTGAAGCCCTGGGGTATGAAGTGAGAACTGCATGTCCAGGGCCTGGCACATAGTACCTGTTGGCTCCCATTTGACAAATGAGGAACTCAGAGTTAAGAGAGATTGTGGCTTTTTTTGGGTCCACTTCTGTTATCTTCACTCTTCCCCGCTCAGGGATGATGGGTGCATAGTAGACTCTGGATAGCTATTTTGTTGAACGCGTTTGCCGAAGGTTGCACATCTAGTAAAGGGCATACCTAGGACTCGAACTCGGGCCTTGGGGCTCTAAAGTCCTTTTCATAAACACCACACTGTTTGGGAGTAGTTGTCCTGGTTAATAAAGACACACTGTTGGACCCCATTTGTGGATGATCAGAATTACTGCTGCTTTCTCGAGCATCCTAGAGTTGTAAGGTCTCTGCTTCTGAGGCATGGTTTTCTTTGTAAACGAGTCTGTGGATTTCATAAGAAACATTTTGGAACCCTCTGGAAGAAGGTGTGGATGTGAGAAAATGCCCTCCTGAGGACCGAGAGCATGGCTCTTAACCAAGGGCGTCCTTTGCTGTCACCTGAGGGGTTTTTAGCAGAAGAGCTCCAAGTTCTACCCCAGATGATTCAGAGCCTCTCAGAATGGCATGTGGGCATGTGGAGAAGTGCCCTGTGCTAGAAGGGCAGCCTGGGGATGAGAAGCCCAGCCAGCTGGGTGCCCAGGAAGCCTGGCGGGCCCTACCTCTGCCTCCAGTGTCCGTGCGTCCTTAGTTGTGGCTCTAACGCCCTCGACCCAGGCCCACACCAGGTGCATGGTGACAACATGAGCTATAGAGCCCCACAGACCCAAGTCTGCATCTCCTCCTTTCTAGCATGTTCCTTGGCCACACTCCTTAACCTGTCCTAAGCCTCGCTTGCTTGTCTGTATTGTGAGAATGCTAACACTTACCTACGAGGTGGCTGTATGGCTTATAGGAGACCACCTGTCAGGCATCTTAGGAGATATCTGTGCCTGGCCTGTAGCAGGTGAACAGCAAACAGTAGTTTCAGTGATGAATGTAAAAAATTCATGATAATAATAAAAACAGTGACAGGATTTGTGAATCAGCTACTGAAGGGTTCAGTAAAAATGGACCAATTTGCTCCAAACACCAGACTTTCGAGTCTGGCACACTGCAGGCCGTACTTGGCAGTCTGCGGGCTAAAGAGTTACCAGCTGTGCCGTCTTCCCACACCTCGTCATTGGGGCCTGAGTGGGGACCAGGGCCGGCATGCCTCTGACAGATCCATTGGCTCAGAGAGGGGGCTGTGAGGTTTGGAGGTCAGTGTTGATGTTCAGGCTTGCATTCAACCCCATCAGTCTGCTCTCCCGCCGCTGAGGCCAATGAACAGGGCAGCTGGGGGGAAACACCTGGCTTGTGGGAAACGCAGGCGGTGCACGAACCTCCTCTGCCATTCATGCATTTACTCACCGACAGTGGACTGTGTCCTCCTGTGGGCACAGCTCGGGGCTAAGCCCTAGGAGACAGTCTGCCTTCTCAAGAAGCTCAGAGTCTCACAGATCCAACCATTCACTAGCCACGTGGCCATAGACAAGTTGCATTTCTTCTCCCGATATCGGTTTCCTCGCCTCTAGAATGGGATTGTTCTGGCTACTTTACCAGAGGAATATTCTGTTGTTTGAAGGACCTGCCTGTCTCTGGGGTGTGAGGTTTTAGGGTCTCTACTCGAATGGTCGGGCAGAGCACGAGGGGTTTGGAGTCAGAAGAAACTCCACTCTGCTGCTGGCTCTGCTACGTCCTTGCTGTGTGATTTGCTGCATTTTTTAAATTCTCTGTTTCCTTTTTCTCACTGTATAATGTGGTTATGACACCTTTGTTGCAGGGCACTATGCGTGTTAGGTGAGATGATGATAGAGAATCTGGCTCTCAACGAATGTGACTCCCATTTCCTTTCCGTCTGGCTCTTGGCTCTACTGTCCTGTGTGTTGCTGTTTTTTGGAGAGTCCCCTCTACCCACTGCTGCCCAAACTCATCAGGTGCCCAAGAATGGGCACGGCAGGGGCGGGGTGGGGGTAGGGGGGCAGACGGCCAGATTGGAAGTCCAGGAAATAAGCACGTGCTTCTTGGTGAAATGTGGGCATGGGAAGGTGTTTCCAGCCCAAGAGGAATCGGGACCAGGATGCAGAGCCGGGAGTCCTGGGTTCTGTCCTGCACCCACCACTGGGTCACTGTGTGTCATTTGCCAGTTCCCTCCCCCTCTCTGGACCTCAGTGTCCTCCCTGGGGCCAGTCTGCAGGATCCCCTGGCTTTCTTCCTGCTCTGAGAGGCCTGTCAGCCTTTGATATGTGAGCGGAGCTCCGAGTGGCCACAGCAACAGAGTAGGTTGGCTGGGTGTGGGGATTTCACCAGCTTTTTCCAGCCTGGGCTCGGCTGGAATCGATTGTGCAGAGAGGCCGGCACACAGCCCCTGGGCCAGAAAGAGACTGTGGTTTCTAACTGACAGAGCTGCTCCCGGAGAGGAGGCAGGTGAAGGGACATTAATGGCATTAAATCAAATTAAAAGAGGGGCATTGCTCCTTTTTTTTTTTTTTTCCTTAAAGAAGGCCCAAAAGGCTCAAACCACCTGCTTCCCCAATAGCTTTCCTTTTCTTTGAGTTAAACAGTGTGTTTGGCTGGAAAGAGTTTGTTTTCAGGTCACCTGGAGGGACGCAAGAGGTTTGCAGAGCAAAACTGAGCATTTAGATATTCATTTACCAAGTATCTGTTGAACACTTACCAAGTGTCAGGCACTGTTCTAGGCACAGAGCTGCAGCAGTGGTCAAAACAGACAGCAGTCAGTGCTCTCCTGGAGCTTAGAAACCAGCAGAGGGAGGCATACATTGCAAAAGGGGCACCAAAATGTGTAATACGCCAAATGGAAAAAAAGCCGTGGAGGGAAATAAAGCAGGGTAGGAAGCTAGAGAATGCCAGGGGGAGGGATCCAGGGGGCCTTCATCTGTAGGATGGTCAGGGAAGTTTTCACTGATAAGGTGACATTTGAGCAAAGCCACGAAGGAAATGTAGAACTGAATAGACTAATTTGAGAAGAATGTCCTTTTTCCATGGCATACATAGAAAGATCCAGACTTCTGGGTCTTTAATATGCAAGATCTACGGAATGATCTTATTTGGAGCTAACCTGGTCAGTTCAGCCAGGCAGCTCAGACTCTGAGCTATTCTGCTGTATATACAGGATACCGAATCTAATTCATGATTGTCGTTATAGCAATGCTAATAATAATAACAGTGAGCTGGATAGGACTCTAAGTGAATTGGGCTCTAGGCCTGTCCTCAAAGGCTGTCTTATTCTAACAAGGTAGAAGGTATCACCTCCATGTTGCATCTGAAAACTCTGTATATGGAGTGACAAGCCCAGGACCATCTTCCAAGTGAGGGGTAGAGTGGACCCAAAGTCGACTTTGCATCGGACACCGTGTGTCTCCTTACAGGGCCACTGGGCACCCAGCTTACCACTTTGCAGGTGGTAGGGGATAATATTTCTGGAAAACAAAATAAATCCATAGACTAAGAAAGTATGACGACTAAAGCAACGTGGGATTCTGGATGGGAACGGAAAATGGACACTAGTGGAAAAACTGGGGAAATACGAACGAAGTCTATAGTTGAGCTAATAGTAATGTACCAAGATCAGTTTCTTAGCACAGACGGACCTTGGTTATGTAAGATGTGAGCATTAAAGAAAACTGGGTGAAGGGTATATGGGAACTCCCCTCTGTCTTTGCAAATCTTGTGTCCGTATGAGATTATTCCAAAGCTATAAGTTTGTATAAAAATAAGTGAATAAATCCACATATACTCCGACCACTGGCCTCCTCAGGGTTACTGAGGGAAGTCATAAAAGGTCATCAAGTAATTGAATCCCCGCTGTTATTAGTCACCCCGAGTGTGCTACCTGGAGTTGCCCGTGTGAGAGAGAAGAAGTAAAAGTATAAACCGGCATGTGGCATGATGCTAGGGGAGAAATGTTCTCTTGGAGGTATCTCCCCTGGAGACTGCCCCCAAATGAATTCCTAGTATACCGTCTGACCTACATTTTAGGCGATTCCAAGTATGCCCTTTACACGTGACGAAAGTTCACCAGCTCATTTTCGCCTGATGCTACAGCAGACAGATGGAAACCTAGTTTTATCTGTGGAGCTGTATCATGTGACTGTATGAATCGTAGTGAGTAATGGCTGAGAAGGAGTGGTGCCAGGTAGTGAGAACAGAATCAGAGAACTGGAAGGGCTTATTACTGCGAATCGGGTTTTCTTTTAGGGTAGAAAACATTTACAACCAGCGAAGGGTGTCTTCTGGGTCGAAGGAAAGAGCCTGCGGTCAAGGGATTCTAAGCTTTGGTCCCTACGTGCTGTGATTCCCCATTCACAAAACACGTGAGCTGGCTTCGGTGGATCTCTGGAGACCCTCCATCTGAGAACCTCTGAGCCCAGAGCAGGTGATTGGCCCCGGCTCGCCTCACAACTGCAGAGCACCATGACTTAGCCTGCCTGGGCAGCTTGGTCTCCTAGGTGCTTCCAGAAGGCTCGTGTCACTCCACACGTTGCCTTGGTGTGTGGGCATTTGGTGTTGCCCTGGAGTACAGGAGGGGCAAAAGATGCTCAGACGGAAGACAGGAAACCATCGTCCTAAGTCTATCAGAAAGCGTTTCATGTTTACAGGTGTAGGATGGCCCTCCAAGATGGGCTCTTTATTTTTCAGCAGGCTCTGATCTTGTAAAATAAAGAACTCCAGCATTGCCCACGGCGTGCTCCGTAGAACATAGGTGCAGAGGGGTGGAAAGATGTGTTACAGGGAGAAAATAGAAGTGCTTCAGCCACGTATCATAAGGGCTGTATACTGCAGGACTTCTGGGTCTTTAATATGCAAGATGTGCTTTGGAAATGTCCAAAAAAGTGTGTGTGGGAGAATGTGTGTGCGTGTGCGTAGAGGCGGGTATTATGTGCAGTTTTCCAAGTTTGACTGATCAGAGAATTCACACATAGCTCATATAGATGTACCTATAAGACGTAGGACATACGTATATGAATATACGCGTGAGGAATGTATGCGTATATACAAAGAGTAGCTGGACTAGAGTTTCATACGGAAACATTTGGGGGAACACTAGAGTTATCTGAGGTCAAAGCTGAAAAAAACACGAATGCTAAATTGTGGCTCTAAAACTTGGTTCTGCATATTAGTTTCAACATGTCAGTTTCACACATTTTTTTCCTATTTTGTTAACTTAATTTCTTTTTTCTCAGAAGAAAAGTGGCAACTCGCATGCAAACGACCCTCCCTCCTCCCCTCCGGGTTGTGTTCATGGGAGACAGAAGTAATGTCATTGAAATGAGGGTAACCAAGCCCATGTGACAACTCAGCGGTGGGCCTCTAACCCAGAAACCCACCTGTGACATTGGTGTTTCTAGAGCTAAAAAAGAACCACATTAAAAAATGCCACTATGGGCCAAAATCTGGTCTTTGTCAAGTCTGGCTTTTGCATGTGAAATCTGCACATACACAGGTGTGTTTTTCACACTGAAAGGAGAGCACTGTTACTGGTCCGTGTGCCCGTCCATGGACGTGCCCGGGTGGGTGAGGACACATTTTGATTTGATGACCGTGTCGAGCTAGGCTGACCGTCACAGCACCCCCAGATCGCAGCCTTTCCCCACTCCATGTTGCCCCCAGGGGAGAGTCCTGTACCCTGCCTGCCTGCCTTGTCGAGACCTTCCAGCAGGGCCCCACCTCAGCCTCCGTGTTCCCCTGACTCCCGTCCCCACACATAAATCATGCCCCCAACCCAAACCCTGCTCTCCTCCTCCAGGCACATCCCAGGCATGTCCACATCCCATCCAAGGTGCAGGGTCCAATCCCATTCTGTGATTGCCTCTGTCAGAAACTGAATTTCAATTTCCTCACCTGGTATTATGAGAACAATGTGCTCTTAAAGACTCCACGAATAAAGTAAGGGAGACACGGCAGAAAGAGGAAACATTTAAGGTGGGGGAGGGGTCCTTTCTCTACAGTTTAGCTTGGGGAGGGGCGGGGAAGCCTCACAAACATCTCATTTGAGGACAACATCGTTGGTTCAACTCATCCCTCAGACCCTGGCCTGTCCCACATCTGAAATGTGTGATCTGAGATGTTATTTGAAGTCTTTAAGCCTCTCTTTCTCTGGCCATAAACATGGGCGGAAGCTACCACCTCCCTCTTAGGGTGTCGATTCAGTGCTATGAAGCTTGTGGGGAGCCTAGAGCAGGTCCTGGTGCATAGAAAGCTACATGTTACTTGTCATCGCTATTTCTGAAAATTCCATCAACTAAAAAAACAAAACAAAACAAAACAAAAAAACAAAACCAGGCAAGTCTTTAAAAGTGTGCAAAAGATATAAATAGGTAGTTCACAAAATAGCCCATGAACGTGGACTAATGCTCTAGCTACCAAAAGCCGAAAGATTGTACGTTAGAATGCTTACAGATGGCAACAATGTAAAAACAAAGAGAGATCTAGTGGTGGCAGGGGTCAAAGGGAACGCGTGCACCTAAATTGGCATCAATGCAAATGAAAAATGTACATGCCCGCTTCTATCCAACAATTCCCCAGCTGTAGGAAAATGCACGTGCACCAAGATGTGCTTGCACAAGGGAGAAATTGTTTGAAGTAGGGAGAAATCGGAAGGGCCCTCAGTGGCCGGCAGTGGCAATGCTTAAAAATATACTGTGGTGCGTTTGTCACCGTGGAATGTTTTGTGGCCATTTAAACAGAAAAGTGAATCTGTAGGTCCCAACATGGGAAGACATTTCCAACATAGTCTTACCTGGAAAAAAGGTTTCTGTGTGCTATGTTTAATACAATCCCATTTTTATACAGAGAAAGTTAAACAATTATGTATGCACCTGCACACTGAAATATGTTTTTGTGCTCATGGAAACAGAGTGGGAACATACCGGGGAACTGTTAGTGGCAGTTTCATCTAGGGAGTAGAATTTGGGAGGGCAAGAGCTCCTGGGTGGCTCAGTCGATCCAGTGTCCGGTTCTTGGTTTCGGCTCAGGTCATGATCTCATGCATGGGATCGAGCCCCACATCAGGCTCTCTGCCGACATCGTGGAGCCGGCTTGGGATTCTCTCGCTCTCCCTCCCGCTCTGCCCCTCCCCTGCTCCTGCCCACACTCCCTCAATTCTCACTCTCTCTCCAAATAAATAAAGACATTTTTAAAAAATTGGGGAGGGTGGGGAGGCGCTTGCCCACATTTTACGTTAAATACTTCTGTGGGTATTTTAAAATATTTTTTAAACGAAACAAAGAAGAGAGCCCAAGGAAATGAAAAGACTAATACTAATCTGTGCAGTATAGGATCATTGAGAAGATTAACTGAGATGATACTTGACAAGCAACACAGTGCCTGGTGCTTTAGCAAGTGCCCTTGGAATACTTATTTCCTTTTCCGTTCCTGCATGGACTGTGTGCCACCTCCTGTCCCCTCTGTGGCCATCCCAGTGTTTTCCCCAGACTGAAGGCTGCTAAACATGCCCGCTGACACACTGTGTGCCTGCCCTTGAGGGGCCCCGGCGCCATCTGGGGAGCCCGCCCTGTCTCAGTGTCCAGCACTTCCCCTGGGGTCTTTTCTCATGGTCCCCTCACCTCCTGTCTGCCAGAAGATGCCTCTCCTCACCTTTCAGCATGGGGCCGTCTTGGTCACCAGCACATTCTGAGGGTGAATCTTATCACTTGGGTCAAGTCGGCTCACGGATTTCTCTTCTGTTTCCATTCAGGGCCAGGCTTTCCCACCCCGCGCGCCCCCGCCCCCCCTACCTCTTTCCTGGGGCATGTGGGCTTTCCTGGGTCCCTTCCCCCCCTGGCTTCCACCTGGTCCTAATGAATTCCATCATGTCTGCTTAAAATCACTTTACTTCCAATTTGCTAATTTAATTCTAGTCTTACAGAATTTTGGCAACCCTGCCAAATTGGGTGCCAGATGCAGATTTAATGAGCATATTTTCAGTTCTTTCTTTCCTGTCTGCATGAAGATGCTGAAGAGAACAGGGTTTGGAACGAGTCCCCAGGGGGCTCCCTGGAATATCCCTCCCTGGGTTTGACCCTGAGCCACCGGGCTCTGACCCTCCAGCCAGGTCTGTCCCCCGTGGGACTGTTCCTCCGGGAAGGGAGTTACTGCATTTTCCTCCCTGTCCTAGAAGCCCCAACCCAATTCCCATCATTTGGACTTCACAGGAAATGTATTTGGAGAAAATTGCTTATTTCCTCCGGCCTATGTCTTCCAGCAGCCATGTGCATGCAGTTCAACAGATGTTCAAGGATTCGTCTATTCTATCTCACAAACACATACTGGGTGCTTTCTAGAGTGATTTCTCAGTGTTTTCTGTTGACTCCCTGCAAGAGAATTATGGGCCAGGGGAAAGCGGGGCTTGGGAAGATGCAAGAATCCCGGGGCCTGCCCCTCGGCTATAGAATCCAAGAGTGTACAGGGTGGAGGCTGGGATTCCACCCCCCAGGGGATCCTTGTGCCTCCAGCATTTCCCTGTGTTACTTCATTTCAAATTCAAACCAACCCCTCACGGAGACATTTTTATCTCCAAGAGTAAGACTCAAAGAAGTCAAGTGGGTGGCTCAAGGCACGTAGTGGTGAGTATCAAAGCTGGGACTGTGCTAGAGGCTTTTTGATTCTAAGTATAGGGCTCTTTCCATCTCCCCGTCACAGCGGCTCAGGACCCGTGATCACGATGCACGGCTCACGACTGACACACAGCCTGCCTGTGCCTGTCGTCGTAACCCACACGGGCCCTACTTTACAGGCGAGGAAACGGAGACTCGGCTGTTTTCACTGCCAAGCTGCCAGGCGTGCAGCCCTGTAAAAGCAGGAGCCAGGACCCACACCACATCTTATTCTAACTTCTGTGCCAAGCGGCGCAAAGGGCTGAATGGAGAATAAGTGGGAGTTCCTTCACGGAGCGGGAGAAACCCAGCAAAGCTCTGTGGCAGTGAAGCCCTTGCCTTTGGGCAAAAGTCACCTCTGTTTCTGAGCCTTGGGCTTGTCCTCGGCACAAGGGTAGGGTTGGTTATTTCCAAACACTTAAAACAGTGGGGCCTCCTGCATTCCCTCCTTGTAGCCCAAATACAACCTTACACGGTATCACGGTTTATACCAACAACACTAGAGACACTTGAGTGGCTCTGGGCTTTCTAGAAGGCAACTTGGGAACATCCTGTTTTGCCTCCAGCATGGGTCATCCATGAGCCTCCTCCCCCACCCCCTGCCCAAAGTGACCCCCTGTGGCCTCAGCTTTGGAGTCTGGCACGCCGGGGTCCAGTCTGGGCTCCACCACTATCTGAATGTGTGACCTTGAGCAAGTTGTTTGCTTTCTCTGACTCTCGGCTCCTCTGTAAGGTGAGGATGAGAATAGTTGAGTCCAGGGGAAGAATAAATGAGCTAAGTGCATACAAAATACTCAGCACAGGACCTAGCATGTGGAAGTTGTGTTAACTCTCGTTTTCCTTAGATACAACATGAGAGATTAAACAGTCATGGCAAGTATTTCCCAGGGCCTGAGGGACACCCTGTCGTATAAGTGTTGTGGACAGTAGGGCGCAGATATTTGTTAGTCTGTACGGGGGATGCGATCTCATTCTTAGAGGAACCTCCCAGGGCAGTGAGGGGAGCTTTGGGAAGAAGCAGGGTTTGAACCTGGCTTCTCAGACCGGACTCCCAGGGCAGAAATGCAGAAGGCTGGCGGGACTCACCTCCAGTAAAGGCAGAGCTGGGGACCAGCTGGTCTCATGACAGTGGCTGCTTCCATCTTTGGGCCCCCATCCCAAGCAGGGCCGAGGCTCGGAGAAGCCCAAGGAGGGGTGGTAGGATCAGAGCAGCATGGGGGTCAGGGCCAAGGGCGTATCCAGCAGATCCCAGCTTTTGGTGGCAAAAGCAGAGAAGGAAAGGCTGAGATGCTATATAGACCTGCAGCTCAGGGGTGGTGAGGCAGTGAAGGAGGGGGGGACAGCTTTCCACAAGGGTGCCGGTGATGAGACGAGAGTGCCAGCCCAGCCCCGCAGTCACATCCCTGGGTGGGGGGGGAATCCCTCCCCCCTCCCCCACCGCGCAGTGGTCCCCAAACCCTGGAAGGGGCTCTCATGCCCGCAGAGCCACAGTGACAAGAGAGAGTGAGTGTGTGAGAGCCAGTGGAGCACCAAGGAAGGGACGTTTTCCCCCCTCAGCGGGGTTATTTCTGGCTCTGCTCCTGCTGTCACTGTGGAAACTGCACGTGCCCGGTTCGGTGTGGAAACATGATGAGTTTTCCAAGGCTGATGTGCACCAAGCAGTCAGCCAGGAAGCCGCTGTGGCTGCTGCTGGTAGGATGTGAGTGTATACCTCCCCCCACCCCAAACCACTGCTCTTGTCTCCTGACTCTCTCTCTCTCTCTCTCTCTCTCTCTGCCTGTGCTGCCTTTCTCCTGAAGCTATATTTGGGGGAGATGTGTTTCATGCAGCATGATAGGCAGAATAATGGCCTCCAAAAGATGTCCATGTCCCGATTCCCAGAACCTGTGAGTATGTTACCTCGCATGGCAAAGAGGCAGCAGATAGCATTCTGGCTGCTAATCAGCCAACTTTAAAATCGGGAGATTATCCTGGATTATCCACTTGAGCCCAGGGCTATCACAAGGCCCTTGAAACGTGGAAGGGGGAGCAGAAGAATCAGATTCGAGGAAGGCTCTGCCAACCGTTACTGGCTTTGAAGGTGGAAGGGGCCATGAACCAGGGAATTCAAGCAGCTTCTAGAAGTTGAAAAGGAAAAGCAAATAAACAGAACGGATCCTCCCTAGAGCCTCGAGGAGAAACGGAGCCCTGCCAGCCCCTTGATTGTAACCCAGTGAAAATGCATGGATTTCTGTCCCCCAGAACTCTGAGATCATAAATTTGTGCTGTTTGAAGCCACTGAATTTGATGGTGATCTGCTACCATGACAGCAAGTAGTATACACCCGGGAGGCTGAGGCTGATATGGCCGGAGTGCCTCAGAGGGGAGAGTCGCAGACGTGTTCTTCTGTTTTCCTGAGGTCTGGTCACAGGTCCCCGCTGGCTAGCTTGCTGTCCAGGTGGGAGAGTGACTTCCCCTCTGGGAGCCTACAGCTCCTTAGACCCCCGGGCGGGGTCTCCTGCAGGTGCACGCTGTGAAGGTGCTGTCTCCTCCGCCTGGAACACCACCCCTCTCCCCTCTGTCAGCCCTCCAATTCTTCAAGGCCCCCTGTCCCGTCCCCTCTAAGTAACTTCTTCCTCTGACACCTGGTGCCACCCCTGTGGGACCTGACACTCTGGTGACTTTGCGTTGTCTGGGTTTTAACCACCAGCCTCTGCTGCTCCTCCCCCGACACCCACCCACCCACCGGCCACACAGCAGGGAGTTGCCAGAACCGAGAAGGCCGAGTGGATTCACTGGTTAGAGCTGGTCATGCCCAGACATGTAGGAGCCACTCTCCGTGACGAGGAGGTCTACACTCGCCCACGGGACACCCAGGGTCAGTCCTGGCTGTGGCGTCTGGGAACCCTTGGGCAGATCAGGCTGGAGGTGAGCAAGATCGATGGATATGAAAGCCCTTGAGCACACTGCGGTCATGGGTAACCTTTCTCCCCGAGGTGCAGCCCAGGAGTGACAACTATTCTCCCACCTGGGGCATATGTCACCCTTCTGCCTGGGAGCCCCTTTTCCCTTGCTTTCCTGGGTCCTTCCCATATGCCTGGAGCTGGGCAAACCTAGAGAAAACATGGAACTCCAGGGTCGGGACGTGGGGAGGCCGGTGAGGTGCCCGAGACGCAGAGTCCAAGGTAGTATGCCCCTCAGTGTCACACAGATGGAGCCTGGAAGGTCTAACCCCACGCTCCCTTTTATAGATGAGGAAACTGGGGGCTGGAGAGTGGAAACGCCTTGCTCAAGGACGCAGGGGGAGCTCCTGGCAGAGCTGGGACCAGAACACCCCTCTGTCACCTTCAGCTCCAGGGCGGGTCCCCTCTGCCTCCAATTAAATGCGTGAGTAAGTGGCTGAGTGAGTTTATTACTCCAACACTGTTTCTTGGGTGCCTACTCTCTGTTAATACTCTGTGAGGGGCTGGGCTGCAGCTTGGGAACAAGACAAACAGTCCTTCCCTGAGAACTTACATTCTTTAAGGAGAGAGTGAGTAATTATGCATTAGCTCCTTGATTACAGTGGTGATGAATGCCGTGTCGGGGATGGTCGGATGGTCGGAAGTCGCGGGCTGTGAATAGTTGTGCAGGATAGTCCGGGGCGGGGGTGGGGGGTGGGGGGTGGTGGGGTGCTCCTCGTCAGTGTGCTTCCATGTAAGAGTTTCTAATCCAATTTGGAAGACAGGACCACTGTGTCCTCAAAGGAATAGCACAAGGCTGTGGTAAGAAGTGAACGAGCTAGGCTGGAAGGAGGTCCCAGAATTACAGCCCTAGCCCCTTACCTTCGGTCTCTCCCTGTTTTGGTTAACAGATCAAGTGCGGTCAGCCCTCACTGGGCGGGGTGGCGGGGGGGTGTCTTAGAGGAGGAGCCCCGCAGCCAGGAAGGCAGGGGAGACCAGCAGGTGGAACAAGGCATTGCCCTGTCCTGGACTGGATGCGTGCGATGGCAGAAGGGGCTGGAACCCAGGCTTCTCTGCTTGGACAAAGTCTGGCTCTCAGCATTGCCTGGAAGGAACCTGGCTTCTAGGAACTTAGGCGTCTCTCCCTCCCACCAGCTCACTGTGGGGCTTTGTACCCTCACCCCTCTGTATGAAGAAAGCCCAGGGAACAGCACAGGAATAGGTTTGTGCTGTTGTTTTGTTAAAGCTCCCTGCCTGTCTGTCAGGTGGGGCCCCAGATGACCCGGGGGCCAGTTCTGTCTCCCACACACTGGCTGGAGGGAGGGCTCTCAGGAGCTGCTCCTTTCCCTGAGCCCTATTTTATCTGTAAAATGAAAGTGAGAAAGACCAATTACTCCCAATTGTTAAAATTGGAAAAGAAAAAAAAAAAAAAAAGGAACAGATGTGCAAGGGTGTTTTAAATCCTTGGCTCATAAAGACATAGAAGATGCCACCAATTGAGAGCATTCCTTCAAGGATCAACAGGGCACCTTGCATCATTTGCAGAGTCGGAGACCCAGCTTGGCTTCAGGAGGAGCAGAGAAGGATGCCTGGCTCCTTCTGTTTGCTTTTCTTTAATCGGGAAGAGTTATTCTGGCTGATAAATAATATCCACTCCTCAGCAGGGAGTTAGAACAGAAGGGGTTCTTTAGAGATGGGCTTGTTTGGTCTTTGGTCTGACGGAAGAGGAAACGGAGTCCCGGAGAGGCACAAGGGCAAGCGCCAAGCTGTGCGGGGTCCTGGGGCTGCAGCACAGAGAGAGATGGCAGGTTCCCCGGGAAAACCTTTTGGTTCAGGTGGACCTTGGACCCGCCAGTTTGGCAAAATCACCTGTTGCTTGTCCTGGATGTGGTGACGTCAGAGGCAACACCCTGGAAGGCAGGCCAGTGGTCGTGTGCCGATTCCGCACCCCAACTGCTGTGCTGAGCACGGGAGTACACAGCCAGTACATGTCGTTCCTGCCCCCAAGACACTGGCTATCTGCAGGGAAGGCAGCCCAGCGGAAGAAACACTGGTACAGTGTGATGTGGTTGGTGTCATAGCAAAGCTCTGGGTGGAGGGCCAGGAGCGAGAGGGAAGGGAGCTCTGGCTGGGCCCCGGGACAGTGGTGGGGCTGGGGCAGAAGGAGGTTTGGCCAGAGCTGAGCTTTCACAGGATGGGAGGGGAGTCTGGCTGGTAAAGAAGGGGAGGGAGGACCCTCCTGAGAGAGGAGACAGGGCGAACAAGGGTTTGAAGCCTGGGAAGAAGGCAGTGTGCTCAGGAATTATCAGGTAGTTGAAAGGCAAGGGGTGAGGCAGAGTGTCAGGAGAAGGGTGAGGCTGGACGGTCACGGTGGCCCTATGGGGAAGAGGCTCTGAGCCTTTCCAAAGGCATCTGGATTTCTGATGGCAGTCAGCAGGCATCAGAAGTGGTCGTGGAGCACCGTGATCTGTGCTGTTCTGTGATGCAGAAATACCCCTCTGCACTGCACGGACCGGTGGCAGGGGGTGGGCAGGGTGGAGAGGAGCTAATGGGTTTGAGACCATTCAGGGGCCAGTTCACTGAGAATCTGGTGACATATGGGATATGGGGGATGAGGGAGAGGTCACTGATGGCTCCTGGACTTCTCGGGATGCGTTGGGTGACTTTCAAGACCCCCTCGCTGAGATTCCGAATCTGACCCTGGGCCTTGGGCTGCTCACCTGGGACTCAGCAATAGAGGCCAGTTGGTCCCAGTCCCTGGATGATAACCCCATCTGCTGGTTCCCCCAAGAGGAACCAAGAAAAGCATGTGGATGCTGTCGGGATGTTGATTCATCTTCACCAACACACCTACAGATATTTTCCCGTTACCCGGGGGTAGTAAATTGAGAGAACTCAGTGTTTATTCACTCATTTATTGTCACCAGTTATGTTCAAGGCTTTGTGAGTGATACAGAGATGAATCAGACACATCCCAGTCCTGTCCTCAAAGTTCGTGTGGTTTGTCTGTGATGCCGACAAGAATTTGTATATATTGTACTACACACACACGGGAGAGGAGGTAAATGCCACAATAAAGAGACCAAATGCTGTCTCTAAGAGATCATTTCTGGCCAGGGAGGGTTGGTCATGGAGGGCTTCGTGGAGGAGGGGGCATATGAGCTGGGCTCACAATGGTGGATGTGGTTGGATTCGGCCACGGTGGCATGGAGACAAGCATTCCAGACAGAGCCCTGCACGGGAGGGGACGTGAACGCTCTGAGCAGGCAGTTTTGGCAAGGGCAGGGGTTTGTACGGGAACGGTGACGTCAGGGGCATCCTGGCATATTTGTGAGGGTGATCCCAGGTGGGGACTGTACTCTCCAGGAGGAACCACTGAAGCAGTTGGGACAGGAACGGGCCAGGTGAGAGCTGGGTATCAGGGCAGTTTATCTGGCCTTGTGGAGAGAGTGAGCTCAGGAGGACAGCTTGGACTCTGTCACGTGTTGGTCTAGATGAGGGGACAGGCACTGGGTCTTAGGAAGGGTGACAGAAAAGAACTTCATCCACAGTTATTGACGCTTACTGAGGCTTTAGGCCGGGCGCTGTTCTAAGCATTTTAATTTAATTTAATTCCAAATGGTTAATTTGGATTAACCAATGGAGTCTTCCCTATATCCGACCAGGTAGACGCTACATTTGTTACCATTTTACAAACCAGTTCACTGAGTCGCAGAGATGTGAAATGAACAACCTGACCCTGGTCACACAGCTAGGAAGCCGAGGAGGAAAGGATTCAAGCCCAGGAGCTTGTGCTCCTAAATCCCACCCTAGAAAGGTCTTTCCTAAGGGGACTGAGCAGATGAAAGGTGGTCCTGCCAGGGTCGGGCCCATTCCTCCCACCCGCCCGGGCAACCCCGAACAGCGGCTCTGAGGGCTGACCCAGGCCCTCCTGACCCCCCTATAGACTGGGAAGGGCCCAAAGGGCCCAAAGAGTCGGTTCACCGACTCGAACGGCCTACATATAGGAGGTGGCAATGCAAATAATTGATGCAATGGAAACTTTCTATGGAAAAAGGTACCCACTCAAACAGCCACAGAGTCCAAAAAAAGGAAGAAGGGCAGAGCAGACCCAGAGGGCTCTGTAGCAAACAATTTCCTTTGGCATAGCCTCCGCTGCCTGACTGAGCCCTTGAACTGGCGGGGGTGGGGGAGGGGCGGCCCTGGGCAGGACTGGGGGCAGGTTGGGACCAGAAGCTCAGCTGGGTCCCTTGAGGGCCCCGGGTCACCAGGCTTCCCCTCTCAGCTCAAGAGGCAGTCGTTGTGGGGACACAAAGCAATTGTCCCTCCAAACACCCACACCCTGCCCGCTTCTTCCCAGCGGGTCTCGCTTCCTGACTGCTTCCCGAAGGTGGGCCCGTTGGTTGAAGCTCTGCATTCCCTGGGGTCTCCCAGAGTCTAGACCTGCTCTTCTCTCTCTGTGTCCTCCTGTTATGGGATCTGGAATCTCCTTCTTTTAGAGGGCAAAATCCTTGTAAGTGTAAGTAAAGCTGAACGATCAGGAATGACCAAAAGAGGGAGAGCGGGAAGGTCATTGTTTGGAAAGTCGCCTCTATGTTATTTAATTCTTCTCCTGACCATTTTAAAGATGGAGAAACTAAGACCTGAAATGTTAAATGGCACCTGAGGCCACACAGTGGCAGAGGCTGGAGGTACCCAGTTTTATCTGTGACCAAAGCCTGGGGCTGTCCTGCTGTGCGAGGCCACCCCATCTCCTTGTTTTCTGAACGTCTGCTCCCTCGACTGTCATGTGACAGTGAAGGAGCCTGCCTGTAGCATCAGTGTGACAGTGACATAATGTAGGGACAGCTTTGACACATGGTAGGCAGTCAACAAACATTGGTTTTCCCTCCTTACTTGTCCCTTCTGTCTCTCCAAACTGGGGAAGATGTGATGAGCCTTTTGGGGAGAAAGCAGCCCAAGTGTGGGGTGCCTTGGGAGAAAGGGCCATAATCGCTGATTTTCTGGCCCATCTTCCCTACTAGATCTGTGACATCTGAGGCAGGGGCCCAGGTCTCTTCCCCTTTGCACCCTGTGGTCTAGCCCAGTGACGAGGAGGGCCTTGTGGAAGGTCACTCAGCTGGAGGCAGCGGGACCCCAAGTGTGAGCCAGTCCAGTGGGCTTTCTACCACACCAGCGAGGGGAGACTTCCGGTGCGAGAGGGCCCCCACAAGGCGTGGCCCAGTATGGCAGGAAACAGCTCCTCTACACCTTGTCTGAGCCGGTGCAGTCCCTGGGGTTTCGACCGCAGCTCCTCTCCCTGCCACTGTTTATTCTCCTGGACTCCTGGACTGGGTGCCCTCCATGTGCCATTCAGTGCCTCCCTCCCCATCCCTGCAGTGCCTGAAAACCGTGAATATTCCTTCTGCCTAGTCCCAATATGGAGCTTAGGGGCCCGGATGTTCCTGCCTCTCACGACACAGAATCCCTTACCCTGCCCTTGAAGTTCCTCTTTTTCTATCCTCGAAACAACTGGAAATGTATCAGCATCCTTTGTTTTTAAAAACCCTGCTTTTACTGAGAGTCACCAGATACTCTCAAAACAGGTCTTGTCCGTCCACATCAGAGGCCCTGAGCCCCACTGCCTTTCTCTCTGCTCGCTTTCCTTGTCTGGGACACCTCACTCTACTACATGGGTGGGAGCAGCCTCTCATCTGGACAATGCAGCCAGGACCCGGGAGAGATCCAGAAGCAGCCTCTGGGCTGCCCAGTGCATATGGACAGTGTTCTCAGACTCAAGTACAGGCATTTGAAGCAACGGTGAGCACCCCAGAAAAGTGAGAGCCCCCAGCCTGGCTGCACGGAAGAAGGCAGAAAAATTTGCAGAGCCAATCGTGAAACAGGATCTCTAGGAGGGAAGACTGACAGAAGAAGGGCAGCTTGCAGAAGCTGGAGAAGGGCTAGGGCATTTATTGAGTGCCTCTTGTCTGCTGAGTTTGTGCCACATCTCTCACACATGTTGTCTCATGTGATCTATACCACAAACCCAGGGAAGGGTGATGTTTTTCACTTTTTACTCGTGAGGAAAGTGAGGCTCAGAGAAGTTAAGTAATTCATCTGAGGTCACACAGCTCTTCCTGGGTGAAACCAGGGTCCAAACCCAAGCCCTTCTGATGCCTGGACCAACACTCTGCACCACCCATGAGGATTGTGTGGTGCTGGGTAAATGAGGCTTGCCAGTAATTCTCCCTGTTTCCCCTCCCGTTTGCTAAGTAGCCCAGCACGACCCACCAAGGCTATTCCTTGTGATTCTGCCATGTGTGTCGCAGTGTCTTGGGTGTTCCTCTCTCCTCAGTGACCCACAGACCATGATAGCGGAAATAAAAATACAGATGGATAGATTTGTCCCACGAATCCCCACCCCACGCAGATCAGACTCAGCTCAGCCATGTGCCAGCCTTATTTGCAGGTGTCCTGTTCACAGTGGTGGGACAGGCTGTGTGTCAGGAGGGCAGCCAGGGCCTTCTCTGGGATCGGGGAGTGAGGTCCAGTGCTGGAGTCGTGGCGTCCTGGCTGCCTCACGCTGTGGCAGTGAGGCTGGCCCCTGCAGACATCTGGGGCTTTTCTTTCATTCCATCACAGCTGAACTTCCCCTGCGGTGATGCCAACCCCAGTGCCCAGGCCGGATGTGCCGCGATGCTTTGGTTCCATGGGGAGGGTGGGGAGTGGAGAGGATGGCCCTCCCTCCCCCTGAGGTTTTGGGTGGGGCCTGCAGAAAAGCTGCAGAAGAGTCCTTCCTGCCATGGGTGGGCGCCACCTTGCACATGGGCCCCTCTTTCCCTGATAGGCCTTCCTTGTTCAGCTATTTTCTGAAAAGAAGACATTTTGGTATCATTTTTGAATTACTGTCTTTATAAAAGTCATAACATGCTTATTGTAAAAAAAAAAAAAAGAGAGAGAAAGAAAAGAAAAAAGAACAATTTAGAAATGTATAGAGAAGACAGTGCATACTCCAAACCCTGTCCCTTTGCAGTCCCAGCCCTCAGATGAGCTGAGAGCTTGGGGATTATTCTCCAGGCCCACAGCAGGCACAGCCATACCGATATGTGTGTGTCTGGTGCTACTTTGCCCCGTTTCTCACACCATTCCACTGACAGGAAGTGAGTGTAGTGGCTAAGAGTGGGGGCTCCAGAGTCAGATGGACCGAAGTTCACCACTTACCAGGTCTCCTAACCTTGCCAAGCCTCATGTGGAAATTGGGGTCCCAGTCCTGCCTTGCATCCTGCTGTGGCAGGGGAGGGAGATCGCCCAGGAGAAGGGCTGACCTCCATGTTCAACACCTAGAAAAAAACCACTGAGAATCTCTGTTATTGGTAGAGGAGTGTGGAATTATTTTCCATTAAGAAATAGTCCCATGACTATTCCATTGGGTGGATTTATCAGCATTCACTTATTAAACCAGTTCCCTAGTGATGGATAGTAAGGTTGTTTCCATGTTCACTGGTAAAAATGTTGCTGCGGTGATCACGTGTGTGTGACATCTGTGTGTACGTTCCTGGAAGATGATGTATATTTGTGTGTGCACTTGGGAAGCCGCTGGCTCCACGTAAATTTTGGCCACCTCTTGTCTCCAGCTCTGATGGTGGCCATCATTTTCCTCTTTGCCGACCAAATGGGGGAGAGTTGATATTGACTTGAACTTATATCTTTTTTAATTATTAGTGAGGCCAAGCATCGTTTCCTATCTTTATTAGACATTTTCATTTCTTGAAAATTATTTATTTCCTCTCTCCATTTTGTTAGCTTTTCCTAATGTTTTGTGGGTACTTATTATATATCATGGATAATGACCCTATTTTTAAAGTGTTTGGTTAGTTATTTTTGAGAGAGAGGGAGAGAGTTCAAGCAGGGGAGGGGCAGAGAGAGAGGAAATCATAGGATCCCAAGCGGGCTCCATGCCATCAGCACAGAGCCCAACATGGGGCTTGATCTCATGAACCATGAGATCGTGACCTGAGCCTAAATCAAGAGTCAGACATTTGCCTGTGGGGCTTAGTTTGTTGAGCGTCCAACTTCAGCTCAGGTCATGATCTTGGGTTCGTGAGCTCGAGCCCCACGTCGGGCTCTGCTGACAGCTCAGAGCCTGGAGCCTGCTTCGGATTCTGTGTCTCCCTCTCTCTCTGCCCCTCCCCTGCTTGCACTCTGTCTCTCTCTCAAAAATAAATAAACATTTAAAAAATTCAAAAATAAAATAAAATGTTAAAAACATTTTTTTGAAGAGTCAGACACTTAACTAACTGAGTCACCCAGGCACCTTGGCCCTATTTTTATATGTTGCAAATATTTTTACGTAGCCTGTCATTTGCTTTGTAACTGTTGCTGGGGCCTTTTGTTGTATGTAGGGCTTAGTGTTTTTTATGTAAGCACATTTATTCATCTTTTCCTTTAAGAGCATGGAGGTCCAGTTCAGCCTTTGAAAGTTATTTTCCAGCACTAAGGTACACAAATATTCTAATAGTTCTGGTATTTTCGTGGACTTGCTGATATGTATTGTTTATTTCTTTAATCCCAATAAATTTGTGTTAAGTCTGGTGCACATACTCTATTTAAAATAGAATCCTCCGCCTTCCCTCACCATATCCCATTTATTTCATGCTTGTAGGTTTACACGCATCTTCCCTGGCTAGATCCTCAGATCCTGAAAAGCAGGCATCTTTTCTGTTTTGTTCACTGCTGACTCTCCGGTGCCCAGAACAGTGCCTGACACATAGTAGGTGCTTAGTAAGTGCTTGTTGAAGGGATAGACAGCCAGCCAGTTGTCACAGCTTTCTTATTTAAATAATCCATTCTTGGGGCGCCTGGGTGGCTCAGTCGGTTGAGCGTCCGACTTCAGCTCAGGTCACGATCTCGCGGTCCGCGAGTTCGAGCCCCGCGTCGGGCTCTGGGCTGATGGCTCGGAGCCTGGAGCCTGCTTCCGATTCTGTGTCTCCCTCTGTCTCTGCCCCTCCCCCGTTCATGCTGTGTCTCTCTCTGTCTCAAAAATAAATAAACGTTAAAAAAAAAATTTAAAAAAAAAATAAATAAAATAAATAAATAAATAATCCATTCTTCCTCCACTGTAATTACACCTTCGACAGCCTCTTATACGGTTACTGGTCATCAGGTTCTCCCTCTTCTTCGGTTTTACAGTTTATAATTTTCTAGAAAATCATCAGTTTTCAAATTCATTGACATCAAGTTATGTATGAGTTTCTCTCAATTTAAAAAAATGTTCATATACCTGTTTATACTGCCCTTCTTAATGGTTATTTGTGATTGTGCCCTTTCCTGTTACTCAAATCAGCCAGGGCTTTGACCCTGGGGTTGGTCTCAGAGAGCCAGTCTGCAGCTGTGTATTTCTTTCATGGTGGCTGCTATGCTTTTCTCGTTCACTCATTATTCATTTCTTCCGGATAGATCATTTTGTTTATTCTACCCTTTATCAGCTTCTTGGGTTAGATGCTTAATTCATTTGGTTTCAGTCTTTCTTATTTTATCACGAAAGCATTTAAGGTCTGAATTTCCCTCCAAATGCAGTTTTGGTTACACTCCCCAGATTGGTATTTTATTTTATTATGTTTTAAGTTTATTTATTTATTTATTTATTTATTTATTTATTTATTTATTATTTTTTTTAATGTTTATTTATTTTTGAGACAGAGAGAGACAGAGCATGAATGGGGGAGGGCCAGAGAGAGAGGGAGAGACACAGAATCTGAAGCAGGCTCCAGGCTCTGAGCCATCAGCACAGAGCCTGACGTGGGGCTTGAACTCACGGACCATGAGATCATGACCTGAGCCAAAGTCGGACACAACCGACTGAGCCACCCAGGTACCCCTATTTATTTATTTTTGAGAGAGAGAGAGAGAGAGAGAGAGAGAGAGAGAGAGAGATTTAGAGAGCGAGCAGGGGAGGAACAGAGAGAGAGAGAATCCCAAGTAGGTTCTGCATTGACAGCACAGAGCCCGACGTGGGGCTCAAACC
Source organism: Lynx canadensis (assembly GCF_007474595.2). Lineage (NCBI taxonomy): Eukaryota > Metazoa > Chordata > Mammalia > Carnivora > Felidae > Lynx > Lynx canadensis. The sequence continues at coordinate 32,082,423 of NC_044310.1, read as the reverse complement.
CATGAGCCATGAGATCATGACCTGAGCCAAAACCAAGAGTCAGATGCTTAACCTACCGAGCCACCCGGGGGTCCCTTCCCCAGATTTTTAAAAAGTAGGATGCTCAATGTCATGCATTCATAAATATTCTACAAAGGTATTTTTGTGCCTCTTTGACTCGAGTTATTTAGAAAAGCATTTTTTAATTATCATGCGCATGGTTTACTTACTTATTTATTTATTTAATTTATTTAGCTGCTTGTTAATTTCTAACTCTGTTGCATTGGGACCACAGACTGTGGTATACATGTTGGAATTTGAGATTTTCTTGTAGTCAGGTACGAAGACATTGGAGAAAAAGATGTTTTCTCTGCTTCTTGCATATGGATGAAGTTAAGCTTACCAGCTGTACCTTCAGAACCTGCCTACTTTTCTTTGGAGATCACTTGTACCATCAGACTTAGAGTAATGTGTTCAAGACACTATTCTGTGTTGGTCTTCTTGTGGTTCTAAAACTGTATGATTTCATATATTTTATGGTTCCACTGTTCAGGGTGAAGGTAAGGTTCATGATTCATGTGCCTTCTTGGAGAAATAGACCCATTAGCAATCTAAAGTGCCCCATTTTATTCTATTTAACATTTTTTACATTTTGTCTGATATTAACATTAACTTTCCTGGATTTTTTGTTACCATTTTGCTTATTATGTTTTTTTGCCTTTTTTTTTTTTTTTTTTTAGTTCAACCTTTGTCCTTCTGTTTTAAGTGTATCACTTTCAAACAGCAGATGGCTGGATTTTTTTTTTCCATTCAACGTAATCTCTTATCTCAAAATACAGTCATTTAATTTATTCACATTGTTCTATTTATTGATACATTTGGGCCTGTTTTATGTCTTTTGGTTATGATACCTTTTCCTTTACCTGTCTAACGCTTAATTAATTGAATTAATTAATCGAATTTTTTGTTTCTCCCCCCGACTCCACACACAGTAGTTAAGAGGTCTGTATCTTTTTTTTTTTTCTGGAAATGGTTACCCTTAAATTAAAAAATTAAAACCCATGCTCCTCTAGTGTCAAGGAGCTAATTCCCAGCCAAATGAGACCATTATTATCAGCATTTGGTTAGATTTGACTGTGCATTTTTCTTTTATTGTTCATCACTGTTTCCTGTGTATCCTGTCTTGCCCTTTCTCGAGTTACTTATTCTGATACAGTTTTAATTTTGTGGTAGTAATTCCTTGAGTAATTGTTTTAAGAAAAGATAAGTAGCATACTATTTTTAGTACTTCTGTCTTTGGCTTTGAGAGCCAGTGGAGTAACAGATCTTTTAACCCTTTTTCCTCAGACCTCTGTAGTATTTGTTGCCTTCTGGCAGTTAGTAATGTCAAGTCCAATGGCAATTTGATTCTCAAAATTTTTGGAGAGTCAGAGACAAAGCTGAGCCCACTGCTGACCTGGGTAAAGGGTGGCATCACCTCCATGGAGCTTTATCATATCCAGAGGAGGCAGCAAGATCAGGATTTGCTGAGGGTTGAAAGTCTCCTTTAAAATGGATATGTCAAGGGGCGCCTGGGTGGCTCAGTTGGTTTAGCGTCTGACTTCGGCTCAGGTCATGATCTCTTGGTTTGTGAGTTCGAGCCCTACGTTGGGCTCTGTGCTTACAGCTCAGAGCCTGGAGCCTGCTTCAGATTCTGTCTCCCTCTCTCTCTCTGCCCTTCCCCTGCTCTCTCTCTCTCTCTCTCTCTCTCTCAAAAATAAAATAAACATTAAAAAAAATTTAAATGGATACGTCAGTGTGGGAGCTTCATCAGGATGGTGCAAGGAATACCACACAACAGGCTGGGGGTGAGGGTAAGGGGGGGGGAATTTTGAGGCAAGACAAGGGACTCCAAGAATCTTAGGGTACAAACTGTTGATTGAAGAGCTGATGGATCCTTCAGGAAGTTTCTGCAAAGAGCAGTCAAAGCATGTGTCAGGGCTAGAGTCTCCTGGAAGAGAGTCATGCTAAGGAAGACAGTAAGGTGTGGGGTAGGTGGCTTCGGGTCTCCTCTCCTTCCCACTCTTGTCTCTTTGGAAACCTGAAGGATTCACTCATTACCCTTGGATTTCAGTAATTCTGGCCAGCCAGCCCTGCCCTGGCTCCCACGGCCTCCGAGCACAATTCCCTCCCTGGCAGTTGGCACGTGGGCCTTTCCCTGCCCCTGGTGGGTGAAGCCGGCTTAGCTTTGATTCGATTTTCTGTCATTCCTCCTTGTCTGCTTTTGCTCAGACTTGCTGTCCGGCTGGTGCTACTCTGAGAGTGTTCTTACTTGAACCTTTCTTATTTCGTTGGACGTTGTTCTGTGTCCCTGGAGTTTGGGGGAGAAGAGGTAAACCCATGGGCTCCACCTACCATGTAGAACGTCAGGTGTGTGTAACATTTTCCTGGTGACCGGATGCAGGCGGGTCCGCCCGGCCCACTCACCTGCTGCTGGAGGCCAGGAGCGGCACTCAGGCAGTGCTGGCCCCGCTGGCGGATGGCAGAGCAGTGGCTCGCTCCCTCCACCTGAGTCCGTCCTCTGCTCCAACCACACGTCTGGTCCCGACTGCATTACTTCGCTGATTAAGACGATTCCGTGACCTCCCTCGGCTGTGAGATCAAGCCCAGCCTGTTACATATACCAAGTTCTCCCCCTGCCCAGCTCTCGCCTCCTGAGCTATCACCACCTCTCACCTCCAGCCACACGGACAGCATGAAATTCTTCAGACACTCGCGCAGTTTGGGGTCTCCTGTCTATGTACACTTCTTACAATCTCTTTCTCTCTCACCCATTCAGACATCATCAGAATCGACTACTCTTTTCTTCCTGACTTCAAGGGGTAGTCGCTCAGAACCAGTGAGTCTATGCATCCCTTTGTTCCCGGCCCCTCCTCCCACAACAGTGATCCCCTTGAAGGCAGGGACTGAATCTTTGCCCTTCCCACTGGGCCTGACCCAAAATAGGTGCTGAATGTGCTCGGTTCAGTGAATGAGCAACCCAGCTAGGTTCTAAAGAGACTTGTTCTACTCCGACTGTGTGTGAGACCCTGTGCCAGTCTCTAGGGGTGGGGAGTGGGTCAGACTGACCCCGCCGAGGTGTGTGCAGTCCACAAGGCCTGCGAGACTCCGGACTCTCTACGCTCAGAGGTGGGGAATTGTAGACAGTGTTCATAGGATAGCCCGTCCTAAGAAATCAGGGTTTTGACCCTGGGAGGGACAGAGCACAGCTGTTTGTATTAATAACTGAGATCTATCAGAGGATGTGGGGTTGATGAAAACCGAGGAGTGGTGAGAAGTTCGGATGCTTCGGGCAGCAGGATCAGGGAATGATAGACGGAGGCCACTGTGGGGTGGCGCAATGCTGCCCTGGGGTGCGGGGCAGCGCTGGCTGGATTCCAGAGCAGCTGGTGTGGCGGGGAGGGGAGAGCAGAGTGGCTTCAGTTACCTGCACATTTCGTAGGAGTCAGCAGCGGGACATAGTTGCCGGAACATTAACTCTTCCAAGGCTGTGCCAGGAAAACCATGGTGCCCAAGAGAAGGAAGTCATGACAGTGCCCCAGGCCCATGAGCAGATGACTCCAGACCCAGATCGCTGGGCGTACTGTGGGATAACGCCCAGAGCAGCACCAGGCACTGGTCTACTGAATCACTAAAACCCTGGGAGGTAGTTGCTATTTCTTAGCCCCGCATTCAGGCATAGGGAGGGGACACAGAGGTCACGAGTACAGGGCCGGACGGGGACCCAGGTACCCTAGCTCTAGGAGCCACATCCTCAGCCACCCCAGCACACTGCCTCCGGCAGACAAGCCAAAGCCTAGGCCCAGGGGAGCAGCGTGGATGCGACACACGCACACTACACTCAACTAAAACAACTCAGGCTTTCTGGAGCACGAAACGCCCTCCCCTGTATTTTCTCATTTGATCCTTACAAACAGCGTGTAAGTTGATGATTGAAAACTGGTGCTCCCTCCTTCATCCGCTGACCCCTGAGCCCCTTCCCTTTGGCCTCGAGTGCTCCATTTGGTTTAGTGATTTGGGGAAGCAAACCATCTCAAACTTAGTGGCGCTTGTTTGTTAGCTCATGGTTCTAGAGGCCAGAATTCTGGTACAGAGAGGCTGACTCCTCTGCTCAGGGATGAAATCAAGGTACCTGTGGGCTGAGCGCTTGTCCTGAGGCCCTGGGGAAAATTCTGCTTTTCCAGCCTTGTTCACTTGATGTCAGAATCCAGATACAATCCATTGGCTGTAGGACTCGGGTCCTTTTTCTTGCTGGCTGTCGGGAGGGGGGGGGGCTTCTCTGTACCCCTTCAGGTGGCCTTTCCACATGCCCCCTCCATCTTCAAGGAAGCAACCTTGCAAGTCAAATCCCCCTGATTGTAATTCCCATGACTTCCTCTTCTGCGACCAGCCAGAAAAAAACTCTGCTTTTAAAGGACTTTCTTGGGTAGGGTAAGCCCATGGAATAATCTGTTTTGGGGTCAGCTGTGTCCTGTAACGTAACCTAAGCACGAGAGCAAAGTCCATCCTGTTCACAGTCCTGGGAATTATGCAGCATGTGTACATCAGGGGACGGGAAACCTTGAGGGCCACCTTAGAATTAGAATTCTGCCTACTTATTGGTGAAGAAACGGGGGACTCAGAGAAGTTAGGTGCCGTGTGCAAGATACAACATGGTACCAGGACCACCATGCCATACTGTCTTCCCAAGGGACGTGGGGATCGAGCCCAAGATGGGCAGCTTGGGAGGAGCTGGGGGCCTGGGCCTCCTGGGACCGGGCAGAGGTTGTTCTGTGTGTGAAGAAGTTGACCTAGCAACCTCTTTGATCATACTTTTTTTGACTGTCTCTTGCAGGATTCAAGGCACAAACCTGGCAGTCTCTAACTAGTTCGTGGTGGATCCTCAAGAGATACTGGCCAGGCAAGCTCTCCCTTCCAGAGGGAAGAGCAGAGCATGAGAGGAAGGCCACGCAGCAGAAGTGGACATGAACGCTGGTTTCCAAAGAGAACAGTGTTTTAGTTTTGGTCATCGAAAGTGGTGCCTTCAGCACAGGTAAGAAACAGGCCATCAGTGAGTATGCTCGATGGGGGCGCCATTTTGGTCTTTTGCATGAGCTCTCTACTGTTCTTCCTCTTCCAAATGTATCGTTGTTGTTATTATTACTATTGCCTTCCTTGAGCCTCTGTGGAAACTGGAAGTCGTCAGGACTTCCTTGGCCAAGAGCAGAGACCGTGAGGGTCAGCACTCTTTCCCTGCCTCCACGTTGCCTCCCCCCAAATTCAGTTGTCTTCCCAGTTCCTCAGTTTCCATTCTGTCCATGGCAACAACTCCTCTCGAGAGCCTCCTCACATGACGGCCCACACACCAGAGTTCCACCGTCTTTTCTGTCCCCCTCTCCCCCCACCCCCATGATGGCTCTTGCCTGAAGAGCCCCTGGCCACCCCCTAACTACTCAGAGGAGCACAGGGGGTGTTTAAGACTGAGCGGCATCTCTTCAGGACCCTCCCTGCAGTAAAGAAGTGAAAGGATGTAGGGTTCTCAGCCCTGGCTACACGTTAGAATCATCTAGAAAGTTTTTAAAAATTTCTAGTAGCGAGACCTCGTCTCCAGAGATGCTGGTTAAGTTAGCCTGAGGAGGGGCCTCGGCGTCCATCTACGTATTTGTGTATATAAATATTTAGCTCTTCCGGTATGCTCTGTGGCTCCAGGTTAGAAGTTCAGGTTGTGGTTCGGGCTAGGTGTGTGGTGTTAGAGCTCTTTGGGCTGGGAATATGTCTTTGGATGTTTTGCCTGGCTTCGGGGTGTGTCAGAATCACCGAAGTAGGTTGCAGGGGTTGCCTGGTGAAAACAAAGGGGGCGCAGTCGGTTAAGCGGCCGACTCTCGGTTTCAGCTCCGGTCACGATCTCACGGTTCGTGGGTTTGAACCCAGCGTTGGGCTCTGCGCTGGCAGGGCAGAGCCTGCTTGCCATTCTCTGTCTCCCTCTCTCTCTGCCCCTCCCCCACTCGAGCTGTCTCTGCCTCTCTCTCAAAATAAATAAATAAACTTTACCCCCACCAAAGCAGATTTCCTGGCCCACCCATGTTCTCCGAAGCAGACTCTTGGGACGGGGGAAACAGGAATCTGTATCTTGACTCAGACGCAGCTGATGTGTGGGTGCTCCGGGGCCTCTTTCTGGGACTCTGGTGATGCTCTCCCTGTGTTTGGGTCTCTGGGCTTGGCTGTGAGTCCTGAGGGCCTTCCCAGCCTGGCGTGCGGTGAGCAATGCCTCATCCCCATCCTCCTAGTGGTTTCACACTTACAGAGAGGAGGCTAGGGCCTCGGGCAGCCCTCGAAGAGGGCACCACCGTACCTAGTTGTTCTTCCTCTGTGGGGAGCCTTGGGGTAGCTGGGCCCAGGCCTCTGCCCACAGCTCGGCTGCACCACGTGGGCCCCCTTGACCCAGGCTGTGACCGGGGTTTTCCAGTGGAGGTGGGGGAGTCACCCCTGGACTCTGAGGAAGAAGGACTGCCTCACTCTGTGCCTCACCCTGTGCCTCACTCTGAGAGATGTGCCATGAACTAGTTAGATGTGGTGCTTAATACTGGAGGCTCTGGACCTTCCTGGGTTCAAATCCCAGCTCAGGCACTTACCGGTTTTGTGAGGCATTTACGATTTAGGAGGCAAGTTGCTTGGTCCTGCTTGTAAAATGGGAAAGTAATGGCGCCCACCTCACAGGTTGCTGTGCAGATGCAGGGAAGGCCCCTGGAACGTTGCTGGACATGTAGTAAGGGATCCCCGAATGTGAGCAGCCCTTCGGACTCGTGCAGGCAGGTTGGCCACCTCTCTGCCCTCCTGGTTGCTGTGCTGTGACATGTCTGCCATGCTCTGGCCATCTGGTTCCCAGCGTAAGAGTCAGAGTGAAGTAAAGCCACCAACGCTGTGTATGGGGCCTGGGACTTTATCGGCAAATCCGAGTACCACACAGACCCGAGTGAGGCTTGGTTCTATCGCCCCTCTTATAGAGATAAGGAAACTGAGCACAGAGAGGTTCAGTGATTTAAAGATAATCACACAGCAAGTAATGAGCAGAGCCTCTGGCCACAGAAGACCCAGCACTCTCTTCTCCACCAAGACTCATCCTGAAGAAAGGCAATAACAGCTTCAAGGATGACCCTTCCCCAGGAATATCGACATTTTCATAGGAATCAACAGTGCCATAATGAGTCGGTCCCCTTCCATGGCATCATGGGACGTCTCGTGGTGCCACGGTTTAGCAGTTGTTTCCATCTGCATATGTCACAGCCTTTGTGGGTCTTCTCTGCCAGCAGTCTCGGGGAAGGATCTGGGTTTATTAGGGTAGGTGCGCAGGAAATACTTGAACCTGGCTGGAAACAGAAACCTCAGAGGGATATGCAGGAAGAGATATGGGAGGACCGTCAAGGAGAGTACAGGTGGGGATCCTCCCCAGACCTCGCATTGCCTTCCCCTACTTTACTGCTAAATGCCCTTTTTGTCCATGTGGGCTCTGACAGCTGCAGGGAAGAATCCGTAAGGGATGGGACTGGTCTAGAGGGAAATGAGCTGTCAGTTCCAGCAAGAAGTCTGATCCCCAACCCCCTCCTGTGCTCTCCCTGGGGAATAAAAGCCTCTGTGATTAATGGGGTGCCGACTCAGGGCTTCTGGAGTGTCCAGGTGCTCCTGGCCCACTGCTGGCACAGCCTCCCTAGCCACCACGGAGGGTGCTGGAACATATGGCCTCTGAATGAGGGAGAGGGCTCAGGCCCGGGCAGGTGGGGATAGCAGGTAGGAGCCAGCTGGGGGCCAGCCTTCATTGACATTGCACACTCCCCTATGCTGGGGAGGCCCATTCACACTATGTGAGCTTGGGAACGGCTATGTTTGAGGTTACTGGAGGGCAGGGAGCCATGGCCCCCCTCTACTGGGAACCTGGACTGAGGCTCTCTCCAGAGTAAATGTGATTTCTGAGTAAGTCAAGATGAACCTAATTTGAAAAGAGACACTAGAGCATTTTCTCAGCAGCAAAGCCCTCGGCCAGTAGTATGCAAACTTCTACGGTCTTAGAAGCCATTTTTAAAAGTCGAATCCTACATGGAATGCCAATAATATAAAACAGATTATATTGGCAGTTTATTGATATGCATTTATCTTTTATTTTTTTAATGTTTTTATTTATTTTTGAGAGAGCGCAAGAGGGGAAGGGGCAGAGAGAAAGGGGGACAGAGGATCTGAAGCGGGCTCTGTGCCAACAGCAGTGAGCCCAGTGTGGGGTTTGAACTCACAAACCGCGAGATCACGACCTGAGCCTAAGTCGGACGCTCAACCAACTGAGCCACCCAGGTGCCCAATTTTTGACATGTATTTATTATGAACGTCCATCAATAAAAACATTGAGATCTCAGAGTCTAGATTAAGGGTCAACAAACTACTGCCCACGGGTCTAATCCAGGCTCTTTCCTGATTTTTGTAAATAAAATATTGTTGGAACATAGTCGTGCCATTCACTTACACATTATCTATGGCTGCCTTCCTGCTCTGGTGGCAGAGTTGGGTAATTGTGACCGACTGTCTCTCCCACAAAGTCAAAAATATTTACTCTTTGGTCCTTTATAGAATTTTGCCGGCCTCTGCTCTAGATAATCATTTTATCACATACCAACTATAACATCTAATATTGCCTTTTTGTTTTTATTTTGTTTGGCTTGGTTGCACAGTATGAAGAAAATTCCAAATCATTATCTATAAGATGATGTGAATGGTAACAGACTTCTAACCGCTTACCTTCAGCCCCGAATGATCTTCAGTTCAATGTTAGATGGACATTAGGAAAGGAGGAGAATGGTTCTGGTTTGCATCACTGAGAGTATCAGGCAACAGCTTGCATTCCTTCCTATTACAACACTCAGACAGGAAGCAGACAATCTTGATGACGTCTTCGTGATAATCCACATACTATATTCTCATATCATGCAAAGTTTCAGAGTGTATGTGTTTGTGCGGTTTTATGTAAGGATGTATAGTCCTGAACCAAAGAAGCAACATGTCCAGTAAAGAGCTCCGATCTTTCTACTTGAAGACCCATTTTATACTGAAGTTCCAGACCTGCCCAGGCTTTAGTCTGAGTTCTGCCCAAACCAAGTTAAGCTGGCCACACCTGTTGTGTGTACCTGGTGGGTTACTATGATGTGCTAAGGCACATGTTTGAATGCATAGGTCCATTTTCCACCATGGTTTTATTTAAAAGCAGTCGAACTATATTTTTGGAATAAACTTCTCGAGTGACCTTTGAAGAACTTCTAAAATACCTCCGTGGAACTCAGTTTGAAAGCCCCCCCCCCCATCAAATATTGGTGGTTCTCATCTCTGTGCTTCTCGGAGCCGAGGATGCTGAGGGCTGGGGGGGGGGGGGGTCAGTGGAAGAAGTTCTTGGGAAACAGGGAAGCCTCCCGGGCTCCTGCCGAAACTTGGGGTGTCTCCTGATGATTGTTGATGACCTAAACACAGCTCCCCTGGCTGCTCTCGTGACTTCCAGCCATCAGCTTGGGAGAGGAGGTCTGGAAGAATGTGGGGAGATTGGAATATGTGCAGGGAAACCTGTGGTGTTGGGGGGGGGGGGGGGGTTGGATATGGAGGGAGTGCACAAATGGCTTCTAAGTAGCATGCAGAGGCCTTTGCAGCCACTCAGCAGACCCGGGTTCAGGCCAGGGTAGAGGAAGCAGGATGGCAGGGGGCAGCTGGCTCAGCACTCTAAGCAGGTTTGTGCAGGAGGAGGGTCTTGTGAATGCCTGGGATGGGGACTGATGCCCCAGGGAGTTGGTGGCTGGGGTTGGGCAGTGGCTTTGGGCATTTGAGGCAGAGCCCACAGAGTCAGGAATATAACCCAGGAGTCCCGACTCACAGGCTGCCTGCCTTCCCTGGGGGGCGGGGGGGGGGGGTGCAAGGGAGGGAGGGGCCGGCGCTCAGGGATAAAAAAGCACCAGCTCTTTCTGAGGTTTTGCTGCTCACCCCGTAGAAAAAGAACATTTTTAGATTTTTAAAAGGATGACCTCATTTTTTTCTTATTTACATAGCCCTGTTTGTTTATACAGTCCTTTAAAAATAGCGAACGTGTGCTAAGCTTAGCACTCTCTCCCGCCACAGCGGCAAAGCCAGCGTGTGGGGAGAAACACCTTTTTCTCTAAGAGAGGGGCAGCCTTGTTTCCGAGGACAGATGGGAGCAAAACGGGACAGGTAGGAAGTTTCGTGGTTTTTCGTGTCGCTTTTCCAAAATAGCCACACTCCTGCCTCCCACTTCCTGCCTGACTCGACTCAGGGAAGATTTTCTCCTATAGAAGACTTGTATTCTGTGCATTCTCAGGGAGGCATGAAGGGATCTGTCAACAAGCACACACGCTTGACCCCGAAGACCTCAAGCTTGGCACTGGGCTTGCGTTCTGGCTCTGCTGCCTACCGGCTGTGTGACCTTGGGCAAGCTGCTCCACTTCTCTGTGCCTTATTTGTAAGATGAGAACAGCACTTACCTGCACTTGCTGTGCACAGGAAGTGAGGGAGTATGTGTAAAGGGCGTAGCCCGGTGCAGGCACACAGCAACTCTTAATAAATCTCGTGACAGGGGCGCCGGGGTGGCTCAGTCGGTCAAGCGTCTGACTCTTGATCTCAGCTCAGGTCATGATCTCACAGTTTGTGAGACCGAGCCCTGCGTCGGGCTCAGTGCTGACACTGCAGAACCTGCTGAAGATTGTCTCTTTCTCTCTCTCTCGGGGCACCTGGGTGGTTCAGTTGGTTGAGCGTCCGACTTCAGCTCAGGTCATGATCTCCCGGTCTGTGAGTTCGAGCCCCACGTCGGGCTCTGTGCTGACAGCTCAGAGCCTGGAGCCTGCTTCGGATTCTGTGTCTTCCTCTCTCTCTGCCCCTCCCCTGCCCGTGCTCTGTCTCTCAAAAATAAAAACATTAAAAAAAAGAGAGAGATTTTCTCTCTCTCTTTCTCTCTGCCCCTCACCTGCTTGCTTTCTCTCTCTCTCTCAAAATAAATAAACATTAATAAACAAATAGATCTCTATATAAACAACAGCAATGATGTCATATTTGCCCCCCACCTGGACAGTTAACTAGCCCCCAACCACCTTCCCTTCCAGCCAGCTCATCTGCCCCACCCATCCCTACATTGTCCCAGAGGGATAGAAAGATAAAACACAAATCTGACCATGCTGTCCCCTGCTTAAAACCCACCAATATCTTCCTACATGCATGGCCGGGATCAGCAACATTTTTTTTCTAAATGGCCAGATAGTACATATTTTAAGCTTTGTGAGCCACACGGTCTCCCTTGCACCTGGTCACCTCTACTGTGCTGCGTGAAGGCCGCCACGGACAGCGTGTAAAGGAACGAGTGTAGCCGTGTTCCAGTAAAACTCCATGGACAAAAACAGGCAGCGGGCCGGATTTGACCTACAAGGATATGTGGATCTCCTCGGCTCAGCTTCCCTCATCCATCCCGTTCCCGTTCTCCGTCGCTCTTCCTCCTCCTCCCCAACTGCTGTGCAGAAAGGACTCCTCACACTTTACCCAAAGTTCCTTCCTTCTGGAATCTCCTTCTCTGCCCCCACCCTCGTGCTTCTCCGCCACGACATTAGGAACCGTTGCCCTGGGGTTCTGTGGGGTCTCTGGATTTCTGCTCTGGGCATGTGTGCAAGCACCCTCTGTCCTTGCTTTAGAGAGGACACCCCTCACGCAGGAATTCTGCCCCCCTCCTTCAGGTGTGCTGGTGTGTGTTTAAGTGTTTGTAGCTGCTCGGGAAGCATTGTTACTGGACACAAAAGATCTGTAAGACAGACGGCTGCCCTTAGGGAGCTTACAGCCTGGCTAGGAAGCTAAGATGTGAGATGGTGAAAAGCCAGCCAGCAACCCAGGATGGAAATGACAGGGAATGTGTCTGTTGGGGTGCCCAGGACAAGGTGCTTCTGACCTCTGTGGAGGAAGGAGAAGTCATCTGAGTTGGACCTTGCGGGGTGGGAAAGAGGTTCAGAGAGAGGGAGGTCAGGAAGGCTCTCCGTGCTGGGGAAATGGCAAGAAATAACACTCGGCTCTGGGTTCAGGCTGGTGAGCGGACAGCCCACCCTGGTGACCACTGAGGGACTCCTGTGAGAGACTGGGGCCTGGGCCTGGAAATCAGGGTGGGGCCTGCTCCGGGGCTGGGGCGGTGCAGAGGGGGTTGGAACATCTCTTGAGCCAGAATTTCCCCAAGTGTGGCTCATAGACCACCCCCTACAACAGAATTGCCTGGGGTGTTTCTTTATTTTTCTTTATTTTTATTTTTTAGAGAGGGGGCAGGGGAGAGAGAGAGAGAGAGAGAGAGAGAGAGAGAGAGAGAGAGAGAGAGGCAGAAGCAGAGAGGGAGAATCTTAAGCAGGCTCCACACTGGGAGAGGCTCCACACAGACCTCTCTGAAATCAAGAGTTGGATGCTTAACACAATGAATCACCCAGGCGCCCCTGGGTGTTTCTTTAAAACACAGATTCTGGGACGACTGGGTGGCTCAGTCAGTTAAGTGTCTGCTTTGGGCTCCGGTCATGATCTCACGGTTTGTGAGTTCGAGCCCCGCGCTGGGCTCTGTGCTAACAGCTCGGTGCTTCAGATTCTGTGTCTCCCTCTCTCTCTGCCCCTCCCCCACTGACACTCTGTCTCTCTCTCAAAAATAAACATCAAAAACCCCCACAGATTCTACAGCCCTGTCTCAGGAGGCTGGGGGGCTAGAGAGGGTTAAAGCCATGGTCTGTAGGAGGAAGAAGGCTGCAATACGGTTGAAGGTGATGGTCACACGCATTCTGTAGATTGACATCACCCGTGCACGTCTCTGCCAGGCTGGGGAGAGGCGAAGCAGGAATGGATCATCTTTTCCAAGAGCAGATAAAAACACCCAAGCTCAGACATGGGAAGTGACTTGCCCAAGATCACTCTGTGAATTGTGGACGTGGGACTGGCTAGTTTGGCACAGGCTTCCCCTCACAACCCCAGGGCCCGGGGTGGTCCTGGAGGTTCCCCAGAGAGAGGAGAAAAAAGGTATGGTGAATGTCCCCAGACCCCAGCACAGGCTGGCACACAGCTGAACCAACGAGGGGACGGGTGGGGTGGGTGGAAGAGGTGATGTGGGGGCAGAAGGGTGGGATTCTGGGGTGGTTCTGACGCGGTGAGCCTGGAAGTGTAGGAGAATGGCCGTACCCGATGCAGAGGGGGAGAGATGAGGTTGGCGCGAAGCATATTGCATTTGATGGTTGGCCAAGCTGAGCCGTCACCGCTGGAAACGTCTGCCTGGGGAGTTCCAGGGCAGCACCGGTGATGTGTGCAGCCGTGGAAGCTGCGAATCAGGGCAAGAAATGGCAGAGAGACACGCAGGGGATTAAGGACCAGCGCCCGAGGGATGAGCACACACGTCTAGAAGAAAAGGCTCTTCGTGAAAGAGCCCACGAAGTGTGCGGAGAAGCGGAGTCGGGATGGGCTGGGGCCGACCCAGAAAAGAGGGGTCAGCCGCCAGTCACCCGGGAACGCCCTTCGGGCCCCTCTTTAGAACAAAACCGGCCAACCTCAAAGAAATGGTGCCATGGGTAAATAAAACTGTCAGTCAAAATAAAAGCGAAATCACGAGGTTCTGTTTGCTCGAGATTTGGGCTTCCGATCAGCATGGCCGCAGGTGTGGGAGAGCAAGTGGGAACGGGAACCGCCTGTCCCACCTGTCGGGACAAGCCATTCGGTCTGTGCCGGGTGCTGGTTGGCACCCTCCCGTGGGATCGTGTTGTGGCTCCGGGCCTCCTTCTCCTCTCCTGGGTCTGTCTTAGCTCCTTCCCTTTCCCTTCTGGCTCTCCCTTTATTCGCTCAGCCGATATTTATTCCTGGGAATAAAGCTCTTCACAGAGGGATTTGGCTGAGGTCCCCAAACGTGGCCTGGTCTACGAGTCTCCCACTGGAGAGCTTTTAAAGCGATAGATTTTGGATTTGCAGATTCCCTGAAAGCAGGGAGGGGCCAGCCACACCTGGGTCTTCTGAGCCTCTCTCGGAATTAATCAGCTGTTCCGAAGCGGACCTACCTGGGCCCGGCTGAGGTCTGGGTTCTTCCCCTATTAGGTCCTAAATATATAGCATCTGGGCAGCCTCTCGGCTGGCCTCCCCAGAGCCTTCAGAGCCTCTCCTTCCATTGATCCTGCCTGGGCCACCAAACTCGTCCCCTCCCCCACCTCCAGCTCACATGCACTGTGGCACGGTGCCACCATCACCCTCCTCCATCCTTAGAGGCGGCTCATCCTTAAAATCAGCCATGCCTAAAAGAGAAGACACCACATCCCATTCTAGGTGACAAAAGGCGGATTCTACCTCTTGGAGCTACATTGTGATAGGGGAAAGAGACACACATATTCACCTTGTCACATATCATATATTTTGTATTACCTACAAAATAAATACATAGATATTATCTTTTTTCTTTCTTAGTGTTTATTTATTTTTGAGAGAGAGAGAGACAGAGCGCGAGCCGGGGAGGGGCAGGGAGAGAGGGAGACACAGAATCCGAAGCAGGCTCCAGGCTCTGAGCTGTCAGCACAGAGCCTGATGCGGGGCTCGAACTCATGAACCCTGAGATCGTGACCTGATCTGAAGTCGGACGCTTCACCGACTGAGCCACCCGGGCGCCCCAGATATTATCTTGTACTTAAGTAAAATACATAGTATGTGGCAGGGTGAGTCAGGAAAGAAAAGGAACCAAGCAGTCAGGGTGGGCCTCGGAGGGTGGCATTTGAGCAAAGAACTAACGGGGAAGCGAATGAGCTGTGTCCTCCCTGGGGAAGAGTGTTCGGGGCAGAGGCATGATCACATGGGGGGGGGGGGACCTCCCTGGGGCCAGTGTGGCTGGAGGGGTGAGGGGTGGGGCCTTGGAGGAGAGGAGGCTGGAGAGGGGACGATGGCAGGCGGGCAGATAATTGAGAAGTCCTTGGAGATCTGCCGAGGGCCCTAAAAGGTCTACCCTGACTGTGTGTGGAGACCGAGCTGCAGGAGGCCAGCGCAGGATGGGAGACCAGCTGGGAGGCTGATGTCGTCATCAGGAGGTGATGGTGTCACAGACCAGGCTGGCGGCTGTGGAGGCGGTGGGAAGTGGTCGGATTCTGGGAACCGTCTGAAGGCCGAGCCAGCATAATCTGCTGACAGATGGGATGTGAGGTGTGAGAGAGTCTAGGGAGGAGAACCCTGCGGATACTCACATTTATTCAGTCTGTTCTCAGGCTAGTCAACGGCTTTCAGCCTCAGTTTCCTCATCTGGAAAATGGAGCGGTTGGATAGATAACATCCAAGGTCTCTTTTGCTTTGAAAACTCACTCCTTCAGCTCCAGGACTGATGGCTGGGGTGGTCGGGGAAGGCTTTGTGAACGTGGGGTAGAACTTGTGCTTAAGAGAGAGAGGCGCTCAGGGCGCCTGGGTGGCTCGGTTGAGCGTCCCACTCTTGATTTTGGCTCAGGTGGTCATGAGGATGGAGCTCTATGCTGAGCATGAAGCCTGCTTGGGGTTTTCTCTCTCCCTCTGTCCCACTCCCCCACTTGCACTTGTTTGCTCACTCGCTCTCTCTAAAAGAAATAAAATAAAATAGAAAAATAGAGAGAGAGGGAGAAGCACTCAACCAGAACCACTGTAGAGGGGGAGGGGCAAGAGGAACATTCTTAGAAGGGCAGGAGCGCTGATGGGGAAGCAGGGCCACATGGCCCGTGAGCGATGCTTGAAGAGCAGAGAGCAGTCACCGTGGCTGGGACCCAGTGCCTTGGTAGGAAGGTGCCAGATGGGCTTACTACACCCTTCGGAATAAACCGGCAGCTTCGGGGTCTGAGCATTTTTTGCAAACAGGGAGGCCCTCAATTTTGAGCATTTTCTGATGGACATGCTCAGGCAGGAAGGACCAAGGCTTGGCTCCCGTCTGGGGAGAGTTAACCTTCTGGCCCAGCATTGCGTAACCGCAGAGTCTGCTGAGTGCAAGGAGACTCTTCTGTGTGGCAGCCGGAGTGGCAAGCCTGGTGGCTCCGGGCTCTGGCACCGTCCTGAAGCGGAACAAACAGCCCTCCCTTCCCAGATAATGGCCCTCATTGAGCATTGTGTCCATGGCTAGCGCCCAGCACAGGGCCGCTCAGCCTGGGTAAGTTTCCTCTCTTGGCTCCTTAGCAAAATATTTACACAGTGCCTTTCTAGTAAGATGGTTCCTAAGAACCAGCAGGCAGAGAGAGCTGGAGAGAAGAACCCCCCGGTGACCCTGCTCCCAGCTCCCACACCCCACGTGTGAGCCTGAGCTGGTCATTGCCCTCCAGGGCTCGTTCGTAAAAGAAAGCACTGAGCTAGAAGATGCTTGATGGTCTGTCCAGCTCCAAAATCATTGGCATTTTCCCTAATTGAAGAATGAGGTCCGTTTTCTTATCATGTGGCGGTAGAATTTCGTTGGTCTTTTTCTCAGGGAGGCAGGTGTATGGCTTGGCAGGGGCTGAAAAGAACTTGGAACCCCACCTCCTTGGATCCTACCTACTGCACCACTGACATCAGAAAAAATACTGTCTCTGTGTGTGTGTGTGTCTTTCAATGAGGAGGAGGTCACCCCAGAAGGTGCCGTACTTTAAGAGGTATCTAGATCAGCCATAGGGAACATGCAACCATGTTATGAGAGGAACATGTATGGAAACTAGGGAAGAGAAGACTCTCCTCAACCATCTCAGGGATTGTCCTGGAGAAGAGGGGTCAGAGATATGTCCTCAAGACAGAATCAAACCGGTGAGTTCCAATCACATGACTCATCCTTAGGAAGTTGTGGCAAACAGTGGGCCTCATAGCTATTCTCACCCAAAACACACATACCCCTTTGACCCGTGGTCCCATTTCTGGGAACCTGGCCTATGGAACAATAGCATCCATCTGTAAAGATATGTGTGCAAAGGATGTTTAATGCAAAATTCCACTGGCAAAAAAATTAGAAAAAAATATATGAAAACGGAGCAGTAGAGAAAGTTTGAAGGTGCCGTATCCAAACTGTGGCCCATTATTCAACTATTAAACGGAATGAGACAGACCCTGAATCTGTTTAGGAAGGCAGTAAAGAGCAGTGACTGGGAACACAGGGTCTAGAGACAGATTTTGCTAGTGTTCAAATCTGGATCCCACTACTTACAAACTGTTACATGACCTCTCTGACTGTTAGTCTCCTCTTTGGCAAGGTAGGGATTATAACAGTGCCTTCCCTATAGGCTTGAGCACGTGAGGTGCTAATGACTGTGCCTCGTATATACTAACCGCTCAAAAAATGTCAGCCTTGGCCTAGAAAGATTGTTCATGAGAAAAGCTAGATGCAGAGTAATGTGCATAGGGTGATGCCATTTTTATAAAAACAAGAGAATACATCCCCTGATGGTTTGAAAGAAAGAAAGAAAGAAAGAAAGAAAGAAAGAAAGAAAGAAAGAAAGAAAAGAAAGAAAAAGTGCTGTTGTCCCAGTTTGTTTTTTTTAACGTTAAATATAATTTATTGTCAAATTGGTTTCCATACAACACCCAGTGCTCATCCCAACAGGTGCCCTCCTCAATACCCATCACCCACTTTCCCCTCTCCCCCACCCCCACCAACCTTCAGTTTGTTCTCAGTATTGAAGAGTCTCTAATGGTTTGCTTCCCTCCCTCTCTGTAACTTTTTTCCCCCTTCCCCTCCCCTCTGGTCTTCTGTTGAGTTTCTCAGGATCCACATATGAGTGAAAACATATGGTATCTGTCTTTCTCTGCCTGACTTATTTCACTTAGCGTAATACCCTCCAGTTCCACCCACGTTGCTGCAAATGGCCAGATTTCGTTCTTTCTCGTTGCCAAGTAGTATTCCATGGTATATCTAAACCACACCTTCATTATCCATTCATCAGTTGACGGACATTTAGGCTCTTTCCAGAATTTAGCTATTGAAAGTGCTGCTATAAACATTGGAGTACAAGTGCCCGTATGCATCAGCACTCCCATATCTCTTGTGTTGCCCCAGATTGTGAGTCGTCTCCTGGGAGTAGCCCCTAAGGGAGGCCTGCAAGCCGCTTTGGGAGCTAGTGACAGTGCCCTAGAAAGTCCCTTCCAAGCTCAACACTGAGACTTTGTGGGTCCACTTTGGCAACCTCCATGTACAACCTAACCTGGCATTTGATCCAAAAAATAGTCTGTGTGTGTGTGTGTGTGTGTGTATACATATACGTATACACATACGTATACATGTACGTATACGTATACATATATATATACATACATATATACGTATACATATATATGTGTATATATATACATACATATATACATATATATACATGTATATATGTATATATGTATATATGTATATATGTATATATGTATATATATATGCCAAGACTTGTCTTATGCAGGTGGGGAACACAGATGTTGGTTGGTGGCTTGGTTTTACAGAAGCGCTCATTGCCCTGATGGGGCGCTCATCAGCGGAGCCCTTGCGCATCCAGCTGGGGCTCTCCAATTGTCTTCCTGGATCACTTCAGTTTGTGTGAGCCACGCCAGTGATGCCATGGCCAGGTTTGGGATGCACCCTCTGCCTTGGTTGGCCTCAGTCGTGCTCCGATTCACCCCTTAAGTGCCACAGGCTTTGGAAGTGGAGAGAGAGGTGAAAAGCTGAGAAGACCCCCAGCGAGGGTATCGATGGAAATCAGAGCCATTTCTTCCACTGCGGTTAAAGTCATTTGAGCTACAGCACAGAGGATTATATTAGTGGAGGAAAAAAAAAAAAAACCACTTGTTAAGGGACATTGTATTTATTTATGTATTTAACAAATATATTTAAATTTTAAAAAATATTTCAACCAGATAGAAACAACAATATAGACAATAATATAACAAATGGCAGAACACCCACGGCCCCACTTGAAAAACACTTCAGCAAATACAGTTGGAAGTCGCTGCACAATCTGAGGTCCCTCCCTCCCGCCGTCCCAGAAGTGATCATCATCCTGAACTTGGCAGTAACATCCCACCAGTGTTTTCTGAGCACCTGCTATGTGCCAGGCAGAGTGCTGGGTGCTGGATTTACCGTGGTGAACAAAATGGACATGGTTCCTGCCCTCACGGGGCTTGCCGTGGAGTTGGGTGAGACCCCACCCGTGTATTAACCAGCCTCCTTCAGTGGGATCCAGTCTTCAGTTATATAAATGCTTATCCATCCATCTGGAGCCATGATGAAGGTGAGGCTGGGACAGGTCCTCACACTGTCACTGGCCTTGTGATTTGGGACAAGGACCTTCTGCTCTCTGAGCCCTAGCTTCTTCATCTGTCACATGTAGGCTTTAACTTGGACGCTGCTCAAGGGCCCTTCCAGCTCTACGATTACAGGGTTTGAAAGGAGACCCTAAACCAGGTCTGGTGCATAGATCGTCTCCATCACTCCATCAGGTGGAGGGGATGAGGGGAAGCTTTGCTGTCCATAAAGGGAGATGTACCCCAGTGCATCGTGAGTTCTACTAGTGGGACACAAACCGTTAGTAGAACGTGAGGTGATTTTCAGAGGAACATGCGTGAAATTATCTATGTTAATAGTAACGTCTTTAACTCAGTGAAATCCTAGAGTTACGCCTATGATCCCTATTGCTTCGGTGGAGCCCATGTTTTAAT
Source organism: Lynx canadensis (assembly GCF_007474595.2). Classification (NCBI taxonomy): domain Eukaryota; kingdom Metazoa; phylum Chordata; class Mammalia; order Carnivora; family Felidae; genus Lynx; species Lynx canadensis. Next base: position 32,062,755 of record NC_044310.1, on the reverse strand, counting down.
AGGGCAAGCTCATGGGGCGCCTGGGTGGTGCAGTCGGTTAAGCGTCCGACTTCAGCCAGGTCACGATCTCGCGGTCCGGGAGTTCGAGCCCCACGTCGGGCTCTGGGCTGATGGCTCAGAACCTGGAGCCTGTTTCCGATTCTGTGTCTCCCTCTCTCTCTGCCCCTCCCCCGTTCATGCTCTGTCTCTCTCTGTCCCAAAAATAAATAAACGTTGAAAAAAAAAATTTAAAAATAGGGCAAGCTCAAGTCAATGTAAATGAAAATATTACATAAATAACAGAACAGATGGTACATGTTTCTGGCAAAACTTGGAATGATGGTCACCGAATGGCACAGTGTTTCCCAAACAAAAGCCGATGATGTAAATAAAGGGCAGTCTTAGATGCCAGCAGACCCAGCCCATAGGAGCTTAAGTCGTACTGGAGGGATGACTTCATGGATGGCTCCCTGTTGGAAACAGCATGAGACACATTCCCTTCATATCTTAGCGCCAAGAAGAGCTGTGCTTTTTTCCGAGCAACTGGCGTGTTTATCATCAGGACACTGAGCTGTGTTGTTGTCCTTTCTTTTCACTGCCAAGAAGTTGCCCCCTGATTCCAGGCCCCGAATACAGCCACCATGTGGGGCCTTCTCCCCTCCTTATCCATGTTCTTTTATCCCTTCTGGTCTAAGCCTTGTGTCTTCTATTCCCTCTGGATTGGGTTGTCTTTTTTTTTTTTTTTAACATTTCTTTAATTTTATTTTTGAGAGAGACAGAGACAGAGTGCCAGCTGGGGAGGGGCAGAGAGACAGGGAGACACAGAATCCAAAGCAGGCTCCAGGCTCGGAGCTGTTAGCGCAGAGCGCGACGCAGGTTCGTGAGAACCTCGAGATCATGACCCGGGCCGTTTAACCGACTGAGCCACCCAGGCGCCCCTCCCTGGTTTGTCATTTTTAATTCATGCTCCTATTTTGTTTTTGTAAACCGTATCAGATCCTCTGTGGAATAAAGCAAGTTAAAATTGCAAACAAACAAAAACACAAAAAGGGAATTCACTATTAATTAATTAATCAATTCATGGACAAACTAAGACCAAAGCGTTCTTGACACTCCACTCAGCCTGTTGGGATTTCCTGCCAGGAGCAACTTCCCCGCTAAAAGGATGCCCGGCATCAGAGAGGGTGGGGAAGCAGTTGGGATGTCCATTCGGCACCCCCCAGATCTGAACCAGCCAAGCCGTGGGGACCCACAACTTCTGTTGAGCTTTGAGACCATCTTAGAAATGGGGCTCTCCATTCAAAGCCAGAATAGCAGGTCCAGGACTGGTGTCCTTAACATACCTCTCTCCCTGCCAGAGAATGGGATTTGCAGGTAGCTGGTCCCTTGGGCTCTCCTGAGTACACCACAGGGGTCCCACCCCACAAGGAACATTCCGAATACGATTCCCATGCTTAACTGGTTCCTAACCACTGGTTCTGTTGCTGGCCCCAGACTGTGACTACCATCCAGCTCCCATGCTGTGTGGTTCCATACATCTGCTGCCGGACCCCATGCTGTCCTAATGGCTCATGGTGGCCGACTCTGACCAGCATGTCACCACAGGCATTATGGCCTCAGAACCCCTGGGGCCCAAGATGCTCTGAGAAACTCCGTGAAATACTGATATTTTTTAAAGCAAATGACTAAGAACGTTATGCTAAGTGAAAGGAGCCCGCCACGAAAGACCACAGATTGTATGATTCCATTTATATAAAATGTCCAGAAGAGGCAAATTCATAGAGACAGAAAGTAGATAAATTAATGGTTGCCAGAGACTGGGAAGGGGGAGGAGAATGTGGAATGACTGCTAATGGGTACCGGGGTTCTTTCTGGAGTGATGGAAATGTTCTGGAATTAGATAGTGATAATGGTTGCACAATCTTATGGAGATACTAAAAACCACTTCATTGTGCACTTAAGAGAGTGAAATGTATGTTATGTGAATTATACTAACACCACCTAATATAGCAGGTTGCAGAAGTTACGTTTATGAGAATGACACTCAACATTTAGAAAATTCTATTCATTGGGGCGCCCGAGTGGCTCAGTCAGTTAAGCATCTTGATTTTTGGCTCAGGTCAGGATCTCACGGTTCATGGGCTCGGGCCCCGCGTTAGGCTCTCCATTGGCAGCATGGCACCTACTTGGCATTCCGTCTCTTCCTCTCTCTCTGCCCTCCCCTGCTCGTGCTCTCTCTGTCTCTCTCTTTCAAAATAAATAAACGTTTAAAAAAAAAAAGGAAAATTCTATTCATTAACAGATGGATATTTCTAGTTTCAGAGGTCTCCTTTTTCCAGGAAAAAAGGATATTTCTAGTTTCCTAGTTTCCTTTTTTCCAGGAAATAATTAAGGTAACTTCTGTAAACTACTCATTAACCAAGGTTTTCCACAATCGTGACTTCATTCATTCATTTATTCACTCATCAAGCCACAAGCACCTGTGGGCGCCCACAGGGAGGGCACAGGGAGCATAAAGGTAATTTAAACAATAGCCTCTGCTTCTAAAATCTGTAGGTAAAGATATAACACATGAGACTCTTAGCTCAGTGAGGCAACACAGCGTAAACTGGCTCATGCCCAGCCCTGTGCGTGTAGTAAGCAATCGAGAATGTGCCACTGTCGCTGCCATGGGAGAGGGGAGCTGTGCATGTCCTGTGCAGGAGGGCAAGGGTGTGATCCTGTTTGGGAAAGAGGAATCACTTACTTGGGCCTAACGTATTGGGAAACCCGTTTGTAGAGGATTGTAGTGTGTGTTAGAGCATTTGGGAGTTCTGGGAAGGGAACGGGAAGTCCCTGCAGGTGAGTGAGCAGGGTTGGCACTTTGGGGACATGACTCAGCACCCAGCAGTCCTGGCTACCCTCCAGCACTCCCTCCCCAGGCCACCCCTGGGTCCCCCTTCCAGATGCCCTAGAGCCTCCAAGGGCGTGTCCTGCGGCATTTAACCCTGCCACACTGGTGCTGGCCTGCAGCGGGCAGAGGCTGCCCCATTTCTGCGGGATAAACAAGAAATGCTATCGGGTCTTCTGAGGTTCTGGGCAAAGGAAAAGGGCAGCAGAGTCTCAAGGTCCCACCTCTGCCCACCTTCTCAGGATCCAAGATGAAGGGTGGAGGCTGGGGCTGGCATTGTCAGGCTCTGGAAGGAGGTACTTGGGAGGGTAGCTCTAGGCCCCGGTGTATTTATTTTTCGTGTCAATAAACCCCTCCTGGTTCTTGAGTTCAGGACTCTGTATTTGTCAGGGTGAATGAAGGTCAGGAGGCAGAAAGGTTGGGAGTACTGTGGGCCCAGGTGGGAAGGAGTGGGAAGGGGGAGGTTGGGAAGCTGGAGAGGTGTGGGGCATGGGCATCACAAGCAGGTGGGAGGGCGAGAGGAGGTCAGGTCCTGGAAAAGAAGCCTAGAACGGCAAGAAGTGGGAGTCCATACCCAACAGGCCTAGCTGGAGGGCTCAGTGTGGGCTAGCGTGAGGCTTTCTGGGGTGGGCAGGCCCCGGGGCAGCTGGCAGACCCAGCTAGGGAGCAGCAGACTCCAGAGCACCAGGGTAGGTAATGTCCCCAGAACCCAGCCGAGTGCAATACCCTCTTTTTTCAAATATGGGAACAGGCAGCACAGATCAGGGATGACTGCCCTGGAAGCACAGTGAGGTGGGGGCGGAGCCAGGCGGCTAGATCCCCGGGCCTGGGTCCATCCCCTTGACCTTGAGCAAAATCCAAGCTTTTCCTTGTTTCCGGGGTTAAGTGCTACCAGTGCCACAAGGGGAGGTGGTTAGGAGCACATGCTCTGGAGCCACCTGCCAACCTTGACTCCCAGCCCAACCCTTTATTGCATGTGCACCCTTGGGCAAGTCGTGTGACTTTCTGGGCCTGACTTGCCTCATCTGTAAAATGGACTTAAAGATACTACCTGCCTCACGGGTTGCTTTGGGGGCTCAACGGGCTTCAAGTTCTTAGCAGAGCGTCTGGCACATAGCGCTCAGTAATGTCAGCCCCCCTTGTAATTATCCCAGTTGATTCTCAGTTTGTCTTCTTGTCATAAGATGTGTTCATCTTTTTTTTAAGTTAATTGATTTTGAGAGAGAGAGAGAGCAGGGAAGGGGCAGAGAGAGAGGGAGAGAGAATCCCAAGCAGGCTCCATGCTGTCAGCACAGAGCCCGATGCGGGGCTGGAACCCACGAGCCGTGAGATCTTGACCTGAGCTGAAATCATGAGTCAGCGGCTCAAGGACTGAGCCACCCAGGCGTCCCACTGTGATTCGTCTTTCTTAAGGCCCCAGTCCCTTCATCAATCTATAGCTTATCTTTTCTTCTGGCTGTTTTCCTCTTTCCTGAATTAAAGACACTTGGTCCTGGGTTGTTCTGTAAGGAGGAACTGATGGTGTGCTATACCCGTTCAGTTTACCGTCTGTTCCTTCACTCATTTATTTGTTCACAACGCACCGGGTGGCCAGAGACCTGTGCTCAGAGCCTTGGGAAATGCAGAGCGGTGCTTCTGAAAGGGTCCCCCTCCTGTCCTGCATCCTCAGCCCCTGCCTTCCGCAAGGGTAGAATTTTCAAACCCACCTGGTTTCAGTTCGGGTGCAGAAAAGGATGTAAGGAGGTGTGGGTTGCAAGGAGCCCCCCCCCCCCTTTTTTGGTAACTCAGCTTCAGAAAATTCTACTTGACAACATCTTCTTGCTTGATGAAGACACAGCTAGAGAGATGGGGGGATCAGGTAACAAGCTAGAGAACACAGAGAACTGCTCCCCTCGAGGTCACAAACAGTGCATTCCCCAAGTGTTTTTGGAGCTTAGTTGTCATCAAAAAAGGAAGACCGAAGTGGGAATTCCTGACAAGACATCGTGGTCTTGTAGATATGGAATGACACCGAGTTCCTGGGTGGGGCCAAAGAGGCTGGACTGGTTGTAGGCCGACCCATGGGGCCTGCCCCGACATTGAACTGTTACAGGCCCTTTGCTGACCTGTATTTCGGAGTGGCTCTAGGAGCCTGGTTTTCGGGAACTGTTTCCCTTGTCCCTCTCTGGCCCATCTTACAGGACCCCTTTCAAGGAATTTGACCTGATTCCCTCTATGCAATGAGACTCCCCTAGGCCACCTGCTTTAGTCCTCTCTTGTTCTAAGTAGCTCACCTTCCCTTGGGCCAATATTAGCCATTAAGTACTATTTATTTTTGTGTCTGCCACTGTGCGAGGTGCTAGGGATATAATGGCGAGTGAGAGAGCTCCTTGGCCTAAAAGAAGCCTGTGTCTTCGGAGGAGAAAAGCCTGTAAACAAACTCCAACACAGTGTGAGACATACAGCGGTATTTGAATGTTAGAGGGGCACGGAAGGCTTGCTGGAGGATTTGATGCCTGGGGTGCTGTGAGGTCAGGGCTCTCCGAAGGAGTAGAACCAGAAAGATGTGAATACATATATTTGGAGAGAGAGAGAGATTTCTTTTAAGAAATTGGCTCACACGATTATGGAGGCGTGGCAAGTCCAAAATCTGCAGGGTGGGCCAGCAGGCTGCAGGCCCAAGAGAGTCATAGTTCGAATCCAGAGGCCACCCGTCTGCTGGCAGAATTCCTTCCTGCTCAGGGGAGGTCAGTCTTTGTTCTGTGCAGGCCTTCCACTTATTGGATGAGATTCACCCGCATTCTGGAGAGGGTCTGCTTTACGCAGAGCAGAGCAGATTAATGTTAATCTCATCTATAAAATACGCAGAAACATCTAGAATAACATTTGACCAAACGTCTGGGTACCATGGCCCAGCCAGGCTGGCACATAATATTAACCATCACGGGTGGGTCTGAAGGACATTGATGAGTTCGCTACAAGTCTAGGAGGGACAGGGCATTTGGGGTGATGGAACGGTGTGTGTTCTGAGAAGTCTGCAGCTCCCTGTGGTGAGAACACACAGGCTGGAAGGAGAAGGGGAGAGATGAGCCTAAAGTTGCAAGCAGGAGCCCCTGAAGATGCCTTCAGAGCCATGCCATGGAGCCTATACTATGTAGGGAGCCTAGGGGACCTTAGGAAGGGGAGCTGCTGTAGACTAAAGACAGCCTCTGGGCAGCTTCCGGGGGGACAAGGTGGAGCCCCTTTCTCCAAGCTCTTAGTGCAAACAGCTACGTGACTCTCAGCTCTTGTGGGTGGCAAGGTACAGAGGGTTCGTGATCAGTTACCTCCAAAGGCTCTCCCCAGAAGCTGAAAGAGGACAAAAGCAGCATGCTAGGTGCCCATACAGTGGCTTGCAGGCCCCTTGGGTAGTCCCGGTCACTGACTACTGGTGGGTGGGCCACAGTCTGCCCAGGCAAGCTAGATAAGCTGTCCCAGCTCTTCGTAGAACTCGGTGGGTTTTGCCGCCTGGGTGTCGGGACCATCGAGGGCACACTGCATGGGGGTGGACATTGTGGGGTTCTAAGATGATGGCCCTCAGCTGGAAAGACCCATCTCTCCTCCTGATGTGTCACTAGCCTGGAAAGGGCATTGGCCTCTCTGCCAGTGAACCACGACACGTGATTTCCTAACCACCAGCACGTAGGTGTCCAGCTCCACGTCTCTTCTAGAATTGCCAGAAGGTAAAGCCGTTTTTGGAAGGCTGACATCATAATATTGGGAAACAAGATAGAATGCGGGCCAAAATATTGATAGGTCTCAGGAAGATAGGAAACCGCGAGATGGCATAGACGGAGAAATCAGAGCAGGAGACCCCAAAGACCTGAGTGATTGCTCAACCCCTCTCGCCTTCTACGTGGGGAAGAAGGTGGCCAGTGGCAGGCCATCCCAATCTTAGACATACTATCTAAAAAAAGCGACGGGGCCAGGGTCTGAGAGAAGCCCAGCTGAGGGAATACAGACTCCCTGCCAACCCAGTGTGGGAGCAGGGAGCACGTGGGTGGCATGGGCAGTCTGCCTCCAGTGAAATCTACCACCACACCCACTTCAGGAGTCCCCTAGCTGCCTTCCTCCCCATAGTCCTTACAGGAAGACTTGCCATCATAATCCTCCACCCTCTTGCTTAGAACCCCTCCTCCCCCAGTAGGATGGGCTCATGATCTCACTATCATATTCAAGGACAAACCTGTCAGAAAAATAGACCAGAAACCTCACAGGAAGCCCTCTCCGGTTCATTGTTGCATCAATATCCTTTTCCTTGTCTTTGTAGTGATAAATATTTGCTCAGGGCACATGGCCACCCAGCTACGGACTGCATTTCCAAGGCCTTCTGGCAGTGAGGGGGGGCCACGTGGCTACTGCCACCTGAAATAATGTGTCCAGTTCCCAGTCTTGCGATCCCTTTTCCCTTTCCTGCTGACCAGAATGTAGACACGATGGTGGAAGTTGGAAGCCAAATGCTGTGGATGACAGAGGAGCAAGCGCAAAGAGACTCACACTGTGAAGCCACCATATCAGCCCATGGCCACTTACACTCAGGCGTACACAAGACAGAAATAAACCCCTGTCTTATCTAAGCCACTCTTGCAAACGGGTCCTCGTTGCAGGAGCCAGAACTTGTATCCTAGCACGTATACCAAATTCACAATGTAGTCCTGCATTCACAGATACGTATGGACAGCCAGGATGACCAAACATGAGGGGGAAAAAAAATAGCAGAAGGAGACGGCCTAAAATGGAAAAAAGAAAAAAAGAAGAGCTCATTCCAGATGAAGCAGATTGTTCAAAAATAAGAGACCCCTAAAATAAATAATCGTTAGTATCCCTGGCCATAATTGAGATTATTTCATGCAACAGTAAGGAACCAGTTGCTCTGAAATGGAATAATCAGAGAAATAGGAAATAATAGGGAAAAATAGGAAATACTCAGAGGAAAGGAAACAATTATTGAAAATTAACACTACAACTCCTGAAAAAAATTCGGTGGGTGGAATGAATGACACAATTGATACGGATGAAGGCCAAGTTGATCATCTAGAAGTTAAAACTAATATCCCAGAATGTAGAGCAAAACATCCAGGAGAAAAAAAAAATTATATCCATAGAGACCAGATTTGGAGGTTCCGTATCCATCAAATAGGAGATCTAGGAGCAGAAACTACATACAATGGCAGAGGGAGAGGGGGGGATAGAAATAGTCAGCAATATAACAAAAGAAATTTCCCAAGTGGAAGAAACACCTAGAGATTGAATTCAAGATAGGAATTAATGAAAAGGAACATTTAGACCTGTCTTGTTGAAATGTTGGAATATCAACAATGAAAAACAAAAAGCTTCCAGAGAGAATAAGATCTTACATCGGCATTTCTCTTCAGTAAAACAAGATGCCCAAGGAGAGTGGAGCAGTGCCTTTAAAACTGTAGAGGACATTGATTTTGAACTACAAATTCTATCCTCTCAAACTTTGACATCAAAATATTTTTTTTATGTGTAAGAGTTCAGAAAGCTCATTACTCAGTCATCTGTATTTTTCTGGGGAGAAACATGAAAATGAAAACCTCCTGGAGTTATTTCTCTCAATCAAAAAAGGAATCCAAAAAGGTGATGACGTGCAATTCAAGAAGTGAAGGAAGCCGTAAATACTTTAGAGGAAGATGGGTTGGTTCTTGACTTACGGTAGACTTTTCTTGTCACGAAGTTTCAGTCATGTGGAATTACATTTCTTTTTCTTGAGTCCATTCATACTAAGTGGTTCCCCAGGGAGTGGTATCTTCACAATCATATTGTTGATTAGCTTCAATTTTTAAAATTCACCCAAGTCTATAGGCTAGGCTTAATTATAGAAGAAGCGTGCTATGAAAGTTGGCAATGGAAGAGTAATAATATATAACTAACAAAAATTTGAAAGTAGGTAGAGGAAAGGAGGTGGAAAGAAGAGAGTGCGGACACGTTTCTTCATTGTTCACGACAGATAGTGGAGAGATATTGTCTAAAGCTGACAGACAAGGAAACTGCCCTTTAAGGAGATTATTGGAAGATGTTAAAGGCAACTGCGAAGGAAACAACCAAGATGTGACTGTCAAACATGGTGGGATGGTTGGAAGGAAGTTGGGGAGAAGTAACAAAAAGTGACAAAAAGTTACTCAGCTTTCATAGCAGGGAGTCAGTACCATAACTGAGTGAGGATGGTTTCAAATTCTGGGGCCTGGAAGATACTGGACTTTGGGGAGAGTAATAATTTTAGAAGAAATGGGACTCCATGGCCGCACAAGTACTGCGTCGCATCAGTACCTGCTGCCACACAACACACCTATTTTGTGACTCCAGGCATCAGATGTGTCACGACTGTGGGAAGGCTCATTCGTTCGTGCAACAAATGTTTATGGAGAGCTCACTGAAACAAACAGATCAGAAGCCTTATTTGATTCGTGTCCTCAGTGGCTTCCCCCACCCCTGTGCTCTGAAGACCTGACCTTCTAGCAGTGCTGGACTGCCTGCCTCCTCACACGCTCGAGGTTCACCCCAGCACCGTCCTGCCTTTGCCACACTAACCCACACTTGGACTTTTCTGCGTGGCGAAATCCCTTCGTCCTTCAGAGCCCAGTGTACCTTCCCTAAAGCCTACCCTCAGGAATTCTCCCTCCACCCCCAACCTGTACTCAATCTATTACCATCATGGCGTCTACCCCACCTTGTTACCTGGTTTTATTTGTGTCTCTCTCCTTATAGGCTTTGTATCTTTAGGTGCAAAGTCCATGTCTTTTTTTTTTTTAATTGAGTCATAACATACATACAATTACGTACACATATCTGAAGTATACAATGCCAAGAGTTCTTACATATATACACTTATGAAATATATACATAACCAGATCGATATATGGAACATTTCTATCACCCCAGAAATCTCCTGCATTTCCCTTCCTAGTCAGTATCCACCTGCCCCACCAGAGCTAAACTAACCACTATTCTGATTTCTAATACCATAAAATTCGTCTTGCCTATTCTTACACTTCAATTAAGTGGAATTATACAGTATATAGTCTATTGTGTCTGAATTCCTTATTATTATATCTGTGAGATCCATCTATATTTTTTCTGTAGCAGAACTTTGTTCTTTTTTATTGCTATGTAATAATTCTTGTATGAATATGCTGCAATCTATTCATCCATTCTATTCGTTGTTGGCATTTAGGTCTCTTCTAGTTTTTGGCTATTATGGATAAAGCTACTATGAACAGTCTCGTTTGTGTTTTATGATGGATAGATATATGCACTTATGCGGGATATCTTCTTGGGAGTGGAATTTTGGGGTCATGGGGCGGGCGTGTGTTTGGCATGGAAGATTTTGCCTATCAGTTGTCCAGGCGGTTGTGTCTACTTACCTTCCCACCAACGGTGGACAAGAAGAGTTCAGTTGCTCCACATCCTTGCCAACATTTGGTACCCTTTTGTCTGTTTCGTGTTAGTCATTCTGGTGAGCGGGGGGGGGGGGTAGATTTAATTTATATCTCCCTAAGAGTAATGGTGCTGACACCTTTTCATATGCTTATTGACCATTTAGATAACCTGTTTTTTTAAATGCCTGTTCAAACCTTTTGCCATTTTTTAAGGTTGTGGTAAAATACATATAACATAAAATTTACCTTCTTAACTGTTTTTGAAGTTCAGTAGTGTTAAGGATTTTCACATTGTTGTGCAACGTGAATGAATCTCCAGAATTCTTTTCATCTTGCAAAACTGAAGCTCTATACTCATTAAGCAACAATTTTCCAACCCCTTCCCAGCCCCTGTCAGCCACCATTCTTTCTGTCTTTAGGAATCTGACTATTCTAGTATCTCATATAAGTGGAATCATACAGTATTTGTTGTTTTTGTTTGTTTGTTTTTGTGACTGACTTCTTTCTCTTTTTGTGTGACTGGCTTATTTCACTTAGTATAATATCCTCAAAGTTCATCTACGTGGTAGAATGTGTGAGAATTTCCTTCCACTTTAAGGTGGACAGGATAATATTCCATTGATGTATATACCACATTTTGTTTATCCATTCATCCCTAGTGAACACTTGGGTTATTTCCAACTTTCGGCTGTTGTGAATAATGCTACTATGAACATGAGTGGACAGATACTTCTTTGAGACTCTGATTTCAGTGTTTTGGAGTTTATACCCAGAAGTGGAATTGCCAGATCATATGGTAATCCTGCTTTTAATTTTTTTGAGGAAGTGCCGTACGGTTTTATAAAAGCTATCCCATTATACGTTCCCATCAACAGTACACAATGGTTCCAATTTCTCCACATCTTCGCCAACACTTGTTATTTTCTGTTTTTTGTTTTTGTAGGGTAGTTATCCCAATGTGTGTGATGTGATATCTCATGGTTTTGATTTGCATTTCCCTAATGATTAGTGATATTGAACATCTTTTCCTGTTTGTTGACCATTTGTATATCTCCTTTGGAGAAATGTCTATTCAAGTCCTTTGTTCATTTTTTAATCTGGTTTTTTGGTTTTTGCTCTTGAGATGTAGGATTTCTTTGTGTATTCTCGATACTAACCCCTTCTCACATATGTGATTTGCCAATATTTTCTCCCATTCTATAGGTTGCCTTTTCACTCTGTTGGCTATGTCCTGTCCTGCGCAAAAGTTTTAAATTTTGATTAAATCCAGCTTATTTTTACTTTGATTGCCTGTTCTCTTAGTGTCATATCCAAGAAATCATTGCTAAATCCAATATCATGAAGTATTCCCCCTATGTTTCCTCCTAAGAGTTTTATAGTTTTAGCTCTTATGTTTAGGTCTTTGATACATTTTGAGTTAATTTGGGCCATTTTTAATTGGGTTGTCTGCCTTTTTAAACTCATTTTTAGGACTTCCTATATTCTAGATGAGTCCTTTGTTGAATAAGTATCACAAATATCTTCTCCCAGTCTGTGGTTTGTATTTTTACTCTATTACGTTCTGATGAACAGAAGTTGGGTGTTTGGCTCTGAGGATTTTGCCAATGTTCAGAAAGTTTTCTGCAGAAGTTTTTCATTTTAATGAGGCCCAATTTACCAATCCTTTCCTTTATGATGATGTGATTATGCATTTTGTAAACTGTGTAAGAAATCTTTGCTGGCCCCAAGTTCATGATAATATATTCTTGTGTAGTCTTTTTTTTTTTAATTTTTTGTTTTTAACGTTTATTTATTTTTGAGACAGAGAGAGACAAAGCATGAACGGGGGAGGGGCAGAGAGAGAGGGAGACACAGAATCGGAAGCAGGCTCCAGGCTCTGAGCTGTCGAACTCACGGACCGCGAGATCGTCACCTGAGCTGAAGTCGGACGCTTAACCGACTGAGCCATCCAGGCGCCCCTCTTGTGTATTCTTCTATTAGCTTTATCACTTAATCTTTTGTATCAAGGCTGATCATCTTTTCATGTTAACTTATGTGTATGGTAGGGGTAGGGCCCAAGGTTCATTTTTTTTTCCTGCATAGATATTCAGTTGTTTCAGCACCATGTATTGAAAAGACTATTATTTTCCCCACCAAATATAATAGCACCTTAGTTACAAATCAGGTAATTATATATGAGGGCGTCTGTTTCATTACCTTGTTGTTTCCATTGATGATTTTTTTTTTTTTGGTCTCTCCTTGTGTTGGTACCATACTGTGTTGATTACTGTAACTTTAGAGTAAAGTCTATAATTTATGTCTGTTTTCATATTGCTGGTCTGGCATTGAGAAGGCCCATGTAATGCTTGCAGACTGAGTGAATAAATGAACAAACGAGTTGTAAGATGATCATTGTAACTCCCATATCACTGCTAGTACAGTTACATTCATCCTGCCATGTGGGCAAGAATGATATGGACCACAGGTAGTCCCTACTTTTGTCATTGTCCAATTTTAGAATGCACCATATATGCTGCCCAGTCTCTCTGGTCATTTTTCTTTATATAGTTTATTCTATAATGTGTGTGTGTGTGTGTGTGTGTGTGTGTGTGTGTGTGTGTTATAGTATAGTCTATCAATTGCCCTTCATAGTAGACCAAAGAACCTTAACAACCCAGGAGGCTTGTAGACAAGAGTTCCTTTTATACCATGGTCATTTTTGTAGAAACAAAAAAACTATCCAAGGGACAGCTAGAGACCTGCTGTAAACTAATGAGAGCAGGCCACGGCCAAATGTGGAGTGCAGGTGTTTCCTAGGCAGTGTTGATGACAGACTGGCAGAACGCAATGGCCAGAAGACAAGTCTGCCCTACCCGGCCCAGCTCTCGATTCAGGCTCGTTCTTCCCTAAGCCCTTTGACCCACAAGTACTGCCTGGACCACTTAGATAAGCAGGTCGAGTTAAGTTCAGAGGCTCACCAGCTCTCACCAGCATCCAGAAACCTCTTTTAATCTTTACCAAACAAGGTGGATATACATAAATGCTGAGTTAGGTAAGTGGATAGATAACAAGATTTATAACAATAGAGAACTTAGAAGATTAATGAACTACAAGCATCTGGGGGTTCACCAGACCCTTACGGAGGCCAGACTACAGCCCCTGACTGTGGTTCATTTTCAATGTCAATGGGTGCAAGACTTAAACATTGTAGATACTTTTCTAGATAAAAGGGGGAAACAAAGCTCTTAACAAGGCCAGCCCACATGATGGCAAGGAAGGCTGCTAAGAATAGCGTTTACTTACCCATGTGTTAGGACTATGACTGGAATCCAAGTTCTGTCTTCCAGGACTCTGCTGCCTTAAAGGGTGTCTACTGCAGAGATCACCCAATGGCCCAGGTTCAGGTTCTGGCTGTGCCATTACCAGCTTCGTGATTCTGTGCCCGTGTCCTCATCTGTAACATGAGAATGGCAATGGTCCCTGCCTGATAGAGCTATTGTGTGGAACAGGCGGAAAGCCCCAACACATGATACGAGTTCAGCTGTCAGCCTAGACACAGGACACTGGTTAGGACTCATGCCTGAGTTGTCACAACCACACATACTCAGGACTAAGTCTGGCCTTCCCCGGGTCTAATGGAGCAGAGTTCTGTCTGCATTATTTCTTGGTCTTGACTGTAAAACATGTTCCTGCTTTCCTCAGGGATGTTGCTGGAGACCTTGTCTGCCCTTTGATGTCAGTTCCACCTTGGTCCCTGGGTGCTCTAACAGGAATACAAGCAGCAGCCTGGTGTAACTCACCCGGGAATGCCTAGGTTTCTCTTTCTTATGAATAGACTTTGCTCTTTGACCAGTGAGCAGAAATTCCAAGCCCTGTCTGGGTTTTGGGGTTAGGAAGGAGGAGAGAGAAAAGTAGGCTTGCAGAAACCACAGTCATCCAAGGGAAATGATTTGGGAGCCTCCCAGACAGTGAATAATGTACTACTCACTGGAGGGAAAGCATTTATCAAGAAACGCAGCCCTGAAGTGAACAGAGTCATGCAGAGTGGTTTACACATGGGGAAGAGAATTTGGTGCAAATGGAGGTGGCTGTAGTTAACCAGGAAGACTTCCTGGATGGGCTCTGGGAAGGAAGATGAAATCCATCTGGTCCCTTGTGATCAAGGTCAGCACTCTTGGGGGGGGGGTTGCTGGGTGGCAGTCTGCTCTCGGGGTTCAAAGCCTGCCTCTGCCCTTTCTTGTGTTATCTGAAGCAATGAGTGTCAGTTCGTGGAGCCTTGCTTGGTCCTCTCATCTGCAAAAACGGGGACCTGAGTGAGGATCAATATGTTAATCTTTAGTATAGCCTGGGGACATGGTAGATGCTCATTTAAGTATTTTGAAAATATTTTCAATATTTTACTCAGTGCTGGGGCCAGTGCCAGGCACTAGAAATAGGAAGATGAATAATGCCTAGTCTCTGTCCAGTCTGGGAGAGACAGGTTTGCTGGGAAGATGCTGATGAACTGGTTAAGCCACAGGCCTGACATCCTGGGCTTCTTAAGGAAGCCCCCCTAGCTGACAAATTCGGTTAGTGGAAAACTTCATCCCAACATAGGCAGTCCGTCAGACCCTGGTAGTACCTATTTTCCAAGAGTGAATCCAGGCCAGAGCGTGCATGTGTGTGTGGTTGCTCTGAAAACCTGATCCAGCCGAGAAGTTGCCTCTGGCCACCCAATGGGATGGACTGTGCCCTCCACCTGCTTTCCAAGGGCCGAGGGCCAGTACTAACCCCAGCTCACTTACAAGATGTGTGGCACAACTGAGCCTTCAGTTTGGGCCTTTTTGTTGTTGTTATTCTAGGACGTAGGAGGGAATGTGTGGAAGCTCCTGCCTGTGCCCTGAACTCACCCCAGCACAGTGTGGGGTCCTTGCCCAGACACTCTGGATTCAGGAGCCCCAAAGCCCTGGCTGGGGCAGAGGCCACAAACTCAACATTCCCTGTGGCAACGTTCCAGCCTCCCATGCTCTGCATATGTTGTACTTCCCTCCTAGACTAGAATCCCTTCCTTCCAAATCTAGCCATCAATATTTTCCCCATCTTTCAAGGCCCAGCTCAAACACAACTTCTTCTGGGAAGCACTCCCTAAATCCTCTGTGGGATTAGCATTCAGATTCCTTTCCCTGTTCCCTGGGCAACAGCAGTGTGTAAACGCAGAGAGGTCAAGAGCATGCCAGTTAGAGGTGATGCACAGTGAAAACTGCAGGGTGGAGAGAGAAGGCTTGGGAAGGTGGGGTGGGGTCTGTTGGAGCTGACATGCCCGTGGCTGAAATCTCCCTACAGTGGGGAGCTATTGAGAGTTCTTGACAGAGGGAAAGGCTGGGTGAGGTTGGCAACTGAAGAGATTTCTCTTCCCACAGTGAATGGTGGGGTGTTGTGGGGAAGGTTGGGAGCCTAGAGGCAAGGTGATTAGTTTTAAGAGGCACTTAGAGGAGTTTTTCTGTAGAAAAGAACAGTGTATGTCAGAGTTACATGGAGAGATTTGTAAAAATGTGGATTCTGGGGCCCTTTTCCCAGAGCTTCTGTTTTGGTGGATCTGGAATGGGGTTAGAACCTGTGCTTTTAGAAAATGTCCCAGGGCATTTCAGAGGGGTGAGGTGGATTCTGAATATTGATGTCTTAACATCAATAATGATGTTAGGACAACTGGATACCTGTATTGGAAAAAAATTAAGCTTGACCCTCCTTCATTCCTTATACAAAAATAAATGCCAAATGGAACCAAGATCCAATGGAAAGGAAGTAAGCAGAAGAGGGAAGGATGGAGGGAGTGAGGAATGGAGAAACAGAAGAGTGGAGGGGCAGAGGGAGGAAAGAAAAAAATTAAACCATAGAGGAACCAGAAGAAATCAGGTGACATTCTAGAAAATAATCTTGGACGTGAAATCTAAAAGTCCAAAAGGGAAAGATTGACTCTGCATTTGACCATGTAGAAACCAAACTTTTCTTTTTTTTTTTTTATTTAAAAAAAAAATTTTTTTTTAACGTTTATTTATTTTTGAGACAGAGAGAGACAGAGCACGAACAGGGGAGGGTCAGAGAGAGGGAGACACAGAATCGGAAACAGGCTCCAGGCTCTGAGCTGTCAGCACAGAGCCTGACGCGGGGCTCAAACTCACGGACTGCGAGATCATGACCTGAGCCGAGGTCGGCCGCTTAACCGACTGAGCCACCCAGACGCCCCAGAAACCAAACTTTTCTGTTGAGAAAAGTTAAAGACTACCGCTAGATAGAAATATTTGCAGTTAGTTATAAAAAGGATGAAAATGCCCAGTATCTAAAGAGTTTACATAAACCAATAAGAAAAATATAATTTTTAGAAACATACACAAAGGATATGAAAGATAATCCCCTGAATGAAATAATGGGTTAATAAGTTTATGCAGAACCCTAAGCTTCACTAGACATCAAGAAACACAGATGTAAGGAAAATAAGATATCATTGTGGTCGGCAGAATAATGACCCCCAAAGATGTCACACATCTTAATCCCTGAACCTGTAAGTATGTTACCTTTTGTGGCCAAATGAGTTTTGCATGTGTGATTAAATTAAGAGTCTGCAGGTAGGACATGAGCCTGGATTATCCAGGTGGGCCCAATGTCATTACAAGAGTCCTTACAAGGGAAAAAGAGAGGCAGGGTAGTCAGCATTCATGATTCAGTGTGAGAAGGATATGGCCGCCATTGCTGGATGGGTTTGAGGACAGAAGGGACCCTGTGCCAAGGGATGCAGGCAGGCTCTAGAAGTGGGAAAAGGTAATAAAAGCGATTCTTCCCTGCAGCCCCTGGTGAGAAGAAGGTTGGGAACGTAGCCCTACCTTGATTTTAGCCTAGTGAAAACCCATGTCAGACTTCTGACCTCTAGAACCATAAGATGGTAAGTTGGGTTGTTTTAAGGCACTGTTTGTGATAGTTTGTGACAGCAGCAGGAGGAAGCTAACACAACTATTTTGCCTCTCATGTTAGGAAATGTTAAAGAGTTTGGTTATATTCTAGGTAGGAAGGAGTTTGGAGAAACAGTCCTGACACGCAACTGGCGGGTGTGTAAATTTGTGCCTTGGGGAGAGCTATTTGTCAGGACCCAGCAAAAGCTTCAGGGTAAATTCCTCTTGGCCAAGTATTTCCCCTTCTAGGAATTTAGCATGTGGTTACACTTACACGAGTCTGCAGAGGATATTCTAATGCTTTGTGGGTCTCCAGCCCCAGCACCCTGCTCTCTTCCCTGTTGAGCTGACAGCTAGACTTATGGAAGCTTCCAGAAGTGGAGGCTGAGTTGTCTGATATGGTAACTTGCTGGCTCTTGAAGCTCAGTTTCTCCTTGTGGTTCGAAGCTGGTTTCTAAGCCAGAGCTCTCTGAGGGCTGTGGCCTAAGTGGCAGACAACACAGACCCCATGGCCATTCTGCCACCATCATCAGGTGATGCCTTTCCTCCCTCTGGCCCCAGTTAGCCAGGCTCCTGGACCCTGTCAGCAAAACCCTCTGCCTCTGACCTTATGTCATGACTTTGATAAGTACCAATTCTCTGGAGAAGCAGCTTTTTCTCTGTTACTTCAAGTTTATATTAAAATTTTACACGTACCCTCAGCGTAGAAGGGATAAAAGAACCATTTTCTTGGTGTCACTTGGTCACAGTGATTAGAACTTGTCCTTCTAGGGGTGCCTGGGTGGCTCAGCCAGCTGAGCATCTGCCTTTGGCTCAGATCATGATCTCATAGTTTATGAGTTTGAGCCCCGCGTCGGGCTCACTGCTGTCAGCCTGTCAGCACAGAGCCTGCTTCAGATTCTCTGTCCTCCTCTCTCTCTGCCCCTCCCCAACTTGTGCTCTCCCTCTCTCTCTCTCTCTCTCGCTCTCAAAAAATAAATGAAACACTAAAAAAATAAAAGACATGGGCCTTCTAAAGGAGTTAAAATGTTAAGAAAGTGTTCATGCCGGTCTGAATTGCAGTCCATTCCAAGACTGAAGCCTTCTTAGTTCTCGAAGGTTTGCCCCATGTCTATACCCGTGGTTCCAGCTGCCCCCTCCCACTGCCCCTTGTATTAAGCAACTCAGACCTGCCATGAGGTACAATCAAAGCAGCAGAGAGCACTGGCCCAGGAGCCTGAGGGCAAGTGTGGCTCTGCACTGGTCATCATCCCCCGTGGCTCGGGTACCCTGCTGAAGAGGGAAAGGATGGGCCTTCCAGCTCACAGGCCTTACTGACTCCATGGTGTGGACATGCCCTGGTCGCTCCTCCCTCAGAGAGTGCGGGCAGAAGGGCCCTCTCTATAAAAGCACCAGGCCCAGCTCACAGGTAGAGGCTGGCTGCTGACCCTGGGCATGTAGTGCCGGCCCAGTGAGTCACCTGATGACACAACAGTCACCTAACTGTCTTCCTCATCCACCCACCCCTCCGACCTGGCCTGCGAGCTGCTCCAAACCTCAGCCGTTGGGACGCTTCCCCACCTACCCCTGGAGAGAAGGGAGGACCATAGGGCTCAACAATGTTAGTGTCCTCCTTGGCCAACTGACCCCCACTCAGACTCAGTCATGCCACAGGGTTCCATCCATCCACCGGAAGAAGCAAAGCTTACCAGTAGCTAGTATTTGGGGGATGCTTTGACATCCTTGCATGAATGGGTCAATAGAAACAGTAAGTATAGTAGACCCTTTATGATCCACACACAGCACCCAAGGGTCCCCACCAGGTGCAACCAGGCCCAGGAGTTCCAGCCAGGAGAATAGTTCTCTGTCCACACTACAAATGACCTCTCTGCCTCGTCCTAACTTAGGTTAGATAAGCGAGGCCCTGGGGAATGCCATCATGGTGGTCTTCTCAGCCTTCGCTGGGCTCCCCATTTCTCCTTTCCAGCAGCCACAGCAAGGTCATAGTGAAAGCTGGAAGACCTCCTTTGCTGTTAAGCCTCTAGACACCTGCAGATACTCTCCAGGGATATGGCCATGCCCCTTGGGGCCAAGCCATTGCTTTCATAGAACATGGAGCCATAGACTGCTGTGTCCATTGAGCCGCAGAAGGCGTAGAGGGCATTTATTCATTGAGGGACGAGCCCTGACCAGGGGTTGGGAGGCACAGGGTGTTCTGGCCCCGCTTGCCATCCCTGTGCAAGATTAAGGGAAAATCACATTATCCTTCTAGCCTCAACCTCTTCATGTGTCAAGTGAGGGGATTTGACTAGACACGCAATCTCTAAGAATCCATTAGGAGGCCATAGTGGGATTTCAGCCCCCAGAGCAAAGCTGAAAAGTTTGCAGCAGACACCCTGAGACAGCGCTTGTGCCTGGTTTGAGTCACAAAGGTGACTATTGATTATAAGGGAACCATTGTTCCAGCTTGCCTGGGACAGCCCTGGTTGGTTCCCATTGCTGCTCCGTAGTTGGTAATAGTGCCTCTTTCACTCTCAAAAATGCCCCAGTTTGGGTGATATCTTACCTGGCCGCCCTACTGATGGTGATATGAGAAACGAGACTCGTCTGCCTTCCCCATACTCAGCCTGCCCTGTGAGGATGCCTCCTCTGCCTGAGTTACAGGAGGCCTTTGACTTGCTCAAAGAACAGCCCTGGCTGCGTTGTGACCTTCTGTTGGCAAAAGTCAGTCACCCTGTTTGCCCGGGGGATGTCGTTTGAAGACGGAGGTGACCTTGTGCACCATTCACTGCCCCTGTCTGAAGTGCACATGAAAAAGCTGTTTTCAAGCAAGACTTTGCTTCCTGCAAAGAACTTAGATATTTCTTCCTCTCTGGCTGTAGGGACTCTGACGGACCACATCTCCCTTTCCTCTTTGACTGCTAGGAAAAACTGGAGGAACCTGCCAGAATGATCCTCCTAGCTATTTCTTGATGGAGTAGTCATGGCCATGTTAGACTGTGAGCCTCCACAGCCTGGGGTGGTGGTTTTACCTTCAGCATGAAACCCAGGCTTGGGTCAGCAAGGGAGACGCAAGCCGTGAATGGTGCCCCTCCTGGCCACCTTCAGAGCGCAGGGCCAGAGAGAGAATAACGCTAACCAGGGAAAAACCTATCCCTTGGAAAGCTCATCCCCGAATAACACACCGGCACCTCCCCCTGCACCACAGGAGGACCAGCTGTAGGACAAACCCACCTTTGTCTCGTGGCATCTATATCCACTAACATGTTGGACTCCATCACGGCCCTGAAGCACAGTTGAGGCAGGACTTGATATTATCCCATTTTACAGCTTGGGCAGCTGAGGCTTCGCAAGCTGACCCTGCCTCAGAGGCCTCCCATCCCCAACTGCCCTGCAGTTCCCGGAACACCACAGGTGACATTCGAGTCACCCAACACCACCGTGAATGCGGGTGAGGGAGGTTCGGACCATTGCTTGGGTGCTTAGAGTCAGGGGCTGTGACTTCTGGTCGAACCTCCCTGGTTAACCTTGTAGGGATATCAGCACATCTCACAGACTCCTGCTGCACGGGCCGTGGATAAGTTGCAGTAACTGTCTCTTCTCTTGTGTGTGTATTTCTGTGTGTGTGCTTTTGTCAAACAGAAGAGCGTGAATTCCCCTCTGCGGCCACTGATCTCCAACACGGGACCAGAGGGGAGCAGGGGCCGGCCGGAGCTGCCCGAGGCGCCCAGCGTGGCTTGTCTAGTGCGGGGACCAGGGATGATCGGGCCGTGCACACAGATGTCTCCAGCCTCCAACCGTTCGCATAGCACACAGGGGACTCGTGGGTGGCCATTTGCCACTGCCAACTGAAACACTAGGATGGCAACGTTGACATCCTTCGTGACGTTTCCAGGACAGACATTCAGGCAGAAAGTGCTGGCGCATTTTCTGTCTTCGAAGTAGAGGGCCATGCCTCACCAGTGTGAATAGTTTGGGCCCCGATGACCTCCTCTGAGTCCGCTCGCAGCCAGTGACACTCGCAAAAAAAATAAAATAAACAAAAAACAAAACTCCCAAAGCCCATCTTGGGTTTGGCTTCCGGCAGCTCTTGACCAATGTGGCCAAAGCCAGACGCCTCCTTGGGACACTTGGATTATTCATAAATGCAGCCTGCCCCGACCCTCCCTGAATAGCATCTGAAGTCTCTGCGGAGGTCATGGATCCTGAACAAAGTGTCAAGGGCACCAAGAAGGCTGAGGGAAGTCCCCGGAAGCGGCTGACCAAAGGAGAGGCCGTGCAGGCCAGTGTTTCGTCCAGTGCCCCGTACCCAGGCAGCGGCACGACTGCCACCCCAGAGGGCCCCCTCCAAGAGCTCCTCGCCCCGCAGCCCTTCCCGGGCCCCTCGTCGGTTCTTAGGGAAGGCTCTCAGGAGAAAACAGGCCCTAAGAGGTCCTCCATTGAAACCTCCGTCCCCATCTCGAAGCTTCCGCAGCACCCTCTGACACCAGCATTCATGTCGCCCGGCAAACCGGAGCATCTCCTGGAGGGGTCCGCGTGGCAGCTGGTCGACCCCATGAGACCTGGACCCTCAAGCTCCTTCGTGACCCCTGGGCTCCATCCTCCAAGCCAGCTCCTGCCTTCCCACGCTTCCATCATCCCCCCCGAGGACCTGCCTGGCATCCCCAAAGTCTTTGTGCCCCGTCCCTCCCAGGTCACCTTGAAGCCCCCAGAAGAGGCGCCCAAGAAGGAGAGGAAGCCGCAGAAGCCCGGCAAGTACATATGCCAGTACTGTAGCCGGCCCTGCGCCAAGCCCAGCGTGCTCCAGAAACACATCCGCTCGCACACGGGCGAGAGGCCCTACCCCTGCGGCCCCTGCGGCTTCTCCTTCAAGACCAAGAGTAACCTGTACAAGCACAGGAAGTCCCACGCCCACCGCATCAAAGCCGGCCTGGCCTCCGGGGTGGGCGGCGAGATGTACCCCCCGGGGCTGGAGATGGAGAGGATCCCGGGGGAGGAGTTCGAGGAGCCCACCGAGGGGGAAAGCACAGACTCAGAAGAGGAAACAGGCACCACGTCTGCCCACCCCACAGAGCTCTCCCCCAGGCCCAAGCACCCCCTCCTGTCCAGCGGCTTGTACAGCTCTGGGAGCCAGGGCTCCAGTCACGACCGCTGTTCCTTGTCCCAGTCCAGCTCAGCCCCGTCGCTTGAGGACCCCACCCCGTTCTCGGAACCCTCCTCCGAACACCCCCTGAGCCAGAAACCCGAAGACACCCACACGATAAAGCAGAAGCTGGCCCTCCGCTTGAGTGAGAGGAAAAAGGTGATGGACGAGCAGGCGTTTCTGAGCCCGGGCAGCAAAGGGAGCACGGAGTCTGGATATTTCTCCCGCTCCGAGAGCGCCGAGCAGCAGGTCAGCCCCCCGAACACCAACGCCAGGTCCTATGCCGAGATCATCTTCGGCAAGTGCGGGCGGATCGGGCAGCGGACCGCCATGCTGACGGCCACGTCCACGCAGCCCCTCCTGCCGCTGTCCACCGAAGACAAGCCCAGCCTGGTGCCTTTGTCTGTGCCCCGGACGCAGGTCATAGAGCACATCACCAAGCTCATCACCATCAACGAGGCCGTGGTGGACACCAGCGAGATAGACAGCGTGAAGCCGAGGAGGAGCTCGCTGTCCAGGCGCAGCAGCATGGAGTCCCCCAAATCCAGCCTCTACCGGGAGCCCCTGTCGTCCCACGGCGAGAAAACGACGAAGCCCGAACAATCACTGCTGAGCCTCCAGCACCCGCCCAGCACCACCCCCCCTGTGCCTCTGCTGAGAAGCCACTCAATGCCTTCCGCCACCTGCACCCTCAGTACCCCCCATCACACCTTCCGAGGTAGCTACTCGTTCGACGACCACGTCACCGAGTCCGAAGCCCTGAGCCGCAGCACTCAAGTGCTTACCTCCCACCCCCGGATGCTCAAGCGCCAGCCGGCCATCGAACTACCTTTGGGAGGGGAGTACAGTTCCGAGGAGGCCGGGCCCAGTAGCAAAGACACAGCCTCCAAACCCGCGGACGAGCCGGAACCCAAGGAAAGTGACCTCACCAAAAAGACCAAGAAGGGCTTGAAAACGAAAGGGGTGATCTATGAATGTAACATATGCGGTGCTCGGTACAAGAAAAGGGACAATTACGAAGCCCACAGGAAGTACTACTGCTCGGAGCTGCAGATCACAAAGCCCGTCTCTGCAGGTGCTCACGTGTCCCCAGAAGCCGAAAAGAGTCAGGCTGAGCACGAGCCCTGGTCCCAGATGATGCATTACAAGCTGGGGACCACCTTGGAGCTCACTCCGCTGAGGAAGAGGAGGAAGGAGAAGAGCCTCGGGGATGAGGAAGAGCCGCCTGCCTTTGAGTCGACTAAAAGTCAGTTTGGCAGCCCCGGGCCCTCCGATGCTGCTCGGAACCTTCCCCCGGAGTCCACCAAGTCACCAGCAGAACCGAGTAAGTCAGTGCCCTCCCTGGAGGGACCCACGGGCTTCCCGCCGAGGACTCCCAAGCCAGGGTCTGGTCTCGAGTCAGGGAAGGAGAGGAGAACAACGTCCAAAGAAATTTCCGTCATCCAGCACACCAGCTCCTTCGAGAAGTCCGACTCCCTGGAGCAGCCCAGCGGCCTGGAAGGGGAAGACAAGCCCCCGGCCCCGTTCTCCTCACCCCCGCCTGCCCCACACGGACGCTCCGCCCACTCCCTGCAGCCCAGGCTGGTCCGCCAGCCCAACATCCAGGTCCCCGAGATCCTGGTGACGGAGGAGCCCGACCGGCCAGACACGGAGCCTGAGCCACCTCCCAAGGAGCCCGAGAAGACAGAGGGATTCCAGTGGCCCCAGCGCAGCCAGACGCTCGCCCAGCTCCCTGCAGAGAAGCTGCCCCCTAAGAAGAAGAGGCTGCGCCTGGCCGAGATGGCCCAGTCATCGGGGGAGTCCAGCTTCGAGTCCTCCGCGCCCCTGTCTCGCAGCCCCAGCCAGGAGAGCGGTGTCTCTCTGAGCGGGTCCAGCCGCTCCGCCTCCTTCGAGAGGGATGACCACGGGAAAGCCGAGGCCCCCGGGCTCTCGTCCGACACGCGCCCCAAACCCTTGGGCACCCACATGCTGACCGTCCCCAGCCACCACCCGCACGCCCGAGAGATGCGGAGGTCAGCCTCAGAGCAGAGCCCCAACATTTCCCACTCCGCCCACATGACCGAGACACGCAGCAAATCATTCGACTACGGCAGCTTGTCCCTGACAGGCTCTTCGGCGCCGGCCCCAGCGGCTCCCGCTGCCCCGGCGGCCCCCACAGCCCCGCCAGAGAGAAGGAAATGCTTTTTGGTGAGACAGGCCTCTCTGAGCAGGCCTCCAGAAACTGAGCCAGAGGCCGCCCCCAAGGGACGACAGGAGAGCGAGGAACCAAAGCCCTCATGCAGTAAGCCTTCCGCCAAAAGCTCACTGCCCCAGATTTCCTCGGCGGCCACCTCGCACAGTGGGCACCCGGGAGGCAAGAGCCAGGGGCAGGACAGACCCCAGCTGGGGTCCACTCCGCCCTACACAGAAGCTCTGCAGGCGTTCCACCACCCCGTTGCCCAGCTCCCCCTGCATGAGAAACCCTACCTGCCCCCACCCGTCTCCCTCTTCTCCTTCCAGCCCCTCTTGCAGCACGAGCCAGGACAGTCTTCAGAATTCTTCTCCACCCAGGCCATGTCCAGCCTCCTCTCCGCCCCGTACTCCATGCCGCCGCTTCCTCCCTCCTTATTTCAAGCCCCGCCACTGCCCCTCCAGCCCACCGTTCTGCACCCGGGCCAGCTCCACCTCCCCCAGCTCATGCCTCACCCAGCCAGCCTCCCCTTCCGGCAGCCCCCTTCGTTTCTTCCCGTGCCGTACCCTGCCTCATCGGCACTCTCTTCTGGATTTTTCCTGCCTCTGCAATCCCAGTTCTCGCTTCCGCTCCCCGGCGACGTGGAGAGCCATCTGCCCCAGATCAAAACCAGCCCGGCCCCGCTGGCAACGGGAACCGCCGGCCTCTCCCCCAGCACAGAGTACAGCAGCGATGTCCAGCTGTCCCCCGTGGCTCCCCCGGCCAGCTGCTCGGCACCCACATCAGCCCCCCCGCTGACCCTGCCCGCCTGCCCAGACACCATGGTATCCCTGGTTGTGCCCGTCCGCATTCAGACCAACATGCCGTCCTACGGGAGTGCCATGTACACCACCCTGTCCCAGATCCTGGTCACCCAGTCCCAGAGCAGCTCAACAACCGTGACTCTTCCCAAGTTTGAGGAGCCCCCGTGCAAAGGGACAACTGTGTGTGGGACGGATGTGTACGAGGTCCGGCCTGGGTCGGCTGGGGTGAGCGAAGAGCAGAGCAGAGGTTTCCCGACTCCATACTTGAGAGTGCCTGTGACATTGCCCGAAAGAAAAGGCGCCTCCCTGTCCTCGGAGAGCGTCCTGAGCCCGGAGGGGAGTTCTTCAACGGTCGGGGGGAGCAAACGTGTCCTTTCACCAGCTGGCAGCCTTGAACTTACCATGGAAACCCAGCAGCAAAAAAGGGTGAAGGAAGAGGAGGCTTCCAAGGCAGATGAAAAACTTGAGCTGGTAAAACCGTGCAGCGTGGTGCTCACCAGCACGGAGGACGGCAAGAGGCCGGAGAAATCCCACTTGGGTAGCCAGGGCCAGGCCAGGAGGGAGCTAGAAACACTGTCCAGCCTATCCTCAGATCCGTCTGACCCAAAGGAAATCAGTCCCCTTCCTCACTCCTCGTTGTCCCACGTGACGGCCGCAGGCTCAGAGGCTTTGAAGGAATATGCTCAGCCATCCGCTAAGCCTCACCGAAGAGGGCTGCCCTCACTGAGTGTGAAGAAAGAAGATTCCAAGGAACAACCTGACCTCCCTCCACTGGCACCTTCCAGCTCGCTGCCTCTGTCAGAAACGTCCCCCAGACCAGCCAAGTCGCAAGAAGGTACGGACTCAAAGAAGGTACTGCAGTTCCCCAGCCTCCACACGACCACTAATGTCAGTTGGTGCTATTTAAACTACATTAAGCCAAATCACATCCAGCATGCAGATAGGAGGTCCTCTGTTTACGCTGGTTGGTGCATAAGTTTGTACAACCCCAACCTTCCGGGGGTTTCCACTAAAGCTGCTTTGTCCCTCCTGAGGTCTAAGCAGAAGGTGAGCAAAGAAACATATACCATGGCCACAGCTCCGCATCCTGAGACAGGAAGGCTTGTGCCATCCAGCTCCCGCAAGCCCCGCATGACAGAGGTAAGTCTGCCTTGTTCTCCTTCTCCTTGCTGTATTGCTGAAGCCTGTGCTGAGCTTTTAAAGGCGCACTCTCCTCCAGTTCTATTTGCATAACTAGAGCAGAACGAGTGGGCAGATTTCCTGTGACTGACCACCGTATGAGAAAACATATTTATTGGGTTTCTTTGTGTGTCCCTCATCGTCAGACTAGATACATTTCGATAAAGTAAGCTTTAAAGTGATCCTTCTTTCCCATTAGTAGCTTCTATTGTAAAAGCAAAGACACCATCTGAGTCAGAAAAAAAAAAAAAAAAAAAAAGAAAAAATCTCCAAAAGACTGAATCGGAAACCTTGGCTGATGGGAAAGTCTGCAGCAATTTGAAAACTTTATGACACTGCCCACGTTCCTTCCTTGTCCTGTCAGCCTTTTCCTGCTTTTCTTATTCTCTACACCTGCTATTTCCATTCTCTGGTTACCACTCAGAATCCTCCCACTCCCAGAGTTTCTAGAATTTGGCACAAACAACTCCTGAAATATTTCTTCTTTCTTTTCCACGAGCTGGCTGGAAAAGAAAGTGTTGGCTGCAATGCTCCCCGTCACCAGTAGGGGGCAAGATCACTCACAGCTGTGCTGTGTGGCAGCACCTTTCCCTAGGGGTTCACATGTACTCCTCCGTTGCCTCTGATCTGAGGCTGCTCCAGGAGCCATAGAGTGACCCCTGCAAGTTCAGGAAATTGGAAATTTGATATTTCCAACTTTGCTTCAGATACCCAAACAGCTCCATACCCTGATAAGGCCAGCCTAAGGACCCCGGCCGTGCCATGTCGGCCGATTGACATTGTTCTGTCGATTGAGTAGCCTCCGTGTGCCAGGCGCTGTGCTGGGCCCTTGAATCCAGTCAGTGGTTATTTCTACTTATGAGGCAGGAGGACCATCCCCTCTCTATAGGTGAGGGACCCGAGGGTCAGGGGTGAGAGAAGTCAAGGCCATATATGGTAGATATTTGGCAAGCCCAGAATTTGCACTTAGATCTGACTCCAGAGACTCAATTTTTTCTTCTTCCAAATATTTGAGGAAAGAAGGCCGTAAAAGTGACTGCAAATTTTAAAATGTTCATCAGTGTGTCTTCAGGCCAGATGCTTTGCTCAAATCAGGCATAAATCCACTAAACTAAATTCATCTTACAGATAAATGAACAAAACTGTGTTCTGGAACTTCTCCTGTGTTTGCGTCCTCCTCTTCTATCATTGAGTGAAATTTGTGCACTGAGTTTGTCCTTAGCTCAGCTGGATATGCTTCACAGGATTGTTTCCCAGATGTATTCTCTGACCGTCCTGTCAGTCTACAGACGTCCCTAAATGAGATTTCCACTTTTGCCATAAAGTGGCAAATCATGACTGATTTGCTCTCCTGTGTATCTTGCTGGCTACGTCTACTCCCAAAATGCTTTTATACTTATATTCATACTTACAGCTTCTTGTGCACCTGCTGTGGGCCAAGTGGTGTGCTAGACTTCACTTTCATCCTCACAACCACCTTGAAAGTTAGGGTACTACATCACCATTTTATGGATGAGAATGCCAACGCACAGAGAAGTTAGGTAACCTGTACGGGGCTGCATGGGACATGGCGGGGCCTGGATTCAAAATTAGACCTCACTCCAGAGCCCTTTCAAATGATCTGGGCTGCCACCCCGCTTTAACGACTGTATACTAAAAGGCCATTTACGAAAAAGTAAGAGTTAATTTAGCTTAATGGAGTTCAGCAGTCTTTTGCTTAAAATGCCGCTTTCATAAAATGAGCTGAAACCTGCAAACTTTTTCTCGGAATAACTCAACAGATTCACTGGCAGATTTCCTGCCAGAAGTGCGCCAATCTGGTGCGTTAATATTAACTGCATGGCCCACTGCTTGATGCCTTGCTACAATTACACCTCTCTCTCTCTCTGGCCACTGCTTGCATATCTCCCGTGATGGGGAGCTCACCCCCTCTTGGTACAACCCAACCTATCTTTGGACAGTGCTCCAAGGAAGTTCTTTACTGTACTGAGCTTGTAGCTTCTGTTCTCTGTTAGTAGCTCTGAAAAGGCCCTTCAGGTTATCTTAGCATTTTAAAGATCTTCCAAACTGTCTTCATGAAGGTCTAGGTCACCCTGTCGGGTTTGACTTTGGTCATAGGTACTTTTTTCTGTACATAAGCCCGGGAGGAACTCAAGCTTATACAAAAGTTCATGTGGGAGCCACATTCCAATCATTCCCCAGGTTTCTCCTGCTTCTTTCTCCTTGGGGATCATTTTGACAACCACATATAGCAAACAGAAGGAATAAGGATTCCAGTGTCAGGATTCCCAGATTTGAATCCCACTGCCTCGCTTACTAGCTGTGTGACCTTGGGCCAGCTACCTACTCTGTCTGTGCCTTGGTTTCCTCATCTGTAAACTAGAGATACCAAAAATACTTAGCTCATAGGACTGTGGAGATAAGTAAGTGAGTTAAAATATACAAAGTGTGTTTAGAACAGTACTTGGCACATTGGCACTCAATAATCGTTTTTATGATTGAAAGACAATCGTATTATTGTCTTTAAAAGCCAACATGGAGCCCTGGCCCACCTGCTCCGTTCCAGCAGTGTCTCCTGATAGAGTGGTTCATTGCCACCCAAACCAGCCTCCTCCAGCTTAGCCCAGACATCACAGCTGGTTGTGAGAGAGAAGTCATCCATCGGCCTGGGGGAGGCCCCTTGCTCATTCTGTGGGTGGCCCAGATGGCAGGCTGAGATAGGAGTGAGAACAGCAACTCTGGAAACCCATGGGTATTACACGAAGTCAGCTGCCTTCTGCCAAAGCCGCGGTCCATAGCCTCACTTGATTTCCCATCTCCAATTCTGAAGGGACTGTTTGGTGGGGGGGGGGGGGGGGGGTCACTGAGTCATAGGCATTGGCCCTGACCTGGATCTTCAGGATGATCTAAATCCCCTCAGAGGTGAGCTAAACCCAGAAAGATGAAGTAATCCACCCAAAGGCAGCACGCACTAGCCCATGTGGAGCCAAAACTCAGATTCCCTGATGCCCAACCAGCTACCTTTCTGCTCAGCCCAACCCACCTTTATAGCGGCAGGTGTCATGGCTGCCACAGGAGCCTGGGGCTTAGATCACCCCCGCCCACAGAGACATGGTTGCTTCTCCCACTGGCTGTAAACCTGACCTTGATTGACAGCAGCATAAATGAGGGCGAGAATCTCACTCCTGGCACCGTGGGCCCCAGCCCCCAGCCCAGCATCACTGCTCCCTATTCAAGGGTATGCCCCCACCTGCTGCTGCCATCAGAGGGTCTAGAGGACCTGTTGCTCTCATGAGCCAGCTCTCCCCACTGGGGCCCACAGCTCTGTGAAAAGATCAGGTTCCCTCAGACTACCAGCCAGAGCCTGCACACCCCCCTCCAGGTGCATGCCCATCAGTGAGCATGGTCAGGGCCCTCGAGACGCCTGCACTCTGCTCCCAGCAATGTCCTTAACTTGGAGGGTGACCTTGACTTCCTCATCTATAAAAGAGAACTGGACCAGTTCATCTCCAGGATGGAGTCTTCATTTATTTGCTCCGCATTCCTTACCCATCCTCTCTGAGGCAGGCCCTGTTTTGGGTGCTGGCATGACCAAGGACACCAGCATAAGGACCTGTCCCCAGAAGGTCCTAGACTAGTGTGAAAGGAAAGGCAAACACAGCTCCCGTGGGAAAGCCTGGTCTTCCCAGGAGAAGGACCTGGTCGGAGTCCCAGTTTTGACACTAACCACGTGGCCTTGAAGAAGGGGCTTCACCTCTCTGGGGATCCATTTCCTTCTTTCTGCAAACTGCAGCTACTAACACATCTGCACAGGGTCGAGGGAAGAGTAAGTGAGCTACACACAGTTAAGAGTAAGCGTGCAGTGCCATCAAAGGCACCGTTCTATGACTACCGTTTAACAGCAGTGATTTTGTCATTCTGCGGTGGGCCAGGTTCACCTCCCTTCGCTGGTTTCCCCGGAAGGCCAGAAAGATCTAGCTAGAGTGCAGAAGTCAGAAGAGAAGCGAGGGAAGCCGGAGGAAGATGCTCCTGCCTCCAAAAGAGGGGAGCCAGCGAGGATCAAAATCTTCGAAGGAGGGTAAGAATCACGTTTGGTTTGCAATATTTGGTTCTGCTTCCTGTAGAGTAAGAGGTGGCACCGTCTGTGTTGAGCGGCGGTGAGCGTCTCTCCCGGTGGGGCTGTGCCCACAGGTGCTTGCCCGCAGGCGCCACGTTCGTGGGACTCGAAGACCACCTCGGTTTCAGAACGCCGGGCTCTCTGGTGGGGGATGGGAACGGGGCGTCTGCTGAGGACTGGAGCAGTCTGGGTCTTTCTCCAGCCGCTTTGTTCTCCTGATGCTGGCTGGGTTTCTAGTCCCTGCATTGGGGCCGCTAGTCGTCTCCCAGGTCCTGTCTGGACTGCCATTTACCTTGGTGCGTGTTCCCCCCAAAATCACCTCTGTCCTGCCCAAGCGGCCACCTTGGCCTGCCTGGTGTCCCACAGGGGACTCGGGCTCTGCCCGCAGGCTGTTTGCAGGGCTGATAACGAAGGCAGTGCTCCCACCAGCTGTCTACACCCGTCTCCATTCTGACTGGTCGGGGTCCAGGACTTATCGGTTGGTCAGTGTTTGGAATATCACCCCTGGTGTTTTACCTTTGGTGCTTGTCTTTGGAAACCTAATGATCCAAACATCTCAGAACTCACACTCTGGGGCCCTCTGGGCTCTGGAAGGGTACCTTGTTTTGGACTTGCTTTGTGGAAGTTTTGTGCAAGCTGTGTTCTATGTGACCATGTGTTTGCTCCCCGGGATATGGGTGTCTGTAAGCAGATCCTGTGGTGTCTGTCTCAGGGTCCTGTGTCTGTGTCTCCAATGTGATCAATGCAGCCCTCCTCGTACCCAGTCCCAAGGGACAACGGCATGAGGGAAAACCTACCTTCCAAGAAGGACAGTCCTCATGGACACCAGCCAACACGGGGTGTCACTGGGGGCCCGCCATTCCCTAGCACCTGGAGGTGCCGAACTCACAAGGTCAAAGCGGGAGGTGCTGGACTCCTCTCTTGGTTGGGGAAAACAGAGGCGGCCAAGTTCCCGGTGGCAGTGGCCAACAGGGGCTGTCAGCAGAGGGTGTTTGGAAACGAAACTTGGGGAGTTGGGTTGTCACGGTGACATCGAGGGGGTTGGGGATGACAAAAAATGGCAGTGGTAAGAATACCACCCTGTAGGGCAGAAACATCCCACCCAGAATTCCAATAGTGGCTCCATTGGGAAATACTTGATCAAAGGTTTTTCAAACTACTGACCCTCTTTCCAACTGGGGACAGACCAGTTTCCTCTCCTGCTATTTGAATAGAGCGCCCTCTTGTGTCTCTGTGTTCTCATATCATTGGGTACTTAAAAGGCCCCCTAAGACTTCATCCAAGGATTGATGCTTCTGGTCACAGGGACTTGCCTTCTTTCCTCTTGCTTCAAGGGACGCCAGGGTGGCTCAATCCGTTAAGCGTCCGACTCTTAATCTCAGTTCAGGTCTCGATCTCAAGGTTGTGAGTTTCAGCCCCGCGTTGGGCTCTGCGTTGGGTTCTGCGCTAGGCATGAAGCCTTCTTAAAAAAAAAAAAAGAAAAGAAAAGAAACAAGAAAATCGCCTTGCAAAAGAACTGTCTGTGAGGCCCTGAGGGGCCGCTGAGTGATAGCTGGTGTGCACAAAGAGGCTTGCTTCTTCCCTGAGAAGCAGCTGCCCCCAGACTGGAGGTCGGGTCCCCGAGGCGGCTCCCTGCTGCCCTTGTTCCCCTGGGAAGCCTGAGCTCCGGAAGGACAGCTGGCAGGAGCCTCCCCTGATCCCGGTTAGTTCACATCTCCAGCTACGTGCTGGAGTCTCTCTGCCACATGGTCGGCCTTCAGCTGAAACGTGGAAGGTTACACCCGAGTCCCCTTCTCTTCCTACCGCCTGGGCATCGGTGCCCCCCCATTGTCCCATCCAGGTTGCCATTTAGTCCCACCTGCTCTCTTCCAGAATCTCCCTCTCTTTCCAGGTCCATCCTCCCTGCCCCTCCCACTTACCTCTCTTCCGCTCAGACAAGCCCTCACGTCTCCAGCTCGGTTTCCTCATGTGTTAGAGGGAAAAAACAACATGCTCTGTTGATCGGCGGAGGATCCTGTGCTATGCCACCCATGGGCCGTGGTTCATGGCACTGAGCATTTTGTCACTACCGTACCCATCTCATGTGTCTCCCTCCAGGATGATCTCGCTCTGTTCCACAGGCTGTGAGACATGTCCTCCTCACTCCCTCAGCTTGTCACATCCAATTTGAGCGCTTCAGGGTCATGTAGTGTCACCCGTCAGATTCTCTTCTCCCGCAGCCCAGCTGTCCCATCTGGGCCCTCGCTGCACCTCCCACGCCCCACTTCTGGTGACCCCTCTATATCCATGGTTCTCTGGGGGCTGGTATCACCCCCCCAGGAATGTTTGGAAATTTGGAGAGAGTGTTTTAGGTTGCCATATACCTGGGGGCACCTCCGGCATTTCATGGATGGAGTCAAGGGTGCGACCATCCATGCAACCAAGCACAAAACCACTCAAACTGCCAGGGATGTCCCCCACCCAGAAAATGACTATGCCCTTCCAGCAGACCCATCTGAGGTCCACAGTTTTGTCTTAGATCCCTGTCTTCCTTTTTTCTTTCATTTTCTTCCCCTCCTCCTCCCTCTCTGCCTCCTCCTCCTCTTTTTTCTTCTCCTCCTCCTCCCCCTCCTTTCCTTCCTCCTCTCCTTCCTTTTCCTCCTCCTCCCCCTCCTCCTTCTTTCCCCTTCTTCTCCTTCTCCTTCTCCTTCTCCTTCTCCTTCTCCTTCTCCTTCTCCTTCTCACAGCAAACATTTATATTTCACTTCAGGACACATTCAACAAGGGGTTCTGTTCCTAAGAACCACTAAGGCATCTAGGGTGACAGAGACTGAGAAAGGAAGATGAAAAATAGCCAGTTATGCACTGCCTCCTACAGCTTCCACCCAGAAGCTTCTATTTTCTTGCAATGGCCAGGGCAAGCCCCGCAGCCTCACCTGCTGCGTGGGGGAACCAGAGGTACTTGGTTGGCAGCACTGACTACTCCGGTGGCTTTAACATACATCTGCAACTTGTTTTTACTCAACAATGTTTTCGAGATGTATCCTTGTTGATTCACATAGATCTGATTCATAGCAGTAAGTCAATAAGCCAGACACAAAGAGTAGATACCATGGGATCAACACTCATGAGTCTTTTTATCATTAATCAAGCTACTCACCAGTCTCCCTACCTTCTTCTTGACCTCCAACCCAGCAGTTGATCAATTAATCAATCCATCAAGGTGGGGCCATTTATTCAGTGTCTTGTGGGTGCTCTGGGCCCGAAGATACCCAGAGCCAAGGGGATAAACCATGGTTCTGCTCTTAAGGTGCTTGGTGAGTGGTTCAGGTGGTAGCACAAGGCTGAGGTGTGGATTGCTCGTGTTGAGATGCTCACAGCAGACAGGGATCCCTGGGTCTAGAGCAGCCAGAAGAGGCTTCCCGGACAGGGTGGGGCTAGGCCTGGAAAGGTGGGTGAGACTGGGACAGGCCAAGAGGGAAGGTAGCTCAGTCAGCAGTCTGAAAGTAATGGCGACCCACGTACTTGGTCAGACTGATTTCTTTTGGCCTGAAGTGTTCTCCCTTGTCATCACTTATCTCCTTGGTTTCAAACATTGTCACTGCACCAGTGGCACTAAATCTGGGTCTCCGGCTAGAACCTCATTCCTGAACTATACGCCCTTGCTTCTGATGCTTCCTGGGCCCCTCAACTTCAGCATGTACTGACCAAGCCACCAACAGAATCTTCTTCTACATCCAGACCTTGGATGATGTACTCAGACGTTCACACTCAAAGCCTAAGTATCATCTTGGACACCTTTTCTCCTGATCCCCCCCACCTTCCAGTTAGTCCCCAAGTTCTGGTGTCCACACAAAGTGGTCCACGACTCAGCCATCATCTCTCTTCATTCCCTGTGCCGTGTCTCTGGCCTCCCTCTCTCCAGCCTCCCAGGTTGGTGCCATTGAGTGCCTTTGATCATGGTTCTGCCTATCAGACTTCAGCTTCAGGGCCTTCTGTGGCTGCCATACCCACAGAATCCAGTTAAAACTCAACCTGATCTTCCTGGACCCACAGTCCAACAAGCCACTACCGTCCATTACCCTCTGGGCCTGCTGAACTCTGCCCTGTGCCAAATCTTGTCCAGCCTTCAGAGGCAGTACTCAACCCTCTCTTTTAACTAACGTCCCAGGTCCCTCCACACTCCCTAGTCCTTTGTGTAACTTCTGGAATAACATTGGCACTGGAATTCATTCCAGGACCCCTCTTGACTTGGGTCCTAGGACCTTGCTTTGTACACCTATGCATCAGTTCCTATTTATTGCTGGCACCCAGAGCCCTCTCTTCATTTCCCATCACTTCCACACCTGAACAAAGCCTGCATTTTCCAGACAGCCTCTGGAAGCGCCCATCAGGAATGTGTTGGCTCTCTCGGCCAGCACCTATGCATTTGGCCTTCGTCGTTTCAGAAGGGCTCCTTTGTTAGGGAGTGTTGTTTTCACACATACAAAGTTATATTGTTCATGGAGGGTAATGCTTATATTGTCCTAACTCAAGTTCACTTGTGGCAAGGAAAGCTGGGAGCTTAGCCCCAAGGGCTGGTGTGGAAGAAGGAGAGGTTGGAATCCATAAGAACTACCCGGCTGCTGAAAGTAGTCATCCAAGCTTTGAGGAATGGGGAGGTCGGTGCTTAGGTCTGAAGAGAATGATGAGCTCAGACAGTAAGAGCCAGGGGAGCCAGGCCCAGCTGAGGTGGGATATTGGGAAAGGTGGCCATGGGCAGGGAGCAAGGGATTGGTATGTGTGGGGGGGTATTTATATGTTGCCCAGGGCTGCTCCTGAGCCCTTTGGGCATTTATCAGAACAAAACCCACCCCAGACCTTGCCAACTGTAGGACCTCAGCTACTGGGCTGAGAGGAGACCACCTGGGCTCCTATTGGAGGGTGCTGGATCCCATCTCTTCTCACCTACCCCAATATACCGCAACACATCACTCCAGCCATTGGTTCTCTCCTGACCCATTTGATTCAGCATATCCAAACTTAAAGTTTCCCACCTTAAAAACACGCCTTTAACTGAAGGGTCTATATCACCAGATTTCTCTGCTTCTCTTTAAAGGAAAACTCCAGAAGGAGTTGACTATACTTGCTTACCTCCGTGTCTTTCCTCCCATTCTCTCTCAGTCCATTCCAGGTAACTGCTCCTGACAAGATCAATAGTGCCCTCCACCCTGTAGAATTCTATGGTCGGTTCTCACTTCTTCCCTGCCCTGTCAGTAGCATTTGACACAACGGGTCCCTCCCCGCTTCCTTGAAACACTCTGTCCATTGGTTTCCAGGGTGCCATCTTTCTTGATCCTCCCCTTCCTTTGCCAGCGGGCACTTTCTCATCATCTTTGATGGTTTCCCGTCGTCTTCTGATTTCTAAACATCAGGGCTCCCAGGGCTCAGCCCCTGGTACTCCCCTTTTCTCTGTCTAAACTCCCAAGGTGACTCTATATACCGTCTGTAGGCTGATGACTCCCAGACTCATGTGTCCAGCTGGACTTCTCCCTGGGGCTTCATGTAAGTCTCCAGCCATCTGTGTAATTTCCACTGGTGTGTTCAGCGAACTCATCCTTAGAACAACACACACAGATACTGAGGAGCCACGGTGACTCATTGGGTTCTTGGTACAATTGTTAAAGAAATTAAAATTTTACTTAATTCAATATTGCCCCACTTGAGGGAGTTCTATTTTTAACAGATGTGCTTTTCTGTCTCATGTATTTTCATTTCTAATAGCTGAACTTATTTTATTCAAGCCTAAGGGTTCATGCAATATACCCAACACACGTTGTTTTATGATGCACTTATATTTTTTTAAAGTGTGTGTGTGTGTGTGTGTGTGTGTTTATAAAATAGTCACTTAAAGAGAATAGTTTTCATTTTTAAAAATTTGAAGGTCATTTTCTTTCTCGATAATTTTTTTACAAACTCATTTCTTCTTGGACTTTGAAACCTACACGTGTGTCGTTATTTTTCATCCCGAATTTCTGAATTTCTCCGCTGTCTATCCCCCATCTTTCCATGATCTCCAGATTATGGATGAGGTTGAGTTATGTCTTTGGTAATAGGTGTGATCCCTGTGTATGTTTTGTGGAACAAATGGATTAAATTAGTAAGTAAATGTGATGAGTTGGAGCTTTTTGGACAGGTGTAAGCAGTACACTCATCAGGTGAGCCACTCTAAAAATGCAAACTGGGGGGGGGAGGGGGGCGCCTCGGTCGGTTAAGTGTCTGACTCTCGGTTTCGGCTCAGGCCATCATCTCGCAGTTGGTACCAATATGGTTCGAGCCTCGCAGTGGTTCTGCACCGACAGCACAGAGCCAGCCTGCTTGGGATTCTGTCTCCCTCCCTCGCTGCCCGCCCCGCTTCTCGCCTTTTCTCTCTCTCTCAAAAGTAAATACATGAACACCAAAAAATAAAATAAATCTCCAACCTGGAACAAAAAAACGCATCCTGCCGAAAAGTTGGTAATGTAAAAGCTGTGATGTATGACACAGGCAGAAACACCATGTACCTTACCACACGCTCGCTGAATGTCCTTTTGAAAGTCCCGCTAATGGCCCAGGGAGAAGGGGGTTTCATGTCCATTAGCAAATCTTGTCAACTCAACCTTTGCAACCGTATCCAGAATCTGCCCATTTTTTTCACGTCTCCTCGGTCAAGCCACTGCCGTCTCTCATCTGGATGATCACAGTGTCCGATAATCTCCTGCTTCCCCCTTTCCCACCACAGTGCATTCTCAACCCAGCAGCTACAGTGATCCTGCTTAATGTCAACAGACCCTGTCACTGCCGTCCTGCGCCCTCCACAGCCCTCGAGTGGCCTGTGTGTGCCGGCCTCAGCTCCTCCCTGGCCACTGCCTGCCACTCTACCCCTGTTCCCTGTGCTCCAGCCAGTGGCCTCTTTGTTCTTTGTCAGACATGCCTCTGCCTCAGGGCCTTAGCACTTGCTGTGCCCTCTGCCCAGAACACGTTTCCCAGGAGTCCCGTGGCTCCCTCACTTCTTTTAGTCACCCTTCAGTGAAGCCTTCCCAGACTACCTACCCACTTGTGCTCTTTTCTGGCATTTCTTTATTTCCCTTCCCTGCTTTATTTTTTTCCGTGTATGGTTTGTTTCTGTTTCCCCCTCCAGAATGTAAGCTCTCTGAGAGGGCAGGAATTGTGTTTTGGTCGTTGTTGTATCCCTGATGCTGAGAAAAGTGCCTGGCACATAGGCAAGGCTAGAGAATGTTTATTAAATGAAGGAATCTCCCTCCAGCATGGTCAGGAGACTGCAGGTGAGGGACAGGTCCCTGGACTCAGAAGCTCTTAGAATCCGTGAGCAGGACTGAGGCTCTGGATCTCCGGAAGGAGCAAGGACAAGAGTCGGGGCTGAACCAGGCTGAGCACGTGGGGTCAGGCTTGGTCTGGGGAAGGTAAAGTCAGATGGTCTCAGTGATGGGGCCAGCATCTGGGGTTGGGATCCAAGGTCCTTTAGTTGCTGACCTGCCCTGCAAGTGTTAAAGGTCAAAATGAAACCTGGGATGCCAAAAAGGGCTGGCTTGTGGGCAGTCAGCTCTCAGGCCAGGGCCTGCCCTGAGCAGATCCCTTGTGTCCTTGGGGCCCAGGAGAAGTGGCCCTGGGTGCCCTGCCATGGCTGTGGTGCCCAAGTGAGTCCAGGCTTCTGGGGCCCTGTCTTCTTCCTGAGAGGGCCCCAGTGCCCTGATCCCTCCTGAATTCTCAAACTTCTCCCTCTAAGTGTGGGCATGCAGCCCCGAGTGTGGCCCCAGGGGGCAGGGGAGTGAATTGTCCAGCCCCATCACATGTGCCCACACTGGGTTTTATTCTCATTCTCCTCTTCCTCAAGTCCTCCTCATCTCTCCTAAGCAATATGACCTGGACTTTGGGAGGGAGGCATGGAGGGCAGGATACAGCAGAGTCCTTGTGAGACATCCAGTGGCTGAGACCAGGAAGATGGCCGTGAAGCTGGGGAAGGTAGCTGTAGGACTTCGGATGAATCGAATATGAAGGTTGAGAAAGAGAAGCTTGGACTCTGGAATGGCTGCCACACTTCCGGCTCGAGTGACAGTGGATGGATGGTGGTGTCATTTACTGGGATGCACAGGGATGGGAGAGGAGAGTGTAAAAGAGGTTTAAGGAAGGGGAGATCAAAACTTGGTGGACATGTTAATTCTGAGATGCCAGCGTAGGTCCAGGTGTTCAGGGAGGTGTTTGGCAATCCGGCCAGTGAGCCTGGCATTCAGAGGACAGGCCTGAGCTGGAAATACACATTGGGGATATGCATTTGTCAATGCACGGATGCTATTTAGAGGCTAGGTCTGGCGAGGGTCACCTGGGGAGACAGAAGGAGAGAAAAGTAAAGGGCATCCAGGACTGAACCCAGGATCCACCAGCTAGAAGCCAGTAGAGACAAAGCTGCAAAAGAGCTTGAAAGTTGGGGCGCGTGGGTGGCTCAGTCAGTTAAGCATCCAACTTCAGCTTAGGTCATGATCTCGCAGTTCGTGAGATCGAGCCCCACGTTGGGCTCTGTGCTGACAGCTCAGAGCCTGGAGCCTGCTTCGGATTCTGTGTCTCCCTCTCCTTCTCTGCCCCTCCCCTGCTCACTCGCACTCTGTCTCTTTCTCAAAAATAAGTAAACATTTCTACAATAATAATAATAACAATAATAAACTGAGGGATCCCGGTGCTGCTAGGAAGGACTTCTAGCCAGGGGTAGAAATGGTTCTGGAAAGGGGGGGCAGAGTGCAGGAGCAGAGCCCTGGAGAAGGTCCAGGGGGTAGGGCCAAAGCAGTGTTGAGAAGGGGGCACTTCTCTATACAGCAGGAGGAAAGAAAGATGGTGGCCACCACGCAAGCAGAATTGAGGATTTGAGGGGGGGAATTAGGGAGGGTTCTTTCAGACCCAATCCAGGCTCTGGGTCTTCACCAACGATAGACTTGTGAAGGGCCATTTTGAAAACAAGGGCAAGAGGAGCACCTTGGTGGCTCAGTTGGTTAAGCATCCAACTCTCAATTTCAGTTCAGGTCATGATCTTGCAGTGCGTGAGTTCAAACCCCACATGGAGCTCTATGCTGACAGTGCGGGGACTGCTTAGGATTCTTTCTGTCTCCCTCCCTCTCTCCCCACCCTTCCTTGCTCTCTCTCTCTCTCTCTCTCTCTCAAAATAAATAAATAAACTCTTAAAAAAAGAAAAAAAAAAAAAAAAAAAGACCGGGACACCTGGGTGGCTCAGTCGGTTAAACTTCTGACTTCAGCTCAGGTCATGATCTCACAGTTTGTGGGTTCGAGCCCCACATTGAGCTCTGTGCTGACAGCTCAGAGCCTGGAGCCTGCTTCAGATTCTGTGTCTCCCTCTTTCTCTGCCCCTCCCTGCTCGCACTCTGTCTCTCTGTCTCAAAAATAAATAAACATTTAAAGAAGTTAAAAAAATAAAATAAATAAAGAAAAAAGAAAACAAGGGCAGGAAATTTCTGTTCCCAGGAAATCACTTAGATTCCTGAGAAAGGTATTCCTTTGTGAAGATTATCCCCTCCGGGCGCCTGGGTGGCTCAGTCAGTTGAGCATCAGACTTCAGCTCAGGTCATGATCTCACAGTTCATGAGTTTGAGCCCCTCATCAGGCTCTGTGCTGTCACAGAGCCTGCTTCGGGTCCTCCGTCCCACCACCCCTGCCCTTTCCCTGCTCGTTCTCTCTAAATACATAAATAAACTTTTAAAAATTAAAAAGAAATTTTTTTTTTTAAGATGATTCCCTCAAATAAAAATACAAGCATCCCTCATTTTACCGGGCCTCGCTTTGTTGCGCTTCGCAGATATTGCTTTTTTGTAAATTGGAGGTTCAGGACCTCAGTGGAGGAAGTCACCGCAGACGCGGTAGAAAGAGCAGGAGAACAGGAATCGGCAGCGGAGCCTGACGCTGTGGCCGAATGGCTGCAGTCCCATGAGGACACCTGAAGGGACGAGGAGCTGCTTCTTAGGGATGAACAAAGACAGGGCTTTCTTGGGGTGGAATCTCCTCCACACACAGCGAAGAGACTGCGAGGATTGTTGAAATGACAACACAGGATTTAGGATATCACCTGAACTGAGTTGATAAGGGAGTGGCAGAGTGCGAGAGGACTGACCCCAGTGTCGAAAGAAGTTCTACCGTAGGTAAAATGCGATGAAACAGTGCCACACGCTACAGAAACATCGTTTGTGAAAGGAAGACTCAGTAGAGGCCGCAAACGTCATCGTTGTCTGATTCTGGGACATTCCCACGGCCACCCCAACCGCGAGCACCCCCACCCTGACCAGTCAGCAGCCACCGACACTGAGGGCTGTGACTCTCCCCCAGCAAAACGATTACAACTTGCTGAAAGCTCAGATGATGGTTATCATTTTTTTTTTAGCAACAAAGTGTCTTTAAATTTAGGTATGTACATCTTCTAGACATAATGCTATTATTAGCCACTTACTAGACAACGTATGGCGTAGCGTAAACATAAATTTGTACACATCGGGGAACCAACATGTTCACCTGCCTTGCTTTGTGGCACATTCTGGAAGTGAACCCGCAGTATCTCTGAGCTGTGCTTGTATTGGATGTTAGTCTAGTTAGCTTGACTCTTGGGACTGGCCTGGCATCTTTCTCCTGAGTGCTCGAAGGACCTCCCAGGGAACACTCACTCCAGGCATTAGAGAAAGCTGCTTATGTCACTACGAAACCCAAGTCACGGACAGTTTAAAAAAAAAAAAAATGCATGAAAGCAAAATGGACCAGAGGAAAGACATATTGATCATGGGGCAGACTGAGTGTCTGAGTGGGCTGGGGCCAGAGTCCCCGGAGCCCTGAGGACTGTCGGAGAAGACCTAAATGCATCCTATTAAAATTTAAAGGAGAATCCATTTCTTAAGCAGCCGCTGCCTCTGGGTTCCTGTAGGGGATCTAAGGCGGC
The DNA here is from genome assembly GCF_007474595.2 of Lynx canadensis. Classification (NCBI taxonomy): domain Eukaryota; kingdom Metazoa; phylum Chordata; class Mammalia; order Carnivora; family Felidae; genus Lynx; species Lynx canadensis. Next base: position 32,021,233 of record NC_044310.1, on the reverse strand, counting down.
TGGGGACCCAGCCTGGGAGGAGGGAGTGCGGGGAAGTGGGCTCCTCACCCCAACACGCTGAGGCCCCTGAGAGCTGAGGACTCAGCATCCACTGGGCCTGGACAGCGTCTGCCTGAGTCCTGGCCTCTCCTGTCCTGGGGAATCCGGCCCAGAGCCCAGAAGGAAGGTGGCTTCCCCATCTCTCTCCTGTGGGAGAAGTGGCCTCTTAGGGAGCAGTGACATGCACATCCTCTCTCTCATTCTTTCTGTTTTTATCAAAGTTACACATGCACAGAATTTAAAGAACCAGATTATTTCCAGGGCGCCTGGATGGCACAGCTGGTTAAGTGTCCAACTCTTGATTTCAGCTCAGGTCACGATCTCACAGTTGGGGAGTTCGAGCCCGGCATCGGGCTCTGCGCTGATGGCACAGAGGCTGCTCAGGATTCTGTCTCCCCCGCTTCTCTCCGCCCCTCCCCTGCTTGTGCTCTCTCTCTCTCTCTCTCCCTCCCAAAATAAATAAACTTAAATTTTTTTAAAAAAAAAACAGCCAAATATTTCCGTAAATTTTGTTTATGGAGAAGAGCAGTACCCTTCCTCTTTGTTTAGTTGTACATCTCTAAGAAATGGGCCTGGGCGGCTGCCCCAGTAGGGCATTTCAGCTTTAAGTAGTAATTAGTGACCCAAGAGCCTCTCTGCATTCGTCACACGCCCCCTCACTTCCCCACCTCTCGTTAGAGTAGCACATACATAATTCACAGCTAAGTCACATAATGAACTGCGGTTTCTTTTTCTTTCCTGTACAACGTTTCTGTTTTCTCTGCAGGTAAAAACTGTGTGTGTGTGTGCGTGTGTGTGTGTGTGTGTGTTCACTTATTTTTCCATGTATTTATTATGGATTCAATTCATAGCCTCAATTCAACCCTCACCAAGACGGCGGCACGGGCGGTCTGTGAATTCCATCTTGCTGACACAGGCCCCTTCCTGCTCCCTCTGCCTGGGGAACAGCTGCCCCCCTCCCCACTGAGTCTCCCTTCACCACCCCCCAGCCCCCCCCCCCCACCGGAGATTCTCTTCCTCCTATATTGGCTCTCCCCTCTCTGGGAACTCACATCTTCCTTTTCCTCATTTACTTCCTCATTTTTGCAGAGACCATCCTTCTGTTTAGTGTTCTGGAGAAAGTGTCTCTGACAGGTCAGTTTTTTCCGGTTCCATTCTCTGCAACCCTCTCTGGATCTCCCTTCCCGCTCAGAACTGTGAAAGGTCACCCGGGTGGCTCTTGGTGCGGGGTGGTCTGCCTCCGTCAGTGACCCTTCCAATCTGACACCTCGGGGGGCTTCAGCTTTAAGAAATGATCTTGCATTGCTTCCTCGACGATGTCTGTCCCCTCTCCCTGGATCTCCTGTGGTTCAGGGCTGGGACCTCCTGGCTTGTTTCTCTGATTTTCATACCTCTCTGTCAGATTTCCTATCTCTTTGTCTTTTCGCGTGACATTCTGGGTACTGCCCTCCATTTTGTCTTCCAGCCATTTTGTTCATGTCTGACATCACATTTTTAATTTTCAAGAGCCCTTTGTTTTTTTCCTGAATGTTTCTTTTTAATAGCATCCTGTTCTTATTTGATGGATCCCGGTACCTTCGCTTATCTCCCAGAGGCCATGAAGGTCAGGTGTCTTTGGTTTTAGTTTTCTTTTCTACACGATGTCTGCTTCCCTCAGGTTCCCTTTTATCCTGTTTGTCCCTTTTTTCAGGTGCCTCCACTTGTTTAAGACTGGGAGGCTCAAAGCTGACCGGCAGCTCCGGGTGTGAGAGGGGCTCGTTGTTGGTGCGCATCCCAGTAGATGTCCATCTAGGCTGTTCCCCTGGGGTCTCTGCAGTGGCGGGGTCTTTAGGTCTTTCTTCTTGGGCAGAGCCCCCGTGGAGACTCAAGTGGCCTGGCTGAAGGGTGTAGGGTTTCTATTCTGGGAGCCACAAGAAAGAAAAAGGTGGGAGGGGGAGGGGAGAAGAATCCCAGCATTCAGTTGTACATCCCCTTCATCTTGATGGTGTCTCTGCCTGCCCTCAGCTTGCCTGACGCCTTCCTCAAAGGCCTCTTGTTTCATGGTTTGCAGAGAAACTTCCAGACTTTCTTTGGGCTGGAGGAGGGGCGGTCTCCTGGCTGCTAGAGTTGAGGAAGGGATGGGGGTCTAAAAACAGTCATCTTGGGAAGCACCTGGCTGGCTCATTTGGTAGACCATGTGACTCTTGATTCTCAGGGTTGTGAGTTTGAGCCCCATGTTGGGTGTAGAGATTACTTTCAAAGGTTAAAAATAAGTTATAAAATAGGGGCATCTGGGTGGCTCGATTGGCTAAGTGTCCGACTGTTGATTTTGGCTCAGGTCACAATCTCCTGGTTCATGAAATCGAGCCCCATGTGAGGCTCTGTGCTGACCACAGGGAGCTTGGGATTCTCTCTCTTGCTCTCTCTCTGCTCTTCCTCCACTCATGCTCACTCTCTCACTCTCTCTATCTCAAAATAAGTAAATAAACATCAAAAAGTAAAAATAACAATACATATATAAGTAAAAATAAAAACAGTAACCCTGGGGCGCCTGGTTGGCTCAGTCAGTAGAGCATGCAACTCTTGATCTCAGAGTTGTGAGTTCCAGCCCCACGTTGGGGGCAGGGTTTACTTAAAAAAATAAATTAAACAAAGAAATAAGTAAATCGCCAGCTCCTGTCATTCCTCTGTCCCTGCTTTTAAAAATATAAATAAATAGGGGCGCCTGGATGGCTCAGTTGGTTGGGCATCCGTCTTTGGCTCAGGTCATGATCTTGTGGTCCGTGAGTTTGAGCCCCACGTCCGGCTCTGTGCTAACAGCTCAGAGCCTGGGGCCTGTTTCAGATTCTGTGTCTCCCTCTCTCTCTGACCCTTCCCCGCTCACATTCTCTCTCTTTCTCAAAAATACAAAACATTATATATATATATATATATATATATATATATATATATATAATCAGTCATCCTTTTCTTGATTCCCCCCACCCCATCTCTAGAGTCCTTGAGAGATCCTATGGTGGAAGTCGATTTGGTTCTCGTATTCCCTACTGTCAATTTAAGATTCCACTTTCTTGAACCTGCAAAGTCTTTTTCACCCATCCATCTCTTTCCAGCTTCTGAAAGCTTTATTGCCAGTGTCCTCTCCTACCCTTCCCTTTTTTGTGGGGTTATTATGCCAAAGAGAAAGAAAAAAAGAGAGAGGAAGGGGGAAAGAGAGAGCAGGGCAGAGTAGAGAGTAGAGGGGGAGAGAGGTGGGGGAGGTAGAAGAGAGAAAAAAGAAAGAATGCTTTCCCCGCCATCTTTTTTTTTTTTTTAATTTTTTTTCAACGTTTTTATTTATTTTTGGGACAGAAGAGACAGAGCATGAACGGGGGAGGGGCAGAGAGAGAGGGAGACACAGAATCGGAAACAGGCTCCAGGCTCTGAGCCATCAGCCCAGAGCCCGACGCGGGGCTCGAACTCACGGACCGAGAGATCGTGACCTGGCTGAAGTCGGACGCTTAACCGACTGCGCCACCCAGGCGCCCCTTCCCCGCCATCTTTAATGACAGACTACCAGTAGAGCTGTTTTTAAATACGTTTCAGCCATGGAACTCATTCTTCTGAGGAACCCCAGGGAAAGCCACCCTCTCAGGCTCCCTAAACTCCTAGGAGTCAGAGGAGCACAGGGCAAAGTGCCAGTTCTAGAAAGTCTAGGAAGTCTTTAGGCTCTGGACTGAGATAGAATCAGATTCCAGCCCCGCCTCCAGCAATTACTGGCCAGTCCCTAAAAACAGGGTCAGTGGTATCCACTCCACAGGCTGCTTGTAAATGAGTGGCAAGATACTTTCGGGCTGCTTATTGGTACCTGGCATCCAGGAAGTGCTCAACAAAGGTGCCCCTTCCTTCCTTCCATCTTGCTCTCTTCCTTCCCGCCTTCCCTCCCCCAGCATGATTCTGATCTTCTCTGGGCTACAGTGCTCTTTGTGCCCGGTCAGTAGAGCCTCTGAGGCCTATAAGCCAGGGTGTCTTTGACGGCCACATGTGGACCCCACATCAGAAGGGGAAGGGTTGGAAGTCAGCTCCAGTTCCATGACTGGTTGATCTAGTAAAAAAAAAAAAAAAAAAAAAAAAAAAAAGAATACATCACACATGGGCTGTGGGGCTGATGGAGTGTGCAACACGGGGTTGAGCACGGGTCCACCTGGATTTGATTCACTACAAATCACAGGAACCATTTGCCTTTTCCACCATTGCTTGAAGTGAGGCCCCCTATGGGGAAGGAGGTAACATGGTGTGAGCCCAGTCATGGCAGGTGTGGGGAAGTCTATCGCCTGTCTCCGTCTCAGCTTCCTCATGGGTAATTAATCAGAGGATGTGGGAGAGTGCTTGAGCCTTGGAGTCGGGGCTGGGGTCTCAGTCCTGACTCTGCCATCGCTGGCTCTGAGATCATGGACGGTGCCTTTGCTCTTTGAGAATCTCAGTTCCCATCGGTAGAACGAATGTTGGCCACGTGGTCTGGGTGAACCATCTCTGGCCGTCATGATGTCACACGTAGGATCTTCCAGTTCTTGTCAGCAGATGAGCTCATTTACCACTGCAGTCGGTACCGGGAGGAGATGTGGCTCAGACACAGTCTTCAAGGGAAAGGCCTGGGCCAGGGTGCCGTGCAGGCCGTTGTAAGCGCTTGTCTCTCCCCGAGGAGGAGCTGGCCTTTCCTAGCTTTCAGAGGATCCAATCCAGGCTCCTCTGCAGGGTACCCCTACCTGGGCAGGAGTCTTTGGCCATATGCCCCAGCCTGAGATGAGACATCTGTTGGGAAGGATTTCTTTCGGCGCCCGGAGCTGGGTATTGGGTATTGCTTGCCTGAGCACACATAGGTGAGGGGGACAAGGAGGGCAAAAGAGGCTAAATCTCTAGGGTTCTCTGGCCCCACAGCTCAGAAAAATGAGAAGAGAGTTGCTCTCTCCCCATGGTCTGGAGTCTCCTGGAGGAGGGGGTCCCAGCTGCGGTGTCTCGCCGTCAAGCATCAGTGGCTCCTTGCTGTCCACGGGGTGCAGGCCCAGCCCCAGGAGACGCTGATGCCTCCAGCTGGCCATACTCCGCTGCCCTGCGTCTGCCCGCCTTGCTCTTTGGTGCTCCTGGGGTGCCCTTCTCCACTCTGGAGGTGGGGAGGCTTCCCAGGGCTGTTGTGAACGTTAAGTCGGATCGGACACCAGAAACTCTTGCCCGGAGCCTGGCACAGTCCGTCCCAACCCCACTGTCAAGCAGAGGGCATGGGTGGCATCCTTTGCTCCCTGCGCTCAGAGCGGAGCACCCGTCTAGGTGTGGCGGTAACAAGAGCACGGCTTTGGCGCCAGCCAGACCTGGGTTCAGATCCTGGCTCTGCCACTGATTAGAAAGTCACTTAACCACTCAGACTTCGCAGCTGGAGAGTGAGAGTAATAGTACCTATTTGTCAAAGTTGTTGAGAATAAGCGGAAACAATGTTTGTAAGTATCTGGCACATTACCTGGCACGTAGTAAGTTGACCTCTTATTCTGCCATGAATTATCGGTATTTATTATACGATTGCCTCTCCGAGTAAAGGGTAAATTCCTGGTACCTGCCGCCTTCTACGAGCACTTTGTGGTAAAGTATAACCTCGGAAGCCATATGGATGGCCTGCGTGGGAATCCTGGATCTATCAGGGTGACCTTCTGATGTTGGGTAAATTAGGTAGTGCCTCTGTGCCTCAGTTTCCCCATGCATGGAAACGGTAACAGCCATTACATCTCAAAAGGTTTGCAGGAGGATTTACGAAGATGCTCCATGTAGCGAATGCCCCATGCTTGGTGCACAATCAATACTCAGTAAAAGTCCACTGCTCTTGGTATTCTGAAAGGGTCCCTAGAAATTACCTAACCCAGATTCCTCGCTTTGCCAATGAGGAAACTATGCCCTAGGGAGACATTAACACAGCATGTTAGTGACGGAAGCCATCCTGTTGACCCCCCCCTCAGAACGTGCCAGTGGGAGGCAGGAAGGAAGGTGGTGTCATACATGTATAGGTGTGTGTGAGGTATGTCACTGTACTGACAGCAGGGAGATGGTTCTGGAATGGTACTGCCTTGGAAACATGCAGTGCCTTCAGCTCCCATGAAGAGAGAGGACCAACCCCACAGGATTCCTTTGGTTCTAGAGACAACATAGGGTGGCCTGGTTGGGGGGCCACAACCCACGCAGGTTGAGGAGGGCACCCGTCCCCAGGCGGTGGGCCATGACTGGGGCCGGTGGAGCGTGACCAGCTGGGGAGGCCTGGGGTGGCCTTGGAGGGAGGAGCTGGGCACCGAAGCGTTGGGGGAGAATGGGATATGGAATTGGCAACTTGCTCTCAAATGGTTCGGGGAGAAAGTTGTTTCCCCCCACTATACTTTTAACTTTTCTGTGTGTTTGTAACAGTTCCAAAATAGAAACGTAAGATAAAAAAGAGAGAGAATAAATTTGGCTCGGAAGAAAAGAGACTGAGGAAGCCAGAAATCGAGGAAAGAGTTGAAAAGGGATACGAGCTGTCAGGGGCTGCTGGGCAGATTTCTGGACAAGTGGAGTCAGCCAAGGCCAAGAGGGGGAGCTGAGGGCATCAGACCAAAGGACGAGTGGGGCCTGAAGTCCAGGCAGAATTTTGGACCCATGATGTGGACGGGTGTCATCTGTCACTGTGGGTGGCTTATAGACTGAAGAGGGACAGCCCAGCTGGCAGGAGGGTTGAGGGAGGTATGTCCTGGGGCATAGCAGCCAGCAGAAGACAGATTGGGCCGGAGCCGGGCAGCAGGGGGCCTGGTGTGCCAGGCAGGCAGGTTCCCAGGAACATGGTGGCAACAGACCGGGCAGGACACAAGAGCCAAAACGAGCCTAAGGCAGCCAGCAAGAAGCCAGGCTGTGAGTGAGGCCTTGTGACCTTCTGGCAAGTACGGCTGGCAGACTGGGGCCAGGAGGCAGCCAGCCAGGGGCCAGGCGAGGGCTTCCGGGGACTGGAGCCAGGAACAGGGAGGGCATCTCCCCAGGGATGGTGGCAAGGAGTGGAGGCAGCTGGCAGTGTCCAGAGGGCCAGGGAGGCTTGTCCATAGGCTATGCTGTACAGCCTGGGGCAGGATCTCTAAGGGGTCAGGTAGGAAAGCGTGTTCACCCAGTGGCGGCCAGATCAGATGCAGGCTGATTCAAAAGGAAGGAGAGCCATCCCCTGACAAAGAGGAGGAGGCCAGTTCCTGTAGACTTTCAAACGTCAGCAGATCGGGCAGCTGGGCTGCCTCCGATCTGTCTCTCAGAAGTTTCTGGGACTGCTTAGCCTGCAAGCTCAGGAGCAGATTCTGAGAAGCGTGATTTTCCTAAGGGCTGTAACCCACTGGCGGTGGCTCTCTGTGGACTCTGGGTTCTCACCATCACAGTGAGTGGTGCATCCTTTGAGTGAGGGAGGCAGCTGGGGAGTTGCATCCTCTCTGTGACCAACAGGAGCCCCATGGGGCAGAGCAGGGGATGGGGTTTGAATGGGTCTGGGCCCAGGGAACCCCGGGGGGCCAGCCACAGGGTGAGCAGTGACCCAAGAACTCCCACCAGGGATGGAAGGACGCAGCAGAGGTGGGACTTGGGCCTGGCTGCAGCCTCGCCAGACAGACGGGTGCTGTCCGCCCGGACCCCAGCAGGATATCGGGGGGTCTGGCTGCTGCAGGAACCCACGGGTGTCCCCACACTGATCTAGGCTCTCTCCCTTCCCCGTTTTAGAGGCCTTAGTCTGCCCCATCCCTCTGAATGGCCCCCGAAGGTCGACTCTCACCTGAGGTAGAGGAGAAGCTGCTGTGAATGTAGTCAGGCTCTGCCTGGGGTCCAGCAGGATGGGGCCTCACGCCTGCTCACGTCCCCATCAAAAGGGGGGTGCCCATCCCCTCACTTCCTTGGGTCTCCTCTGCCCAGACTGGCAGGAATCCCTCTCAGTCCAAACACTGAAAACAGCAAGCAGGGCTCCCCCAGGTTCGCTGGCGTCGGACCACACTGGCAGGGGGAGCCTTTCTCTGCAGTACAGTGATGAGATGGGGGTCAAGGGCTGGTCTCTGCAGGACGGCCCAGAGGAGCCGGTTGGGGTCCCAGCAGCCTCGGTAGACAGGCCTGGCCATCCGCCATGGGGCCCCGGGGGGCGCTCTCAACACCCCACCTGCTGGGTGGGCCTAGGGGACACTGTCACTCTCCTCCCAGAGAATCACAGCACAAGCTCACGAGGCTCAGAACTCTGCTTCCACCCTTCCAGGAATTCCTCACAGGCCGCGTTCCCTCCCTGGACTCCTGGGCACTTGGCTCCTGCCCATGTCAGCCTGCTTCACGGCAGGTGCTTTGTGTCTGCAGCTACCTGGGTGAGAGCCTCCCGCAGGCTGTGACGCAAACCATCAGCGTGAGTTTGGGCAGTACGTGGACAAATGCTCCTTATTTCCTCTGTCACGTTCTATTTTAATGTGTGTTAGAAATAATGTAAAACAACACATGAAACCTACAGTTCTGTGACGGTGAGGCCTTAGGATGATGCCTTGCGGGGGCGGGGGAGGGGACAGGACACACAGGGGCATGCTCAGGAGGCCTGTCTCTGAGCCCTGATGCTGGAGAGCGCGAGATGGGGGTCCTCGGGCTGGGTTCTGAAACACCAGCCCCTGGAGCATCACCGCAGCCCTTTACAGTGCTCCTAGAAGATCACTTCCGGTGGGTAGGGCATGGCAAGAATTGGAAGGAGGCAGCAAGGAACTGGAGGTTGGACACTCTGGGCTGGGTCCTTTTCTATGGTTTCGGAGAGAATCGCTGCATCTGGAGTCCAGGAGACCTGGGAGTGGCCTTGGCTCTGCCCAGATGGGCCGTGTGATTTGGGGCAAGCTGGGACAGGGGCCCTGGGAAGTATGGAAGCGGCCTGTATGGGGAGGCAGAGCAATGTCAGTGGGAAAGCTGGACACAGGCTGGACTGGGGGGTCCAGGACCGCAGCCTCGAGCCAGCCCACCTGGGCTTGAGTCCCTGCTCCGTCACCTGCTGGGTGTGTAACCTCTCTGTGCCCCCCTTTGTCACCTGCAAAATGGGGAGAGTACTAGGGCTGTGCTAGGACTGAACGTGTTACCATGCGTGTGCCGGCACCCGCAGACGTGCAGTGAGCGTCAGCTTGCAGGGTCCTGTCCCTCCACTCTGACACCTTCTGGACGGCTTTGCGCAGGCGGCCATCGAACAGGAGGACCGGGCACCGCTCTGGGAGCACCTCCGAGGACAGGCAGCAGTTTGACAAAGGCATGGGCAGGGCAGGGGCGGGTTGGAGGGTGGGGGAGAATTGTTCCAGATGAACGAACTGGCAGAGGGGAAGGCCGGAGGCTGCGAGAACAGGGAGCTGATGCGGCCTGAAGCGGCCGTGAGTGGGGGGCAACCAGAGAGGTGGGGAGGTGGGGGGAGGGGCCTGGGGTCCGCCACAGCTGTCAGTTGTGGGTGCGGAAGGACTTCTGTCCCTTTCCATTCATTTCATTTTTGTGAGAAGACAGGGGGGGATGAACAAAATAGGAATTACTGTAAATTGTAAACACATCGTGCATTTGGAGCTATTTTTAAATCCCCAAAGCTTGACATTTCTGTGACTCCACCACGCAGTTGGCCCTAAAGCCTGGCTCAGAAAGTTTTTGCTGGCGCCCCAGTTCCCTCCGGTTCCCTCCAAAGCACCGCCTCCTCAGTCTCTTCTCCCTGCCCTGGCCTCTGTGTGACCCATGCTTCTCTGCTTCAGTGCCTTTGCTGATGCTGTTCCCTCCTCTCTGGAGGGCCCCCTCCCCCTCTTCATCCCCAAATCGTCACACCTGACCTGTCCTTCAGGGATCATTCCCATGGCGCCTCCCTGACCTTCCTCACCCTGCCACCGCCTGCCAGACTTCATCTCTCCTTCTGAACCCCCAGGACCTGTTATCTTCCCTTAACTTGACATTTTTATTTTCTGTTTGGTCAGACAAACGGATGTTTCCCCTGATGGCTGGCCTTAAAGCCCCCAGGCAGGGGAACTCCACTTCGTAAAATCCATGCGTGGTTTAAACATGTACGTTTAAGGGGCGCCTGGGTGGCGCAGTCGGTTAGGCGTCCGACTTCAGCCAGGTCACGATCTCGCGGTCCGTGAGTTCGAGCCCCGCGTCGGGCTCTGGGCTGATGGCTCGGAGCCTGGAGCCTGTTTCCGATTCTGTGTCTCCCTCTCTCTCTGCCCCTCCCCCGTTCATGCTCTGTCTCTCTCTGTCCCAAAAATAAATAAACGTTGAAAAAAAAAATTTTTTTAAACATGTACGTTTAAAAATGTAGGCAGCGGCACAATACAAATGATCTTTGGTGTGATATATATGGTGCCACTTACTAGCTGTGTGGCTGAGAGCAAGTCGCCGTGCCTCTCTGAGCTCAGTGTCTCCATCTCCGGAACAGGGACAACTATCTCTATGTCATAGGCTGTTTTGAAACCCGGGGGCTGGAGGGTGCTTCAGCGTCTGTCCCCATTCTCGGCAAACGCCAGGGGATCTGCAGGGAATGTTAGCAGGATCTGTTCCCTTTCAGCCACTTAGAGCTGACTCTGCATCTTATCTGGACTTAGCTCTATAGCCACAGGGTCACTCTGAAAGGCACCGCGTGCTGTAAATAGCAGTTGTAAGCGACACTCGGTCCCGGCCGGGCCAGTGCTGCTGGAGGGCTGCCCGTGGCTTTCTGGAGACACCGTGTTGACTCAGTTCTCCACTGGGCACCCGGCCGAGTGCAGGGAAGTGTGTGGGGAGCGGTCCCGGTCATCTGTAACGAGGGCACGCCCAGTCACATCAGCCCTGCCTTGGGAGGGGGGAGTCTTTGGTCGTAGTCCCGGCTCTGCCATCAACGTCCATGCGACCTTGGGTAAGGCACACGCCCGCATACACCGGGGTCTCCTTACTTAAAACCTTTCTGGTGTATCTGTTCTAACGGTGTAGCTGGACCCTCTTGAGAGCTCCTTCTGTTCTCTGTCTGGAACTCTCCTCTGTCAGCTCTAGGCCTGCTGAGAAAAGCATTGCTTGCTTTTCTGTGCCCAGGGGTTGACCATTCTCCGGCCCCGCGGGGAGCCTGCTTCAGCCCCACCTGCCTTCCCCCCTGGCAGCACTCACAGTGCATACTCAGGAAGGACCCCAGGTAATTGACTTCAGCTAGTGACCATCGGATGAGGCGCAGCACGTGGCCCCTTGGGCTGAGCTCTGTTCCGATGGCAGTGCCCCCCCCCGTTGTCCCCCCTTCATCTCCATCTGCAGTAACAACAGCCATTGTCTGTTGAGTGCCTGCTGTGCCCCCGGGTACAGAACTGAGCACTAAGCACCTCACAAATAGAATTTCTAATCCTCATCACCACCTGCTAAGCCGTATTTGTACATGTATACACACGCACACACATGCCCATTCTCCAGATGAGGGGGTCAAGGCTCAGAGAAGCAAAGGAACTTACCTACGGCTCAGATAGTGAGGAGCAGAGCTGGGAACCAAAGGCAGCCCTATTGGTTCCGGATCTGTGTTCTTTCCACCACAGCTCCATGCACTGGGGCGCCCTACTTTCTGTGTCCTCTGACGCTCGGCCGCCTGCATGGCCGGCTCCTGATGAGACCCCGTTGCTGCCCCGCCCCGGCCCCGGGTAGACCTCACCAAACGCTGGAGATGGCAGTGCTTCCCCAGCGGCCGTGGCGAGGGATGGACATCTCTGCCCTCTCCCTCTCTCCTTCCACGCTCTGGAGAACAGTCGCCCCATCAGCAGCATCTTCTCCAGCCGTGAGAGCTGGAAGGGCGTGTGAGCCAGAGAATAGCGTTGGGGGTTCGGTGTCCTGCCTCAGCTGCTCACTGGTTGTGTGACCTCTCTGAGCCTCCCTTTTCCTCATCGGAAAAAGAGGAACAGCGCGACACGCAAGGGATACTTGAGCTCCCGTAACGAGGAAGATGCCTCGGTCGTGCTAAATGATCATAGATGCTCAGTTGGTATTGCTGTTGCTCATCTTGTCCGTCCAGTGCAAACGTGTAGCTCAGCAGTCATGCCAAGTCCAGCAGCCAATGGGCCAAACCATCCTCAGCAAGTCTGTCAGACGGGAGACTTTCCAACTTCACCTTGACCATAAAGGTGATATAGAGCTCCCGCCAGAAGGTAAAGAGCCTTCTGAGGCTGTGTCAGAAGCTGTGGCCTCTTGAGGCTTGCGGCCCCAGGGTGAGACGGGGGGTCACAGAAGCAGGGTAGCTGGCTCCCAGAGATGCAGGCTGTCAGGTGCCTGAGGACGGAGCGTGACGACGGCTCTGTCTGAGGTGCGGTTCCCAGTCCATGAGAAACTTCTCCAGGGGCTTAAGAAGCTTCGACATCCCCTTCACTGACCATTGAGGATTTCAAAAGAACCAGCCTCTGCTGCCTCTGCAGCAGCCTCTGCCTCATTTCATACCCCGGCTCTGCTTTCTCACGTCCAGTACCTGCTCACGCTCAGCTTCACCTTCACCGTGCCGGGGACCGGTGACGTGTTCTCTGCTAGCTGGCCCGAGTGCCTCTTCATCTCGGACCAGACTTCACGGAAATGGCATTTCTGAAGGAGAGCCGAGCTGGTGGCGGCAGGTCTCAGTCTGATCTTAACGTAGGAGCTCTGGGTTGTGCCACGTCTTCCCACCCAGCCTGTCTCTATGCAAAGTGCCTCTTCCGTCTGTCGTGCTGAGAACTGTCCAAAGCATTGAAAATTTTAACGGGGGGTGGGGGGCACCTGGGTGGCTCACTCGGTTGGGCGTCCGACTTCGGCTCAGGTCATGATCTCACAGTTTGTGGGTTCGGGTCCCGCGTCGGGCTCTGTGCTGAGCACTCAGAGCCTGGAGCCTGCTTCGGATCCCGTGTCTCCCTCTCTCTCTGCCCCTCCCCCACTCATGCTCTGTATCTCTCTATCTCAAAAATAAACATTAAAAAAAAAAAAAGAAAGTTTTAACGGAAGGGAAGGTGAGATGTGATAGGCAAGCAGGAGCTCAGAATGTCCGTGACGTGACCACTCCAGCTTGTAACTATTGCCATGCCCCCTCCCCTCCACGTTCCCCTCGTGATGACACTAATTTGGCTGCAGTGTTGAATGGTCACACAGTTAAGGTGGCGGGTTGGAGAAAGGCTATGTGTACAGTTAAAACTGGCACAGCGCCCCCTACCAGCGGAGTCTTGTTTTGCAGTTGGCAAGCGCAAATAACCCTTTATTCTTAAGCTTGGAATTCCTTGGAAAGCTCTTACGCATTTTGCATCTGTATCATCCTGATATGGCTTCTAAGGGTTTGGTTAACTTCACTGAGGCTGCACTTACTGCTGCTGCATTTTCTTTATCTGGACCTTGATCCTTCGTCCTACTGATTCCCGTTTCAAAAGTATTCTCACGTGGACAGCTGGAGTCTAAGACTGGTCAAGCCCCCTGTTGTGTGAGTCACGTGTCACAGGGGGGAGCTGAAGCTGCCTCGGCCATGGATTCAACCTGAAAGTTTGGATGCTGGCATGTTTCCCATTCCAAGTGAGCAGCTCCCTCTTCAACACCGGAACTGGTTCCTCACCACCATCGCCTCCGCTGGCTGTGGTCTTAAAAGGCTTCCCAGGGCACCCGCATCCCCATCAGCATGTTTTGGATTCCTTTGCAAACCTGGCGGGGCTGGGGAGGAGGCAAAGGGGATGAGGGGGCGGAGCCTCCATCATTAACTGCTTACTCTATCAGCTGGTGCCTATGTGGCCCCAGATGGACAGTTCTACAGGCATTGTAGCACCAAACCATTGGCTTCCTTTCTGATTTGGGTGAGAGGGACATCTCCAGGCTTCTCCGTCTATAGAAAACTGGGCCGTTTGGTTTTCCTTACATTGGTGAAGAATAAATTTTTAAAAATTTTAATGTTTGTTTTTGAGAGAGACAGAGTGGGGGGGGGGGCGGCAGGGCAGAGAGAGAGAGAGAGGGAGACACAGCATCCGAAGCAGGTTCCAGGCTCTGAGCTGTCAGCACAGAGCCCGATGCAGGACTCGAACTTGTGAACTCTGTGAGATCATGACCTGAGCCAAAGTCGGACACTTAACCAACTGAGCCACCCAGACACCCCAAGAGTAAATTTAACTGTAGTGAGTGCTAACAAACAGAGCGCTAGAGAGAGCAAGCACTGACAGAGTGCTCAGTACATGCTAGGCAGTATTCTAAGATTGTAACCTGTATTAAGGAAATTAGCTTCACAATAATCCTATGAGTATACACTATTATTTTTCGGTAGTTTTTAAGTGGAAACCTATCATACATAGAAAAAGCAATCCAAGTCATAAATATACAGTCCATGAGCCATTACACAGTGAATACACCTCTGTAACTATGCTCACCTAGCCCCAGGTCAAGAAATAGGACATTATCTCCATTTTACAGATTAAGGAACTGAGGCACAGAGAGGTTAAGTAACCTGTCCAAGGTCACAGAGCTAATAAGGGGCAAAGCCTGGTTTCGGCCTCGGGAATTCTGGCTCCTAAGTCCGATTCTCTTCATTGCTGCACTTCACTGCCCGCTAGGAAAGCTATTACTGGGGGACACCTTCCCAGGAGGAGACCTTGTATTCACTGTGAGATTCGAATACGCTGCACGGCCTGTTCTCATTTGCCTGTCAGTGCATATTTGTGTCTCTGTGCTGCAGGAGACACTGAGGCTTTAGAGACCACAGTGGCACAGCAGTCGATAGCCATGGCTCACAAGCATTGATCAGGCACTTAGTGTATACACATTTCAGCAGCTGCTACTCTAAGACAGCCTTGGGCAGTGTCCCTTCTAGCTGCGGCCGCACTGCGGCCTCAGCGTGTGCTTCCAGAACACCCCTCGGACTGAACACCCTCCCCATCCCCCACCGCCTGCCAGACACAGGCCCAGCTTTTGTGCTGGCATCTGAGACTTGCCTAAGCCAGCCTCAACGTGACCTTCCCGCCTCAGTTCCTGCCACTGGTCCTACAGAATTGTGTTGTGGCTTCCACAGCAGAATTCCTGGAAAAAACACCTGTCACAGATTCAGTGCTCAACAAATGACAGCCCTTTCTTTTTCTGTGATAAGAGATTACACCTCTGACCCTGGCTGACTTTCTTTTTGGTGCTTTTTTAGTAAAGAATAAGACAGGTGTTCAATCTCCAGGATCTGGTCATGTTCCCATTCTGAGCCTGCTTCCTGTCTGGGGAAAAAGGAAGGGAAGCTGGAGGAACTAAGTGATCCCAGTCCTGCTTCAGCTGGGCTGGGTCCAGCCCTCCACCCCCACCCCCCGGGGGGCCCCTGGGTGCTTATGGCCCATTCCATCTTACAAAGGACAACCTGGAGGGACCTGGGCCAGTCTGAGAAGGAATCGGCATCCACCCTGAGTGGAGTAGCTGGGACTATAGCAATGACAGGCCTGGAGGAAAGCAGTCTTGGGTGGAGTGGCACGCTTTGGACACTGTCACGTGAAGCGGAGTAGCACTAGCCAGAGCTCAGACTCGGGTGGGAACACAGGTTGACAACTTTCGCTTCATGGAAGAAGAGCTCCCCGGAAACCGTGAGACCCCAGGTGCCAAGGCGTGTGCACTCATAGGACAATGTGCACCCACGGGCCTGACAATGACCACATCAGAGGATTCACAAGGCTCCACCCCCCCCCACCGGAAGTCAGAGGTTTTAAGGTCCTGCCCAGCATGGATGTTCTTTAACAGTAATTTTCAAATTGTTTTTAAATTCTCAGAACTCTGTTTTTTCAATGTTTATATTTTATTTATTTTGAGAGAGGGAGGGAGAGTGCAAGCAGGGGAGGGGCAGAGAGAGAGAGAGAGAGAGAGAGAGAGAGAGAGAGAGAGAATCCCGAGCAGGCTGCGTGCTGTCACTGCACAGCCCGGCTTGGGGCTCCATCCCGTGAACTGTGAGATCATGACCTGAGCCGAAACCAAGAGTCAGACGCTTAACCTACTGAACCACCCAGGCGCCCACAATGAACAAAACTCTTTTCTACAGGGTTCAGTTTACATAGATGCCTGGTCTGAGAAGTAGCTCAATGCGGAGGGGAAAGGGAGGGTGCAGAACCCCCGCGCTCAGCCTCCCCACCTCCCTGAGTGAAAGTCATTGTTCTAGAACCCTGCGCGCCAGGGCCTGCTGAAGGCTGGAGCAGCCCTGTATAACGTGCACATGTAAGGAGTGCGCGCCTCTTTGGTGGTTTCACTTCTCCGAACACGAGAGGCCCAGCTTCTGGCTTCCTGCCCCCCTCCCTGATCTCCCTGTCTGGTCGGAAACAGGGCCTTTGGCTGCATTCTTTTGACCCTAGCCGGTGGTTCTGGATGTCTGCACTTGGTCATTCACTCCACAATATCTCCACCGACTGTACCAGTGTCTTTAGAATAAAAGGTGCCTCCTATTCTTAGATCTGTGCCTGCTGGGTCCCCAGAGCTGCCGCTGTCTCCCGGGCAGCTGGTGCTGTCTACTGATGTGCCCCTAGAATGACAAGTCGTGATGGTAAAACCAGGGAATGGTCCAGTGCCACAAATGCAAGCCTGCAAAAGGGACAAGGACTCACGTCAGTGGGGGTGGTCCTTCTGGAAGGTAGAAAATTAGGCTCCTTGACCTGGTCTCCCCTCCCGCCTCTGTCAGGCCACCCGACTTCTGGAATCTGTCTTCTTTCCTCCTGCCCCTGCCTCTGCCCTGGTTTGGACTCCATACATTACCAGATGAAAAGCGGTTTCTTCTAGGAAAACCGCCTAAGACCCCCTCCCCCTCCCCCTCGCTGGCCCTCCTCCGATCATCCGTAGCACTTTGTACATTGAGGGGCTTCTGTTTTCTCTTTGTTTTATGATCTTTTAAGTACCTGTTAATTCACACTTGAGACCAAGGTCAAAGTCTTATTTAGCTTTGTATTTCTGGCCCTGGCCCAGCCTCAGGCTCAGACCAGGCCTTCGTAAGTATTATTGAGTAAATACACAGAGTACTGCTTAAAATAGACACTCCACAGGTGGGCTCTGTGCCCATGCCTGAGTTACACACGTGCTGTGGCATTCCTGGCCCAGCAGGCCTGTCCCTGGACTGCCCATTAAATGCCCCCGACCCCAGATGTTGTGATGTAATGTCATCTCTGCAGAACCCAGCAAAAGGAGAATCTAGGATGGGCTCAGAACCCAGCAAGAACTTCCCCTGTGGCCCACAGCCCAGCCTCCCGAGTTTATTTTTCACCAAGGGGTGTGTTCCCTACCTCTTGGCAACTAAATATTTGTAACAGGTACACAGCTCAGTGGCCTCTGCCACCTGGCACTTGTTCCTCTCCCCATGTCCTTTCCTTTTGAGCTCCCCCAGGAGCGTGTCACTGCAGACAAGCTGACGGGCTCACTGTGGCCCGACCTCATGGGGGCACAGTGACCCCCTGGGAACGGACTCTAAGCCTCACTTCAGAGGACAGGCTCCCTGCAAAAGTGGGACTTAGAGCGACGGTGTGCGTGTTTCTGATCGCATCTTGCTTTTGCTTGGAGTGATTATCCGCAAATTTGGAGGACTGGTGAGAGTTTAATGATAAAATATTAATAATAAATGGAGAGGTCAAGAACATACCCACAGAAAAGCTTCATAAGATCTCAGATTAGGAAGGTGACTTGGAGGCCATTGAGTTCACCCCCCTCATTTAAGAGAAAAACGCAGCTTGGTGGAGAAAAAAGTCATGGTCATGAAGGTCAGACATGCCCCTACCAGCTTCGTGACCTTGGGGAAATTACTGTGAGCCAGAAGTTTAGCTCTGGGCTGGATCTGCCTCTCATTCTATTTTATTTGCCTTGAATTGTGTCTCTTAAAACAGGTGATTTCATAGCAGTTAAGCACCTGAACTTTGTAACATGTGACCTGTGTTCAAACTCTAGCTGTTAACTTACTGGCTGTGTGACCTTGGGCAGGTTACTTAACCTCTCTGTGACTCCATTCCCTCAGGTGTAAATGGGGATGATTAGAGCCCCTGTCTTAACGGGCCACCATGTGATTTAAATGAAGTGACGCATAGAAAGCATTTTAAATAGTGCTTGGTACCCAGCGAGAGCTATATAAGAGTAGACTAATAGTATTCATTTTTTTAAAAATCCGTATTTGTGGTTTTCTCGAAAACCTGGAAGATCAGCCAACATCATGCAACGCATGGCTGGAAAGGCGTAGCCACTGTCCCTTTAGAGAGGGACTGTATCCTGCTTTCCAGCCCGCTTCAGCCCCCACCCCCATGCCACCGCTGCTTGCTCAGTCCTCTTGCCACCCTCCCCATTCCTGCCTCCATTTGTGCGGGAATAAATAGATCTATTTATTTTTATTGGAATCAACATGAAATATTTAGTGGATAAATATGCCCATTTTACAGCAGGTCGTAGGAGTAAACAAGCTGTTCCCCTTCTGTCACTGAGCTGGCCGTGTCACGGGCATGCAGTAGCTGTGAATTTCCTCCTGCTCCTTGGTCTCCCAGCCTGTTCATCTGGCCTCTGGGTGAACAGTGCTAGTGACAGGGAGCTCACTACCTCGCAGAGCCGCTCCCTTGCTGGATCTTTGTCATATGCAGAGCCAAGAACAACTCCCCCATCACCTTGACTGAAATGCATTTAATTTCCACCACATCCCCTCTTCTGGGACCTGGAGCAGAGGGATGTGCCACGTACACAGAGTTCCAGCGTGCCTGGTGGAAGCTGCAATTTTCAGAAATGTCTGTGAGGTGTCTAGAGCCCCAAGCCAAGGCGTCATGTGCTGAATGCTCACAGTCCGGGAGCTCGGCATCATCAGGTACGGGATTGGAGGAGAAGCCGCAGAAGGCAGGAGGTCATACCGTGTCGTGTGTAAGAGCACTGGGGGCAGATCTGGGTTCCAGGCTCTGCGTCACCTCTTTCTAGGTGCCTTGTAACTTTGGCAAGACACTCAACCTCTCCGTTTCTGTTCGCGTCTCTATTAGAGGAATAGAATAAGATGCTCTTGAAGATCCTGGCACCTCCAGACCTCTCCCACCAGCCTTGTTCATTGCTTGACCGAAGGCGGCAGAACTGAAAGCTGCGTCCAGGCAGGGGGTCTGGTGCCACGGCCATGGTCGGACTGGCCGGGCTCTGCTCAGCCGCTTTGCTGCCTGGCCATCACAAGTCTGGGCCTCAGGTAGTTAAGCTGTGTGGTCTCAAGGTCCCTCTAACTAAGACATTCTGGAACCCAGAGAAACAGCTATTTTTCTTGAAGAACAAAACTAAACATTTCCCGGACTGGCTGATACTGGTTTGTCAGGGAAGCAGAAGACAGGCAGGTAGGTGGGGCTCAGAGAAATGGCTCCCTGTCCCGGGAGCTGTGAGTTAGCTGCTTCCAGGCCTGTCAGCATGGACTGTCTTGTGGCCCCAGAACAGGCAGGGGGTCCCTCACTTCTCCCCCCTGGGTCAAGGGCAGCCTTAGGCAGACGGGGAGGGGCCGGCAAACCTGGGAGGCAGGACTGGGCCCCTAGAGGCCCCACCATGGTTTTCTGGTTTCCTGCCCCGGCTCTCTGCAGGGCATTTTTCTGTTAGCTGTCAACACCTGTGGGTCCCACCCAGCGCTGGCGGCCCTTTCAGGAAGGGCTGGGTGGAGAACGATGCTGTTCTTGTTTGTCTGCAGTGTTACAGGGCCCTGGGAATCCTGGAGAAGGAAAGTGCTAAGGAAACCTTGGGCAACATCATCTGAAAGTATTTGGGCAGCAAGTCTGTGCAGAGATGGGGAGCTGGGCAGAAAGATCGCTGATGGGCTGATCTTGGCCATGTCACTTAAACTTCTTGGGCCTTGGTTCCCTTTTCTGTAAAATGGGGACAATGGTAAAGGGCTGATGGGAGGACTGGTTGAGGTCGGGGCATGTGACGGCGCTTGGTGTATCTCCGGGCAGTGAAGATGGATTGTTTCCAAGGGACTGAAATTGACCTACCCAAGGTCACCCGGCAAGCTCAAGCAGGAGCCAGAACTTGGACCCAGGTCTCATACTGACCTACATCCTGTGAGCAGAACAGTTGCTACTGGGGAGTGGGGAGTGTTCAGCCAGTCCATCGTGGCTAGGAGGACCTGGCTATGTGGCCCGTGGGGTGGCCACAGCATTGGGTTGAGCCTGTGCTCTAGCCTCCGAGAGTGGGGATGTCAAGGCCGAGAGGCTGATTATAGCAGAGCCAGGGAGAGAAGGCCTGGGTTTGGCTTTCTCGTGTGCAGTCAGATGTGCTGGGCACTTGCTGGATGTCAGGCGTTGTGCTAAGCCCTGGGGATAGGCCAAGCGCTGAGGCAGACAGTCCCTCCTTCATGGGGCTCATGGGGACCACGCTTGTGAGAAAAGCACAGCTCGACAGTGTGAAGGAGGAGCAGGTGGGACCCCCAGGCTCAGAGGTGGAAGAGAGGGCTCCAAAGGAAGGGACCTTTTGGCAAAGTCCTGAAGGAGCAGAGGAGCTGGTCAGATGGAAGGGGGTGGTGCTGGGGAGGGCGGAAGGCCAGAGGAAAGGGACTCTGAGGCCCCGTGATGTTTGGCACAGTGGGGAGCGGGGCTCTGGAGAGGTAGCAGGGCCGGGTGGTGCAGGGGCAGGGCTTTATCCTGAGGGAGATGGGGGGGGGGGCGTCGCCCCCAGGCTGGGAGGAGAGGCAGGACTGCATGTGTTAGGGAAAGCCCTTCTGGCTGCTCTGTGGAGAAAAGATGCAGCCTCAAGGGGGAGAGGCTGGTGGCCCTGGCTAGTCCGGGCAGGAGGTGGGTCTCCTTGGACCACACTTGGTCAGGGCTGTGGTGATGGACTGAGTATAAAGAGAGAAGGCAGCGGAGGCACTGAGGGGGAAGCCCAGGCTGCCGGCCTCACCAGCCGCAGAGGTGTGCATGCCATTTACGGAGACAGGCACCCAGAAGGAGGTGGTACTGAAGGAGGGACATGGGAACGGGGTTCTGGGCACGTGGGTGCGAGGTGCCTGACGACCACCAGGCGAGATACTGAGGGGGCAGCTGGACGTGCAGTAGAGAGGTCAGAGCTGGAGAGAACAGCGTATCCATTGGCTGTTGGGTGATAAGTCAGGTGTTCACAGAGGGGGTTCACTGGGAGGGGTGAAGAGAGGAGAGTGCAGGCTGGAGCCTGGAGACGGGTAAGGAAGGAGCTTGCAGAGAAGGGTCACCAAGCCAAGCAGGCGCCTCTGGAAAGCAGGCCAAAGGGCAGACAGGAAAAGGCAGCTGTCCTTTGGATTTAGCAACCCGTGACCTTGGCAAGGACAGCCGGCCAGGGAAGCTGGGTTGTGGGGGCTCAGGAGTCTGGGTGGTGAGGAGGCATGGACAAACAAGCATGGACCGTCCTTTCCAGGCTTGGGCTGAGAAAGGAAGCAGAGGGAGCAGTCGCTGGAGTGGGTGCGGGTCCAGGGAGGCTTTGCAGTTGGTTGGTCAGTTAGTGACAAGATTGAACTGAGTGTGTGGTCCATGATGGCAGAATGTGCCAGAAAGCAGAGGCAGAGGCTTTGGAGCTGCTGGGAAAGGGGTGGGACCTCTACACAAACAAGGGGGGCTGATCCTGACCCGGCGTGGGGGGGGGGGGGGGGGGGGGGGGGGGGGGGAAAGGAGAAGTGGGGGATGGTCCTACACAGGAGGAGGGTCCAGCCCACACAGGACGGCTGCCCCATGCCTGTCCTTGGGCTGGGCCCTTTGGGAACCACAAAGCTGTAAAGCTTTATGGATCCTGGTCCCAGCTTTCAAGGAGCAGAGAAATCATAGGCTCCGAGCCATTCAACCAGGACCGCCCTCGACAAGTCCCGGGGCCCCTCAGTAACCATCCTCTTCCAAATCTCCGTGACGTTGGCTCAGCTGGCCGCTGCCCCCTCCAGCCCCTTTCCCCTGGCTTCCAAACCTCCTGAGCTACCAGGAAGTTGCTGCTCTGGTGCCGTCTTTCTGCCCACCCTCACATTTGGGAGCCTTCTAGGCCCTTACGCTGTCCTCCTGTTATTTTCAATCCTGTCCTGAGTGGTCAGCTTCCCCCTCACAAATCTGCGCGTCCCATATGCCGAGTCCTGAGGATTTCCAGCCGTGTCCTGGGCATTTCTTCAAGTCCTCCTCACAGGCATCTCACACTCAGCAAAAGACTAGAGTCCTGCATTGCTTCCCTCCAAGCCCACAGATGGTATCACTCGAACCAGCCAAGTTGAAAACTCTGATCTTTGTTTCTGCCTCACTGTGACCCCTACCCCCTCCAGATGGCCGCCTGTCCTACGACATGTGCCTCTTACAGGGACTCGAAGTCTCTCCTCCTCCACACCATTCCCCGTGCTGCCAGGGAAGCATCTTCTGAGACTTTATCTTTGAGACAACTTTGATGGAGTCTACACTTCTTAGCATGGCATTCCAGCCTGACGGAGATGGTGATCCAGTTGGTCCCGCCCTACCCACCTCATCTGCTTTCATCCACCAAATCCTCCGGGCGTTTTAACACCTCTTGCCTTTGTTCCTGGTCCCTGTCTGGACCAGCTTTCATCTCTCGCTGTCCTCCCTGGCCCTTCCCAGCCCCCTTGTGCTCCCCAGCAGGTTGCACACACCTTCCGTGGTCAAGGCACACGAGTCAAGGCACAACCCTTGAAGGTTCAGACAGAGTCCTTTCTGTGCGTGTGTGTACGCGTAAGCTTGTCGTGTAGGCTTGCTGTAGAGGAAGAAACGAGGGGTCCGAGAGCAGCCTCGGAAGATGGACTCCAGTACCTGATGCTGAGTTGGCTTGAGCCTAGGGTGGAGCCCAAATACAGGAGAAGTCAAACTGATGGGGGGCCGAGCGCCCAGCACCCGCCACGGCAGTGGGGTGGAGGGAAGGGGGGCACCGAGGGATGCCTGTGTCGATGGACGTTGGAGCAGGGGGAGGGTGTCGTGGACCCGGCGAGCAGGGCTGAGCGGAGGTTGGTGTCCAGGTGGCGGCAGAGCCCCCAGTGCTAAGAGACCAAGCCGTTCTCACTTCTTCTCTGGCTGCGAAAAGGATGCTCCATCTCAGAATGGGTCCCAGGGGCAACAGAGGGACACAGGAATTAAAATCGGGTGTGGGTAGCTGCTTTGGGTCCAGGAGTCCTGCTGTCTGGGTGCGACCCTCTGTCACTGGGAGACAGCCGTCCCCTGTTTGCCCATAGGGTGCTCTTCAGCAGAGTGACAAGAGTCGTGTCTCCCTACCAACCACCCCCACGGCCTCCATTTCTTCCCCTTGAGCACAAGATACCACTTCGCCCTGGTTTTAGATGACGTAAGAGGCATCCGTTGGCCGAAGCTGAGGTGACAAAAGCCAGGACCCGTAGGGACCTGTGGACAGCGGTCCATGGTGAGAGAGTGTATGCGTATGAGTAGGAGTGCATGTGGGTGTGCATACGTGTGTATGTGTGAGTACGTGTGAGAGTGTGTGTGAGTGATCCCTCTGTCGCTGCCTGCTGGCTCCCTCCCTTAGAGTCCCTTCTTTCACGTCATCCTGTGACATCCTCGCAGCCATAAGCTGATGGTCCCTGCAGAGCAGGGTTGAGTCCCAGCCGCTGTCCCAACTTCCTCACCCTGTCCCAGCCACCTCCCTGCCCCTCTGCGCCTGTTCTGAGTTTGAGTGCCAAGGCCCCCGGGCAGAGACATGTTGTGCAGTGTGAGTGTGGGGCACAGGCAGGCCTCTTGCTGGGTTCCGGGGCGTGCTCAGCTGGCCAAGAGGCCACACCGCCCCTAAGGCACCCATGCCTCGTGAGTCAGAAGGTGCTCCTGGAATCATCCAGGAACCCCTCCACTGTCTCCATCATAGCCTTTCCTGCCCCAGTCAGGAGACGTGCACATCTATAGCAGGCCAACAAGGCATTTTGATGAGGATCGTATCGAGTGAACCTCATGGGCTTCCTTCTAGGTGGAAATAAGAGCATTCTGATTCAGGTCCAAGAACATTGGTGGCCCTGAGGCCGGGCAGGTGGTCTGGCTGCCCCAGGAGCCACCCTAGGAAAGCTTTTGGCCCTGCTCCTGTGACCCTAGGGGATCGCCGGAATCTGGGTCCTGAGAGCTTTCCAGCTCATCTGGAGATAGGGTCGTGCAGAGAGCGCGGGGCTCCTGGTTTCTCACTCTGAGAACAGGGAAATGATGGCCGTCCCTCATACCTCCCCTCACACCAGTGTCCAGGTGGCTTCCTCGCAGACTGTTGCCCGTCGTGAGAGGCGGATAGGCTTTGGGGCAGATTCAGATCCTCCTTCCATGCCTTTCTGGATGTGGGAGCTTGAGCCTCGAGCTCTGAAGGGCTCTTGCTCGTGACTGTGATTCAATTTGTGTAAAGTGCCCAGCACAGCGTGAGCACTTGGCAAGTGGTAGCCGCTAGAGCTGTGGTCGTCACCTTCTCTCACTCTTGTCGTTCCTCTGGTGGCCCAGAGTGGCTGTCCCTTGTGGGCTGGTGTGGAGGCTGGCTCTGGAGCGGAGGCCCTCTGCCAACCGGTGGCTTCACTTCCCGGCAGGAAGCACAGGGTCTGCTGCCTCTAGAGAGAAAAGAGGGGGCAGCCCTACCTGTCGGAGGGCAGGGCAGGTGCAGGGGTCCATGGTGGATCCCCAGGGCGACCACCCCCACCCCCACCCCGAGGTTCTCTCTCGTTCCGCGTCCTCCTCTCCCGGTATCCGTAACGGGCTGGATGCGGCTAGCAAGCGTGTGCATCTTCTGAGGTGGGAACCTGCCTCTTCTCCTCCTTTTTTTTTCCTTTACCATGACGCCTGTTGCTCATAGGTACAAATCAAACGAAGAGTATGTATATGTGCGAGGCCGCGGCCGAGGGAAATATGTTTGTGAGGAGTGTGGAATTCGCTGCAAGAAGCCCAGCATGCTGAAGAAACACATCCGCACCCACACTGACGTCCGGCCCTATGTGTGCAAGCACTGTCACTTTGCTTTTAAAACCAAAGGTAAGAGACAGTCAGCTGGGGCACTGCCCCTTCCCGCTGTAGGGAGCTCCCCTCTGGGAGCCCTAGCACAGAGCTCAGGGGTCCAGACCTCTCCGCCTGGGGCCTGGGGCACCCCCCTTCCCCGGGCTCCCCGGTGGCCGAGCAGCCGGCTCCAGACCGGGCAGTGGCGCCCCCTGGCTACCGCAGCCTGTCCTCTTGGATCCCACACCGTCCTCCACCTGCGCGCTCCCCCCCGCCGCCTGATGGCGCTCTTGCACACGGTTCCTGGTTTTGATTTTATCTCCTCACCCCGTCCTTCTGCATGTCTCCTTAGCCCTTTGTCCACTGAGCTGGTGAGCTCCAGCAGTTGCACTCGTCACCACCACTCTTGCGTTTGGAAATCCATTCCACTCCGAGCCACTAAGCACACTCGCATGGTCACTTCTCATGGCAGCGCTCGCCCCTGCCTCCACCCTCCTCACCACTCAGACCATGTTCCTGCCCGCCCGGCTCCTCCGCCGCTCTCCCCGCAACCGCCCCGGCTGGCAGCCCTTGCATTCCGGCCCCAGCCGAACTCCGAAGCAGGGTCAGCACAGGCCCTGGCCGTCATCTGAGAAAGGAAGAAGGACGGGCCACGGAGGGCACGCGTCCCACAGAGCTGTGCTAGGAGCTGGCGGTGGCCTGGCCGGCGGCAGCTGCCCGGCCCTTCGTGTGAGCAAGTGGGGCCGAGTCCGTGAGACTTGGATCAAGCCCCTCCCCCCACTCATGGCGTTGACTGTCCCCGCAGGCCAGGCAGGGAAGACAGTGCGGCTCGCCGGTTGCTTCCTGGTAGAGGAGCAGACGGACAGAGGTGAAGCAGAGAAAGGCCTGGGGCTCTCGGACACCCCCCCCCCTCCCCGGTGGCTTCAGCCTCTTGTGCGCTGCAGATTCTTGGGGCAGGGGCATGAGGGCCCTGGCTTCTCCTTTGAGCAAGTGGGGGGCCTCCAGGCTGGCCCCCACTGGAGCCTTGTGGTGTTTCTGCAGGAAGAACTGGAGAACAGATTCAATTTTGCCACTCGTTGACCTTTCTTCTGTTGGTGAAGCTGTGCCCAGTGAGAGAGGTTGGGCCTCAGCTTTGAGGGGGCCCGGGCGGAGTTGGCCAGCCTTCCTCACTTCCTCCTCCTCTTGCTGGCCCCTTCCGTTCTCTCTGTACTGGGTCAGGGGCCAGCTCACCACATCCCCTGGCTCATGGCCCTTCTCTGACCGAGTTCCACCTCTGGTCTCCTAACCCCGTTCACCGACCCCTGCCCTCCTCTGCCTTCTGGCATTCTCAGCGGACCTCAAACTTTCCCACTTAGGCTTTGGTTGGAATGGAGGTGCCGTCCCTCCCGCTCTCTTTCTCTGGTCTTCTTCTCTCTTGGCGTCCCATAAACAGTGTTCCAAGAGGTCCCCAGGGAAGGCAGATAGGCCTGGAGCCCGGCCCCCTGCCTCGTGCATGCTTCCAGTCCCAGAGCCCTGCCATGTCCAAGGCAGCACAGCCCCGCCTGCCTCTGCCCTGGGTGTGGGCTCTGTCCCCATGTGTCCCCTACAGCCCCACCCACCCCTGGCCTTAGGCAGCCAGTGGACCTTCATGGAGAAGAGAGATGGGAATCATTGACTGACAGTCTAAGTAACAGAGTAAAAAACCTCTTGTCCAAAACCCCCTTGAAGGTAAAGGAAGTGAATCCCTCCCACCAAAACCAAGTGATCGTTAATGCTAGAGCCGTAACTAGAACCCAGGACCCCTGTCTCAGGGCATCGCCCCCATCACCTTCCTCTCTTGAGCAGATCCCCCCCTTTCCTGGAAGGAGTGGCAAAATCAGGTGGCTGGTCAAGTGGCCTCTGGAGTGGGGTGCATCTAGGGGACCCCACTGTTCTGTTCTTAATGTGAGGAACCCAGTCTTGAGAGTGCATCCCAGCCCAGGGCCATTTGGGTTCCCTGTGCCCAGCACACAGAGAACCATCTCGGAGAGCCTTCACCTTGATACATATGACTAGAAAAACCCATCCGGCTAAGTTCTCCGCCAGGGCAGTGTCTCCAAAGAGGGGTCCCTATTCAGGTCCCCCTGCCTTTTTGGAGAGAAAAGGCCTGGTCTGTTTTTGTCAGGTCTGAGAGAGGCTGGGTCCCCGGCAGGAACACTTCTTTTCCAGCAGCTCTTTTCATTGGAGGCCATGCCAAGCCTACCGGCAGTCCCCGCCCTAGAGGGTCCAGAGGGTATAACCTGAACAGAGGGGTGCAGATACCACATATGCCTTGGGGCGTGGAGTCCTGGGTGTGAAGGCTTGCCCAGGCCGCCCCGAAGGCCAGGCCCAGGAGGCTCTGTTCCCAACCAGTGATCAGCGAGGGTTCTGAGCTCTCTTCAAATGCTCGTAGAGGCTTCCGGAAGACAATACCTTCAGAGCCAAAGCAGTAAGCGAGTCTGAAATGGTAGAATCTCAAACTCCGTGACTTCCGAGAGGGACTGGTGGCGGGTGGGTGATGGCAAGTTGCAGCAGAGAAAGCTTGCCGTTGGCCCTCACTGCGTGCCGGGAGTGAGGGAAAGGCAGCACACTGAGTCTTCTGTTCCTCCGGGGCCGTGTGTCTTCCGGGAGGCGTGGGCCTTCCCCATCACTCGGAAACCTCAGGAGCCTCCTCTTAGGCTCTTGCTTCCTTCAGGCTGCCATCCCCTCCCTCCCCTCACCCTTGGGCTCTGGCTGGGCCTGGTGGTCTTCAGGACCCTCCACCACCGCCACCTGGCTGCGCCCAGGCCCGGAGAGCCCTTCCTGTCCGTCTCTGTCTGCCTGTCTGTGTCTCCGTCTCCGTGTTGGACATTGTGGTGGCAGCTCGGGCCTCTGGGCGCTAGCTGAGGCGTCTCAGTGGGTAGTGCCGGGAAAGGCTGCCGGGATGTCCCTGTGGAGGTCCGGGGGTCCCCTTTCCTCTTCCTAGAGGGTTCCCAGATGCCAGCAGGGTGACTGTGCCGTGTACAGGCCCTTGCGCCGGTCGCCGCAGGAGATGGAGAGGACAGCTGGGGGCAGGCCTCAGTCTGTCAGGCCTGCAGGGGCGGAAGGAGGGCGGTTGGTCAAAGCTGAATGACGCAGAGTCATTGGACGATGCTCTCAGTGGAAGTTCCACCTCTCTTCCAGCCACTCATCATGTTCATCCACTTGCCTTTCCTCCTTCATTCCAGGACTGTGGGGCTTCCGGTGAGGGGTGGGACAACTGGTGTGGAGCTGGGGACTCTGCCTGGCCAGCCAGGGCTCTGCCCCTTGACAGAGAAATGGTGTCCAAGCCAAAGGAGATGTCTGCTGCCGTTGGGTATACCTCCCTCAGTTCACAGAAGAGGTCCGGGGAGGGGAGGGCAGGGAGGGCACCGGGTAACACTCGGGGCTGCTCTCCTGTAACCCACATGGCCTGTCCTGGCAGAGCCCCCTCAGACTCCGTGACTCCTCCCTGCGGCCTCCAGCGGCCACTGGCACCTTCTCCTGGGAGCCCCTGAGCCCAGACTGGAGGATAAAGCCATCTGCATCTTCATTTCAGCATCTCTGTCCTCCACACCCAGCATGGCGCGTGGCAGAGTCCCTGGTGCTCAATAAAGAGTGATTGTCATGGGGGTGGGGGACACACAGTATGGGAGGGAAGGCGGTTCCACGTGGTGAACGTCTGCTCTCTGCCGGGCACACCCTGCTACCACTCTACATGCACTCTCTCATCAGCTCCTCCCGGCATCCCCGAGAGGTAGGTATTACTTGAGAGTTGCAGGAAGTGGGGGCTCAGAATGTTCGGAAACTTGCCCAAGAGCACACAGCTAGCAAGTGGCAGAGCCCAAGCTCAGACCCAAGATCGGCAAGCGCCTAGACCAGCCTGGGTTGATTGTGCCAGCGTGCAGCAAGCAAGACCCCTGGAGTCCTGAAACCTGGTTCTAGACAGGGCTCTGTGCTAACAAGGTGCCTCGGCTGGCTGGTTCGCTGTGTTGGCCAATGGGAGCCCTCCCATGACATCCCAGCAGCTGAGACCATCAGTAATCTTCTCTAACGGCATCACCAGCCCCGAGGCGCAGAGTTAGAGCGGAAGCATCAGAACCCTGGGCCTGATGGGGGGGTTGGGTTACACGGTCTGCAAAGTTCCTTCCAACACCTTGCTTCTGAGATGAGGAGAGCACTTCCCACGTGCGGTTATTGTGCACCCGTTGTGTGCTCGGCACCTAACTTGGTCGAAAAGAGACCTAAACCTTCCTGGCAGAACACATACAATAATGTCATAGCCGTAATGAGCAGTGTTCGTAGTCCTCTGTGGTCTGGGGTATCAGGGGACAGTGGGCTGGTTCCAGAACCTCAGGGGACCATTGGTATCTCTGGCCCATGGAAGACCCCAGCTACCGTTGCCACCCCTTGACATCCTACTCAAGCTTGGCTTGCTCATGACAGTGAAGACAAGAACCCCCTATATTAGATAGGTCCCCTTTGGAGACCCTCTGCTCCCAGAATGTCTCTGGAAGTTATGACTCTGCTTCCCCTTTGGCCAGGAGTAGAAGATACAGGTTTTTGCCTGGTTATAGGAGGAAAATCTGAGTTGGGAAGGATACAACCACAGACTAGGAGCAAAGGGAAGAGAGAGGCAAGACACAAGTGCCCTTCCATCCCTGCTGCCCTTGACTTCAAGGGACCCCAGGTTAAGGTTCCCATCATCCCCTCAGCAAAAGCCTACACGTTCCTTAAAATTCTCAGAATGGTTATGAAGCGCCCTTTGGTTCACCCATGGGCTCTCTCCTATTCGCCTGCCCACCTATCCATCTGTCCTCCCATCTACCCATTTCTCCCATCTCCTACTTTGTCTTCCTGTCCATATATCTTCCCATTTCTTTTCTCCTCCTGACTGTCCCTCCCTTTCTCACATCTGTCCTCCCGCCAATCCAACCTTCCGTCCACCTTCCCCGCCTTTTCTCCTCCTGCCTGTCCCTCCTGCATGTTTATGTGCATGGAGCCATTCACCCATGCAACCCAACCAGCCACTCCCCCATCCACCCAGGCCCCTCTCTTCCTCTCCAGTTCTCCAGCTTCCCATCTGTTTATTAACCCATTTTCCAACTCTCCTTCCATTTCTTTGTTTCATCTAACCACTGATTCCCCATCTGTCTATCCATCTGCTTATCTAATCATCCAGTGTCCTATCCATCTGTCCTCATTCTTCCCGTTCTTCTTTCGCCCCGTATTTCCTCTTACCCACTTACCCGTCTGTCCATCCACCCATCCACCCATCCATCCATCCATCCATCCATCCATTCACTCACCAGTCTCTCTATGCACCTGTTCAAGTATCCATTCTTCTCTCTTTCATCCATCTATTCAAACTTGCCGATTCATCAGCTTAGTGCGATAGACCACCTAACTCGGGGAACATATGGTTATTCTGTGAGTGATCATGTAGGAGTGTAGCAGTCTGCAGGGCAACAGTGAGAACATCACAATTCGGAGGTGGCTGCCGGGCCCAGAGGAGCATCCTGGGGCCTCTGGCCTGCCTGCTCCTAGGGAAGGCTGGGGTGCTCTGCCTCTCCTTTACAGAGTGCCCCTGCCCACAGAGGCTCGTGGCCTGTGAAGTGCTGTGCACACACGGGAGAGAACTGAAGGCGTTGCCACCTTTCCCCCGATTCCACAGAACTGCTGCTCCTGCTTATCAGCTGTGGGGCTGGACTGACCGTGTAGGGCAGAGTCAGGGCTGGAGTGGGCAGAGCCTTTGCCCAGCCTTCCCTGCCTATACCCTGTGTCTGCACTGCACAGTGACCTGGGGGAAACTGAGGCCCAGACGTGGTTTCTCTAAGGAAGTCAGGGCCTGGGCCCTAGCTCTGTGGCTTACGGGTCTCTGTCCAGCAGACTTCTGTATACCTTTTGCCCTTTCTCTGTTTCTAAGAGAAACAGAAACTTTGTCCTGGTTCCTCTTCCCACACCCTGTGGGCTGCCCTAGACGTGGCCTCAGTTGGAAGGGCGTCCTACCTACCACGTCGGTTAACAGGAGCCCTCCGGTCATCCAGCATCTGAGAAGGCCAAATATCCTGCTCCGTGAGTGTCACTAGCTCCTGGGCCCAGAGTTAAAGCCAAAACTGGAAAAACCTCTCGCACATGAGTTGTCTTTCAATTTCTTTTTCGTTTGTTTTTTAATCAGCATCTCACTTCCTCATTATACCCTCTGTCCCCACACAGCCCCCGTGCCCACCCTCCCCCAGCTCCCGTGTGCTGTCCCGAACGGCGGCCGTGGTGCACATCCCAGCGCCTGAGCACCCGGGCGGAGAGGGATGGCCCGGCCCCCACCTGGCCCCTGCGGCCAGCAGGGCCCTGACTGCCTCTGCGAGCCCCGGGCCTGCCCTGGCCCCCTGCCCTGTGGCCAAGCCTGAGTCTGTTCTCATTTCTTTCCAGGGAATCTGACTAAGCACATGAAGTCAAAGGCCCACAGCAAAAAGTGCCAAGAGACAGGGGTGCTGGAGGAGCTGGAAGCCGAAGAAGGTAACGGACTGCCAACTCCCTCCTCCCCACTCTTCCTCTGCCTGCTTTCCCACCTGTCCCCCTCGCCCTCCCCTTCCCTTCCGTCCTCCTGTCCCGGCTCCTTCCTCTCCCTCTTCCTTGTCCTGCCCTCCGGTTTTCCCACCTACTGGGAGATAAAGGTTAAATTCACAGAGCAATCGCCCCTACTCTCCTACACTTGCAGCTCATGCTGTGCAGCCATAGCTAGTGTGAATTAGAGTCTACCTGGGAGGGGGGGGGGGGGGGGGGGTGCCTGGCAGGTGGCTCACAGGTGTGCAGTGAATGTGTCTTGAACAAACTAACACGTGAGTACTGGTAGTCAACATTGACCGAGCACCCACTATGCATCAGGCGCATTCTAAACACATGCCGTGAATTATCCCGTAAACCCTCACGGTGACGCTGTGAGGTGAAGAGTGTATTCTTCTACACTCCGAACCCGCATTCTCACCTACACGCTCTGGGCATGGGCCTGACAGCTGGGCCTTTTAGAGCTTGAGGAGCGGGAGAGCCAAAGCTAAACCTGACAGCCCCTTGTCACCTCCCAACGTCATCCCACATCCCAGCACTCCACCCTGGCCAAAGTCCTCCACCAGCAAAAGGCATAGGAGAGCCCGTGTCTGAAAAGACCCAGCAGAGAGAAGTTGAGGCAAAGGCCCTGGCCCAGCCACAGCATCCAGGGAGGAGGCCAAAGGGACTTTGGCAGGTGGACAGGCAGTCCTGCCTGCAAAGGGAGGTCAGGGAAACCAGAGGCGTTCCTCCTGTACCCAGCAACCCTTTGACCAGACTCCCTAAAACCAGAATCAGGACATGAGTGTCACAAAGAGGAGTGCGTACGTGTGTGTGTGTGTGTGTGTGTGTGTGTGTGTTTCTGATTTCAGGATGTGTTTACAGTCTTACAAGAGAGTCAAAGCACATTTCCTTTCGTTTATTTTTTTTAATTTTTAAAGTTTATTTATCTTAAGAGAGAGAGCATGAGCAGGGGAGGGGCAGAGAGAGAGGGAGAGAGAGGATCCCAAGCAGGCTCCATGCTGTCGGCACAAAGCCAGACACAGGGCTCAGACTCACAAACTGTGAGATCGTGACCTGAGCTGAAACCAAGAGTTGGATGCTTAGCCAGCTGAGACACCCAGGCGCCCCGAGTACATTTCCTTTTAGGTGGAATAAGTCACTTTTACTGAACTAAACACAATGAACGTGGGACCGTTCCCCCCAAAATGAGAATGTAGGGTTACCATGTTTATCAAGAATGTACATCAGGCCATTTACACATGTTGTCTCACTGCATCCTTATAACTAACTAGTGGGAGAAACCTGTGTTGCCCCAGTGTAAATTGAGGAAAGTAAAGCTCAGACAGGTAAAGGCAGTTGTTGAAGGTCATACAAAAATGCCAGCTCCAGACCACCCCGATGCCTGGTGGGCTGGACTCGGTGGCCTGAGCCTGAGCCTTGAGCCCAGAACCCTCCCCAGGTGAGAGTCAAACAGTTGCACCTGTCCCCACACCAGGGGTCCACTGAGGCAGGGCTGTTCCCCTCTCCCAACCTCATTTTTCCAATGAGGCACAAAAAAAAAAAAAAAAAAAAAAAAAAAAAAAAAAAAAAGACAACCCTAACAACCCTACCTACCTAGTTTGAGGATGAAATCAATGCATTTATTCTAGAAATAACTACTGAACACCAGCCCTATTCCAGGCACTGGAGATGCCACAGTGAATAAAACCTAGTTCCTGGCCTCTGGAAGCCCACATTCTCAAAGGGAGGAGGGCAATGAACAAATGTGGAATAGGACAGGAGCACTGAGTAGGAAGTAAAATGTAAACGAGTCAGGGGCTGGGAAGTGTAGGGAGGGATCTCTCTGTTAGGATGGTGTGAGCAGAGGACATGAGGGAGGGGTCAGGAAGGCAGGTGGAGTCTAGGGAAGGGCTCTCCCCTTAGGGCCCTGGAGGAGCAAAAAAATGCAGAGCCCCTAAAGGATCAGAAGGGTGGGGAGATGGACTCAGAGCAGGGACCACAAATGTCAAAGGATGGACTTGGCAATGCAATGGAGTGACGTCCCCCAATTTGCAGTGACTCTGTGTGCACAGGACGGTCAAGAAGGGGTGCGGCTGTAGGCAGTGATGAGGCTGAGCTCATGTCGGCTTGGACTGGGTGGGGTGGGGAGAAGCGGTAGGATTCTGGAAACATTCCTCTGGTAGAGCCTCCAGGTTTTGCCACCACAAGGGGGCGCTGGTGGTGCCATGAGAATAAAGGAGCCGAAGCCGAGTCCGAGGTTTATGGCCTAAGAAACTGGAAGGATAGAGTTGCTACTTCCCGCGATGATGAGGATGCAGGGAGGAGCATGTCTGTTAGACACCAAGTGGCTTTGGGGTGCACAGTCTAGGAACGATTGCCTCCCGGTGGCGGGGCCCACGCTGCAGCCTCTGACAGTGAGGAAGTTAGACACCAGCGCCACCGTGTGGCCAGACCCCCTCGGCGCCCTCGAAGGCTTCATTCGGTCTTTTCCGCAGTCCCCAGGCCAGCTCGGGGCTTTGGGGAGCCTTGGTGGTGATCCCGGCAGCGGCCTGGCGGCTCCATGAGGGGCGCTGGGAATGGGCCGCCTGGGCAGGAGCATCCTGTACCCTTGCAGGAGCCCAGACATGGGGGGCCTGAAGAACCCTGTTCTGGGCAGGGGACCTTTGGCTCCCGTCATTTCTACCCTGGGTGCTTAGGGCAGCCTAAAGGAGCTGTTTAGGAGCCCTCCTCAACACTGCCTGTCTGCCAGGGTACTGGGGTACTTGAGCTATTTGCTAAGTTGTATTGCATACTTCCGATGTGTCAGACCCTCATGAGCCTCCCACCAGCTTCATGGGGAGGCTGTTGTTGCTCTTACCCCCACTTTACACATCAGGAAACTGAACATAGAGAGAGAGAGCCAATTATACAACATCATACAGCAAGGAAGGGTAGAGCTGGGATCCAAACCCAGACCATTTCCTGCTTCTCGATGCATAACATCACTCTTATACTGGCAGTGTAATAACGCAGGGGTTGTAAATCTTAGTCCTGACTCAGCCACTACTCCCTGGGTGATCTTGGGGAGGAAGCACTTGCCCCTCTGGGCCTGGATTTCCCCGTATGTAAATGAGGGGTGGGGCTAGGTGAACTTCTGGGTCTGAAATAGGCCTCGCTAAAGTCTTAGGTGGTTCCCACCCTCCGCCCCCATCCACATCCCTACGGCCTTCCCCTCTGCTCCCAGCCGCCAGGAGATCCTGCCCTGGGTCCCTTGGCCCGCCCTTCACCTGCCAACCCCAGGTCCACCCCATAGTTTCTGACCCTCTGTCATCTATTTCACGCATCTTACTGCTGCATGCTGAGCTGTTTGGAAGCATGGATGCTAGGATTCCCAGCCCCAGGGCAGCTGGGCATGGTGGAGTTTGAAAGCCTGGTTGCATTGGTGGCCAGAGTCAGCTTGTGGGTCCAGCTCTCTCGGTCAGTGGGGGGAGAACAGGTGCTGGTGTGTCCCAAGAGCGGCGGTGGGGCTGGCGATGTGCCTGGAGATGGGCCAGCAGGACCCAAACCCTCAGGAGCCTGACAGGTGGGCCAGACGTTAGCAGAGCTCTCCCCAGAGTCTGCTGCCCATATCAGAGAGGCCTCAGCTAGACAGGTGTCGTGTTAAAGGTGACCCGGATGGGTGGGCCGCCCCCACCGGAAGCCAGACCGGGAGACTAGTATTTCAGGCCTCCGCTGCCTCCCGCCTGGGAGCAGCGTCAGTTCTGCCAAGTGCAGCAGGTCCTCTGGATGAGAGCGGCTAGGATGGGGCCCTGCTCTGCAGGCATAGGCCAGCGTAGCCAACACCCCCTCCTGCCCCCCGAGGCCAGCACCTGTCACCTGCCAGATGTTGTTGTACCGCCAGCGGCAGCCTGGCCACGGTGGCAGGTGTGTGTGTGCCGACAGACCATGGCCAGTGCTCCCGGACCGGCCCGATGGCTGCCGTGTCCCAGAATAACAGATTTCTTCAGGAATGCGTTGAGCGACCGTAATTATGGGAACCACGTCTCGGTGCCAGGCGTGTGTTTGTTCCTCGTAGCGAACCCCGCGAGGTGAGACTGCCACGTTCGTTTGACAAGGCGGGAGACAGAAGCACAGCAAGGTGACTTATGTTGCTCATGGGGGAACCCGCACTGAAACCCTCGTGAGAAAAGCAAACCGACAAAAAGGCTTGCCTTTGTTTGCTCTGGTTCAATCCCAGCCCTTCCACTTCTCTCACCTGAACAGGTTACTTAACCTTGCTTACCTTGGGTCCCTCATTTGTAACATGAAGATAAAAACAGGGCAGACCTCCCGGGATCATTTGAGGACTAGATGCATTAACACCCAGGAAGGCTCTAGAACTGAGCCTGGCCCGTGGTAGACACAAGGCAGCTTTTGTTCACCGTGATAGTGTGCAAAGCGTTCCCATCTCTGTCATGGCCCCCGTCCTGTCAACAGTCTTGTGCCACTGACACAGCCGTTAGGCCCCGTGCGCAGACAAGGACGTGGGCATCGAGGACGGCGGCGTAGGGCTGGCTGTGACCCCAGGGTCTCCTGTGTCCCCCCCTCAGGAACCAGTGATGACCCGTTCCAGGACTCAGAAGGGCGAGAGGGCTCAGAGGCCGTGGCGGAGCACCAGTTTTCAGACCTGGAGGACTCAGACTCGGACTCGGACCTGGACGAAGACGAGGATGAGGACGAAGAGGAGAGCCAGGACGAGCCATCGGGACCGGCCTCGGAGGCACCCCCGCCTGGCCCGCCAGCCACGCTGCCGGCAGACTCCTCACCCGTCCCGGGCCCTCAGCCCCCAGATGCCACCTCTGGTGACCAGGCCACGCGGGGCAGCTCGGTCTTGGAAGCTGAGCGCTCGGCAGCTGGAAGTTGTTCCACGTCCAGCCAAAGCATCCCGTGCCTCCCCCGGCTGGGACCGGCCCCTCCGGGCCCCGTGGAGAAGGACACAGGCTCGGCCCTGAGCTCCAAGGCTGTGTCCCCAAGAAGGCCGTGGTCCCCAAGCAAAGAAGCAGGCAGCCGCCCAGCACTCACCCACAAACACTCACTAACCAAAAGCGACTCGTCTCCCCAGCGACACCCACCGGCCGGAGAGCCACAGGCCTCAGCCCCGAGCCCGCCGGGCCCCCAGCCAGGCCCTCTCCCTTGTGGGTCTCCAAGACTCGAGCTGTCTCCTCTCACCCTCCGCCCCCTGGGAAGGGAACTGCCCCCTCGAGTGCATCCACCCCCCGAGCGCAAGGGGGCCCCAGATCCGGGCCCCCCCAGACATTCACCCACCAGGAGACGGTCCCCGGGCCGGGCCGAGTCACCGCCACGGTCAGCGCTGCCAGGGAAGTGGGCCTTGGCTGGGCCGGGCAGCCCCTCAGCGGGCGAACGCGGCCCAGGCTCGGGGCTGGCCCCGCGGGCTCCCTACCCGCCCCTGCCTCTACCTCACAAGCTTCTTGGCAGAAGCCCCGAGACCTGCGCCTCCACGTGGGTGAGTTCCTGCCCCCGAGCGGCTGGGCCGCTCGTCCCCGACGGGTGGGGGGCCACGGCGCACTCCTCCCTGAGGCATCAGACCCGTAGCTGCACAGCCCTGCCAGCTTGGTGATCGCTAATGACATAGCAAACGTTTGTGGGCCACCTTCTGTGCCAGCCCCCACCCTGGGGCTCCCGAAGGCGGCCGGGGCAGCCTCGGGAGCAGCAGAACGCGGGCGCCGGGGCTGGCCCTGGAAGCAGGCGTAAACACTTTGCCCTTCCCCTCCCATCTCCCCAGCCCCACGTCTCCAACATCACTGTCACCAGCACCCTCAGAGACACCACAGCCGACACCGTCCCTGCCACACCGTCAGCACTGTCACCGTGGCCGTCCCCAGGGCCATCGCTGCCATCACCACACTCACACGCTCTCGCCACCACCGGTGTCGCCACAGCATCACTGTCCACTTCCTTTGACCTTCCAATGCCTTTTCTGTCACCGCGTTGTCATGAACCATTCACTCCCAGCAGCATCCACACCATCACTCAGAGACTCGAGCTCCCGCAGAAGCGCAGGCTAGGAATCTCTCCTTGGTTTTCGGTTTGGGGGTCACGTTACGATGCCCGATGGTGGGAGAAGATAAAGAGCACGGAGTGGGAGCTCACGTCCAAGGGTAGAGTTGGCTCAGGACCGTTCTGGGAACAGGAGAGGCAGCAGAACCGAGAGAGAGGTCCAGGCGCGTGGCAGGCGGGCATGCTGGCCAGAGGCACGAAGACCGTGGGGCCCGATGTGCTCATGGTCACTGCGGGGCTGGGGACGGCCCCTGCCAGCACAGGGCAGCTCCACGGGCAGGGAGTCGGCGCTCAGCTCCCCCCAGCTCTGCCGGGACTTGCTGTGTGATATCAGGCGAGCCCCCTCCTCCTCTTTTAGGCCTCAGGGGTCTCCATGTGCCAGCACGTAGCCCTTGCCTTACCCTGTCTTGTTTTCTGACCCCAGCAGAAGGCCGCGTCCCGGAGTCCCTCCTGCTCACCTGGCCCTGCTCATCCTCCCTCCTCCCGACCCTTCTCGGCCCCCCATGACTTCCACGGCCACACCCCAGCCCGGACAGAGGAGAACATCTTCAGCCACCTCCCTCTGCACTCCCAGCACTTGACCCGTGCCCCGTGCCCCCTGATTCCCATTGGCGGGATCCAGATGGTGCAGGCCCGGCCGGGGGCCCACCCCACCCTGCTGCCGGGGCCCACGGCCACCTGGGTCAGCGGCTTCTCGGGAGGTGGCAGCGACCTGACAGGGGCCCGGGAGGCCCAGGAGCGAGGCCGCTGGAGTCCCACCGAGAGCTCGTCAGCCTCCGTGTCCCCTGTGGCTAAGGTATCCAAGTTCACACTCTCATCGGAGCTGGAGGGCAGGGACTACCCCAAGGAGAGGGAGAGGACGAGTGGGGGCCTGGGCAGACCTCCTGACTGGGAGCCCCGAGTGGCTGAGGTGCCCGCAGAGCCCGTACCCACCCACAGCCCCCGCACCCCGCCCGAGGCCTCACCCCGGCTGTCCCACGGCCGCAGGCCAGAATCCTGGAGCCCCCGCCTGGAGTCACCACGCACGCCGGCCAACCCCGCGGCCTCTGCCGCCTCGCCCCTGGACCGCAGCAGTTCGGTAGGCTGCCTGGCAGAGGCCTCCGCTCACTTCCCAGCCCGGAGGAGGAACCTCTCTGGGGAACCCAGGACCAGTCAGGGCTCCCCCGAGCCCTCAGGAAGTGGGGGGCCTGGGGCACCTCCACATCAGCCCAAGGACAGGGGCCCCCCAAGCACTTAGTCTCTCTCCGACTGCTTCAGCATCTGGCTTCCGGTGTTCAGCAACAGACGCTTCCAGCCAGCTTCCTCGAATCATCTCGCTCTCATGGGCTCCCTTTCCCATCTGTCCATCTGTCCAAGCAGCTTCTCCTCAGTCCCCAACTGTTCTATCTTCCCACGTATGCAGTTACCTGTGCCTTTTTCTATACCTTTTGTTGCTTGAAAAGAAACAAAACACACGCACACATAAAAAAAAAAAAAAAAAAAAAAACCCACGAGGAGTCTGAGGCTGTGAATATGTTGTGCTTTTTTGAGAAAGGGTGTAGGTGGGGCCTCACCCTGGGCCACTGCGGTCTGCAGTCACCACCAGCCCTCCCCCCAGGCTGGCGAGAGGTAGCCATTTGCTGAGGGAAAGGGGGATGCACTGAAAGAGGAAAAAGAAAAAAGCGAGAAACTTTTACAAACATATAATTAAATGTAAAAGCAAGCACTCCTATGTACAGATGTTTATGGTTCCTATTTATTGCCGCTTTATTCCACCCCAGCTAGTGACCACTCTCACTGCCAGCAGAAGGGCCAGCAGCCCAAGGCAGAGGGACACAGGCAGGGGGACCCCACTCAGCCTCCACAGGCAGGCCCAGAAAACTCCAGCTTTCTTTTTCCCAGGAAAAAGAAAAATGTTAACCTTTCCTAGGATTTCATCACAAGTGATAGGAGCAGATGGGAGGTGGGAGCTTGTTGGTTCCCTCCGGCCTCCCTGATATCCCGGTGGTCTGAGTCATGGACCCATCCTGGCATCCTGACAAATCCCCCCAGCCCCCCACCTGCCACCCCTCCCCTCTACCCCCTCCCCCCAGCCCCTAGGCGGCAAAAGGAGGCCTGACTGTTCATCTCTTGGGTCCTGAACACCTGACTGAAGCCTTGCTTCAGGGACCCAGCTGCAGACTGCCTCCCTTATTCTAGAAACTACCCACGAGGCTGAAGTGACAGGGCCCAACCCTTAGGGGTCAAGATCCAAGGTGCATTGCCTTGCCATTCCTGAGGCTGGGACTTGGGTTTCATTTCATGTTTGGTCCCTGAGGTTCAGAGGGCCCTGTTTCCTCCATGGCTGGGCTTTTCCAGTGCTCAGCACTGGAACTTTATAGGGACCTGTTTCTAGACCTCTTTTCGGTAGAACTGGATCCCGCCCCTGCCCCCATCTCCACCTCACCCACTGTAAGGCCTCCACTACGCCCAGGAAGTACCTAAAACCATGACTGGTAGGAACTGCCCAGAGCTGTTTTTAAATCTCTTTTAAAAAATCACACACACACACACACACACACACACACACAAAGACAGGATGGTGTTTGGTACTTCTCCTAGCCTCCTCAGATTCTCTTGCCCTAAAAGTGTCCTAAGCCCGTTGAATTCGTCTCCAATCAACCAGTACTAGTCTCCTCCCTCCTCCCCATCTCCTCCTTCAAGAAGCCTCCCTGGACTTCGTGGAGCAAAAGCCTGCTTTGTAAGAAAAATTATATGACTGGAAATTAAAATCCCACGTTGAAATATAGAATTCTTGTTTACCCTGCCCTGGGAGAGTCAGGTTTTCTCCCAACCTTCCAGAAGTTATTTTCTTTAGTTTCTACAATGGGAAATTGTGGAATGGGAAATTCTACAATGGGACTCACTGACCACTTCCCTGTCCTCGGCCAGCCATGTGAATCCTGAGCCTGGGGCCTCCTGAGCTGTTAAAGTGGTTTAGACAGGACACTGGTCGAGGCCATAATTCCCTCCTCTGCCAGTTCAGGGTCTTTCTCTGCTTGGCCTCTGCTGAGTAGACAAGCCAGACCCAGGTTCAGCTTCAGGCCACTGTCTTGTTTCCCTTAGGGCCTCTCTCAGAGCTAAGACACAAAGGGAACAAGAGGGAAGGGCCCCCCCTGGAGGTCTGCTGGGCTCCAGGATACTGGGGTGAGGTTAGCCAGCCGTGCTCAGCTGCCTGGCCCAGAGGCCAGGGCTCCCGCCCAAACTGGGAGAAGGCCAGCAAGCCCAGCCTTGACCATATGGGTGCTATTTTGGCCTCACAGGAAGCGGGAAGGTACCAGGGCCCGGTTATAGCCCAGGCTTTCCTCACCCTTACCTCTCAGCCCTACCCGTGGAGACTTCTAGCACCGGGGCCTGGGAGCTGGGAGCCCAGGTTTGAAACCTTCCTGGGCAAGATCTTCCAGCCTAGACTTACAAAGTAGTGGACAGGTGGCTCTGCTGGACGAGCCCCTGACCTTGGGGGTGGCCATGCCCCTCCCCCCAGCCATGCACCCCAGCTCTCCTGGGCATCATTTCCCCTGTTCTCAGACAGCGTGCCTACTGAGGTTGCCTTCCTGGGAGACCCAGTCACAGACAATGTGGCCAGCAGGTGAGAGTCGTCGAAGCCACTCAGGCCCACAGGCACAGGCGGAGGGGACAGGGACCAGGACACCAGAGATCCATTTCTCAATAACAGGGACACAATGCACAAACAGAATCTGGCCAAAGGGCTGCTGCCCCACACAGCTCCCCAGAGGGATGGAATCGATGCCACCAGCCCGGGACCTATGTCACCGGGCACAGTGCTAACCCCTTCTGCCAGAATCTATCCCTGTTCCCCTGAGCACAGAGACCCCAGCACACACACACACGCACGCACACCTCCATAATTCTGGAAAAAGACTCTCACTCCATGCCCTCCACGGGGCCCCCTGTCCACTCCCAACCACTTCCACATTTGCAGTTTGCCTGTGAAGCTGCCGTCCCTGTTCAGGCAGGCAGAACAGAAAGAGGTGCTGATTGGTTGCCACAGACACCTGCTGACGCTCTGCCAAAATGTGCCAGGCGGCCATTCCTTGGTACGGGCCCACTCTGGTCCTTGGGTGCCAGTGGTGTGGCAGGAACCAAACTGCACAGGATCCAGAGCCGGCCCTCGCCTTCTGTTGTGGACTCCAGAACACTCAGCTCCCAGGCCTCCCCTCCAGGATGCCCTTCACCCTTGGCAAGTTCAGGATCATTCTGGGTACTAACCTTGTTCCCCTCTGAGGCACCTTGCCCCAGCGCCCCCCCCCCCCGCGCCCCCCTCCCGGCCTTCCACCCTTGGCTTCTCCTCTGGCCCAACCAGGACGCTGACAGCAGCAAAGCATCCACTCCCCCTTTTCTATCACCTCCATCCTCCAGACCCCAGAAGTCCCTCTGCCTCTCTCTGTGGGATAACATCGGAAAGAATTAGCTTCCAGATCCCTGTAGCCCCTGCTCTGTTCTCACCCTGCACTTCTGAATAGGAACCAGCAATATATCTGAGCTGAACTGCTCTCCAGCCCTTTCTCCAGAAAAAAAAAAAAAAAAAAAATCCTTCTTAAAGCAAAAAGTCCTGCCTTGGAGACAGATCTGCAGCACTGACCAAGGGGAGAAAGTTCCCAAAGACCTGTCCCTACAAATTCTGCTTCCGTGTTGTGGCTCCAGTCTGCTTTCCATTAGAAAACCGCTTCGGCACTTATGATCACTTTACTAAACCTAGTGTTTAAAAAAAAGAAGAAGAAGAGAAAAGAAACAGAAAAAAGAAAGGTGTAGGCAAATGTAAGATACATGATTTCTGTAAGATAAATATTTGCCTTTTTTTTTTCTAAAAGGTGTATGTATTCTGTATGTGAAATTGTCTGTAGAGAGTTTCTATGTTCTTAAATGGCAATACATTCCAAAAAATCGTACTGTAGATATGCACAGCGGCCACACTGGGATGGGGTAGTTTTGCCTGTAATTTTATTTAAACTCCGGTTTCTACCCTTGCATCTTGCAACGTCAGTATGGTATATAACAGTGCAAAAGAAAAAAAAAAAAACTCAAAAAAATCCATGCAGGTCTAAAGCACAGAGTCTGATGTACAAAAGGAAAAAAAAAATGCTCAGTATTGATGTGTGTGACCTTTGTTGTAAATTACATCTGTACTGTGAATGAGAAGTTTTTACAAGTATAATAATTGCCTTTATTACAGCTCTGGCTGAGTGTTCAGCCTGAGGATATTTTTTAAAAAAAACACACAGCACGTTGGAATAAATTTGAAAATCCCAACATAGCCCTGCTTGCTTGGCTCATGGTTTTTCTGGAAGGCTATGGAATGTCAGAGCTGGAGGGACAGTTGGTATCCCAAGTGTCTCTTTTACTATAGAGCAATCAGGCCCAGAGGAGGCAGGTGGCCAGGCCACAGTCACACAGCCTGGGACTCCCGTGGCCCCTGGCTTCCAGGCCCGGCGACTAGATACCACACCGTGTGGTCTGGGGTCTGTGTTTCCCAGGGCTGCCGTAAACACCTCCCGCTGCATAGGCAGCATAGGCAGCTGAAAACAACAGAAGTCTGTTCTTTCACGATTCTGGAGGCCGGAAGTCTGAAGTCTAGGTATTGGCACGGTTGGTTCCTTCTGGAGGCTCTGAGGGAGAGTCCATTCCATGCCTCTCTCCCAGCTTCCGTGGCCGCGAGCGATCCTTGACACGCCTCAGTTTGTGGCCACATCACTGGGATCTCTATTTCCGCCTTCCTGCTGCCTTCTCCGTAGATTCCCTACTGCCCCCCTTCTCATCTAAGGACACCTGTCATGGGATTTGGGGCCTACTCTATCAAAGATGATCTCACCTCTAGATCCTTAATTGAATGTATCTGCAATGACCCTTTTTTCCAAATGAAGGTCACACTCACAGGTTGTGGAAACTAGGGCGTGGGCTTCACTTGGAGGGCCATCATCCAACTCACTACAGAGTAAGACCTGGAATCAGATCATGACACAGCTACTTATTGCCTGTGTGACCTTGGGCAAATTACACAACCTCTCTGGGCCTGCATTTGCCAACTGTGACATGGAGAGTGGTTGTGGGGATTACATGAGATCATATATACAGGAAGGCTAATGGAGACTTCAACACTCTTCTCCAAGCAGGCCTTGCATGGGGTGCTGGGGATACCAGGGAGAAAAGACAGGCATGGGTCCCTACCTTTTGCATTGCATACTGATTTGCTGAGTGACAGTGAGGGGCCATGGTTGGATACAACAGTGAATAAAACAGTCCCACTCTCGAAGAGCTTACATTCTAGCATGTCATTGTGTGTACATGACATCCTGATGATGGCACTAATGACCCAATTGCAGTGGCCATAATTGCTGTGGTGGGAGAGAACAAAAGCTCTAGTCCAACTGGGTCGC
Source organism: Lynx canadensis (assembly GCF_007474595.2). Taxonomy (NCBI): domain Eukaryota; kingdom Metazoa; phylum Chordata; class Mammalia; order Carnivora; family Felidae; genus Lynx; species Lynx canadensis. The sequence goes on along the minus strand of NC_044310.1, from coordinate 31,977,405 downwards.
AGTCATCCTAGAGACCTTTCCCGGAAAACAGCTAATCGTCAACCAAGGAAGGGGAAGCCATGAGAAGGAGCAGCCCAGAAATCCAGCACTAAGAACCCAAGAACCAATGAGGGGGTCACTGCTGACTTAGGGAAAAGCTGGCCTAGCACAGTGTCTGGTGCATAGCAGGGTGGGAGGCAGGGACAGCAGATCCAGATGCCCTCCCAGGGGAGAGCGGGGCAGTAGCTGGAAGGGGCACGGGGCCCAGGGAAGAAAAGAGTTGAGTGCTGGGGTGGGGGCTGGGGTGGGGGCTGGGGTGGGGCAGCGTTGATGGGAAGGAGATGGTGAGAATCAAGCCGCCGCCATCCCACCATCCCGTTATGACCCATGGGAAGAGATGCAAAGGAAGTCAGTGTGTCTGCAGGGTGAGAGGAAGTTGAGAGCATCCCCGCAGAGGCAGTTTCTCTGTGAAATGGAGTGAGGCCACCTGAAGATTACAGACTGGAGAAGGTGTGAAGGACCTTTGAAGGGAGCAGGAGAAAGCCGCCCAGAGGAACCAGGCACTGAGGGCCGGGTGCTCAACCGCAGCACTCAGCAGCCACGGCGGGTGCGGGCGCGGGCACGGGCGCAGGCAGCCAGGTCGATGCATCGGGGTGGGGGTTCTGTCCAGCCAGGGGACGGAAGGACAGCGGGGTACGGGAGGTGAGAATATCAGCAAATGAAGAGGTGAATTATGCCATCAACTTCGCGGGCTGGGAAGCAAACAGGGGTGGCCGATACAGAGAGAGGCCAGTGGTCAAGTGACCGGGGATTTGGATGAAAACAGAAAAGGCTGGGAGTTATCTTAGCTCATTATTTCAGAGGCGAGCCAGTTGTGGCTAAAAATAGTTGACCTCCGGCATGACGGCAGAGGTGCCGTGAAAGAGAAGGCCGCTGCAGAGGAAGAGGCCAGGAGGTGAGTGGCCAGGGCATGGAGGTCATGTCTGATGACCGCAGGGCTTGGGTGGAGATCGGGGCTCTCAGCTAGGGAGTAGCAGTCAGGAGAGGGGCTGCCTGCCGCATGCACAAGCAATCCAGAAACCCAGGGGCTGACTCGGCAGAAGCTTATTTTTTCTTTCCCTTGGCAACTCGTTCGATGTGGGTCAGCAGGAGAATTCTATTCAGCCCGATCACTTCGAGACCCAGACTGACAGAGGCTTCATCTTCGGGCTCCCGTGACCTCAGGCAGATGAGAAGAGCCCGGTGCTCCCTTGCACTGACAAATAAATGCTTCCAGCTGGAAACAAACCTCCCTCCACTCCCGTTTCACCAGCCAAAGCCAGTCACATGGCCAGGCTTAAGGAAAGAGACCAGGAGCACCTGTTAGCAGGCCTGATGACAACCACACAAAGTTAGGACTTCTTGAGATCGGAAGTGCCCAGGAGGGGAGCGGATGTCAGTGATGGCGTGGGGGGGCGGGGGGGGGGCGGCTAGGGGGAGAGGCGGGGCAGAGCCTGATGACATCAGCCTCAAAAGTGCTGGGTTTTTCCGATGAGAACAATAAAGGTCTAGCAGAGGCCCCAGAGAGCGAAGACGGTATCTGGCCTTAGAATCGTGGGGTGTGGAAGGATGAGAAGCCCCCCCACCAAACGGTTGCTTGAGAGCAAGTCCTTGTGGGGAGCCTAGGTCTCAGTCTAGGCCAGTAGGATAAGTCTGAAACAGCCCCAAAGAACTTTAGAAAAGCATAGTACATGCCAGGCCCAGGGCCCAGCATTTTACAAACCTGATTCGCAACAACCCAAGACGAAGAGGGTCACTGTCCTAATTTTTAGAGGAGAAAACAGAAGTTCCAAAGGACCCCCACCAGCCCAAAGTGCCCAGCTAGTCCGAGGCAGTATGAAGACTGACCCCAGTCTGACTTCAGAGCAGGTCCTCAGGGAACCCCGTGTTCCTCCCCTCTCCCCACCCTGGGTCTCGGACAACTCACCTCCTTCCGGCCAGAGAGCCGTGGGACAAGGCAGGCCCAGGCTGGGGCTCCTCCCCAGCAGCCGCCTGGCTTCTCGGCAGGGCCATCTGGTAGCCACGTGGGTTCCCCGTGCCTGAAGCCACAGGCCCAGGGATCGACCAGCAGGCGCCACAGTTTGGCTCCCCATATGTGAGTGCGTGCAAGCTGCACGTGAATTCTCCACAGGACCAGCCGCCTGCCCTCACCCACCTGCCGCGGGGCCCGAGGTCCCCCCAGTCATTTACACTTGCCACAGGGCCTCCCGCGGCTGCTCTCTGGAGGTCATGAAGTACCTTCCCTTTTGATAAAGGCAGGATGAGGCACACACCCCCATTTTCCACATGAAGAGCAGAGCCCCGAATCACACTCTAGCGAGTGACAGCACCACTGGGCTAGCTACACCTGACCCAAAGCCTCGAGAGGGCTTAGGCTGTGTCTGTGGCCATTGAGGCCTTAGCCACGCTTTGCCTGGCTCCACATCTAGGACTGGGTTGGTCTTGCTCTCACCCCAAGGCCCGGACCCTCTCTGGGCTCAGGACCTGGAGACTCCTGGGGCCAGGCCGCGGCGGCTTCAGAGGGCAGGCCAGCCTGAGACGAGCAAGCGTGGAGACAGGAAGAAGAAAGGGTCAGGGGAAGAGAGAGGGCCGCTGAGAAAGCAGACTGGGGCCGGTTGCACGGGCTCATCACAGGGTCGGGGGCTTGTCGCCCCATCCCGTTTATAGAGAAGGCAGACTGGGGCTCAGACAGACGCTGCTGCTTCCCAAGGTGATCGTGGTGAGTGGCGGAGCTGGGATAGAAAACCAGGCCCTTACATTCTGGAAGTGGTTGGCTTCCTATGGAAAGAGAATCTGCCTCTTTGCCACCAAGCAGCCCTCGAATCCGGGTCGGGTTTGGGGGACCCCAGCGTACGTATCCCCTGATCCCGTCAAAACCTCAGCCACTTTAGGGAGACCTAAACTGCCCCCTTTTATAGATGAGGAAACTGATGTCCAGAGCTGGGAAGAGCTTGGCCCAAGGCCAAGGCTAGAATTGCTGAGCCCTCAGCAGAGCCACCTGCACACCCTGCCCACTCCCTCCCCTACCCCAGGCCCGAGTTCACCTGCCTGGCTCTCCTGCCCAGCTCTGCCTTTTTAGGAAAGGAAAAGAGCAGCCCTGGTGGCAGGCAGGCGAGTGGGCAGGCGGCCATGCTAATCCACCAGCTCCCGGCAGCTCTGGTTACCGTGGTTTGGGGCCCCGGCGGCCCCGGCTGGGAGTGCCAGCCCAGCCAATGGGTGCCGCCAGCTGAGCTACCCTGCCAGAGCCATACAAGGCCTTGCTGCAGCCCAGTCGCAATCCAGCATAGGGCAACCCCAGTGCTGGCACCGGCCCCGCCCGTGAGCCTCCCAGCCCAGCACGTCCTCGGACTCTGCCTAATCCAGCCTGGGAGTAGGCAGGGCTGGGGTGCACGTGCACCGGGCCCAGGGCTCCCCAGGGTCAGGAAGGTGGCACCACCGGGGCAGAGGCCAGAATTGGGGCAGGGGCCTACTTGGCAGTAGGGAACCCAGCTGGGGTCAGGAGGAGGGAGCCCAGGCCTGGTCCAGGCTGAGCCGTCTCTCGACAAGATGCCCTTCTGTTCCCATCATCCCTTGGGCCTGACTGGCCACTCGTCCTGCCCTCTCTGGGAAGGGTACGAGCAGAGTTAGCATCTGGTCCTTTCTGGGGTCTTCCCAGGGTCCAAACCCCAACTTACCTAATCCATCCTGAGTGTAAGGCATATGCACCTGTCAGAACTAGGGCTGTCCACTGGTGTGTGCGTGCTGTGAGAGTCACACACATATATGCCCCCGTGTGGACCTTGTGTGGCTCATGGTCATTGCTATGGGTTCTGGGCCTGGAGAGTGGAAGCAGGCAGGGACAGGCGACCCCTCCCCAGCCAAGCTCATCCCATCTGTCAGCTCATGGTGCCTCCAACTCAATGCTCACAAGATCCCTGGGAAGCAGGAAGTTTGGGCCCCATTTGACAAGCAAGGAAACTGAGTCACGGGTTATTTCCCCAGGCCAGGGTGCCAGGATTCAATCCCAGAGCAGTCTGACTCGAGACCACCGGACCACGCACACTTCCTCCTCTGGGAAGGTCAGATCTTGGAGGGACGGAAGCTGCCACGTGGACGGAAGTGTCTACGGAGGAATGAAACTGACCAGAAGGATCCTCTGTTCCTGTGGGGGGCAGGGCTTCCCCAGGCCCCTGCTGCACCACCATTGCCCAGAGCCACAACCATGGCTGCCCACATGTTCCGAGGCCTGCACGGAGCTTCCCTGACCACCACTGACAATTGGATTCATCGTGGAAGCCACTGGGTCCGAGCATCCTTATGTGTCCTACGTGGGCCAAGCTGAGCTTGGAGCCAAGACTGCGGTACTCTCCGGGGCCACCCGGCAGGTGAGGGAAACGTGCCGGCACGGGGGGTGGCGGGCCAGGCTGGCATTGGGCTCTGTTTGCTCACCCAAGAAAGGAGGAGATAAATATAGACACAGGATTACTCAGACACAGCCTGGGAAAACCGGCTCCACACCTTGACTTCAGCCCTGGACCAGTCTCACCTTTACATGCCTGCCCACTCCATGCCTGCTGCCAGCCCTGCCCCGCCTCCTCCCAGGACTCCCCACCTGGAAACTCTGGGACAGCCCTTCCTACCTGCTCTCTGGGGGAGGGCAGAAACCGAGGCCCAGAGAGAGCGGGGCGCTTGTCCCAAGTCCCCCAGCAGGTCAAGAGCAGGCAAAGTTAGGACCACACCTGGCCTTAGAGGTCATCTTTTCAGGCTCAGGCACCGTGTCAGTCCAGACTCAGTTTCCCCATCTGTGAGACGGGGGGCCCCGGCATACCCAGCCCTCCATTGCCATGGGCCTGCATGTAGGATGGAGCTGGAGACCACCAAGCAGACAGGGGATGAGGCTGGGGTCTCGTGCACGAGGAGATGCCGGCCTGAGTGGGATGCGTATGGCTTGGGCATTTGCACTCTGGGGCCAGACTGCATGGGCTCAAATCCCGGCTGCCCGTTTTTCAGCTGTGCGGCTTCAGGCAAGTTACTTAACATATTCATGCCTCGGTTTCCCCATCTCTAAAATGAGAATAACAATAATAGTTATTCTCATATGTTATGATACAGTATAAATATTACACATAATATGTATTTCATTCATATAGCATAACAATAATAGCCCACAATGGCAGCAGCCTCCCAGAGTGTTAGGGAGGCTTAGATGAGTTACTACAGGCAAAGCACTTACACCAGGGCTTGGCACAGAACAACTGCTCCGTGCATGTTTATTAGGATTATCCAGCCGAGGCAGGTGGGGGCTGTGATACAGGGACCCCGGGTGGGTAGCTCTGAGGCTCCCACCCGCCAAGGGCACAGGCTGGCCCTGGGCTGGACACTGTACAGGTCTCTGCTGTGCTACGGCCCCTGCAGCAGCTCCCCTCCCTCCCTGCCACCCGCAGCTTCTGGACTCAGGCAGACATGGATTTGAACGCTGACTCCACCACTTACCGGTTGTGTGGACCTGGGCGAGTGAGTGGCCCCCTCCAAGGCTCAAATCCCACCTTATCCCTCCAGGGACTGGTCCGAGACTTACCTAGGGGAGTGTGTGGGAGACACACAGGAGAGGCTCAGCCAGGCAGATGGGTTCTCCACACCTGATCTCATCCTAACCTCTTTCTCTAGCTTCCTCCAGCTGTCCCCAGTGGCTGCGCACTCAGCCTGGGAGAAGCCGTACCTAGCTGCATGACCCTCACACATGCAAGGGCCCTCAGGTATGGGAAACACGCACCATCTCTGACACTGTGCAGGAGCGCAGTTCGCTGCCCACCAGCCTGGGGGACCCCAAGGGATCCGTAAGTTCCCCCCTGCACACACGGCTCCCCTGCACCCCTCATGCGTGCATGAATGTCCACACAGGTGTGTGTGCCCTCCCCCATGCATGTCTGCACCCACAGACACGTCCATGCACCCATGGGCACCCAGGGCACAGCCATGCCCTTGTATGCCCACCCACGTACGGGCACAGAGAGACAGGTGCCCGCAGGTGAGTCCCTGCACATCCTCACCGGCATGCACGCTCCCACTCGGGGGTGTCCCAGCCAGGCCCGGCCCTAAGGTGGCCGTCTTCACGGCAGAGGAATGCAGACAGTTGGGGATACTCTGCCAGCGGACGTGAGGGAGAGGCCCAGGGGAAACCACACGGGTAGGAATCTGGGCAGGCATGCCAGGCTGAGGCGGGGCCCTCGGGTGCCAGGAATTGTGCTGAGGGGAGTGCACGTGCAGATACCGTTCACCTCCATCTCTCCCATCGCCCAGGCCCAGGGGTCTCACAGACAATCGTCCCCCACCCGGAGTGGCGACCAGGTTCTCCCTGCCCAGCCTGCCACACGGAGCCCCGTCTCCCGCTGGGCTGCAGTGGCCAGTCTGAGCTGTGTGGGGCCACACCGGGTGGTCTTCCTCGTGGGGGAACCTCTGACCACAGAGATCTACAGGAAGAGTGCAGTCATTGACTCTGCTCAAGGGAGGTGATGGACACGATGCGGAAGTCATTAGAACCCCTTGAGTCCTGACCCAACAGCCACCGGGTGCTAGTAAGGCGCTTGCATCTACCAACTCCCCGAATGCTCACAAAAGGGGCCCTATTCCCACTTACAGATGTGGAATCCAAGGTACAGATGTGCAGTGACCTAGCCAGGTCCCTGAGCTGGCTGACTCTGGAGCCCAGCATCCAACCATGGGGTGTGTGTGTGTGTGTGTGTGTTGTGTGGCCTCTGCCACCCAGCACATTTCGCACAGCTGGTGGAGAGGTCTGCAGGTGAGGCCTAAGCACCGCAGGCAGCATGAAAAACGCTGTCCTAGACGCAGGGATCCCCGGCCCTAGGGGGCACCGAGGCCTGCCAGGGCCCTTGCCACATCCACCTTCCCCAGGTTGTGGCTGTGCTACCCATGGGTAGGACCACCAGGGTGGGGGTGGGGGGCGTGGCTGAGAGCCACCTTCAAGCTTCGGCCTCTTCTGCCAGGGCCCAGCATGGGGGACCAGCTGAGGCTTGGCAGGGGCCGTGTTGGTGTACCAGGAGAGAGCAGGCACTAACATGGAACGAGGCCTCTGCAACATGAGCCCAAGGGTGGGAGAGGTCAGCCCCTATCTCCGCCATAAAGAACACATGGCCTCAGAGGAACAGTAGCCAATGAGTTCCCGAATAGACTGAGGAAGGGGAGGGAGGGGCTGGCCAGGACCCCAGTGAGGACCCACCCAATTGCGGAGTTCCCGACGCAAGAGCTGATGGCCACAGACCCCTGTGAGACACCCCCAAGCTAACTGGGTCCCCCAAGTTCCAGCCCCGGGGAGGGGACAAGGGGGTACTATGCGCTGGTGTCTAGAACCCTGAGAAGGAAGGAAGGGGGAAGGAGGAAGGGCTTGACCAAAATCCCATCCAGAGAACACTCGCTGGATTGGCCACCCTGCATGCCCCCTGCAGGCTCCACCCACAGGCCCGGCTATTTCGGCTATTTCGTTCCTGGGGAAGTGAAAATGGGAAAATGACAGCGGAGTCAGGGGAGAACCCAGCAGGCAAGAGATGTGCCCAAGGCCACCCAGGGTAGGAAGGATTCTAACTCCAGCCACCACTGCTCCTTCTGAGGAGAGAACGTGGAGGAGAGGCTCCAACGTGGAGCCACAGCAGCGCCCAGGAGCCTGGGGTCTCCAGCCTGCCCCTCCAGCCCAGGAGGAGTGTCCACACCCTTCAAGAAGAAGGGGGCCCAGTCTCACTGCCCCGGACTCCCACCTGCTCTACCAGTGCTAGAGTATGGTGGTGGCAGATGACTCCGCCTCTCTGAGCCTCAGTTTCCACACGCAGCAATGCCCACCACTCGGGGTTGTTGCGATCATTAGACGGTGTCACATTTGGAAAGATCCAAGCATAGCCTGGCACACAAAAGGTCTCACCGTGGCCATCTGTAGTTTCCAAAGACTTCTCAAAGGTCCCTGCGCTCCTTTCCAAAGCACTCCTAGGCTTGGAGACATTACCCTAGGTGATGGAGACATTACCCAGCACAGGACTCTGGAGACGAGCAAGACAGCCCGTGTCACCCCACTTTTCAGCTTCCCAGACCCAGGCCCAGAGAGGGGGAGTGACTGGGGAAAAAAAACACACAGCAAACTGGAGGCAGGGCTTGGAGGACTCATGCCCTGCTTCCTCTCCCAAGACAGCCTCAACGCGGAGAAGAGATCCTGGGCTGCCAGTAGCGTCCCCAGGGCAGCCTTGGGGTCTCGATGCGGTTCTGCGACCTCTCGGTATCACCCCGCTGGCCCTTCCAGGGCACAGGCCTTCCTCCTTCTGTGCAACCTTTCCCCCCACCCCCAGGTGCCGTTTCCCTGTGACCCACGCAGGGGGCCTGGGCTGCTGGGGACCACGTAGAGCCACAGTCCCAGAGGCTGCAGAGGGGACCTGGCCTCCGCGAGGTGTCCTGGAGTCCCGGAGGGGGAGCAGAGAGCCGGACCTGCCGCGGGGGGCGCATGTGGCGGCGCTGCCCTCGCGGTGATGTCAGACCTCGCCGCGCCCCGGTCCCAGCACGTTCGTCCGCAGAGCGGGGAACAAAGCGTCCTGCGCATTCCTGCGCGCTGACTCACCGCCGGCACGTAGCGCGCCGCCGCCGCCGCTTTGCCCAAAATTGGTCGGGAGCGAGGGCGGGCCGAGCGCGGCTCGCTCCCCGCCCCGCGCTCCCAGCGGCCGCGCGGCGCTCGGTTCCCAGACAAGGATTTCCCAAAACAGGCAAGAGACGGAGCGACAGGGCGAACCCCCGGCGGTCCCCGCGATGGCCAGGAGGGTCAGGCAGGGGGCCACGGCGTGGGGCGTGGGAGGGTGAGCAGGGCGCAGGAGGCAGGCTGGGGTGAATCCTGGTCCGGCCCGAGGGCACTCTGCTTGTCATGGAGCCTCAGTTTCCCCATCTGCCAAATGGGGAGGCTCAGGGCACTGTTGTCAGCGCTCGGTGCGAGCTATCTCAACTAATTCTTACGCCAACCCAGGGAGGAAGGTATATTATTTTCACCATTTTGCAAACAGGGAAACTGAGGCACGGGCACTGATGGCTTGAGGTCCCGTACTAGTGAGTGGCAGAGCTAGGCTTTGAATCCAGGTTGTAAGGTTCCGGAATCTGCGTGTATCCCCAGTAGGCTGAAAATACAGCGTAGCGCCTGGCCACACCGCGAGTATCGTCCCCGCCCCCTAACCCTCCCTACCTCTTGGTGTTGCCTGCGACCAGGCCCCTCACTTGACTAAACCTCCAATCCCTCCCCTGTAATGTGGGTGCCTGCGGAAGGGCGCCCTCCAGGGGCTGTCCGGGAAATAACAAGGGAGGGTCCAAGTGTGGTAGAAGACCAGACGGATTTGATTGAACAGGCGCCCGGTGATCAGCTGGGCCAACACCGGAGGGCAGAGAGGAGCCAGACTAAGCCCCGGGGACACCTGCCAGGCAGGGTCACACTGGGGCGGGCCTCCACAGGGCAGCCAGGAGGCTGGGGGCCACTGAGCCGCCGGGGCTCCTTGGGAAAATGAGGCAGTGGGAGGGTCCTTGCCATGGTCCCTCTGCCAGCCTGGCCTCTTTCCCCATTGCAGCCTGATTTCAGAGAAGGTGGAGCTCTGTGGAACTGTGGGGTGTCGGGGTCAGAGGCCTGCCCTGACTTTGCTCTCCCCAGGCTGTGGTGTCACCCAGCTGGGTGCTCATCCGAGAGCCAGGGACGGCCCTGGAAGGAAATCCCTGCCCCCAGCCAGCGCTGGTTTGGGTCCCACTGCATGGGCCTCCACAGCACAGATGTGAGCTGCCTCCACTTTCAGCTCAGGGAAAGGTCAGCTCCTGGCTAGACCTGCAAGGCCTGTGGTCTGGCCTCCAAGCTCCTCTCCTGTCACTGAGTCCCTCATACCGTGGCCTGCACCTCCTGAGACAAGCCATGCCTCTTCAGGCCTACCGGCCTGCACCCATGCCACTTCCTCTCCCGGGAATGCTTTTCCTCGGTCACAGCCTCATTCAAGTGTCTCTTCTCCTGCCCTGCAGGCGGAGGCAGGCACTCACCCCTCTGGGGTCCTGGGGCTCCATGTCTCCCTTTCGACGAGCACAGAGCCAGGCACAGAGCACCATGGTCCTTAGGCCTGGAGCCTTGATCACAGGTCCCCCAAGTTCCCAGGTGCCTATCCTAGGCAGGTATGGGGTCCCTTTCCCCAAATCGCAGCTGGGCCAGAGACCCAAAGACTCAGCTCAGGTCTGACACAGAACAGCCTCAGCACCCCTGCTATATGGTAGCAGAAGGCACAGCCCGAGGGCCTGAAGACCCATCTTTTCTGTTCCTGGCTGTGTGACCTTGGGCAGCTTATGCAGGCCCTGCCTGCTTCCTAAGCCTGTTTGGAAGATTGGATGAAGGAAAGCGGAGAGAATGCTTGGCACGGGGGCACATCTCCCCGCAGAGCTGTCATTATCACCAGGTCATTATTACGGACCTGCCTTATGCCTGAGGCTTGGGTGCCAAGGTTGGGCAGCAGGCGGACGATGAACTCAGCGGCAGCCCCAGCCCCTGGCTGACTCAGGCTGAGGAGGCACCGGCAAAAGTGGTGGCTTTATGGTCAGCCTGAGCCAGCCCAGCTCTGGCCCGCCCCTCCCCACCCTAGGATTCACCCAAATCCGAGGCCATTCTGGGTTTCTTATCTGGGGAGATAAAGGCCCCCTCCCCCCTGGATGATAGACCTATTCAGCTGGCTTCTGTGTGACCTTGGTACCCCTTACCCTCTCTGGACCAGCCTTGGGGAGTGCCGGTGGGGTTCAGGCTTCACAAAGCTCCCAGGCGTGTCTTCCACGCAGGCACGGTTGGGGGGAGAGGGGTCCCCTCATTGCCTCTGGGCCCCTGAGGGAGGGGTCCTACTCTTCGGCTCCTCATTATCTGGCCAAAGGTGGTGGTAGGAGATTCCAGAAACCCTGTGACATCATCCTTCTGAGAGCCTGGGGCTTATTTGACACATAGGGAACCTCAGGCACAGAGATCAGAAGGCCTTTACCCCAAGCCACACAGCCAATAGCCGGGACCCTGGTGAGTGGGTCTGTCAGCACAGTCAGGCCGCATTTGCTCCAGCCCTCCATCTCTGTGGGCTCTTGGCTGGGGGTGGCTGTCTCTGTCCCTCTCCACCCCCCAGGACATCCGTTTGGACAAGAATCAGCTTTGGAGGCCCTCACGTAAATCCAGAGGACACAGGAGGTAGGCAAAGCTCAGAGAGCTGGAATTGCTTGGCCCAGGTCACACAGCGAGAGAGGAGAAGTGAGATTCTATCCTTTATACCCCTACTCTGTGCCCTGCACAGCTGCTTCCCCAATCTGTCAGGGTTTCAGGGCTCCTCAGGCAGCATGCAGGGAGACCCTCTGGTCTCACAGACACCCCCTGCCTATGGGTGGCCGAAGAGGGCGTGTGCCCATCCTGCCAGGGTGGGCCCACCAGGCCTGCCTGGGCCCGAGGCTCCTTGCCAGGCTCAGATGAAAGCGTGAGGTCATTGGCCATCCCAGCTCCCTGTCCCATCTCGCTGCTGTGACTCAGCCCTGCCATACCCAGACCTCCTCCTCCAGGGGACCCCAGCAATGGCCCGACCTGGTCTGGGCTGCCCCCACTCCCTGTCCGCCTGCTCAGGGCCTCCCACCCTGAGTCACCACTCACCTCACCACCCAGCACACGGCTCGTTGCATAAACAGCCTACTCCTCTCCTCCAAGCTCCCGGAGTTCCCTCTGCTAAAGGCCCAAGAGCCCGGCATGGAGGGCCTTTCCTACTGCCCTCAGACTCAGGCCCCGAGGTCGATCCCCAGGACCCTCAGGACCTGCTTTCAGGGGATTCTCTGGCCCTGACAGGAAAATCTAGAATCGAGGTTAAGAGCTCAGACCAAGGGCTCAGGCTGACCTGGGTTCAAATCCCAGCTCCTTCCTCATTAGAATGGGTGACCTTGGATAAGGTACCTCAGTTTCCCCATCTGAAAAAGGAGGTACTATTAATCAGCTGCATCCCATGCCGATTCTGTGTGGGATCACATACACCAGGACAGGGGTTAAGAATACAGGCTGTGAGGGGTGCCTGGGTGGCTCAGTCGGTTAAGCATCTGACTTCAGCTCAGGTCACGATCTTGTGGTTCATGAATTTGAATCCTGCATCAGGTGAGCTCGAGCCCCGCTTTGGGTGAGTGCTGCTTCTCTCTCTCTCTCCCTCTCTCCCTCTCTCTCTCTGCCCCTTGCTCACTTGTATCCTCTGTGTCAAAAAAAAAAAAAAAAAAAAAAAAAAAGAATGCAGGCTGGGAGGCAGGCATATGTCGATTTAAACATTTAAACGGCTGTGTGACCTTGTGCAAGCCACTCCTTCGCTGCTTTCAGCCTCATCTGTAAACTGGAAATAATAAAAAGAATCCCCCCTGCTGTGATGATAACATATATAAAGGTTCTGTGCATTATCTGACACCTGGCACCGGATGTGGGTAAATGTTTACATGGGTAAAAGGTAGCGATGCTTAATTCTTAAAGGGCCAGGTGCTTAAGAAGCCCAAGAAGGTTTCAGTGACTGATGGGGAGATGGAGAGTACATGGTCCCTGATGCTACCCCAGGGAAGCACTCCCCAGATACTGAAGCTCCCGAGTACCCTTTGCAGGCTGCTCACCATACTTCCCTAGGTGCATCCAGAAGGCTCTTTGAAGAGGTCTTTCTGGGCTGTAGCTGACCTCACACTGTATAGCCCCCGAGGTACCCACAGAGGACGGCATCTCGTGGAGGCCAAAGTTAATGCTCAGATAGAAGAAGGGGCTTGCCTGCAGCCACCCAGCTGAAAGCTCCATGCCCCTTCTTGGCCGCCTCCCTGGACCCCGGGACACCTCACCTCTTATGTCAGAAACAGCACTCAGGAGGAATCACAGAGCTCATCTGCCCAATGGAAGCTCTTGGGACCCTTGCTAGAAACCCAGTTTCCCAAACTCCTTTGGCAATGGAGTCCCACCTACTACCAATGTTTCCTTGGAACGTACTATAGGAAACGCTGGGCTGGGCCGCATCAACCCATGAGCCTTTGTCTTTATCTTGTCCCATGATGCTCCAGAGGGTCCCCAAGTGGGGACCCAGGGAGCCTGGGCTGAGACCAGTGGAGGACAATGTTCCTGACTTCTCCATCTCCAATTCAACCAGGATCCACTGAGCAAGCATACGGTCTGGATGAGGGCACAGAGGCTGGGGAGGTCATATAGGTAAAGACAGAGGGAAGAGAAACCTCAGAGACCATGGGGTCTGATAGACCTGAGTTTGAACCCCGACCATAACAGGCCAAGCTGTCCAACCCCTCAGAGTCCGAAGTCTCATTGGAAAATGAAAGCACTGACATACCTTAGAGGGTTATGTTGTAAGGTGAGAACAAGACTGAAACTCTGCTCTGAAATTAAGTGTGACCCATAATGGCTACCATAGCCACAACACCATGATTATACCCATTTTATAAATGGGAAGACCGGGGCTCAAAGAAGGAGGAAAGGGCACATGTAATGAGAGGTGGGCCTCTGATACAAACCTAGCTCAGCCTGACACCGAAGTCAGAGCCTTTAGCCACAGCCAGCCCTTGGAGACACAGGATAAAGCCAGAAATGTATAGCCTAGCATGGCTGTGAATGAGAACCACATGGGTGTTCAGAGGATGGTTAAATCTCATATCTTAGATAGATTTGGGAAGGCTTCCTGGGGGAGGTAACATTTGCGATGGTCCGTAAGGATGGGCAGAATAAATCAGGTAAGAATGAAAGGACGCTAGGAGGCCCCAGCTTGCACGGAGGAAAGGAGCCAAGAAAATCTGTGGTGTGTGCAGGGAATGACAAGCCGTGTGACCTGGTGGGCTAAAGCTTTGGGCACCCAGGTCGTTGGTGGGATGAAGAAGGAAAGATAGTTCAAGGTCAAACCTCAAGTAGTCAGGACACCAGGGTGGGCATCTGGGCTTGGTGAATTGCTTCACCCTGACACCCGGCTGGGTCCTGGCTGCCGACAGACTTCCAGCTAAAGCCGGGTTTTCCTAGGCAGGCAGTTTTGGCCGAAATCTGAACACACTTCTTGTCTGGGGTGACATCATTCGTTATGCCAAAGCAAATGTGAGTGAGTAGAGCAAGCCAGGGTGGCCAAGTGCTATTGGAGGGACAATGTGACCCAGAGTAGTAGAGGGGCCACTCATGGGGGATCTGGCCCATGATATGCAGATAGCACAATTTCTAGTAAGACCTCTGACCGCCTCCCCCTACCCGCCCCCCCCACACACACACCATTCCTTTCCAGGAGCATGTCTATACCAAGAGGTCCACATGCACCTTGCAGGCCAGAATGAAAAAGGGGATAGAGGCTGGCTAACAGAGCCCCCCTGTGTCAGGCAACAGGCCAAATCTTCCATTTGCTCTGCCATAAAGCCTCCCAGTAGCTGTGAGGTGGGATTTTTCTTCTTAGACGCCTTTGACGGATGTGGCCTCTGACGCTCAGGAAGGTTAAGCTGTGGTGTGCCCTAGGTCACATGGCCAGTGAGCAAGAGAACCAGCCTCAGACTGGCCGGCCCCTGTCCTGCCCCACTTCCATCCTGGCACGGTGCTGGGCATTTGTCCATAGTGGGACGGTGGAGGGGGGAAGGGGACTCGGGCCTGAGTCACAGGGCTTTGAAGTTGACAGCTGGATCTGCCAAGCCACAGAGGTTCCAGAGGTGGGCTGGCTTCTGACTCACCCCCACACCCTGAGCCAGCCCCAGGCAGAGGCTTCAGCTCCTGACCACGCTCTTGCCTGCCAGGGCCCAGTTGCGCCTCTCCTGGGTCATTCATGGCTCAGGATTCCCAGGAGCCGGGCAGGAAGGCCAAGGCCTGTAGGCAATGAGGTATCCCAGGCACACCTCTGCTCAGGAATTTCGGCCTGGCATCACAGGGGGAACCCCAAGATTTGCCTGCCCTCTGGGCACCAAGCTACCCTGATGATATAGGCACCAGGCACTTATTTTTAGCTGACATTTAATTCTAGAACTGAGTACTGTACTTCTGGTGGCCTGACCTCCTGGAGGCTCACCCCTTCCCAGAGGGGAAAGGCGTCCCCCTGGTGGGGCACTGGGTGCGCCTTGGAAAACATGGGTTCTAGGCAACAGAGTGGGTGTGACTCTGAAAAACTACAGCTGCATGTCTTGGCTAGTGGTGGCAGTGGGATGGAAGAGAAGGTTGGGGTGCAGGGGCCTAGCAGAAAGAAAGGAGTCCAGGCATTATGGGTTTCCAGATCCAGGGCTGGCAGGGTGACCTCGGGCAAGCTGTTCCCCTACCTGGACCTTGGCTTTGTCAAGGGCCCGTCCCTCTTTAGATGCTTCTCTAATTTTTTTTTTCTTAAATATTATCTTAGGTCTTCATGATTAGAACATGTTGAAGATGGACGCAGGCTAGGCCTGCTAGGCTAGGAAGCAGGCGAGGACTAGATAGCCCTCATCAGAAAGATGTCTATGCGAGAACAAGCTTTGTCTGGTGGGACAGGGTCATCTGTTCCATTTCACTGAAGTGTTGGGGAGAAACCATGTGTCCAGGCCTGTGGTAAGCCCTGGGGTGGGGATTCCAGAGAAGACCGTGTCTCAATGAGCTCATCGGCTCAGTGAGGAGGCACACCTCTCCCCCCAGGAAATAACCAAGTATCTCCAGGACAAGTGTGATGTGCCATCCAGAGCTTGTCAAGGTTTGACCCTTCTAATCTCTCTAACCACGTCTGTCATAAAAGAGGTAGATGCACGGGAGACTGGCTGTGTAGATGTATGGATAGAAGGATAGGTGAAAGGTTAGATGATGGATGGATGGATGGATGGATTGGATGGATGAGTAGATGAAGGAACATTGGATATACACGGTATAGGTTGTTGGTCCCATAGCAAATAAGGAGAAGGGGGAAAGTTCCAACCTTGCCTCTTATTCACTGTGTGACCCCAAGTCACTTCCCTATCTATAAAGTGAGAATCTTATCTGGAAAGACCTCATGTATAAAGTGAGAATTATGACCCTCACCTGCCTCCCAGGTCTATTGTGGGTATCTGGTGAAATAAGAATGGACTGTCCATGTCTGCCTGACAGCTGTGACGAGGGCCCGGTGACAGACCTTGTAGGCATGGGCTATGTGTTGTTTTTACTATGGGGGTGAGGCCCCCCATAGACACAGGTGGGAGGCTACTTCTACTCTGGCGGTTCCCACTCTCCCAGTCTGCACAGGGCTCTGCCTTCCCAGGGAAGCTGACCTCCGAAGAAAAGGTGCTACAGGAAAGTTCCCTGTGGTCCTGGAAGCCAGGAAAGCACGTGGAGGGCACACAGGGTCCAGAGCGAAGGTTCTGAAGTTACACAGACCCATTTGGTAACCTTGGCTCTGCCACTTTCTAGCTGTCTGACATTAGGCAAGTCCTGAGCCTCAGTTTCCTCATTTACAAAATAGGGACTAATTATGGTACCCACCTCTTAGGTATGGTGTGACAGTTAATGGAGATAATGCTTGTAAATCAGCTAGCGCGGTGCTTGGAATTCACTAAATACTCAGCAAGTGTGTGTTTACCCCACACCCCTAAAAGGCTAAGTGGGGAATGGGGCCCTTAGCACTTTGGAGGTAACTCAGAAACTTTGAGTCCAGAGATTTTCATCCTGGATGCTGAGTCCCTGAGTTGGTTTTCTCATTTCACAAAGTTCGTCAGGACTCACAGGGCCTCTTGACGAGGGTGCCTTGACTGAACAATAACTGCTTTCGGCTGAAATTCCAGCAGGTTCCGCGGGCCTCGCTGACCCTGTCCTGATTACCCCTAGATTAATAACAAACGCGGCACATGAGTTATTCCTTTAAAAGTAGGGTTTATGGGGGAGATATAAATCTCTCCAAATGGGCTGAGGCAGAGGGAGGAGGAGATCGAGGAAGGGGGTGTCCTCCCAGGGAAGCCGTGGACACCAGGCGAGCTGGTCCTGCAAGGCCGAGACTGCCCTTGCAGAGACCCAGCATGGGGACGATGGTGTGGGTGGTGGCCAGCCCTGCTGGCTCGGGGTGCACTGTGGCCCATGGCAGGAGGCCCAGACCACCCACCAGAAAGAGGCCCCGAGGCTGAGTGGCCCCAGGCCTGAATGGGGACAGCCCTGCCCTGCAGCCTTGGGGGCAAATCATGATGGGAATGTCTGAACCTCCTCAGTCCCTAGATCCCCAGCCCGGGCTGGCTCCAGAGCCAAACCCTCCCCAACCCCTCATCCCCTGCAGGCTCCAGACATCTCCCCCTGGCCAGCCCCATCTTCCCAGCGGCTCGCTCTGCTAAACTGCCTGCACGGTGTGTGCCTGCAAACGAGACGCTGTGTCTCTTCCACCGGGGCCGCACACAGAACTTCCTGAAACCTGGTGGGGCCAGGGTGGTGGCCACAAGGAAGCAACTGGTTTTCTGGAGGGGAGGGACCAGGGGGTCTCACGTTGGTGGCAAGAGGTGACAGGGCTATCTGGGGAGCTCTAAACTCTGGTCAGGTTGGTTCTGAATGCCATAGGCTGTCAGAGCTGAGAGCACCCCTCTCAGAAGGCAGAAACACTTCCCAGGGAAGCCAAGGAAGGGGCAGGACTTGCCCAAGGCCACACGGGATGCGTAGCAGAGCTGGGAAGAAGCTTGTTCCTGCAAACGCACCAGGCACTGCTGCAGCCCGTGGCCTCCCTGTTGGACAACATGGCCAGACATTTAATCCTCACCCCTGGGCATCCTCTATCCCACACGGTGGCCTCAGCTGCTGGACAGCCGAAGATATTTGCTCTTAGTCCAGAGGGTCTAGAGGGGGCTTTGGGGGGCATTGAGGGTGCACGGGAAGGTGGCCTAGCTCTAGCCCAGGGCCCCGGCCCTCCTGCCACTGGGTCCTTCCTAGCAGCCCTTCCCAAACAGACCCAGGGGCTCAACTTGGACCCCTGGCAGCTTCACAGGTGTACTGGAAAGACTGGGGCTGGAGGAGTAGCCACGAGAACATGTCCGACCCCATCACTGTCTCGAGCAAGTTGCTGCTCCTCTTGGACCTCAATTATCTCATCCAGCAAATGGGAGTGGACGCTGGAGAGGATTTCTAGAGGGCAGTTTCTGGCACAGCATCTCACCCAGAAATACGCCTCAACTTCTCTCTTCCGCCAACCTGCCCTCCCCACAAATCTCTCCTTGGATTGGGCCGGGACCAAGCATGAGTGGAGCAAATTATTTTGTGCACAAAATGATTCCCTCCAAATCCTGATGGGTTGGGGGGGGGGGGGGACCTTCAGTGAATCCCTGTCCCCAGACCTGCAGCTTTACCAGCCCAGGCAGGGAACAGGGCCAGATCGGGTTGGGACAGTGCAGCAGCAGCTGACCAGAGCAGTGGGGCTGGGGGCCATGCAGCCAGGCCAGCTGGGAGGGGCAGAGGTGATGGTCAGGGCCAGGCTAGAGAGCTATGGGGCTGGGGCTGGGGCTGGGGCTGGGGTTATTTTTAACTCAGCTTAATTTTCTCTACCTGGAAACCAACTCTTACCGGTGGGGTAGCGCTGTTCCGGGAACGCTTTCACCCCCTAGGATCTGAGCTCGCTCAGGTTCCGGGCCTGCCCTCTCCATTTCACAGGAGCCCTGTTTGCCCAGCTCAGGGCAGGAGAGGAACTGGAGCCAGGCACAGCTCCCTGCACTGACCCCACGAGGCCCAGGCGGTGGCCCCTGCCCTGTCGTCTTCCTCCTTTCACACCAGAGACGGATCCTGTCCCCTGGTCCGTTTAATTCTTCTATTATGTTTCCCAGACTCAGAGCCTCTGGTTCCCTATTGTCCTGAGCAGCACTTTGCGTTTGTGTAAAGATTAGACGCAGTGGAACCTTCACTCTCCTTCCAAATGGTCTTTCTCTTTTACTTTCTCAAATCCGAGTTCTTTCTCTCGCACTAGGCTCTGCTTCCTTGTCCTCCCTCTCTCCCTACCTGTCTTTATCTGATTCCCTGTTTGTTTTCCTCACCACCCAGACCCCCTCCTGCTCCCTGCTGACCTGCTTGTTCTCCTTTCTTCTCTTCATGGTTCAGTAGTTTGAATTCTGTATCCACCCCCTGCCCCCACCCGAACCCTGCTTGATTTCGTATTTATATTCTCTCGGAGGCTAATAGAAATGACTAGGAGTATTGCTCACCTCATTCCAGAAATACTCTTCTAAATTCTTAGAGAGGCACCTTGCGGGGGAGGGCAGTGAGCACTGCATGGGGAGTCTCTGTTTTTTGCTGGAGAGACCGGGAGACCAAGATCTGAGTCCTGAGTCCCTGTGCCAGCGCTGTGCAGACTGGACCAGGCAGGGCTCTTCTCTGAGCCTTCATTTCGGCTCGGACAGTAGGGGAGCTGATCCCGGATGGTCACAGCCTCCTCCCAGGGCCACAATGGAGAGGAGTTGAAAAGGCTCTGAGCACGCAGTAGGTGCTCAGAAATGTTTATTCCTGCTTCCATTGCAACCTGATGCAGCCTGGGGGAAGGAAGGTAACTCCGACGGCTATCTCCGTCCTCAGGTCCCGTCCCTCTGCACCAGGATGGCACAGGCACACGCAGACACATGTATGTGCTCTGGTCTTGCCCTAGGAAGAAGCCAGCTCACCTGTTTCTCTGTGGTCATCTATTGCCCCCTTCATAGACATCTAACGACAAAACCGCTGCTGAACACAGGAACTAAAACTTGAGCAGCCTGGGTTCCTGGGGACCTAAATTTCTGCGGGTTCAAAGCCAGGCATGTATTCATTCACTCCCCGCTCCCTCAGAGAGCACTCGCTCAGAGGGCTCCTACTGTGTACCAGGCAGGCTCCCTGGCCCCGCGCGTTCTCTGGAGTTCTGGACCTCAAGATTGCTGGAGAGATAAGCCCAAAGTCATGAGTCAGGCAGGCTGGAGAGTAAGGCTCTGGGAGTTCCGAGAAATGAGAAGGCTTTTCCTGTTGTGCCTGGAGACAGGGTCCCTGGAAGACATTGCAGGAGGTGGACTCTGAGCCAGGCCGGGCCGGGAACAGAGGACGACTGCCAGTTCCACCAGCTGCTTAGCTCAGCACCTGCGCATCCCCACTCTGTCTCCAGCAAGACCTGGCTTCTGAGAAGCAGAATGCTCGCCCCCGGGGCACACCCCCCATTGCCTAGCCTTTTTTTTTTTTTTTAAGGTTCATTGATTTATTTTTGAAAGAGAGAGTGTGAGCAGAGGGTCAGAGAGAAGGGGACAGAGGATCCCAAGCAGGCTCTGCGCTGACAGCAGTGAGCCTGACACGGGGCTCGAACTCACAAACTGTAAGATCACGACCAGAGCCACCCAGACGCCCCTGCCTTGCCTTTTGTGAAGAGAGTACCCACCGAGGTGAACCAAGCACCCTGCCATGTCCAAGGTGGGAGACCTTTCGAGGAGTGCTTTATATGTGTGCCCACAGGGGCAATAGGAGCCTGAAAAGGAGCCAGAACTCCCATCCCCAGGCCCTGGGAGGAGGGATGGGGAAGGAGGGAAGAGGGGCACTTCCTGGGTGAGGTAAGGATGAGACAGCTCTAGGCTGGTCAGAGGCCAGGGGTGGGTTGTGTCCTTCACTGAGGAAAGCAGGCCCAGAGAGGGCTCTGACTTGCCCAAGGCCACACAGCCTTGAGTACCCCCTTTCCCCTCCCACACAACAGAAAGGGCATCCTCAGCCTTGTTGGCAGTAAGCAGGCAGGACGGCAGGGTGCCTTCCAAGGAGAGAGAGGGTTCTGCTCATGGGCCTCCCCTCCCCAACTCTTAGCTCTGGGCAAGACCCATGGGACAGCCACACAGAGAGTGAGGAAGGGGACTCGGAGCACTTTGGGGATAACTTGAGGAAGCCCAGCAGGACTGGGAGAGGTCCCTGGGGGCCGCAGGGGCGCCTCGGTACTCCAGGAGGTGCTCCAGGCACAGAGGGAGGAGCGGGGCCTTCCCTCCCGCCTCCGCCCTCCCCTGCCCCCCTCCCCTCCAACCGCGGAGGCCGGGGCGGGCCAGGCGCCTGGGGAGGAGGCGGTGTCCCTGGCTCTCCTGTGCGGCAGGGCAGGGCTGGTCGGGCAGAGGCGGGGCTGTGCCTGGTGTTATAAGAAGCAGCCAGGGCACTGAGGCAATGAGCTATCGGCTCTGCCTGGCAGCAAGACGCTGGCAACAGGCTCACTCCCTGCTCTGGTCCAGCCTGTGCGCTCCACCGCCACTATGGTCGCCATGCCCGCCGCCTGGTGCTCCATCGCCCTGGCCCTGCTCCTGGCCCTGCATGAAGGTGAGCTGCCCTAGCCTCACCTGCGGCGGCAGCGCCCCCCGCCCCCACCCTGGGTCTGCTTGCAGGTGTCTCCTGCCCCAGGGCACCGTACCCGCAAGCCAGCTGGGGGGCATCCAGGGGTGGGGGCCCCGCAGCAGTGGCCGCTTCAAGGGGCTCTGCAAGTCAAGAGGTGCTGCAGGCACAGGACAGCCACCAGCCCTTCCCACCAGGACTGCTGGGGCTTCCCCTGGCTGGCCTGGAGCTCCTGAGCAACGAGAATGCCAACTTCCTCAATTATGCAAGAGGAGGAGCCCGGCGGGTCCCCCTATCCCGCTGTGCCGGGCACCCCGACCCACCTGTCCACCTCTGTCCCCCTCCTGTGCGTGCAGGCAAGGGCCAGGTGGCTGCTGCTCCGGACCAACCAGCACCCTCACACCGCGCCCGAGCCTCCCACCTGCGGCCTCGACGTTGCTCCTGCAGCTCCTGGCTCGACAAGGAATGTGTCTACTTCTGCCACCTGGACATCATCTGGGTGAACACTCCCGGGTGAGCTACCGCGGGGATCCAGGCGGGGCCGCTAGACGCGGGGCAGGGGATGGGGAATCTCTGGCACAGTGCAGCTCTCCCTGGGCCTCCAGACGGGATCATTGAGCTAATAATATTAATAGTTACTGGTTATCGTTCCAACGCCCACGTGGGGAATGCCTAAGTAATCCAGGGCTGGCTCCTGAGAATTCTCACGGCAGCCCGGTAGGAAAGTATTGGCTCCATTCTCCAGACCAGGGTACCGAGGCTCAGAGAGGTTGGGTGCCTTCCCCGGGATTACACAGGAGGGAGTAAATGGTAGACAGAGGCTCCATCCCAGGCCCATGGATGCCATGCTGCCTCTGCATGATCTTCCAAGAATAATACGATTAATGACAGTGCCCGTGTCTCGGCTGTGCCAGGCCCTATGCCAAGCACTGCTCGTATGTTATCAGCTCCTGAATCCCTCATCCTCCCCGTGAAGCAGGTAGTGCTGTTGTCCCCAGTGACAAGACGAGAAACCTGCCCTGTGTCACCTGGCAGAGCTGGGGTGGGAGCCTAGTGCTGTCTGTTCTGTCTGCACCCGCACTGCCTCCGGGCCACTGCATACTTCAAGTTGAAGTTTCTGTGTGTGTGTGTGTGTGTTTGTGTTTTGTTTTTTTTTTTTTTTCCCTTCCCCAAATTGCAAAAGGCAAGAGAAGCCCTGCACGTAAGCGTGTGTGGAGCTAATCCGCATCCAAACACTTGCTCAGGGCGGGAACCCTGCCAGTCCCTGCGTGCCGGGTCCACCTGGAGTCATTACAACCCCAACCGCATCGTCTAAAATTAGCTCTGGCACCTGAAGGTGCTGGTCCAACCGGCCACAGGGCCCCTGCCCTGCCCCCAGCCCGCCTTGGCCAGACTTTCAATCTGAAACCGACCCCACCTGATCTCACACACGCACATGCACACACAAGCACATGCACACACCGTTTTTAGGTCAAAGCGCTCAGACGCATTTATCACCCCTCCAGGCAGGTGGTGGCCAGGTGAGGGCAGCTTAGCCTGCATGCTTACTGCTGTGAGATGGTATTTTCTCCTCTCCTCCAGGGGGACTAGCAAGGCTCCATCCTTCAGCTCGAGTTCCTAGCCGTGAGAGGGATCGGGCTGGGGGGACGCCCCACTTCCCAACTTAGGGAGAGAGCACGGTTCCACCCCATCCTCCCCATGCTGGCAGTCTTACTGAGCAGGGCCAGAGGCGGGGAGCAAGCAGAGGCCCAGAAAGAGGAGGGACGTTGTCCGGGACCACCTGGCACCCGGGCAGAAGAATGCACTGAGGCTTCCCGAGGTCAGGGGCTGGCAGCCTTCTGCTTCCAGCCCGGTGGCACGGGTGGCCATGCCAGGATGCACCGCGGACGGCCTCTGCTTGCCAGTGGCCGTAGTTTATCTCATCCTCTCTCCCTCTCCCTCTCTCCTCCTCTCTCTCCACCCTACACCACTACCTTGCTGGCTGCCCGCCCACAGACAGACAGCTCCTTACGGCCTGGGAAATCCGCCAAGACGCCGGCGCCGCTCCCTGCCAAAGCGCTGTGAGTGCTCCAGTGGCAGGGACCCCGCCTGTGCCACCTTCTGCCATCGAAGGCCCAAGTAAGTGCACACCCAGGCTGCAGAGGCCAGGGTGGCTGCTAGCCTGGACCTGGAGAGCAGGGTGTCTGGAAGATCAGCAGGAGAGCAGAGTGGCTAACAATGGTGGGGGGGGGGGGCGGGGAGGACAAGGTCCTGGGGGCCCATAGGCTGCCCTGGGCCCATGGGGGCATGTCCCTTTCTGTGGGGAACCAGTCACCCGAGTCCCTCCTAGTCCCCAGCTCCGGGGTCTTCTGAGAGCTCCCACCCTCACTCGGGGGCAGGAGGGATTCTCCTCAGGTGTCAGCTAAAGCAGTCCAGGCCCAGAGAAGGGAGGGGACTTGTCTCATCGGGCCACACAGCTAGTCAGAAGGAGAGCTGGGCTTTCAGCCTTAGTTTGCCTGACCAAGTCCACGGGGCTTTGGATTTGGGACGGAGCCTCGGAGGGCTTTGGAGTTTCCGCAGAGAAGTGACATCTGGAGTCGGGAGGCCCTGGCACCATCCCAAGGTTGTCACGGGATTGCTGAGGAAGGGGCGGGCGGGGGTGCTCTGCCACACCTCTTCGCTCTCCGCACCTCAGTTTTCCCATCTGTTAAAGGGGTGGGGGATTTTGTCCCCTCTCTCGTCCCCTCAGAGCATTTGGGGAAAGCAGAAAGTGGCTTCCCCGTCTCGAACCTCCCATCCCCGCGATGGTTTATGAGAAACCCCTCCTCTGAGCCTCAAACCGGGGCTCCACCCCTGCCTCAGTTTCCCCTACAAAAGGCCGTGCTCAGCTGCAGGTGGCTGGATTCTGGGAAGATCGGGCACCCAGCTGCCTCTTTCTGAGGCTAAGAACGTATTCCCGGTAGCTCAGTTTTCCTCAGTCCCCACCCCGCCTGGGAAGGGAAGGAGGCCAGGTGCACAGGGGTAGAAATGGATCTGCTGGGGCGGAGGGAGGGTGCTGGGCCTACAGCCAGGTGTTCTCAGGGCCCTGGACAGCCCCTCACTCGGGCCCTAACGCTGTTCCTTCAGGCCTGAAGCCGTGGTGGTCCCAGGCAGTGGACCCCCTCCAGACGTGTTCCAGGCTGGCAGGGCACGACCGTCGGCAGGAGAGCTCCTCCAGCAGCTGAGGTGAGCGGTGCCCCCACTGACTGAGCACCTCCTGTATGCCTTAGCACATTTCCCTTGTTCTCCATATGAGGCACGACTGGGTCCTCACTGGGCAGCCGAGAGAACTGAGGCTCAGAGAAGTTAAGACATTTTGCCCAAGGGCACAGCGGTCTGTGGCATCTGGCTGGTTCCAGAGCCTGTGACCTAGACTGCTGTGCCCTTTGTTCCCACCAGGCCTAGCAGTGGACTTTCTCAGGCGAGTTGAGGGATTGTGACCGTGGAAGGCCCTCTACTGTTCATTCAGGTTGTGTCCCAAGGAAGCGTCTCCTACGTGCTGGGCCCCGAGTGGCCGACTACCCAGCCTGTCCCCTCCCCGCTGTCCCAGACCGGATCCCCTTCCTGGCCGCCTCCGCGTGGCTCAGCTCGAGGCCTGGCACACAGGAGGTGCCCGTGAATGTTCGTCCAGCCAAACTGACTTGACAATAGAGATCCTGCATCTGGCTGTGTAGACAGGCGGCTAACGGAGCAGCTTCTGAGCCAGCTCTGTCCCCAACAAGGCTTTGTGACCTTGAGCTTGTCATTTCACTTTTCTGTGCTTCCGGCTCCCATTTTTGTTCCAGGGGCAGCAGTGCGATCCATCTCTCGGGAATCGTTGTGAGGGTAGATGAATCGACATATGTGGGGGGCCTCGAGCAGGGCCTGGCACCCCAGGGGCGCTTTGCAGGTGTCAGCCATTCCGACCTCTGTCCCTGAGGCTCCTCGGAGCTGGCCGGTGCTGGGGCCCAGCTCAGCCCCTCAGGGCCTCCCATCTTGGTGGAGAGGAGGAAACGTAGGAGAAAGGGCAGGATGGTGGGTTGGGGAAGACGCAGCATACGCTTCGGAAGTATCTTTGGATGAAAAGAAAATCAAGGTTTAGACTCTGCAAGTGCATATGGCACCTCCTGTGGGCAAACAGCTCGCTTTGCCAGCCTACACTCATCCTCACACTGGCTCAGGCCTATTTTCATTTTACAGACCAAGAAAGGGGCTCGGAGAGGTTGACACACCTGCCTGAGCTCCCAGAGCTGGGACCTGAAGCCAGCCTCCTAGCTCCCGGTCTGGGACACTTTGAGCCAAGACGAGACCACTTGGGTGAGGCCAGAGTCCTTCCCAGGGCCTCATCCTGGTTCAAAGGGAAGCTAGGACCCATATTTGTCTGGGTTGAACTACCCCGAGCTGGACCTTGAAGAATGGGAATTTCAGTAGGTGGAATGTGGGTGGAGGGAAGGTAAACAGCCTAGAAGGAGCGACATGAGCAAAGGTGTGGACGTGGGAAGGCAGGAGATACGCTGGTCTCGGCCCTCTGGTCCTTCCAGCAGTATTTGATGTTGGACGTCAGCTTTGTCAAAGTCCTCGTGGGCAGGGAAGCTTCTAGGCCTGGTCTGGCCTGTCCTTGATGCGCAGACTTTGTTTTCAGGGTCAGCTGTGGCTGACCTCTGACCCCAGAGCAGCTATGATTAAAGGGGCCCGTTCCTACAACTGCCGTCTCTTGCAGGGAACTCTTGGGCAGTCCATATCTCCTGAGATGCTAAATTGACCCTTCTTGATTCCAGGGACATTTCTGCAGCCAAGAGCCACTTTGCTAGGCGGCAACAGGTGGCAGTGAGGGAACTGAGGCCTACACACTCCAGGCGGAGGAAGAGATAGCACCGGTGGCCAAGGAATGCTGGGAAGGAGCCTGTGTGGAGCCAGGAGGAGAGGGGCAGCCCAGAGCTGGGGAATCCACCTGCTGGGATGGCACACGCTCTGGCCTCCTCGTGCAAGTGAGGGAACTTCCTTCCAGGCAGCTCGTGCCCTCACACGGCCCGGGGAAAGCCTTCAGCCACGTCCCCCCGCCGGCCCCAGCCCCACCACGCCGCTGGAAGGAACCGCATGAGGAATGTGCTAACCTGGAGGCCACGTCCCGAGAGGTTTCCTGCCTGTTGGCTACAAGCCAGAATCGATGCGCAGCGGTGGACCCTAGACCCAAGCCAGCCCTGGAGGCTGGACGGGTCCACCTAAGGGCTGGTGTCCTGGGTGGCCCCCGTCTGACCCCTCCAGCTCTGCCTCCCCAGAGTCCTCGCACCCTCATACCCTCGGGACACTCCTGGGGAGAACTGCCTGTCTGCTTCACCTGCCTGTATATAACTTATTTGCTCTAAGAACTTTGAGAATTCCACTTATTTATTTTAATGTATTTTTTTAGACTCAATTATTTACCTGCGAACTTGTGTTTGTAATAAACCATGAAACGGTACCCTGGTATTTTGTCTTGGCTGAAGCAGAGGTGGGAGGCACCTTGCAGGATGGGGCTGCTTAGAAGTTAGGGGGACCCAAGAAGGAGAGGGAAGGGGTCCGGGGCAGGTGGCCGGAGCCCTGCATTCCACTCCCCAAGCTCCCGCTGGGCACTTCTGGCTGCTATCCCACCCTCCCTAGGCTTTTGCCTGTCATGTGCCTGGACAGCCATTTGTGGCCTTGACATCTAGGATTCCTCTGTTCCCAGCAGGCCAGTCCCTAC
The DNA here is from genome assembly GCF_007474595.2 of Lynx canadensis. NCBI lineage: Eukaryota > Metazoa > Chordata > Mammalia > Carnivora > Felidae > Lynx > Lynx canadensis. The sequence goes on along the minus strand of NC_044310.1, from coordinate 31,950,430 downwards.
GGCCAGGCCTTTCCCAAGAGTGTGTTTGGAAGGAGTCGAGGCTATGAGAATACCAAGACCCCCTTCTTCCCCAGCTGCCCTGTGCCACCAGGAACTGTTGTGAGGCCCAGAGCCAATCTGTCCAGCGAGGGCTGGGGCCAGATGGTCCCAAGACTGTGTACTGCCCTCGTGGCCAGTGATGGGTGCTATGGTGGAGCCACAGCCTGACCCCGGTCTCATCCCTCTCCTTGGACCTTGCTCACTTCCTTGACTGAAGAAGCCCAAGGCTCTAGGATTGCTGCCAGGGCCCAAGAAGCGGCCCACCGGAGTTCCAGGGATAGCCAGCAGCCACGATCACCCCTGCTGGCAGTTCCTGGACCCACAGCCTCCATTTCTGCCAAATCCTCCTGTGACAAGCTGTTCCCTCTTCTCCCGGCTGGCTTGTGCTGGGAGTGGCAGGTGGCCTGAGCTGGCTGCTGAAAAATAATTATTGACACACTGCTCTAATCCTGCCTTGTCCGTGAAGCCAGCCCTGACCCCTTCGTGGAAGGATAACATGCTGACACAAAGTGAAATCCCACTGTATACTGGCACTTTACCTGTATTAACTCATTTCCTCCTCGCAACAGCCCCATGACATAGGTACTTTGATTATCTCCATTTTAAAGGTGACAAAACTGAGGCACAGAGAAGGCAACTGACTGGCCCAAGGTCACACAGTAAGTGGTGGTATCCGGATTTGAACCCAGAGTCTACGGTACAAATGTATGTCTGCATTTCATAAATATTGTTGGTTGAATCCGTGGATCGGCACTGCGGTGTGACCCGAAACAAATCTCTATCTGGGCCTCAGTGTTTTTCAATCTATAAAGTGAGAAGCGATAGTCCCAACCTTGTAGGGCAGGTAGGAACACTGAACAGACTGCTGGGCTCAGCGCCCGGGGCGTGATAGGAGGCAGAGACTGCTTGTCAGGGTCATCAAAGGGGTTTTGTAATGAGCAGAACAGCCCCAGGGCTGGAGGACCACAGGTGGGGCAGCTGGGGTGACAAGGGGTGGTCAGAGAAAGAATCCTGGACAAAGGGGCTACTCCTGTAGCCTCCAAAGGTGAGTAAGACTCAAATAAATAGAAAAATGCAGGAAGGAACTCCAGACAGAGGGAACAGTGAAGGTGAAGGTATGGCAGTAAGAGTGACAAAGGAGGTTCCCACGGAGGACCCCTATGTGGCTGGAGCCCAGTGAATGGGGAAGCAAGTTCACCACCCCACCCCACTCCCTGCCCTCGGAGGTCCACGGTGCATCCTAGGTGGTGAGGCTTGGGGTAAGGGAGCCCAGGAGCAGGGAACACCTCTCAAATCTCAGCAGAGCCTGATGTCAGAAGACTCTCCCTCCCTGGCAGCCCAGCATTCCATGCAAAAGGCTCCCTGCCTCCTGGGAGACCCAAAGCCAATAGCCAGTGGCCAGGCTGGGCAGCTGAGTAGGGCAACCCCAGGATGGCGGGTATGATGGAAGCCTGGCAGAAGGATGACGAGATCCTGACCGAGGGTGTGTCAGAGGCCCAGGGAAGCAGGCATTCCCTGCCCTTGGCACAGGCCCCTGTGGCCCTGGCCAGAGTTCAGAGATCAGAAACTCAAATGATTAAGTCACAGAGATGATTAAAGGGAGGGGAGGAGGCCCAGGAGGCAGGAAAAGGCAAGGTGACAACGCAGTCCCTTGGGTCCTGATTCCTGGAGAATGAGGGCCTCCTGCACTTTGGGGGGTCCTACTGTGGCCTTCCTCGGTCATACCTCTCTCCACAGGGCAAGAAGTGTGTGTGCCCCTAGTCTGCGCCTGCTACTAGGCCGCATTGCGGGGAGCTGGGGCCCCAGAAGCGTGGGGGAAGGTGAGACTGTGCGGAAGAAGCAGAGGAAAATCTGTGAGGGGCGGCTGCCAGGTCAAAGGAAACCCTGGGAAGCAAGACGTCAGCATTTTGGGGAGTCTGTCTGGATTTTATAGGACAACATCTCCCCTTTTCCTGCCTTTTTCTGTCTTTTCCATAAATGCTTAACTGGTTTTGTCAAGGCTTTTTGAGTCCAATCTATGTTCCTTTTGGCTATAACACCAGGCAGAGAAAGGCCAGAAGGGGGCACAGAATGACCCAGATTTACTCAGGTACCATGCACAGACAGAAGCTGAGGCAGAGGGGAGTTTGGTCCCATGTTCAAGACCATGCAGCCTGATATATGCCCAGGCTGTAGACTGGGTCTTCTGTCCTTGGGCTGCCTCTCCTCACACCCCTCACACAGGAAAGAACCCCAAGGAATGAGTCTCTCTCTCTCTCTCTCTCTCTCTCTCTCTCTGTCTCTCTCTCTGATTAAAAATGGAGACCAGGTTGCCGGGTTTCAGAAATGGCATCTACTTATGAATAATTCCCTCTCAGGAGACGCCTGTGAGCGAGACAGACACAGCTTCTGGCCCCACAGGCCAAGAGGAGAGCCCTCCCAAAAAACCACTATTAGGGGCACTGGGGTGGCTCAGTTGGTTAAGTGTCCGACTTCAGCTCAGGTCATGATCTCACGGTTCCTGAATTCGAGCCCCGTCTCCGGCTCTGTGCTGATAGCCCTGAGCCTGGAGCCTGCTTCGGATTCCATGTCTCCTTCTCTCTGCCCCTCCCCTGCTTGCACACTCTCTTTCTCAAAATTAAACGTTTAAAAAAATTAAAATAAAGTTAAAAAAATACTATTAAGTATTAAGACAAAATAATAATAATAATAATAATAGTTAGCATTTACTGAGCACTCACTAGGTGCTTTCTGCATATGAATTCCTTGGTTCTTTACCGCAACCTATGCAGCAGGTTCGACAATTATTATTCCCATTTTATAGAAGGGGTAACCGAGGAATTGAGTAACTTGCTCAAAGGCACATTGCAACTATATGGCTGAGCTGGGATGTAAACCTCAGGCTCTAAACTTCTATGCCTTACTGCCTCTCTGATAGGACATCCATACTGTGAAAAGAGTTCCGGGCATGAGGGAGCCCAGGGTGGCTTCCTGAAGGAGGTGACGTCTACGCCAAGCTCAAGAGAATCAGTCAAGTGAAGGAGAGCAGACAAGAGTGTTCCAGGCGGACGGAGCAGCAGAGGTGAAGCCTCGGCAGGGACGGGAGCTATTCTCGGGAGCTTCCTCTCAGGAAGCAAAAGAAGAAGGGGGCATAGGGAGGCCTGGAGAGGGGGAAGCAGGAAGGCATAGGGCCATCTTGAACCCCAGGTCAAGCCTGAGCACCTGGCATGGGAGAAGGGGCTCCAGACAGAGAGGTCTACAGCAGCGGTCACTCTGTGTCACAGCCTCAGACAGTGTGTCCCAGGAGAGTATGACTGTGCCTGAAATGCCCACCACTTGTTCCTCATGCCTTTGGATCAGACCGCACTTGCTGCACTCAAGGGCCTCGCAGCCTGGCAGGGAAGACAGACAAGGCCAAGCGAAGGGACAGGAGGTGGGATCCGTTATGGACTGCCCTTCCAGCTGGTTTGGTAGTGGGGGAGAGGGGGTAAGGTTTGCACAAGCTGGAACGAGGGAAAGGGCATCGCGGCTGGGGGGAAGGGCATGAGGTGTGTCTGGCCAGAGCTTGGAAGAATCTGAAGAAAGGCAGCCGGCCTGATCAGCAGGGGCCAGGCTGGGAATGGCATCCAATGCCAGGAATTTGAACTTGAGTGATGGGAACCAGCAAAGGTGGCCAAGCAGGGGAGAGCGAGGGCAGGAGCTGGCCTTGGGCTGCCGGCTTGTCGTTGTCCCCTCCTTAGCCACTGCTTCCAGCTCGCCAGGGCCCTCCCAGCCCTCTCAGGGGAAAGCAGACTGCGGGCCTCGCCTGCCAGGGACCCGAGCCAAGAGCCCTCAGCAGCTCGGAAGGGGGCCGTGTGCAGGCCCGCCCCAGGAGCCCTGAAGAGGAATGTGGCCTAATTAATTCTCCAAAGCTCAGAGGGCCTCGCCTTGTGGGAGCAGCTGCCAGGACAGGCCTGCCAGGCCGCCACTGGCCCAGCCTGTCGATCACTCAGTGCTGAAGAGAGCGAGGGGGACAGCCGGCAGGGAGCTGGGAGACAGGGGCTTGGGGGGCTAGCCCCTTGCCTCCAGGCACACACGTGTCCTCCGACCCCTTCACAGCTGAACACTGCAATGATGGTAATAGTAACAGCCAATAGGCCTTGAGGGCTCCCGGTGTGGCAGCCCCAGTGCTAAGCAGGTCGTAGGCACTCTCATCCAAGCACGACAAGGACCGGTGAGGTGGGGCCTGTTAGCGCCATTTTGCCGATGAGCTAACCGAGACTCAGAGGGGCAAACTTTCCTGCCCAGGATCCCGCATTCAGAGAAACTGGGATTTGGACTCAGGTAGTCTGCGTCCCAAGAGCACGTTGTCATAACCACGGTGCTGGGCTGGCTCAGCGGGGGAAATCAAGGCTCCAGGGAGGGAGGGAGGATTCCTTTCCCAAGGACAGCTTACTAAAAAGGGGCCCCAGGATACTAAATGGAATAAGGGCCTGCAGAAGGAAAGGCCACACCCCTGGTCTCTGCCTCAGTAGCCTCCCCCAGAAGTTTCCCTATGGGACCACCAGGGACACACGACTCACTGCTCCAGGCAGGTGGGGCTGGAACCTGTGATCCTGTCTCCCAGAATCTCTAGCCATTTGGTGCCAGATCTACCACTTGGCCCTGTCCCAGAGGCACTGTAATAGCACCGTGCACTCTGAGACTCCTCCCAGGGACTCCATTCCCCTCACAGGTAGGAGACAGAGGCTGAGGGGGTCTCAGTGGGTCAGTGACAGGCTGGACCAGGGCTTTATGGCTAGAAAGTGGCAGAGCCAGGACGGGTACCCAGAGTAGCCTGAAGCAGACCAGAAGGAGGGCAGTGAGGCCACATTGCGTCCTGTCTCTGAGCCTTAGTTTCCCATCTACCATGCAAGGGACGAGATGGCCGGTGCATAGGCTCATTAATAACAGCTCACACTAGGGCTGCCTGGGTGGCTCAGTCAGTTAAGCATTTGACTTTGGCTCAGGTCACCGTCTTGCAGTTCCTGAGTTCGAGCCCTGCATCAGGCTCTGTGCTGGTGGCTCAGAACCTGGAGCCTGCTTCCGATTCTGTGTCTCCCTCTCTCTCTCTCTCTGCCCTCCCCCACTTGCACCCTGTATCTCTCTCTCTCACACACAAAAAATAGATAAACACTAAAAAATAAAATAAAATAACAGCCCACACTAAGGTATTCTGTGTATCGGGCACTGTCTTAAGTACTTTATGTAATTTTTAAATGTTTTCCAAAATAAGATTTTCTTCATACCTACATAATATATCATCATAAGGCTATAGCATAATGTATGTGTTACCTCATAGGTGTATCTTTAACTCTGTCCAATTTCCCACCAATAAAATCGTGCTGTGTGCTACATTTGTCCATAAATTTTATATTCATTCCTAATTCTCTTTTGCTACATATTTTTTTATTGAGACATAATTCACACACCATAAAACTCACTCTTTTAAAGAGTACACTTCAGTGGGTTTTAGTATATTCACCAAGTTATACAACCCATCACCACCATCTCATTCCAGAACATTTTTATCTCCCCCAGAAAGAAATAGCCTTTAGCAGTCATTCCCCACATGCCAGTCCCCCCCCCGCCCCGCCCCCCAGCTTCTGGAAATTACTGATCTGCCTTCTGTCCCTGTGGATCTTCCTACCCTGGACATTTCACATAAATAAAATCAAACACTATGTGGCCATTTGTGCCTTCTTTTACTCAGCATCAGGTTTTCAAGATTCACCCATGCCATAGGTGTGTGTCAGAATTTCATCCCTTTCCATGGCTGAATGATACTCCATTGTAGGGATGAATTACATTTGACTTATCCATTCATCCACTGATGGACATTGGGGTTGTTGAACTCTTTGGCCCAAGCACTTTTTAGCCCCCAACAACCGCATGGGGAGGTGCTATTAGGTCATCAGATAGACAAAGAGACTGAGTGCCCCCTCCCAGGTCACTTAGCTATTAAGCAGCCGTGGAGAGGGACCTTTGCCCCAAGAGTCTAGTTTCAGAGATGGTGGCTTTGGCCATTGGGCCAAATACTACCTTCTCAGTCAAATAAGACAGTGTAAGTCAGCACCCATAGAAAACTGCACTAGAAGTGGCATCCATTGGACTTTTAGCAAAGGGTGGCATTTCCCAGCAGTGTTTCTGAAGGTGGCTGAGCTGGGGTCTGCGAAGCAAGGCCCCACGGTACAGCAGGGTTGTCGGAACATCCAGTGATAAAAAACATTGCCATCTTGGCACACAAGTGACTCTTTCAGGAATGGAGACATCTCTTCACGCCTGGGTGGGCCTGTCCCCACTGCTGAGCATCATTGACCTGCAACCTAGAAGCCATGTCTCCACCCATCCCCACCTAGGAAGCCCTGACTCCCCTCGTGACGCCAAGGCCCTGCCGCTGGGCAGCAGAAGAAGGATCCTGGGTGAGGTCAAGATCAGAGGTACAGTCAAGGTCATACATAAGTGACCTTGGGTGGGTCTTTACCACCTCAGGGCTGTCATCTATTAAGTAATGGAACAAGAAATCTAATGGTAAGGCAGTACATACACAAAAGCTTGTGGCCAAAAAAAAAAAAAAAAAAAAGAAAAGAAAGAAAAGAAAAGAGAAAGAAAAGAAAAATATAGGAGCATCTAGAATAAAAACTAAATCTCCCTGCCTCTCACTCCAAGGTAACCACTCTGAGAATGAGGTACGTAGCCTTTTCCTATGGACTCAGACATACGTTTTGTATCTAACTTTTTAGAAGTGTTTAAAGTAACAAATGGAGACATAAGTGTCCCTATTCTACAGCCTGCTTTCCTCACTCCGGAGGCATCTTTCCAGACCAGCACACACAGATCCACCCCAGGCTTAATTTTACCAGGTCTCTGGAACAGACTGCTGTTTATTTAACTATTCACCTGCTGAAGCCTTTTGGATGACCCCCGTGTTGTTTTCATAAGCACGCTGCGGTAAATATCTTGTTTACATCATTTGTCCACAAAGATTTTTAGGCGTGAAATTGCTGGGTCAAAGGACATGCATATTTTAAGTGTTCTGCCAAGAATGAGGTTCCAATTTGCACTTCTGCACTCGCTGGGCATGAGTGCCCTTTTCCTTACATCCCTTCCAGCACTGGCTGCTCTGATTCAGAAACCATTTCTTCACAAGGAATCTGGTGCACAAGAGATACACCTCTCGCCGCCTGGACTGAGAAGGATGGGGGGGTCTGGCAGTGCTCAGATGTCCCGCCCTCCCCCCAGCTGGTACAGAGGACCCTTGAGGGTTTCCCAGTGCTGGGTCTCTGGGATCCCCTCTGGCTGCAAGCCTGTCCTCTTGTGGCCAGTATTAGTCCCCAGCCTCTCAGTTGGTCCCCCAGGCAGCTTAGGGATGGAGCAGAGGCTGGCCAGTCTCCTCCCTCAGCTGCCCCCGCCCTCCCCTAACAAATGTGCCTTGGGGAAGGCCTTCCACGGACAACATCTTCACCGAAAAGCATGTGTACCTGAGCCTACGGGTTTTTTGCAGACAGGGAGCCTTTGTCCCTTGTCCCTTGTCAGACTGTGTCCCTTCTCATCCTTGTCCCTTCTCAGACTGTGATCCAAACTAGTCTCTTTAAAAAGACTGGATCCTGCTTTTGCCTCTGCTCAGGCCTTGCTGTGTAGACCCAGGCAGGCTGCTGACCCTTCTGGGCACCAGGCTCCTGGCTGCCAGGCTGGTGATATCCCTCCCAGGGAGTTGGCACGAAATCTGCCCCCTCCAGGGGCTCCACACTGGCCATGTGCATTAATTATCCCCAAGGTGGAAGAAGGGCTCCTCCTGGGAGGTGGCAGCCTGGGGACAAGGAAGGGCAGGGAGGGCAGAAAAGGAGAGCGTGGCCACCCCCCCTCGGAGCCAGGCACCTGAGGCTCCCTCCCTATGACTCCGAAGCAGCGTGTCGTGATCCCAGTACAGTGAAGCCCCACCTGGCTAATATGAGACCGCACTTGAGCACGTGCACAAAAGGGGACATGTACGTGCAAAATGTATTCTCGTGTGCACAGCTGGGGATATTTCTGCATGTCTACAGGCACTTGGGTTTGCGTCTCATGTGATGAGTTCATCATGCACAAGTCACACGTGTGCACATTCCCGTGCATGTCAACGTGTACAAACAAGCATATGTGTGCTGTGAATGCCCCTGAGTGTGTAAGTCTGCCTGATTGTGGCCGCAGAGATACGTGCCTACATATGTGTGCGTGCATGAGGATACATGCGTGCCTGTAGAATGTGCGTGCAAGTCCACGATGATAGATGACCGATGTGTGGGTGCAAGAGCGACATAAGCACACACACAGGTGCACGTGTGTATCTGGGCATGTGTAAGAACACTTGCATGAATGTCAATAAGTGTAGATTGAGTGTGTGCATTCGAGTGAACACAGGAGTGTAGATCTAGAGGTATTTCGGTATGTGTGTGGCCATTACTAGATATGGAAATACTGGACTCCTCTGGGTCTGTGAACCTTGACATTTACTCCAGGACCCACCCCACCTTGCCTGGACCCCCACCCCACTCACACTAAAGAAAAACAGAAGAACACTGTCACCGTATAAACTCTAATTATCTTGTTTTATTAACAGGCAGATTAATTGTTTTAGTAATCAGTAAGTCATAAGCTTTATTGATTTTAAGAACAAACATGGGGGCGCCTGGCTGGCTCAGTCGGTTAAGCATCCGACTTCGGCTCAGGTCATGATCTCTCGGTCCGTGGGTTCGAGCCCCACCTCGGGCTCTGTGCTGACAGCTCAGAGCCTGGAGCCTGCTTCGGATTCTGTGTCTCCCTCTCTCTCTGACCCTCCCCCATTCATGCTCTGTCTCTCTCTGTCTCAAAAATAAATAAACGTTAAAAAAAATTGTTTTTTAAAAAAAGAACAGGGGCGCCTGGGTGGCTCAGTCGGTTAAGCGTCCGACTTCAGCCCGGGTCACGATCTCGCGGTCTGTGAGTTCCAGCCCCGCGTCGGGCTCTGGGCTGATGGCTCAGAGCCTGGAGCCTGCTTCCGATTCTGTGTCTCCCTCTCTCACTGCCCCTCCCCCGTTCATGCTCTGTCTCTCTCTGTCCCAAAAAAATAAATAAACGTTAAAAAAAAAAAATTAAAAAAAAAAACAAACATGAATATACCATAGATGCAAAAATCATACGGAATTTGAACAAAAAGCACAGAAGTAGAGGAACCCCCCCCCCACCCCCCAGCCTCCAGGGAGCTGTCAGTGGTTTGGACCAGCAGTGTTGGATAAGTGTATATGGGGGTCAGGAAGGGAAGGTGAGGGAGGAGTCAGAGCAGGGAGCCCCTGCCTCAGTCCCAAGGCTGCCCACCGCTGAGCTCCACTCACACGCCACACCCAGGTAGATGATTGTTCTGGGCCCAGGAGCCCCCAGCGCTGGCTCAGGTGGGGGTTGAGGAGTGGGGGTAGCAGGCAGAGCCCTGGCCAGCCCCTGCAAACGGGCAAGACACAGCCCCTCTCAGCCTCCATGCCCTCATCTGTGACTCAAGGGAAACCCAGGGCTTCGCATGCAAGGAACCTCAAAACACAAGGTCCTGTACCTGCCTGCTTTTCTTTGCTCTCCTCCCTCCTGCCCCTGGAACGATTTCTCTGCCCTCCCCACCCCCCAGCTCCTCTGGCTCCTTACTCTGCCTGCACAGCCTCCTTGCCCCAGACTCTAACTTCTACCTCGCTGTCAAAGCCCCCGCCCGTGTCACTACCTGGCCACATATTTGTGTCCTCCCGACTGGACTATGAACTCCCAGGGCAAGGACAGCCTCGGGGCATTCCTGGGTCCCCAGAGCCCACCCCAACCTGGCATGGCTTAGATATCGGTCACTATTTGACTTTAAAAATACAAGATAAAGAGGGACGGGGAGGGAGAGGACAAGATCTAGAAGCAACAATGTTTTGTACACACAGCAGGTTGTCGGGTGCCCCCACACTGGTGAGTCAGCCTGATCCTTGCCCTGGGGGAGGGAAGAAAAAGCCCCATTTATCAATCTCCACCCGCTGCGGGCACCACTCCCGGCCACTTACAAACCTTATCACGTCGGATCCCCACCACACATTTGGGAGGTAAGCAGTACTTTTATTCCCATTTTGTAGACGCAACAACTGAGCCTCAGAGATGAGACAGCAGCAGCAGAGCTGGGACTTGGGCCCTCCGGACCCTGGGACCTTCAGGCTCCCCTCCTCCCAGATCCCTTCTCTCATATACAAGGTCCCTCCTCACCCGCCCACAGCCCCATAGCACTTAGCAAGCGTCTGTGGGTCTGGGGGGGCTGCCGAGGGTGCCCACAGCCGTGCCCTCAGGAGCAGACTTGGAGCACGAAGGACTGGGCTGGTGGACAGATGCCTCGGCTCCCTGGTGCCTCGGGTGGGACAATTCTGAGACCAGTTCTTCACCGTCCCCTGAGCCCCAGGCCCCACCTGCTGCTTAGTAACTGGCCCGGATTGGCTTCCCTCCTTGTTCTCACTCACGTCACATTCTTTATGGGTTCCTCGAATCACCTGGCAAGTAGACTCCATGCTCTCAAATCCTAGTTCAAGTCTACTTCTGGGGACCCAGCCCCAAACAGAGGGGCAGCAGGTGTGGGTCTGTGAGTGCCCGGGGGACCGGGAGGGCCTGTCTCCAAAGGGCCCCCTGTCTCAGAGGCCACGAGGCTTGTGTGGGTCTGAAGCACAGCGGGTGGGGGTCCCTGGGCAGCCTGAGGAGCCCTGGTGGGCAGGAGGCCCAGGACCGCGAGTGATGTCAGGTTGGGGTGTGGGGCTCTGTGCGTGCTGGGGGGGCAGAGGGTATGGGTGTGAGCACAGCAGCTGACAGGAGGCACAGCTTGTCTCAGGGCCTAAGACCGCACCCATACCTTTCTCCCTTCTGCAGAAGCACACCTCAGATATCATGGGGGCTGGCCTCAGGGCACCCCCTGCTAAGAGCCCCGGGGTGGGGGGAGGAGGGGGGGTGGCAGAGGGGTTCCTCAGCCAGCCCTCTCCCATTCAGCCTATGGCCCGAGTCCTTCTGACAGAGAAGAGAGGCTGCCTAGGGTAAGGCCCTAGATGTGAGTTTGAGGAATTCGGTGTCCTTCCCTGGACCTGTTTCCCCTCTTCATCAAATGGTGTAGGGCCAGGTGGGGGCGAGGAAGTGAATGAAGGGAGTGGAGTGCCCCATCGAGGACCCCTGCTCTCCACTTCTGCCAGACAATCATTTGCACACCAAATATCAGATATGGTGCCTCTTGCCCCTCGTTCCTGCATGCTTTCAGAAGAGGGTGTTACTTTATCCAGAGGAATAAATCTCTAACGGCGGAAACTCAGGCATTGGAAAAGACACAGCCTGACTTTGGGGGCTGGCTTTCCTTACACCCCTCAGATCACACCGTGTCCACCCCCAGGCAGGCAGGCAGCCACATCGAGTCGGAAAAACCCAGGCTTTAGAACCAGACAGACTTGGGCTCACATGCTGTGTGACTCAGAGAAGCCCCTTAACCTCTCTGAGTTTCAGCTTCCTTGACTGCGAAATGGGCTGACAATGCCCCACCGGCTCCAGATAATCATCTTCAAATCTCCTTTAATCCTCAAGCTGGTGAGGAAGCAACTCTGAGCAGAAGTTGACAGAAGAGGAAAGAGAGGCCCAGAGAAGAGCAGACAGGTGCTAAGGAGGCCAGCCCCCACTCTGGCGGGCATAGAGGTCGGAGACTGGCCTGCCTCCCTCTGCAGGAGACCCTGGGCCTGGGATGTGCCCTGTCTGTTCCTGTTTCCTCTGCCTGACCTGGATCTGACCCGACGTTCACCTACTGCCCAAATCCTGCACCTGGCTGGTGGAGTAGCTAAGGCTGGGCTTGTAATAGCCCTTTTCTGGGTACCTTTGGACTCATGAGTGCCGGGAGCCGGGCCAGTAGGTCCAAGGGCCCACGACCTGATCCTACTCCCTCGGGAAGCTCTTAGAGCCCCCATGGCACCTGGGGTAGGCAACCATGCCCCAGCCACAGAGGGAAACTGAGGACCTCTGACTTTAGGCCGGAGGGGAAGTCAGAGATCTCTTAGGTTATCTTCAGGACGGCAGAAGAAATGAAACCAATGTAATTCTACTTCTGGGGCGCCTGCGTGGCTCAGTTAAGCACCTGACTCTGGATTTTGGCTCAGATCGTGATCTCACCATTTATGGGATCAAGCCCTGTGTCAAGCTCCACGCTGAAAGCAAGGATCCTGCTTGGGATTCTCTCTCTCCTCCTCTCTCTGCCCCTCCCCCACTTGTGCACACACACGTGTGCTCTCTCTCTCTCTCTCTCAAAATAAATAAAATAAACTTAAAAAAATCCACTTCTAGGTGTAGACCCTAGAAAAATGTTCACCAAATATTCATGCAGTTGTACATACATGATTTGCACACCTCTCTGTATGAATATTTTGCTCTTGAACTTCATGTAAGTTAAATCTTACGTACGGCATGTTCTCTTTTGCGTTTGGCCTCTTTGGGGCCACGTTGTATTTTTGACATTCATCAGTGATACATGGCAACAGAGTTTCTCCTTTTTCAGTGCTCTATAGGATCCCATTGCATGACTAGACCACTATTTGTTTATTCGTCAGACCGTTGATGGAAGTTGGGCTGTTTCCAGGTCGGAAGCCATTACAAATAGCGTGGCTTTGAACATTTTTGCTCCTCACTGACCATCTGTATGTATTTCTGCTGGGGTAGCAGAATTCCTGACGGACCTAGGGGTGGGATTGCTGGATCATGGGATATACGCATTTTCAGCTTTATTAGACTCTGGCGAAGAGTGTTCTGAAATGATCTCCCATTTCACACTTCCATCCGCCGTATGTGACAGCTTCACATTCTCAATAAGCACTGATACGGCCAAATTTTCCCCTTCCAGCCTTTCCTGCAGGCGTGGAGTGGTCTCACACTGTGGTTGTATTCTGCATTTTCCTGGTGCCTAATGAAGGTGAAGGGAACGCCTCGGTGTGCATTCCCGAGCTGCCGAGCCTGAGGCAGGGATTCCAACAAGTCGTTTAGCTGGCAACCGCGTTACTCTCCTAGGGCTGCCATAGCAAAACACCACACACAGTGTGGCCAAAAGAACAGACATTTCTTTTCTCACAGTTCTGGAGGCTGCTAGAAGGCCAAGATCAAGGTGCCCTCAAAGTTCGTTTCTGGCAAGGCCTGTCCTCCCGTCTTGTGGGCAGCGGCCTTGTGCTGTGTCCTCACATGGCCTCTTCCCTGTGCGTGTGTAGAGAGAGATCGCTGGTGTCTCTCCCTCTTCCCATAAGGATACCAATTCTATCACATTAGGGCCTCACCCTTTTGGTCTCATTTAACCTTAGTTACCTCCCTGAAGGCCCTATCTCCATAGGTACAATTCAGTCCATATTAGCGGGTGATCCCAGGAAAACTCATGAGGGCGTACAGAAGCCGAAAGGGGCAGGAGGACGCCACTGAGGAACGTGTCAACAAGCAAGCTACAGCCTCGGGCATCTGGACTTTCATCCCGCAGGGAGACTCTGGGAAACTGTGTAAACCACACCTCAGAGCGAGGGAGCTGGGCCAGTAGGTCATTGGCTGTGGGCTGTTGCAGATATGGGAGGGCATTGACTCCCTGGCACTTCCCAGGCTGCACAGAAGCCCTGAGGCCCAGAGCTGGAGGCACTGGCTGGAGCACACTCTACAACATGTTTTCACACACTAGGAATGGTCGAAGGTCAAATTCCCGGTTGCGTGCAGTGGCTACTTGAAAGGGCATTCGGGGGGGGGGGGGGGAACAGCATGGACAGAGGCCCAGAGGGAGGAACAGTATTGCCCAGCCTGGGGCTATGAGGAAAGGGGAGGCAGGTGAGACTGAGGTGGGGTCCAGCAGAAACCCTACTATGCAGGTCAGATGGGAAGTTTGCCCCTTGGGGCTCTGGGAAGGGCAAATTCCCCCTCTCCGTGCCTATCTTCTCAGAAGCCCAAGCTGGGCTATGGTCCTGAGACCATCCCCAAATGCTGTCTTCCAGCCACCCCCCCCCCCACGTCCTCTGTCTCTCCTCAATCCAACCCCCAGCACAGCAAGCACCCCCAAATCACAAGAATGCCTCCCACAGCCAGGAGACACCATTCCCAACAGAGAGGCTGCAAGTCAGGCCTAGGACCCGGCCAGAGAGCAAGGATGAAGGAATGAGGCTCCCCAGGGTGGCCAGGCCCAGGCCACTGTGTGGGAATTAAAATAGTCAAGGGCTGAACAGAATGGTCCTGAACAAAGGACCTTGAGCTAAGGTAGAGAGGGTCCTGAAATGCTGAGAAGGGCCATTTAGTGTTTAATCTCCTGCCACCTGAATTCAGACAGAGCTGCCTCACTGGGCCTTCTCACAGGTCGGAAGGGCTGTGTTTGTTTGCATTGTCTGTGGAACCTGCACAAGAGTCAGGAAAAGCCTGGGCCCAAAGGCATAGGCTTGGATGGGCACCGCCCTCCTCTCCCCCCACTTTAGCCTGAGGGAGACTAGACAATAGGAGCCTAAGACAGGCCTGAGCAGGGTCCAACTCCTCTGCATAGCTATCAGTTTGGAATCCAGCCAGAGCCAATTCTGTATTCAAATAACAAGCACCTTCTCTACAGACACAGGTGTAACCCTGACGAAAGCCAGGCATTAGGGGCACCTGTTTGTCAGGCCAGACTTTCTTTGGCACACCACGTGTCCCGGATTTAATCCCACTCCGTCCAGTGGCTCAGGTGGGGTTCTCTCCCCCTGCGCTCAGGCAGGGCAACCCATGAACCAGGCCTGGCCAACCAGAGCATCCACCCCCCGGGTGCTGTGATTGGCTCGAGGATAAACACATGACCCAAGCCAGGCCAATAGGAGCCTTCCCTGAGACTTTTGCCAGAGCTCTCTGGAAAGTCTCTCTTCTGAGACTGTGAGCTATAAAGGTGGGGCTGTAGCAGCTGGGGGACATCTTGCATCACACAGAGAAAATGTGCCTGGAAAAAAAACAAAGGCAGGCAAGCCAAGCTGAGAGATAGAGAGATAGTCTTAATGGCATCAATTAAACACCTGGATGCAGCATGTCTGAAGTTCCTCAGACTTGTCATTTGCACGAGACAACATATTTCCTGCCCTGCTTACGTTTCATCAGGGTTTCTGTCACTTGGAGTCTAAAGGGTTCTGATTAAAACAGCAGGTGAGAAAACAGCCAAGCCCTTTCTGCACCTTCATATCCCAGAAACACACAGAGATATGCAGAGAGGTTTTTTTTAAAGGGCCGTTGCAATTAGAATGTTGCAATGAGGCAAAGATCCTTGTCCTGCTGCCCTCCTTTGAGAAGTGACAATTGACTAACGAGGCAGAGTGAATTCTGCCAGCAGGTTATGTTCAAGAGTTCAGAACGTCACTCATACTGGAAGGGCTGTGTCTTGGCAAGCTGTCTTCCACCTGACTACCCAGAGTGCTCTGGCAGGTGACAATGCCTGTGGTGCACTTTCCTGACCAACAGTTCTGGGGCCATGAAATTACTTTTTCATGTGCTGAAGTGTGAGGGGCAGAGCCGCCTAGATTTAGGAGAAAGGGAAGAAGAGATTGCATTTTTGCGACCCCAACACGAATGGACATTGTGGCACTGACGGATTCCCTTGTTAATTCCAATAAACGCAACAGACCACCTGAACAGTCACCTGTAAGGGATCTGGGTAAACAAATGAAAGTATGTAGATTTAAAAAGAAGTAAGGGGGGGCGCCTGGGTGGCGCAGTCGGTTAAGCGTCCGACTTCAGCCAGGTCACGATCTCGCGGTCCGTGAGTTCGAGCCCCGCGTCAGGCTCTGGGCTGATGGCTTGGAGCCTGGAGCCTGTTTCCGATTCTGTGTCTCCCTCTCTCTCTGCCCCTCCCCCGTTCATGCTCTGTCTCTCTCTGTCCCAAAAATAAATAAAAAACGTTGAAAAAAAATTAAAAAAAAAAAGAAGTAAGGTAGCTCTAAAATATACTGTCACAGAAATATGTCTCTAATGTAGGAAGTGTTAAAAGCAATTTGCCCAATTGTACTTCAATAAAGTGCTATTTAAAAAAAAAAATTTGTGAATAATATGTGTAACATACGCCCATTAAAAAACTAAACTGGCAATCCCATCATTTGCGGGAGGCATGTAATATATATACACTCCGATGTGGAGAAAAAAGAAAAATAAATTGTTTGCAGTTAAAGGTAACTCATTCACTTTGGTGGATTCAGTTGGTGCAAACTTCAGTTCCCTATCAGGACTGTCTCCCCATCCTAAGTGGTTTCCCTCCCAAGATGGCGTCTAAGGACTGGAAGCTTCCGTGTACTCATGGCATCACGGAAGGGCCCCTCTTGGCCTCATGTCACGCCCTCTGGAGTGTCTCATTCTGATGGTTATGAGCCTCGATTTTTGTCCCAGCTGTCATTACCTGTGCAGCCAGTGGGACCCAGGATCTGTTCTGACTTGGGCAAAGACTGGGGGAAGCCCAGAATTGCTGGGCTGGCCAAGATCCACAACAATGAATCCCCTGGGGTCTATCTGGGACTGGAGGGTCATTGTGTCCCTGTCCAGGGTCCTGACTGGCAAGTGACCCACCCGGGGCCTTCTGTGCCCTCCCTTTATTGGGACGCTGGGAAATTGGGGCATCCGTTCCACACCACACAGGAGACAAACATGACAGGGGCATTCTCCATGATCTTCTGTCTATTTAACACCTTGGAGTGGGCAGAATGCTGGCCCCAAAAAAGGTATGTCCACATCCTAACCCCCGAAACTTGTGTGTGAGTTGACAAAAAAAAAAAAAAAAAAAGGTCTTTGCAGACATAGTTAGGATCTCAAGATCACCCTAGATTATCTAGGTGGCCCTAAATCCAATGACACATGATTTTATAAGAGAAATTTAGAGAGCGATTTGACACGGAAGAGAAGCCTCGGAAACGGAGAAGAAAGCCGTTGAAGGCAGAGACAGGGATGGCAGTGACCCAGCCACAGGAATGCCAACAGCCACCAGCAGCTGGAAGAGGCAAGGAACAGACTGTCCCCTAGAGACCTGCCGCTACCATGATTTCAAACATCTGGCCTCCAGAACTATCAAAGAATAAGTGTCTGTTGTTTTAAACCACCAAGTGCATGGTCATTTGTTAAGGCAGCCCAAGAAACTTATATATACCTGCTGCTGCCCTTTCTGTTCCACTGGGGTCATGGACCAAACATCCTTCAGGACAGCATCCGGCAGAGTTCTGGAGTTCTAGAAGTGGGCAGAAGCCCCCCTCTGGGGTTTCTATCTTTTCCACAACCCCTCCTCAGGCTGGGGCTCAGAGAGAAAGTGGGGCACTGGGTCCCTCAGGCAGCTCTTTGTCTCACTCTTGCCTGCTCCAAGTCTGCTTTCCTAACTCTCTAGGGGCTCTTCTGAGAAGTAGAAGCTCTGCCCGCTTCCTCTCAAGCTGGGCGGGAGTTTCCTTCCATCTCTCTACCTGTGCCTTAGAACTCCACGCTGGTCCTCCAAGACTGACTCTTGATGTCTGCAGGAAAGATCTGGGAACAGGGAAATCTGCTTTCTCTCTCATAGCAGATGGTGCTGATTCTCTACTCATCTTCTATTTCCCTCTTCCTCTTCTTGAAAATACCTGTTTTCGTTCTGAAATCCACCTTGCCTTCACATCACCTTTGTGCTTCGGGGGAAGATTGCCCCAACTTCAGCTCCAGGGGCAGTTCTGACTGGTGTCACGGAATCCCATCCCACTTGCCAGGGTGATGGTCCAGAAACCCAGGCCTGAGTACAGGGTACACCCCTGGCCATAGGAACTGGTATGTGACTCTAGCCAAGATGCAAAGGGAGACTTCTGGGAGCTTCGAGAAAGGTGTTTCCTTGCTCTTAAGAAGGATCTACCAGAAGAGACAGGATCTCCCTTTCTCTAAGTATCATGGTCATGACTGTGCAGCCTAGCCATTGGCTTTTTGAGGGAAGACAGCCCATGGATGAAACTATCAGATAGAGGACAGCACAGCCAAAGGACTGCAGAGGAATGGGCTAGAGTTGCTGGATTAAGCCAGACCTGAAGCACACCCTATCTCCAGAGTCTGGCTACCTGAGCCAGTACATCTCATTGTAGAGGCCATTTCTGTTGGGCTTACTGGTATCTGCAACCCAAAGCATCCTAACCAGTATGTCACTCACTAAAGCCAGTTTCTAATACTACTGTCTTGCTATAGGCTTTGAGGTCTTATTTTGGGAGTCAAAAGCTAACTAAGCATTGTCCTTTGTCCTATTTATATCAATGTTCTATTTTAATCCTCCCTGAAGAAAATGGATGCCTCTGGCTGAATAGGAGGAAAATGTCACATAAGGAAGTATGAGAAAGATACATGTTACTGTATTTCCAAGAAATTACCCACATTACACTGACATTCACACAAAACTCTGGGGTAAGAACCTCTAAACTATAACAGGGGTTGGCTCTGGGGAAGGGAATTTGGGGGGAAGCAGACCTCCCTTTCTGAGTTGGTGTTACTGTAACGTTTGGATTTTTAGAGTGAGTATAAATTACATTTATAATTTAAAATCCTGATGATTTAAAGTAATCCAAGTTAGTTTAGCTTTCACTAAAAGCATCCACAGTTCCCTTAGGTACCTGTTATGGCTCAACTGTCAATCATGCAGGAAGTTTATTTGTCAGACAAAGCAATGACTCAAGAAGGGTAGTAACAATTTTTTTTTTTTTTTAAGTTGAGAGTTCGAGTTTTGACACCTTGCGCGGGCCCTATCCTAGCTGAGTGAATGTTCTCTGCCCCAGGAAGATCTCATCCAAAGTCAAATGATGGTTTGCAGGACTTTGGCATCTCCTGGGGATCCGAAGAGGGTTGTCGTCCAAAGCCTGGCCCTCCGCTCCCTTCTGCCCCAGAGTCTCAGGACAGAAGGCACCTGCACCTGTCTGAATGTCCCAGCCTGGGCTCACATTCCGGCGGTAATGGTGCTGCATCCTTCCGGGACAGAGCTGAGGACCCTCGGCACCTCCGGAGGAATCTCTGGGCTCTGGGCACTGGAGGCCACAGCTTAGACCCCAGAGCCCCTGGTGCACCCTTCTCTGCCCAGGGTCCCCATCTCTTCCTAAGATCTCCCTCCCTAAGGGTTCTCTTCTTGGCTTGGTCCTAATGCAGCATTCAAGCCCAGCAGGCCTGGCTCTGACATTTCTCCAGGCTCTTGCCAGGAGCAAAGGAAGGAGCCTTTGCCCTTGACCAGGAAAAATCCCAGGGCTGACCCTGTACCCACTAGTAAGAGCTAGAGAGGCTGAGCTCTGAGCTCAGAGCTTGGGGAGGGGAAGAAGAAAGACCAAAAAGAGGAAAAGCTGGAGAAGAGGCAGGTTCTCTGGGACCCACTTGCCCCTGCCCACCCTCCTCTCCTCCCTGGCCTCATCTCTATACTTAGCCCCAGACTCCATTTCCTCTCCGGACGCCCTGTCTCCAGAATAAGAGCCTCAGTGTAGACCCCCAGAGGGTACCACATGGGCCCCACTTCGAGAATCTCAGCTCTCAGAAAGGCTAGCATAGGGCACCTTAACACTCCCCTGTGCCCCTGCCTGGGAGTGGGGTGGGTCTGGATTTCTCCCATGCTCATCTCCTCCGTGAAGGACTGGCCTCCCAGAGGAAGACCCTCTGGACCCCCTGAACCTCCTCATCCACCTCTGACCCCTGCCTGAACAGGCAGCAGCTGCCCCAGGGTCTCCTGCCCCATTCTGACCCCCTGCGGCTTCCTGGTCCCCAGGCCCTGAGCTGAGCTCTGGGCTCAGAGAGGAAGGCAGGCCGACCCCCACCTCAGGACAGCCTGCTGCAGCAGGTGAATAGGGCTGGGAGAAAGCACTGTGGGGACTCTGCCATGAGTCCCACGGCTGCTCAGCCTGATGCCGCCTGGGCTGTGATGCGGAATTGAAGCCAGTCCCTGCCTTCCACAGGCAGCTCGCCTTCCCGGCAGGGATCCGTGGGGACACCCTCACCGGACACAGCATCGCACACCAGTGTTGCCTGCTCAGAGAAGTCCTCCCTGACAACCCCCCGGCCCAGCTTCTTTAAAGCACCTACTACTTTGTTTTTCTGGTCGTTTCTCTCCCCACACTGAAGTGTAAGCTCTTTGAGGGCGGGGTGTCCGTGTGGTTCGTGCATCCCCAGCCCCTGGGCCACAGTAGGCACTGACTGTGGGTTCAGTGCGCCCGGATGAAGGGTGGGAATGGAACACGGCTCTTGTCCCTCCCTCTGCCTCCCCAGTCACGTAAGCCAAGCGGTTCCCCAGTCTTACAGAAAGTGCCTCTTCCCCTGCTCTGCCCCCTTGCCTCTCCCTCTCCCCGAACTCTAAACCCCATCCCGCCGGCCATTCCTTGGCATTTCTTCATTTCCAAGGCCAGCTCCAAATGCAGGCACACTGATATCACTTGCTCCCGGCCTCTCTCACTCTTGTGCCTCAGGCACTTGTTTGTTTACATGTCTGTGTCCCCGCCCCCCCACCCCGCCCTGCCAGCCACCGTCCCCCAGCCCCACCGCTGCTCCCGAAATAGATGGTCTTCTGAGCTGGGCAGGGGCCAGTTTCTCTCCGTGTGTGTCCAGGGTGCCCACGGAGAGCAGGCCTGGCTACCACACAGAGCTCGGGCAGCGTTTGTTCTAAAGGAGTGGGTGAACAAGTGAATGGATGCGCTCCCGTTAGTGAGCGGGTACATGAAGGAGCAGGCAGATGCATGAATGAACGAGAGAAGGAGTCACTGAGTGAATGAGTCAGTGACTGAGGGAAGGAGGGGGAGGGAATGGAGAGTAGCCTGTGAAGGAGAGCGAGCCCAGAAGGGTTCCCAGCCTTTTCCAGCAGCCCTGGCATTAGAAAGTCCCCACCACCCCTGGGCCCGTGCTCTGTGCCAACCAGACCTCACGATGCCTCCTCCCAGAGCCAGCTCACGTCAGTGCTGCTTAGCACACGCTCCCTGATGCTGGCCAGACCCTGGCTGGGCCATGAATCAGACAGGGCCCTGCCCTGGGGCTCCCAGGACTGGGGGCAGACAGACAGCCTCATAAATAAACCCGATGCCATGCTGGGCAGACATGTGTTTCGGCAGAGCGGTGAGCTCAGGGCTGGCTCTGGAGCCTGGGGCAGGGCAGAGCCGGACAGAGGGATCTTCGAGAGCCTCAGGGGGAGGGACCTCAGAGCTGCACCTGGAAGGATAGGGAGGGTGGAGAGAGGGCACTCAGGGCAGGAGGGACAGCACCGGCAAAGGCCTAGCGGCTTTGGGATACAGAGCGCTGGGAAAGAGCAAGGGATGGGCTTGGCGGGACACGACCCCTGTGAATGCTAGGGCCCCGAGCCGGGGATGGGGACATAGCAGGATGTAAGGCAGGGTTATGGACTGGCAGCCCTCTGTGATCCAGAAAGAAGATAGGGGTTCCAGGGAACTGCTACAAGGAACATTCCAAGGAGTTTTCAGGGTGCTCAGGGCTGAGGCCTGCTAACAGGTTTTACACAATTTAGCTTGTGGTTCCTTTCCGTGAAGAAGTGGCCATCATTCTCCCAGTGCTAAGACTCCTCACCTGCAGGGTTCCCAGATTGGAGAGGTTATTTGGGGGGTAGTTTATAAGTCAGCGTTGTTTTGCAATGGTTCCAATCATGGGGGAGGCTCTGGGATTCCTGGAGCAAATCAGGGAATTTCAGAGTTATGGGGAACCTCGAAACTGGGTCCGTGGAGGCCAGGGATGCTGCTGAACATCGTACAAGGCACAGGATGGCCTTCCACAGCAACGAATGTTCCAGTCCGAAATGTCAATCCTGCTGAGGTTAAGCAAGCCCGCTTTAGGAGCTGAGAGGGCTGAGGACGCTGGATCAAAAGAGGGTCCCCAATAATGACAGTAGCTCCTCCCGTGTGCCGGGAGCCGCACTGAGTATCTGCCCCCAGTGGCTCATGTAATCTAGTCCCACTTCAAGGATGAGGAAACTGAGTACTAAGGAGGTGTGCAGTGACTTGCCCAGAGGCACAGAGCTGGCGGCTGCTGGAAGCAGGATTCCAACTCAGGCAGTTGGACCCCAGAGTCCGTGCTCCCGGATACGACGTCTCAGGTCCCCGGTAGTTGCGGCCGAGCTGGGACTCGGGCCAGGACTCCACTCTCCAGGACAAACGCCCCTTCTGCTCTGCGCTGTGCCCCTGTTCCGCGCCAGGGTCTCAGACTCCTCCTCTGCAGAAGGGGAGCTTGGCGGCCAGGACCTCGGTGTGTCGGGGATGCAGTGGGCGGGCAGGAGGCAGAGCCCAAGGACAGAGGGCCTTTGTCTCCCTGCAGATGCGCAGGCAGGCCTGGGCTGTGCTGCCCGGCCCAGGGGCCAGTTGGGTGCAAACTCATTAGCCGGCTGCTGAGGCTGCCAAGGAGACGGGAACAATTACAGGGCCGAGCTCCAGCCAGGAAGGGGGAGCCGCATCGGGAGAGCCGCTGAGCTGCCCGGCCCTCGACCGTGGGCCCGGCTTCCTGGGAGGCAGTTGCAAAGTTTGTCTTCAGGATGGCAACAGTGGCCGCATCCTCGCTGACAGAACCCACCTTGTGCTGGGCTGGGCACGTTTCACTCCCGTCTCCTTTCATCTGCAAACACCCTTGGGGTCGGGATGATTAACTCCATTGCATTCACTGACCCATCCACCCATTCTTACAACAGATATTTATTGAGTGCCTACTACGTGTCAGCACCGTGCTGGATCCTAGAGATGCAGCAAGGAAAAAACCAGGAAAAAACCTTTGCTCTCACGGAGCTTACACCCAGGAAGGGGGAGACGAACAACAAAAAGGAACGAACAAGGTAACTGCAAGCTGAGGTCAGCGCTGTAGCAGAAACGAAGGGGTAGGTGGAAGGTAGGTTGGGGAAGGCCACTTGACACAAAGTGGTCAGGGACGCCCTCTCTGAGGAGGTGGCAGGGGAGGAACCGAGGCTCAGAGAGGAGAGGTGGCTTGTCTGAGGTCACACAGCCCATGAGTGGAGGAGCCTGCTTCTTCAGGACCCAACTTAGCCTCCTGTCACCCAGCAGGCCGCTCCCCGCTAGGGCGCATGGCCCCCAGCACAACAGCGTGTAACGTTGGCACAGTGTGTCCGATGCCTCCCTCCACCGGCCTCAAGAAGGAGGTAGGTTTCCCACCTCCACTTTCCAGGTGGAGGACTGAGGCCCAGAGAGGGGCCACAAAAAGCCCGAGATCCTGCGAGGCAGTGACAGAGAGGGAACTTTTGGTCCCCAAACCTGTGTTCCTTCTGCCACATCACGCCCTTCCTGGCCACGCCCTTAGGCCCGTGCTAAGCACTTAGTAGGCCTGTAAGAAACAGATTAATGGACAGATTGTGTGGCCTTGGACGAAGTTCATCTCCCGTTGGGGCTTCCATTTTTCCATTAAAAAAACACGAAATTGGTCTCAACCAGCGCTCTGAAATGCCCACGTTCATCCTATCCAATCCTCATCCCTCAAGGAGGGCTGTGGCCCAGGGAGACAGAGATAAAGGAGGCTCCCCCACCATAGCCCCACGGCAGGGAGGACCGTGCAACTCCAGCCAGTTTGGCGGGGAAGAACACTCTGCCTGGAGCAAAGTGCAGAGCAAAACCCTGGGGGTGGAAAACGGACTAGTCAAGGGCCAACAGGCATCATTTAGGGAGTGGGGCACCACCAGGGACTCTCATCCAACAGCCTCCCTCCTTCCTCCCGTTCCCAATGCGTGCTACCTGCCTGAGGTCTCAGGCCACCACTGCCTCTGCCCCTTCTCAATTCCAGTCCGGGCTTGGGTACGAGAGAGTCTCCCGGGGGAGGGGCTGAGGCACGCTCCAAATACATCTGGGCCACCAACCACACAGACCGGGCGACCTGGGTCACACAGCCATTCCTTTCCTTGACATCAGGGTTCCTATCGGTTCATGGACGAAGGTGGCAGAGTAAAAGGTAGGGTTTGTGAGTGCTTCCTTCAAGTCAGGCAGCAATCAATCCCTTGAGACAGGTGATATTACAGATTTACAGATAAGAGATCTGAAGCTGAGAGAAGGGAAGGAGGTCACTTGCCCAGGGCTGCACCCTTGGAAATGGCCCAGTGGAGATTTACCCACAGGTCCGTCTGACTCCAGAGCTCTACGCGTAACAAAAAGCTACTAACCTGTGTAAGCGGCTGTGCACTTTGATCCAAGTAACAACCGGTCCCCAGGACTTGAGCTTTGGGAAATAATCCAAGAGAGCCTCGGTCATTTCCGAAATCAGGCGGCTCCGGATAAACTGGCTAATTGAGCGCCAGCCTCCTGCCAGTGCCCGCTCCTGTGACCCCCACCCCGACCTGGTGACCTGGGTGTTGCTTTTCCCATACCCCAAGGCGGGAAAGGGTAGCTCTCTTCTATCCGAAAGAAAGCTAAGATTCAGAGAAAGCAAGCCACCCTTCAAGGCCACACAGCCGATGAGCAGAGAACTGAGGTTTGAGCTCTGGCACTGGGGGTCCAGGCTCTGGGGACACTCCCCCACCCTGCCCCCAACGCACCTGGAGACTGCGGATGAATCATTTAGCCTCAGCCTCCTCGGTGCCTCATCTGCAAAATGGGGAGAAGAATGTCTACCGCCTATGACGGTTGCAGGGAGGATTAAGTGAGGGTCTGGCCAGAGGTGATGCTACCACATAAGCAGTGATAACAGAAATGATGAGACTAATCATCATCATCAACATCCTCATTATAATAATTGCTGATACCAAGGAGACAGCATTATGCCGGGAAAGGAAGCCTTGCCTAGAAGTTAGAAGGACTGGCTTCTGATCTCACTTCGGACACGTCCCTCTCCTCTCTGGGCCTCGGTTTCCTCACATATAGAATCGGGGAAGGACACTGAAGACATTTCCTGCTCTGACGGTCTCTGAGTCAGGGAATCCTCGGGCACGGCTAACCTTGGGCTCTGCTGGCTGGTCCTCATCACAGGCTAGCTGGGGGGCGGTGAGGGGGTAGTCAGGGTGGGTCTGGGCCTGAGGACACCGAGGACATGCCCTAAGGAGGACAGGAGACCCTTAGGCAAGGGCAACAAGGGTTAGACCAAGGGCCCTGCACCAGGCCCACCAGCACAGCCCATGGGCCCTGGTCTAGGGCTCGCCTGGGAGAGGTGTTGGGGTCCCTGCCCACCCTTGGAGGAGATCCCCAGCCTCTGAGAAGGGGCAGTGGAGGAAGGCAAAGGAATAACAGACAGCAGGCTAGGGTGATTTGCATAACAAAGGGTCTGGAGCCAGAAGGAGAAAACACTCCTGAGGGTCGTGGGGGTGAAGAGGTTGTAGGTGATGGGTTGGGGGGAGGGGGGCAAAAGAGGGACCTGGGATGGGGGAGGGGATGAGAGGTGGCCCTGCTGCAGACAGGATGCCCTTCACTAACCTCAGTGGCCTTTTGGATGCTGCCTGTTTGTATCTGGGGACTGGACCTTGTGGTCCTTTTATCTGGGTCACACTGGCCCTGAGGACACCTGCCATGGTGGCCCCTGCCCCAGCACAGGCTGGCCATGCAGGCCGCCGAAGGCCTAGGGAAGGCCGCCGAACGAGAGATCTGCTTCAGCCTACCTGAGGCTCTCACCTAGCCTACCCTCTCCTCTCCTGCCCACCTGCACGGAAGCACGACTTGCTCAGGGTCACACAGTGAATGAGGACAGCGGAGCCAGAACTGGAACCCAGCTGTCCTGTGTCAGGCCTTTTTCCAGCCTGATGCTTCAGCGTCCCTCAGCCCTGAGCAGTAGTAGCAGGAAGAGCTCTCACTGAGGTCCTGACTTTCCCACCAACTGTGACACGTGGGTCATCAGGCCCAGGCCCCCGTGGCTCAGCTACTGTTCTCCTAAGGTCGGGGGAATACAAGATAGATGTAAAGTGCTTAGGAAGAAAAGCAATGTAAATGTGGGGGGAGGGGAGGACCTCCGTAACGCACAGCTTTGACTCCCGAG
The DNA here is from genome assembly GCF_007474595.2 of Lynx canadensis. Taxonomy (NCBI): domain Eukaryota; kingdom Metazoa; phylum Chordata; class Mammalia; order Carnivora; family Felidae; genus Lynx; species Lynx canadensis. Next base: position 31,924,489 of record NC_044310.1, on the reverse strand, counting down.
GGGGTGACGGTGGTGGCAGGGAACACAGGGACATGTGGGGGAAGGGGAGGTGCAGGGAGCCTGATCCCAGGACAAGATTCCACTGGGGTCTGAGTGGCCCCAGGCCGTGGAGGGCGAGTGGCAGGGAGACAGATGTGCCAGGTCCTTAAAGCTGAGCTCGGCAACAAATGGGGGTGGGCAGGTGACCCACCAAAGCACCGTAAGGCAGTGAGAGGAGAGACACAGTGAGGCCAAGCCAGCGGCAGGTTAGGGCTTTCGCAAGCTCCCGGCTGCAGCCAAAGGCAGGAGAATCAGTTTGTAAACAGACAACAAAATCGCAGAGACAAACACCCTCAGACATGCCCTAACCCACCTCTCAGATGGGCTCAGAGCTGGAGCCGGCCGGCGCGGATTCCCCACCCTCTCCCAGGGAATGGGCAGCCTCGCCTTGGTCCTGGAGAGGCCGGTGCCTCCCTCCGGCCAGCCCTTCTGCTCTTTCCCCCACCCAAACTCCACAAATCACTTCTGGGATTACTGCTTGCCCTCCTTCCTTGCCAGACTCTGGCCTCATCCCCACCTGTCTGATGTAGACCCTGCCATCAGTTTTGCTGAGGCTTCCTCCCAAACCTTCAATGGCTCCCCATGCCTACAGGGTCCAGCTTGGACCCTCAACTTGGCCTTCAGCATCTCCATCATCTGGTCTCTGGCCTCTGTGCCCACTGCTCCCCCTGTGCCCAGGGAGATGACCTTCAGTCTTGGGATGCTGTCTCCACGTGGCCTGCTCATCCCAATTCCAGATTTGGCCTGTTAGGCTTAGTTCGTTCCTTGCCCATGCACAGCTTTGTGGTCACAGATGGGATCCCAGGTAGTGAGCATGCCTTCCTCTGAAGGGTAGGTGGCCCGTGTGCCTGCCCCGGTCAGAGGATCCATGCAGAGGAGAATCCCAACCCTGCCACTTCCTGGAAGTGTGAACTTGGGGAAGGGGGCCTCGGTTTTCTCATCTATAAAACAAGAATGATGACCCCTCCACAGGATCCAAAGCTCTTGGTCGTGCAGATCACAGAGACGATATGAAATACACTTCAGCTATGATTCCCATGATCCACATTGTTATTACTTCATACAGCGAACGTGTTAAGCACCAAGCCACCAGGGGGTAGCAAGATGACCAAATATGTCGCATGAAAATATTAGAAACACCACCAACCCAACTTAAATATGGGAAACTGAGGCCCGGGGCCCCAAAGCCAGATAACGGCAGAGCTGGACTAGAAGAAGCCAGATCTCCTGTTTTCCAAGCCAGAATTCTTCCGCCGCAAGTGACCGCTGCTGAGAGTCAAGTTCAAACACCGAACTTTAAATATGATCTTCTCAAAGGGCACAGAGAGCCTCAGCCACATGTAAGAATCTTTATTACTTGTTCTCACTTTTAACTTTCCCCAGTTTAATGCTCCTATGTGCCTTTAGAGAACGCCTCTCCCCCCTCCCCCCCCCCCCCCCTCCCCCGCCCCCCCCCCCCCCCAGGCAAAGCTCACTTCTCCAGCTGCTTTTTCTCCCCCTCACTTCCTTCCCCTCTCCGTCCCTAGGGAGGCCTTTCTCTGACCTTCCCTGGCAGAGCCATAGGGCAACTGCTGGCTTGCCTTTGTGCTACTCAGCTAAAAAGCTAATTCCATTTCTCCCAGGGCCCTTCTGGATTCTGTTGCTGCTGCTCTACGCCTCAAGGGTCTACTCCCTGAAAGAAGCCAGAGCCTTCCTCTCCCAGCCCCTCCCATCCTAAAACCCAACCACCAAGCCGACAAAGCCAACCCTCTTCTACCCTCTAGTCCTTTGGCCCCAGTCTTGGTGGCGACCTGTTATCTCCAGGTCTTATCTCCTTGGCTCCACCCCTACTCTCCACCCCATGGGGCTGCCTCTGCCTCCTCCACCCTCCACCCAGATGGCTTCTGCTCAGGTCACCAGCAACTTCGCTCCCTAAATCCAATGCGCGCTGTGTGGCACTCCACCTGCCTGACATTCCTGCACCAGTTCCCCTGTTGACCACTCTCTGCAGGGAGCCATCTGTCACTCCTGTCCCCCCACCCCACCACTGCTCTGCCAGCAACTTCTCAATGCCCTTTGTCAGCTCCTCCCCCACCCAAGCGTTGCTGTTCTGTCTTGAGCCCACTCTTCTTCCCAAGCTCTCTCCTTTGGCATTCCCATGGATTGAATAGCCAACGAGTCCTAGGGCCACATCCCAGCCCAGACCTGTCTCCTGGGCTCTGGGCCTGGGCACCCAACTGCCTCCACTGGGTGTCTCTACAGCAACTCAAACCAAGCATGTCTGGAACCATCTCATGATTCTATCTCTCAGACCCGCTTTCCCTCCCAAGCCCCTATGTCCATAAACAGCACGATCACCCACCCTGCGTTCAAGCCAAAAACCTGGGAGTCGCTGACCCCTTCCTCTCGCTCTCGCTGCACCCAGTCGCTAAGTCCTGCCGAGTTCACCTTCCGAATGCCTGTGCACTTCATCCAGACCTCCTGATTCAGATGATGCCACCTAAACCTGGGACACCCCACCTATGTCCCAGTGAGGGGGTCCTAACTGATCTCCCTAAGCCACACTTACCCCACATTCCACTCTCCTTACGGCAACCAGAGGGATCTTTCTAAAACATACATCTTTTTATGTCATTGGCCACCATCTTCCAACTGCTCCCCAGTGAAACCCCCAAATGGGTGGCACCTTGTGCCATCTTCCCCCAGCTCTCTGAGCACCAGCCTCCCTGGGCCTTTCACTTTCCTTCAACTCACCATGCTTCTCCCTGCCTCCAAGGCTTCGTTCTCGCTGCTTTCTCTGCCCAGAATGCCTTTCCTTCTCCCTCTGACCCATCCCCAAGAGATCAGGCCAAGGGCTGCTTCTCACATTTCCCACCAGCCCACATTTCCGCACAGGGCCCCTAGGGTTCATCGGCCCCCAGCTTGTTTGCACTCACCCATGGGTGCCTGTGGTTGCTTGATTCATGTCTGTCTCGACTCCTGGACTGAAAATTCCGTGAAGACCAGGGGCCATGTCTGTCTTGCTCAGCCTACAGCCACACTGTGCCTGGCACATAGCAACCCAGAGCTCCACCTTCCATCCCCTGTCTACACAGCCAGCATTCACTGCCCCAGGAATAAACTCAAGTCTGGAATTTAAGGACTCGCCTTTCCAATGCCCCCTGTCCTCAACCCTCCACACATACCTTCCCCATCCATGCTGGGGTGCCCCTGACTCCTCCCCTTGTTCCCACTACTTCTCCCAGTTCCCACAATGGCCAGCTCAAGCCCACCACCCCCAGCAATGCTTCTGTTCCCTGATCACACAGCCCACCTGCCTCTGGATCGGCAGGAGTCCCCCACTCCCTCCAGGATGATACCACAAGGCACTAGGGCTCTTCCTGATCCAGCCCAGCCTACATTCTCAGCTCCCCACCACGCATGCACCCAACAGCCTGGAGTCCGGCACAAGGGGACCTGGCCTTTAAAGCCATGATTCCTGGACTCATCTCCCGCCTCCGTCTCTGACAAGTTTCGGGACCTTGGACAAGTTGCAAACCTATGCTAAGCCTCAGTTCCCTCACACGTGAAACGGGACCAGTCATAGGTCCCAACGCATCCAGCTTTGGAGGGATTTAGCAAGGAAACCCGTAAGAAGTGTTTTAGCCCAAGTAATTAGCTTGACACCTATATGTGCCACCGTGAGGCCTCTGGGCTTCTTGCCTCGATTGTGGCCCTGATTGGTCAACAAACCCGTCCTTCCCACTGGTCCTGTGCTAAGAAGGGAGGCTGGGTCCCTTTCATCTCTGTATCCCCCTTGCCTAGCCCAGTCCTGGTCCCGAGAAGACTCAATAAATGCTTATTAATGAGTAGATAGACCACACACTTGGCACAAATCATCTCATTCCTTCACTTTGGTGCGTATAAATCTTATCTCTCCTAACACAATTTGAGCTCCAGGGTATGGGGGAGGGGAACAGAGGGAGGAAGGGATGGGGTGTCTTCATGTCAGAGCATTCAGACCTGGGAGGGAGCCCTGAGCTCCTGACATCCCTCTACCCCCCACGGTGCCCAGCCCGGAGAAGAGAGTCAAGGAGGCATTGTTGACAGATGGGCCCGCCATCTTCCCCCAAGAAGAAGGCATGTTTCCCCCTACGAGATATCGCCCTAATTACTCCCGGGTCCCTCCCCTCCACACACACATCTGCTTTCTTAGGCAAGAGCCTGCTTGACTTACACAGAGTTCTTTTGGCTGGCGGTTCTGAGCCAGCTTGGCCAGTTTCTTCAGAAACTACAGCACAAAGAGAAAAGAAGTTTTCTTAAAGCCACAGAGCACAAAACCAGAACAAGGGATGGGTCAACTGTCATCAGCAAAAGACCGGCAATAAACTAGCGTTGGCTAGATAATCTCAACGCTGTCCAGAAGGCAGACCCGGATGGTATAGTAGAAGGGTTTTAAGCGTGTTGAATTCTGTACTCAGAGTCTTGGGTTTGAACGCAGGCTTTGCCCTTAACTCACGGGCGACCTTGGGCAATTTACTTACCCTTTCTAAGTCCAGTTTCTTTGTCCATAAAGTGAGGATAATATTAGTACTAGCTCAGAAGGGTTTAATTAGACAAGTGCTCGAAAGCTTGGCTGTTGTTTATCATTACTATACCATCAGATGTCATCGGGTGACAGATCTGGAAGGAAGCGCCAAGGTCGTTTGGGAGGAGAGGGCGCTGCAGCCCGTAGTGGTGGCCTGACTTGGCTAGGACATACAGGAAATGGACGCTTTCTCTCTCCCCCTGCTCGCGACGTCTTGCAGACAACCAAGAGGCGGTTGCTCACTTAACCCCTAGATTCAGAGAAGGTCACCCGCCCTTGATTTAACGAGCTCAGACTTGCGGCTCTCGAAGGGGCATGTGTAGGGGGTCTCCATGCCAACATCAGGCTTGTTATCAAGAGCCCATTTGTTCAGGAGTGGGCTCCCTCCAGCCGGGGGTGGCAGTGCCCGTGGATAATGCCATGACTGCGAGGGGGATCACGGCCTTCACCTGCCATCCCTCCAAGAGGCAGGGGCTGTGGCTAGGTGTGCTGTGCACAGAGCCCGGGCCCTTGCAGGGATGAGGACCTTAACGCCAGGTAGGCAACGCACGGCGGGCTGCCCCTCCTTCAGTTGGGCTCAGCAATCTGGCCTGTCCTTAGCTCGGCCCAGGGGCTCTGCCTGCCAGATGGAAGACCTGTTTCTACTCACCCCAGATATACCTTCCCCGCCGCCCTTCCCTCTCCCTGATGCTACAGAACCCCCAGCTGGTCCATCTGGAATGGCCCGGGTGAGCACCGGGCAGGGGGCAGGGGGCACGGCCTCCTAATCACGGCCAGGGAGGCGTTAAAGGCTGCTCTTTTCTCGTGCTGTGGAGAGGGCCACACTGAGTCAAGAAGGCAGGTCCCAAGCAGTCTTTAAGTGAGGGGCCTAAGATATGTGTTCCGTGCTGACGGGGAACCCAAACCGGACTCCGAATAACAACAACAACACCTGTCCTTCCTTAAGCAGCCACCTTCTTCTTGGTCCAAACCACATGCCATCCCTTCAAAGCTTATAGCGGCTCCTTCTGCACTGGCTGGTTCGCGAGGATGCGGTGGGAGGCTGCATCTGTACTGGAGCACCTAGGAAGGGGGTGTAAGTTAGGGCAGGTGGTGCGAGAAACCATCAGCCGGTCCTCTGGGGAAGTACAAACAGGGAAGTGTCACTGGCCAGGGTAGAGGATGCTCTCCAAACACAGAGCCAGGAGGTCCCTGTGGCCCTGGGGAAGGGTGTGACAGGACTCACTAGGGCCTCACAAAAGGATCTCCCGCTCCAGATCCTTTGCAGGCCTGGTCTCAGAGATGCCGGTGGGCAAATCTGCATGGAGACCAAGAACCCTGCACGTTCAGTGTTATGTTTTAAAGACTGGCATAACCCATTGCCCAGGAGAGACTCCAAGGGCCCGTCCCACTCTCCACGAGTAAGGGGAGGGTCTGAAATGATGACCTGGTCACCCACCCCAGGGTCCAGGATATTGGTAGGAGGGCAGGTTCTGGTTTCCCATGAGGCTGAGACTAGAAACCCTTCTTGGCCTGGCATGATGGTTTGCTTTGGGGCCAATGGCCAAGTTTGTGGATGTGAGTCTAAGAAAGCTATAACCTTGGAGCCAATCTGTAGTGATCACAGAATCCCAGGCTCCGTCACAAGCACAAGGGTCCATGAAGCTGGCAGAACATGTCTTCAACAGCGCCCCCACGTGGTAGCAGCAGAAGCAATAACACCAATGGCTTGACGAGAACTAGTTTCTTCCTGGCCAAGAAAGCAGGAGTCCCCTCTTTGGACAGGGAAAATGAGTGGGTTCATTTGGACAGGGGGGAGCAATGGCTTCAATCAGGAGATATTGGACTCCCACTAAGTTACACAGGCAGGAATTTGAGCAATTAACCAGAAAATTAAGAGACTTGTGAGCAATCTCTCCAAAGTAGGGAGGTAGGTGATTCTGGTCACAGCATGGAATTTAACTATCTCAGTGGTTCCTTCTAACAGCCCTTCAAGTGGGCATAATTATGCACATAAATAAATGAGAGGGGCGCCTGGGTAGCTCAGTTGGTTAAGTGTCTGACTTTGGCTCAGGTCATGTTCTCATGGTTCGTAAGTTTCAGCCCCACATCGGGCTCTCTGTTGTCAGCATGGAGCCTGCCTTGGATCCTCTGTCTCCTCTCTCTGCCCCGCCCCCTGCTCACGCTCATGCACACATGTGCGTGCTCTCACTCTCTCTCTCTCTTTCTCTCTCTCTCCAAATAAATAAATATTTTAAAAATTTTAATAAAAATAATTGCAAATAAATAAATACACGAGGACAAGGAGGCTCCAAGATGTTCAAAACACGTACAAATTCACACCCCTGCTAAGTGTAGGAGCAGGACTGGAATTTTGTCTTTTCGGTGCTGCAAGAGAGGAGAACAGGGGCTTGAGGCCAAGAGACAGTGGGTTCTTCTCAGAGCAGCTCTCTTTCCCCCTTCAGGCCACAGCCGAAACGACCCCTTTATCAAAGATGCCTCGGAGCCACCTAAATCCGTTGGGTGGGGTTCACCTCATTATTTCCTGTACATCAGGACATTGTTTCTTTCTTGGAATATTATCAGAATGATTGCAACATTGTTTTTATTTGTATTTTTCAAATTCTCTTCCGTCTGTCTCTGCCAGGAGAACATATGCCCCACCGGGCAGCATGCTGTGTGCTATGTTCACCTCTGAGGCCCAGGGCTCAGTGTGGGGCTGAGCCCATACTGGGAACCCAGTAACTCTTGGTTGGATGAAATCATTGAGTAGATAGATAATGGGAACTTGAAAGCGTGTCTTCTTTGGGTGAAGCGAAAGGCCTGTTCGCAGGGAACTGGGAAGATTCAGGGGAGACACAAGCCCCGTCTCAGAATTCCAAAGGGCTGGGAGTCCCTTAACAGCAGGACTCTGTGCGGCGCCTGGGTGGCTCTGTCAGTGGAGGGCCCAACTTTGGCTCAGGTCACGATCTCGCAGTTTGTGAGTTCAGACCCCACCTCAGACTCTCTGCTGTCAGCGCAGAGCCCCCTTTGAATCCTCTGTCCCCCTCTCTCTCTTTCTCTGCCCGTCCCCCACTCGCACTCTCCCAAAAATAAATAAATTAAAAAGAAAAAAAAAAAAAAGCAGGACTCTTCCTAGTTAGGGGACCTGGGCCCCTTGGGATGTGGTGAGCTCCCTGCCCCCTGTAGGTCCAAACAGGCCCTGACTACCCCTTCATACCCCCACCTGGGTGGGTTCAGAGAGGACGCCGGTCACAGGTGGAAGAGGACTGTCGGGCCTGAGTCATGGCCACTCAGGGACTCAAAGCAAAGCAGATAAGGGGGCTCCAAGGAGGAGGTGAGGTTGCAAGGTTTCCTGGGGGATTATCAGGAGCAGTGATCTCTAGGCAGAGACATAGGTTCGTCTGCCAAAACTTGTTCAGAGCAGCTTCCGGGCCTCCTGGCCAGATAATTGCAAACAAAATAGACTGGGGCCTGGGCAGCAGCTACAGCTCTTTCTATACAGGGCCCCGGGATGGGGCACGCAGGAGCAGGCACCGGGGCCCTGAGTCATAGAGAGAACCTCCACATTCAGAGCATCTAAGAGTCCGGGCTTGGAACTCTTCTGTGCGATGGCGGACAAGGCCCTGCCTCTCTCTGGCAGCAAGCTTCCCATCTGCAGACTGACAACCCACTGGGCACCCACACTGTACCTGGCCAGCACTGGGGAGAAGGAGCCACAGACACTGCCTTCCAGGCAGCAGGGAGGGAACGCATTCTCTGTATCCAGGGCACTGACTGATACGCACTAGCTCGGATGGGGAGGGAGATCAGCGGGGTCCTTCTGGGAGGAAGGGGAAGGGGTCCAAGCTTGAGGTCTTTCTCTGCCTTGGCTGGGGAGACTGTGACCACCTGGAGGGGGATAGGAAGGTGGCCAAAAGAGAGTACTTAGCCTGAGGCACTGCAGGACCGGCTGGTGACACCTGGACTCTGAGGCCGGCCCGGGTTTCCTGGAGGGAATGTGTGTTCATGTGCATTTGTTATGCTCTTGTGTATTCGTGTGTATGTATACGTGTGGGTCACGTGTTCGTGTGTTTGTGCACGTGAATCTCTACACTCGCTTGCATGTGTGTTTTTCCAACTATGTCTAATTACATCTCGTATATGCCTGTGCATGTGTATGTCCTTGTGTGTGTGTGTGTGTGTGTGTGTGTGTGTCTAGGTACACGTAGGGAGTACAAGGGATGCCCGCGTTAGATTCATTTATTCACTGCACAAATATTTACAGAGTGCCTACTGTGTGCCACATGTTGTCTTTGTGCTGTGAACACAGAGATGAATAAGAAATTCAAGGTCTCTTTCCTCATGCAATTTACAAAGTGTAAGAGACAGGTAGCAAATGGGTGCATAAATAAATGAATAAATAATCTCAGATAACGATCACTGCCATGAAGGAAAAACAGCAGAATAATTGCAAAGATAGTGACTTGGGAAGAATTACTTTGTATAAAGAGGTCAGGAAAGACTGCTTAGAAATGCAGAATCTCGGGCCTCAGCCCAGACCTGCTGATTCAGAACCTGCATTTTAACAACATCCCCTAGATGAGTGCAGGTGCATTAGAGATTAAGAACCACTACATTAAAAAATATATAACACATATATGACATGAAGGGAAAAAAAAGGAAATATAGGCAAATGCTACAGATTTCCTTCTGCTACTCCGAATGATCTAATAGCTGATGTTTGTCGATTTCCTCCTTCCTTGGGCAGGACCCAGTAAGGTCACCCAGTCATTCCTGTGGATCTAGATTTAAAAGGCCATCTAGGGCCATGGTGGTCTTCAACTTTTAGCCTAAGACAGTTTCCCTCCCATTACCCCCTGCTGCCACTGACTATTGGAAAGTTGATTTCCTTGCGATAGTCAGAATCAATAACCCCAATCAAATTGTAACCCCTCTTTCTGCTTGTTTGCCCAGTGATGTAAGGCATCTTCAATGTCACCAGCATTCTCAACTTGCACTTCAATACAAATGGTCTTATATCTTCTAGTGGAAGCATTTCTTTTTTGGGTGCTAACATGTTTCAACCTCAAGTTTGGGGAGAATGTTGTTAGATGGAATTATGAGTGCTGCCACCCTTGCTCTGATCCTTGAAGGGATCCTTGGTCCCCTGGCCATGCAGTCTAGCTTTGGGAGAAACAATAGTATGCATAGGTAGTTGGTTAAGAGTGTATATGGCATCTTGGCGCGCCTGGGTGGCTTAGTCAGGTGAGCGTCCGACTTTGGCTCAGGTCATGATCTCCAGCTCTTGAGTTTGAGTCCCACATCGGGGTCCCTGCTGTCAGCACAGAGCCTGCTTCGGATCCTCTGTCCTCCTCTCTTTGTCCCTCCCATGCTTGTGCTCTCTCAAAAATAAAAACCATTTTTGAAAAAAGAGTGTATATTGCATCCTATAACATGACCTCCTGGCATCATAATCTTTTTAAATTCCATTTGGCTCTGGAACTAAGTTTTTCATTAGGTCATTCCATGATTGGGTCCATCTGCTTCTGGGCAACAGAGGATCTGGTATGACCAATGGATCTAATTAGCTTCAGTCTACTGGCTTGCTCCTTTCTATAAAACGAAGTCCTTGGTCTACAGCAATGTCACATGAGATACCACGACAGTGGATGAAGTATTCAGTGAGTCTGCAGATGCTGCTGCTGATAGAGTGATGGCGGGCAGGGAAAGCAAATCCAGATCCAGAATAAAGGGCGATTCCAATGAGGAAAAATTGCTGTTCCCTCCCATGAAGGAAGAAATCCAATGTTGTCTATCTACCACCGGTGACATCCATGACTGTTTTTTTCACTGAACCCACTGAGCAAGCAGTGAGGTGGTCAGGGAGAGAGCTTAACCGGCGTCCACAAGGAGATCATCTCGTCCACCTGTTTATTAAGGTTCTCCCTTCCAGGGTCTTTGTGAACTTCTGGCGAGTGTTCTCAGAGGAGGGAAGTTGGCTTATGGTGTCGGGCCCATGCTGCCCTGGGAAGATCTCCCTATCCTGTCCTTCAGGTTTACCTCTAAATGGGCTGTAATATCACAGCATCCCACTTCCACTTGGTGCCCAGCAAATCAAGAAGAGCCATTTGGTAACAAGGTTCAGAATGTTTCTCTTCAGTAAGCTGCTATAGGGAATTCCTATGAGAACAGAAGAGGGGGCTGGAAAATACAGGAGCACGCTGCAAGGTGTAGCCACCTGCTTATGCTATGTATTTGTATTTTCAGGACTTGCTTGGGTCTGGACCCATTTATGCAATTTCCCCTTGATGAAGGAGCATTGTTGGGCACACTCAATTTAATGGCTGGTGGACCAGATACATGGCAGGTTTCTCAGCCTTAATGATTACCTCATAGTTTATGGTCAGGTGTTTAGCCTCAGTGCCAAGGGTCAAGCCAAAGGCTGTTTCTCAAAAGGTGGATAGTTATTTGCCTGAGAAGGCACAGCCTCACTGCAAAATGAAGGGTTTTCCTATGAAATGTGATTCTCCTATCTGGTCTTGCCAAAGACTCCATATGGGATCGTAATCAGCCACAGATACTTCAAGAAGCACTGAGTCAAGTATATCAGAAGAACACAGCTTGAAGCCTTAACCATCTCTGACCCCATCTAAAGTCAGACACTTTTTTGATCACTCAGGAAATGGCTTGAAGTAATATACATGAATGTGGTAAATGTCATCTCTAAAATTCAAAGTAACTCACCAAAATGACGAGTCCCTTTCTTAATGATCAGGGATGCAAAGTTTGACAGCCCCATCTTCATTCTGAAGTAGATATTCTGAATTTCCCAGATTACTATTTTCCCAGCAGCTTAGCTGGGTTCCCTGTATTGCTCAGACTATTCTGCCCCCCTACCCACTCCCCAAAGCACAACTGTACTTCAAGATGCTTGCCATCTTATGATCTCTCGGTCTTACCAGCATTATCACCAATGTACTAGACTAGTGTGGTGTCCTGTGCAATGATGAAATGATCAAGGCCCAATGAACTAATGTGTGGATTAGACATAAAGTCGGATAGTTGGCATAGCACTAAGGCAAGACGGGAGGTATACTGCTGTCCCTGCCATGAGGAATCTAAGTACTCTTGTTCCGACAGCAAAGGGAGAAGAGGGAAAATAGTCCCTGAGTATCAGATTTGCATTCATTTGTTCCAAGCATGAGACCATATGTGCAACATTGTGGAACTGTAATTGGAATCACCACCTGATTAATTATAATAATCCATTTTCATTCTTTACAACTCATCCATCTTATGCACTGTCCAAATTAGAGAGTTAAATGGAATCACTACGCCTACATCTTTCGCTGACAGTAGCTTGAATCTTTGTGATTCCGCCAAAGTATTATTGCTCTGACTTACTATTTTGATATTGTTTGGGAACCTACGATAACTTTCACTTGGCCTGTCCATGCTCCATGGTCAGGGAGCCAGTGTAGTAAATCTGCCAGTTGTGAGGTTATCTATTCTAACAATACTCTTAAAACATGGGCAAATGGGCACAGACAGACCTTCTATCTGCCAGGGAGCAGACGCAAATCAACATTCTATTTATCATCGGATCCCTGTAAACCCCCTACTCTAATCAGGGCTAATCTGGGTCTTTAAGAATTGGCATTAGTTGAGGGCTAGTGTCTAATAATTCCCAAAAGATCTAGGCTCTTTCTCAGTACTCCAGTACCCTGAAATATGGCCATAGATCACATTAGGCAAGGACAAAAGAAGCTTTAAGAAATTAAATTATTAAATTTTTTATTATTGCAGTATTTCCTCAAGGGGGGCCTACTCCTTTCAACAGACTCCAGTTTTGCATATTGACTGGGTTAAATTCTGAGAAATTTTTATTATAATGGCTCAAGTCATTTTCTATTCATGAGATACACATGGGTTTTATTCTATGAATCGATATGGACCATAGTAGGCTCCCGTAGCCTTAAACACATGATCATTAACCATGTCCAAAAAACATGATTACCATGAGGTTCTGCTGCTTAAAATGGTCATCACAACTACCTAACCTCTGGCCTTTAAGTGCTACCCCATGGCCTCTGTCACACCAAGATCCTCCCATTTCCATTGATATCAGGGGCCCATTGAACTATGGCAACCTCCACCAGCAGCCATTGAAGGGTCTTTCAGAGATGTTGACACTTCCCTCATTTGGTGACTCTTTTCCAAAGTCTTGGTAAAAGGAGTCTCTTCTGCACCCTATTAGGGGACAGAGTTTGAGATGGGAGGACCCTTCTCTCTTCTGAACTTTTACATCAAGAAAAGTCTTTCAGCCCCTCAAACCAGAGCCTTGAATCCGGAGCTCAGACCGGTTCATCAACATCGAGCAATTCCTCCAGATTTAAAACGATACTCCTTCTGAGCATTCATCCCCACATGTATTCCCTAGAATTTTGCCAAGATAAATTAGCAAAGTCTTGTAATTCTGTCAGTGAATAAACTTTCTCCTCCAAGGTTTGACTTTATAATTGGTCCCCAGGAACACGCTGGAATCTAATCTAGTCATAAGCCTGGAGGGACCATGAGAAATACTGGTTTCCCTTCACGAGATAACACTCTTGGGCAAGGAGCCTGTAAACTAAGGCAGGACAGCCCCATCTAATAGGCTCAGGCAGGGCCAGTTTAGCCAATGCGGCGGACTCTACAGGGTTGGGGAGTCTGTGGCACCGAATCTGTCATCCACGTTTTGCTTCTCAGTTCTCACCCCGTCTAGATTAATTTCTTCAACTGTGTGTAAGAACCCTGCGAAGGCTGAGAATCCAACAAATATTGTAATTCAGGAATCCACCAGAACAGATCAGGCATCTGGTTTCTGGTTGTTTCAGCCCTGCATCAGTAAGAGAGGAAATTCTTTCTCCCCATAGAAAGTTCCTGAGTTCCAGTCCAGGCTTGCGCTAAGGCTCTAGGGATTTCTGTTCATTATTTTCTTTCTTTAAGCTATCCAGTGCCATTAAAAGCAGACATTCCAACCCACGGTCCTTGAATCCCTCCTGCCCTTCATGTTCCTCTATGACAGGCCTCTACCATCTTGGCTTCAGCGGGTACTTCATTTCCAATAACCCAAGGGACACTTTAATTAGCTGCTTCAACACTGGGTACCGGGAGCATCCGGGCCCCACCCCTTCACACTAGCTGTTATTTCCCTGTCTTCAGCCCTAACTCGGGCAGTAACCAATCCCAGGTTCCCAAGATTCCCTCAGGGTTTCTGCCCGCACCCCAATTATGGCACCAAATCGGTACTCATCAGGGTTTCTGGTTTGCAAACAACAGAAATCAGCTCGGGTCGACTCCTACTGCAAATAAGTGTATCAGACAGGCATCAAGGGGTTCACAGACTCTGTGCAGCAGCAGGCAGCAGGGAGACACTGGCACAGGAAAGGAGGGCTCGGGAGCTGTTCCCGGGCTATGGCCACCAGCCTCTCTGCTCTATCCCACAGCAGTCCCCCACTGACCCTGTGCCTCACACGGAGCCGTAGCTGTGTACGTGTGTATGTGCGTGCAGGTAGGAAGCGAGGGGACTCTGGTGGGTTGTGCTCTCATGGGTTTTTGCAGGGTAACGGAATCAGCACCAAAGTAGAAGTGGCCCTCCCCAGGCTGGAGGGGTCTCCCAGCTCTCCCTCCTGACTTGGCCCGGCTGCGCGACCTCGAGCAAGTCCCTGAAATTCTCTGGGTGGGTCTCAATTCCATCATCTGGAAAACGGGGACAACATCCATTCTCCCAGCCTCACTGAGGTGTTCTCTCCGTAGCATCCTTTCGTTCATGGATAGGACTTAGCTCAATGTGTCATGAGACATTTATTTGTGAATGATGCCAATCACGTCTGCTCCTCCTGTAGACCACAAGCTCTGTTCATCTACCTGCTCAGCCCCATTTTGCCAATACCTAGGACAATGCATGAAAGGTACTATGGGCCGAATCACTATTTGTTGAATGAAAGAATGAACAAGCTAGGGGATTAGGAAGGGCTTTGTACACTGTCGAGGGCTGTGCACATCTAAGGGCTGGTGCTTTGGAGCCAGAGAGACCTCGGTTCCATCCCACTGTCTTACTGGGCCAGCATCTAGCTAAGGACCTCCGCGTGAGCCTCGGTTTCCGTGTCTGTGAACACGGTACCGCTGTCTCCTACAAGGCTGCGGCGAGGCTTTGATGAGAGAGTGGGTGAGAAGCCAGCCCTGGGCTGGGCATGGAACCAGCGTGGTGGGCAGCCAGGAGGCTGGGCTCTTGCCCCCAGCTCTGCCCTCTCCACTCAGGGCAGGGCGGGTATGGCAGGTGATCACGAGGTTCCTCCCCGGACAGACGCCGGGGTCTCTCAAATACCACTGCTAAGCGTCCTACAAAAATGAGGCCCTTGTGTAAGCTTGTGGACAATGAAAAAGACAGCAGAGCCTGCCATCAGACTTCCAGCCTCACGCCTGATGGCCGCAAAGGAAGGTCTGGCCTGTGCAGGAGCTGGGCAGACAGGGGCCCCAACAGGCCTGTGACCCTGGGTGTTCTTTCCCCGCTCTGGGCCTCAGCCACCCCCTCTTGTAAAACTGAGACTCTTGGGGGATGAAATGAGCCACAGAAAGCATTGTGCGTCTAGTATATATCCAGTAAATATGAACTATTGCCATTGCCATCGTTGAAGTGATTATATCCCCTCAATTATATGTATTCAGATGAACTGAACTATCTTTTAGTGCAACACATGTGGCATTCTCCTCTCTCTCTCTCTCTCTCTCTCTCTCTCTCTCTCTCTCTCTCTCTCTGTCTCTGCTGTTTCTCTTTCCCTCCCCCCGGCTCTTGTGGGTTCAATGTTCTCTCATCCTTCCGGATCCAACTCAGGGAAAGTCTCCCAATGTTACCTATGAGCACCCGCACCTGTCACCTGCGCACCAGTCTCAGCACTGGCCAACTGCCCTATGACCACCCAGGGCTCGTAGGGAGGAGGGATGCTTTCCTTCTTCCTAGAGAGAAGCTGGCGGTTGAGTAGGAGAAGTCGAGAAAGCGTACCTCCCTCCCTCCTCTGGTAGGGAGCCCATTACCTAGTGGACCAGCTACCTCTGTTACCAACTTCCTGCAGCAAATGCGGGGTACTCAGTTGCCATGTCTCTGACCCCCACGCCCGTCTCCCACTCTCCCCTGTCTCAGGGGGCTGTGACTCTGCAGAGTTGGCAGAGTCAGGAGGCAGGCTCACAAAAGAAGGCCACTCACAAAAGAAGAAAGAGCTTTCTCATGACAACTGTCTAATAATGGGGGAGCCTAGCGCAGTAGGTAAGAAAGTCCTTGACAGACGCTGGGGGAGAGAGGGGAGCCACACACAGACTTGGCAAGAGGCTTGTCTTCATAACGCACCTGCACCACGGGAGAGCTCAGGTGCGCCTTCTCCCCTGTCCACATGGGCTGGGCATTGAAGGCATTTTCTCAAGTAAAAGCCGAGGGAAGGGCATTCGAGGCAGAAGGAATAGCTTATCCAAAGGCATAGAGACAGGAAACACCCTACATAGCTGAAAAAAGTCAAACAGCCTTGACGTTGAAGGCCAGCACATGGAGCCCCAATATTTACGGAGCCCAGACTATGTGACAGACAGTGGGCTAGAACCTGGGAAGATCCTGCAGAGAAGACACACACACAGTGTGTCTCATAGAATTTGTAATCTGTGGGGGGGGGGGGGACAAATAAGAAAGAGCTAAGTAAGTGAGGGAAATCATTTCAGACAGTGACGTGCTATAAAGCATAAAACCGGGTATCACATCGGACAATGACTGGGGTGAGGCGGGGGGGGATGTATAAGATGAATCTGAAAGAAGCAAAGAGCAGAGTGAATAAGATTTCAGATTTGCATGAGCAAAGGCCCTGAGGCAGGAATGGATTTGGAATTCTGGAGAAACCAAAAAGTAGCCCATGTGGCTAAGGTGTAGGAAAGAGGGGAGAGCACTCTCCACTTGGCTGGTCTCACCTGCCTTAGTCTCTCCCCTTTTCATGGAAGCTGGGCCCCCCTGGGCAGGCTGAGTGTTCAAGATGAGACCCTCATTCCCTACTCCCCAGTCTCCCCTGCTTCAGGGATCCTGGTTCTTTCTGGCAGCAAGTTCCAGCTCATCTCAACCTTAGCTCTGCAAACTCAGCCTGCTGCTTCCTGCACATGCACCCCCGCCTCTCAGCCCCTCCCCCAGCCGAGATCCCAGCACCCACCCCGACCACAACTCAGGAACCAGGCTCCTAGCCCTGGCCTGAGGGGACTCAAGTCACCAAGGCCAACAGCCCTTTAGCCCCAAACCACCTGAGGAGCCAGCTCTGGGGGACAGTGTGTGGGGCCAAGGGTGGCAGGGGGAGGTACAAGATCCCAGACGAGATAGGGCCGCTGGGAACAGGGAGGGGGTCCGGGCACGGCGTTCCTGAGTGGTGACGCCATCTCCCCAGCACTGGAGGGCGGCAGGCAGGAGCCTCGGATTCCCCCAGAGGACTTGTCCTCGCTGCTATCTGATGCAGGGGCTGTCGGTTACAGGAAGGCAGGACTGTTAACAGGACAGCTCTAGGGAACAGGAAATTAACCCACCATGCCAGAGGCAGGAGGCGCTGGGTGGGGTGGATAATTAGGGGCCCAGCAATCAAGGCGCCTTCAAGCTGGGCCAGTGTTCTCAGGGAAGGGACCAAAGATCCTACTCAGTGGGGGCCCCAGACGACGTTGGGAGGTGGAATCAGTTCCTGCTCCCCCTCTTTTCTTTCCTCTCCCGTCTCCCCAGGGCCCTGTCCAGCCACACCTGCGATTCACGGGCTCTGCTCCTCTCCGCCTTTGCCCATACTGTTCTTCCCCACCTGGAATGTCTTTCCTACTCTGCTCCAACTCAGTCCTGCCCTACCTAGACCAACCCTGCGGGAAGGGACCGGTCTGACCTCTCGTAACACGGCCCTTCTCCGTTGGTGTTATGGTAAGGAAACAGACTCAGAGAGGGCAACGGTTTGCCCAGTGTCACACAGCAGAGCCAGGACTAGAACGTGAGCCTCCTGATTCTTGGACTAAGTTTCTTTCCACCATGCTGTGAGCTCACCGACAGCCTGAACATCATAAGGTGCAAAACCCAGGACATACACAAGGGTCGCAGAGGGTTAAAGGATCCATTACCGTATTTATCCCAGCAACTACCTCACTCTAGATCCTGTGCTAGGGAACTGGGGACACTGTGGCAAGCAGACAGAGATGTGGTCCTGCGCCCGAGGAGCTTGTAGCCTCTTGGGGCAGAGAACCCATGACAGGATCACCCCGAGCTATGTTCAGTGATAAACCAAGACAAGGGCCCAAAGAAGAGGTCCCGGGCTGGTGGGAGCTTGAGGCAGGAGCATTTAACCCTCCCTGGGGCCTAGGGCAGGCCTCTCTGGGGATGCTGTGCCTGGGCCGTGATCTGGATGGCGGGAGGGAAGCAACACGGTGATGATGGGGCAGGGAAGAGTGTTCCAGAAGCGGGAATGGCATGCACAGAGGCCAGCAGAGGCGGTCCAGGATGGCTGGAGCTCCGAGGGAGCAGAAGGGCGGCCTGAGATCCAGCAGGGAGGGGCCAGGGAGGCCCAGACAATGTAGTCTCTAGCTAAGACATCTGATCTTCATCCTAAAAGCACCGAGAAGCCACTGCAGGGTTTCCAGCAAGGAAACTGTATGTGTCAATGACACTGGCTGCAGTGTGGCGGAGGGCTGGAAGGGAGCCAGCGGATGTGGGACCTGCCAGGATGCTCCTGCACCAGTCCAGCGGTGGTGGCATGGGTGCCAGGGACAGTCAAGGAAGAGAGTCAAGAAAGGGGTGTGTGAGGACAGAATCTCCAGGGGCAGAGCTGGGGAGGCGGGGGCTGCAGGAGGGCAGGAGGGCCGGAAAGACAGGCTGGGGGGGGGGGGGGGGGAGGGAGAGGGAGGGGTCAAGGAAGTCCCCATCCAGCATTCTGGTTTGTGCGGGAGCGGAGGTGAGGCAGCCACTGAGAGGGGCTCAGTGAGGGCAAGGGAATAGGCTGATCTTGAGATGCTGCCTTTTTTTAAATTTTTATTTTACAGCGAGAAATCACACAAGCAGGGAGAGTGGCATAGAGAGAGAGAGAAAGATGAGAGAGACGGAGCACCCAAGCAGGCTCCACGCTCCTGCATGCAGGGCTCCAGCCCACGGCCCCGGGATCATGACCTGAGCTGAAATCAAGAGTCGGACACCCAGTCGGCTGAGCCACCCAGGCTCCCCGCTTGAGATGCTTTTGAGAGACTGCAGCTCAGTGAATCTAGAGACCCCCGGAGGCACAGCGGGTAGTGAGACCCAACCTGGACCGTGGGGTGGGTACAGGCATGCGACACCTCGTGTGAGCTGCCCCTTGTCTGCAGCTCCCTTGACACAGCAGGGGTCACTGCTCTCATCATCCAGAAGAGGAAACCGAGGCTCAGACCAGAAAACAGTTTACCCGAAGTTCCATGGTGAGGACATGGCAGAACCAAGATCGGAACCAGATCTGCCCTTCCCTGAATTCTTCCCACTTCAGGCTGCCCCCCCTGGGACGCCTCGAGCTCTGGGCTTGAGCTTGGCCCAGAGGGACAAACAGGGCCACCCCATGTGTAGATGGGAGAGATTGTTCGCATCTAATGGGCACTTGGCGGGACCAGCCCCCACAGGGTTACCTTGCAGAGGAACTGAGGGCGAGGAAGACAGCCTGGGGAGAAGCAGGGGTCCCGCCCCCTCAGTCAAGGCCACTGACCCAGCCCTTCCGTGCATTGCCCAACGTGTACTGACACCTATTTTGCGCTAACCCCTTGGGTGTTGGGCCCTCTACACCCCAAGAGGAGGAGCTACTGCCCCTTTTTACAGTCAAGGAACAGTGAGGAGTTAGTGGCGGAGTGCAGAAAGGACCCAGGAATATCTGATTCCAACTCGCGCTTTCCAAGAGCTGGGGGGTTCGGTGAGTGGAGGTAGCCAAGGAGAGGCCCTGGGCGCAGAGGCCACCTGACTTCCCATCTATGCCTCCCTCACCCCCTCGGTGGGCCCTGGGCCCTGTGCCCAGGCAGTGGAAGGAAGGAGGCCTACAGAGGAGGCATGGCAGGGAGGTGGCAGGGCTTGGAGAGCCAGATTGGGGGGTGGGGTTTGGGTGCTAGGGGCAGGGACAACGCAGAAGCGGTCCTGACCAGCAGGGGGCGCTGGCGCAGCAGAAATCAAGCCAGGTGACCTATAGGGAGGCGGCCTGCCCTGAGATGGGTCTGGAGGCTACCAAAGCTAGAACATGACCTTGGAACGGGGGGGGGGGGGGGGGGGGGGGGGGGGGGGGGGGAGGTTGGGGGAGGTAGCTGCCTGTCAGACCTGATTGTTGAGGCACGACTCTGGCACAGGAGACCCAGTATGGTGTCATAAAAAACGCACAGGCTTCATAGTCCACGGGGACAGATCTGAGTTGGAATCCTGGTTGCTCCTCCCTATGCGACCTTGGGCAAAGCTTTTCCCCCCGCATCTTCAGACTCTACCTCTATAAAATGAAGATGCTCATAGCATTTTCCCCATGGAGGTGTTGTGAGGCATAAATGAGAGAATGCAGGGCTCCTGGCATGTAGTAAATGCTCAGTTAACGGACAAAGCCCTTCATAAGGAACAGAGAATGCTTTCAGACCTAAGGACCAGCTTGGCAGATGGACCCAGGGCCCTTTACCTCTCCACACACGGGTTAGAGCAGCTACTCAGCGGAGGCCAGGGCTTGAGCACAGGAGGAGAGAGGCTACAGGGGCAAAGGGGCCAGAAAAGGCAGCAGAGTTGGGGCTGGGGACTCAGCCACTTGCCAGGTTTTCTTCACTTGCTCGACAAATTTATCAAGCGCCTGCCCCATGTCAGGCTCTGCATCAGGCGCACAGTGGTCCGGCCCTCCACCCTCGGGCAGGGGACACCTTCTACTGATCACAGCCAAGTAGGGGTCCTGGGTCAACATCAGGTGAGCTCCTCCCAGTGCAGTTTCGGTGCTCAGCCTCACAAAGCCCCGTTAGTGCCACAGGCAAGGTCAACTGTGATTCAGTAAGTGAAGGCTCTAGAAGGCTTGAGGTCAGGGCATGGGCCAGGCCAGCCCCCAGGGTCACACTCTCTCCTTTGTGAAGGCCTCTGCTCTCAGAGACTGTGGAGCTAATAACACTTGGGTTCACATCCGGGATTTGCTGCTTAGTACCTACTGATCCCGGGTCTTTCCTACCCTCTCTTATAAAATGGGCTCCCTAGGCCCATTAGGAGAATACAGGGAATACTTTTAATAATTTATTATATGATTTCCCTCTCCTTTACATACGGAAAGCCCCTCTGCTACCAACTAACCCTGCGAGGTAGGTACTAGTACTCAGCTACAGCAAAGGAAGGACTCAGAGAGGTTAAGTGACTTGCCCGATATCACACAGTGTACATCAGGTCTATCTGACTCAATGCTCTTTTTTAGAGCACACACTAGCTTAGGACAGATTGATTATTCCTTCTCTATGATGGGCCCATCTGAGACCAAAAGAGTCCAGAAGAATAGTTCATAGGGAGGTGTCGGTAGTGAAGGACCCTTCCAGGGGTCCTGACCCCTTCCATGGGAAGCCCGATATCTTAGCTAATACTCATGGCTCTGCTGCAGACCGGATGACCTTGGACAAGTGTCTTATACCAAGCCTCAGTTTCCCCCTCTTTAAAATGGAAGTAGGAGTCAACTAAGCGTAGGAATAGGGCATCCTCTGCCCTTCTTTGCATCTCATCTCCACCTGCTCTATTCCAGGGACCCATCCCCACGCTTCCCTCTACAGGGAACCCCAGTATTAGCCCACACAAATGTGGCAAGGAGCTGCTGTGCCAAAGGGTGCTCCAGCTTCTTGGAAGCATGGTCCCATCTGGGCTTGGGGCTACAGGAACCCGGCTGAGATGCCCTCTTGATATACTAGGCTTTCCCTGAGGATTTCTTGCAGGCCCTTGGAGCCAACATCCCGGCTGAGGAGTCTGCATCTGGGGGCACAGGAGACCCAGGAACAGGGCCTGGGGAGGCAGACAATGGGCCGGGGCTTCCCTGGATTGCTCTGCGCTCCTGCCTGGGTCTCTGGCACTTTTGGCTTCCCCCCGGCTGTAGTAGAAGATGTTGGAGGCCCAGCCTGACTTGGAAGGGGCCCCCAGGCCTGGGATGCCCACATTATAAATTCCCTGGTCAGGCCATCAAATAACCTGCATTGTCTGCACATGAACAAGGACATCAGCCAGCTAAAATGCCACGCCCGCGGCCCACCTCCCCCAGCCTGCAAGGAAGATCCCGCAGGGGCAATGTACTCCCGTGAAAAGGGATTCTGTGCTTTGGAGACGACGAGGTAGAGAACCGCCACGACACGCCCCTCACCCCCGAGCCTGGGATAGGACTGCAAGGACCGTGGAAAGGATTTCTGGCAAGACTGGCACTCCATGTTTCAGCGAGGCTCCCAGCATTCCTCAGAGAAGGGCAGCGTCGGGGAAGAGACGTCTTTGCCCAGCAGGACCCCGCAGCGGGGACCCCCGGGCCCTCCCCGGATCTGTGCGCCTGGGCCTCCGTTGTGTCCAGAAGCAGTTTTCGTTGTACGAAATGACGGTCTCTCTGTACGAATGTTTCCCCCCTTGGTGACATTACTACTTGGCAAACACGTGAAAAATACCACAACGAGAAAGCACACAAGAGCACGAGCCTGTCTCACCACAAGGACTTTCAGCCTTCGGGTGACTTCATTTGTCCCCCGGGCTTCCTATCTCCCGTGGTACAGCGAAGACTTTCTGAGCGTGTCCCCTTGGCTCAGAGTCCCTCCTCTGCCCAGGGGCGTCTCCTTTGTTCCCAGCCTTCGTGTTGTTTCCACCTACTGCTCTTCTGAACAAGCTGCAGTGAGCCTGTGTGTGCCAGAAGCCTCTCCCCGATTCTGAAAGAGCTCCCAACGGTGGCTGTTGGGAAGCTGGTGGCCAGCCAGGGAGCGGGAACGTGTTGAAGGTCAACATCCTTAGGGGCGCTTTCTAAAGAGTGATGTTTTGTGCCTGTGAACTAGAGACCGTGCCCCTTGGCCTGGGAGCCCTCCCCATTCTCTGTCCTCAAAACGGCCTAGAGGATATCCCTGGGGAGGCAGCCTCTTCAGCTCAAGGCTCACAGGCTGAGAATGTCACCTCAGGGGCTCTGGGAAGAGGACCGGTTCTCCTGAGCGTACGGAGGTTCATGTTTGTTTCACCCACAGAGAAGGAGCCCGTTGGCTGGAGATTTCTCGTGGGGTCATGCTGTCTCTGTTACTTAGCTGTGTGACTTTGGGCAAGTTACTTAACCTCTCTGAGTCTGCCCCCTCATCTGGAGAATGGAGATGATAATGGCCCCTACCTTCCTCAGGGTGGTTGTAAGCATGAGGTGAAATGATGTCCGTATCGCCCTTAGTCCAGTGGTAGCATTTTAGCTGCGTATCCCACGGGGTCCAAAAGGCTTCATCTGACTTCCCTGAGTGTGTGTTTCTTCTAAATGAGCCTGAGACCGATTCCTGCCTCCCGGCGTTGCTGGGGAGCAAATGAGCCTGTCAAGACGAGAAGCAACACCTTGTAAACCAGAGGGCCCTGTGGTGGTTTACTTCTCATGGTGTTGGGATCCTCCCAGGGGGGGACTTGCCACCTTTGGAGTAGGCCTCAGGGGCAGCTCAGGGTGATGTAGCCTCTTCCTCCAGGAAGTCAAAGCCTTTCTCTCTGCAGCTGCCTCTTGGGGCCGGCGCCAGACAACAAGCCAGCTCCAACTTCCATAGAACCCTTCCAATTCTCACGCCCAGGATCTGGGGTCGCAGATCGCTGAGATCCAGTCCAGATTCATCTTTCCCAGCTGTGTGTCCTTGGACGCTGGCTTCTCTGGACCTCAGGCTCCTTATCAGTAAAGTGGGGGCTCCGACCCTGCCTCGCGGGGTTGTTAGGAAGCGTTAGGAACTCCCTGGCACACATTAGATGCGTGTGATACATAAATTTCCTCATGCCTGCAGACCCCAGTGGAGCTACAGATAGGAGAGAGGCTATCTTTTCGTTTTTTTTTTTTTTAAGACCGTTTTTTTATATTGAAATAGAGAGAGCACGCGCAGGGGAGGGGCAGGGAGAAAGGGAGAGTATCCCAAGAAAGCTCTGCGCTATCAGCACAGGGTCTGACGTGGGGCTCCATCTCCAACTGCGGGATCATGACCTCAGCCAAGATCAAGAGTTGGATGCTTGGGGTATCTGGGTGACTCCATCAGTTAAGTGTCCAACTCTTGATTTCGGCTTAGGGCATGATCTCACAGTTCACGGGTTCGAGCCTCGCATCAGGCTGTGCGCGGACAGCCTGCTTGGGATTCTCTCTCTCTCCCTCTCTCTCTTTCCCCCCCATTTGTGCTTACTCTCTCTCTCTCTCTCTCTCTAATACAAACACATTTTTTAGAAAGGGGGTCGAATGCTTAACCAACTGAGCCACTAGGCGGCCCTAGGGGAGAGTCTATCTTTATGAGAGAATGAGAAGGGTTTATAAGAAAGAGCCTAAAATCTGGGGAAAGCCAAGAGTTGGGCCTGGGCTCTGGTGGGTCCATTTTCTCAGCCCTGCCTACCTCCTTCCATCTCAGAGGCTCCTGGGAAAGGACCAGTCACATCCCAGGATGAGACCCAGAGGCCAGGCACAGCACTGCCGTGATGGGACAGGGGTGGTGCACGGAGTCTCCCGAGTACCAGGCCCCATAAGAGCCTCCAGGGTGGAAGATACAGTCCCTGTCCCCCAAAGGCCCTGCATGCCAGGGGGACACGGAAATCAGATCTACCAGTTAAAGAGTACAGGGGACGAGGTAGCAATGAGTGAGGAGGAAACAGGAGGACTTGACAGAATAGGGAAGGACCACTGGTTTCAGCTGAAAAGGAGGCCTTTGTATGGATATCTGGCAGCTGAGAAGGAGCCAGCCAGGGGCTGGGGGCAGAGAACAGACAACGCAAAGGTTCAGAGAGGGGAATCGAATGTGATAGGTGAGGGGAGCAACAAATGGGACAGAGCTATGGGAATCCAGGCGAGTGGACAGGAGCCACATCTTCCCCAGCCCAGAGCACAGAGCGGGGGTGGGGGGGGGGTGTGGGTTCAGTGAATGGACGCTGAGGAGAAAGACAGAAGATCTATCCCGCGTGCCTCGAGAGGTGGTTTCTACCCTACCATTAAGCCAGACTTCTGGACAAGTAGAGCCATCGAAAGATGAAGGGGATTCTTCCTAAGGGAGTGAGCTTCCCATGGCTGGAGGCATGTAAGGGGGGGTGGCGCAGATTGTTTGGAAGAGTGTCTTGGGTCACGTCGGTCCGTAGATATCCAGCCAGTCAATCACTCGGTGGGAGTGGGCAGTCATGGATGCCTCTGTGAGCAGCCCTGTGCTGGGCGCTGACGTGAGCCCGCCGTGGGCACTGTTCTTGCGAGGGTCATGTCCCACGGGGAAGACAAGATGTATGAACAGGTGGAGATCCACCTCTGGGTCTCCCAGGAGGACAGAGGTTAGCAGAGGAGGGAGTGGGGAGAAGGGAAACATCTGTGGCTGGAGGGGAAGGAGGGCTTCACGGTGGAAGTGACGGGAGGCCCGGGAGGAGGTATTTGGACCTTTGGGTGGGGAAGGAACCGCATCCAGGCAGAAAGAAGGGCATGAACCATCAATCTGCCCCGAGGACGGAAATTTCTAAATTTGCACTGTCCAGTACAAAAGCCAGTAGGCACCCATGGTTACTGAACGCTTGAAATGTGGCCAGTGTGACTGAGAAATGGAATTTTTAGTGTTATTTCATTTTAGCTACATTTAAATCACCACGCGTGGCTAATGGCTGCCATATTAGCAACACGGGTCCAGAGGCAGGAACGTGTGGTCTGCGTCCGGGCTCGGGAGCGCGGTGATCACAGGGTGGAAAGAGTGAGGGAAGCTGACCCAGGTCACCTTAGACCTCACCCTGAAGGCAGTAGGAGCCACTGAGGGCTTTGCTTGGGTTCAAAGACCCTTCTGGGGCAAGGAGGGGGCACGGAAGCTAGAAGCAAGGAGATGTGTGTGACACAGTGGGGTGGGCAGAGACGGCAGGGGGGAGGCATGAACATGCCAGCCCGGGCCACAACCCTGGGAGGGGGACACAGCTGGATGGCAGCAAATTTTATGCAGCAGCCCCAGTCCTTGGAGAGGAAGGTGTGGGGGGTGATGAATGGGGGAGTCTAGCCGAAGGGAAGTCATGGGTCTCTGTGTTTAAATGACCCTGAGTAAGTCATTGAACTTCAGTCTCAGTTGCCCCATCTGTCAGATAGGACATTAACCCATGGCAAATGAGAGGCTGTCTCTGAAAGGTTCGGAGAACTGCTCCCTGGGGTGTTTGGAGGAGGTACACGTGTATGTAGGGGTGTGGAGTGAGGGGTGCGTAGGAGGCGGTGGGGAAGCTAAAGAGACAAAGTCAGGTGGAGGCTGGCATCTGTCCACCCACCATCCCAGGGACTGCATCCCGTATACAGCCGGAGCTTCCTACATGCAGCTCAGAGCAGGGCTGGGAGCACTAGACAGAGTCAGACGTCCTGGGTTTGAGTCCTAGGTCTGCTCCCAAGAGAGAATGGAAAAGAAAGGATGCAAGGATGCTGTGTGCCTGAGGTGCCTTGTCCCCATGGCCAAGGGGCGTTCTGTCGCCCCTCTGGACCTGAGCGCCTCACCGTGGAGACAGGCAGAGGTGCACCCACATTCAGTAAGCGCCTACTCTGTGCTTTGCCTGCAGCCTCCTGTTTCACCTTCCCCAGGTGGGTATATGGCTACTGCTCACACCTGACAGATGAGAAAGGCTCGGAGAGGTGGTCACTTGCCAAAGGTCACACAGCTGAGAAACGTGCTGGCTCTTGAGGCCCCTTCCCCGGGGCCACCCCAGTGTGCCTGGAATCACAAGTTACCTCTCAGGTGTCCCACCCATACTGCCTTGTGTGACCAGGGTGAGGGCTGGGCTGGGCTGGGAGGGTAAGAGGTGGTATTGGCCGTGGGTGGACTCGGGGGTCCCAGGGGAGGGGAAGAGCAGGTGGGGGACCCAGCTGTCTGCCAGGTGCCCGCGCTCCACCCAGGGTAAAGGCAGAGCCTGGGGCCAGACGTTCCAGGATTGCGCAGGCTCGGGTGCCGGTCCCCGCACTGCATGAGCGCTCCCTTGGTGGGGGGTGTGGTGTGTGCGTGCAGGTGCGCCGTACCTGTGTGAGTGCAAAGCCATGTGCAGCCTGGGGGCCATGTGACAGGTGTGGGCAGTTGCCCCTGTGAAGTTAGCGGTGGGTTCGGGAGGAGGGTACTGCCAGCGTGGCCGCTGTGTGGACGTTACCCGTGTCTTCCTAAGTCCTGAGGAGCCCATCACCCTGACATTCCCCTTGGTCATGGCCGTGCTGCCCCTTCCGGGAGCTACAGACCTGGTGGGGGAGGGTTCTTCCATTGCAGCAGCCGCCTGCCCAGGGTCTCCTCACACGGCGCACACGGCCTTGGCCTCCTCCTGCCCCGCCCCCAGTCTCACCAGAGTCCGGGCAAGGCTCCCGGGGCTCCCTTACCCCGCAGCCAGGGGCCACAGAGAGGCCTCAGGTAAGGTCCAAGCAGGCAGGCACGCCAGAAGGGGTAGGACACCGGGGACCAGTCTGCCCGGTGGTTCTGTTCACGGGCACCTCCTCCCGGCCTGGCAGCTACTGTAGGAAAATCTCGCCACAAGCTTCCAGGGTGGGTATCCTCACCACCTGTTCTACGGAGGGGGAACCTGGGGCCCGGAGAAGTGCCAGGAGCCAGTCTTCCACGCCAGCGCTGGCCATCGAGCCCCATGAGTGTGACCTGGGGCGTGGCACACGGAGGCCCGGCCACACCACCAGCCACAGGCCAGTGGCAGCGGGGGCAGGGGGCATCCCAGCCCTGCCCACCTGGCCTCTCGTGGGTCTGGCAGCCCTGGCTTCTGGCCTGTCGACGGGAACAAGGCCCCCAGGCGCGCATCCTTCTCGGAGAGGGGCTGGCTGTGGCAAGGAAGGGAAGCAAGGGCCCAGCACGTCCACTGCCGGTTCGGATCCGCAGGAATGTTGGAGAACTCACCCAGCCGTCCCCCCCCCCGCCCCAGCTCTCCGCTCTGGGGAGAGTCTCAGCTTGGACCCCTTCCTGACCAGGAGGGGTGGGCTGCGGGATGTGAGATGGGACAGCAGGCCTCTGCCTGGCACGAGCAGGTGCCCAGTCCAAGGCAGCCCGCAGCCTGGCGCTCACGGCCCAGCGCTGAGAGAGAGGCCCCGGGCTCATTGGCATTTCAGGAGCTGCAGGGCACCTGGCGGGGGGGGGGGGGGCTGGCACCCGTCACAGCCCACAGCCAGTTGCTTGGTAATCCACCCTCCACAGCCTCTCCAAAATAATTTAATTAGCCTGGAAGAGCTGCTGGCAGCTTGCCAGGGAAGGGCCCCAGAAGAGGGGCCCACAGAGCCTCCTGAGGAGCGGCCCCCCACACTGCAGGGAGGGGCCCTTATAAGACAAGAGCACCCCCCCCAAGGAATGTGATCTTTCCTCATCGTGGGGACCTTCCCTACCACGACTCCACAGGTCCAAGCTATCTAACCCCATTGGACAGGTGAGGAAACTGAGGCTCAGAGTGGGGGGGTGCAGCCTCAGGCGGGATCTTCTCTGCAGAGCAGAAAGTGGGGTGTTGCCGGCTGGGTGTGGAGGGAGCTCAGCTTTCTGGAAAGCTGGCGGGGGTCTCACAGGGGGAGAAATTGAGGACCAGCAACTTGTGACCTGGCCGGAGGGACTCAGATTCCTGCCCGAGGCAGATACTGGAAGGAGAGAGCTGGCGGCAGGAGGTCTAGAGGGAGGTGGGCATCTATCCAGGAGGTTCAGACCACCACGCTCGTGCCGGGTGCCCTTGCCCCCTCCGGGAGCTTGGCCAGAGCCAAGTCTCTGGTAGGACGGTGTCTAGGATCCCCCTGTCCCCACAGCCCACAGCGACACGGGGAGCCCAGGCCTGGAGGTGATCAGGGCTGGGGTGACCAGGGTAGGGCTGAGGCTGAGGCAATGCAGCCACGAGACCCCTTCTGACCGTGCTCCATCAGTGCCGGGCGGGACACTGGCTTGGGCACCCTGGGGGAGGGTGAGCGTGCATGCACGTGTCTTCGTCAGCTCAGAGAGGGGCACAGGACACCCACAGATTGGATCCGGGGCTGAGCTCACCCCACCCCCTGTCTGCTCCTCTGTCCCACCTCAGGGAATACCCCCATCCCACCTGATCCAGGCCACCATCACCCCTCTGGAATGCTGACAACTCCTTGTCATCCATTTCCCTGCTTTGCACCCCCTCCCCACCCCCACAGTGCGCGCACACACACACACACACACACGTATGTGCACACATAAAAACCCCATCATCTGTCAAGAAGATCTCCCCAGAACCCTAATCTGAGCAGGTCCCCTGCTCCCACTGACCTCATAACCTGGCCTTTGAGGCCGTCAGGACCTGCCTGCTCCCCTCACTGAGGCCTGAGGGGCAGAGCAATTTAAAACACGGGTTCCGGATCAGCTAGATGCGGGTCTGAATCCTGGGCAGGTCATTTGGTGACTGTGATCCTGGACAATTCAAGCCACCTCTCTCTTTCCTCACCTGGGAAACAAGTTGTTCTTGGCCTTCATCACGAAGACTAATGAGGTACGGGGCGGGGCCGCAGCATGGAGCCCGGCTCACTGTGGCCCCACCACAGGGCACTGCTTGTCCTAACTCCCACCTGCCTCTCAACACTCTCCTTGGATGCCTCAAGCCTTCTTGGCCCTGCAGCTGGACCTTCTTCTGGGCTCCAACATCCCCAGTAGCACCCTGCACCTCTCTACATCTGTCTGTTCTCTGGCCTGTCTCGACCTGTGAGCATCTCTGTCTGTGAACAGGATTTAGGACCTGGTACAGATTCGAGTTATGTCGAATGAATGAATAAATGAATGAATGAATGAAAGACATATGAATCCCTATAGGTGGACATGGTCACATGGAGAAGCGCACACACGCACAGCACTCTCTTTACCATCTGTGGCCCAGATGGGCTAAGAGTCAGAAGGGAGTCCCTAGGTTGGGCCATCTTTACTTGGGAGTTTTATCCACACCCCCCTAGCATAGGCCAACTCAGCCTGAGCCTAAGAAGAAAGCTCAGGACCTGTTTTCTGAGGTTCCAAGAGTGTCCACAGCACCTGGGCTTAAGACACTCGGGCCTAGTCAGCGGCCTAAATTGGGAGGGGGGGGGGGCGGAGTTACAGTCTGCCAGCTGGCGAGTGTCTGGGCCCGGCAGTGCCGCCAAACGCCCACTTGCACCAGCCGTTAGTTTCCAGGGCCTGCCCACGAGCTAGCGGGCATGCTGGGCCCAGACTGCCCGGGAGGGTCCTGCCAGGAAGAGGCAGCCTCTGGGAGGGTGGTCTCGGAGGGAGGGGCAGGACCCATCCTCCACCTCCCGTCTCCCAGACCCCACCCAAGGCGAGGGCTCCAGGCTGGAGGCCAGGGCCACCCTCAACTCGCAGTGTGGCCTGGGACAAGTTGCAGCGCTTTCAGGGCCTCGGGTGCCTGTTCTGCACTCAATCGAGGTGGGGTGGTCCCCAGGGCTCCCTCCACACTGACCCCCCAGCGCGGGGGATTCTGGTCCCCGGTGAGGGGCGGTGTGTGGAGCTCTGTTGCCACCAGAGGGCGCCCGAGCTTCACCCCGCAGGGAGCCAAGGCTATGAGGCTTCCAGGTGGGGCTCTGCCCGGAGAGGGGACCTCCCAGCCCCCGCTGGATCTTAGGGTGATGGGGCACAGATACCAGTGTTCACCCCAGGCAAGGCCCTTATCCACACTTTTCATCTGCTGGCAACACTACCTGGCTTCCGTAAATGTTTGCTGAATAATCACATGAATAAATTAATTGAAGGAGCTCTTAGTATTATTGTTAGGTATTTTACAGATGAGAAGAGTAACTCAGAGTGGTTCAGTGATTTGCCTAGGTCACACAGCTTGGAGCAAGCAGGTTATTCTCCCCAGTGCAGGCTGCTGGCCGAGTTTTGGAGAAAGTGCTGGAATCAACCCCGGTGGGGGGGGGGGGGGCGGGGTGAGCAGCCCTCAGGCCCTCAGAGCAGCGACAAACTCTGTTCCTGGCACCTTCTAGGGCTCCTTCTACCACAGAGACCCTGCTCTTCTCTGGGAAGCACCAAGTCATAACAACAATTCGGAAGAAGAACCGTGCATTTCACACACCTATGAGGAAGGACTATCCTCTGACTTACAGGTGAAGAAGGCATGAGAGACGTCAAGAACTTGCCAGAGGCCACACAGCTCTTAGTTCTGACACTCTAACCCCAGAACCCAGCTCCCCCCACCGTGCTATGTCTCCTAGGAGCTTCTGGCTGCCTCCCTCCCCCGGTTTACCCAGCACCATTTCCTACTTGGACAGTTGGGGCACAGGTGACTTAGCAGCAGGCCTGGCCCCGTGGACCTGACCGTGGGGTCCACAGCGATTCATTCAGGGCAGGGGCTGGTCTTGCCCAGCAGGGCCCTTAACCAGCCAGAGTGTCAAAGATGTTCTGAAGAGATGGAACTCCTATGCCGAGTCTTGAAGGAAGAGGCAGACAAGAAGG
This sequence comes from Lynx canadensis, assembly GCF_007474595.2. Classification (NCBI taxonomy): domain Eukaryota; kingdom Metazoa; phylum Chordata; class Mammalia; order Carnivora; family Felidae; genus Lynx; species Lynx canadensis. The sequence goes on along the minus strand of NC_044310.1, from coordinate 31,893,336 downwards.
AAGCAGGGGTGGGTGACCCAGGCAAGAGAACCCACATGTGCAAAGGCCCTGAGGCAGAGCTGGGTGGTGGGAGAGGCACAGTCATTCCAGCTGAGGTGGCCCTGGTGTGTGTGAGGTGGGCTGGGCAATAGGGGGCAGCCAGACCCAGTGGCTCCAGGACCCATGGCAGGAGGCTAGGCTGGAGCCCAGCCAGTGTCTGTACTTGTGCTTCAGGACACCTTGAGGACCTAAGTGTCACCTCTCTGAGAAGCTTTGCCCCTATGGGGGCAGTGAGAGGCCAGCCCCAGTGCTCCCCCCCCCCCATGCTCTTGGCCTCCCCAGGGTACTTCACGGACCGCCAGAGGCAGGATTCGAGCCATACAGCCCCTTCCCTCCACCAGCAGCCCCAGGGCGGGATGTGGAAGGGACTTGGGGGCCAGGGAGGAGGCAGGGATGTGCCTACAGGCTGGGTAAGTGGTCCCAAGAGCTCCAGATCTGAATTCTCCTTTGCCGAGGCTCACGCCCCATCAGCTGTCCCCACTGGTGCTAAAACTCAGACTCTCCCCACCCCCCGGCCAGAGTCCCGCCTTCATCCTGGCTGCTCCCGGTTCCCCTGATGCCAACCTGCCACCGTGCCTCTCGGTTCTGGGGTACTTCATCACCAACAACCCCCTCGGTCCTCTGCATTCTCTCATCCATCCCCCCGCCAGGACATTGTCCTCACCCGCTGTTATTTCCTCCATCCAGTGTTGGCCTCTGCCCACAACCCCACTCACATTAACCCATTTAATCCCCAACACTACCCCATTAGGTGGGTACTATTATTGTCCTCCCTGTTTTGCAGATGGCGTGCTCGGGCACAGAGAGGTTAACTGAGTTGCTCAGGGTGGAACAGCCTACGAGCCTCGGAGCCAAGATCTCCCTCTCGAATATCCCACAAGAACCTCAAACTCGCCACAACCAGAGCAGGCTCATGGGCTCTGCCCAGAACTTCTCATTCCTGGCCAAGCTGCCCTTTGGATCAGGAGATCATTAATGGCTGGACCTTGGGCGATTCTACCTAATGTCCACGCGGTGCTTAGCACAGAGCTCAATGCATAGTAAGTGGCCAAAAAAAAGAGCAGCTGCTATCGCCACCACAGCCCTCTCTGAACCTCATCCATAAGTTGGGGTTGTTGGGGGACATCCAGGTCCAGGACCTGGCCACATGGGGGAGCTCTGTGGCCCTGGCCACTCAGCACACTGGCCTTTTTGCACTTAATCAGAACGGCATGGATTTATAACCCTGCATGTTTGGCATAAATGCACTATTTTTCAAAAGCCAAAATAAAACTCCAAGAAGCTGTAAAAACCCAGGAGTCTGAAGGATTCCCTGCAGGGTCAATTAAGGTGAATTAGAACCCACAGAATGTGAATCTACGGAACCACATGACGGTAACCTGGGTGGGTGCACTTCACGATTCTAGTGGGGGCATCCGCTGAGGTGAGGGAAGCCAGCCTCACCAGCCTTCCGGGCCCCCTGGGAAGGGAAAGCCATGTGGGGCGAGGAGGGTCAGGCCCTCTGCCGCCCTGGGCTGTGTGATCTGGGGCAAGCCTGGGCCCCACTCCGAGAGGTGGTTGCTTACCCTGTACGTGGGGTTCCTGGGCATTACTCAGGAGACTACGTTCAGGGCTTGGGTGGAGACTTCAAATGATGTGTGCAGCCATTTTCGTCCTTTGAGCACAGATCTCAGGGTTTGGAATAGTGGTTGCAAGGAAAACTTCACCGGTTTGGGGTTAAATTCACCAGTATTTGCTGTGTAATGGTCTCCAGAAGGCGGAGCCATCCTCTGCCTCAACCCAAGAGTCCTTCTTGCTTTGGGCAGCGGAGTGTGTGGGAGGCTGGATTCAGTCTCAGGCTGTCCCCTTTACCTAGTCTGTCCCTCGTCAGCACCACTCCTAGGGATGGTTACCCCTTTCCCCATTCTACAGATGAGGAAACTGAGGCCTGGCTCCCCAACCCAGGAACTTAACTCCTGTACATGCATGGGACCCAGGTCCCAGACTCCCCCACCTCCCTACCTGGTGAGCTCACAGCCCTGCCCATGGCCCTGCTCCACGTCCCTACTGCCTGGCAAAGAACACAGGTCTTACAGCCCCAGAGCTCGGCTCTAACCTTACAGCTGGACAACCAGGAAAAAGGCTGTACCCTCTCCTCGAGCCTCAGTGTCCTGTCTATCATACGGGGATGATGATGGTAGCTGTCCCTGGTGGGTCAATAAGATAACTGGCATAAAACACGAGCACAGTGCCTGGAACAGAGTAAGTGCTCAACCAACATAAGACAGTTTAAAGACCCTCACAATCCTGTCACGGGATAGGATCGATCCACCTTTGCAGATAAATAAACGGAGACTTCAGAGAGGTTTACCAACTTGTCCAAGCTCACAGAGCTCAGGAGCTGTGGGGGCAGGGGGAGGGCGTGAGGGCGTGGGAGCTGGGGCTCAGACCAGGTCTGCTCTAAAGGGGTCAGGAGGGGAGGGGCCAGGGCAGGGGAAGGTATTGGGTGGGTACGAAAGAGGAGGAGGAGACAATAGGGGAGGGAGATGACCAGAGCAGAGGTGAGGCCAAGGCCAGGAGTCATCCTCACTCTGTTCTCCTGTGACCGGTAACCTTGATGGCTCAGCCTGTGCCACTGACATCCTCATGAGACCCTCCCTGTGGGCTGGGGTTCAAGGGTGACGCTTCCATGTGACAGCTCAGCAGAGGCTCCCATCACTAGGGCTGGAGCCAGGGTTCTGCCTCCTCCCCCGGTGGCCAGGAATGGCCCCCCCACCCCCCCCACCGCCAGGGACTCCGTTCTGGACTACAGGGGCCGGAGATGGGCATAAGCCCTGAGCAGCTGACAGCCCGAGATGGCCTCCAACCAACCCTGGAGACCTGGGGCATCTGCAGCCTGGGTGGGACCCACCCACAGCTGCAAGGCTCTGCACACCCACCCACGGACCCCACCCACCTCTCCCTGAGGCCCCTGATGGCTGCGAATTCCTGCCGCATGACCAAGTCAGCCTCTCGGGGCCGGGAACCTGGCCTAGCAGGCCAGATGCGGTTAGGTTACAGCTCTGGCTTGGAGCTGGCTGTGTGACTCCTGTCTCTGGGACTCAGCTTCTCCAGGTGAAATGAGGGCTGAGTCAGAGCTGGAAGGATTTTTCCAACCCAGAGAATCCCGGGGTCTGGAATCCCAGAAGCCAAGGGTTGGAAAGAGCGTCAGGCTATGATGTCCCGATATGGCTCTGTGGCCTGACAAAGTCAGAGGTCACCTGGGGAGCCCGTGAACGTGTAGACACGGGGGCTCTGTTCCACCCCTAGCAGATGAGGAGACGGGGGCCTGTACATCTGTGGATTTAGTCAGTGTCCCAGGTCCATGCCCTCAGTGGGCTTCCTGCCTTCTGACTTCTGGAGGGCAGCGGGGAGAGGGAGGTTCTTCCAGAGACACGATGCCCAGGGATCCCTGAGCCTCCCGAAATCTTTGAGGCTTCACCCACTATCCAGACCCCCTCCCCAGAGCGGGGCTCCAGCATTCACTCCCCCATAGAATTCTCCACCAGCTTCTCTCTCCATCCAGACCTTTCCAGGCTTCCCTCCCATCCAGGGCAGGGGTCTACTCTTTGTTTCTCCTTCTTCTGAAGCTTGCACTTCTTCACTTTTTCTTTCTTTTTTTTTAGTTTTTTTTTTATTATTATTAATTTATTTTGAGACAGAGAGAGAGACAGAGCACAAGTGGAGGGGCAGACAGAGAGGGAGAGAGAGAATCCCAAGCAGGCTCCGTGCTGTCAGCGCAGAGCCCGATGCAGGGCTCCAACTCACGAACCGTGAGATCGTGAGCTAAGCCAAAATCAAGAGTTGGATGCTTAACCGACTGAGCCACCCAGGTGCCCCAAGGGTTTGCTTTTTCGAAGTGAACGTCTCAATGCACTGCTCCCTACGTGTACCCCGATGACTACCGCCCTGTTAGCTCTGGAATTTCCCTCACTCTGCTGACCTCACATTAGATGTCCGAGGCCCCTTTCTAAGGCAGTTTCTTTTGTGCTCCTCAGGCTGGACTGCAAACTCCCCAGGCCACACCTGGCACCGAGCAGGAGCTCAGGAAAGCCTCTGGGAGGGAAACAAGATGGCTGGAGGCACGTAGCTCCCGCTACAGCTGCTGCCGTGCTAAGGCCAGCTCCTTGGCTGGCATTGATGCCTGACCCTCAGGACACCCTGACACACGGGCACGCAGGTGCGGGCACCCACCTGCCCCCGCCGTGCCCGTGTCAATGCTCAGACACCTCTTTCCTGCCAGGCTCCCACCCCATCCTCATGCATTGGCTCCAGCTGTCACTTCCTGGAATTCCAGAATCACACATGTACCAGATTCCAGGATCTGCCACTTTCTCTGCAGGGCCTCCAGCCTCACCCAGCGTGGCCACGCTTGTCCCAAAAGGCGGCACCGTCTTCCATCCCCGTCCCAACTCTGCCTCAGCCCACGTGGCGGCCAAAGCGCTGAGCTGAGCATGGACGGTCAGCTCTCCCACCAACTCGCATACTCACACGTGTGAGCTTGGGACAGTCATTCTCCCTCGCTGGGCCTCAGTTTCCCCATCTATAAAGTGGTAGTCAGACTAGATGGATTCTATGGGCTTCTCTGGGTCTGAGGCTTCCCACCGGGCACTGCCCACAGTAGGTATCAATAGATATTTTTTGGACAAATAGGTAGCCCCAAAGGATGGGTCCTCATTGATGGTGGAACCATAGGCATCGGTGCAGATAATCTAGAGGCAGAATTCCAAGTGTGGACTGCCTGGGTTTGAAACCCTGGTGTCAACTTTCCCATCTGGAAGGTGGAGATCCTAGCAGGGTAGGCTGGGGATAAAGTGAGATAGTGCACAGAAGCAGCTAGAAGAGGGCCAAGCCCATCCCAGGGCTCAGCAGAGTTTAGCTCCTATTGGTACTCCTAGTACTCAGTGTCCCTCAGCAAGGACCTGGATGGAGTCCATGCCCAGGACCAGCGGGCAGTGAAGTGCGGCGGCAGTGCCTACCTGGTGCCACCAGAGGGCACCACGATGCAGCCAAAGCTGCCCAGGGGCGCCAAGGCCTCCCTGACTCCCGTGGGGCAAGACCGGTCAGGAGAGAATTGGCAATGCCAGCCAGAGGCCTGTCAGTTGGAGCACAAGTGCAGACAGCGGATACCCACGCAGTCCTTTCTCCACAAGATGCCCCACACCATCTTGGCTTGATATTCTGCCCATTTCTATCATGTCTGGGACCAACAGCAGCCCAGAGAGCACCTCGACGTTCCCACCAGGGCCCTTAGACCCATTTAACAGAAGGGAAAGCTGAGGCTGGAGAGAAGGAGAGGCCAAATCCAGTCATGAGGTAAAAGCTGGCTTCCCTGCTCCAATGGACCTCCCTTCACATCCCGCTGAACATCCCAGGGTGTGACACGTACCCCCAACCAAGGCTGGGGAGCCAGCACCTGTGCCCACCTCTGACACTCCTTGTTCAGAGACACGGCAGGGGAAGAAGCATTGATGGAGGGGAGACCTTGAGGAGAAGGGGCCGGAGAGAGTGCTGGGGTGCACAAAGAAAGACAGAGAGACAAAAAATATGAGGGGGGCCAAAAGGTAGGGGCATGGAAGAGACAGAGATGTGAGAGAGACATTTGAAAGAGACAGAGACATGGGATAAGACCCAGAAAAAAGTGCATGGGATAGAAAGAGAGATGGGGAATCCTTAGAACTGAGAAGAGGAGAGGGAGGTGGGGAGACTGGGCAGGGGAGAGAGGGAGAGAGAGAGACAACCTGAGAGGGAAGAAGAGGAGGGAAGGGTAGAGGGAGGGAGGGAGAGGCAGGGAGGGAGAGGGAGTGAGGGAGGTGGAGGGGCAGGGCCCTCTGAAGGCAGGAGAATAGAGATAGAGGGAGAAGGGAGACAGCTCCCAAAAGGCAGAGAGAGTGATGCAGGAAAGATCAGGAAACCTGGAGGGAGACAGAGATGGGAGACGGACACACAAAGAAAGAGCCGGGCAGCAGGGGAGCCAGCCTCCGCCAAGGCCACCCTACGGCAGCTTTGCCCTCCTGGGGGCTCAGCCAGAGCTTTTGCCCCAGCCCCTCCACCCCACCCCCTACCTCAGCAGGGCTTGCCAGCCAGACAGCCCCTCCTGGGGGTGGTGGTTGAGCAGGGCTCCCAGGGGGCACCTAAGGCAGACGGGCCTGGGGCCCTGGGGCCACGTTGCTAAGAGATACACCCAGGGCCCCAGCCTGTCTCCTGAGCCTCTCCCAGGCAGGGCTTGGCACTCACCTGGGGGCTCACCTGGGGCTGGGGTCCCCCCAGTTCCCACCCCCCACCCCAGCCCTGGTGGGCTTCCGCCCTGTGGGCCCCTGTGGGGCGAGAGGCAGTGAAGACGGAGGGCATTGAGCGCCTGCTCTTGGTGAGCGCCTGCTCTTGGTGAGCGCCTGCTCTTGGCCAGGCCTCACCAGCTCCTGTCCCTGGGCGTGGGGACTGGCGCGCTTCTAAGAAACACTGAACCCCCAGGCTGGGGTTCGGGTTGCTGAGAGGCTCGTTCAGATCCAGCCTGCCTTTCACCAGCTGTGTGCCCTTGGGCAAGTCAGGTGCTCTCTGAGTCTGAGCGCCTCTTCTTTTCTTGTTGTTTTTGTTTTGTTTTTGTTTATTTATTTTGGGAGAGACAGAGACAGCAGGAGTGTGGAAGGGGCAGAAAGGGAGAAAGAGGATCCCACACAGGCTCCGTGCTGCCAGTGCAGAGCCCGACACAGGGCTCAAACTCACGAAACCGTGAGATCCTGAGCTGAGCTGAAACCAAGAGTCAGACGCTTAACAGACTGAGCCACCCAGGTGCCCCTGAGCACCTCCTCTTTAAACCAAGATATCAACAGTAGCCATCCCTGAGGGTCTTCCAGAGGAGGAAACGCCTCAAGGGGTCACAGAGAGGGGCTGGGAGGCAGGTTTTGAGCTCTGTCCCCACAGGAGCTACGACTGGGCGCACCCCCCCCCCAGCGCCCCCCCCGCCCCCCATGGCTCCCCAGCGGGTCCTGCCCTGGCCCCACTTGGAGCCTGCTGACCAAGCACAGATCTGATTCACAGCAGCCTCTGGGGAAGGGCCACCTTGACCCCTCACCAGGTGCGCAGACGGGCACCTGAGGCATAAACCCTGGGGCGCAGGCCAAGCCAGCTCCAGGCCTCTGCGTGCTGCCCCGGGGCCTCAGGTGAGAGCAGCTCACTTCTCAGGCCCTGTTCTAAGCACCTTAGCGAACCCACCGAACCCTCACCAGGCCCACGCACAGGTGCGCCCGTTTTCTCCATGTTAGCTGAAGAAATGGAGGCAGAGAGCTGTGACTTTGCCCAAGCTCCCATGTCGGGCGTGGAGGACCTGGTTCTTGGGCCCACGGAAGGGTCTTTCAGAGCCCAGCTCTTCACCTCCAGCCCCGGTGTCAGTAAACCCAGAGGCTCCACAGGGAGGGGGAGGGCGGAGGGCCGCGACTTCTCCCTAACGTCCTCGCCCAGCTCTGGGCTTGGTTTGCGCAGGGTGGGTGAGGGAGCCTTGAAGGTGGTGGGGGGAGAGGGCCAGCCTAGGGCCAGGCTGCAGCTTGGGCCTCCCAGCTGTGACTTACCTGCCCCCACGTCCTGGGCTGATGCTCACCTCCGCAGAAATCTGTGGCCGCAGTGCAGGGGCAGCTCCGGGCACTTTCAGAGCACGCCGCCCTGCCATCCCTTCCCAGCCAGCGCTGCGGCTGCCTCCAGGGGGAGAGCTAAGAACCAACCCCACCCCCCAGCTAAGGCTCGGCATCACCTGGGCTTAAGGACCTGCGGCCTGCACGGGACAGCTGGCCCAAAGCCTCTCACCCCAGGCTGCTCCTGCCTGGGTCACCTTCTCATGGCCTCAGGCCTCGCATAGTCAGCCTGAGAAGGTGGCTGAGTTGGGCCCACTGTCGACAGCGGCACCAGGGCCACTCCAGGCTCTATGCCTTCCCAGCCAGGCCCGAGGCTTTGTGGAGAGAGGCGCTTGAGGTCAAGGCTGGCCCTCTCCCACCCTGGCCCCATGAACCCCGCAAACCCCTCGACCTTTCACTTAGACGTGTGATGAGATGAAGGAGACCGGCATCGCCCCGGGCACCCAGCAGCTGCCCCTCCACGGATGCCAGCCCCTTCCCACCTCCCTCTGGCCTGCCTGTGGACACTGGGCATGGTCATGCCGGTGGGAGCCTTCTGGATTATTCTCCAGGCGCACCAGGCCCCTGGCCGGAAGTGCCCTGCCTGGGCCCCAGGAGGTGGGTCCAGGGAGCTAAAAGGAAAACCAGAAGGGACACCAGAAGGCAGGATGTGGAAAGGGGCACCTGGGAGGCGCGTGGACAGTTCCCTGTGGCTATGCGTCCCTCACCCATCCTCCCTCTCCCTGGGGGTGTGGCCCTCTAGGAGCTCCTGGATTCACCTTCCACTCCTTGGTCTCCCTGCCCCCTTACACAGGCACACACACTAAAATGAGTCCAAATCCTGCCTCAGGCTCTTTCTAGCTATGTGACGCGGCTCGTCACACGGCTGCATGTGTGACTGATGTGGGACGGAAGGAGCCCCTGAGGTGCAGTTATGGCCTAGAGACCTATGGGCCTTGGGGTCTCAGACGGCAGGGGCGACTGAGTGCGGGGAGAGCGTGGGCGGGTGTGGCCAGGCTGGGGGGAGGGGCCTGAGCATGCCTAGGTGCACATGGGTGCTCACGTGTCTGTGCGCACGTGCTGTGTGCTTGTGTGTGCTCTCCTCAGCCTCTGCCACTGTCACCTTCCTTCCTACCCAGACTCCTGGGCCGGGGGCGCGCTTCTGATCACTCTGTGCCACTCACGAGGACGCTCTGATCCTCTTAGCTCCCGCTTAACCCCACGACCCCCTAGCGGAAACCCTCCCTGTCCGTACTCAGCTGGCGGGGGGGCACCACAGCAGAGGGCTTAGTGGGTTCCTTGCTAACAGTGAACCCCAAATCCTCACTGGGGGTTGAGAGGGACACTTCTCAATCAATTAAGACGCTTTCTTATCCACGATCCCTTTTGGTCTGGACAGTCTCCTGCGATGTGGGGATTTTCACTGCAGTTTGGCGGTGAAGGGCACTGAGGCCTTCGAGAGGGAGCGGGGCCTTCCTGCGGCCCGACTGCGGGTAAGGGGCAGGACTCGCTTAGTTCGGACTGCTCCCATGCCTGAGTCCACAGGGAAGTGTTTTGGGGTGCCCCGTGGGGGAGACTCCGAAACCTGGGGGTTCTTCTGACATCCTGGGGGGTCTTCTCCCTCCCAGAGCTCTGCTCAGCTCTTAGGGCCCCAAGTCCTCACGACAGGCTCCTCTCCTTGGCTCTGGCCTCTGTACCCCGTCCGAGCTCCCTAGCAGCAGCCTCCCCCGGCTCGGCCTGTCCATCCTTTGGGGCCACAGGTCGTGCTCAGGACCACCTTGGTGACAGTCCAGGCTTCGTGCCCTCCCCCATGGTTTGCCTTTCCAGAGCCACACTGGCTCATCTGTCACACAGCAGTCAGACTGATATTAGTCTGGCCTTGCAGTTGCCATCACGAGAAAAGCCTGGACCGCCACCCCATCTGTCCTGTCCTGCCCTCTCTGTCCCCAGCAGCACCCCCTCCCTTCTCCTCACTGGTGGCACTCAGGTCACCGCCATGTTTCTTGCTGAATTCTCATCGTGCCTACAGTCTCCCCTCCTTACAGACGGTGCACGCTCTGGTCCCTGTGCCCGGAACGCCCTCTCCCTGAACTCTGTCTGCCTGACCCCCTTGCTCTAGACCTAAATGTCGCTGCCTCAGAGACTCTTCCCTGACTACCTCATTTAAACTAAGTGTCCCTGTTAATCTCTCCCAAGGCACATTTCCCAATTTGTATGAATATCTCCCTTTATGTCTTTATTTGCTTCACATCTGTCTCCCGCACTAGACCATAAGCTTCACACACGAGGTCAAGGGAACACATAAGTCCCTGTATGTCCAACACGGGTCGTAGAGATGCCAGGCACACAGGAGGGTTTCGGTGAACCCGTGTTGGCTGAATAAACGAATCTGTGTTGGGAGATGAATAAGCAAGGCCTGCCTCTCGTACACCTGCTTGAATGGAGCTGGGCGGTAGGAAGGTGGGGAGAGCCCGCCCAGGTCCAGAAGGAGCGGCCCTGGTTTACTGCTCATACTCCGGGGGAGGTTGAGGAGGGGGGCTCCACCCTCCAGCCCACTCTCAGGGAGGCTGGCCAGCCCTTCAGCTGGGTGCTGGGTGCCTGGCATCTGCCTCCTGAGGGCTTCTCCTCCTCCCTCCGGGCCTTCCAGGGGACACTGGCCTATGGTAGACTTGGCTTCCAGCCCAGGCCCTCACCCAAACTTGCTCGGTGGTCGTGGCCAAGTCCCTGCCTACGCCAGCCTCGGTTTCCTCACCCCCAGAACAAGGGAAAAGGATGCTCTCGCTCTATGCCAGCCAGCTTCCAAGGAGGCCCCCTGTTGTCACAACCCTTTGCGGTGTGTTGTTTTAGTTTCTTTTTTTTTTTAAAGTAAACTCTACCCCAAATGTTGGGGCCAAACTCACAACCCTGAGACCAAGAGTCACACGCTCCACCAACTGAGACAGCCAGGCACACCCCCGCCCCTCGCAGTTAGTGAAGATGGCTGAGGTGTGTAAACATGGGAGGAGGTCGTGAAAATGACAGAGTGGGGCTCCTGATGCTAGGTCACAAAAAGACGGTGAGGCTTCTGCCTTACTCGTTCTTGTGAGTCACTCTCTCTGGGGAAGCCCGTTGCCATGTTGTGCACACGGTGAAACGGCCCGATGGAGAGGCACTGAGGGCCCCTGACAACCGGTACCGGCTGGCCAGGTGCATGAAGGAGTCGCCTTCGGCCACAGACCAGCCTGCACCGGACCCCAGCCCCGCTTCCTCCAGAACCAAAGACCAACACGTGGCTGTGCCTCAGGCACTTTCTTATCCCCAACATCCAGCCACTGACAAAACTTGGTCCATTTGATCTCTTGCGCATCCCTGGAATCTTTCTTCTCTTGGCCATGTCCCACTCAGGCCACACTCTCTCTCACCTGTCACGGCAGCCCCAACACCAGCCCCTGGAAGGAGGGACTTTTTAAAACATAGATCTGACAATGTTGCTCACCTACTCTATAACCTTCTCTGGCTCCCCTGTTGCCTTACCCCTATAGGGTAAGGTCCAAACTCCTTAGGCTGGCATTTAAGGTTTTTATCACCTGTTATCCATTCAGTTTCATCTCCAGTATTTCTTGGTCTCAAATCTGATGCTCCACTCCAAGAGATACCGAACCACCTGCAACTTCTGGAATACAAGGGTTTCATGCTTCCAGATCTTTCCTCTCTCACGCTCTTCTCTCTACCTGGATTGCCCGCCCTCCTTCTTTGCCTGGAAAATTCCTCTACCAGTCTGTCAAGACCCAGCCATTCTGATCCTCCACAAAGAGCTGGTCTCTCTTGGCCCCAGTGCATCTTGGTGGATTTCAAGGATCAGCTGGCATGTCTTGTCCCCTAGTAGATGACAACCTCAAAATCAGGGGGTATCTTGAAATTCTGTATTCCCAGCGCCTTGCTCAGTGCCCAGAGCAGAGCACATCAAAGTACTTAAAATGGAAGATATTTAGGTTGACCTTTAAGACCCACATTGGATGGAAATATTTCTAAAAAGGCGTTACACACTTCCCTGCCTTTTCAAAATAGTATGTGGGGCATGCCTGAAGCTTGCTTGCTTGATTGCATGATTTGTGTCAGTGCGGATGCAGAGATTTTCAGAAGGAACTTCGGAGATCATCAGTAGTCGAGGAACGGGAGTCAGGCTGGAGAGATCATGCAACTTGCCCACATCAAGCAGCTGGCTGAGCCGCAGGATGGTGACCTCCCTGCTTTACTGGACCATTGACAGCCCTTGCCTTTGCCCCTGCAATAAATGGCCCCAAAGTCTGCGTCATTTGAGATTTTGCATGTTTTCGCCATCTTCCCTTTTCTGCACGTTACTGTGTGCCAGTGTACCCATGCCTTACCCTACCCTTCAAATTCGCTACTCCGGATCCACCGGAGGCAGGAAAATCAGGTAGCCAGGCTTGGTGGAGCCACACGGAAAGGAAGAGTTACCGTCCCTGACGGAGACCTGGGAGCCCCTTTGCCCCAGGGAGGGTGGCGGGAGCTTTAGTCCAGGGGCTTTGTGATGCCCTCCTTCTGCTGTGCTCCAGAGGTGACGGTTATCAAGATAAGAGACTGAAGGAGCAGGGGTGGCTCTAGTTCTCAGTGTAACTGAGAGACGCTGCGGGTGACTCCACCATGGCCACATCACTCTACAGGGGAGGGAAGGAGGCAGACCCTGGAACCAAGGGCTCCACCTGAAGGAAATTGCCCTTCCCACACCCCCATCAGAGGAAAAGTGCCTGGTGTGAAGGGTAAAAGGGAAGAGTACCCTTGTGGGGGCTGGGGGTAGGAAGAACTCTGGATGCTGTATCCAAGGAGCAAATGGACAGGGGGCAGAATGGGGAGCAGTGAATAAGAGATGTGGGTTCTAGGGGCGCCCGGGCAGCTCGGCCGGGTAAGCTTCCGACTTCGGCTCGGGTCATGATCTCGCGGTTTGTGGGTTCGAGCCCTGCGTCGGGCTCTGTGCTGACAGCTCAGAGCCTGGAACCTGCTTCAGATTCTGTGTCTCCCTCTCTCCCTGCCCCTCCCCCGCTCGCGCTCTGTCTCTCTCTCTCTCTCTCTCTCAAAAATGTACAAACATTAAAACACAATTTTAAGAGATATGGATTCTAGTCCCAGCTCCACTATTAATGAGTTTCATGTCAAGAGGCAACTCAGCTAACCTCTCTGAGTGTCATTTCCAGATCTGTAAAATGGGGATACTGCCTACATCATGGGACTGTAGTAAGATAAATGTGTGTGTGTGTGTGTGTGTGTGTGTGTGTGTGCGCGTGCGTGCATGTGTGCCTGCACTGGTGCACAAAAACTCGGTGAATTCTAAAGTGCTGCACAAAGGAACATGATCTTCATTCATTCATTCATTCATTCATTCATCAGATACTTAATGATCACCTACTATGTGCCAGGCAGTGTTCTAGGAGCTGGGAATAAGGGCAGCAAACATGATAGGAAGCCCCTGTTTCCATGGAACTGACACTCTAGGGATGGAGACACATAAATGAGTAATAATGTATCAAGTGAGGTATGAGCCAGAATGGGCAGAGTCATGCTGCCATTAGTGGCTTAAAGTCACTAAGAATTATTTCTCATCCACACTACATATTCTTGGAGTTACCTGCAGGGGGCTCTGTCCTCATCAGGGACCAGGCTGAAGGAGGCTCCCTCTCCAACTTTGGCAACTGGGAACATGGCAAATTGCCCAATAAGTCCAAAGCCCCCAACCCCAGCCCTGGGAGTGATACATGACACGTCTGTCCTATTTCACTTCCCACCAGTAAGTCACATGGCTAAATTCATCTTCTCCAAGGGGCAGGGAAGTATAGTCTACCTTGTACCCAGAAGATGGGAATGGAGAGAATTTGGTGGAAAGCACTAATGCCCACCACAGAGACATTCACGGATAAGGACCATGAAGAAAAATACGGTTGTTGCAAGGAGATGGAGTGGGTGGGTAGGAGAGAAAGGGAGAGGCCACCTGAAGAGGTGCCATGGGAGCAGACATCAGTGAAGCCTGGGAGCAATCCTGTAGGAAGAGCACATACTCTGGAGGGAGAAGCAAATGCCCTGGGGCAGCAAGGTAACCCAGGGCTGGAGCAATGAGCCAGGGGCAGAGTAAGGGAGAGAAGGGGACTGTGAGGACACCGTTGGCCATGGCAGGGCTTGGCCTTTCTCCAGTGAGACAGGACACTATCACAGGGTGGCTGTGGACAAATGACTAAACACACAGTCCCTAGAGCCAGAATACCTGAGGCCAAGGCCCAGCTGTACCCTCTACTAGCCCTATGACCTTGGGCAAATCACTTGACTTCCCAGAGCCTCAGCTTCCTCTTAGTAAGTTGAGGGTAATAAGAGGATCTACCTCCCGGAGTTACTGTGACCACAAGATGCTTAGAACAGCACTCGGCATCCTGTAAGCGCTAGGGCATCATTGGCTATCACTGCCATCACCCTCCACCTCTGCCCAGGGAGGTCCCTCCCCTCCAACCTTGCCCCTCCCCCAGTCACTACTAGCCCCCGCCCTAAGACATCACTTCTGGATCATCCCCCTCCTGAGTCCCAGAGCCCTAGAGACCAGAGTCTTCCCCATCCCCCTCCCCTCGGCTCCTCCATCTGCTAAGTGGGACCAATTCTCCCCAGCTGTCTAGGCTGCAGGGCGCCTGAACTCCCAGGTGAGCACAGCGGGGCTCCCTGAGCCTGCCCCCTGCAGGTGTGTGCCCCCCCTTGGCTGCCAGGTGGATTCCTAGCCGCCGGTGCTCTCCTTCCCCCTTCCCCTGGGTTGGGGAGACTGTCGGTCCCTCCCCTACAGTCACCCCCCACCCCGGCTCTGGCAGCCAAGCTCCCTCGCTGGCAGGAGCTGGCACCTCACCCAGGAGGGGAGAGCAGCTGCGGAGATGGTGGGAGAATTCCTCCCGCTGCTGGATTTGTAAAACAATTGATTAAAGACAATGCAATTAATTATTCCTTGATGAAATAGTGGAAATTACCCAAGAAAATGAAGATTTCAGCAGCAGAACATTAAATCCCTCTAATTATGTCATTTCTAAAAAAAGGGGGGGGAGGGGGATGAAGAGGATGGAATCCGTAGGACAGAGGGAGGAACAGAAGTGTAAAAATAAGCAGGGTGACCCTGGGGCCCCATGCAGGGGGAGCAGGGGAGCAGGGGGGACCACCACCCTGGCCTTCACCGTATTGTTCAAAAGGAAATCCGAGGTGACAGAGCTCTCTGTGGGGGACAGGAAGCAGCCTGGCAGGCCAGACCCTGGATGCGTGCCTTGGGTGCGTTAGCTCATTGTCCTCGCACAGAGTGCCTGTGCTTTATTCCCTTTTCATATACAAGAGGATGAGGGGGGTGGGGGGCACCTGGGTGGCTCGGACGGTTAAGCATCTGGCTCAGGTCACGATCTCACAGTTCGTAAGTTCGAGCCCCACGTCGGGCTCTGTGCTGACTGGCAGCTTAGAGCCTGGAGCCTGCTTCGGATTCTGTGTTTCCCTCTCTCTCTGCCCCTCCCCTGCTTGTGCTCTCTCTCTCTCCCTCTCTCTTTCTCTCTCAAAAATAAACATTAAAAATTTTTTTTTAAAGACAGAGAGACTGAGGCTCAGAGAAGTCATGTGATTTGCCCAAGGATGCACAACTCTTAATTAACAGAGACAGGACTTAGACTCAGGTTTGACTCCAGAACCTGGACTTTTTCCACCCCACCTGCTGGGTCCCAACACTAGGCAGTAGGCACAGCAGATGCCCTTGGCAGAAGCTTCTCTGACCCCTAGCTCCCTGAGGGTCCCAGTGGCCCACAGCATCTCAGGGCGAGGTGTGGGGGAATGAGGGGCTGCCTGGTGCTGACATGTCTGCCCATCTGAATTGGGCCTGCGGTCCTCTGGGAAGGAATCTTTCTAGCCTTCCATCCTCTCTGATCCCCCTGGATGTGCTTCTGCAGGCCAGGGAGGAGCAGTAAGCAGGACCCGCCATGGCCCCGGCCCAACCATGTGTCCCTGGGAGACCTAGGTCCTCCACTGTGCCCAGGACTAGGGAGCCGACAGCCTAGACTCTACCCTGGCTCTGCCAGGGGTTGTTGTATGGCCTTCGACAAGTTCCCTTGCTTTCCCGGGCCTCGGTTTCCCTATCTGTAACAGAGGTTATAGGACCAGTAGATACATTGGTCCATTTGAGGATATGGACCCAGCCCTGCCCCAGCTACGATAATGAACTTGGTTCCAAGGAGCTAAAATGGGGCCCAGTGGGCAGTGAGAGGGGAGGGAGGAGTGAGTTCTTGCTGGGGTGGGCAGGGGGGGGCGCTGGGCTGGCAGGAACAAGGAGCCCTACAGGGGCAGTGGATGGAAAGAGACGACCACTGGGGATCCCTCCCAGTATCTGCTGAGTCTAGGTGGAGAGGTGAGGGCCAGGTGGGAGGGAGGAAGAAGAGGGGCCTGGAATGCAGCCTGACCACTCCCACTTTCAGAACACCAACCAAGGGACCAGTTGACTGGAATGGCCCGGCAGGTAAGGCCTAGCGCAGAAAACGTGTGATTCTTTCTCAGCTCTGCTGAGATCCTTCATCAGAGATTGTTGTTCCCACACCCCTGGACCACGTCTGGAGAACACCCCACAGTTTTTCTGGATGCTTTCAGGCACTAACCATCTCATTTTTATAAATTAAAATATCCAGTCTGATCTAACATCAAAACTTCAATTACCCATTCAATCTAAAACAGATTCTTCCCATCACTCTCTAGTTGGAGCCTGACTAGGCTAAGAAACCCAAGCCATGGGGAAGGGAGGCCCCGTCCTCCAGGAAGGGTGGGGCTTACAGGTCCTCTCTCTAGAGATTTCTTGTGGGTCTTTAGAGGCTCCCTCACCAGAGAGAGAGTACTTCCCTGACACAGAACAGTGATGTCCACAGCTGATATCTCGTGATTGTCCCCAGCTCCTGTTTCCGGGGCTCCACCCTACTTGAAGTCCAAGAAGTCACCTACCCTTGGCAGGCAGACCCTCTGTGCAGCGTGCCTTGCTACGGACATTCAGACCCACGAAAGAAAGTGGGCTCGCCAGATTCTCTCCCTGACCACCATAGACGGTCCCAAGTCACTCTAGACTCCGTTCAACCAACCAGGGTCAGGTCTCGGCCGCTGTGCCTGCCCAGATCCTAGGGGACCCATATCAGCTTTTCCAAATGTTTCTCCTGAAGCCCCACACCCTCACCCAGTTAAATGGCAGTATGGGGGCACACCTCGCGCCTCCAAAGGAATCCTCATTGCCCATCTCCCCCTGCCTCACCCACATCATTCTTCCTTCCTTTATGCATCTTGAAGGTGGGTACCAAGGGTCCCAGAAGCAGCTTGAGGTCACCAACCTTGCAAGGCCCGAAGAAATGGGCATTTCAATTTAGAGCATGGGGGTTCTTGACTCCAGTTACTCTCGGAAGCATTCCAAGTGAGCGTGCCCCGTTTGGACAATGTAGTATGAAAGCAAGCCTCTGCTCCCTCAGCTATATCCCCATCCCTGTCACCACCCCCAGGCCCAGCCCCAACCCCCTCCCCGATCTATTATAGAGCAGCACCTCTACTCCGGCCATCCTGCAGCATCTTGGACAAAGGGACTGTGGCCCCAAGGGGGCTGGCCGCAGAGCCGGGCCCTAAACCCAGGCAATAATTCACGGGCCAGTGCTCCCTCCACCAGCTCAATGCCGGCCATCATCTCCCTGACTGATGGAGAGCTGGGGAAGGGAAGAATCCCCCCACCCCTCCCCACTCTGAGGTTGCTGCAAGGGCTCCTGCAAGAGCAAGGTTGGGAACCGGATGCACCTGGGTTTGAAGCCTGGTGTTCCCACTTTCCGGCTGGCTGATTTGTGGCAAGTCGCCTCCCGTTTCTGAACCTCAGTTTCCCCCTCTGTAAAATGGGCCTAAGTCTAGACCCACAGGGTGGCTGGGAGGAGTGGCTGAGACGAGGTCCTAGCCAGGTGCTGGCACAAAGCAGGTTAGTTCCCTCCGGACCCCTCCCTTGAAATCAGGACACAGGGGTTGTACTCCAAGCCCAGAGACCTGTTTTTTGGCTGAACTGGGTCTTGAACTTTGCATCTGCGCCAAGGAGAGACAGGAAGGCTGGGGTGTGGAAAGGCAGACAGCAGGGGCCGTAGGGGCTAAGGAGGGTGTGCCCTGGAAGGGAGTCTTTAGAACCTCGGGGTGGTGCAGGTATAGCCCAGATGGGAAGGGCTGTTCCTCCCGCCCATCTGCTCCCAGACCCCTCCTACCGGGGATGGCACTCTAGCCCCTCCCCCCAGCTCCCAGCACAGATGGCAGGAAGGAAATGCCAAGGCACAGAGGCAGGGAGGGGCCAGCCAGCCCCCGGAGGCTCCAGCCCTTGCCAAGCTTCCCACAGGAGGAGGAAACAAGGCCCCTCCCTTGCCCATGGCACTGCCCCTCCAAGAGCCACAGCCCACTGATGCCCTGGTGCCTTGCATCCTGTTGTCATGGTAACCAGGACTAGCTGACGTGCCGACAGGCAGACCAAGAGCTGCTGCCACATGAATCACTTGAACTTGATGTGACAGACACAGGCGGGCAGCCTGCACAAGGGCGGAGGGAGGTGGTGCCCCCGTGGGCCAGGGGAGCTCAGGCTGAGTCCCTCCAGCCATGACAGGTGTAGGGGCCTCAGAAGCCCACGAAACCCTCGAGGTCCCTACTGAAGACGAGGCCCCTGGGACCAGCCATGAGCCCTCTCCAAGCCCCCATCCCCTGATGTATAAAATGGGGAGAATGGACTGGGTTGTAAAGATCAAGTAAAATAATCAGCGTGAGCTTTGCTTTGTCAATTCAATCCTGACACAAATAGTGGCTATTTGGGAAAGCGCAAAGGCTCTGTCCTCACACAGACTTGGACTTCGGTCCCCATTCTGCCACTTGCTGGCTCTGTGCCAGTCCCAACTTTCTGTTCTGCAGAATGGGAGAACACCGCCTCCCTCACTGGATTCAACTTTGCACTTGGTCATTTAATAAAGACTTATCAAAGCCACCTGTGGACCAAGCACTACGGTTAGGTCCTAGGGACATGAGAGGGAACAAGGCAGACACATTTCCCGCCCTCAATGAGCTTACGTTCTAGTGGGAGAGGCAGAGCGGGAACAAGTACACAGACAAACGAAATGTCCAAGGTTGCCATGGCACCGTGGAGAACACAAATGAGGGACTGGGGTGGAGATCATGACCCGACCTGGAAGCCGGTTGCTCAACCAACTGAGCTGCAGGTTACGAGCTCTCAGGACAAGCATCCTCGGGCGAGTCTGCAGGACAGGAGGAGGACCACTGGGGCTACAGCAGTGCAAACAGGTGTGTGTGAGCTGGTGTGAGCTTTGGGAAGCCACGGAGCCTTCCAGAAGCCATGCGATTTGATTTCCATGCACATGCTAAGACTGCTTTTGCTGCCGTGTGGAGAACGGCCTTCTGGGGCCAGCTCAGGTGGATGTCAGTCGCAGAGGTCCAGAGCAGAGAGAAGGATGGTGTGAACCCATGGGTAGCAATGGCAATAGAGAGAAGCGGTCAGATTTGGGGACCCTCGGGGAGATAGAATTGCCAGAACTCTTTCATGATCTAGGTATGGGGGGTGGTTAAGAGAAGGGCAAGAAAGAGGGGTAAGATCCGGGTCTCTAGTCTGAGTAAACAGGCGATTGGTGAGGCCAGTTTCTAAGATCTGGAAAACCGATTCATTTGTGAATCGTCTATGAAGATGAAGCTTCAGTCCCTGGGACAGAAGTTATTTTTCCAGGCCATGCTGCCTCCCCTTCCCCTGTCCCCAGGGGCCTGCCCTAGGCCTTTCTGGAAGAGGTGTTTGGAGAGGGCTGTATGGCAAGAAGCCTGAGTCAGAACTCGGCTTTGTCAGTGACAGAAATGCAACTCCAGTTCCCAAAGGCACAAAGAAGGATTTAGCGGCTTAAAGAATCCGAGGAATTAACCCACAGGAATGGCCCGGAGCTGGGGATCTGCTCTCTGCTTCTGTCCCCCTGCTGGCTCATCCATTCCCACTTTAGACCCGCTTCTTCCCCAAGGCAGGAAACACTGAAGCCTAGGTGACTTAAAAAGAGGAACCCGCTCTTATTTTTTCATTCTTTTTTCACTTCAACAGGGCTGGCTTGGCCCCCTTTGGCCCAAAATATGAGGGAACACGATAATGAACTATGCGAAGAGGGAAACGCCTACTCCAAAAGCACATATATCTTTAAAAAATTTGCTATTCTAAAAAGTATTCACATACAAAAGCAAGGTAGTTTAAAACAGGACAAATAAAATACAGAAAATACATAATAGCATCCGTTTTTATATACCATAGCTTCCAAGAAAGACTGATACTCTTTCACTTCCAGCTGAGAAACCTGGAGAACTTCAACTGGCTAGGCCTGAATCATGTGCCACACTTGGATCCGTAAGCTATGGCGGGGAGTGGGGTGCGGGGTGTAAAAACATGGCGTCCGTCGTTATGGGCACAGGAAGTGCCCATAGGGCCTCGCTATGAGGCCAGAAGTGCTGTGACTCCCAAGGGAAGGGAAAGGCGCTGCACAGAGAACACTCCCAACATCTCTTCCAGGGTGTGAATGTCAGGTGAATTCCGGACCAGAGAGACGGAAAGGAACAGCAAAGAAAACTTTGCCAAAGTTTGGAAAATTGAGTAGCTGTCATGTGGAGGTCCCCCAGGAGGGACAGCCAGAGAAAAGCCTGTGACCCTAAAAGCCATCTACTGAGAGCAGAGGATAAAAAGCATTGTCCCAAGGACACCTGGGTGGCCCAGTTGGTTAAACCTCCGGCTCTTGGCTTGGGCTCAGGTCATGATCTCACGGTTTCGTGAGTTCAAGCCCCTCGTGGGATCCTCTGTCTCCCTCTCTCTCTCTGCCCCTCCTCCACTCACGCTGTCTCTGTCTTTCTCAAAATAAACTTAAAAACCAAAAAACAAAAAAGCATTGTCCCAACGGAGAAAAGTGGAAGGCAGAATCTGTCTGCACGTGAGCAGTCAGAGGAGCAATGTCCATACTTCCAGAGTGGCCAGGTGTGTGGGGAGCTGATGGACACTGTAATATCCTATAATACTGGTGAACGTTTGAGAAAGACCTTTATATCCCCCAGGGACTAGGGCGGCCAAGGAAGGGCCTGCGGTTGGGAGCTGACCTGGCAAACCAGACAGAAGTGGACGGTCAACCGACGTCTCCCGAGCCACTCACAAGCCGTGCGGCCTTCGGTAAGTGACGTTTCACATCCCCAAGCCTCAGTTTGCTCGGATTTAAAATGGCGAGTGTGTAAAATGAAATGATGTAGAGATGAGAGTGCCTCTCTCAGGAGGACCAGTGAAGATTAGATAAGATAAGGCACGTCAGACAGCGGCTGCAGAACCTGGCCCAGGGGACATGCACACTCGACAATGTTAACTACTATCTCCACCACGACTGGAGAGGAGGTGTGGAAGGGGTAGGTCAAGGACTATTCCCTTAACATGAGTCCCAATGAGAGAACAGTCTCAAATGCAAAAGGCTTTAGTTTGTGGTCAATGACTCCACCCTGGGCAATGGTAATAAAAGTTGTACATTCTGATCGCCCCTACACGCTGGGCATTCTGCTGGGTGCTTGACTTAGCGGTGAGCTCATTTCTGTCCCTGTGCGGCAATGATTTGAGACAATGTATCAGTTAGCTTTTGCTGCGTAACAAAGTAGCCCACACTTGTGGTTTCAAACAACAACCACTTACCGAGCTCATGATTCTACGGTTGGGAAACGCAGCCAGGCTGTTCTCCTGGCCTTGGCTGGACTCATTCACGCATCTGCCGCCAGCCCCTGGTCAGTTACATGGCTCCACTTCTGGGAGTTGCCCGGCTGTCATGTGGGTGACAGGAAGAGCCAGAACTTGAACTCAGAGGTCTCCATGCCCGATTGCATTGTGGCATTCAAACTCCATCCTCTCTGGGGAAAGGAGCAGGGCCCTTGTCTGGCACCACCCCAGATGGCCCGATCTAACAGGCCCCGAGCCATGGGGCTCTCTCCCTCCGGCAGGATAGCCGAAGCTTTTTCACACAGCAGTTGGGCAGCAGAGAGCAAGGGAAAGCGGGCAAGGACTCTGGAGGCTTAGGCTCAGACCCGGCCCTGGCACTTTGACCACATTCTGTTGGCCAGAGCGAGTCTCAAGGCCACCCCAGATTTAAAAGGATGCGAGGAGCTGCATAGTTATGTTGCCATGGGGCAGGCTCCGAGGGGAGTGGAGAGTTGTGGCCACCTTTCCAACCCGCCACGATCGGCACTAGAATAACTTCCATTTTGTACGTGAGAAAATGGAGATTCAGAGGGGCAAACACACCGTGTCCAAATTACGCAGCTAGGACGTGGAAGAGCCAGGACTTGAACTCAGAGGTCTCCATGCCCGATTGCATTGTGGCATTCAAACTCCATCCTCTCTGGGGAAAGGAGCAGGGCCCTTGCCTGGCACCACCCCAGATGGCCCGATCTAACAGGCCCCGGAGAGCGCGGCTGTGAGGCGGCAGCGGATAAAAAGTCAAGGCTGAGACGGGTCGGGACCAGGGGATTCAGACGGAGCCTGCGGCCGCGACAAGACTGCCAGCTCTGTGACATGGGTTTCAGCCTGCCTCACGCAGCCACAGAACTCAACCGGACAGACCAGAGCTGACCCTCTTCCAGGCAGAAACCTCGCCTGGGCCTCAGGCTGGCGGGAGCCCACGGTGAGCGCCCGTGGTGAGGAAGCTGCCTCTGATTTCTGCTACTGAGCTCGCAGACTGTGGGTGGTGACAGTGCGGCCAAAAGATCAAAGAGGTGTCACAAGGTGAAAGAAGAAGATGTGTCCTCTCCAAAGCGCTCTGAGATCACCTCGGTGGGTACCGAGGGTGAGCGGAGGGGCGCTGAGGCCGGTGGGGGCGCCCCACCTCCTCACCTCCAGTGTGACCGGCCCCTCCCCCCACAGAGACACCAGAGCCAGGAGCACAGCTGTGCCCAGCCAAGCTGCCGGGTGCCAAGACGGGCCTGGCGGGCTCGCTCTCATCTGTCTCTCTTTAGCAGGAACAAATGGGAACGAGGGAATCAATTAACAAGGCTCCTTAGCCAAATGACTGCTGCTCCCGCCTTCCCCAGCCGGTTAACCCTTTGCTTCCAGGGCTGGAAAGGGCTGCCCTGCTTGCCAGCCGAGCTTAGACCCCTGACGCCCCCAGCTGGAGGCCGCGCTCTTGCCCTGTCTGTGCCAAATGCTGGTTGCAGCTGCCAGGCTGAGGAACCAGGGCCAGGAACGCAGGCACCTCTGTTCCGCCTCGGCAGAATTTGGGGTCAGTCTCAAAGGATCCTCAGGGGCTCTGGCCCAAGGGGCCCTTTCTTCTCTCTCCAGGGACCTGATGCCCTCTCCTGGGTCAAAAACCCAGGAACAGAAGCCACAGGCCTAACAGTGGCCTTCAGACTGGGACGGTGGGTCACTGCCCAGTCCCATTTGGGGCCCACACTGGGTCTGGACAGGATTCAGCAGGCCACGTTCAGTGAGCCCTGACCACTCTGAATTTCCATGCTAGAAATTCTCTCTGAGGAATTCAGAAAGCAACCGTGGGGGCTAGAGTCCTAGGTCGCAAGGAACCCTGGGTCTGAGTCCCAGCTTCACAGCTGATGGGGGGCCTGATGACATTTTGAATGATTAATTAATAGGCCACTCTCCCACCCACTCTCACCAAATGCCTTGACTTGCCCTCCAAGGGTCTTTCCTCCCAGTTTCGGCAGTTGGGTTTGAGTCTTGAGCCACTATGTGCCACAGATCATGGGCTGCCACTTGGGGCCGCCATACGCAGTGACGCAGGGGTCGCCCCTGCACCAGCGTGAGAAACAAAGCTGCGTATTCTCAAAAGGTACTCTTCTAAGTTAAGACCGAAACAACAGGATGCTGCTTGTGTGGAGAGGGCCACTCCAGCCTCACCCTCTAGACTGGATAAAAGACTTGAAATGCTGGAAAAGGTGGTAAAAGGGACCCCGAGGGGACAGGTCAGCAGGGGGGACCACCTGCGGAGCCCCACAGAATGAACTCTGCGCCTAGCCAAGGCCTGAGACGTATGTCAATTAATACGGCCGTTCGTTCATTTCACAGTTAGACAGTGAAGGCCTTCTGTATGCCAGGCACTGTTTGGGGCACAGTGAAGAGGTGACAGGGCCCTGGCTTGGGCAACGTGAGGGTGGGGACCACTCACTCCGTGATGGCAGTCAGACACTCACCCACAAACCGTCCAGCAGGAATGAGGCTGCCCGTGCCGAGTCTTGCCTGGGCCATCCGCTCCCGCCTGGCTCCGATCCCCAGGACACTTGTTGTGAACCCCCTGGGCGACGGTGGGTGCTAGACAAGCAGAGGGGTGAAGGAGGGATGGAGGAGCGACTTGGACAAGGTGGAGCCAGCTGGAGAGTGCCCAGGAGGCAGAAGGCAGGCTGAAGGCCCCCAGCTGCCCCATCACAGCAGGTCACAGCCAGACTCCCTCCCTTCCCTCCGTGCTTTTGCACTTTCCCTGCTCTCACTGCAGAAGTGGGTCTGGGCTGCTGAAAACTCCAGAGCCTCAACATTGGCCCCAAGGTCAAAACTCTCAAGCGAGGGCACTGATTGGCCCAGTTTGAATCACCTGTCTATCACCGAACCAATCAACCCCGCGCAGGAGGGTGGGATCTCCCATTCCAGAAGCAAGTTTAGTTAGCGTGGGGAGGGGCGGGGGGACGGTTCCCTGCAGACAAAACCACAGGTGACCACCACACTGACACCCCGGCACGTGAAGCTACCACGAGCCTCGCTCTCTGACCTGTAAAATGGAGCTAGTAAGTGCGCCAACCTCACGGGGCCGTCCTGAGGAATAAAGGACATCAATCAGATGAGGGCTTGGCACACAGCAAGTATTAAAGAAATGTGGGTCAGTTTGACCCGGGACGTCTCTGGCCTCAGTCACCCGCTCTCTAAAATGGGGGATGTTCTGGTTATCTCCCCACCCTGGGTGCCCCAGGTTCCCATGGCCCGGAGCCCCCATGACAGGTGTCAGTGAGCAAGGCCCTCCTCTTAGAAGTTGAGGGCTCCCTTCCATTGCTCGGGACTGGGGGGCTCCTCCACTCCCCACCCCCTGTGTCTGCCCCCCAACTCTCTGAGTCTCTGCCTGGTGTCCCGGGGAAGAGCACAGGCAGGGCTGTCCGGAGCTGGACAACCGGAGTTCAGATCCCAGTTCTGTCTGTCACCTATAGTCAGGATGATCCCGACAAGGCTCCTCAATCCCTCTGTGCCTCGGGTTCCTCCTCTGACAATGGGGTAACAATGGGGCCCATCCCTCATGGGGTCGTTGTGAGTGGGGCCTGAGCGCCTAGCAAATACCAAATAAGTGTTAGCCATTTGCGTTATTATCACTGCTGTCTCCTGTTCCACCCCATTGCGGAAATAGCATGGATGGGTCAGAGTGAGCGGAGCACTGGGGACAGAGCAGTGCACCAGACTGACTGACGCCACCCCTGTCCTCCTCCTCAAGCTCCCTGCCTGGTGGAGGCAGACACATCAACCGGCAGTTTCAGTGCCGTGTGACCGGGGCCATTCTCCAGGGAAGGCCAAGGGCTGGCTGCCGGGGCAGGTGATGACAGTGCAGATGCGGGGAGCGAAGGAGATTCAGGTGGGGGTCCAAGCAGAGGGGCCGACAGAAACTCAACCACGTGGGCAGGAGACCGGGGCTGGCCCTGGTCAGCTCCAGTGGAAGGAACGCACCACAGCATGGACCCTCGGGGGGTCCAGGGTGTGGCACCCGCCCTCGGGGCAGGCTGTGGAGCCACGGTACCCACCTCTCCTCGCCAGACTTTGTCTGGGTGTGACTTTGGGTGACTGACAGCCGGTGTGTGCGGCTGTGTGGGGGACGGTGTGTTCATGGGTCTGTTCCCGTGTGGGACTGTGTGTCAGGGTGTGAAGTGGCACGAGTGTGGAAGGAGTGGGCCGCCTGGTGCGCATGCCTGTTTAAGACCATTCGGGGTGTGGCCGCTGTGGGTGAAGTTGTGTGCCTGTGATTGTGTGTCCATGGGTGTCCCTAAGCCCTGCAATTGTGGCTGACTGGCTGCGACCAGGAGAATCTGTCTGTCTGGTGTGCATATGTATATACATGTGTGTGCATATTTGGTCTTTGTGTAGGTGTGTGGGTGTAAGTGTGGGTGAGACACACGTGTACTGCTGTCTGTGGAGTCCAGGGCCATGAGAGCCGCTCCCTCTCTTTTCAGACGCTGCTGCAGATCACACACACACACACACACACACACACACACACACACACACACTTGGGGCTGGGAGGGGTGGCTGCCCGTAGCTGCCACAGCCAGTCAGAACTTGCTAATTTGCATGTTAATGAAGCTTGGGGAGCTCTCCAGCTCTAGACTGACAGGAGCCCCCGGCACACCCCCCCCCTACATCCTCCCCTGACAAGCCTGGGAGGGGGGAAGAGGGGAGGGCTGAGAACCCGCAGAGGGAAGAAGAGGCGGAGGAGGCTCTGGGCTGTGGCTTCCCCCACCACCCCCCCTCTCTCCCACCCTGTGCGGGCCCCAGGCCCCACCACGTGGCTGCCTGCCCCAGTCCCTGGCACTCTCCCTCCTGGCCTAGCCAAGGGAGCGGGGCCGAAGAAGAGCCCTGGGGTGCAGGCAGAGGATGTTCCCTAGGAGTCAGGACTAAGCCTCCACCCCTTCCCCCCCATCTGAGCACCCAACAAGCCACCCACACCCACCTACCTACCCTCGGGAAGACGCCCTGGGATGGGCATCCAAGAGTAGGTTCATGCCAACACGGAAGTCCCTCCCTCCTGCCCCCCGCCCCATGCCAGCTTCCATGGCCAAGGGGGCCAGTGTGAGCTCTTCAGCCTGCACCCCAAGTCACAGGGCTCAGCTTGTGTGGGATCAGGGCTCCCACAACGGCCCACAGCCATTGGCCTGGCCCTAGAGAGAGAGGGAGGGACAGGGAGGGGGGACTCTAGAGATAAGATAGGGAGGGAGGCAGGGGTAGAAATGGAGGCTGCCTGGCCCCCAGAGGGCTGTGCTGCCAGGGAGGGATGGGTGGGCAGCTGGTGAGGGAGCGTTAATCAACAGGTCAGTCCCAGACTGGGTGTCTGCCTCATGCTCAATCCAGTCCCCATTAGTCCACTCTGTCCCCATCTGCATTCTTGTCTGGTCTCTGGACACTTCCCCCTTCCCACCCCCCACCCCCACCCTCAGGCCCCATCCCATCCCATCCTCCTCCTTCCTTTCCTAATCAGCCACATCCCACCGGAGGCTGGGCTCTCTGGGGAGCCCTCAGCAGCCTGCTCCTAAAAACACTGTCTGCTTTTGTCTCCGAGGTGTGTCCCCTGCTTTGGCAGGGAGGCAGTCTGGGCCAGGGGTCCTGGCTCCTGCCTCCTCGGCCTGACCCCCACCAGGCATTTCCTTCTCCTTCATCTGCTCTGAGATCGCCTGGCTCGCTGCACCCCCACCAGTATCTTCCTGGGCCTTGGTCTCCATCTTCCCCCTCCGTCTTTCCCCCAAATGCTCAAATATTCATATTCTCTCCTCTCGCCCCCCCCCAACCTTGTCCTGTAGGTCCTTGGGCACTGCCCTGCCCCTTCCCCCCTGTGGCTAGGCCTGGCCCCCAGATGTGCCCTCACCAGAGCTGGGAGGGCCCCTCAGGCCCTGGGGCTCTGCAGGTGAGAGGGGAGCCAGGCAGTTGCTGGTGTTAATTGCAGGGAGGATGTCTGGCAGAAATAAGGTGGTTTTTCTGCTTCAGTGACGACTGTTACAATCAAATTGTCCACAGACAATTAGCGGAGTGGGAGAAATAAGAATTAGATTTCTAATTATTTCCCCAGTAAAAGCCGCCCTGGCCCCCGTGGATGAGGGGGAAGGGCTTCTCAGTGGAGCCAACAGGCGCTTTCCGGGGTCCAGCTTCCCCGGGCAGGGGACCCCAAGTAGGAGTCCCCAAGGAGGGAAGCAAAGGGC
Source organism: Lynx canadensis (assembly GCF_007474595.2). Lineage (NCBI taxonomy): Eukaryota > Metazoa > Chordata > Mammalia > Carnivora > Felidae > Lynx > Lynx canadensis. The sequence goes on along the minus strand of NC_044310.1, from coordinate 31,865,701 downwards.
AAAGCCTGTTGAGCCTCGGGCGCCGGCAAGAGCCCGGAATCCGGACGCTCGGGTCCCAGAACTCGCCTTGAAGCTAACTTGCTGTCGCTTCCCATCTCAGAGCCTCAGTTCCCTCACTCCAAAACGAGGGCAAAGTCATCCCAAGGTCATGGCGTCACCGTGAGGAGTGAAGGGGGTGAAGTGGCAGAAGCACACGTCACAGACACCAGCACGGGGTAGGCGTCCTGCCGGCCCAGCCCCAAGCTCGCACACACGTGCAGGCAGACACACGGAGCATGTGCAGGAAGCCTCTCCGCGTCCCTCCGCCTCCCTGGATGGCTAGGTCGGCGTCAGTGACTGAGGGAGGGAAGGGGAACTGAACCCAAGCAGAGCGTAACTCTTCACAAAACGCCTCTCCCCCTGATCTGTGTGGCCTCAGTTTCCACACCTGTCACATGAGGCTAATGATGCTGCCTCCCGCCGAGGGTGGAAGGGAGGGTTCAGGGACACCTACCCAGAGGGCGCGCCTCACGCCTGGCACGTGCCGTGTGCCCAGCAAACACCTAACGTTAATGGTGGGAGTACTAACCAGCGAGTCCAGCCCAGGCCTGTGAGACTGGAGGGAGGGGGGAGGGGGCGTTTCTGGAGGGAACCAGGAGACTGAAGGAAGGATGAGTAAGTACTTTCCAACCCCTGCCAAGCACAGCACTCTGTGCCTTCGTCAGGGGCCCTGGACACCTACGGCAACCAACACAGGAGGACCCACTAAGCTGAAGAGGACAGTCCCGGGCTCGTGTCCAGGCTGTGCCCTTTCTAGACAGTATCCTTCTCCTCCCCACACCTCAGCTTTCTTTTCTATACACTGGAAAGAATGGCAGTGGCTCCCCCACAGAGTCGCCCCGAGGTTGGGGACGGTGCTCTGCACCTGGAACGCTGCTGTTAGGGGCAGGAGGGACGGTTGGCGTGATCGCTCGGCCGGGAACACCGGCGCCCCTCTTGTCCTGCACACAGACTCAGGGTCCGCCTCCAGGCCACCCCAGCCCTTCGGATCAGAGGGAGGACCCAGCTGTCCTCCAAGGGCCCGGGGCCTAGCGGCGGCCAGCACACCTGCACACAGGAGATCCCGTGAAGGTGCCACGCATGGTCACACTCTCTCTGTCCCATTTGCACACACACTCACACACACACACACACACCCTTCCTGGGGCAGCCAGAATGTCCCCGAGTGAACTGGGGGGAAGCTCATGGCCACACCCACAGGGCTGTGCTGAGGATGCCAGCTGCAGCCCAGCTGTGGGGTCTGGGTGGAAAAGAGGAGCTGCGTGGAGACTCAGCTGGGAGTCGGGCAGGAGGGGGACTCAGCTGCCTCTGGGGCTCCAGGTCACCTTCCTACCTCTGGGGCCAGCAGGCTGGGCTTGGCAGGGGCGGCAGCCACCTGTCTGGAGGCGACAAGAGCCTCTACCTGTATCGATCTCCCTCCCCCACTGCCCTTCCTTCAGCAACAGTGGACCGGGACCCTGTAAACGGTGCCTCTGCCCACCTTCCCCCACCTCCTATCCCATCTCTTTCTTCCCCCCACCCCCACCCCACCTCCCTGTCTCTGTCTCTCTGACCCCCTCTGTCTCTGCCTGGGTCCCCCGATCTTTGTCTCCGGTGCTGGGTCCCCGGCCCTGGTGTGGGGCTATGTAAATGTGGTATTTCCCATCTCATCAGCCGGGCTGCCTGCTTGGCTCACATTTAATTTGATCCGTGGCGGCGCCTCTGCGGAGCCACTCATCAAAGCGGGAAGACAATTAGGTGAATGTCAGGGTGGCCTAGGCCCCACAGGGCGAGCAAGACCTGGGGCTGGGGCCACGAGGGGTGAGGGGCAGGGGGCTGGCTGCAACTGTCGCCTCCCTCGGGGCCTGACCATACCACATGTGAGGTCCCACGCCTGTTGGGTGGCCAGAGGCCTGGACCGTCCCTGTGAAGAGAAGGCTACCCTCTGCCCAGGATCGGCAGCTTGGAAGGGGGCACGGCGGGTGCTCCTGCAGCAGAGGAAGGGCTTGGCAGACCCCCACCGCGGGCCACGAAAGCAAAGGCCCTGGCATCCGCGTGGCTGCCATCAGGTGGGCTCCTGGGCTGGGCACTAGCTGGTTTGGGAGAGGGTCGGAGCTTCTGGGCTGGCTCGGAGGCCCCTGAGAAGAGTGCACACTCTTTCCACAGGCCCACGCCCACAGCCCGCTCCTGAGGGGCCTCTCCTGAGCCTCAGCTCAGCCTTTCGTCCTCCTCCTCCCTCTGTCTCTCTTCTCTTCTGTATCTTTATTTCTCTGATTACCTTTGTGTGGGTGGGACTCCTACCTGTCTCTGCCATCTCCAGCCCCCTCCCCCTCCTCCCCACCTCTCCCTGTCTTACACCCGCACCCCACCCCCACCACATCCTGGGTCTCCCTGGGAGCCTCTAGCCTCAGCTAGATTCCCCATGCCCCTCTCCACAGCTTCCTCACAGCACACCTTCCAGATGAATCCCTATCTCCGAGCCCAGCCCTGGATTCCTCCCTCTGCCCCCTACTCCTCAGGGATTCGCTGCCTCCAACATCTTCCTCCCTACCGGCCCCTTCCCATCAGCTGTCAACATATTCAAATCTCTCCCTTCTTAAAACACAATAATAATAATAATAATAATAATAATAATAAAAGATTTTCTTTCCCAGAAATACTCTCCCTTGATAGCTCAACCTTTTCCACCCACAGCTGTTCTCCCCTTGCCCTTTAGGGAAGCTTCTGGGAGAGTTGTCTACACTTGCTCCTTGACCCACTCCGATCTGGCTTTCCTACCCATCACACCCTAGAAACAATCCTTGCCAAGGTCACCAGCAACCCATTCGTCGCTAAATCCCCTGGTCATACCTCATCTGGATGCCAGGACAATGTCAGACACACTCACTGCTCCTCTCTTCTTGGCTGTCCCTTGCTCCCATGACCCCCCTGGCTTTGCCCCCATCCCTCTGGCTTGTACCTCCTCGGACTCCTCCTCTGCTCTTGCTTCACAAGGCTGCTTTCCAGAGCTCTGTCCGGGATCCCCTTCTCCTTTCGTCCTTCACATGACCCCTCTGTGTGCCTACATCCCTGTTCTTCCACTGCAGCCCCGCTCTTTCTCCTGAGCTCGGAACCCAACTGCCAACTGCCTCCTGGCCCCCTCCCGGCATGTTCCACGGCTATCTCAAACCCAGCGTGGCCCTAGCCAAGCTTTCCCGCTGACCCCACGTCACACTCCTTCCCTCGGGTTCTCTGATCTGCTGTCCGGCACCTTCACGTCCCGGTTTCCCAAGCCAGAAAACTGGAAGTCAAACCAGTGCGGCTTTCCCCCACCACACCCACACAGGGGGTGATGACGGACTACAGAGTCATCACCTCTTCCTCCAAAATATTTCTCTCTCTAAGGCCTTGAAAGTCCACCCTTACCTTCATCATCCTCCCTAGACAGACCTGCTCAAGCCAGAATGTTTTCATTGTTCCCTGGAGGTATCTTCTGTTATATCCTACCTGCAGGTATATGCTCACTCTGTGCCCACGTGGAATGCCCTCTTTCTCTTCTTTGCCTGTCCAAATCCATCTTGCCCGTCTTCTCCAAAGCCTACCTCCAGCCCCCTCCAACAACACCTCTCCTCTCTGCCCCAGCTGGCGGGACCTCCTCTTAGGCTAAGCTCCCGGGCTCTTCCTGCCTGGTCCATGCCTGGACACACAGAGTCACCTCCTCCGCAGACACGGACTCCTCTATTTCCCAGGCTCCTGGCTGTAAGTGGGTCACGGCTCCTGGCCAGTGAGCTGAGGACAGAGGTGAAATGGTCACTTCCTGGCCAAAGCGTACAAGAGCTGATGCCTGACCTTCCGGCTGCCGTCGCAACCAAGAAAGCCTCTTCTGTAATGGCGGGTCCTCAAGGTCAAAGCTGCATGGAAAGCTGAGTCAGCCCACAAGGGACAGCAGCCCTGAGAGACACCAGGACCCGCAGCAGACTTTGCATGAGCAAATGATAAACTTCCGTTGCGTTCACCCGCTGAGATTTAGGGGCTGTCGGTCACCACAGCGCAGCCTCTCCCATCCTGCCTATCCAGCCCTCTCTGAGCACTATTTCTCTGTCTCTGGTCTGACAGTAACGATCTGCTCTTCACAGGGTGATTGTGAGGGTTAATTGTTGAGAGGCCCACCCTCAGTTCCTGAGCGCCTACTGCGTGCCGGGCCCACTGTGTGGTGCCTGACTGTGAGATGTCCTGGCTGGGCAGGTGTTATGAAATAAATGTTTCTGTCAATCCCAAATCCATATATTGATCCCGGTGTGTTGGTGTTTGGAGGTGGGGGGGGGGCCTTTGGGGGTCTTAGGTTTAGATGAGATCACAAGGATGAGACCCCCACAATGGGATTAGTGTCTTTATCGTATGAGGGAGAAACCAGAGGAAACCAGAGTTCTCTCTCTCTCTCTGTCTCTCTCTCTTCTGCCCTGGAAGGAAACAGTGAGAAGGTGGCCATCCACAAGCCAGGAAGGGCTCTCACGAGGAAGCAAATCTGTCAGCACCTTGATCTTAGACTTGCCACCCTTCGGATCTGTGAGCAATGAGTGTTAGTTACACCATCTAATCTATGGTATTTTGTTACAGCAGCCCAAGCAGGCTAAGACAGCAGGGCTCCATGTATCAGAGAGAAAAGGAGATAGTTATGCTCAGTTGCTCAGGTTGGGTACTGAACAACCGGGGCACTGACAAAACTTGTAATTGGAAGTCACCCCCCGGAGTTGTGAACCATAGTAACCCTGTCATATTTCCACTCTCAGTTCTGTTTTGAACCCGCTGATAAATATGGAGACTGCTTTTGTTGCCACAAGAAGAAGAATGGGGGTTGTCTAAAAAGGGCACAGGAGAAAGAGGAACAATGGTTATGATATCATAATGTTAGTATTATCATAATAATATCAGGAAACATTCACATCATGCTGCTCTGTTCTAGGTACGGCTCCAAGCACTTCACTTATATTTATTCATGTCTTTTTCACAACAGCCCTATGAGGTAAATATCACCATCCCCACTTTACAGACGAGGAAATTGAGGCAGAGATAAGGTAAGTTACCCAACATCTTGTGGCTTATAAGCAGCAAAGCCAGAATTTGAATCTGAGCAGTCTGGCTTCAGAATGGCTCTAAACCCCACCACCGTATGGGCTCCTGGGGGGAGGGCAGCGGGGGCCCCCTCCCCAGCCCCACCCCTGGCCTGGATCTGAGCTTCCAGGATCAGGGGGGAGGGCGAAAGCTGAAGAAGCTGGTTTCATGAGAGTGTTTGGGAGGTGACATGCACAAGCACAGCTTGGGGCCCAGATGACAGAGGCACAGAGCTAAGCAGGAACTTGGCCACCTTTACCCTTTACCCTTCTGTCCCGCCCCACCCCCGCCCTGCCACCTTGGCCTTGATGCAGGGCCCAGAACTGCTCTGGCACCCAAAGGGCAGGGGACCTGGAGAACATCCAGAAGCCACCCCTCTGGCCTGGCATTGATACTTCACGATAGGAGGGATGGTGGGGAGGGCTCTCCAGACACGTTCAAGGGTGGCAGGTGTGTGTAAACAGGAGACTGGGCAGAACCGGGATCGAATCATAGGTAGGCTCCTGTAATGAAAGACAGGTTTGTGGCTCCCTGTGAGACCCCCCACCTCTGGAGCCTCCCAGAAACAGTGGAGACCGTGGGGAGGGGCCTGGGGCCCTTGGGTGAGCATGTGAGGACTCAGAGCCTGAATCCCTTGGGCATAACGATAAATGCAAATGTGATCTCACTTGCGCTCATAGGTTCTTCGGCTCTGTGACACATCATGCCACGGACAGGAACTCGTTTAATTCTTACCTCAACCCACTTTATAGATGAAGAAACCGAGGGTCAGAGGAGCTGATGGCCCGAAATCGTTCAGCCATCGGGTAGCAGAGGGCGGTCGACCTCGGGGCTCATGCACTGCCCACAGATCCAGCTGCCCCTAGAAGCACCAGCCCTCCTGACAGAATCCCCCCCCCCCCACCATGTCCCCAAGGAGACCTCCTCCTGGGGACCAGGTTATACAGGTCTCAGGCAGCATAGCAGAGGTCTTGTCGACCAGGGTGAGCCTCTGCCTCACCCGCCCACCCGTGTGCTAGGGACAGAAGGGGGACTTTATGTGCAATCTGCCCGACTCTCCAGAAAGCACTTAGGTTTACGATGTGCATGAAATTGATCGCCAGTTGGCACAGCCCCCGCGCACTCAGTGCCAGCCCAGCACTGGCAGGAGGCTGCCCCCCCACCCCCCGCTTTCAAGGAGCGTCAGAGCCGCCTGCCAAGGCCCCTCGTGAGGGTCCTTCTCCACTAGCAAGTACAGGGTGGAGGGGCCGCTCTGCCCGAAGGCCTCTGCACAGCTCCCATACCCCCGCCCCACGATAGTTAAATAGCTCCGCGTTTTATGCCAATCCCAGCCTCTTCGGCTTCCCCTCTAACGAGCTGATGCTTTCAAAGGCCCCACTAATTGGTGTTTGCGCCTCACACACCACGACACTTTGATAGTCACTTAGGACGTGGGTCCATCCATCACCCCCACGGTACGGGAGGTTGCTCACCTCACCGCACCCGAGTGCCCCGGCCTGTGCTTCTGTTCCTGTGTGCACATGCGGGCGCACCCGTGTGCCTCGTTTCATACGTGGAGGGCATGTGTCTGTACAGGCACACGTGTGTGTGTATAAACGCTCCTTGGAGGACGCTTACTATGCACCCATGTGTTTGTATGTCAGAGCATGTGCGTGGGTAAATACTCCCAGGTGTGCCCATGGGGTGTGCATGTGTGCGTGTGTGTGTGCGTACCTTCCTGGGTGGGTGTGTTTGCACGCATATGCAACAGAGCTTGTGTGTGTTTACACGTGCTTTCGTGTGCCTTGCGTGTTTGTGTGTGGACGTCTCCTTGCGGGCGGCATGTAGGTGTGGAGTTTTGCAAGTCTACCAATAAAGTCCATATTTGTACCTGAGTGCACCTGTGAGCGTGCGGGTTTGCACGCCGAAGCCCAGGGGAGGGCAGACATGGGTGTTGTGTGCGTGCAGGAAGGACGTGGAGATGAGAGGGTCTCTGGCTGGGGTACGCGTGTGCAAGCGGTGTGCGTGTACTCGGGCACCTGGGCACGACACGTGGAGGAAAGGGGTAACACAGTGGTGAAGGGCCCGCAGGCTTTGCGTCTGAGGCCTGGCCCTGCCATTTCCAGCTGTGTGACTCTGGGATAACTGCTTAACCTCTCCGACTATCAGTTTTCTCACAAATGGAGATGTTAAAAGCGTTCGCCTCATGTTGCGCGGGTCAAACGGGAAAATGCACTCAAAGGGCCAGCAGGAACGTGCAAGATGCAGGGGTGTGTGCCCGTGTGCAGGCGGAGAGGCCCTTCCCAGCCTCCCAATCCTTCCCTGCTCCCCGGGAACACCCGTGGCTCAGACACTCCCCACCCCAACATGGAGCTGACTGTCCAGAAGAGACCCTACGGATACCTGAGGGGAGAGGTGGTCAGGCCCGGGGTCACATGGTAGCAGCGACAACCTCTGAGATCTTTGTCACGTCCTAAGTGAGTTCGCACTTTCATTACCTACCTTTGACAGGTGGGAAACTGAGGTGGAAAAGCAGACACGCAGGAGGTGGTGGCAGAGTGGAAACTTGCCGTCAGGGCTGTGGGAAGACAGGATGCCCCTCTTATTCCTGAGCGAGAGGGGGCGGCTTCAAGAGGATGGAGTGATGCCAACCTTCGTGCACACCGCGCACAAATACACAAGCCTGGAGCAAAGGGGGGTGGTCATCCGTCCCCGGGCCTGGGGTGCTTGCCTCAGGAGAGGGTCACTGATGCGAACTCAAGCTGAGTACGGGGGCAGCTCTTCAGGAGCCGAGCCCCACCCCCTTTGCAAACACAGCCCTGGTCCAACCCTATCATTTACTCTGGAGGCCCAGAGGGAAAGGAACTTGCTCAAGGCTACAGGATAGGAAAAAGCTAGAACAGAGGACCCTGGGCCCAGACCACGATTGTCACCCCCTTGCTCTCCTCATTCGCGGCTGCACCACTCAGTTGGCATTGATCGGGCTGGTGGGCCACGAGTTGGGCAGGGTCCTCCCCGTGGGCAGGTCGTAGGGCCTTCGAACCTATTTAGTTTTCAGCCTGAAGGGTCCACTGCATCCCCAGGGAGAAGGGACCTGGGCTCTGGCACTGCCCCCGTCTAAGATTGCAAGCAGGGTGTGTTACTTTTTCTTTCTTCATTCAGATTTTGCAGGGTAATTTTCTGCGTTACATTTTTAATTTAACAAAAAAAATCAAAACTTTAGAAATCATAACCAGCGGCATTGCTATCTCACCATTAGCACTGCCAGCCCCTAGAGTCATCACCAGCCCCAGCATCACGGTAGGACTGTGCCGCGCCCCCCCCCCCCCCACCACCAATTCCCACCTCGTAAGCTTTGCTGCTCCTGGCCGGCCCTTAAACCCTGATGGGGCCCAGAACCTAGCAGAAAGGCTCTCGCCTCCCCACCACTTACGACCCATTTCTCCTTGCCCCCACCTTCCACCGTGTTCCTGCCAGGACGGCACGACCTGAAGCCCTCCCCAGGTCTGCATCTCTCCCTGCTTCCTCCGGCCCCTGGCCTAGCCAGTCCTGCAAACCGCCGTCTGGGTTTGGGCCCCGAAGCCCCTCTTCGGGCCCCCTCCTCAGGCCTGGCGCCCCACCCACCCAGCCGGTGGCCTGTCTGCCTTCCTGAGCTCATTAACTGCAGGTCACTGTTCAGCAGGAAAGACGAGGCGTGGGTTCTGCGGGCGTTCATTAGCCGTGAGAGGAACAGTGTGTGTGAAATTAGCAGTCACCTGAGGACCTCGATAATTTCATAATTAGGAGGCCTAATGGCTCCAGCTCTGGATGCCAAATGACTTAACCCCTTGCCTGCTGGGTGCTTAACCCCCAGCCCAAGGCTGCTGGGGGTGGGGCGCAGTGGCCCCTCTGCTCCAGTTCCCCTCCCTGTGACCCAGTCATGTTCATTTCCACCACCACTGTGCCCAGCCTTGGTGCTGGCACAGTGCGGGTGTGAAAGTAAAGTTGAAAGAATGAATGAATGAGTGAATGAATGACTGAGCGAGTGAGCGAACAAACGAACGGGGACCTGAATGGGGAAAGAGTTTCAGCCCCCGCTGCAGGTGCTCAGGGGAGGAATGACTCTCCGTCTGCATGAGTAGGTGTGTGGCTGTGTGCATGCTTGCGTGTGTGCACGTGCGAGCATGAGGGCGCACACACGTGGATCTGTGATGTCTGCTTCTAAGAACCTTGTGTGAGTGTGCATCCACGCTCACATCTGTGATACTCGTTCTGCTGCCTCCTGTCTGCACAGAGGGCGATCAGTGACAGGACCCCAAGTGCCGCCCTTGATGCCAGGATCTCCTGGCACTGCCTGAGTAATGGTGGCTCTAGAATTTCTCCAGGGGGCACTTAGGGGCCACAAGGGTGGGGGGAGGGGGGCACAAGGCCCACAGAGCTTGCCAAGAATCTGCATTTGCATAGCAAGGGCACTGCTCTTGAGATTGAACGTTTCTTTGGGAGGCTGGGGCGACTAATGGGGGGGCTAAAGTCATGGCCTTTAGGGGGAGCTGGTTATGACAGCCTCCGCAGACCCTCCCCCTGCCTTTCCCAGCAGGCTCTTCCTCCTCCCGCCTTGCCCTAGTCCCGAAGAGGTGAAGACTGAGGTGGAGGGTGGGGAGCCCTGGACTCCAGGCTGGCTTCCCCAGTCCGGGACAATTGGTTCTGAGCCTCTAGCCGCCCTGCCTGATTCCCCTGATTGTGGAGTGGGTGAGTGGGGTGACGGGGGGAGAATGAAGAAATGGGAGGAGAGGTGAGGAGAACAATACAGGAATAGGAAGGGAGGTGAGGGAAGCGGGGAGAAAAGGGGAGGAGAAAGGATGGGAAGCCCCAAGAAGGTGAGAGAGAGAGAGAGAGGAGAGAGACAGGAGGTGGGGGGTGGAGAGGCAAGGAGGCCGAGAGCATTATCAGCACTTAAAAAGCAGCGGCTCAGTTCTTTGGCACAAATAATGGCTTTTTATGAATAAATCATGTGTCAGACGCCTCCCAGGGAGTGGGCATGGAGGGGGGCGCGTCTGCTGGGCTCCAAGGCTGGCAGAGAAGGGCCAGTTGCAGCCCCCCAGCTGCAGGGGCGTTGTCCCCTTTCTCCTGAGGGGGCCCAGCAGGACAGACGCTGGCTCTGGAATACCAGTGGCCTGAGCCTGGCAGAGGCATCTTTACTCTGAGGTGGTCTCGCTGCTCCCTGCTCATGAGCCTGGCCCCATCCCAGGGTAGGGAGTGTCCCGATGCTTCCCTCCCCAACCCTCCCCCAGCAGAGCAGCCCAGAAGACGCTCCTGGCAGGCTACCACCTCTCTCTGGTGCACCCAGAGAGAGGTATGTGCCAAGACGGCAGACACACCCAGAGAGGGAAGCATGCAGTGCACAGACTCCATAGCCCCGGGCGCACATGTGGGCACACTGGGAGATGGATACGCTGTAATTCCCAACACACACACACACACACACACACACACACACACACACACACAAGCTTACTCAGGCATGCGCACAGACAGGGAGACCCCAACCATCACCCAGCCTGCCCCTCACCCAGCACACGTGCACACAGGCCCACACCAATGCCTATGGGGCTACATGGACACACACAGACCTGCACACGCATACCAGCAGCCCACCCTCCATCAGCTCGGGGTGGGAGCAGCTCTGCAGCCCATATGGAGCCCAGACCCAGCTGGGCTCTCCTGGAGTCTGCTTGTGGGCTGGGGCTGGGGCATCTGTCCCAAGGGATAGTCCATCAGCCTCTATAGGCTCCCGACCCAGTGAGGACAGCCAGCACACCCCCACAGTGAGGTCTTGTCCCCCCCCCCCCCTTAGCCCAGGACCTGTAAAGGTTCTCCTGGCTCCGAGCTCGGTGGGTGCAGTGCCCAGAAGCAGTGGGGGCCATGGGAAAGCCTGGGCGTTGGAGGTACACAGTGTAGGCAAGACCCCTGCTCTGCCCCTTGTTGGAAGTATGACCTCAGAGAATAATTCCAATCTTGTTCACTCCTCAAAATGGGTCTGAGACAGCTGCGTCTGCCCCAACTTCCAGACCAAGAAAGTGAGGCTCCCAAAGGTAAGAGCACTAGGCATTATTTCTAGGGCCACGCCCTCCTCACACTCTAGGAGCTCAGTGTCCTGGGTTTCCTCCTTCTCTTCCTTTTAGCTGCTTCTTCTCAGCCAGTGGGTTCCTCCTCCTGTGCCAATGTGTTCTTAGGTGTTCCCTGGAGCAGCCCTGGGGCCGCCCTGCTCTTCCCACTCAGCACCATCCCCCAAGCCACTCCTAACACCTCCGTGACAACCTCTGTGCTCTTGATTCTTCCCTCTCCGGGGTTTCTGACTCCACGATCCAGCTGAACATCCCCAGGCCACCATGTTGCCCAGTGCCAGGGACTGCCATTCACACAGTGGACACAGTGCTGAACAACCCTCCCAAATCCCAAGGCTTCCATAGAATCTAACTCAGATGGAGCCTGTCTGAGGCTGGGCATGCCACCTTCCCCTGGGCTCCTCCTGCCTCGATTCTCAGGGAATGGCCCTGTCTGTCCAGTGCCCAACTAGAAACCAGACACCTCTTCACTCTTCCCTCTCCCTCACCCCCTGTGTCCAATCCCAAACCAGTCCCAATGATTCTCTATCCAAAACTTATGGGAACTCATCCTTTCCCCTTCTCCCCCCACTGCCCTCCCCAATCCCTCCTGGTTTGAGTCACCAACAGCACCGCTGGCCCGGTCACTGATCCTCTCCCTCTTCTGGCCCATCTGCCTCTCCGGCATCAGTAACCTCTCCATCTCGGAGCTTTGGCCACACTACACTGCTTTTGGTTCTGGAACCCACGTGATCTCAACTCTGGGCCTCTGAACATGCCATTCCCTCTCTGTCTGAATCCCTTCCCTTCCCAATGCCAACTCACTCTTCAAGGCTCAGCTGAGACAGCACCCCCTCCAGGTACCTCCCGATGCCTCAAGCCCGGGACAGGTGTGGCAGGGTCATTCATTCGCACAGCCTGTCTCCTCCATTCATCACAGCTCTGATCGATAATCTGTTTCCTCACTTGTGTCCCCTTGAGCCTCTAAGTTACTTGAGGGCAGACATTGTGCCTATGATGCTCTCTCTGGCAGTCCCAATGCTCGGTGCAAGACCTTGGCACTTAAAGGCGCTCACTATGGGGAAGTGAGGGAAAAGTAGAAAATAAAGATGCCCACAGAAGCTTCCATGGATGGATGAATGAATGAGTGCAGGGCTGAGCACTTTACATACCTTCCTCATTTCCTCCTCAGCCAAAATCCACCTTCTGGGATGCTACTCCTGTGGTCTAGACCAGGAAAGTAAGGCTACAGAGGTTGAAAACTTGCTCATGGTCACCGAGCTGGCAAGTGGCAGGGAGCGGATTCAAAGAGAAGTCTGTGTGCCTCCAAAGGCCTCCCTTCCATTATCCCAACAGGCCTTCCCAAACCATTCTCCCTCTCAGGTCCTCTTCTCTCATCTGTACAATGGGAACAAAAATCATACCTAATGCAGGACCCGACATGAACAGGTTCTCAATGAATATCTGTGCCTTCTCTCCCAACCTCTCAGGCTTATGTATTCAGGACAGAATTTCCCCAAACCAGAAACTTCCTGCATGCATATGTTCACACAAACAGGTGCAGAGCTCCACACAGGCACATCGCCAGCGTCCAGAACTCAGTAGGCGCTTAACCAATGTGTGTTGAGCAGACAGACATCAGTGAACGCTGACATATACTGAGACACAAAACCACAATAGGGGCTCAGGCACAGGGACAACCCCCCTCCCGCAACGATTCCTGCCAATTATCCTCCTTTGCCACCACCACCCCTGCTAGCCCAAGGCGCGGGAAATATTTAAAACAATTTTATTCATGAAAATATGCTGTACAATGCACTCTACACGGCCTCGACACGGCACACACGCACACGCACACGCTGACGGCACGGCCACGGTACACTGCCTACGATATGCGCCGGGGACGCCGCGCCCACAGCCCGCCCCGACCGGACACTTATAAATACGGGAGAGGAGGCAGGACTGGAACGGAGAAAGGGGTGTTGGTTTGGGGGGTGGATCCGGAGCTGAGACCTGCTGGAGAGGCTGAGACCAGTACTGGGGGCAGGGGGAAGTGGGGGGGGGGGGGGTTGACTCCAACCTGAGAGGAGAGGAGAGGAGAAGTTAGGGCCTGCAGGGATAGGAGGGAGGGGCTGAATCATGGGTATGGGGGCTCTAAGGGTGGCTTAGGGCTAAAGGGAAACAGCTCAGGGTGAACAGCCAATAGGTAGGTGTGGGTGTTTTCGGGAGGGGGTTCCTGGCTTGGGTGGGTGGGGCTAAGACCAGTGGGAAGGTGAGTTGGGAATCAGATTGGAGTTTGGGGTGGGCTATCCGTCGCGGCCCTCACAAATGAAACGAAGATTCAGACCGCCTCTGGCCCCGTGCCACATCTCCCGGTTGGCATCGCCGACCAGAGCAGCCCGCCTGGCTGGTCCCCACTCCCACCCAGCCCGAAATTCCGCTCCACCCAGGCTTCCTGCCCCAGGAGGGAGGTGGAGCGGGTCTCAGGAGTTTGGGCACGAATGGCAGGTGCCCCAGCCCCTCCCTACCACTTCCCTCAGGGGTAAACTTCTGAGGGACTTCTCTAGCAGACCTGGGGCTGCCTCCCGGATCCCCCCACCCCACCCCACCCCACCCCGTGAAGCTGGAATGGGGATGGGGCCCAGGGGATCAGGACGGGAAGACAGAAGCCCCTTGGGGGCGGGGCGGGGCGCCCGGGGGCGAGGGAAGGCGGCCCTCAGCCCGGCACCCAGCTCTGGTTGGGGGGCGGGGCCCCGGCCAGGCCAGGCGGCGGCGGAGGCAGGGCCGAGTCGAAGTTGAAGTCCATTTCGTCGCTGTCCATGAAGTCGTTGAGGATGATGGACTCGACGTCGCACTCGAGGCTCCCGCTGAACATGTCGAGGTCCAGGTCGGCCGGGAAGCGGTCGGGCGCGGCCCCCAGCGGCCCGGCGGCAGCTGCCGCGTACGGCCCCGGCAGCGCGTCCAGCAGGAGGCCACCGGGCGGGGCCCCGAAGGCGGCCGCGTGGCTCGGCGGCGCCAGGCCCGCGGCGCCCGCCTCGCCGGGCAGCGTCATAAGGCTGATGGGGTGGGCTAAGGCACTGCGCGAGGGCACCGGCGGCGCGTACGGGGCCGCGCCCTTGCCAGGGTAGGCGGCGGCCGCTCCCGCCAGGGCCAGCTCCCCGGGCGCGCCCAGCACCGGGCCGGGCCTGGGCGCGGGCGGCGGCGGCAGCAGCGCGGGCAGCGCCCCCGGGCGGAAGGGCGCGGCGGCCGGCGCGAAGCTGGCCTGCTTGTTCTCCTGGATGGTCTGCATGGGCAGGCGGCGCAGCGCGCCCAGCGCCGGAGGCCCGAAGCCCCCGCCCCCGCCGTAGGCGCCGCTCTTGCAGCCGCCAAAGTAGGCGGGCGTCCCCGCCCGGGCCCGCGGCCCGTACGCGTCCTGCGCGCCGTCCAGCAGGGCCTCGGGCAGGCCCGCGCCGCCCCCGTGCAGGCCCAGCGGGCCCCCCAGCTCGGCCAGGCGGGGCAGCTCCCCGGGGCAGCGCGCACCTAGCGCGGGCGACAGCGCGCTCGCCGGGCTCGGGTACATGAGCGGGGACGACGGCGCCAGGGCCTCCAGGGCCTCGTCGTCCTCCAATTCGGCCGCTTCCCCGAGCAGGGGTCTCCCGCCGCCGCGGAAGTCGGCCCACGCCTCGTAGTCATCGCTGGCGTGCGAGGCTGGGCTGGTGGCCCACTTGGCAGCGGCAGGCACGGGCCCCGGGGCTGGCGCGCCTGGGGGACTGTCATCGGGGCTTCGCTCAGGTGCCTGCAGCTGCTTCTTCTTGCTCGCCTTGCCCTTAATGCGCAGGAACTTGGCCCCGTTGTCCATGGACACGGCCCTCCGCCGCGGGGTCTTGCCTGTCTTTCCGCCCTCGGGGTTCAGCATCCACCAGGAGCTCTTGCCCGTGCCCTCGTTCTGCACGCGGATGAAACGGGTGTGCAGCGACAGGTTGTGCCGGATGGAGTTCTGTGGCCAGAGACAAGGACATGGGTGGGGGAGTGGGATGCAAGGAGACCATGGGAAAAGAGGAGGAAGTGATGGAAAAGAGGAGGGGGAGAAAATAGAAAAGCGAGAGAGGAAGTAGAAGGGCCAGAACGGGCAGTGGGAGCAAACAGAAATGAAGGGTGGATGGGGTCGGGGGTGGGGGTGGGGGTGGGGTGTGTGTGGGAGAACAGGTGTAAGTACCAGGTTGGACAGGAATACCCACCTTTTCTACCCCAGAACCGCCCCCCTTCCACTGCCCAGAGGGTGGGGCTGGAGCTTTGGGCCTGGCCTTTTCCCAGGAGGCCTGGCCAAACCCTGAGGGCTACTCTCAAGGAGCTGAAGCAGGGCCCCCTCTCCCCAGCTTAGCCCCGCCCCGCCTGGGGCTAGCGAGGCTGCCAGGGCCCCCCAGCAGATTATGTAAGGGCTCATGCCTCCGCGGCTCATTTGTCTGCCCCCTCCCTCCCCAGCCTGGCATGGCGCCAGGAGCCCGAAAACCCAGGGCTCCAGAAATCAATCTCGCGGTGACTGATTAAGCCCTGTTTAGAACTAATTGCTCTTTCGTGTGTGGGGAGAATAAATTACCTGCTTTAATTTCGTGTCTTTAAAATGCAACTGCAGGTAGAGAAGACTGTTAACCCTTTGCTGGGAGGGCCTGGCCAGGAAAAGCAGAATACGCTGGGGGTCTCTAAGGTGGGTATGGGCCCGAAACTCTTCCAAAATTTCCCCCAACTCTTGTGAGCTCCTGTGAACCCTTAGAAGTCTTGGATCCCAGCAAGCTCCTCAGAGCACATCCATCAGCCCTGGGGACCTCAGAGCCCACCTCTACACAGTGCCCACCTTCAGGCCAGCCCAGCTTTCCAGCCCGCCCTCCCTTCCTGACCACCTGACGCACAGTAACTCTGCTCCCAAAAGCCCCTTCCTGGTGGAAGCTTCACAAAGTCCCCACGAATCAAGTGGCATAATCCCCGTTTATAACAAGAAGATCAAGGCTCAGAGAGTTGAAGTGGCTTGTCCAAGGCTACACAGCCCTTTTGGGTACCTCCCTGGGCTCTACCTCTGCCACCCTGCACACCCTCTCTTCTAAATTTCTGCTGTGCCAGCCTCTAGTGCTCCCTATGTCATGGCCCGCTTTTGCAAAGAAGGTGGGGAGGGGGCCACAGCTCCAATGACCTGGCTCCCCAGAGGCACCTGAAGGAGTAGAACTTATGCTGAGCCTGGGGGCCTACCACCTAGTGGCCTTGACCTCCGGATTCAGGCACTGCCGTGGAAACAGCATGGGCTTGGCTATCAGAAGAGCTGGGCGGGATGCCTAGCTCTTTTCGGCCACCTAGCTACGTGACCATGGGCTACTGACTCAATCTCTATGAGCCTCAGGGCCTCAGTGAACTACTCTGGCAAAAATGGGCACCATTCAGTGAAATGAAAGCTCAGAAAGCTGTAAAATCACTACCTGAGGTCATGTGTGTGGGTACCGATCGGTGAATGCACCAGGTGCTGGTAAACATTGGTTAAAGCCCTCACTCTGGCCAGAAGACCACACTGTTAGATCACCCAACAGACCTGCTCTGTCTCTACCTCCCTAATATCGTGTCCTGAGTATAACTGTGGTAGGCACCAACAAGTCTGGGAAGCTGGCATTACCCCATCTCACTGTACCAGGGAACAGAGGCCCAGAGGCATGATGTAATTTTGCCCAGGATCCCACAGGCAGCAATGCCAGGTACTACCCAGATCTAGCCAGTTCATGGACCTAATCGTAATTCATTTTTCTGCCCAGCCCCATAACCACTGACGGGTGAGGGCCCTCCCTCCTGCCTCCTTCCCATCAGTCTCCCTAAGGAGGGGTCCTTCCTGTCACCCAGGATATACTTCCACTCTCACCCCAGTTCTAGGTAAGGACCTGACCCCTCAAGCCCTGCCCCCCCCCCACCCCCACCCCAGCTCTCTATCGCTGGCACTTTCCGGTCGTGGGAGGTGACAACTCCAAGGCCCCTCTCAGCGTTGCCCTGCCTGGCTTCCCCTGGGGCCCTGAGAAGAGGGGAACTAGACCCCCAGGGAATGGTGCTCCCTTAAGTAGATACCCCCTTCCCACTCCTGCCCTTACACCTGGCTCCCTAGCCCCTCCTCCACACCTGTGTTCAGAGGCCTCAGGGGCCTCAGTTCTCCCCAAGGGACTGTCTGGCTTACCAGAGGCTCCACCTCCTAGCCTCTCCAGCTGGAGGTTGGTCAGGGAACACAACTCTTTATCAATGATCAATGTCACTACGTGCCGGCCTGGTTCTGAGTGCTGGCAGCAGGAGAGAAGGAAGGACATTGCCAAGTGCTGGCACCTACTCAGTACCTGCTTGTTCAGCCCTAGGTGTTATAAGCACTTTATCTCATGTATTCTATCAAACTCCATCCAAGTCCGGGATTGTGATCCCTATCTCAAGATGAGGAAAGTAAGGCTCAGAGAGGCTAAGTAAGCTGCCAGTCACACAGTTCAAATGGCAGAGCCAGGTGTGGATTTCGGGTTAGTCTCACTTTGAGACTAAAGGCCATCACATTCCACCACGGGAGAGGGAAACAAGTCAGGGAATTTCCAAAGAATCTTAGGAAGCCAGTACTCTAGTGCTTCTCAAACTTTCCATGTAAACTATCCCTAGAAGCTGGCAGCAGGGGAGGACTGGGGGCACGTTGCAAGGTCAAAATTTCCTATTAAGCCTTGTGCTTCCATTTCTAGCATTCAGGGGGATTTTGCATTGTACTTCATAATGCATCTAAGTTTCGTGAATATAAAAATAATGTTTTAGATTATCTGTACCAAGAGCATATGCTCTGGGCCTATGAAGCTTTGCACCCTTCCCCACTCTGTTCCGTGCCTGGCCAGGTACCCCTGGGGGCTTGAGCTCCAGTCTGAAACCGTTGCTGGTCCAACCCAAAGAGAAGAAAGGACTTGCCCAAGGTTGCCCAGGACCCGGTCGCAGAGCAGGGATTTGAGCACAGGCCTCCTGGCCCCCAGCATGGTGCTCTTTCCACTCCCCCAAGCCTCACCTGGGCAAGCCTGTCCTTCTCTCCGGGCCTGTTCCCCCACCTGGCCACCGATGAGCTGTGCCAACTGTCGACACTGCAAGTGCTTGAAATCATCCAGTCCAGAGGCTTTCAAACTTTTTTTTTTTCTTTTTTTTGTAAATAGGGGAACTCTGTTGGTATAGGGAATCTAATGCAAAACTGAGTGTTACACACTCAAGCCACCAGGGAGCGGGGATGGGCTGCCCGGAGCTAGGCCGGCTCAGCACCCCTGGCCCTCTCACCGAAAACCAGGCCCCTGTGGAGGGGATTCTGCAGGCCAGATGGGGCAGTTGAGGCCTAAAGGGCTGCCGTACCTCGCTCAAGGTCACCCAGGGAGGTGGCCCAGGGCTGGGCAAGGACTAGCCCTCTGACTGTGGAGCTGGGTACCAGGTGTGCACCAGGGCTGTGGCCCCTGAGGAAGTCCCAGTCCTGAAGCCCCGTCTGGCTCCTCAGGGCCCAACCACCTGGTACCAGTCAGAGCTCTCAGCCGAGATCCAGTGGCGAGCACAGATCACGACTCATCCACAAGGCCTCCTGGGAGGCCAGAGGCCACGGAGGAGGTGAGGGCGGCAGAGGAGGGAGGCGCCTCTGCCAGGCAGCAGTAACCAGGGCTCCCTCTTGGAGTCACCTAGCAACCCGCCACCACAGCCACAGCCCCGGCATGCCCGGGCTCCCCTGTGCCCAGAGCTGGGCCTGGCTTCTGGGGCCTCACACCTCCCGCACCTCCACGCAGGCCTGGGGCAGGTTAGCAGGAGGGAGACCATCACGGGGCAGAGGGAAGGGACAGTGGGTTACATCCATGCCCATCCCACTCTCCCTCAGAGCCCGGGCTAGGGCAGCTGGCTGGTCCCCTGGGGTTTCACCCACCTGGGAGAGGAGGCTGATGCAGGGTAAAGTCCATGGCCTCTGGTGTTGGGTCTGGATTCCAGTTTGGGCTCCATGGCAGTGCAACTCTGGGGCAAGGTGCTTTGAACCTCTATTTCCTCAAACAGCAACCTGCTTGCACCCTAACTTCCCTAAAGCCCTCCACCACCCAGCAGTCACAGTGATCCCTTATATAACTTGGATCACGTCCAGTGCTGCCCAGAGCCCTCTGATGCCCGTCCCCCCCCCATCTCAGAGTAAAGAACAAAGGCCTTGCCATAACCCACCTTGACCTTGCCAAGACCTTCCGTGACCCCTCAGACTCCTCCCCTAACACTGTCCCGCTTGATCCCTCCCTCCTGTTCCCTGAACCTGCTAGGCACAATCCCACCCTGGGGCCTCTGTCTCAGGGGAAAACCGTTCACCCAGACCCACATCAATCTCTCCTCTCTTCCGAGTCTGTGTTCAGATACCATCTTTTGCCGTGAGGCTCATCCTGACCACTCTTACCATTTGCTCCTCTTCCCTGCCATTTCTTGGCCCCCTTACCTGCTCTAAATTTTTCTAAAGCAATGATCACTTTCTAAATTAATAATTTATATATATCTGTACATTAATAAGTTCATATACCAATCATATAAATGTATAATTTAGGGGCACCTGGGTGGCTCAGTCGGTTAAGTGTCCGACTTCGGCTCAGGTCATGACCTCACGGTTCATGGGTTCGAGCCCCATGTCGGGCTCTGTGCTGACAGCTCAGAGCCTGGAGCCTGCTTCGGATTCGGGTCTCCCTCTCTCTCTCTCTGCTCCTCCCCTGCTTGTGCTCTCTCTCTCAACAATAAATAAATGTTTAAAAAAATTTTTTTAATGTATAATTTATACTCTGTACTATTTTTTAAATCTTTTTTACTTATTTTGAGAGAGAGAGAGAGATACAGAGAGAGGGAGAGAAAGAATCCCAAGCAGGCTCTGCACTGTCAGTACACAGCCCGAAGGAGGGCTTGAACTCACAGACTGTGAGATCATGACCCGAGCTAAGATCAAGAGTTGGACGCTTATCCCACTGAGCCACCCAGGCGCCCCTGTACTTACTTATCGTCTGGTTCCCCTCACATTAGAATATAAGTTTCATGAGGGATTTTTGTCCATTTTTACCATACCCCATGTGTTTGACACATACTAGGTATTTCATAAATGTTCGTTGAACGAATGAGAGAGATAGTAAAGGGGGGTTAACACCATGTTGCAGGCAGAACGAAAGGAAACTGCGCAGAGTAGCTGGCACATGAGAGGGGCTTCCCCAAACTGGGCTGAGAGAAGGGAACACAGGACCAGAGACAAGCATGGGATGGAACAAGTCGGGAGCAGTACGATCCAGAGGGAACTGCAGAGAAGGATAAGGGCTTCCGAGAGACTTGAAGAAGGCCTTGCAAGGTGAACGTGCAGCTGGCTGCCCTCCCCAGCCCCCATCCTGCTCCCTCCTGCTGCCCAGATAGACTGGAGTAATCCAGGGCTTGCTTCGGCCAAGGTTTCTCAGAGCCTGTCCCACCCGGGCCGGAAGACACTCCAGTGGGAAGAGAACAACCTTGTCCTTGCTGACGGTGCCTCCCTCACGGACAGGGTCTGATCCATTTGGTGGTGGCAGCTCATCTATCCAGCGGGACACCCTCATCTGTTCCCAGGACACCCTTCGCCCACGAGCAGTAATGCATTCATCTGACGGCACAACCCCATTTATCCAGCACACCAGTCCCATTTATCCAGCGAGTACAACCTCATTTGCTAACAGCACTCCATTCACCTGACGGGCCCCCTCATTTATCCAGCGGGACACCCTCATTTATCCTCCAAGTCGGAGTCTCTCCTTCTGCCTGTGGTGGGCTGTGTTCTCTGACGGTGCAACCCGACTGGCCCAGCAGGACGTCATCTCTCCTACAAGTACTCTTCATCCCCTGACAGTACAACCTCATTTATCTAATAATGCAGCCTCACCTTGCCTCCAAGTACCACCTCATTCCCTGACAGTACAACCTCGTTTATCTTCCACTACAACCTCATTTCTCCTCCCAGTACAGCTCCATTCTCTGATAGCTCACCCCATCCGTTGTTCCTCCTCCAAGCCAGAGCCTGCCAGAGCCCCAGGACGGTGGCAGGCGGGGGGGGGGGGGGGGAGGGAGAATGTGGCAATGTCCCTGTCCCCTGCCTACAGAGGGCTGCCTGGTGCTATGACTATGTCCGATCTCCACCGGCCCTACAGGGCCCGCAGACCTTGAGTCCTAGGTTGCTCTGCCCAGCCACTTTCCATTTAGCCCCTCTCGGGCTAAAAAGGGCCCACAGGATTGACTTCCTCCAGCTCTCCAGTAGAGAAAAGATCCCACCCGATTTGATTTGTAGCTTTTGCTGATTTCTGCAGCATGGATACTCCCATCGCAGCCAACTTTAAGCTGCCAGCATGACATCACTGACTATAGAACTGGGAAAAGTGTGCAGGACTGGCTCTTATGAGCCCATGCAAGCCAGGTCTAGCACACCACTGACACGTGCTTCAAATACCAAGGCAGGAGAAGGGCATTACCATTACCTACCACGTGCCAGACCCAGGCTGGCTTCTTTAGATACATTTCTTCTTTCAAGCCTGATAACCACTCTGCCAATAGGTACCGCTATGTTACAAAGTGGGGAAACTGCGCTCAGGAGGGTTAAGGGCTCAATGACTCCTGGGGCCACAAAACTGAGAAGTTATGGAGCCAGGTCTGGGTCTCAGGGCTGTTGGATTCCAAAGCCAGGGCTCTTCCCATGCCCTCCCCCACGTGGCAGGGACACTGTCCTGCTGCCCACCCCAATGGCCATCCCCGCTTTGGTTCTCAAGCCCAAGCTTCCTGGATTTCGTCAGGCAGGAGACCCAAGTCTTGTGTCCCCCACCCACCACGAGTCCCATGCTACCTCCTGGCCTTCCTGACATCTGGGCAATGCCAGGACCCTCCCGGGTTTAGTCTTAGGTCTCATGTCCATCCGTCCAATCCCAAAGCCAGGTCTGGACATCTCTCCAGGTTTCATCACTGTCCCAGCTTTAGCTCAGCCCTTCGCTCAGGAAGCGGACCTTGCCTACCCAATCCAGCTCCAGCTCCAGCTCCTCCCTTGAGTGCCTCCCTGGGGCCGTGTGAGTTCTCTGGCCCCCTCCATGACTCACATTTGCCCTCCCCCTCCTTCCTGCATGAAGAAAGGTGGGGAGCAGAGTGGGAATCCCAACTTCATTCATGGGACCTTGGGCCTCCCCTATAAAAGAGGGTAACAATCGTGATATTCACAGGGAGGGCTGGGACCTGGATGAGAACCTATCTGTCAAGAATCTCATCCCCTCCCTGACTCAGAGCCCTAGGAGCAGCCCCCGTCCCAACCTTTATCCCACACCCCACTCCGGGGCCCCAGGCTGGCCAGCAACACACGCCTGTCTTGGAGTCACAGTCTCTCTGAGGGTCACTTGCTCTGCCACCTGGGCTGAAGCTGGGGTGTTCAGCGCGGACAGGCTTCCAGGCTGAAAGGGATGACTTGGAGAGGCCTGAGGCCGTGTGCAAATCCTCGGTAGCAGGGTCTGTAGCGGAGGAGGGCAGGTGGCGGGGGCATCAGGGCTACAGGTGTCAACAGGTGCTTGGGCTTGGGGTCAGCGGTGGAACAGCAGTGGGCAGCCAGGGGCCAGGAGGAGCAAAATGTCGAACGCAAGGCATGAGGTCCCAAGACATCCCCCACGCCTACCCCAGAGATAGCGGAGCCCATACGCCAAGCCCGGTACAAGCAAACCAGCAGCAGAAGTCAAGGCCCACCTCTACCCAAAAGCCCATGGCTTCTCATCACTTGTGGGCTTGGGTCCAACTCCAGACTGACATACACGGGCCCTCTGAGGCTCTCCCGCCTCACCACCCGCATTCCCTTCAGCCCCCCTGGGCCCCAGCCCCCCTAGAGGTCTGACACCGCCATGTCTCTGCACACTCCTGTTCCCTCTGCCCCTCCTTCTGTCTCTGCTGGGCTGGTTCCTGCTGCTCTGCCAAGGCAAGCTCTGTGACATCTTTCCCGTTCCCTCTGCAAGTCCCAAAGGTAGCCGCTCCTACCTCAGCGCCACTGCAGAGAAACAGAACTACCAACCAGAGTGCGAGTGTGTATGAGTTGGCCTCGCTACTTGAACTTTGTGGAGCAACCCCTGGCTCATAGTAAGTCAACACACAGGACGGAGCTCTCAGCGGCTGTGAACCGCTCAGACCTGGCAATTCTGTGCTGTTGCTGTTCAGCAAAACCTCAGGCCAGAGCTCCAGGCCTTGCCTCCTCCTCCTCACCCCTGCTTTCCCCGCCAGCTCTAGCTGCCTCTGCCCCCTCCCTGCTCTTCCTCAGCGCTTCCAGGACCCTCGGGAGAATTTAGCAAAGTAAGGGAGGAGAGAAACCACCATTTACTGAACATTCATCGTGTGCTACGCGCCATGCTGCCACAACGCTTAAAATCTTACTGTCTTTTTAACAAGCCTCTGTGTTGGTTCAGTGTGCCTATTTCACAGATGAGAAACTGAGGCTTCGAGAGACACCTGGAGCTGCCCAAGGTCACGTGGTATAAGTGATGCTGCAGGAATTCACACCCAGGGCCCCTGTTCTTCCTCCCACCCTGAGATGCCTCTAAGGAGGCGCCCAGGCCAGGTAGAAGCTCCCAGGTGGGCCTGGGGTAGGAGTGGGAGGGAGGGGGTTGCTGTCCATGCTGGCTCATCAACTCCTCCGCAGACTCTTGCCTCCCTCGTCCAAGACTGATGGGGATCCCTAGATGCAAAGCCATTCAGGCCTCTCCCTATCTCTCCTCAATCTGAGCCCTGTCCCCTCTGTAGGCAGCACCTCCCTACAGCCCTGCCCCAGGCCCTGGGAGCAGCTGCAGTGACCTCACCCAGCCCTGCCCTGGGCCCAGCTCTGGGGAGGGCCCAGCAGCTGTGCCCCAGCCCTGTAGGCTGGCTCCTAGGGGGGAAAGAGGAAGAGTGGGCACAGCGCCAAGAGAACCATCTGCTCTCCCAGGGGCACGGCCACCCGCACAGACACTGGCCTCTCCCCCAGGGGCTGCCCTTGGCCCTCTGTCCCCATGCCAAGGGGCTCCAGGAGCCCAAGGCAGCCCACCCAGACCGGGGCACCAGCCCTCATCTGCCATCTGTCTTCTGGATACTGAGAGGTCTTTGCGGGACACGTTGGAGCATGAACGTCCGCTGGAAAATGAACAAGTGCCCAGGGTAAGCTCTGGGTGTAGAGGCCAGAGGCCAGGGCTGGGTGTGCTGAGGGCTGCATGCCCCAGCCCCAGCCTAGCTGGGCTAAAAGCCTGAGATCCCCTGGGGGGAGGGGGCCTCCATCCCCTCACATCTGCTCTGCTGGCAGGTGCCTCTGGCAGAGGGCAAGCCCCCTTCCCCCACAGCCCCAGCTCAGGTTACAGAGAAGGCAAGGCCAGCAGAGGACAGGGGGAGGGGACAGACGGGGTGGAGGAGGCAACACAGCATCCCAGAGTGTTGGGGGAGGGGAATTCGGATCTCTGGATGGGAGAGAGCCAGAGAGCCAGAGAGGGAAGGGCCATGCCCAAGGTCACACAGCCTCCCCAGTGGGCAAAGAGAAGCCCGTGTCCAGGGGCAGGCAGCCCTGGGTTCAAGGGTGACCTTGAGCAAACCACTGCCTTCATCTGTGAAAATACAGAGCCTAAAACCTGCCTGCTTCCCTCCCAAGCCCTGAGGAAAGCTCTGCAGGCCAGAAAGCAGTGGGTCAAGTGGGGGCAGGTTGAAGCTTATCCTGAATAGCCGACACCTTCGGACAGAAAGGGAGGCATCAGAGGAAGGACCACTGGCCCCCAGCACACACATACACTCGCACAAGTCAGTGTCTCTCAAGGATCAGGGCCCAGGATCCCCGCCCTACACAGCAGTGGGGAAGGGATTCCTTTCCTTTCTCAGAGCAACGTATAGCAGTAATGACATCTGCTCGGGCATAAGTCCTATCATTATCCCACTTTGTAGAGGAGAAAACTGAGGCTCAGTTGCCCAAGGCCACCCAGGGCCAGGTTCCGCTCCTGCCCACTGCCTCCAAGACTCCTATAAGCCCACCACCCTGTCTCACTTCTAAGATCCTTAAGGGACCTCAGGCCTGCTTCTTGGATTCTTTGGGCCTCTACCGTCTCAGGCTCATCTTCTCCCCTGGACCCCAGTACCAGGCCCACACTGGATGCCCAAGCCAGTCTTTCCCCCTGTCCACGCCATCCTCGAATGATCTCTCTGCCTGTATCACTCCCCAGCGTGGAGTGCCAGCTCCCTGGCTTGATATTCAAGACTGCTCTCCTTTAGAGCCCAGCTTGCTTCCCTAGCTTTGAGTCCTGCTGTGCTCTGACCAACAGAACCGGACCCCATGGGGCTCCTAAAGGAGGGTTTGACCTCCTTTGTCTGGTTCCCCAGACAATCTCTGGTATTCTCCGAATACCCAGGGCTCATTATGTGGCCTTCCCTCATGACCCTGAGCCATCTTTATCCTGAATCAAATTCAGGAGTCCTCATCTTACCTCCCCAGTTTGACCTGTGGGCCACTCAAGGTCAGGGAGCCAGTCTGGTTCCTCTGAGCAGCACTGTCTTGGGTGGCTTACACCTGTAGTTAAGGTGAATGGAGGAAGCTGTCAGCAGCCTTGGGCTTGCAAATGGTGTGGGGAGTGGGGAGAAAACACCACATTGGGCTGCTTGGGGCTTGCCCTCAGGGAGCTCTGTCTGAGAAAGGGAGCCAGGTACCCCTGGAGTCATCCCCCAGGGAGGGCGTGATCAGCTTGGACAGGCCTGGCCAGCAGTCTGGGCTAGGGAGATGTTAGCTCTGGGGAATTTCATTTCTGTCGCTTACAGCAGGATACAGTGAAAGCCACCTTCTTTCTCTAGGCTTAGTTTCCTCCTCTGCAAAACTGGTAGAGTCACAGTACCAGCTTCACAGGGTGCTGTGAGAATTAGACGAAAGCATGTGTAATGGCACATGGCGGTTGAATCCCCGGCTAGAATAGTTCAGTGTGGCTAATTCGAGGGTCAGAAGGTGGGAGGTCGGAGTGATGTGGCTGGAGAGACTGACTGGGACCAGGGTGCCAAGGCCTTGAGTGTCATGCTAAGGCCTCTGGACTGGACCCTGTGGGAACAACCCGGCACTGTACACACAGGGAGCTATCAGAGAACAGGGGCTGTGACTTTCAGCTCCTCACTGGTCCAGTTCCAGAGGCTTGCTGAGAATTTACACCAACATGCATCCTCCCCTCCTGTAGCCAAAGGCTCCCAGTGGCACAGGGTGTCAGCCCCGGCTGCTAGTTTCATCCTCTCCAGCTGTGTCTATGCAGTGTGATTCCTAAGCGAGGGGGAAGGTGTCGGGGCTGTGGAGTCAGTCCCTTGGACCTGACTGCATGGCTTTCAATTCTCTGGAGGAAACAAAAAATTGAGGCGAGGAGGGGGCTTCACCTGGGCCGCCTGCTTGGAGAAGAAGCTGGTCTACACTGGGAGCAGAAGGGAGGTACAAGCAGGAGCTCGGGACACTACCACCTGAGGCACTGGCTCAGGATCTGGTCCGTCACTAGACAGACCTGTTAGAATCAGAGCCACTGAACTAGGACTAGAAACCTGTATTATTTATTTAAAAACTTCCAGGTGACTCGGATCATCAACCACATTTGCCAACAATGAAGGATTTAAGGTAGGAATTCTCAGAGAGATGTAGTGGGTTCCAGAATCACCTGAGAGGTGGGCCTGTATTCAATCCACCCAAGCACCCAGCCTAGTTTCTGAAGGGTGTCACAAGGGATCAGTCCATGAGTCAGTAGCTCCCTCGATGAGCATTTGACAACGGCAGCAGGTATGGGGTGTGAAAGTGGCAAATGCAAAGGTGTCCTGAGATCGTAGGCAGCAGGGAAAGCAGGAGGGCGGGCAGGGCCTGGCCAAGGCCAGCTGAGGGCCCAGGGGTCCAAACAGAGCAGTTTGAGCTTGGTTGGCTCGCAGGGGAACTGAGGAGCCCCAGAGGGTTCTGGAGCATGAGTGAGCCTCGGGGCACAGGAGCACTAGGGTGTGTGGGGCTGAGGCTGCACAGCACAAGGGGGAACACAGACAGGTCTGTGTCTAAATCCAGGCTCGGCCTCATCCCAGGTATGCTGCCCTGGCCAAGTGACTTCACCTTTCTTGGCCTCCATTTCCTCAACTGCAAAATGGGGCTATTAACACATATCTGGCAGGATCCAGAGACGATATAAAAAGAGAATGTATGCGAAGTGCCCAACTGCCTAGCACCCAGACGTTAATTCTTGTTCCCCTTCCCACAAGAGGCACCCCTCTTTAGAGACCAGAAAGGTTTCTCTGCAAAGAGGGAGGCCCCAGGGGGAGGGTGTGGGAGGCCCCTCCCCCACACGCCACCTGGCCCCCCTCCCACCTCCACATATGGGTTGGGGGGTGGGGAGAGGCAGCAAACAGCCAAACCCTCCCAAACAGGAGTTGGTTTCCATGGTAACCAGGGTGCCAGGAGGAAGGGGGGCGCTCCAGATCCAGCTGTCCCCCTGAGCACCCTACCCAGGGCCCAGAGCCTTAGCTAATGCCCACCCAGCACCCTGCACCCCCCATCTGCCTGCTCCGGGGGCCCGCTGAGACTGCCATGAGCACTCCGTTCATTGTGTCCAATGTTTGCCATCTTGGTACTGCCAGGGGCAGGGGAGGCATCCCCAAGCAGGAATCCCAAGTTCAAGTCCATCCACACCTGTAATCAATCATATGCTTGCACCCATGAGAAATCCTATCAGTGCTTTGTGCCCTGGGTCCCAACTAACCCCTCATGGCTCCTAGAACCCAACTGTGTCAGTTGCAGCCTGAAAGAACCAGGGATCCAGTTAAGGCCCTTTGGACACGCAAGAGAACACCAAGGACCAGAATGGGGAAGAGCTTTGCTCCAGCTCACACACTGGATCACATTCCCTCACGGGTGCTCTGTGGATGCTCTGTCCACCCCTCAGCAGTTCCGACTCCACAGCTCCAGCTGACCCCAAGCAGCTGAACTAATATACCAGGACACAACTGATGCTCCAGGGGGTTGGACCACTGCCAGGGAGAAGGAAGGAAGTGCTAACAACTTTAAGACCTGTCTTGCAGTACAATGGGCAGTCCCAGAGGGCAGCCACTCAGTCACCAGGGGTGTGTGAGAAGGGGAAGGAGCTGGGGAAGGAGGCTTGGAAAGTAGTGTTGGGTTCCATGACTCCCACCTTCCCTAGAGACCTGAAGTCTGATTTGGAGGTGGAAGGAGGGGGGGGGGCATGCGTACCCACCCCCAAGCTGGGAGGCAAGCTCATAGGCTGCAAATAGGGAGGGGCTGCTGGTGAGCCTCCCACAGGTAAGGGAGACAGTGAGGTGAGGAGGGGGCTCCCCTGCTATAGCCAGTACGTCCTATCCCAGAAGCTCATATCCACACCTAGCTCATGACCACCCACCCCCACTCCTCGGAGGACCCAGACAGAGGGGGGTTCCACAACCCCCAGGACCCTGTGCGGTGGCCACTACCAACTGCGGCTCAAAGACATGATTGTGGATTACCCGGAACGAGCCTGCACCCTTTCAAGATCCAAACACGAGCCCCCTCCTCCAGCCCCAATGGCACAGAAAAGGCTTGAGTTTGGGGGTCAGAAAGGGGTTCAATTCCCAGGCCGGACACTTCCTAGGGACGTGACCCCAGGGCAAGTCACTTCTCCCCCTGGGATACAGGGATGCTAGTGCCTCTGGAAACATGGTGGCCAGAATGTGAACGGATCTGCGCTGGACTAGGGGGCGCCTCTTTCCTGGCCCTCTCAGTCCGCCCGTCTCTGGCAGAGGCCCCCAACTCCAGTCAGTCCCCAAGCTGGAGTCCTCAGGGTGTGTGCAGAGAGGGGGGCCCCGACCCGCAGAAAGTGGGGGCTGGGGGGGGCGCTGAACTTTCGAACCCGCAAACCCCCCGCGCCGTTCATTACCTTAACACGAGTTAAAAATAACCGTCTCATCTCTTTAAATTAGTCTGTCTGCAATTACCGCCTGGCACGGCGCTGCCCGCCATCGTCCCGCTGGAGCGGCGCCAGGTGGCAGGCGGGGCCCTCACCCTGTCTGTCCGTCTGTCTGTCTCCGCGTCCCCCCTTCTCCCCGCGGCAACCCAGGGGGCCTCCCCGCAACCCAGACTCCAGAGCTCCCCAAGTTGCGCAGGGAGGGGGCCGGGCCCAGGGGCTGGCGGGGAGCGAGGGGGCCGGCGGGGAGCAGAGGACTGGGGTGGGGGCTCCGGAGCCGGGCGGCGGGGGAGGGGCGCCGGGAGGCCCGGGAAGCCGGAAGGGCCCGCAGCGCGCCAGCGCTCGTGGGTGGGTGTGAGCAGGTGGCCGTGGGAGTCTGCCGGGCGTGCCAGCAACTGTGCCAGGAGCGGCTGGCACGGGCTCGTGCCCAGGAGGCGGGCAGCTGCCAGCCCCCAGCTCGTGCAGTGCGGGGGGTGAGGACACCCCCCAACCGGGGCTCACACCGCCTCCTCCCGCACCCCCACCAGCCCTTGGGGCTGGGGATCCCCGGAGGACAAAGAAGGAGGAGGGAGCCCTGCTGGAGCAAGCTGGAAGGAGGCGAGAAGCGGGAGCCCTCTGCACTCACAACTACTGCTCAGCCTGGCTGTAACAGGACCCCTCTCCCAGAGGTCTCTCCATCGGTCCCTCCTTCCACCCCACCTAAGACCTACTGGCCAGCCTCGGCCAGATGGGGGTAGCACCACCCCTCAAGACCCCATCCCCCAACCACAGGGCAGCTCCAGGCCCTGAGGGAAAAGGGAAGTCCCCATCCACTGTGCTCCTCCCCCATCAAGCCTGGGGACTGGAATGGGAGGGACCCAGGCCTGGCCTGGGAGCTCTCAGGGGAGCTGGCAGCCAGGAAACACAAAAGCAGGAAGAACAACTCCAGGGGCCGCTAAATGGAAGGAGCACCAGGACCCATAGCAGCCTGGAAGGCTTCCTGGAGGAGTTGTGCACCAGGGAAGATGGGGCTGGAGCATCCGAGAAGTGGGAGGCTCTACCCGGTTGTCTGACAAACACACTTCTAGGACACTGCAGAGGGAGGAGGACCTCCTGTCCAAGCCCTCACCCAGGGCCTGGAGACCCTCCACCCTGAGGGAAACACTATCAGCCTCTTCGGGGGGGTCTCCAGCACCAAGCCGAGCCTCTCTGCAGGCTTCAGCTTGTTGGGGATCCTGGCACCTGCTGCTGATCTTGCCTCCTCCTGTTTCTATCCTCAGCACCTTTGACTACCTCCCCACATCAGAGGTGGGACCACAGGGCAAAGGCCAAGCATGTGGGCCCTTCCTGATCAGGCCCGCTCCGCCTTTCCTGTGCCACCTTCCATCCGTCCCTAGGAGCTACTGGTTCTGGCCTGGCCCGCCCAGTGGTCTAGTACAGTTCTACCTCCTTGCCTTTACGTATGCAGTCAACATCCCTGGAGAGACTTTCTCCCAAATTCTGCCCCCCAATGAAGACAGCCCGGATCAAGTGCCACCTTCTCTGTGAGGGTTTGCCTGGGCTCCCAGGGGGTCTAACCTGCCCTCCCTGCACCCCTGCCCCCATCCCCAGCCCTTCCTGCCTGTAAAATACACAGCCTGGGTGTGGAGCCCTGATGCATCCTGAAGGCAGGCCCGACGCCTTCCCCTTTGGTCCCCCATCCTCCATCTAATACAGGGTTTGGTACACCCCAAGGATTCAGGTGCAACACCTATGTGGGGGAGGGGAGGGAGGAAGGAACAATGGGCCCCGGCCCCAGGCCTGGCACCTGAGGTGTACAGAAGCCTTGCTAAGCACAGACTGGCCCCAGGAGCTGGGGATTATCCCTCCACTGGGTTCCTGGAGGGACTGAATGGGAATGGGGTGGGGTGGGGTGGGGTGGGGTGGGGAGCAGGAATGAGAGGAGGAAAAGGATGGGGGGTGGGGCAGAATGAGGGCAGCCACTGAGGGAATGAGATGGGAAAGGCCAGCGGCCCCCCTGAACAGCCCTCATCCAGTGCCTGGGTGGTCTCGGCCAGGGCCTGGGTCACAAGCCCAAGCCTCAGGCTCCCTCTCCCATGCCCCAGCTCAGGACCCGCCTGCCAGGGCTCCTTCCTTCCTGAGCCAGGTGCAGGGAGGACCAGTGTGTCCCCAGCACCGTGGTGCAGTGGTAACCACTTCCAGTGGGTAGGCAGGAGACCTGGGCCGTCATCCAAGGCCTGCCGCTCACCAGCGACCTAAGGAGTTCCATCCCCTTCCGGGGCCTCAGTCACACCACCTGAGAAATGAACTCATGCGACTATGTTATATCTCCAAGCACATTCCCAGTCCCATTCTAGGATTTAGACCTGCCCCTGTTCAAAAGCCAGCTGGGTCGCCCTCCCACACCCAGTGCCAGCAGGACACTATTCCAGAGACTCTATGGGGCCTCGGAGGGAGACACACCTGGATTGGAGTCCAGCTTTCCCATCTACCGACTGTGTGACCTTGGGCAGTTCACTCCTCCACTCTGCGCCTCAGCGCCCAGCTCTGTAAATGGTGACAGTAAAACCCACCTCAGGGACTGCTGAGGGCACTAAAGGAGACACCGGACACGATGCCCGGAGGTGCCTGGCATGGGGCTTGACCCCGAGACCCTGCATGAACTGCAGCTCTCCCCCAGCATCCAGCCCCATGTCTCCTCTTGCCAGCGTCCCCCACCAGCCCTCATCCATCAAGCTCAAGTGGAGTTCCACCTCCTACAAGAAGCCCTCCTAGCTTACTCTGGCCCACAGTACCCTCCCCAGCCTCAGTATCTTCTGCACCAGCCACCCCTTTCCTCACACTCTCACCAGATAAGCACTGACGGCTCCCCAGTGCTCTACGCTGGCTGCTGTGGGCACAGAGATTGCTCCCACACTGCCACTGTCTTCTAAAGGGGGTGTGGGGAAGGGAAATGAAACAAGACACAAAAGACTGAGCCCTGTGACAGGCGGGGAGAGGGCCAGAGAAGAGGGAGTCCTTAGCTAGCTAAAAGGGGTCAGGGAAGGCTTCCTGGAAGAGGCATCCAAACACTATGCTCTTGAGGACAGGAAATCTACAGGGAGAAGTGAACAGTGGGACAATGCATGGGGACAGGGAGGGAGGTGGGAGCAAAGCTGCAAAACCCAAAAGCAGTGCCCACTTAGGAGGAATAAGTGTTCTGGTGGGGTCTGAGACCAAGGGGACTGGAGAGAGGGTGTGGAGGGAGACTCACGTGAGTGCCTCCAACCTGTGCCTCTACCCCCATAGTGGTCAGAGAGAGACAGAGAAGCAGCCAGCACGAAGCCTGAGAGTCACGCGCCCCCAGGTCAGAGCACTGTGGCCCCTACGAGGCAGCCACTGGGCAACCAGAGCTGTCCACGTCCACAGGCCTCCTCCTCCTCTGGCACACCTCCTTCCCCTGACCCTGTCTGCAGCCACCACTAGGCACAGCTCCCTCCCTCCATCTAGGCAAGCCCCCCTTGCAGAGACCCCTCTCCCACAGGAGGCCTAACAGCTCAGAGGCCTTAGGCACAGCCCCTACAACCTCCTCCTTCTGCAAAGGCACCAACTATCCCCATTCCTGGACAAGACGGCCAGAGGAGGGTCTGGAGGCCACAATCCAGTCAAGCCCTTGTCCTCTCCCAAGATGGCTCCCCCCTTTCCACTGGATGGCACGGAGTCCTTCCTGGGGTGCCCCTGCCCCTCCCCTCCCCTCCCCTCCCCTCCCAATCCATCTGGGCTGGGAAAGCCAGGAGAGTGGAAGACAGCCTGGGGTGGGCAGGGACAGATCCCCAGTCCTCAATACCCTGCCCTCACACCAGCAGAGGTCATCACCATGCTGACCCAGGCAAGGGGGAAGAAGAGCTGCCCCGTGGAGAGGTCAGATCCCAGCTCACCTGACCAGCTCCCCACCCCAGGCTGGCTGGTGCCCTAGGGTGAACTCCTGACACCACAGGAAGAACTGTGGGCTCAGGGTGGCACTCCTTCCTTACCCTGGAGCCAGCTCCAGGGAGGACAGTGGGAAAGATTTGGGGGGACAGCAGGGGCTGGCCCCAAATCATTATTCCGGCTCTTTAAGGAGGGTGCCCTGGGTGGACAGGGTAAAACAAGAGTAACACACAAAGCAAACTCGTGGGGGTGAAGAGGGGGCCCCCTAATACCCGAGGCCTGGAAACGGGTTCCTCTGCTCTGCTGCCAAGGATGGGGTGGGGGTGTCCCTCGGGGGTGCTTCAAAGTAGCAGTCCCTTGTCACCTCACCAGACCTCCCACCCTGCATCGAGAGCACGCACACAGCTGCTCCCAGCACGCCCCCGCCTGTCTGCCGGCCAGCCCCACTCCCCGGGCACACACTCCGTGACCCCAAGGGGTGCCCCGGGGCCTCCCTCCCGACGGCTCACTGGGAATCCGGACGCACCTAGCGGCCCCTGGAATCCCCAGCCGGCGACCCCAGCCCCCCTCCCCAGCCGGACGCTCCCACCTTCCAGCCCGCCGAGCTGTTGCTGTCGCCTTTATCCTTGAAGTAGGGCACGTAACGGACCATCCAGTCGTAGATCTGCGAGAGCGTGAGTCGCTTGTCCGGGGCGCTCTCGATGGCTTTGGTGATGAGGTCGGCGTAGGACAGGTTCCCCCACGCGTTCCGCCGGGAGCTCTTCGCTTTCCGCAGCGGTCCGACCTCCGCGCCCAGCGGCGGCGCTGGGGCCATCGCCGGGGCCGTAGCCCGGCGCTCCGGCCCGCAGTCCTCGGCGCCCTCAGACACCCCTGAACCCAGCGCTCCGTCCTCGTCGCCGGCCAAGTCGGGCTGCGGCAGGGGCCAGGTACACGAGCGCGGCCGGCTCTGCGGCGCGAAGTCCGGGTCCACGTCCACCTGATGCGCTCGCAGCTTAGCAGCCATGGTCCCGCCCGGCTCGGGCGAGGAAGGGAGGGAGACTCCGCGGAGGGTGGGCGGGCGGCTCCGGGATCTGCGCGCCCCGGGGAGGCCCGCGGGAGGGGTCCCTGGCGGCGCCGGCTCAACCGCGGGGCGCCATGGGCCGGGGCGCGGAGACAGGGGGCTGGACACGCTGGGAATCCCGAAGAGAGGGAAAGATGGGGGCAGCGAGGGAGCGGCGGCCCCGGAGCCCAGCGGGCACACACCTCGCCCAGCCCCGCTTCTAGCACCTGCCGCCTGCTTGCGCCTGCAGCCACCACCGCCACCGTCGCTGCCGCCGCTCCCCCGGCGCCGGCCCCGCACGCGGGCCCCGCTCTCCCGGGACGAGGCCGGATTGCACCATGCCGGAGCCCGAGCCCGTGCCGGAGCCCGCGCCGCCGCCGCCGCCGCCCCGTGAATGCCGCCGCCGCCGCCGCCGCCGCCGCTCCGGCTCCAGCGCCAGCTCCCGCGCCTGCCGCGCTCAGCGCCGGCTGCACCTCGGGATGGGCGGGGGACGGGGAGGGGGCGGGCCCGGCGCGGGAGAGGGCGGGGCGTGCCCGCCCGCGGCCACGGAATCCTCGGCCTTCCCGCGTGCCCCGCCCGTGGGCTGGGGGTTGAGGCGCGGGGCTCCCGGCTCAGGGCGACCCCGTCGCAGCCCCCGCACGCAACAGCGCCGCCTACGGAGCAGGGGAGGAGCGGCGGGAGCGACCCCGCCCCCTGCTCAGCGCTGGGGGAGGGGGCGCGGGGGCGGGGCCCGAGCTCTCTCATTGGTCCGCAGCCCAGCTGTCCCACCCACGGACTCGGCAGGATCCCTCCCAGAAGCGCGTCAGCGGGTTATTGTTACAACCCGGGGTTTCCCGGGGCAACGGGGATGGGGCGGGGCTCAGAACCCTTGGCCCCGCCTTCTACTCCCGAGGGGAATGCCCCGCCCCCTGCTTCCAGACCCCCGGGTTTCCTATCTTCGAAACCTGATAGGGCGAATGATCGAGCTCTCCTTTGTACCCTGGACTGGTCTGGGGAAAGGGAAGGGATCAAGAATATCTGAGTTTGGGGCGAGGCTTGGCCACAGTTGTAACTTCTCCATCTGCAAATGGGTTCTTCAGGGGCTCTTAGGGGACCTGTGGACATAGTTTTAGAGCCTTGGTTCTCAAAGTTTAACATGTAACAGAATCAACCTGGAGAGCTTGTTAAAACATTGCAGGCCAGTAAGTTTGCGTTGGAGCTCGAGACTTTGCATTTCTAACAAGTTCCCAGGTGATGCACCCGGGACCACATTTTGCAAACCACTGTTTTGTAGCCTCTGGAGGCGCTTGCAGGGGCTGTTGAACAAACACTTGCCCCCAAGTTCATCTTGTTTGGGAAGAAGCTTCTCATTTATTTAACTGATATTTATTGAGCACTTTTAATGCACCAGGCGCTGTTTGGGCCACTCCAACAAGGGTGGCAGGTGACAGAGACAGATGAGGTACCTATTGCACAGGCTAGTGGAGGAGTCAGATGTTGATCAGATCATTATGTGGCCTCAGAAAGGAGAGGGAGTCCACGACCTCATCCTGCAGGGTCCTAGGCTAGGTTTCTAGCCACCACTGTACCTGCCAGCCTTTGCTCAGGGTGTCCCCTCTGCCAGAACACCTTTCTCCCCCCCCCCCCACCAGGAACCTCACTGGAGACTCTCCCATTCTTCAAAGCCCAGCTCAAGTGTCAGCTCATCCTAACACCTTGTCTAACTCTAGCTCCTACCACCATCTCTGTTGCTTGCCCCCGCCACTTGCTGCTCTGCCAGCAACACCTTATGTCCCTTTAATACAATATTTCTCTTTTGCCAGTCACGATAGTGAGGCCTAGAGTGAGGAGGTCACTCGCCCGGATGGAATGGCCAGCACCAGAAGCTCGAGCTCTCCAGCCAGGATGGTTCTGCAGTCGGAGAGGCTGGAGACCACTGTTTACCAAGTTCTCCGGGCAGTGGGGGGGCCGGGCCCAGGCCACGGGAGATAGCTGGCTCTCGAAAATTCCTTCCTTCCAGCTTAGGTCCTGAGAAGTTGGGCCAAGGGTGAGGGTGGGGGTGGGGTGAGGCTGGAGGGGCCCCTCCTCGCCACCCCAGGGTAGCAGTAGGCCCAGCTTGCAAATGCCTGACATGGCATCTGCCTGACTCACATCCCCAAGGCAGGGGTGGGCATGGGAACCACTGGCTGCCCCCACTCGGCGTACATACACACACCCTCCAGGTGGTTCTGTTTAGAGTCACAAGAGGCCTGAAATCATTGCTGGACCCCCTCCCACACTTCTCATATGCCCTGCCTGCCTGGGGAGCCCATACTGGGGCAGACCCCCAGGTACCCTGGAGGCCACGCAGGCCTCCTGCCAGCCTCCAGCCTCGGCCCAGCCCACTGTGTGAGGGGTCTGCTGGGGGCCATACCAGAGCTGGGAGGATCCCTTAGCTGGGGGCCCTGGCACAGGCTGCCACTGCGGGGCCGGGAAGTCAGATTGGCAGAGATGCCCTGGCGACTGACTCAGGCTCTGCTCGGGCCCCTGCCCCGCCCAGTGTCCACAGCTGCTGCTCCTCTGGGACCCACGTCTGGCACACTCAGCCTCCCACACGTGTGTGTGTGTGTGTGCGTGCACGCACACACACACACACTCAAACTCACTCCTACCACAGACACACTCATTCTTTACTCACAACTTGGCCCCTGCTCACACATTCATTATGAGGCAGTCTAACACAGTGATTAAGAGTATGGGCAAATTACTTAACTGCTCAAAGCACTATTTCCTGATCTATAAATGAGTACCATCACAGCACCGACTTCGTAGGATATGTAAAGAATTCAATACCATCATACATGTCAGCCCCAGGCTCAGAATAAGTGCTCAATAAACGCCAGCTCTTTTTCTTACCACTGCTGTTGTTCCTACATATCTTCCCTTGTCCCAGTTCACACCGTCCCCCCTGCTCTCGCCACGCACACAGTGGCACCCACTGGCACACACTGGCTCACTCACACCCCCCCCCGCAAAAGTCCCTTCACCTGTGTCTCCAAACCACACCCTCCTGAGGGTTCCCTTGACCCCAGCTCTCTCGCACTCCCCACCCCTCCCCCACGCTTGCTCTCTCATTCACCCTGCTTACTGCTCCCACATTCATTCCTGCCCAAGAACAAGCCCCCGCTTGCTGACCCTCGAATTCCTCCCCCTTCCACACCCAGGCACATTCGCTTCTGCTCACGCCTTCCCGTGCGCTTGAACGCGCTCGCAATCCAACGCACGCACACTCGCTTGCTCCCATGCTTACAGGTGCATGCTTTACCCCGTTCAACTCAACTCGTGCTCAGATCACAAGCTTGTGCCCATACACCCAAGGAGTCCCAGCGCGTGCCTCACCACCTCCATGGTCCATCCCCTCCCGGTGACCGCTACACGGCATACACCTCTCCCTTCTATGAACAGGGACATGGCCATGGGCAGACACCCCCTCTCGGGGCCACAGGGATACTCCCCACGTCCTCACAGGACTGTCTTCTCCAGGGCTGCTTCCCCTCCCCCCCGTCTCGGCTCCGCAGCCCTTCCCAACTCTCAGAATAGCCCCTGCCACTGCGGCCACCGCCACCTCCCCGCTGCCACTGCTGAGCTGTCAGGGCCCGCCAGAGCCCGCTTCCCCGGCGCTTGGTGCCAGCTGTCCCGGCTCACTCGGGGCAAGTGAGGACAGGAGGACGGGCTTCTCTGAGGTTTGGTGGGCGTAGCTACTCTGCACCCCCAAGAATCCCCTTGCAGAGTTGGCTCTCAGGGGAGTCCACTGCCACTTGCCCAGCATTCTCTTAGCCCCCCGAGGGCGGTGCCCGTGTTCCCTGACTCTCCTACCAGCAGGTGAAGGCAGAGAAGCCTGCCTCCCCTTCATGGCTCAGACAGACCGAGGTCTGAGGAGGAAGAGGTTTGTGCTCAGGGCAGCACAGTGTGCTGGGAGCGCAGCCAGACCAGGGCCGGCCGTTCCCTCATGGGGGGCTCACAAGGACCGTCCCCTAAGCCACACGGTTGTCAAGAACCAGCCCCCCCCCGCCCCCACCTTCTGGTGCAGAGCACCGCCTGGTTGACATTTGATGCCACAGTTGTCAGGAAAAAAGAATAGCACAGGAGTGATGTCTGGGGACGCCTCTGGAGGGGAGGGGCCGGTG
The DNA here is from genome assembly GCF_007474595.2 of Lynx canadensis. Lineage (NCBI taxonomy): Eukaryota > Metazoa > Chordata > Mammalia > Carnivora > Felidae > Lynx > Lynx canadensis. Next base: position 31,827,528 of record NC_044310.1, on the reverse strand, counting down.
CCCAGACGAGGCCTCCAGGGGTGGAAAAGGGGAGCGTCTGCAGAAGCCAGAGGGGACATCAGGACAGCTGGGAGAGTCTCCAGAGCAGGCTCAGGCCTGGCCCAGGGACAGTGTCAGGGAACGGGTGGGGCTGAGCTGAGGCAGTGTGGCTGAGGGGGACAGTGCAGCAGGGGAGGGCCCTCATGACACGCCTCCTTTAGCTGCCTCCACAGTCCCTGCCTGGGGCAGAGAAAGTTCTGGGGCTTTGGGGAAGCAGCTTAGATCAGTGAGTGCCGGGTGTCCAAGGACCTTGTGTTCTCCTGAGCCGGGGACCGTACCACACCAACAGGGTAGAGAATTAGTGCTGAAGCGTACTGCCTCTCCGGGCCACGCCCTTCTGCACACCGTCCCATTCAGTCTTATCTTTTTAGCCCCGGAAGTTTTATGGAGCACTTACTGGCAGCCCCTGCAGAGCACCTGACAGGCGTTATCCAGAAAACCCTGGCCCCTTGAGAGCGAGACCTTTGACCCTCCCTTGTTCACTTGTTCACCTGTCGGACGCATGTATGTTCCCTCCATCCTTCTCCACCATGGACTTGCCCTAACATTCTAAATTTCAACACAAGCACACCTGAGACCCAAGAGGCCTGTCAGTCACCCCTCTTCCTGCATGACAGGGGGGAGGCGTATTCGTTCGCTGGGGCTGCTGCAACAAAGCAGCAAAGTGGCTGAAAGCAACAGGAATATTGTCTCAACGTTCTGGAGGCTTGTCGTCTGAAATCAAGGGGCTCGCAGGGCCGAGCTCTCAGGGAAAACCTTCCTTGCCTCATGCAGCTTCTGTTCATGGCCAGCAAGCCTGGTGTTCCTTGTCTTGTAGACACATCGCTCCAGTCTCTGCCTCCTTCTCCACATGGTGTCCTCCCTTGTCTCTTCTCCACGGCTTCACACGACATTCTTCTCTCTGTGCGTCTCCTCTTCTTATAAATCCAGCCACATTGGATTTAGGGCCCACCCTGCTTCGCTATGACCTAATCTTAATGATCTACATCTGCAAAGCCTTTGTTTCTAAATAAGGTCACATTTTGAGGTTCTAGGAAGAGCATGACTTGGGGGGGGGCAGTGGGGGACGCTATTCAACCCAGTACAAGGGGTGTCATGGAAAATGTGTAGGATTTGGAGATAAGCAGCAACCAGGTTTGAGTTCTGCCTCCTTCACTAAGAAGCTGTTTGACTTTGGACTTCTCTGTGTCTTGTTTCTTTCCCTGTAAACTGAGGACAACAACCCTGACCTCCCAGGGATGTAGAAAGGAAATGACAAAGTGAGGACTTGACAACAGAGGCTGGCAGAGGAATCCCTAGCATCGCATTGTGGCCTCATGCCCTGCCCTGCCTGGCCCTGCCCTGTCCTGCCCTGCCCTGTCCGGCCCATGTGACCTCTCCTCCGGAATGTCCTGACCCTGGCCTGTCATCCCCCTAGATCCAATGACGCTCTCAGAACATTGAGCTGCAAGGTTCTGCTACTGACCCTGCTCTTGGCTAAGTCGCTCCTCCATTCCTCAGGGGCTCTGTCGTCTGATTAGTCAAATGGATGGGAGGCTTGAAGCAGATGATCTCGAAGGTTCAGTCTGAGGCTGACGTTCACAGAGCCCTGAGACCTCCTTGCAAAATACTAAAGTCGTTTGGAATTCCAGAGCCATGACTGTTAGGGGAAGAAGTCATGGAAAAGGGAGTGAGGTTTCTAGGAGAAGGCTGCCTCTTCCAGCTGCCCTCCCTCTCCCGGTCCCCCCAGCCCCCCAGGCCACGGAGGCAACAGACTTTCCCAAGCCAGTGAGCCTGGGAGGAGCCAAGCTGGGAGGAGCCCCCAGATGCCCACCCACCCATAGCGCCCTGGGTTTGCTGCTTCTCCCCTCTGCGGTCATGACCCCAGCGCTGGGTGACATGTAGCTACAGAGGGAGGCAGCAAGTACCAGCCCCATTAAGGACTCACTGTGTGACCCTGCACTGGTCGCTAACCTCAGTTTCCCCATCTGCAAAATGGAGGTCACAGCAACTACCCCCAGAGCAGGCAGGAGAATAGAAGGAGAGAACATGGGGAGAAGGAGCTGCGCAGCCTCAGAGGAATTTCTCAAGGCATTCTCTCTCTCCATCCCACAGCTTGGCCTTACCCTGTGTCTGCTGGGCACATGGCAAACACTGCCACCTCTTCGGCCTGACTCTTGGTCTCAGAACCCCTATAGCATGAGGGCCTCTGGTAGGAGAGGCCTTGGGCTCCTGAGGAATGAGGAAGATCAGAACAACCGACCCTACTGAGAGAGCTGGTGAGCGGGGAGGAGGCTCACAGTGATGGGGGGCCTCCTGTGCGCTGCTGGCTCTGTGCCACGCCCCTCATTCCATCTGCACAGGCACCCCTGGAGCCTCAGCATGAGTCCCATTTTGCAGATGAGGAAACAGGGCATCTGATGAGCCCACCTCACGGGGCCTTTGTAAGAATGATGACAATAACAAATACAATAATATTTATCGAGTGCTTCCTAAGGATAGCCATGATGCTAATGATTCCGTGGTCCTCCCTTGATCCTTAATTGACCCTGAGAGGCTGGCATTGCTTTAGAGGGGGCGTCAGAGACTCAGAGGCGTTAAAATGACTACCCCCCCCCCACGATCTAAGCCAGAGCTTTCTGCCCCCAAAGGTGGTGCCTTTACCGCTGCAGTTGCTTTATCACAACTGGCTGCTGCCTGCATGGGTGGGTGAGGTCAAATAAGGCAAGGGGCCGGTGGACACAGACCACCCAAGCCAAATGAGACTGACAGGGGAACAGGGATGGGGTATTTCATCTTCTCCCTTCCGTGTGTTGTGAAACCTGTTCAGCCCACGCTCTTAACTTCTACTTTTCAATCCTTACAGTTAAATAGTTCGGTCAGACTAAGGGAGGACGAGCCAAAAATGCAGTCCACGCAAATGAGGCCATTTCACCCTTCCTAAGCCCTCAGTACCCAGGTGCCAAGTGATGCTGCTTTTTAGGTGCCCTGGTCCTTCCAAGTGCCCTGGGACCTGGGCCCAGCCTTCTTTGCAGCTGCTTCTGTACTGCTCCTCTGGGTGCTGTGCATGGCCCAGGCATGGCCCCACCACAGTGACAGCAGCTCTGGCTGCCAGGAGAGGCCAGTCATCTGCACCTGAGCTCTCTCCACGGCTGCCATTTGGAGTCCCCCCCCCCCCGCCCACCCAAGAGGGATCTGACACTGTAAAGCACTCACTGAAGTCTGGCCTCCAGCTCTGCTTCCTTGTCTTGGGCCTTCATTTTACCTCCTGGGCTCGTCTCTCAGTGTGGACGCAGCACAGAAACTGAGCCCAACAGGCTTCCTGCTCCAACTCTGTGACTTTGGGCACTTCCTTTCCCGGAGCCTCGGTTTCTTAGCCATAAGGCAGCACTGGCAGTCCCTACTTCACAAGCCCATGTTGAGGATGATCATCTCAATAACACAGATAATTATGAGAATACTGGGGTGCCTGGGTGGCTCAGTGAGTCAAGTGTCTGACTCTTGGTTGCCATTCAAGTCGTGATCTCACAGTTTTGTGAGTTTGAGCCCCACATCAGGCTCCGAGCGGAGCCTGCCTGGGATTCTCTGTCTCCCTCTCTTTCTGCCCCTCCCCAACTTGTGCGGTCTCTGTCTCTCAAAATAAACAAATAAACTTTAAAAAATTATGAGAATATTGGGGTACCTGGGTGGCTCAGTCGGTTGAGCGTCCAACTTTGGCTCAAGTCATGATCTCACTGTTTGTGAGTTCGAGCCCCGCGGCGGGCTCTGTGCTGACAGCTCAGAGCCTGCTTCGGATTCTGTGTCTCCGTCTCTCTCTCTCTACTCCTCCCCTGTTCACACTTTGTCTGTCTCCCTCTCTCTCAAAAATAAATAAACATTAAAACATTTTTTTTTTAATTATAAGAATACTTATTAGGGGCTAGCTCTACACTAAGTGATCCCATGGCTCTCACTTGATCCTTCATAAACCCAGGGAGGTTGCCGGTATTTTATTATCATACCCATTTCACAGATGAAGATGCAGTAACAGAAGCCCCCGGCACATCACAGGCGCTTGACAAGGGCTGGTTCTTTCTTTTGGCTTTGGGTTTTTCAGGAGTCTAAATTCATAAATGAAACCAGCTAAGTTCAAGCCAAGCCAAGGGGCCCAGCACTCGTTCCCACCCAGACATCTGCAGGTGTCCAGCTTGCCCCGTGACTCCAGCTTGGCAAACTGGACGCCCGGTCTGCTTCCTCGTCCTGAGGTATCTCATCTTCAGACCCCTCCTGGCTGAGCTTGTGAAGAAGCTGGGCGGGGGTCAGGAGACGGGGGCCCACAGACGGTCCTGTCCACATTTCCCCTAACTCCTCTGAGCCTCGGTTTCTTCTCTGTCGGTGTCTCAGAGTGAAGGGGTTATAAAGGAATGGCACATAGTAGGTGCTCCAGAGCCATTGTGTCCACAGCCTCTCCATTCAGCTCAGTCGTGTGAATGGGTCAGAATTCACGATCCATTCAAAATACCAGCCCAGTACCCAAGGGAGCCATAAACACAGGGAACAAACCAGGGATCAAGTGCAGAGAGGAGGCGACAGGACTCCACCGGTGGGACCGGATGGGCCTTTCGACCCCGCGGGCTGCAGCCGGTGCAGCCCTTTCTCGCTGCTGTGAGCAGAGAGGCGAGCTTTGTGTTCATTTGTAGTAACTACCCTCAGTTTAGGACGAGGGTCATTTTCTCCTGCCGTTTTATTACAAAACTCTTACTCCTTTTCCTCACTTCGTGGTCCTGTTGCTATTATCTACGTAATTTTATAAAAATCAGAATCTACCCCAATCCTTGTTTTCAGAAGTAGATGAGGCATGAGTGGCGATGAGGGCGGGAAGCACAGGTGCAGGGAGGCCGTCCACAGAGGGTATAGACAGAACCGAGGCACGGCCCTGCACACCGGCCACACTCCCCGCGTCCTTCCAAGGCTCAGCTGTCCCCCCTCTGAGAGCTTCCCTGCCCCCACCCCAAACCTGCAGCTACACCAGTCCTTCCTCCTCTCTTCTCGCTCTCCTCACTTGCCTGTAATGACCTGCTTCCACATCTGGTTGCTAGTCTGTGAGGTCCTCTGTCTTGCTCATCTCTCGGGCCCAGCCCAGGACCCGATGGGGGCAGGAGAGGTGGGGGAGGGAGGGATGAGAAGCTTCCCCAGGGTGAACCGCTGGAGCTGGGTCTTCCAATAATTTCCTGCGCCAGGCGAGGTACCCAAGAATAAGAATGACTAACCATAAAAATGTGTACATAAATGGTCTCCTGCAGTGACAGGCACGTGCTGGGCGCTCCAGAAGTGACAGCCATACTTAGAGCAGGAAAACACTGGCGCCACCCGGAGGACATTATGTGAGGGCAAAACCACACAGAGGACAACTATGCAGCTCTTTAAAAATAAATAGACCTCAGGCTCCTGGCTGGCTCAGTTGGAAGAGGAAGAGCGTTCAACTCTTGATCTCGGGGTTGTGGGTTCGAGCCCCATATTGGGTGTAGAGATTAGTTAAAAAAAAATACACTTGAGGGCACCTGGGTGGCTCAGTGGGTTAAGCGTCCGACTTTGGCTCGGCTCATGATCTCACGGTTTGTGGATTCAGGCCCCACACTGGGCTCTCTGCTGTCAGCGCAGAGCCTGCTTTGGCTCTTCTGTCTCCCTCTCTCTCTCCCCCTCCCCCGCTCGTGCTCTCTGTCACTCTCTCGTCTCAAAATTAGACACGAATGGGAACTGCGTCCCTTGGATGGCATGAGGTGCCCAGATAGGGGTACAGCTGGCCAGAATTCAGACATCACAGTTCCGAGTGGGAGCTTTTTCTGTGCTCTTTCAAGACCTCCCGGGGGGGAGGGGTGTGGTGAGTAGAAAGGACATGGGTCTTCGAGGCAGACCTGGTTTGGGACCTTGATGCCCACCTTGAGGCACCCTACAGACTCGAATCCTCCAGGAGAGGGAGGCCACACTGCCTACCCTGAGGACATTTGTGAAAATTGGTGACAAAGTACAGAAGTGGCCAAAGACATCCCCAAGCGAGAGTGGGACTTGCGCCATGGCGTTCGTTGGTGAGGTGGTATCTTTACAAAGGGGAGGGAATTACAGATGGGGACAAGGGTAGCTAGAGATTTGGACTCTGGCCTTCAGGGCTCATGGCCTGATACACCTCAGAGAGGGAAATCTATACCCAATCCAGGTAAGAAAAAGTGAGAGAGGGTAGCAGTTAAAAACTCAGGTGTGGAGTCAGTCCCTGATGCAGATTCCAGTTTCCAGCTTCCTCACCTCTAATTGTGTGACCTCTTTGGGCCTCAGGGTCATCATCATTAAAACAGGGAGGATCGGGGGCGCCTGGGTGGCTCAGTCGGTTAAGCGTCCGACTTCAGCTCAGGTCACGATCTCGCGGTCCGTGAGTTCGAGCCCCGCGTCGGGCTCTGGGCTGATGGCTCAGAGCCTGGAGCCTGCTTCCGATTCTGTGTCTCCCTCTCTCTCTGCCCCTCCCCCGTTCATGCTCTGTCTCTCTCTGTCTCAAAAATAAATAAACGTTAAAAAAAAACAAACAGGGAGGATCGTAGTCCCTACTTCTCAGACTTGTCATGACAATTAAATAAAGTAATGCATGTCAATTGCCCTAGTACAGTGCCTGACAGAGTTAGGGGTAACAAGGTAGAGGGGCATAAGCCCTTTTTACCTGAGAGAAAAGGATCTAGAGTGCCTAATGGACCTCAGGCTATGGCTAGGAGAAGAGGCCGTGGGGAGGAGGAGGTGTGGCTTTGGCAACCCCACTGTGGAGTGGTGCAGAGGGCAAAGTCAGACAGATGGGAGCAGAATGCCAGCATCACGACTTCCTCGTTGCATAACTTGAAACAAATCACTGCCCTTCTCTAGCCTCAGAAAAATGAACTGTTGTGCCTGGTCACCCAAGGCTCTCTCCCTTCACCTGCTTCTTCCCCAGCACCTGTTCCTGGCCATCGTCTCGCTGGGCAAAGGGGCACAGGCCTTGGAGTCTCAAAGGCTTGCCTTTTGATCCCAGAGCATCACCTGTCAGCCGGGTGACTTTGAGGAAATCACTGCTTTGAACAGAATCTTTGCTTCCATGTCTGGGATCGAGGAGACCCCCCCCCCCCCGCCCTTCCTCACAAGGTTGGCAGGACTAACAGCCGACACATTATATGTGAACACGCCTCACCCAGTACTTTGAGTAAATATTCATTGTGACAGAATCTTCAGTCTTTTTCTGGGGGGACGCCTACATCTTACAAGTCACTTTAAGAAGAACTTGATTTGGGACACCTGGATGGCTTAGTCGGTTAAGCATCCAGCTTCGGCTTAAGTCACGATCTTGCCGTTCGTGAGTTCGAGCCCCGCGTCGAACTCTGTGCTGACAGCTCGGAGCCTGGAGCCTGCTTCGGATTCTGTGTCTCCCCCTCTCTCTGCCCCTCCCCCTGCTCACGCTGTCTCTCCCTGTCTCTCAAAAATAAATACACGTCAAAAAATGTTTTTAAAAGAAGAACTCGATCTTACTTTCCTTACGCAAATGACCACCTTGAAACTACACATTGAAAGAACATGAACCCTGAGCCCAGCAGACCCAGTCTGGGTCTTGGCTCTAGCTCTGTAGGTTCAGGCAAGTGCCCCATCTCCTCGAGCCCCAGCTGTCTTAGCTATAGACGGGCACTGATAATACCTACCTCACGGGCTTTCATGGGACGATAATGCCAATAATAATCATAATTATATTTATAACAACAACACACACAGAGAGGGGCAGTACCTGGCCTCATAACCACCCGTTGCGGTGGGACAGCTCTGGAGAGACAGATACCTAGGCAGTCACTAGAAAGCACCTCGCAGACCACCACCTGAAAGCACCACCATCACCTGTCCTGCAGCTGTTACCAGGGGGGAAAGAGGGAACAGCCTCGGGGCCACACACCTGAAATGGGGTTCCTGGGTAACTAACTCTGCACAGCGGCTGCCTCTTGAGGCACGGTCTGGATTTCAGCAGGAGGGAGCCGAGGATGAGATACCTCAGGACAAGGAAGCAGACCAGGCATCCATCCGGCGTGCCAAGCTGGAGTCACAGGGCAACGTGGACCCCTACCTCTGGGTGGGAATGAGTGCTGGGCACCTCGGCTTGGCTCCGGCTTAGTCAGTTTCATTTATGAATTTCGACTCTTGAAAAACCCGAAGCCAAAAGAGAGAACCAGCCCTTGTCAAGCGCCTGCGATGTGCCAGGGGCTTCTGTTACCGCATCTTCATCCGTGAAATGGGTATGATAGTAAAATACTGGCAACCTCCCCGGGTTGATGGAGGATCAAGTGAGAGCCATGGGATCACTTAGCCTGGGTCTGTACTCTAGAAGCCCTTGAGAGACGGTAGCCTGTATTGTCATAAAGCATAGGATAATTGGGAGGAGGTTCCCGAGCTAGAGACCACAAGAGGGGGTGGGGGAGCTTCAGAGAAGGATGATGGACTCAGCTGGGGAAGACATGTACATCCGTATACAGCCTCAGCTCTGGGAAGAGGGCCGCATGGGACATGTGTTTCTGGGAGTCCGTGGCGCAGAGACCCTGGGGGTCTAAGTAGGTATTGTCAGTGCCTCTATATAGCTAGGACGGCTGAGGCTTGGGGAGATGAGGCACATGCCCGAGTCCACAGAGCTAGAGCCAGGACCCCGAAGTGGGCCTGCCGGGCTCAGTGCACGTGTCCCTTCGATGTGTAGTTTCAAGGTGATCATTTGCTTGAGGAGAGTAAGTTCAAGACTAAGACTCTGGGGGTGATGTGGAGGAAGATGTGGAGAGGGCAGAGAGCCAAAGGGGGTGCTGAAGGACGCCAGCACATTAAGGGGAGCAGAGCAGGGTCAGGCTGCAAAGGATTCTGGGAAAAAACAGCCAGAGAGCTAAGAAAGGGGGGCTCATGAAAGCCAGGAGAAGAGAGTGTGAAAGAAGGAGGAACTGGGAACTAGTTCAGGCAGCACACAGCCGGGTCAAGAAAGCAAAGGCTTCAAAGCCTGTGCTGCACTATTCCCTTTCTCAGACCAGCGCAGGCCCCAAAGCAAGGCAATGGCTGTCCCTGGTGTGTGTCCCCAGCCCCCAGCAAGGGCAAGGCCAGCCTCTGAGGCTCACATATGGACTCCTAGTCCATCAGGGGCCCCAGGAGAAGAGCCCAGAGGCCATCGAGAGGTTATGCTGCCGAAGCGGGGTGGATCACGTCCCTCTGCAGTGAGGCCCGGACAAGTCTCTTCCTCACCCGTGAGAAGAGGATAATAGCCAAACTGTACCTCGGGGTCGTGTAAGAACCGGAGGATGCCATTTGCAGGATACAAGTGCACAGACACACGCAACGGAAGTGAGCGCTCTTACTATTTTAATATAAAAACGTCCGGCTGTGATGATGATCGTGCATCGAGAAAAAGTTAAATTCATGCCAATCATTCTCTTTTGGGGGACACGGGAACGGGTGCAATATAGGTAGAAAGATTCACGACAGAAGTCACATCTGTGTTATTTGCAAAGACGGTCGGTCTTGGTGGTGAGGTGCCCCCCAGGCATGACTGCCAAGACCCCTCCAGCCCCATCGTCCTGTGCTCTCACCAGAGAGAGTGGTCATCTGTGGATGATCACTCCGCTCAGAAGACCGTAGGGAGCTAAGAAGGCTCGACTGGCTGGGGAAAGGGGACAAAGCCATGCAGAGCATTGTTGAGTAACCCGGCAAGGTCCAGTTTGGAAGAGTAAAACTCAGTGGTTCTTAAAATGACTTGTAAATATTCGGCCACAGTTAACATTTACAGAAAGTACCCAGCCAGGCGCATTCACATATATCGTCTCTGTTGTTACTCTCGTCAACCTTGCGAGGAAGGGGAGGTTCTCCCCCATCCCAAACAGGGAAGTGAAGATTCAAATAAAGTGATTTGCTCAAAGTCACACAGATGTAACAGATGTGTTTTTAAGTGTAAAAACACACAGATGACAGATGACGGCTCTGGAACTGGAAGACAAGTCTGTGGTCAGGAAGGAGAAGTCAGCTGGATTCAAGGATTGGGGGAAGAAGCAGATGGAGGGAGGGAGCCTTGAGTGAGGTGGTGTCCGGGTTTTACTCTGATACGTCCTGGTGGAGCAGAAACAAACACAGGGAGGGGCCGGCACCTGACCTCAAGCCCCCACTGTGTGAGACGGCTATGGAGAGACAGAGCAGATAGCTGAGCAGATGGAGGCATTTTCCTTTAGCAGATCTCCACCTGCATGCACTGTCAACACTTGCATTCGCTGCAAACACCTGCATACGCTGTAAGCACCTGCATATGCTGCCATCACCTGTCCTTAACAATAAGGAAGGGGACAGGATTGAGGGCTGCCTGCCTGAAACTGAGCTCCACTGGTATCCAGGAGCGACCAGCCCACGAGCTGCGGGAATCCACAAGCCCTGAATGTGAGGAAGAGGTGAGATCTCTCTGAGCCTCCATTTCCCCAATTGGGAAACATCATGGGGCTTTCCTAAGAAATACATAAGAGAACATAGACAGAACACCCAGAGAATTCCTCATATTTGTCAGATGAGGATTCTGGGGCCTGGAGGAGAGGAGTGACTTATCCACAGTCACTTGTGGAGCGAGCTGGTAATAGAACCCAGACGGGGTCCCGGACCTCCCGACAGCCAGATGCCCTCACTCTCAGGGACCATTTTATTCTTTCCTCCTGAATCAGAGTGATGTGTTAGCCACAATACCCAAGCCAGCTCCGACCACATTAATAGAGCTAGAGTCCAGAAGTGCATCACATATGTCCAACACCATAGCCACAAGTCACATGTGGTTACTGAGTACTTGAAACATGGCTCGTCCCAAATAGGATGTGCTGTAAGGGTAAAAACACATCTGATACAGTATGAAAAGAAAAAAAGTTTGAGATTTGTCATTAATGATTTTTATATTGATTACATGTTGAAATGATACTACTTCGGATGTATTAGGTTATATTCAATATGGTTTGAAATTAATGTTGCCGATTTTTTTCTTATTTTTATAAATAAAAGGCTTTTATAAATAAAATAGAAAATTTAAAGATACACACAGGGCTAACTTTATATTGCTATCGGACAGGGCGGGTCTCAAAGGGAAGGGTAGGGCAGGGAGGAGCATATCCAGACAGAACGAGGAAACTGGGAAAGGGACCCACAAGGAGGTCACAGCATTGCACACCTCCAGGGGCACCGCTGACATCGCCGTCAACTGGGGCTGCATCCCGCGACCCCATGACCCATGTCACGGAAGGGACCCAGGTTCCACCTGGAGAGAGGATGTGGAGAGAGGCGTGGCCGCTGTCTCCAAAGAGCAGAGGACAGTCCTGGGGCCCAGGGAGCAGACGTGTTCTGGGTGGCTCAAAGATGAGAACAGGGGCCTGAGGGAGAGCTCCAGGGAGGCCGACCCCCACTCAAGGCTGGGCCCGCACTGTGGCTCCCTCTTCTGGGGGCGCAGAGGGTGGACGGAGCCTGGCAGATCTGCCTGAGGAGGGGCAGCATGCGAGGAAGATTACCTGCAGCGAATAGGTCCTCCCACCTGGAGCCTCGCACTTCCTCTGGCCTGGGTGGCTGCCCCAGGGGGTCAGGACTGAGGGGTTCCCTCAGGTTCTGGCCTGATGATAGTAGCACTACAACACCTACTTACTGAGCATCTATTATGCGCCAGGAGACTTTATTGTTACTCTTCCTCCCACCCACTCTGATGAGGTGGCCACTACTTCCTCCACCGGCCAGGTAGGGAAACTGAGGCTCAGAGAGGGGCAGACCAGGCTCCTTGCCCAAGGTTACACAGCCGGATGAGCTGGGATTTGAACCCAGCCTGGCTGATTCCAGTGCCCACCGCGTGGGGTGGCCTCCTCGGGAGCTTGAGGGGCAAGGGCCGGCTGGAGCCCTGGGGACTGGCTTGTTCTTCACGGGAAGCCGGGGCCCCACTGGGCTCTCCAATTAGCGGGAGCAGAGAAATCAGAGGCAGCAACAAGATCTGCTAATGAGCTGCCACATTAAACAATGAGTCACACTTCCATACGGTGCCGCTCCAGCCCTAACCCGGAACAAACAAGCTGTGAGAAACAGTTTACAAAACAGCGAGGTGTGACTGTCTCCCTGCTGCCGCCCGCCGCTGCCACCACCACGGCACTGCAGCCACCAGAGCGCCTGCCGCCCACGGGCAGACACGGGCACAGAGGCCGGCCTGGCGGGGCGCGGAGCCAGCCCGGGCTGCCAGCTCCGGAGAGCCGCCGCCTCCGGGATGACCCCACGTTGCCGCTTCCACCGCCATTCTAGCCGTCTCCGGGGACGCGGGGGCTCTGGCAGGTGGTCACTCAGTGACCGAGGGCGAGGGACTTACTCTCTCTGAGTCTCAGTTCCCTTGTCTGTATTGCAGGGATAATGATACTACCTAGCTCGTTTTTTGGCTGTGATGACTCACTGTGATGGTCACGTAAAGTGCCTCCCACAGTGCCTGGCACACAGTAGGCATGCAGAAAATCCTGGTCCCTTCCTCCGCTTCTCCCTGTAGAGGATCCAGCTCAGTGCCAGTCTTGTGGGCGGTCCCATTCACGGTGACCGCTTTCCTTTTCCTGTCCCCTATTACACTTACTCGTGCCCCTGGCCTACCCCCCTGTCCGGGGATAGGAACTGTCCTCCTCGTTTCCATACTTCCAGGCCCGGCACAGGGAGGCAGCACGGTGAAGGGGGGAGAGCAACAGGCTTTGGGGATAGCTCACGCCTCTTGCCATTATTAGCGGTGGGATCCCGGGCAGTAAGAACCATTCCTTGAACCCAGACGACGTGTCAAGCGCTTCAGGTGCATCATCTCATTTCATTCCATGAGTTACTATCCCATCTCACGGATGAGGAACTCGATTCTCAGCGCAGAGAAGTGGCGTCGTGTGACGGGCTTTGCGATGAGTCATCTCGGCTCAGCTGGACTACATTTCCCAGAATGCTCTTTCCGACACGGTTCTGGTTAGAACCTCCTTAGTGGTTCGGCTTCTCTAACTGAACCTTGACTGATGATGCACAGGGCGAGGAGTTCACAGGGAGTGAGCGAGTGACGGAGCTGGAATTCAAAATGAGTCTGCTTGTCACTCGGCTCTAGATTTGTCAACTATTCTGCCCTGATAATAATAACGCATACTTACATAGTAGCTATATGCCAGTTATATATTAACTCATTTAATCCTCATAACAGTCCCATAAGGTAATTTTTATTATTATCATCCCACTGATACAAGTGAGGAAAATGAAGCACAGAGAGGCTAGACAATTTGTCCAAGGTCTCACAACTAAAAATGGGGAATCTGAGAGTCAAACAACCCATCTTTTTACGTGTTACATTATTCTGCCTCCCAACTCTTCTGTAACGCCTTCTTTAAGCCTCAATTTTCCTCATCTGTAAAATGGGTTAGTCATATCTAATATTTAAGATCACAGTCATAGCTAAATATTAAAATGTAGCTATAGCACTTTGGGAAAGAGCAAGCAACAGGGAGTCAATTTACCCTCTGTTCTGAGCAACTGAAAACCCACAGAAAATATACAAAACAACAGTTTTCAGACATTGAACATCAGGCAGCACAAAATAGCAAGCCCTGAGAGAGGAGAAACTAATGAGGTGAGCCCTACGATTGCCAGCTTCTGCCTGGGGAGAGTTTCCAGGCTGCAGCACAGGGAGCGGGGTCCCAGCTGTCTCTGCATTAAGAAGATAGAGCAAGGAGTCTGGGGAGGCCAAAGCAACTAGAGTTCACCGGGCAGAGAACTGCAGAGAAGAGAGCCTTGCAGAGAGAGAGCGAGCCTCAAAAATCTACAGAGAGTTCCCCTCAAGCCTTCAACTGAATATTGAACAGCACTTGTATGTGAGGAAACTATCAGAATTGGAGGAAAGAACATCCCAAAGGAGCAGAGGAAACAGTTTGCAAAGTACACACAAGACCATTCAGTTTGTATCCCTGCCAATCAGAGTGAAAAACCTCAGAAGTCATGGGGCATCTAATTGATTCCTTAGAAGGCTATTGCTTCAGGAGTGGGAAAAAAAGGTAATGGTCCTGCCTAAGGACCTAAGTTGAAACGCAAGTCTCAACAGAATCAAACTCTTTTTCAAGTATCAAGTAAGTTGACTGCATCCTAGAACAAAGCTCAAGGATATTTATAGGAACGTTAAAATGGCCAGCACACATGGTAAAATTCACAATGTCTGGAATCCAACCTAAAACTAGCATACGTGAAAAAAAAAAAAAAGGCAGGAAAATGCAATCCTTGATAAGGAGAAGTTTATCAATAGAAACAGACCCCAAAATAACACGGAAGATAGAATTAGCATATAAAGATATTAAAACAATAGAACTATATTCCATATGCTCAGGAAGCTAAAGTAACGACTGATCACGTTACGTGGATACTGGGATGGGTGTGGGGAGGGAGGAAGGCCAAATTTAAGTTCTAGAGATGAAAAATACAGTGTCTGAGATGAAGAATACACTGATAAGGATTAATAACAGATTTGATAGCACAGAAGAAAGGATTAGTACATTTGAAGACATAGCAATAGAAAAATCCCAAATGAAATATATAGAGAATAAAAAATTTTTTTAAACATGGACAGATCATCAATGAGCTGTGGGACAACTCTAAGAGGCCTAGTATATTTGTAACTGGGGTCCCCAAAAGAGGAGGGGAGCAGAAATATTTTGAAGAAATAATAGTCAAAATTTTCAAATTTGATAAAAACTAAACCAGGGGATCAAAAATCTCACAGAACATCAAGTATAGGAAACATGAATAAAACTTCACCAAGGCAAGTTTATTATTATAACTTTGTAATAGTAAAATTGCTTAAAACCAGTGATGAGGAGAAAATCCGAAAACAGCCAGAGAAAAAGAGACAGATTACATACAAAGAAATGAAGATAAGAATGACAGCAGGCTTCTCATCAGAAACAATTCAAGTCAGAAGACAGTGGTAAAACATCTTTAAAGTATGGAATATAAAAATAAAACAAAAAGCCCCCATCAATCTAGAATTCTGTACCCACTGAAAATGTCTTTCAAAACAAAGGTGAAATAAGACTTCTTCCAAGATTAAAAAAAAAAAGCTGAAATAATAATTATTATCAAAACTGCATTGTAAGAAATGCTACAGGAAGTCCTTGAGACCAAAGGAAAAATACCAGATAGAAACCTGGATCTACACAAAACAAGGAAGGCCTCCAGAAATGATAACTATGGGGCAAAATATCAAATACTTTTTTTCTTATTTAAAAATATATTTAAAAAAAATTTTTTTTTTCAACGTTTATTTATTTTTGGGACAGAGAGAGACAGAGCATGAACGGGCGAGGGGCAGAGAGAGAGGGAGACACAGAATCGGAAACAGGCTCCAGGCTCTGAGCCATCAGCCCAGAGCCTGACGCGGGGCTCGAACTCACGGAACGCAAGATCGTGACCTGGCTGAAGTCGGACGCTTAACCGACTGCGCCACCCAGGCGCCCCTAAAAATATATTTAAAAGATAATTTAGGGGCCCCTGGGTGGCTCAGTCGGCTGAGCGTCCAACTTCAGCTCAGGTCACGATCTCGCAGTTCGTGGGTTCGAGCCCCGCGTCAGGCTCTGTGCTGACAACTCAGAGCCTGGAGCCTATTTCAGATTCTGTGTCTCCCTCTCTCTCTGACCCTCCCCCGTTCATGCATTATCTCTCTCTGTCTCAAAAATAAATAAACGTTAAAAAAATTTTTTTAAATAAAAAAAAGATAACTTATTGGTTAAAGCAAAAACACATAACGAGTATTCTTGGTTCATAACACATATAGAAGTAAAATGTGTGAAAACAATAGCATAAAGGCTGGGGGAAATGAAAGCACATACTCTTATAGGATTCTTATTCCATACATGAAGTGGTATAATAGTTTTTGAAGAGAGATTGGGATAAATTAAAGATGTATACTATAAACCCCAAAGTAACCACTAAGAAATATATACATATATAGCCAATTAAAACAATAAAGGACATAAAATGATATTTAAAAAAACACAGAATCAGAAAAATAGGGAAAAAGGGAATGAGGAACACATGGGACAAAGAGAAAATAAATAGCAAGGTAGATTTAAACCCATTCATATTAATAATCACATTAACTGTAAATGGTCAAAAAAACATAATTAGAAGGCCAAGATTGTCAGACTGTTTATCCAAAGCAAGATCTGATTACTTTAAAGAAACTCACTTTATTTTATTATTATTATTTTTATTTTAGAGACAAAGAGAGTGTGAGTTGGAGAGAGGACAGAGGCAGAGAGAGATTGGATCTCAAGCAGGCTCCACACTCAGCATGAAGTCCAATGCTAGGCTTAATCCCACAGCCCGAGAATCATGACCTGAGGTAAAATCAAGAGTTGGACACTCAACTGATTGAGCCACCCAGCCACCCCAAGAAACTGCTTTAAGTATAAATTTAAATTCTATCAACAACTGATAGAATTTCAAGGATAGATGAGAAAACCTACAATTATAGATGGGGATACTTCAATATTCCTTTCTCAGTAATCAACAGAATAAACAGGCAGAAAATCAGCAAGAATATAGTAGGCATAAAACACTGTCAATCAACTTGGCCTAATTGACGTTTATAAAACACTTCACCCAACAACAGTAGAGTATACTTTATTAAAATGCGCACAAAACATTTACCAAACTAGACCATAAAACAAGTTTTAATAAATTTAGTATTAGACAAAGTATGTTCTCTGACTATAATAGAATTAAATTAGAAATCAATAATAAAAAGAGATCTATAAAATCCCCTAACTATGTGGAAACTCATTAACATACTTGTAAATATCCCATGGGTCAAAGAAGAAATCATAAAGAACATTAGAAAGTATTTTGAACTGGGGTGCCTGGGTGGCTCAGTTGGTTAATTATCCGACTTCAGCTCAGGTCATGATCTCACAGTCCGTGAGTTCAAGCCCCGCATCGGGCTCTGTGCTGACAGCTCAGAGCCTGGAGCCTGCTTTAGATTCTGTGTCTCCCTCTCTCTCTGCCTATCCCCTGCTCATGCTCTGTCTCTCTCTGTCTCTCAAAAATAAATAAATGTTAAAAAAAAAAGTGTAAGACCTTTCTCTAAAAAAAAAAAGTATTTTCAACTGCATGAAAATGAAAATACAATATATCATAATTTGTGAAATGACACTAAGAAACATACTTAGGAAAAAGTTTATAGGACTAAACACCTGAATTAGAAAACAAGAAAGGTCTCAAATCAGTGTCATCAGCTTCTACCTTAAGAACTAGAAAAAGGGGCGCCTGGGTGGCGCAGTCGGTTGAGCGTCCGACTTCAGCCAGGTCACGATCTCGCGGTCCGTGAGTTCGCTGGGCTGATGGCTCAGAGCCTGGAGCCTGTTTCCGATTCTGTGTCTCCCTCTCTCTCTGCCCCTCCCCCGTTCATGCTCTGTCTCTCTCTGTCCCAAGAATAAATAAACGTTGAAAAAAAAAATTTTTTAAAAAGAACTAGAAAAAGAAGAGTAATTAAGCCCAAGCCAGCAGAAAAGAAGAAATAACAAACATCAGAGCATAAATCAATGATATAGAAAACAGAAAAATCATAGAGAAAATCAATGCAATCAAAAATTCTTCTTGTTTTTAGAAGATCAAATGACTGTTGGAAAAACACCAAATGGGGGGCACCTGGGTAGCTCAGTCGGCTAAGCACCTGACTTCAGCTCAGGTTCATGAGTTCAAGCCCCACGTTGGGCTCTGTGCTGACAGTTCAGAGCCTGGAGCCTGCTTCAGATTGTGCGTCTCCCTCTCTCTCTCTCTGCCCCTCCCCAACTCGTGCTCTGTCTCTGTCGCTCAAAAATAAATAAACGTTAAAAAAAATTTTTTTAGAAAAAAAGGAAAAACACCAAATAAGTAAGATGCAACAGAGCACCAACTGATTTATTACATCTTGGATATTATTTATTGCGTGATATTGGATTATCCAGGCCTCAGTTTCTTGTATAAAATAGAGATAATAGTACCCACCTTGCACATTTATATATCACTAGTGAGAATGAAAAATGTAAGAACCTTCTAGCCACATCTGTCAATACTGATCAAATTTTAAATGCATTTACCCTTTTGCCCAGCAGTTGCAGTTCTGGGACTCCATTTATATCAACAGTTCTTTCAAGTTATAATTCTGATACCACACAATTCACCCATTTAACCTGTAAAATATAATGACTTTGGTTTATTCACAGAGTGGTACAACCTATTTTAAAAGATTTCCCCCCCCCCCCCCCGGAAGAAACTCCATACCTATTAGCAATCCCTGTAATTTCCTACCAATTGCCTCAGCCCCAGACAACAACGAATCTAATTTCTCTCTCCACAGATTTGCTTATTCTGGAAATTTCATATAAATGGAATTCATACAAATGTCATCCTTTGTGGCTGGCTTCCTTCACTTAGCATAATGCTTTCAAGTTTCATCTATACTGTAGCATGGATCAGTACTTCATTGTTTTTATTGCTTAATAATATTCCGTTATCTGGATATACCACATGTTTACCCATTCACCGGTTGATGAATCCAACATTTGGATTGTTTCTATTTTTGCCTATTATGAATAATGCTGCTATGAACACGCACGTACAAGTTTTTGCGTGGACACATGTTTTCATTTCTCTTGGATATCTACCTAGGAGTAGACTTTCTGAGTCAAAGGATAACTCCATGTTTAACATTTCGAACAACTTCCAAACTGTTTTCCAAAGAGGTTGCACCATTATGCATTCCCACCAACAAGGTATTAGAGTTCCAATTTCTCCACAGTCTCACCAACTATTATGGACGGAATGTTTTCATGCGTCCCAAATTCATATGCGGAAGCCCTAACCCTCAGTGCAGCTATGTTTGGAGATGGGGCCCATGAGGAGGTGAAAGCTTAAATGAAATCCTAATGGTGGAACTCTAATCTGATCGCTGCCCTTATAAGAAGAGACAGCAGAGCTCTCTCTCCTTTCTCTGAACGTGCACAAAGGGTCCATCGAGCACACAGTGACATGACAGCCATTTACAACCAGAAAGTGAAGTCTCACAAGAAACCAATTGGCCAACACCTTAATCCTGGACTTCTTGGCCTTTAGAGCTATAAGAAATAAATTTCTCTTGTTTAAACCAACCAGTCTGTGGTAACCTGAGTAGGCTAAGACACCAACACTTGTTATTGTCTTTTTGATTATTGCCATCCTCGTGGATGTGGTATCTCATTGTGGTTTAGATTTGGGTTTCCCTAATGGCTAACAATGGTGACTATCTTTTCATGCGCTTATCAGCCATTCGTGTATCTTCTTTAGAGGAATGTATATTCAAATATCTTGCCCAGTTTTTTCAATTGGCTTATCATTTTATTATTAAGCCCACATATATTCTTATACTCATGTAAAACGATACCTACACAGCCTATTGGTTGCAACAGATTGGAAATAACCCTGGTGTTCATCATCAGGAACTGTGTAGTTCATTCCCACGTTGGAATATTATGCAGCTGTAAAAAAGAAAGAGAAGGGTCACGGGGTACTTTATAGAAAGCATACCAGAATATATTGGTAAAGGAAAACAAACAAGGTGTAGAACTATATATAATACTATATAATATAGTATATGTGTGTATAGTATTCTTTCTTTGACGAAAGAGGGAGAGGGGCATCTGGGTGGCTCAGTCAGTTTAGTGTCTGACTCTTGATTTCAGCTTAGGTCATGATCTCATGGTTTGTGGGATCGAGCCCCACATCGGGCTCGTTGCTGACAGTGCAGAGCCTGCTTGAGGTTTTCTCTCTCTTTCTCTCACTCTCTCTCTCTCTCTGCCCCTCCCCCACCCACTTGTGGTTGCACTGTCTCTCTCTCTCTCTCTCTCTCTCTCTCTCTTAAATAAATAAATAAATAAATAAATAAATAAACACACACACAAACATCAGGAAAAAATGTGGTGCGCCTGAAACCCAGACTTTCAGATCCAAAGGCCACTGCTTTAAAAAAAGAGAGAGACAATAATACACACACACACACACACACACACACACACACACACACACACACATATATGTTATTTGCTTATATTGCCATAAATAACCATTTGAAGGATCTACAGGAAATAAAGCGATTAGCCATGTGGCCGGAGGTGGGTCAGGAACAGGAATAAAACTGAGCACTCTCATTGTATAGCTTTATATATCATTTTGATTTTTTGAACCATTTAAATGTGTTACTTATCCCAAACACTACAAAATGAAACATGAAATGTTTACAGTTCATTCAAGAATCTGGCCCACAGTAGGTGTTTCCTCTGAGGCCCTTCATGGTGGGAGGAGAATGGGGCACGGCCACACAAAGCTCCAGGCTTACATCGTTCTGGACCCCAGGGGAAATGGAAGTATCTTCTCACCCAGCATTCACAGACGAAAAGCTCAAGGAAGGAGTCACATGCTCATCCCGGTGGCAAGCAGCAGGAACCATGATTTGGTGCCCCATTTTGCATTCCCACCAACAAGATATGAGAGTCCTAATTCCTCCACATTCTCACCAACTGTTGTGGACTGAATGTTTGTGTTCCCGCTACCCTCATTCATATCTTGAAGCCCTAACCCCCAGGGTGACCGGGGAGATGGGCCCTGTGAGGAGGTGAAAGGTTAAATGAGGCCTTGAGGAGGGGAGGTACCAGTGGGAGTGTCATTTCTTCCATGTGAGGAAGGGGCAGAGAAAATGCTGTGCAGATCAAAACAATAGACATCTACCTGAGCAGGGGAGACAGGCAATATGAAAAGACAGTTCTTAGAGTGTGGTGCATGCCACGATTATGGGTAGGGTGCTGTGGGAGGCCAGAGGAGATAGCAGTCTAGCCAGGAAGCCTTCTTGGTGGTGGTGATGCTCTGTCTGAGTTTTAGACGATGAGTAGGAGGCTGTCTTCAGGGGATGGGAGGAGAGAATGTGGACAGTGTTCCAGGCAGAGAGAAAGGCAACACGAACAAACACCCGGAAAAGGAACGTCATATTATGAGCTGAACTGTGTCCCCCATAATATTTGTATGTTAGAGAGCTAAACCCCAATACCTCAGAAAGTGGCTGTGTTTGGCGATAGGGCCTTTAAAGAAGTAATTAAGGTTGAATGATGTCATATGGGTGGGCCCTAATCCAATCTGACTGGCTCCCTTATAAGAAGAAGAAATTTGGACACACAAAGAGACAGGAAAAGACACACAGAGGAAAGGCCATGTGTCTGCAAGCCAAGGAGAGAGGCCTCAGAGAAACCAAACCTGCCAACACTTTTTATTGATCTTGGACTTCTAGCCTCCAGAACCGTGAGGAAATAAATTTCCATTGTTTAAGCCCCCAGCCTGTGGGCTTTGTTATGGTAGCCTGAGCCAGACCGGTGCAGGTAGCATGATGTATTCTGGAATTTCCGGCCAGTCTGCCTTGTTCATCCGCAAGGTATGAGGCAGGAGTGACAGGTCCCTGTACAGGACAGTTACAAGCACAGCATGTAGTTTAGTGGAAATAAAAATAGCTCATGTTTCCTGAGTATCTATTATGCTGGACATTGTGCTCTGTTCCTTACAGGCATTCACTGGTTAAAATCTCCCTACAACCCTGGGGCGCCTGGGTGGCTCAGTCGGTTGAGTGTCCCACTCTTGACTTTGGCTCAAGTCACGATCTCATGGCTCGTGAGTTCAAGCCCACAGCCGCTCTCTGCGCTGACAGTGCGGAACCTGCTTGGGATTCTCTCTCTTCTTCCCCCTCCGCCCCTCCCTCACTCTCTAAAAATAAATAAATAAACATAAAAAATCTCACCACAATCCTCTAAGTGCCATTCTCCTTCCCTCAGTAAAGAAAACTGAGGCACAGAGAGGTTAAGTGACTTCCCCAGGATCACCCAGCTGACAAGTGATGGAGCTGGGATCGGAATCCACAGCCGTCTGATTGCAACCCTGAGGAGGAAGGATACTCAGGATCTGGCACCTGCTGGAAGTGGTGGTGGAGGGGACGCTGAGGTTTTGAGCCCGAAAGCCTGGCCCGTGCTGGTGCCACAACTTCCGAGACCTAGCAGGGGTGGGCTTGACACGTGGGCAGCAGTGTGACACGAGCTGGTCAGTACACGAGGCTTGAAGCCGAGCCCTGGGTTCAGATCCCGGCGCTGGTTCTGTGTGAGGCTTTGGACAAGTACCTTTGCCTTTTTGAAACTTGATTTCCTCATGCAGGAATAATACCGTATTTCTCTCAAAATACTCAACAAATGATAAACTAATACTAGTATTTTCCTGAAAACTACCATCTCAGGGAGGGGGTGGGAGGTGACGTGCTCTTTCGGAGGTGCATTTGACCCCCAAACGTACTTGCTGGCCCTTCCTGGAACTCTTCCCCCAACTCCGACCCCTCCCTGTGGCAATCCTGTGTTCCAGGGCCGCCAGCTTCCTCCCGGAAGCCCTCCCCACGGCTGCTGTTCTGGGTCTTCTGATACTTGTAGAGCATGTCTCTGAATAACTGGCCTGCCCCCACGGGGTGGTTGATGCAGGGGACAGGAGAGACTCCATTTACCTCCATGGTTTTCCTCCCTCCGCCCTCTTCCCTCCCCCTCCTTCCTGTCACTGTTCCTCTAGAAATCCTTGCAGTGTTACCACCGGGGTGACAAGAGACCCCAGTGCTCACTTCCAAGCACCTTCAATTACCTGAGACCCAAACAGGAGTGGGATAAAGCAATGGGCCAAAGAAGGGGCCTCTGAGGCCTCGGGTGAGTCTAATGGCACCTTAGCCGTTTTGGCTCAGCTCAGACAGCTGCAGCCACTCCTTCCTTTGTTTGTGAGGCCTGGCTTCTGACCCATGGGGCTTCTTCTCCCCTTCATGTGACATTTACAGAGTAAGGACCAGGCTGAACCAATGCACAGACGTTTCCAAGGGCCTGCCTCGCCCTCTATGGAAAAATAGGGGCTGGTTTAGCACCTGGTTAAGCCCGTGCTAAGCACAGTGGGAGGGAACACAAGAACCAGGCAGTCTTCTGTCCCGGGAAGGAGTCAGCCCATCCCTGGGAAGAGCTGAGGACGGGACAGGGAGCCGGGCTGGACCCCAGGGAATAGCCTCTTCCCTCCTGCTGCCGGCCTCCATATGGTGACGGGCCCGAGGCCCGCTTCACACCTGCCTGGGTGGCCCTGCTGGGGCGCAGTGCTCGAGGACTCCAGCCACCCGCCCTCTGCGCCCCTCTCTCACCCTCTCACATGCTGTCACACTTACTAAATGAGATAATCTGAGCGAAGCACTTAGCGTCCTGCCTGACTAACAGTGGGCGCTTGATAAATGTGAGCTTGTACTCACAGCCCCTCCCCCCCCACACTTTCACACACAGTCTTGTCTTGCACACACCTCACACATCAGCGCTGCCAGGGGCGCTCTGACACTGGCATGCCATTTGCTCACAGATACACCTGTCATGCTCCACCTTACACGGACACACACTCACGGGGTACCCTCATCACGCCCAGACACAACCGCCCACCTTGCCCCACTTTTTCTCTCTGCTGAACTCCCCCTAGCAGGCTCCTGGACGTGGGCCAAGAGGCCAAGTGGCAAAGGCAAGGAACTGAGGGGAAGCCTGCTCTCCATGACCCAGCCCCATCAGAGAGGCCTGACTCGGGAGAAACCTGCAAGAGGGGACCTGAGGCAGGGGGGAGGTGGGCATTGAGGAGAGCGGCGAGGCTGACCTCGGTCTGCTCACAGGGACAGTGAGCTAAGCCATCTGGAGCCCAAGACCAGCCTCGGAGGAAGACACCGAGGTGGGGGGTGGAGGGCGTTGCAGACAGGCAAACCGAGCCTCTACCGACCGAGCCAGGCTGGGAGCAGGGCTCTGGAACGGCCACCCCTGCCCCACAGGGCCTCTCCCGCCCCCGCACTCCAGCTGGAGTGCTCTCAAGGCTGACAAGGACATGGATTCAAGGACTTGCCCTCCCCCAGCTCCACCTTCAAGTATCATGTGTAAGAAATAGGCACATGTGGGGTGCCTGGTTGGCTCAGTCGGTTAAGTGTCCGAATTCGGCTCAGGTCACGATCTCCCGGTTCATGAGTTCGAGCCCCGCGTCAGGCTCTGTGCTGACAGCTCAGAGCCTGGGAGTCCGCTTTGGATTCTGTGTCTCCTTCTCTCTCTGCCCCTCCCCTGCCCATGCTCTGTCTCTCTCAAAGATAAACAAACATCAAAAAATCTAAAAAAAAAAAAAAAGAAAGAAAGAAAGAAATAAAGAAATAAACACACATTATGTAGGGTGCAAATGCACAAACACACAGACACGCAAGATCTCAGGGACACACACACACACACACACTTGTGCCCAGACATGCAGTCTCTGCTCCCCCAACTTGGATAGTCCTGGGGTTCTCCTTCCTTTTCTCCCCACTGCCTTTCCTGGTTTCTCTCTCCATCCTGTGTGTCTCTTCACTTATTAGGCCAGGCCCCTCTGGTCCTTAACGCTGTTCTCTTCCGGGACTCCTTTCTTCCCCAAGGATTTGTGCGCATGTGTAAATGCACGCATGCGCGCGCGCACACGTATCCCGCACGGTCATGGGATGCCCTGGGGCTCAGGCTCAGGCCAGAGGGACTTCTCCTGTCACTTTGGGCCTTTGAAAGGTTGAGGGCGGGGATTTCAACGTGGTGACCACCCCACCCCAGTACTTGGCCTCTGCTCCCTTGTTCAGACTCACTGCAAAGCCCTCTCCTCAGGTGTCCCTGCTACTCTTGCTACTTGTTTGCGGTTCCAGAATACACTGTGCTTTTCCCTGCACCTTTGTGTTTGCACATGCAGGTCTCTCTGCCAAGAATGCCCTCTCCACACCAGCTGTCAGTGGTTCTCATAGTTTTGAATTTCATTAACCAGTTAAAAGCTTCAAAAGAAAGTTCGGAGAATGAAAGAAGGTTGCCACGTTTTCATTTCATCGGGAACAATATTTAAAATATAACTACCACTCTCTATCCACCGTGGTTTCACAAAAAGAATCCTTTAATACCAACGAAGTAGAAAGGACATAATCTCAAGAGAAAGTGTAATCCTTTCTTGCCTGGGTGGCTCAGTCGGTTAAGCGTCCTACTCTTGATCTTGGCTCAGGTCATGATCTCACAGGTTCGTGAGTTCCAGCCCTGCATCAGGCTCCGCGCTGACCTTGCAGAGCTTGCTTGGGATTCTCTCGCTCTCTCTCTCTCTGCCCCTCCCCTGCACTCTCGAGTGCCTGCGTGAGCGCTCTCTCAAAAATAAATAAACAAACATTAAACAAAGAGAGCAATCCTTTACATTGGAACACATTTGGCGTTACGTAAAACCTATTGCATTGTCCTTTTTCTCATTTGGCCCAGGAGCCACTGGAAACTTCATCACAGACCCCTGTTTGGAACCGCGGAGTCCTCAGCTCACACTACATCTTCTCCAGGAAGCCTGGAGCCCGTCACAACCTTCCCCCGCACCCCTTCCCCCGGCAGTGGTCTCACTGACCATAGGACTCCTCTGTGCTCTGCACATACAGCCGCAGTCGTCACTGTTTAGCAAGGGCTAAACAAGCACTACCAGGTGCTTAACACAGATTATCTCATTTTATCCTCATAACCCCGAAAGATGAACAATCTACAGAAAAGGAACCCTTAAGCGCCTTCCCCTAGTCTTGCACCCCCTGCTGGAGGCACAGGGAGAAGGTAGCAGCTTGGGGTTGGTAGAAAGAACTGCAAAGCCAGGTCTGGCTGCAGAGCCCGGCTCCCCGCTTCCTGCTTATAAGACTGGGACAAGTCAGTTCATCAATCTGAGTCTCAGGAACAATAATACCTACTGCACAAGGTTGTCCTGAGACAGTGCACGTGAAGGTCCCAAGCCAGTGCCTGGCATATGGAAGATACGGAGCAATGTGAGTTATTCCCCTCCCATGTCTCTCGTCTCCCCTCTCCGATCCCTGTGAATTTCCCTGCATCACATTCTCCTGATTGTCCTCCCACCTTTCTTTCCAGACTCCTGAGTTAGGCCTTACTGCTTCTCTTCCCTCTTAAGGTGAGAGTGCTCCAGGGAATAATCTTTGGCCCTCCCTCCTCTTCCTTCTGTCTACTTCCCCAGGCTAGGTGATCTCACCCAGGCCCATATGTATCATCTCTACACTGACTCCAAAATTTATATTTCCAGTTCTTGATCTCTCCCCAGAACTCCAAACCTATATATTTAACAGTCTGTTTGAAACCTCCCCATATAGGCCTCTTGGGTCTCTCGGACTTAATACACATGGAACAGAGACTCAACACTTCTCCTATTCCATCTCTCTCCACCACTTTTCCCATCTCATTAAGTCACACCATTAGGACCCAGTTGCTCAAGCAAAAATTACATTTAGTTCTTCTCTTTCCGTCACTCCTCACTTACAATCATCTACAGATCTCACTGTGCTGCCTCCATCTCCAAAATATAGCTCCAAACTTCCATTTCTCTCCATCGCCTTTACTCTTGCCGGAGTCCCAGTTCCCATCATCTCTCATCCGGTCCACACCAATAACCCAAAGTGGGTTATGTATAAACTATTTCTTTAGATCAGCTAGGGTGAGTCCTTAAACTTTTTCAAAATTATCTTGGCTATTTAATTCCTGTGAATGTTCCCATAAATTTTAGAATAATCTTGTCATCTTAACAGCAACAAAAAACCGTACTGGGCTTTGACTGAGATTGCCGTGAGCATATAGGTCAATTTAGGCACAATGAACATCTTACTAATATTGAGCTTTTCAATCCATAAACATAGTCTACCAGTCCATTTATTTAGGTCTTCTTCAACACTGATTTATAGTATTCAGTTTAGAGATTTTTGCATGATTTTTCCTATTGCTCCCAGTATTTTGTGCTTTTTATGCTATTATAAATAAGTTTTTTTAATTTCCCCTTTTCCAGCTGCTTACTGTTAATATATAGAAATGCAATTAATTTTTGCATATTGACTTTGTATCTTGCAAATATGTCAAATTCTTTTATGAGCTTGGTAGTTGTTTTAAGGATCCCCTATTACAAATAAAAGCAGTTTTACTTCTTCCTTTCCAATCCTTATGCCTTTTATTTCCTTTTCTTGCCTTATTGCACTGGCTAGCTAGAATTTCCAGTACAATGTTGAATAGAAGCAATGAAAGCAAGCATCTTTGCCTTGTTCCTAAAGTGGAGAAAAGCATTCATTTTTTTTTCACTAGTAAGTATAGTATTAATTGTAAGTTCAGTATAGATATACTTTATCCCTTCTATTCCTAGTTTGCTAAGAGGTTTTTTGTTGTTTTTTTTTTTTTTATCATAAATGGGTGTTGGATTTTGTCAAATGTACTTCTACTGCATCTATTGAGACGATGTTATGGTTTTTCCTCTTTATTCTGTTAATGTGGTGAATTAAATGGATTTTTTTAAATGTTTATTTTCTTTATTTTGAGAGAGAGAGAGAGAGAGAGAATGAGTGGGTGAGGGGCAGAGAGAGGCAGAGAGAGTATCCCAAGCAGGCTCCACACTGTCAGCACAGAGCCCAATGAGGGGCTCATTCCCACTAACCATGAGATCATGGCCTGAGCTGAAATCAAGAGTTGGACATTTAACCCACTAAGCCACCCAGGCACCCCAAATGGATTGATTTTTTTGTAATGTTAAACTTACATTCCTAGAATAAACCACACTTAGTAATAATGTTTTCTCTTTTATATATGTTGTAGGACTTGATTGGTAATATTTTCTTAAGGAGTTTTACATTTTTTTATGAGTAATATTGCACAATAATTTCCTTCTCTTGTAATGTCTTTGTCAGGTTTTGGCATCAGAGGTGTGTTAGGTTAAAGACTGCCACAAATTGTTTGCTACTTTCCATTGAGAGGTGGAGCCTAATTCTCTTCTTTTTGAATTTGTGCTGACTTGAGCACTTGCTTGACCAACAGAGGTGTCCTTCCAAAGCTAGGTCCTAAGAAGCTTTGCAACTTCTTCCAGTCTTCTTGGAATGCTCACAGCTACAGCCCCAGTCTGCCATGCAGGAAATGAGACCACCATGCTGTAAGGGGACCCACGCTAACCAAGAGGCCATATGGAGAGAGAGAGAAACATTGCTAAGCTAGCTTCCAGTTGTTATAATCCCTAGACATTTGAGTCATCTCAGCCCAGCTGAGGCCCAGATATTGTGGAGCATAGACAAGCCAACCCCACTGTGTGGCCTGTCTAAATCATGAGATATAATAATAATAAAGTATTGTTTTAAGCCACTACATTTAGGGATAGTTGTGCAGAAATAAATAACCAATAGGAGAATTGGGGTATGTTCTTTTTTTGTCTAGTTTCTGAAAGAGTTTGTGTACAATTGGTATTATTTATTCCTTAAATATTTGATAGAATTTACCAGTGAAACCATCTGGGTGGGAAATTTTTATATTATAAATTCAATTTCTTTAATAGATATAGAGCTATCGAAAAAAGATATAGAGCTATCCAGATTTTCTTTTTTTTTTCTTACAGAATGATCTATTAAAATGTCAATAAATCATCTCACTCCCCTTATGAAAACATCCAACGACTTCTCCTTGCACTAAGAATAAAATCCGAAATCCCCTCCGTAACTTATGTGGCTTTTTGTGACCTGGCTTCTGCCTGCTTTTCAGATCTTACTTGGAACCACATTTTTTTTTTATATTTACAAAGATGATTTCTTATTTATTTATTTAATCTCTGCACCCAATGTGGGACTCGAACTCACACACAACACAGATTAAGAGTCACATGCTCCACCGACTGAGTCAGCCAGGGTGCCCACAAGGATGATTTCTTAGTGTTATTTAGATTTTAGCCCAGGTGACCCCTCCTTAGGAAGGTCTGTTTGACTAACAAGTAAAAACAGTCTCCTCAATTGCTCTACATCATATTATCCATTAAAAAATTTTATAGCATTTATCACTATCTGACATTATCTTCATTATTAGTTGACTCGTTATTTCTAAGTGGTTGCCACACTTTTCTAGAATTTGGGGTCTTTGTGGCTGTGACCTGTTGGTCTTATTCATAATTATGTCCCTAGACCCGATATAACACCTTGTCATAGAAGGAAGTAAATACATATTTACTTAGCTGGAGACTGGTCCTGGAACCCTCAGCCCTCACCTGGGTGTATGTGTTGAGAAACTGCTGTGAAGGGGGACTTAGGAGTCTTGGCCTTGGCTCTGATTGGTCCCTGGAAATGGCCAGCATCAGGTACAAGAACAGTCAGTTTCCAGTGGCCACACCAGACCACAGGGTTTTTTCCTCCTATGAGGATCTGACTCCTACCTGGTGCTCTCTTCCATCACCAGCAGCCGGGAGGTAGCTTAGAGTCCATTTAGGAGCAAGGATCCAGGTATAGCACCTGTGAGCAGAGATGTGGTTACGCTGCACAGTTTTGGTTCCCAAGCCCCTCAGTCTATGTGTGTCTTTGAAAATAAATCGCTTCCTCCCTCTGGCTCTTACCTGGCGCACTGTAGATGCTCGATCATTCTTGAATGAAGGCCCATTCCATGCCTGCATTTCTACGATTCTATCATACCCCCATACGATGGTTACAGATGAGGAAACTGAGACACCGAGAGGCCGAGTGACTCCACCAGTGCCACAGAGTAAGTTACTGGAGGCGCTGGAGCTCATAGATTTTCCCCTCGATTTATGATCCTACCAACAAGGGCATCAATTTCAGAGATTAACAGCTGCAAATGATGGCTTCAAGTCGGCTGCCCCAGCAGCTCTCCAAAGTGCATCTCCAATTCAGGTTTATCTTCATTAAGCAAGTAATTCATTACCGGGCGGTAAGCATTCGCATCAGAGCAAGAATATTAAAAAAGTAATTATATTTTTCACAGTGCAGCTTTCCGGGTAAATTGTATGCAAATTGCTGTCTAAATCAGGCTGGCAGATCCCATGCAGGTCTTGGCGCTATTCAGGAGGGATATTTTGGAGGCTGGATTGTCACCCTCCCCTCATCTCAGTGAGTGTCCAGCAAAGGGTCTTGCATTCAGTCAAGAAAGGCTCAAAAGTATGAGCAATTATTGTCTCTTAACTCCTTCGAGCCTCAGCTTTCTCATCTGTAAAATGGGCTCCCACCAGGATTAAATAAGGGAATGGGAAGAAGAGTCTCTAGCACAGCACCTGCCTGGCATGGACATGCCAGGCATATGACTTCAGGAAATGGCAAGACAGCTTCGGGGAGGCCCATGAGGTTGCGTCAAGAAGTCATTGACACCTATAGGCCCAGAGAGTCCCGGGAGCAGCTCTGGGGTGCAGTGAGGGGGCGTCGGTGAGGGGTCAGGAGGCCTAGCTTCCTT
Organism: Lynx canadensis; assembly: GCF_007474595.2. Taxonomy (NCBI): domain Eukaryota; kingdom Metazoa; phylum Chordata; class Mammalia; order Carnivora; family Felidae; genus Lynx; species Lynx canadensis. The sequence goes on along the minus strand of NC_044310.1, from coordinate 31,797,160 downwards.
CTCATCCTGATATTGCCACCAGTTCACTGTGTGACCCCAAGTTCACAGCTGTCCCCTCTGGGCTATGCTTAATACTCACCCATAATTAAGCTTTGAATAGTGATCACCCAACAGGTGCACACGACCTCCCAGATTGTACTGACCTCCAGCCTCTAGGACTGATCATGGACCATGCTAGAACAGGGCACTTAAAAAGCAAACCCATCAAGTCTCACAGTTTATAGGTGAGAAAAAGAAGCTCAGAGAAGGGTATGAATGATCCAAGGTCACATATCAGGTGTGGAGTCAGGACCAGAATTCCAGGCCAGAACAGTTCTAATACCCACTGTTAATACCCATGTGTCAAATGGGCACGTTGAAGCCTGTGAAATGCGGTTTCCACATTTGGTATTCTCAGCTTTGTCTCAAGTTTGGAACATAATCCTGGGGTTTGATCTGGGGCAGGTTACTTCCTGTCTGAACCTCAGTTTCTCCATTTGCCAAATGAGGCCATCGGAGGAGATAGCTCTATGACCCCTCCCCGTGAGACCTAGTAGGGAGGGTTTTAGTGACATCTTTGCCCTTCTCTCCATCTGAGAAAAGCCGTGGAAGGGCCCAGGGACCTAAGGGCAGAAGAGTCTGGGCCTGCCCAAGGTGGTCTTGGTGTTGATTTTCTGCCCATGCGCTGGAAACCAGCTGATGGTGATGGTTTAGGAAGACACACAGTGTCTTGTGATGGAGGGGCTGCCTAGCTACAGAGCCCCAGCAGCCCAGAGCCCCAGGCCATAGGGCCAAGGTTACCTCAGAGACAGTCACAAATAGGGCCGCGCAATTCCACACAAATGTGGCTACGAGGGGGCACAGAGTTATGATAGGGGCCATGGCTATGCCTAGAGCTGCATTCACTAAACACACAGCTGCTTCCAAGTACACACCAGACTAGGGAGGTCAGACAGGAACAGGTGTCCAACCAGCCTGACCAGATATGGCCGCATGGCTGCACCTGCTAACACCTTCACACAGGGACACCCAACCATACTTGGCCACAGCTAAGCCCGGGGGAGTGGTCACCTAGCAGGGCACACCAAGGCGTATGGTGGCTCCACAGTCACACTAGAATACCAGTTACATCCAGACACAGATTCCTCGGGGAGAACCCGCACCTCCTCTCTGACCCAGCTCTTGTTCACAGCCCCCACCTGTGCAGACCCTTGACTCCACACTTTGGGGCTCTGCAGAGTCTTACCGCTGCCCCCGGACTGCAGGTTCTGGGCAGCACGCGTGAGCACCTGCTTCTGTCCACACCCGGACTCACACACTGCTGCTCCGCTCGTATCTGCGAGGTCCTTCTGTTCTCACGTCTCCCTCAGGTGTCATTTCAGAGCCTGCAGGCATCCAGGATTTTAGAGAACAGCCAGGCCATAGCTCCCGCTCTCTCCCCATCTTGACATCTCTGACATGAATCTCCTCTCTGGCCAGACTTTCTTTAACTCCTCTTTCTAGAAGAAGCTCAAGGCTCCCCCCCCCCCCCGGAAGCCTTTTATGGCTGGGCCTGGCAGCCCTGCCCCCTGGGTACCGATGTGGTCAAGCCTTGACCCGGGAGCCCATGTTCATGATCTTGACTCCTGTGCTAACACACGGAGTGACCCTGGGCCTCTCTCTTCTTCTCTAGCGGCCTTGGTTTCTCCTTCTGCCCCACGAGGGGATGGGGCGAGGTAGGATGGGGAGGATAGTACTGAAGAGAGCTCCGGAGGCCCCTCCAGTCTGTGATTTCTCCACCTCTGCTTTCCCCACGGCAGGGCTGGCGACTGAAGCATCCCGAACCAGGCCCCAGTCCCCTGACACCTTCTCTAGCTCTCCCGCCCTCCCCACTCTGGGCTGCCATCCCCAAGCCCCCAGCCAGGGCAGAGCAGAGCAGTGGAAAGAGCAGGGACATCTGAAGGAGAGGGAGCTGTGGGCAGGCATTGTGCCTCTCAAGGGCAGAGACTGTGGTTCAGATCTGCGGCTTTTTCTCCAGGGTCTGCCATGCAGGGGCCACTTCACAAGCATTTGCCAAATCCAATCTGATCCACCCCTTCCTGGTCAGGTAGCCCTGGGCAGGCAACTCCATGTCTCTGAGCTTCTCTAGCATCCCCTGTAAGGCGGGGCTAACCACTCGCTCCTGGTCACAGGTCGTCATGAGGACAGACTGGCAGGGCCCCTGACCCGGGGTGGACCCCGCCGGTGGGCATCCCCACCCCCTTCCCCTGCCAGCCTCCACTCTCGCTGAAAAGTGGGACTGTCCAGCTTGGAGAGGAAGAGCCCCGGCCGCAGGAGCAGACCAGGGGCTGCACAATCTAGCATCCTGACAAAGAACTTGGGCTGAGGGGAGCAGCTTTGCTTCTTATTCTTGCCACACTGAGGGCACTACAAAGCCCTGACAGTAAAACAAGGAGAGAAACACACTCAGTGGCTCGCCCACAGATACAGGGAATCCTAGCCCCAGAGGCCATTAGTTGTAAGGTGTCCCCCAGGGGAAGGAATGCCCTCCTCACGAGCCCTGGCAGCCTTTGCCTGGGACGAGTTGCTCACTGGCTCCCAGAGCGGTCTACACTGTGGCCCGGCATGAGTCCCTCCACTGGTCCCAGCCCTGCCCTCCAAGACTGCATGAGCGCGTCTACTTCTGTGGACCAGCCCCGTGCCCCACCCCCACGCTTCACCTTCTAGACCTTCCTTACAGGCCAGAGAGCAATTCAGCTGTTGCTTCTACAACATGGATCCGAATCTTCTCACCTGTTCAGACCTGTCCCTGTGTATCTAAGCACACGCTCACACAGGCACACACACACATGCACTCGCGGCGGGCCCCCCCCCCCGGGTTCCAGTCCATCCCAGAGGGCACATCAACCCTCTCCTACACAGAAGCTGTTCTGCCCTCTCCCACTGCTGCTGGAGCTGCCCTGGGAGATGAGGAGCAGGGAAAGGTGGAGGGACCTGAGAGGACTTGTCTCCCACTGGGAGCCCTTCCTCCTCCCCCACCCCCCTGCCTTCTGCCACTTTCCTATGTCAGGGCCACGCTGATGACACCAGAGAATCCATCAAATGCCACCCCCGTGTCAGGTCATGTCACAACATAATTAAAGCATTAGATCTTCGTGATGAAGCCGTTGCCATCAATTCTGAGAGTGACTGATCCAATCTACAGAAAGGGGGAATTTCTCTCCGCCCGCCACAACTGCTGCCACTGCCTTCCCCTCCCCGAGGAGGGAGACAACATCGCTTGTGCTATTTAGGCCTCTGGACCTCAGGCTGAGCCCAAGTGAGAAGGGCCTGGCCTTGGGGTGTGGGCCCCCCCACTGGCTCTGGGTTAGCTGGGGACCCCTCTGGGCTCAGTCACTGAGTCTGTGACCCTGGGAAAGACACTCCCCACCTCTGGATTTCAGGGCTCCCTTCTAGAAGTGTGATACAGGGCTGAGAGGGAAGAGAGGAGGGTGACTTGATCTCTAAGGACGCTAGAGGCAGAAGAAGCAGGAGCCCTGAGGTCAGAAGACTTGGGTTCAAATTTTGACTAGCTGTGTAGCTGTGGTCAAGCAGGTTCTCTTTTCTCCTGCCCCCCTCCCCAGAGGAAGGGGAAATTACTCCTGCCTCCCAGGATCACCTGGAGATTAAAGGAGATGGGGGAACATAAGGGCTTTGCACCAAAGAAACGTTCCAACCTCTCGGGGCCCCCGTCCCGATGTTATGTCCAAGGTGTTGGTCAAGAGACTGGACTGAGGCCTGGTCTTCTTTGCTCAAGACCGCTAAGCACGGGCACTAAGAATGTAGGGACTGAGGTGATAGAGGGCCAATGGAAAAGAGGGGGCAGGAGCACAAGTGTCCTCTCTGTTGCTTCTCAGATGATGTCAGCACCCGGAAGTTCGAATAGGAGGAACAGGAGCCAGGCTCTTGGCAACAAAGAGTTGGGGATGACACAAGGGACAGGGTGAGGTGTGGTGGGGTCAGAGGGGTAGGTCAGAACCCAGCAGGGGGCCAGCACCTCGGGTGGGGACAAGGGCAGAAGCAGGGAGAGCAGTCTGAGGCCACTGCAGTGATCCAGGCAAGAGATGAGGGCGGTTCATACCGAGTCTGAGCAGGAGTTGAGAGATCTTGGTCTTGAGAGGTCTTGGGGCTGAGTGACTGGAAGAGTTACCATTAGTGGAGTTACTATGTATCAAGTTCAAGTAGACTATGGGGACAGAAGGTTGGAGGTGGTAATCAGGAGTTTGTTTAAAGTTTGAGGCTAACAGACATCCGGGTGGAAACGTTGAGCAAGCAGGTAGGGTTCAGGGCAGAGATGTGGGCTGAAGAAACACACCTGAGGCTTGACAGTGGTCAGCACATAAAGGGGTTTTAAAGCCTTGAGCTTGGAGCAGGTCCCTTGGGAAGTGAGGGCAGGCAAAAAGAAGAGGTAAGAGGACAGCACTTGGAGCAATGCATCACTAAGAAGCTGGGGAGATGGTGGGGGTAACTAACGATGGACCCCGAGCAGAGGAAGAGACAAGCCAAGCCAGGGTGGTGCCCTAGAAGGTAAATAAAGAAAGTGTTTCAGAAGAAGGATGTGATCACTGGTTTTAGAGTAATGTCAGCTCCGGGGAGATGAAGACTGGGGACAGCTGGCCACTGGCGATGGGGAGTAAATGTTGGTTGGATGAATAAACAGGGAATACGCTGAAATTCCATCTAGAACTGTGATGTCAGATGGGTTCTGGGATAGGATCTGGCCTCATGAACAGCAAATGAGATGATGCCAGTTAACCAAAGCCAGCCAACACAACTTGGGCTCAAGCAGCCAAAGGCCAAATTGGAGGCTCTAGATCCTTCCAGCTTCAGGTCGGGCAGGATTGTTCCTGGGAACTAGAAGGAGACCCACTGCAGGTAAATCAGGTGGTAGCAGCTATGTGGGGCCTGGAGGTCAAGTGCAGACCCCAGATTCAGAAGCAGAGGCAAAACTGAAATGTCACCGGGAATGTGTTACGTGCCAGGCACTATGCAAAGCCAGAGGGGAGAACCCGAAGACATAAGACGTGGTCTTTCCTGGGGAGGTTCCCCATCTAATAGGAGAGAGACACAAGTGGATGGATGGCCCAGATGCAGGATAGTTAGAGGTAAGTGCTGACATTTTGTGGCTCCTTTAAATACCCAGACAAGCTCCTGGGATACAGATTTTACCAGGCTCCATAAAAAGATTACCTTACTTCTGAAGGGCTCCTCAAGGCCATCTTGGTTTGGGTTCCTGGTACTGACCGCGGGTCTTAATTCTCTTGTTTGGGGTATCACCCTATGGATATGACCCTTGGGTTCTGCTTAAGCTCTGACTCTTTTTTTTTTTTTTTTTTTTTTATTTTTGGGACAGAGAGAGAGCATGAACGAGGGAGGGGCAGAGAGAGAGGGAGACACAGAATCGGAAACAGGCTCCAGGCTCTGAGCCATCAGCCCAGAGCCCGACGCGGGGCTCGAACTCCCGGACCGCGAGATCGTGACCTGGCTGAAGTCGGACGCTTAACCGACTGCGCCACCCAGGCGCCCCAAGCTCTGACTCTTCAAGGCAGCCATCCATACAGGCTCCTAAAGGTGGGATGCAGACCCCAATAGAGCCCCTGGCCAGAATCCCAGACACCTCTAGCTTAATCTGACCCTGTTCCCATGCCAGTCCTGCTGCGGTCCTTATTCCTTTGTATGAGGTGTCTCTGGGCCATATAACAAACTCCTCTACTTGAAGCAACTTGACCCACCAGACCCCAGTGTAGCCAGCCCCTTCAGGCTCAGTCCCCATGCCCCAATCACACCATAGTTGAACCTGAGAGTTGTTTTCCCAACTATGCCCTTGACTCTATCTACACTTTGAGGGACTAGTTCCCCTTCCTGGCTCCTGGGCCTGTCCAGTCAGCTCCTGCCCCACCCCCTTGAGCAGCAGGATCCCTCTGCCTAACCCCGCCCCTTGAGCAGAAGACAGATGGTACACGTCCTCGCAGAGAAAAACAATGACTGTGGGAGGAAGAATGGGGAAAGGATTGATTCTAGCCCAGGGCTCCTGAGGCTGCATGGTGCCTGCAGGGTGGGCGGGTGGGTTTTGGACAAATGCAGGTATCGCTGGGAGCAAGGGGGGAAGGCATCCCAGGGTTGGGGGGGGGTGGCGGTGTGCTTGGGGAGAAAGGTATAGCGAGATGCCCCCCCCCCCCCGCCAGGGTGGAGATGGGTGCCTGGGGAGAGGATGCTGGGCGGGTGGTGAGTTGCGGCCACCAGCTGCAGCCCAGTGGAAGTCCTCATATGCTTTCAAAGCCTGGCCCTGGGACTGATCAGCCGCCTAGTAAAGATCCTTCTAGCTGCCCAGTTCTGGTGACCTAGTGCCTTTCAATCAGGAGATGCCCAGGTCAGTCTCCAAAGGCCCTTCCAGGCCTCTCGGAATAAGGTAGAAGTTGAGTCCCTGAATAACTGCTGGCTTAACTACACCTGTCTCTGCCCCTGGGCCTAGAGTTCGGGTCTCAGACATTTAGGGACAGAGATGGAAAGAAAGCATCAACTGAAAGATGATCTTGGAAGAAATCACGTAAAGGGAGAAGTGAAAGGTCAAGACTGCTGGCTTCTCCTATCTGAAGAGTGGGGTGAAGAAGGGAGTCGTTTAATGGGGCAGGGGTGTGAAAAGAGGACACAAAGGACGTCGGGGCACAGGATGGGGATTGGAATGGACCTGCAGGGCATCGAGTTCACCCCTGTGCCATGCAGGAGTCCCTCTTCATCACCCTTACCAAGTGGCTGTCCAGCCTCCATGGGCATACCTCCACTGACGGAGCGCTCACTCCTTCCTGAAGCAGCCATTTCTGTTTGCACAGCTCTGAGTTATCCTACATCTAAATCTGCAGGTCCACTCAAGGTCAAGTTCTATGCTGTGAGACTCCACGGAAACAGTTCCATCTCCCCGGTGGTGAGACAGCGTTGCAGGGACTGGAAAATGGAGACCCTGATACCTGGCCCCTGAGGATTTTCTTGGAAGGCCTCTGAACCGTCTCAGAGGCCATCCCTTGAGCTCGTAGTTGAGTCTTGCCTCTTGGGTCACTCTCTGAAGGGACGTGCAGAGGGGTGCCTAGGGCTGCGTGTGTGCCCGGATGTATCTGTGAATTATACTGCATGCTCATGGCTGGGGGTTGGCAGGGATGCAGACCAGCCCTGTATGTGTAAGGAAAAGCATCACTTCCTTCCCTATGTGCCTGGGCTGTGGTCACGTGTCAGCGTGACCATGTGTGCATGTCTCTGACAGTGACTGCATGTGGGTAGCAGTGCTCCTGATGGCCTGCCAATGAAGGGCTGTGTGTGTGCGACTAACCGTGATCACAAGTGTGAATCTGCACACGAACGGCTTGCTAGGGCTGTACGTGACCTGCCAGGTATGTGTGCGTCCTGTGACTCTGGTCAGGTTGTCTCCGAGTGTCTGGTTGTGACCGAAGAGTGTGTGTGTGACAGGTTGCCATCTCACGCATATATGAGACCGTGTTGGTGACAGATCATAATGATGATGTGCATGTCAGAGACTGGCTGAGGCAGTGAGTGTGTGCGAGGTGGTCACATGTGTGCCTATGCACGAGGATGTGGTTGTGTTTGCGTGCGTGGATGCATCAGTGTGGCTGCGTGTCAGCGCTGATGGCTGTGTATGTGTGGCTGCGGCTCTGTGTGTGACGCAATGTGTGTTTGTGACTCTGTTCTGAAGGGTGTGTGTGTGTGTGTGTGCGCGTGTGAATGGCTGCGGCTGAGTGCAAATGAAGGTGCCCGTGTGTGGAGGTGGAGGTGGAAAGGGTGAGGACAAGGCAGGATGAAAAGGGGACTTGCTCGGAAAGGTCTCCCCAACCCCATTTTAATCAGAAACGGAGCAGCTGTTAGTCTGAATAGACACTGCACAACGGCAGACGTCTTAATCTCTTCTGCATTGTGATTCACTCGGCGAAGCCCTATTACTCAGCTTTTGATAGGAGCTTACTTGTCTCAAGTGTTTTCATTATTGCCCTAATACTATCTATTAACATACTGGAGGGAGCTCGCTGCTGTCTGGAGCTGGCATCACTGGGCTTTTAAAGATTATGGGCCTTGCAAATACATAACATTTTACTGCCTTGCAGACGTAATTCATTGGGAAAAAAAAAGGCTCACGTAAATAGATAGGTAAATAGATAACTGAGTAGGGGAGAGAGGGCGCTGGAGGGAGAAGGAGAATCTATGATCCAAACGCGGCTGTCATCTCCAGCTCAAATGATTGCCTTTTGGGAGGAAGGGCCAGACAGACATCTGTCTCATTTGGGGCACCTATAGCCCCAAATCCTTCATCTCTGGGTATCCTGGGGTGGGGGTACTGCCTGGTCTCGTGGCTGACAGTAAGACCCTGGGCTTCTCTGAGGGACGCTCCGAGGTGCAGACAGGGGTGAGATGCAGGGAAGCACGTGGTGGAAAGACCGCAGGATTCTGTGGCAGGAGGCACGGGTTTGAACCCCAGGTGTGCTGCTGATGTGTGGGGTGACCTTTGTTCCCATCTCTGTGCCTTGTTTCCGAAACTGCAAACCGAGGAGTCTGAACCAGATCCACTAAAAGGCCAGTTTCAAAGGCCATCCGAGACCCAGATGGTGCTTGAACAAAAATGGTCAGCGGTAACTCATCAACCTGGATTCCCGAGGAAGAAGAGTGCCAGCAAGGCCACCATCTCAGAACTGGCAAACTGCAAGACGGTCCTCTGGTCTAACCACCAACCCTCTTCCGCGTTCCTGCCACACGGGTGCACCCCTACCTACCGGGACAGGAATCCCACTACGTTCTTTTCCTCTTACTAAAAGGATAAACTTTAAACTCTTTTGCTTTTTCCGTGTGCTTCGAGATGATGTTTGAAATACATACAAACCCTTCCCTTCATCAAATTTCGCTGAAATAATAGAAAGGCACATAAAAAGAACATATTCATATCTGCCCAAGGAAATGAGAAATCATGGCTCCAGGAGAACAGAGAAATTTGAAGACTTTCTAGAAGACAAAAAGCAGATAGAATCCAATTTATGGAGAAAACCAGAGTGGTTAAATCAGCATGAAGAAATTGACTAAGGAGATGTAAGCTGTTCTCTCCAACAGAATCTTGGGGAGACTCCCAGTTTAGGGAGCAGGGAGCAGGCCATGGTGTAGACATCAGGCAACGAACTATTGAATAAACAGGCAGCAGTCTCTTTCTCTCCCGATGTATACAGAATGACTGGCTGTGGCTTTTGCTCCTGACACAGAAGCCTGGTGGACTGCCTTCTAAACAACATGAAAGATCTACCTTAGGAGGTATGGTAAACTGACATGTTGGTGTCAATGAACAACCCCTCTCAGTAGTCACATCCTTGTGGGATTCCCTACACATTGGGTTTGGACTTGACATTGTAACCTGTTTTGGCCAATGGGACATTAGCAAGTCTGCTGAAATTACTGGGGCTTGTCTGCTTAGAACACTCCCCCTTAGAATGGGACCACCATTCTGTAAGAAAGTCCACCCTATTCTGGAGAAAGAGGTTCTGGAGGATAAAAATCCATGTGAAGAAAGAGCCCACCTGTTGGAGAAACTAGATGTTTTTCTTGTTTTTTTTTTTTTTTAATGTTTAATGTTTATTTATTTTTGAGAGACAGAGAGAGTGAGAGAGAAAGAGAGAGCACATAAGCAGGGGACGGGCAAAGAGAGAGGGAGACACAGAATCCAAAGCAGGCTCCAGGCTCTGAGCTGTCAACACAGAGCCTGATGCAGGGCTCGAACTCACAAACCATGAGATCATGACCTGAGCCAAAGTTGGACACTCAACCTACTGAGCCACCCAGGTGCCCTGAGAAACTAGATGTTTTAGCAGATAGCCAGCACCAAGGCCCCAGACATTAAAGTGAAGCCTTCTGGGCCTTCCAACACAGCCCAGCTGCCCGCCGAGTGCAGCAACATGAGTGGGTCTAATCAATACCACATGGAGTAAAAGAATGAGCCCAGGAAACCCATAGAATCACGAGAAATAACAAATTGTTGTTTTAAGACATGAAGCTGTGGGGTGTTTTGTTATGTGGCACTAGATAACTGATACAAGAGAAATGACTATGTAGGGGTTGAGTGAAGCAGAACAGAACTAAATCTTTGCAATGCTCATGGGAAGGGGAAAAGAAAGAAAAGACAATGAGGTAGGCCTGCTCAGCAAAGAAACATATTAAAATACTTCATACACAGAATAAAGTCTACCTTACTTCAGCAGTCATGAGAGTCCCCAGCCTGCCTATGTATGGTCCCCTCATTCTTTCTAACAAGACCCCCCTACAGTGAGCAACCCCTCCTGCTGTCTCACTGACACAGAGCTGCAGACAGCCTCCTTTCCAGGGGAAGGTCCATTTTGAATGCACACCTACACAGCCATGAAGGAAACTCATACCAGTCTCCTGAATATATTAGGCTACCTAATTTTAAATGTATAAATCTGAAATGATCATCATGGATCACCTTTGAGGCAAACCAAAAGTATGAGAAAGAGTAAGATAAAAAGCCAAAACAACTCATCCTGGAGGAAAGTGAGAGAATGTAGGAACAGAGAGGAACTTTAAAAGAATTCTAGATTGTATCCTCAGAGAGATCCAAAAGAAATTTGCTTTCATAAAATAAGAGTAGATTTCTATTGAAAAGAAGCAATCAAATAAAAAGAAATTATCCTTGAAAATTAAAAACATGAAGATAAAATCAAAGAAATCCCCTAGAAAATAGAGTGGAAACACAAAGAGATACAAAATATGAGAAAATACATGACCTAATACTTATAAACACTCTAGACTAGATAAAAGAGGCAATAGAGGTAATGAAATAATTAAAGATATAATTTCAAAATATTTTCCAGAGCTACAGAAGGACCTGAGTCCTCAAACTATAAAAAGACCCACCCAGTAGTAAGCAGAAAACACGAAAAAAATACACATCCTTGTGGCATTTCTAAATTACAAAATGAAAACAGAATTCTCAATGTTTCTGGATTGCTTCAAACCTAAAATTCTACATCAGCCAAACTATCAACTATGAAAACAAATCCAAGATGTTTTCTGATAAGGAAGAACAAAGAAAATTTACTATTATTCATTCACCCCTTCTGAAGAAATAATTATGTACTATAGGAAAACCAAAATAGAATTCAAAAAGGAGAATGTCATGGATTTTTAAATGCTTTATTTTTATTTTTTTTATTTTTTATTTTTTGCATTTTAAAATATTTTAAAGAAAAGAAACCAGTAAATGTTTAAGAGTCTAAATAATGAATGAAAATGCATCTATAAAACTTTAATTATAAAGAAATGATCTATTTTTAAAATATGGAAATAAAATAATAACACTTGGAACCAAAGTTTCAACAAAATATGAAACATAGGAAGAGGTCTAAGATACTTGAAAGAAAAAGTGGTTGAATAAGTTTATTAAAAATTTAGAGGGGTGCTGGATGGCTCAGTCAGTTGGACATTCGACTCTTGGTTTCCACTCGGGTCATGATCTCACAGTTCTGGGTTCAGGCCCTATGTTGGACTCTGTGCTGACAGTGCAGAGACTGCTGGGGGTTCTCTCTCTCTCTCTCTCTCTCTCTCTCTCTCTCTCTCTCAAAACAAATGAACTTAAAAAAATAGAGCATTAGAAAAATAGAAATAGTACACATAACTTGCCAAAAAATACAGAAAAATAAAAATAAAGAAAACTTGATCAATTGAACAGAAGGTGGGGAGACATCCAAACATACCAAAATCACAATAATTGTGAATGGGTTAAACTCTCTTATGAAATGACAGAGACTTTCAGAATGGGTGAAAGAAATCTCAACAACATATACACATGTCCACACATAATACAATTATTTTGAAGAGTTGCATTTAAAACAATGTACTACAAAAAGGAAGAAAAATAGAAGAATGGAAAAATGAATATATGCTAACAAAACAAAACAAAACGAAAGCATGAAAATATTAGTATAAGATTTAATAGAATTCAAAATAAAGCACCTATAAAAGGTACAACATACCAAGGAATTATGACAATGAAATACATTTTATACTTAAACAACAAAGTATCAAAATATAAAAGAAATAGTACTACAAAGAGAAATTGTCAAACTTGTAATGACACTTCATTCATCCGTGCCTTTCAAAAGCTGATAGATCTGGTAAAGAAAAAGAAGTCAGTTTGATTTGAGATTTATATAAGAAGATTTACTGAACTGAGAATATACATTTATATGTTGTTTTTTAATATCTACGATACAAACAAAAATTGACCATCCATTAAAGTTGGCTTGAAGAAAAATCTTAATTCCAAAAAGTAGACACCATATAGGCTACATTTTCTGACTACAATGTTAAAAAGAAAAAAAAAAAAACTAGAATCAAAGATAAAAGAGTAGCAAAACAATGTAACAAATACTCAGCAACCTGAAATTTTAAACATTTTAAAAAAATTTTTTAACGTTTATTTTTTGAGAGAGAGAGAGAGAGACAGAGTGTGAGCAGGGGAGGGACAGAGAGAGAGAATGAGACACAGAATCCGAGGCAGACTCCAAGCTCTGAGCTGCCAGCACAGAGCCCACACAGAGCCCGACACGGGCTCAAACTCACAAGCTGTGAGATCCTGACCTGAGCTGAAGTCAGACACTTAACTGACTGAGCCATCCATGTGCCCCTCAGCAACCTGAAATTTTAAAACGCTATTCTATATAACTCTCAGGTTAAAGACAAACTCAAAATTGAAAGGATTATTTATAAATTAATGACACTGAGAGCACCATATAATGAATTCAATTGTTAAGGCCAATGCAGTATTTACAGAAAAATGTATAGCCTGAACACATTTATTAGAAAACAGGAAAGAGAGTTGAATGCAAGCAATTGGGAATAGGAAAATTAGAGGGGGGAAAAAACCTCTATAAAAATAAGGAATTAATAGAGATAAAAGCAGAAATTAATGAAATGAGAAACAAATGTTGACTTGGTAAATGAAACCAAATGCTGCTTCTTTAATTTATTTATTCCCCTGGATGGCTCAAGAAGAGGTAAAAAATGCTAACATACACAGAAGAAATTAGATCATCAAAGTATGCTTCTAAAAACAGCATCAGGCCCAAAATGGTTTTAACAGTGAGTTATAGCAAACCTTCAAGGAACCAATAACTTCTGCTATTTAAATAGCTACAAAGCAGAGAACAAAGACGGAAAACTTCCCCAATCCAGTCTGTTGGGCTAGCACTGGAGTGGGCATCTGTGGTTTTTCTCCTCAGTGTTCATTCATCCTTCTAGTAACCACACCCTGATTACCCTCAGCGGGAGCCGTCTCCCTCTCCACCCTGGTCTGTGTCTCTCTACTTCCAGAGGAGGTGACGCCATCCCTCGTTCCAGGGCTGGGCACATAAACCTCGTTCAGCTTTCCTTTCTCCTGACCATTGTGAATGGTTCAGGAATGGGCATGTGATCCTGTTAAGAACAAATTTTTCAGTGGCTTCTGGGCTATAGATCCTGGAGCCACCATTTGCCTGCTGTGTGGAGCCCTAGACGAAAGCAGACACAAGGGAAAAGCAGAACCAGGACAGAGAGAGAGAATGAGCATTGATTACAGTATCTGAGCCCTGAATGGAGCCCTGCCTCCAGGTATGCCCTACCCCCACCCCGTACCCTCCAGCTCTCAGAACCACTGTTTAAAACAAGCTCAAGTTGAATTTTCTGTCATTTTCAATGGAAGCCACTAACCCCAACAGACCAAAACTGAACTGAGACAACACACACAAGGAAGTGGCCCAATCAAAATTACACTGATGCAAAACTCATAAATAAAATGGTAGCAAATTTAATCTAGCTATGTATTATAAGACCAATAAATCATGAGCAAATAGGTTTCATCCCAAGAATCAAACATAGATTCTAACATTACAAACCAATCTTTATTTTTAAATTCACTATAGTGATACATTAAAGGAAGAAAACTAAATGGCCGTCTCTAACAAGATGATAAGAATTTGTAATCCGCTTCCTTAACCTGATAAAGGGTCCTGGCAGTGGTCAGTTTTACGTGTCTAATTGGTGAGGCCACAGTCCCCAGTTATGCAAACACTCATCTAGGCATTACTGTGACCATATTTTGTAGTATGATTAAAGTCCATAATCAGGTGACTCTAGTTAAGGGAGATTATCCTGGATAATCTGGGTGTGCCCTGATTCAACGACATGAAAGGCTTTAGGAGCAGAATTGAGACTTTGCAGAAGAAGAAATTCCACCTGTGGGCCACAGCTTCAGCTCTTGTCTGTGAGTTCCACCCACCCTTCCTGACAGCCTGCGACCTGCCTAGCCAGCCCCCACAATTGCAATAAAGCTGTTCATATATATTTCCTAGCAGTTCTATTTCTCTGGTAGTGCCCTGACTGATACAGGTTTCTAACTGCAGAAAACATCATACATACCTGTGGACCACAGGAAACATTTCCTCTCAGGCAAGGACAAGACAAGATCCCCACTATTCCAACGTTTTAAAAGGATGATGGGGACGCGCCTGGGTGGCTCAGTTGATTGAGCATCCAAATTCGGCTCGGGTCATGATCTCAAAGTTCATGGGTTCAACCCCCACATAGGGCTCTCTGCTGTCAGCACAGAGCCTGCTTCAGATCCTCTGTCTCCCTCTCTCTCTGCCCCTCCCCCTCTCAAGCATGTTCTCTCTCTCTCTCTTTCTCAAAAATAAATAAACATTTAAAAACAATAAAAGGATGACAGGGGAGGGTCTTACCAGGAAGATGCAGTAGGCAGAAGAATGCCCCTTCCCCCTAAAGATGTGGGTGATGGGCGCTGAGGAGGGCATCTGTTGGGATGAGCACTGGATGTTGTATGGAAACCAATTTGACGATAAATTATATATAGATATCATATATATATGATATATATGTCATATATATGATATATATGACATATATATCATATATAAAAGATCTTTTATATATATGATTTTATATATATCATATATAAAAGATATATAAAAGATCTTTTATATATGTGATATATATATGATATAGATATATAAAAGATCTTTTATATATATGATATATATATGATATAGATATATAAAAGATGTTCAGGTCCTACTTCCAGAACCTGTGAATATGTTAGGTTATAGGGCAAAAGGGACTTAGCTGGGATGATTAAATTCAGGATCTTGAGGGAGGAGATGATTCTGGATTTTCCATGTGGGTCCAATGTAATCATAAGGATCCTTATGAGGGGGGTAAAAAAAAAAAAAAAAGAGGCAGGAGTTTCGGAGTCGGAAGAGAGGTGAGAGACGCAGCTGTGGGCCAGGGAACATGGGCGGCCTCTGGAAACTGGAAAAGGAAAGAAAATGGATTCTTCCTTAGTGCCTGCAGAGGGAATGAAGCCCTGCCAGCCCATTTTGGAATTCTGATCTGCAGAATGATAAGATAATAAATCTGTGTCGTTTTAAGCCACTAAGTTTGTGGTCATTTGTTACAGTCACAATAGGAAGCACATACAGCAGGTGATATTTGAATAAGAACCCGAGGGAAGAGAAGATATAAGATAAGCATCTATCTGGGAGAATTGAGTTTTAGATAGAGGGGAAAGCCAGAGCAAAGGCCCTGTGGTAGGAATGCTAGAGTAAGAGCAAAAGGCCAGGGTGTGTTGAACAGCAGGACCCAGAGGGAGGGGACCAGAAGGTGGGGTCCTGGAGGAGTGGTGGGGTACCACAGGTGATTGTAAGGGTTCTATTTTTTAGGCCTTCTGAGCACATAGAGCAGAGGGGTCCACAATTCAACTTACACCTTGTTAAGGACCACTCTGTCTCTTGTAGGTGTCTACCCGCTTCATCCTAAAGAACTCTGCACTTGCCCGGCCCCTTCCAAGTTTCCAGCAATGCATTCGTGTGGTCATACACTTTATAAAACTTGCAAAAGCATGATACTATAACCACAATTGGTTAGGACCAGCTGATCTCTTTCTTGATTTTTCTACCATATCAGCTCTCAGTGCTGGAATGGCCACAGGCATTTTTGGGGTCCAGCTGGGGAAAATTGAGCTGGGGTACTTCCAGTGTGAGTTCAGTTTGAGTTCAGGGATATATTCGTGTGGTTCACAGTTCTTCCTATGTTTTTAGAAGTTATTGCCGGCTGTCCTGGAGCACGAATGGCTTTTAGGAACCCGCCTACCACCCACCGTGTCGCTGCCCGGGACCGTGATGTGAGAGCTTTACCCGAGTGCTGTCAACTCACAGAATTCTTAAAAAATTAGTCACTTCACAAGAAAATTTGAAAGGCCCAGAAATCTTGCAGTTCACATATGAAAGAAACTTGACAGAGCTTTCCCAAACTTGACAGTTCTAAAAATTTACCATAACCAGTTGGGTAAATGGAGGAAGCTTTTTTAAACCATTAATTAAAAAGAAGGCAATCAAGTGCAATAAAGAACACATTTGTACTCTTTCTATGAAATGACTTTGTCATGGGAAAAGGTATGACAAAGAATATGAAGCCAAAAAATACAAGGGAGAAAGTAACGTAGAGGGGTGCCTGGGTGGCTCAGTCAGTTGAGCGACAGACTTCGGCTCAGGTCATGATCTCACAGCTTGTGAGTTCGAGCCCCATGTCAGGCTCTGTGCTGACAGCTCGGAGCCTGGAGCCTGCTTCGGATTCTGCGTCTCCCTCTCTCTCCGCCCCTCCCCCGCTCATTCTCTGTCTCTCTCTCTCTCTCTCAGTCAAAAATAAATAAAACATTAAAAAAAAAAACAAAAAACTACTTCAGGGGCACCTGAGTGGCTCAGCCTAAGTGTCCGACTTTGGCTCAGGTCATGATCTTGCAGTTTGTGAGTTCGAGCCCTGTGTCAGTCTCTGTGCTGACAGCTCAGAGCCTGGAACCTGCATCAGAGTCCGTGTCTCCCTCTCTCTCTGCCCCTCCCCCCACTCATACTCTGTCTTTCTCTCAAAAATAAATAAACATTAAAAAAAGAAAAAAAGAAAAGAAAGTAATGTAGAGGTAGGCCAGGCAATCAATTGATAAAAGAGATTGTTATTTTCCCGATCGATGTCATCCATTTGTGGTATTTATTGGCCTGTTACAACTCTGTGTTTTGCCGTGATTTGTGTTTTCATCTAAATATTTACTTTCATTCCTAACTTAGTATTTCTCGTCTTTTAATTTCTTCCTAACGAGGGCTCCACAAATTGCATACGCTTCAGGCCCCACGAGACCTGGATCTCCCGGGGATGAATGGACAATGGGGGCTACAGTGAGCTAGTCCTTGGCATCTTTGCCTCAGACTCATCTTTCTGTGTCCCCCCTGCCCTGGTCTCTGGCGGGGGAGTGACCCTGCAGGCCATGTCCAGGGATCCTGCGTCAGCTGCCTTCTGGCAGGACCCTGTCAATGAGAAGGCCCGGTGGGAGACAAGAGGCCTGGAAGGAGGGAGAAGCCAGTCCTTCCCACATCACTAACCACCCCTCTGTGCTCCTAGCTCCAGCCCAACAGGCCTATGTTGCTCACAACTTCTTTCAAAGTAACTCTGGCCCCTGGGTGAAGGTAATGCCACCTTTTCCTGTCGTGCATACGGTCTACAGGTGGTCACAGCTTCTTGCTGTTGGCAATATGGGGGCTGCCTCCCGGTGTCCTATTTGCCTTCTCAGCTGTCACTGTGTAGCCGGTGTCAGTATTACCTTCCCTCGTGGACCGCTCTCTGTTGTCATGGGCAGATCCTGCCTGAAAGAAGGAGGTAAGGACAGAAACAGGGAGGCCTGTTGGGTAGGGGGCTCGTGGAAGCGCCCAGTGGAGGAATGAAGGCGACTTGCTCCAGAGTCATAGTTTTAGACGTAATGAAAAGTGATGGAGACGCGGGTGAGTTTTGCTTGGAGACAGATTGGGTGAAGTGAGGGAAGAAGAGAAGTTGAAGATTAGTGTGAGCTGTGGGACCTTAGCACCTGGAAGAACAGGCCATGGCTGCGGGAGGAGGTGCACCCTGAGGGGATGGGAGGAGGCGAGGAGTCTGGGGGATGTGTTAAGTTTGAGACGCCCATTAAACACCCAAGCAAATTTATCAAGGTGGCGATTGACGATTGGCAATATGAGCCCTCTCAGGAAAGAGATCCAGGCTGCAGACATAAATTTGGGAGTCATGAGTATATAGGTAAAAAAAAAAAAAAACAAAACAAAACAAATAAAGCTGTGAAACTCATCAACATACCAGCCAGAGAGTATAGATAAAGAAGGGCCTTGAACTAAACCCTGGAGCACTCCAATGTTTACACAAGAGATGAGGGGCTAGCCAAGGAGTCCAAGATGACTGTCAGAAACCGGGAGAGTGGTGTCCTGGGAGTCAGGTGAAGACAGTGTGCCTAAGAGAAGGGCCATATGTGTTGAATTTGGCTGACAGGTCAAGTTCAATGAGGCCTGAGATTGACCATTGCATTTTGCAATATGGATGTCATTGGTGACACTCACAAGAGCGATTTCAGCAGAACGTTGAGGACAGAAAAACTTGGGAGATCATAAATATGAACATTTTTTTTTTTTTTTTTTTAGTTTTGCTGTGAAGTGAAGAAGAGAAACAGTATAACAGCTGGAAATAAAAGTGAGGTCAAGAGAGGAATACAAATATATATATATATATTTATATATACTTATCTATGCATACATACATACACACACATGCGCGCATACATAACAACTTTCCATTATGGTATGACATACGTAGAGAGGACTGCACAAATCATGAGCTTCAAGTCGGTAGGTTTTCACAAGTTCATGTATCCATGTAAATCCTACCTAGATCAGGAAAGAGAGTACTACCAGCACCCCAGAAGGTCCCTCATGCCCAGTCATTATCCAGTTCTTCCTCCCCAAGGTAGCCACTATTCTAACCATAAATTAATTCCGTTGTTTTTGAAACTTGTGTGGTAGAATCATACAATGCGACTTCTTTTGCTCAACATTATTTGTGAGATGTTGAATATAGCAATAGCCCATTCATTTTCATCACCACATAGCATGCCCTTTATGACTATTCCACAAATTCTGCACCCATTCTATTCTTACGGATGGGCACTTAGATTGTTTACTGTCTGTGTATTATACTTAATGTTATCTGAACATGCTTGCACGTATCTTTTGGTACACAAGCATATGCCTTTGTGTTTGGTATATACGGTAGGTGTGGGATAGCTGGATAAGAGGGTAAGCGTATATTCAGCTTTAGTAGATATTACCAAGTAGTTTTTCAAAGTGGTTATACCAGTCTACACTCCCACCAGCACGGCAATCAGTTGTTCTGCAATCCTTGTCAATACCTGGTACTCTCCTAGGTCTTTTTAATTTCAGCCGATCTGAGGCAGGTATCATGGTGCCCCACCAAGCTTTTCATTTCCATTCTCTTGGTGACTGATAAGGTTGAGCACACTTTCATACAGTCAATGCCCATTTGGATACTTGCTTTTATGAAGTCGCTGTTCAAGTCTTTTGAGGAAATATGAGAAGGTGTTAAATGAGAGAGTAGGAGAGCAAATGACCTAGGATACTTGCCTTCACCTACAGTACCAAGAGTCCACTTGAGCTTCATGGCCATGAATTTAACATGAGATTGGTCAGCATGTCATGTTTTCCCTCAGACCCAGGAGCATATGGAGAACGGGGCCTAGTGAGGGTTGAGAGCTTCCCTGATGAGTGAGGAGCAAGGAAGTTGAGGGGGTTAGGGTGATGAACCAAGGGCTCTGGACCGGGCAGGGTACAGAGTAAGGAGAGTGAAACTATAGAAGCACCGACAGATTGTAGGTCCTGGTGGGCTAAAGAATTGTTGGAGTAGAAGAACAGAATGAATGAGCTGGAAAGGTTACCAGTGGTGCTCAGAGAGGTGAATTGCTTAAACTGGGCTATGGGGATGTCAGAGTTATTGGTCATGATTCGGTCTGTGGCAGGAGCATGGCCATGAATGGATGAGAAACCAGATCTTAATAGAAATCAAGTAACTGAGAGACCAGGGTATAGGGAAAATGACCTATTTGAATGTGGACATCACCAAGAATTATGATGGGATTATTGTTGGAGAGAAGTTATTCTAATTCATCAGTATTAGCAAAAAAAAAAAATAAATGAACACAGAGAGCAAAGGGCCCAATTACTATAGAGAAACAGACCTGTTTATACATGGGAAGTTACTATGTAGGTCAGAAGTAATTTCAAATTAGTGCAGAAAGGATAGGTCATGCCGTAAATAGTGTCAGGACAACTGTCTATTCCCAGGGAAAATAACATCATTTTACCCCTGCCTCACACCATCTATAAGTGTAACTTTCAAATGGATTAAAAGACTAAACATTCAAAACTAGAAGAAAATAAAGGAGAACATTCTTATAATATTGGGATAGAGGTTTACCTAAAGTAAGATCTCAGATCCCAAGCAATGATAATAGTTAATTTTTATTGTGTGATGCCCTGCAGTGGTTACCAATCTAAGACCTTTTCATGTGTATTAATCCATTTAATCTTCACAACAACCCTATGCAGAGGTACTCAAGGCCTCATTTTACATATGAAAACTGAGGCACAGAAAGGTTAGGTAATTTGCCTAAATCACACAGCTAAGATAACACCAGACCGGAATATAAATAATTGACACATTAAACTCCTGTATGACAAAAGAGAAGTAAATAAAGTTTAAAGAAAAAGGACAACCAGGAGCAAATATATTACTAACTATGTACTTTCTCTTTTAAACAGCTTTATCGAGGTATGATTGACATACAATAAACGGCACATATTTAAAGTGTACAATTTGATGAGTTTTGACATAAGTATACACCTGTGAAACCATCACCACAATCAAGAATGAACATATCCATCACCCCCAAAAGTTATTTATAACTTTCAAACTGATTATTTCCATATCATACATACACAAGGAGTTCCTACAAATCATTTAAGACAAAAACATACAACCCCATAAAAACGGGCAAAAGGTAAAACTAGGAATTCACAGTGCAAAACATACAAATAACTAATAATCACATGAAAATATGCACAGCCTCAGGGCACAGCCTGGATCAGTCGGTTAAGCGTTGGACTTTGACTCAGGTCATGATCCCCACAGTTGGTGAGTTTGAGCCCCGCATAGGGCTCTCTGCTGTCAGCACAGAGCCCGCTTCTGATCCTCTGTCCCTCTCTCCCTGTCCCTCCCCCACATGCGTTCACACATGCATTCTCTCTCTCAAAAATAAATGAACATTAAAAAAGAAGACAATATGCCAAGCCTCAGTAATAATGCAGGAAATGCAAATGTAAATGATGAGATAGCATTTTAGCCTGAGTGGTGAAAATTGGCAAGGTTGATTCGCTATCCAGAATTGGTGAGGGTGTGGACACATGGGCTCTCTCATAGAGTGTGGTGACAATATGAATTTGCATACATCTTTTTGGAATAGGATAGATATTCTCTACATCTAAAATACATATAACTTCTTTTCTAACAGCTCAAATTTCTAGAAATCCATCCCTCAGCAATACTCACACATATGTGCCTATGTATAATGCAGCATTTTAAATAAGGAAACACTGAAATATGAGGGGAGGGGGAATCCCTAAATGGCCACTAATGATTAACTCATGTTGAAAATAGTAGAACTGCACTCTGGAATATTACATAGCTATTAAAAAGAATGAGTGAGACTTCTGGGTACCAACAAGAAAAGGCAGAACCTTATTTCTACTTTTAAAATGTGTGCGTGCATGACTTTTACCTTGTACTGTATGTACTTTCAAATCATTTCAATACTTAACTAGTTTAAAAATACAAAAAAAAGAAAGAAAGAAAAAAGTGGTGCATCCTTACAAAAAAACAAATTCATGCAGTACGGAACATCCTCCCCACATTTCTTAATTCATGAAATGTGCCAAGTGCGAACTATGCAGAGATGAACAAAACATCCCCACTGTCCACACGGAGCTTACTTTCTACAGAAGAAGGAAGAACAAGTTAAAAGGGGATACCGAATTTATATTGGAGAGGGAGAAAAGGCTCTCTGGGAAGTGAGAGTTAGCTGGAAGCCTGAAGGATAGATTAGGAGCTCTCCAGGCGATAAGAGAGGGAGAAGAGTGACCAGGAAAAGACGCAGGGGTGGGGATATGATGTGCTTTGTGTGCAGGTGCACTGGAAACCGGAAACAGCACAGGAGAGAGAAGAGGCTCTGCATTTTCAAACTGTTAGCCTCAGGACTGCGTGATTTGTGTTCAGGAAAACCCGCCCTTTTTAGGTACACAGTTTGACAGATTTTCACAAACACGTCCAGCCGTGTAACCACCCCCTGGCCGTCGAGTCATAGCACACCTCCATCACCCCACACAGTTCCCTTGTGCCCCTTTGGACTCGACTCCTTCCCCTCCTGCCAGCCCCTGGCAACCACTGATCTGCTTTCTGTCACTATAGCTTTGCCTTTTCCACATTATCATAATGGAATCATGCCATAGATAGCCTTCTACACATAATGCTGTTGACATTCATCCATGAAGTTCTGCGTATCAGCAGTTCATTCTGTTTTATTACTGATTGTATGGATGTGCCACAGTTAGTTTATTCGATCACTAATTGGTGAACATTTGGGTTTGGGTTTTTTTTTTCTTTTTCTGGCTGTTATGAATAAAGTTTCTGGGAATATTCGTGTACAGGTCTGAGTGAAGGTATCTTTTTATTTCTCTAGGGTAGATACCTGCGAGTGGAATTGCTGGATGCATAGCAATGTCTGCACTTCCTAAGAAACTGCCAAACTCTTTTCCAAAGCGTCTGTAACATTTTGCATTCCCACCAGCAATGAGTGTGAATTCCAGCTGTTCTCATTCTTGCCAGAAGTTGATACTATCAGTTTTTCAAAATTGTTATTATTATTTTAGCCATTCCAGTAGGTGTGTGGTAATATCTCATTGTGGTTTTTTGTGCATTTCCCTAATGATTGACATTGTTGGACATATTTTCATACGCTTATTCGACATCTGTATCTCTTCTCTGTTGAAGTGAGCCTCAGAACTTTTAATTCACATTCTATTCTTTGTGAAAGTCCAACATATTAAATAAATAAATAAATAAATAAATAAATAAATAAATAAATATTAAATATTAAAATTGGGGGGCTTCAGCAGTTTCACTGCTCCTCCTGTGTCCCAAGCCCTGACCTTTGAGAGGGCTCCTCAGAGCAATGATTCAATCCAGACTAGGTTCTTGCTAGCTAGTCTCCACAGATGGCTCCCAAAGGAACCATGCCTTCCAGTAGCCAGGTCCTTGTGCACTCCCCTACCACACCAAATCTGGGCCATCCCTGTCACCAATAAAATGCAACAACAGTGCCTTCTAACTTCTGTGGCTAGATCAGAAGAAGCCACAAAGCTCCCACCTCAGCCTGGGAGAAGCCAGCTGCCATGTAAAATGGCTAGATACGCTCAAAGCCCTAGCTATGAGGAAGCCCTCTCTAGCCATGTAGAGAGGGAGAGAGCATGGAGAGAGATGCCTGGCCAGCCACCAGGTATTCTAGCCATTCCAATCCAGGCACCAGACACGTGGGTAAAGGAAGCCATTTTAGACGTCCCGTCCAGGCAAGCCTTTGGATGATTCCAGCCACAGCTGCCCTCTGACTACAACCCTACCAGAGCCCCTGAGTTAGGACTACCTACCCAAGTCAACCCTCAGAACCATGAAAGGTAATAATAGCTTGCTGTTTTAAGTCACTAAGTACTGAAGTGGTTTGTTACACAGCCTTAGCTAACTGGAACATGAATGATGCCCAGATTTGGGGTCTGGGAAAGGTGGTGGGGTCATCCCCAAGTAGAGGAATGAGAGAGAGAGAGAGAGCTGCTGGTTGTTGTCACGTTTCTTCCTTTTTCTTCTACATTCTCATTCCCTGGATGTCATCTTATATCCTTACGCTGTCAGTGCCAGAAACGTGGGTGGCTACAAGAAAACGGAGACTGAGCAAGAAACAGGAACTGGGAAAGTCGGAGCAGATGCCAGGCCCAGGAACGAGCCCAACTCCAACGAAATAATAAGAACAGTGATTCCTTACAGTCCTTTACAGTTTCTAAAGCACCCTACAATGTGTTATCTTATTTGACCCTCACGCCAGCTAGGTGAGGGGGGCACTATTACTCCCATTTAACTGGAAGAAGAAACAGAAGCTCAGAAAGGGTAAGCGTGGTAGAGTACAGCCCCACTGCATCCACACGGGGAGTTTTTGTTGGGGCGAGAAAGAGAACTGGGACGAATTCAGAACTGGCTTGGAATGAGGAATAGGGGCAGTAAATCATTCAGTGTAAGAAGTTGGTAAAGGTAAAGTCAAGGCTTAATTATCTACTGAGACACTAGACTAAGTTCTTGACACGGCTCATCTCATATACCCTTCCTGATGGGAAATAAAATCACCATTCTCATTGTGTGCCAGGTCTCTGGCACCACCACTCAGAGCCATTGCTCCCAACACTCAGCCATTCTAACCCATCTTGTTTCTACAATATCATGGCCAATTCACAAGACACGGTTCCGTGGCTGGAACCCTGTGCCTGGATGATGAGCACAGGGTCCTCAGGGGCCTTCTTACCCATCCTGTGCACACTGGTGTCCTCACTGCCCTTGAGCCCATGGTGGGCATGCCCTTTTTGTGCTTAGAAACCACCAGGGGCTTCCAGTAGAACAGGTTCTTCATTAATCTATCCATTGTCCTGGCCCAAGGCTTAGGTCCACATCTGTTCCTAAGTGTAGGGATTCATTGATTCATATATTCAAAAAAATATTTTCAAATGCCTACTATGTGCCAAACACTGCATTAGGGAGGAGTGCATAGTGTACAATAAGATAGATACCTTCCTTGACTGCAAGGAGACTGTAATCTAGCCGGGTAAATAGACAAGTTCCCTGAAGGTACCAAACAGACTTGTAGAGAGCCATGGAATATACTGAAGAAGGAGTGACCTGACTTAAGAGTGAGGGGAAGAAGTAGGTGAATGAAAAAGGGAAAAATTGAGCGAAAGCAGCGTAAGCAAAGGCCCGAGGCAGAAAAGAGCACTGTATATGAAAGGAGAGGAGAAGAACTCCAAATGGGGCTTTAAAAGCAGACTAGATCGTGTAGGATTTTGTAGGGTTTGTGAGGGATTCCAGTTTTGAAGTGGGCATAGGACATGTTGGAGCGGAGATGGCGATAAACGAGTTTTTTAATTAGTAGTTTGACCTGTCTGCTGATTCCACTGGGACGTAGGGCCTCATCTCAAATAACCGGTTCCTAGATTTGGTCTCCCAATATGGAGCTTTTGCAACAACTTCCTGCAGATCTGTCTTGCACCCATCTCTCTGGCACTGGTGGATGCCTGGTGGAACAGAGATAATTCATTGTCTACCCAACATCCACCTCCTCGTTCCTAAAAGAAGTCTGGTTGTGTGCAGGGGTCCTCCTTCCTCTTTGGGACATATGTTTCAGAGAAGCAGACCCAGCCCCAGGGAAGACTCTTGGCTGACACAAGTTAGTATTGGTCAATGATCAGCAGAGGCAAAGGCATGTAAGGAGGAGCCCAATGGGAGGCTTGGGGGAAAGGTTTCTCACTCAAGAACACCCAGAGGAGAGGGTCTTTTCTTTTACTGGACACTGTGGTGTCTGGATAGGGTGACTGACTCTGGGGCAGCCCTTTTGTGACCCCGAGGGAAGCCATTCTGAGGACAAAATCAACACACTCAGTGTAGCAGCAAAAGACAGAAAGAACCTGGGTCCTTGATGGCATCATTGAGCCACAGCATGGGAGCTTATCCTCCCTCTCTGGAGGGAGCTCCTATTATGTGAGATAATGCATGGTTGGTTTTTTTTTTTTTTTTTTTTCACCATTTCAGGCTGCCAAGTTTGAGGTCTTCTGTTACTTCTGGTCCCAGGCAGCCCCTGCTCACAGCCTGTGCCACTGAGGCTGACCTCTGTCTATATCCACCTGTGCAGACCTCAGATTCTGAGAGCCTCTACTGCTGTACTCCTTTTACCTACCGGGACACTCACCTTGTTCATGATCCAGGTGTGGCACCATAGGCCTCCTTCCCTGTAGCCCCCAGAAATCCGGTTTTAGACCTCTTAGCATGTCTTGGACCTTGGATCCCTCAAATATAACTTGTACCTTTTTGCACTGCATCCATGCCCTGATAGCAGAGGATAAACACGGTCTTCTCAAGTCCTGGGTGTTCTCTAGCTGAGCCTTCCTTTGGTGCCCTGGCGTATTCAGCAAGCGATCAGACAGAAGGCTGCTCCACCCATTGAGCTTGGCAAGGACGTGATCAGGAAAGTGAGTCAAGGTCACACAGAGGTTGGAAAGATCAGGAGGCAATGTGGCGAGGGGGATTGCAAGGTGATGGTTTCAAACCAACAGCTCTGGAGGCAAGTCATGGAGGAGGCGAATGGATAGAGCACTGTCTGGGTTTTAAAAATGGAACACGGTATGGCAGATCTGCCGGGCTGAAGGAGCTGGGCAGGGCTGGGCACCCCTTTTAAGTACCTAGCATCCCCATCCCCTCTCCCGTCAGTCCCCACCCAGTGCCTTGTGTCAATTTCAAAGTTCCCCTTCAGTAAACTACCTGGACTCTCTCTAGTTATAGTGGTTCAGACGTTGACTCTGGGTCAACTCAACATCCAGACCACCTACTCCCGGAGCACAAGGTGTTCGAAATGCCATGATGAGTAGTCAACAGCCCCAGCCTCCTAGGGGCTCACTGTCATCAAAATCGTTTGCTCTCCTCGCACCAAATGTTGTGGAATCTATCCCCATGTCCCATCCCTAATGCCAGGGCATTTATCCTTTTCCCTCTGCATTCTCTTTTCCTTATGATTCTGCTGAATAATCACCTCTGCCAGGAAGTTTTCCCTGACTCTCACTATTGGGCACAACTTATGCCATCCCAACAACCCTTGGAAATTTCCTATTGAACTCTGTCCAGCTGGGATTAACACAGCATGTATCCTTTCAGCTTTCAGAGGGGTGTGTGTGTGTGTGTGTGTGTGTGTGTGTGTGTGTTTTGTTCATTCTAGCCAAGCGCCGCATCCCCCAGCGCATTGTCATCTGAATGCATTTGGAAGGCAGCCTGAACCGAGGCCCTCCTGCCCTTCACTCTCCCTTAAGCCCAGCCCTGCTTTTCTAGATGTGTCTCCTCAATGTTCTGCCAAGACCTCAGACTCATCACACCCAAAACTGTCCTTCCCAAACTACTTTCCCTCCTAGTCTCCTATTCTTGGTTGGAGCTACATCAGCTACCCAGACATCCCAAGTTCAGCCCCTCCCTGACCCACTCTCCAACGGACACACACACAAAAAACTCTTGGACTTCCCAGCTCCACGAGATCTTCACCCTGTAAACAGCTCACTGGGTCATATAACACAAAGCCCACACTCCTACAAAGCTCATGCATGGTCAGCCATGCAAAAATAAAATCAGAAGCACACAGAGAGCTATGCAGAAACTTACCATCCTGCACAGCCACAGCAAGTCATGTATAATGATAAATACATGTACACGCTCACACATACACAGTCCTAGGCGACAAGCTCTTCCCCAGGAACATTCTGGGGAAATGAAACATGGTAAAGTCCAATCATCTTGAACCCAGACCCAGGCCCTGAACCCATAAATCCAACTGGGGGAGGAGGGCAGGCGTTGCCTTTCCCCCGTTCCTGACAGCCCAGGATTTGTGCCTGCTCTGTGGACCCTGGTGCCATAATTCACCCGCAGCACCCACGAGATGACTGTCCGGCCTGGCGTTTTGCCTGCCTTAAGCTCCAGGCTGCCTGTGCCTGTCCTCCTGGCCCCAGATCCAAGCTGTGTCAATAAGCTGGGGATGAGAGTGGCGGATAGAGATCACATAAGCCTCTGTCTCCCAGGAAAGAGACCACAAGCTGTATCTATCACTCCCAACATCTTCCAGGATCCCCTACTTGGCCAGGAACTTCAGGACAAACTCCTCTCTGTGCCCAGACCCAGACCTCAGTCAAAATCCAAGCTGCCTTAAACAAATTGGCAAAGAGGATGCCAGCAGCCAGAATGTGGGTGTAAGCACCGATGGTGAGAATCCAGGCTTCTCGCTGCACAGGCAACCTGGGAGCTACTGCTCTCATCACCCTGTCCTCCCTTTTTCCCACCTCCAAACACACACACAGACTGCCCTAGCTTTGGGGCTGCCATCCAGAGGACAGGATGACGCTCACCGCTAGGGCAGTGGCAGTGTGGATGAAGAAGATGGGATGAATTACTTCTATATGAATGTGGTAGTGTGGAGAGTCTGGGTGAGCGGCCGGAGTGGGTGACGGCAGGGAGGTAACAGGAGAGTAGGCTGACAAAGATCCCAAGTTACATGGCAATTTACTATTAACTCCAAAACAAGAAGGTCAGATTTTCTTCTTAATTGCTGAGAGCTAAGAGCAAGGTTGCACATGTAGAGCTTTCCGGAAAGGGCTCCAATAATAATGCGGGTCTGCCTCAACCCTGTAACATCCTGCCTCTGCCCATTAAGGGCGAGCGGGACCACAGTGAAGAGAGATTCCACAGGGATTCACTGCTAGCAGACTGGGGAATCTTGTCTGAACTGTTCTTTTGACCTATTGGCATCCCTTTCTGTCTTGGAACCTTGTTTATTTACCCTTTTCCCCTCTCTAGTCCTCACTGGGGGAAAGATCGAATAATCAAATTTGTTGTTGAGATAATTGACCAACCGTTTGGAAAACAATAAAGCTGGAGCCTTTACACAGAAATACATTCAAAAGGGTAAAAACATAAAGTGTAAAAAGATGAAACCACACAAGTACTAAAGCAAAGTGTAAATATTGGTATTGTTTAAAGGAAAAGCGGTCTCTCTAAGCATGATATGAAATACAAAAGTTCTAAAGGAAAAGCTTGGCAGATTTGACCACATAAAAATCAAGTATTTATGAAAGACAAAAAATAAATAAGATGGAAGATCAAGATGAAGTAGAAAACCATAAGGAATATTATCTCTAATATGTAAAAGAGGTCCCACAAATAGAAAAAAAAAAAGAGAGATAAATATTCCAGTAGAGAAATGGACAAAGAACGTGATCAGACAATTCAAAAATGACATGTGAATGCCCATTAAGAACTGAGTATATGTTCTGGTTCAATAGTGATCAAAGAAATGCAAAAGAAAAAGAAGTATCAGTTGTCACCTATCAGGTGGACAAAAGTTTTTTTTTAACTGATAAGGGTGTCTGTCATTGGCAACAGTGTGAGGAAAGGGGCGCTCTCTTCCCAGCGTGTTCATGGATTAGAAGACTCACTAATTGTTAAGATGTCAATACTACCCAAAGCAATCTACAGAGTCAGTGTGATCCCTATCAAAATCCCAATGATCTTTTTTTTTTTTTGTAGAGAAATAGAAAAAGCCATCCTAAAATTCATGTGGAATCTCAAGAGACCCTGAATAGCCAAAACCATCTGGAAAAAGAACAAAGCCGGAGGACTCATACTTACTGATTCCAAAACATATTAAAAAGCTACAGTACTCAAAACAGTGTGGTAGTAGCATAGAGACAGACGTATGGACCAATGGAATAGAAGAGAGAGCCCAGAAATAAATCCTCAAGTACACGGTCAAATAATTTTTGACAAGGGTGTCAAGACCATTCAGTGCGGAAAGGACAGTTTTTCCAAATATGGAGCTGGGAAAGCTGGATATCCACATGCAGAAGAATGAAGTTGGGTCCTTACTCAACACTATGTATTCAAAAGTTAACTCAAAATGGGTCAAAGACCTCAAGGCAAGACTTAAAAAAGAATAAAGCTCTTAGAAGAAAGCACAGGGCAAAAACTTTACATTGGATCCAGCACATTATTTCTCAGGACACCAAAAGCACAAGTGAAGAAAGAAAAATTAGATAAATTGGACTTCATGAAAATTTAAACATTTTGTACTTCAAATGACACCATAAACAGAGTAAAAAGGCCACTCACAGATTGAGACAATATATTTGCAAAGTTTATATCCTCTAAGGGGTTAATGTCTGAACTACGTAAAGAACTCCTACAACTCAATAGGAACAACAAAACAACCAAGTTAAGAAAATGGGCAAAGGACTTGAATAGACGTTTCTCCCAATAATACCCACAGATGGCCAGCAAGCACATGAAAAGATGTTCAACAGTCATCATTAGGGAAATGCAAATCAAAACCACAATGAGATATGACCTTACACCCTTTAGAATGGCTACTATCAAAACACAACACAACAAAACAAAACAGAAAATAGCAAGTGTTGGTGAGGATGTGGAGAAATTGGAACCCTGGTACACTGTTGAGGAAATGTAAAATGGTGCTGCCACTACAGAAAACAGTGAAGCATTTCCTCAAAAAAATTAAAAATAGAATTACCATACGATCCAGCAATTCCACTTCTGGGTATATATCCAAAAGAATTGAAAGCAAGATCTTGAAAAAATATTTGTACACCCACGTTTGTAGTAGCGTTATTTACAATAGCTAAAATGTGAAAGCAACCCAAGTGTCCGTGGACAGACAGATGCATAAACAAAATATGGGCTATGCATGCAATGAAATATTAGCTTTAAAAAGGAAGGAAATTCTGGGGCGCCTGGGTGGCTCTGTCAGTTAAGCATCCAACTCTTGATTTCAGCTCAGGTCATGATCTCACGGTTCATGGGTTCAAGCCCGCATCAGGCTGTGCATGGACAGTGAGGAGCCTGCGTGGGATTCTCTCTGCTGCTCCCCTACTTGCTCTCTCTC
Organism: Lynx canadensis; assembly: GCF_007474595.2. Lineage (NCBI taxonomy): Eukaryota > Metazoa > Chordata > Mammalia > Carnivora > Felidae > Lynx > Lynx canadensis. The sequence continues at coordinate 31,766,385 of NC_044310.1, read as the reverse complement.
TCTCTCTCTCTCTCTCAAAAATAAATAAATAAACATTTAAAAAGGAAGGAAATTCTGACACAGGCTACAAAATGGATGAGCCTTAAGGGCATTATGCTAAGTGTAATAAACCAGTGAGAAAAAGACAAATATATGACCCCACTCCTATGAGGTAGTTAGCATCGTCAGAAACATAGAGGCAGGAATGAGAATGGCCATTGCAGGGGCTGGGGCGGGGGGGGGGGGGAGAGGGGAAATGGGAGTTAGTGTTTAATGGATACGGAGTTTCAGCTTTACAAGATGAAAGGATTTCTGGAGTTGAATGATAATGGTGGCTGCCCAAGAATGTACTAAATGCCACAGAACTATACGCTTAAAAATGGTTAATATGGTAAATTTTGTGTGTTATATATTTTACCACAATAAAAAAAATTGAGGGAGAAAAGCTAAAAAAACCCAAAAAACAGAACAACAAAAACAACAACAAAACCCGAACAACACCTGGCCAGGGTGTCTATCGTTGGCAGTGGTGTAAGGAAAGGGACAATGGGGACAGGTTCAGTGTCTCTGGAGGCCAGTGGGCCAACATACTCACCGCAGTCACTAATACACTCACTCCTTGTTACACACCAAGCATCGTTGTAAGTGCTCAGCATGTCATAATCCAAACAGTAATCCCACAAACTAAATCTTAGTATTCTCTCCATTTTACAGATGAGGAAACTGAAGCCCAGAGCGGTTCAGTAATTTGCCGAAGGTCCCTTTGCTAGGAAATCGCAGATCGGGTATTGAATCCCAGGCATCCAGCTCTGCTTTGCCACATTATACCAAAATGTTAGTTGTGCAAACCCTTTGTCCTAGAAATTCCACTCCTGGGAATCCATCTTAAGGAGTTAATTAGGCAAGTGCACAGAGATATATACATATACATGGATGTGCTTCTTCATGTCAAATATATCAGCAGGAAAATGGGAACATTATAAATGTCCGTCAGTAGGAGATCCATCGACTAAATTATGATAGGTCCATGAAACAGAATGCTATGTTACCATTAAAAGAGTATGAGTATATTTATATTCACTGATACAGAAAGATCTCAACAACATATTGTTGAGTGGAAAAGCAGGTTGCAAAACAGCATGCGTAGTAAGATCCCATTTAGGTAAAATTATATGTATATCACTCAAGATCTGAGAGGGTGCTCAACAAACGCTAAAGGTTATTATCCTGAGATGGTGGGGATTTCGGGGAATTTTTATGTTCTCCTTTTCTCCTTTCTTGTATTGTTTGGATTTTGTACAGTGAGCATATATTATCTTTGTAAACAGAAAAGGCAATTTAAGAAAAATGCGCCTCCTGGAATTGGCATCTCTTTCTTTGTATCTCTCCACGCTTCATTCAGCCAACCTGCATTGAGCACCTACTATGTGTTAGGCCTCACACTGGGAGGAAAAACAGAGAAATGGACCCTGAGAAGGTTATCAGGGGCAGAGACAAGGGCACCTTGGGAAACATGGGGGAGAGAGGTGCATACAGTCTACTTGACTGAGGCAGAAACCAGTCCAGAAGCGGAAAGGCACCAAGAAGATGAACCAGTGAGGGGGAAGGATGAGAAGGTGCAGACACAGGTACTTGGTATGGGCGCCCTGTCTCGCTCCCAGGTTGGCTAATGCTGTCCTGTTAATGAAGTGAGTGATTAATAGCCAAGGGGATAGAGAGCTGGTATATGAGATTAATCCCAGTTAATGAATCCATTGTTAACGGCATTAAAAAGCAACGGGGGATGGGAAGGCAGCCTCCTCTCAGCACATCCAGGCCCGGCTGCCTCTGCAGGCAGCAGAGAGGAAGGCTTTGGCTTGCGTGATGGGGAGTAGTGCGGACAGGAAGAGACGAACGCAGACCGCATACTTACTGTAAGGCTGGTGCCTTTTTATAGGCATTTCCTGCCAGTGCCCACTGAGCCTTAGGTGGGCAGCGTCAGTACCCACACCTCCCTGGGCCGTGGAAACGACAGCTTGCCCCGGTCCCCGGCTGCTGTGCCCTCGTCGGCCTGACTCCAGGCCAGGCCACACTCCCTTTCAGGGGCGGCTCACCGCCAAGGTCAGGGGAAGGGGGTGGAGGGTGAGAAGTAGCCACTGGTCACCGGGGGCAGGAAAAGATGAAAATCTGCAAGAGTCAGGGCAGGAGGGGCCCTTCGTGGGGCCAGAGAAAACACGGATGGCAGAAGGTGCTTGGAGGACAGCGGGGACCAGGGCTGAGGCGGCCTTTCAGCGCACTGCCTCTTCCCGAGGGACCCAGGTCTCAGGACTGCCCCAGGGGCAGATCATCAAAATGTCTGTGTCTTGCTCTCCAGGCCGCCTCTCCCCTGCTTCCAGCTGACCGCCTAGAGCCGCGTGGGTGAATGGAGCCCCAGGGCTTCCCAGGGTGTAGAGATAACATGTCCTGAACCCCAGCTTGTCTAGGACCCATGCTGGAAGCAGAGAAGAGGCTCATCTGTCTGGCCCTCACAATAACCCTGAGTAGTGGGTGTTCTTATTCCCGCTTTACAGATAAGGACACTAAGGTTCAAGGATGGACACTGTCTTGCCCAAGATCACACAGCAAGTTAGTGGCAGAGGCTGGATTTGAAATCAGTCCTACCTGGCTCCAAAATCTATGCCCTCACGGCAACTCTTCCTTCCCCGAGACCAGTAGTTCTCAAAGTACAGTGTCTACACCAGCAGCTGCGGTGGCAGTGGCACCCGGCAGCTCCTGGGCCCCACCCCTGACCCACCCAAGTGGGCCCAGCGTGTGTGTTTTAACAACCATGAATGACTCCGGGGGGATGCCGGTGAACCTTCTGAGTCCCCCACTCTTCTAGCCCTACAAATGCTGAAGCACTCAGGGACCCTTCTCTCTGTCTACACTCTCTCTCTGGGTGATCTCATCCTATCCCCCGGCTTTAAACATTTATATGCTGACAACTTCCCAATTTATATCTTCAGTCCTGACATCGCCCGTGAACTCCCATCACATGCATCCAGCTACCTACCTGACATCTCCATTTGGACGTCTCCGGGATCTCAAAATTAAAGTGAATCCTGATTGTCCCCAACACAGCTCCTCCTCCATCTCCCTCTTCTCAGAAAATGGCATCAACACTGACCCAGCTGCTCAGGCCCAAAGCTTTGGAGTCTTCCTTGACTCCTCTCTTAATCTCATGGCTTCTTGCATCTAATCCAATAGGAAATCCTGTTGGGTCTCTTTTTAAAATATATTTCAGATCTGACTCTGTTTACCACCTCTGCATCTGCTACTATGGTCCACACCGTCTTTCTCCTCTCACCAGGACTAGTATGGCCACATCCTAATTGACCCCCATACTCTCACTCATTCCTACAGTCTTATCTATTCTCAGTGGCCAGAGCGATCCTTTTAAGGCATAAATCTGAGATTAGGCCACTTTTCTGGTCAAACCCCTCTAGTTCTCAACACGTGTAGAATTAAATCCATAGTCCTTGCTTGACCTCCAAAGTCTTATCCAATCTACACCCCTGTATCCCTCAATTCCCTCCATCCTCATCCACTCTCTCATCACACCTGCCCACCACACCACAACCACACCTGCTTCTTGTCCCACCTTGATTACCCCAAGCATGTCCCCACCTCAGGGCCTTTGCACCAGCTATTGCTCAGGTGTTCTTATGATTGCTTTATTCAGTCCTCTGCTTGAAGACAGAGCCACCTGCCTACCACTTCCTGTTGCTTACTCAGTTTTGTTTCCTGCACAGCACTCATTATCACCTGACATCATATCATAGATTTGTTTGTGTTGACGTCCATCTCTCCTAACCAGGCTGTAAGCTCCATGAGGACCGGGACTTTCCATTCGTTCGGCAACTAGAACATTGGATGGGAGCTGCTCAATCAGTGTTTGCTGAATGAATGAATTTCTCTGAACTTCTATTTCCCCACCTGTAAAAATGGGCATACTCACCCCATAAAGTACCTCTGAAGATTGAGTAAATATGTAAAATACATAGCTCATGATTGGCATAATGTGGATCCTAAATAAAGATTTCTTGTCATTTTTGGATCTTACCTTCCTTCCCATGCTTAAGAAGTCCTGCTGGCTCTGTATTTCCTATCACCTCAAGTGTGAGTGTTTCCCAGCTCAGGCTGGTCAAGGGTTGACCATGGCTTGCCAAGGTACTGCAACCCAATCTGCCTTCTCCCTGAGCCCTGGAAGAAACTGACAATAAATTCCCATCTATCTGCTACTTTACAGTTTGCTCCAAACTGAGGTCAGTCTTCACATCCATCCATTGAGGTCTGTACCACTATGCCCATTTATAGATGGGGACACTGAACCTATAAGTGATTTGCCCAGGGTGCTAGGTAGCTCCAGGACATGGCCAAGATGAGACTCGCCCCAGTCATAAAAGGCCAATTCTCCTGCTATTTCTCCTACTTCAAGATTCCTCTCCCGTGGCACACGCCCTCGCCTCTGATCTTTCCCTTGTGCCTGGACTGCCCTCTCTCTGCTCCAAATCCAGGGGTCCACTCTTGCTCTGAGATCCAGCTGGCCTTCCTCTTCCTCCTCCTCCTCCTCCTGGAAGCCCTCCTGACTTTTGTTCTCTCCTCCAAGCTTCTCAAGTACAGGATTCTGTACTTTCTTGCCCTCTTCGTTGAGCGTCTCTGGGGTGTTTTCTCTCTTCAACCGTAACAATAGTGACACCTAATTTTTGAATTACATTTGCCGTAAAGACAGATCAGAAAGACATAGAAGAAAAAGTCGAAGTTCTCCTTCACTGGCCCCGGCCCAGTCTCATTCCTCCATGTGGGGTAACCACTGCCAGCGGTCGGGCCTGACTGCTCGCAGTCCCCCTCCAGACATTTACACACCTACGCTTGCCCCCATGCCAATAGCTGGGGTCATATGGCAACCTGTTCTTCAACTGCATTTTTTGACTTAGCAATATGTCTTAGTGATTGTGCCATATCAGCACACGGACTCCCTTCGGAAGAGCTGTAAGGCGGTGGATGGGCCGTGATTCATTTCACCACGTCTCTCTTGCTGGACGTTGGGGTTGTTTTCAGGTTTGCACGGTCACAGAGCCCCCTGCCCCCAGCAGTGCCGTGTGCACTGCCCGGAGCACGCCGGCATTTCCGTGGGAGGGAGAGCCAAGGGTGGGGTTAGAGGGGAGAGGCTGCCCCGTTCCAAGAGCCGGTGCCCCCCCCCCGACCCACCCTGGCGGCCCACGCCCAACCCCGTGCTCGGCACCCACAAAACCCTTCCACAGCTTCCATGGCACTATTTTATTTCTGCTCACGAGAGCCCTGAGAGGTAGTGACATTAGTACCATTTTACAGGCGAGGACTGGAATTCAGCCCATCCTGTCACTCTCCAGAGCTCGTGCTCAGCTCTGGGCCTGTGCCGACAAGACAGGTCCCCACACCCCAGGAGTGGTGATGGAGCGCGCACTCCAGGAGTCCCAGTGGGGTCGCGGGTGCCTGAGGAGCAAGGCGGTCGGGGTGCAGAGGTGAGGCGCTTGGTGGGGGCTCGACAGCCTGAGGAGGGGCTTTCTTCCCACCTCCTTCCGTGGCTCAGAGGAGCCTGGGCTCAGGCTGAGAAGCAGGGCTGCTAGGTTGCCATGGAAACGGAGGGTTCCTCTCTCCCTCACAGCAGGAATCACGGTGATTGGGGGTGGGGGGTGGGAGGAGGATGTTTCCCTGGCAGCACCGTGGGTTGGGGCTAGGAGGCCGGTCACTCCTCCCCTCCTCCTCCCTCCTTTGCCCCTCCCCACCCACTGTTGAGGCCAGCAGCCAGCAGGGGAGGCCAATGGGGGTGCTGGCCTAGACCAGGAGAGAAGACTGTCAGTTGGTGGTGGTGGGGTGAGGTGGGGAGTCAGGGGATCCTAAAGGAAGCTACAGATGGTCCCTCCTTTTAGACACCCGCCTCACCTACCAGGGCCCCCTACCCAGGTGTTCTTACAGGACAGAGCCAGGGCTCCTCTCACACCCAGAGAGTCACAGGTCAACCCCACTCGCCAGCCCAGCCCGTGCTGACCCCAGGCACACGTGCACATGAACTCTTTACACACACACACACACACACACACACACACACACGCACACACACACCCCAAACCACGCACATACAGAGTCATGCACTGATAACGCTCATACGTTGACAGGTTCTCATGCACACTCATTCACACACAGTCACACCCACACATGCAAACCACATGCACCTGCTACCTGATGAACGCATGTGATCACATATTCAAGCACGCATGCAAACACGCATCCTCTCTCTGCCTCTGTGACTGATTGTCAGTCTTGGAAGCGCCTTCCCTCCTTCGTCACATCTTCTCCTGCTCACTACCCCCCTCTGCTAGGTCTCTCCCCGTCTCCCCCAACCCTCAGCCTGTCCTTGGCAGGAGCCCTGCCCTCTGGGCTCAGCCCTGGAAGGAGACGCTGTCATTTCCAAGGGAGCAGATTCTCAGACACAGACAGCACGCAGCCTTGAAAAAGCAGGAAGGGTTGGGGGAAGGGGGTGTGCAATGTCAAGTTTTATACCCCACCTACCTCCCTCTCCTTCCAGATGATACTCCTGCCTTATCCTGGCTGGATTTAAGAGCAGCAAAATTTACCCCCCTCCCTAAACAAAATAAACAAAACCTCCTACAGGCTTGCCACAGGAAGTAAAATTGTGAATATCCGAATAACCACGGTTAATAATAATAGGCAGCTAAGTGGCTATTGAGGGCTTGAGTACTAAGTACTGTGCTAGGTTCAGGGTCGCACTTATTCCTCATATCAACCTCTCAGGCAGGGGAGAGTATTTCCCTTTCGCAGAGAAGGAAACTAAAGCTTAGAGAGCCCCTGTAACTTGCAGGTGACGGAGATAGGTCTGCCAGACTCCAAGCATTCCCAACCAAGGGACCACTCCCCTTGTACCACCAGGGCTCCGTGCACTGAGGTGCTGCCCTGTGCAAGGGCACTTGGACAGGAGGTCCAGGCTGTCAGCTGGGTGACTGGCACAGAGAGCAGACACCCGCTGGTTGGAACTAAATACTAGACACCCTTCTCCTTAGGGTCCTTTGGTCCTTCTCTGTCTTCCACTCAGGAAACTTACAGAGTTGTCTCCAGGCCCTGGAACCACTGCTCTGTGTCCAGACTCTTTTCAGTCTCTCCTCTTTAAGTCACTAGCTTGCTCATCCCCCCCCCCCCCCCCCACAAGCTGCAAATCAGTTCTTTTGCAGACAATTCTTCTAGTTCCATTTCCCCTCTGGTCTGCTCCAGCCAGGCCCACAGAACTGTTAGGCATGAATACAATGGCTCATCAAGGTGTTAGGCTAAACACAACTTAGTTAATTTCTAAGAGGAATTCTGTTCTCAGTTGCAATTTTTCTCTCCCTGCTACACTGTGATTATATCCCCCTAGCTTTTTAAAGGTAAAATGTTGCTTTAAGTACACTTACTTGACAAAATTTTAAGTTGCCAAATTCTATGAGTTCCCCAATTTTTGTTTAAATAAAGGGGTCTGGGAACTACGGATTGCCTACTGATCTAATCCAACCCCTTATTTTCAGATTGGAAAAAAATGAATACAAGAAAAAAGGCGTGACGTGTCAAAAAAATTGTCTGTGAGCTGCACAGACTCTGGGGTCAAAAGATCTGGTTTAAAGCCAACCCAGCCACTGTGTGAGCACAAATGGGGAAGTCAGTAGACCTAAGAGAGCTTCAGTTTCCTCATCTGTATAATGGGCTGATCTGAGAATCAAATAAGACACTACAAGATTCATCATGTTGAGACTATAAAATGCTATCCGGCATTAACCATCACATAACATCCAAAACTGGAGCCAGAATCCAGGCTTCCTAACCCGTGGTCTGTTATTCCTCCCTGCCGTGGGATGTTCAAGTGGGACAAGGACAGGCTTGGATTCAGAGACCTGGGTCAAACCCCAGCTCCTCCATTCACTAGCTCTGCAGTGGTCCTTCATCTGAAAACAGGGCATTATAATACTTCATCCTTGGGTGACAGGGTTAACGGGGTTAATATTCAGGAGGGGGCCCCTGTAGCGCCTAGCATGTGGCTGCCTGACAGTGAGTGTTTTCTCCCCTCCCCCTCGGATTTTCCTCCAGCTGTCATTCTCTGAATTTCTTCAGTGGTGACCAATCTCTTGCTTCCTTTGAAGGAACATTTGATTTTGGAAAGAGCCCAAGGTCACTAAGAGGCTCGTCTGGCTGGGGAGTCAGACAGTTAGTAATTCAGCCCAGGAGGGAACACCCTTTGGATGTGCAGATGGGTTTCAGCTCTGCAGGGAGGAGGAAGGATTTCTCCTTCAGAGCCTGCAGGAGGAGGCCAGTCTTGCTGAGGGGCCTGCCTTTCCACTTTGCGGGGCCTCTTCTGGAGGCCGTGGAAGGAAGCAGGTCTGCACCTCCCAGGGCAGCCATCATGTACTGGCAGCTCAGAGGGGGTGGCTGTGGCCTCTGGGACTGCCTCTCATCCTTGCCAAGCAGGTATCAGAGCCAGAATGACACATCATTTAGTCCACTCCCCGTGTTTTTAAATGAAAGACCTGAAACCCTCCCCTCCCCTCCCCTACCTGTACTCTGATGGACAGAAGTGAAGCTTCAAGTGCAACTCAGAAGGTCCGAGCTACAAACTGACCTTGGTGATACCCAGCCCACCCCTCTCTTTCTTTTCCCACTGCACTTTACGGATAAGGACACGGAAGGCAGGGAGAAAAGAGCCATGTGCCTTGGGCACATGTTCCTAAGGTAATGACAAAGCTGCTGGAACACCCAGTGTACCCTTTAGCCTGTGTTCTTCTGCTGCCCAGAGAACCACTCTTCATACGAGGAGCTAATGACTGCTCTCCCAGCCTTTCCTGAGAGCATCCAGTGAAGCGGAGGAGGAGGGCCAACCCAGGAAGAAATGCTGAGAGGCAAGGAGGCCACCCAAGGGGGTGGCACTTCATGCTGTCATCAAGTGCTCCATATTTAATCAGCAGAGGGACCAGCTGGGCAGCAGTTCCGTCCCTGAGTCCCAGGGTGACCAAGCAAGCCTCCTCCTCTCCACCCTGCAGCTCCCTCATCTGGAAAAGAAAATAGATGCTGCACTGCATACACCTTGGCCCTTCATTCCATGACCCCAAGGACCGCAGCCCGTAAGTTTCCACAGTAGGGTCTGATAGAGGGGCCTGGGTGCCCTGCTCTACTAACTCCCATGGCGCCCACTGGAGGATAAGCAGGGTCACCGGCTGCAGAATTCAACCTCAAACACCCACTTTACTGATTTCCAGTATCATCTTTACCCCGCAGTGTCCCCCAAATCTTCTGACCCCTTTTGGCAGCAGCTGCTGGGTTCAGCCTAGGAAAACTGCGCCACCTAGGGGCACATGGCCTCCACTGCAGCTTGGTAGGAAGGAAGATTAGATCTAGGGGTTCCTTCCCCTGCCAGAGCGGGCTCCTGACCCTCTCTGTCCTCACGACAACCTTGAGAACGGCAGGTCAGGAATTTCAAAGAGGAGGGAACTGAGGTCAAGCAGCAACAACGTGGCAGAATCCAAACCAGAGTTCAGGCCTCCAGATTCTAGCACCTTTTTCTGCCTTTTCCTCCCCTGTTCCAAGGTTGTCTCTTCGTGGAGTGATACCTAACACTTAAGAGATGAGTAAGTCTTCAACAACCACTCTTTAGTGGGGCAGAAATAATCTTAAATTGCTGTGAAATGTATTTTTTGTCTGTTTCAACAAGGGCTTGGGGGGACATGGGGACTTGCTATGGGCTGTGGAGTGGCCCTAGCCGAAATACCAGGGGCTGGGACAGACTGGGGGTCAAGTCCTGGCTCTACCAAAGGCTCATCTGGGCCATTCCCATCCCCCATCTGAGAGAAGTCTCTGAACTACGTGAAAAGCAGGATTGACTTTTTTTTTTTTTTAATGTTTACTTATTTTTGAGAGAGAGAGAGAGAGCAGGGGAGGGGCAGAGAGAGAGAAGGAGACACAGAATCTGAAGTGGGCTCCAGGCTGTCAGCATAGAGCCCAATGTGGGGCTCGAACTCACAAACCACGAGATCATGACCTGAGCCGAAGCATATGCTTAACCAACTGAACCACCCAAGAGCCCCCAGGATTGACTTTTTTATATTGGGTTCTTGGGAGGACAAAGTATGAGAAATACCGGATACGTGGCCAGTGTCAGCAAGTCAGTCAGAGCAACCCTGTCCCTCCTGCATCCAGAACCCACCACTGGCCTCTGGACCCAAAGGAAGAGCCAAAGTCCCTAGGGTGGCCTTGAGGTCACTGGGAGTTGCCTCCCCCACCTCCCTTACCATGCTCCCCCTTCTCCACCCCCAACCTCACTTCCCCACCCTGCCGCCAGCCCCCTACCCTGGCCTCCTCCCTGTTCCTAAACATCTGGGTACGGTGTTTGCTGTTCCCCAGTTTGGAGTAACACTGGCATCAGTGCCTTTGGGTTTTTACTCAAATGTCAGCTTCCAGAGGGGGTCTTCCCTTCAACACACACCCCCCGCCCCACAACCTGCACGGTTTTGATTTCTCTCCTTTCACATTTGTTACCATCTAACATACTATCTATAGGTACCTCACTTCTCTTGTTTGTTGTCTCTCTCCTGTTCTGTGTGTTCACTGCTGAGTTCTTGGCACAGAGTCAGGGCTCAATAAATATTTGTTACATGTGCGGGTGACAATTCAAATAATACTTTTCAAAGGAAAGAAAAAGCCAGAACACCAACCCTCGAGGTCCCTTGGCAACTCAGAAAATCATTAACATGCATGAGACTTCTGTCTATAAAGTTGTCTCCTGTGACGTTTGAGCGTTATCCCTAGGACGCTATGAGGAGCGGGGCAAATGGTGGTCGTGCCTACATTGAGGATCAGGAAGCAGAGACCCTGCAGGAGGGTGGCCTTGTGTCGGGGTCACACAGCTGCTGAAGGGTAGAGCTGGGGGAACCCCTTCTCCGGGCCCAGAGGCTGCAGAGTTTTGTCCTTCCCACGTTTCAGCGGCTTCTGTGGAGCAGGGAACATGGAAATGCTTACACTAGAGCACTTGGTTGAAGGATTGTTCTTAGCATAAGCACAGTACTTAAGTGGCCACCCAGCCAGCTTTCAGAGGGCCATCCCAAGGGAAGAGCAGAGCCTTTCTTAACATGCGTGAAAGCTTATTGGGCACCAACTCTACGGCAAGGCCGTGAGACCAGCCCCGGGTAGAGAAAGCCAGATTGCTCAAACCAGTGTGGCTAGCTTCCTAGAGCAGAAGCCACTTCTGGCAGGGGAGTCAGGGGAGTGGACGGATTTGGAGAGCAGCAGTCAGTGTCCAGGAGGGAAGCACTGGGGCAGGGCACAAGGATTCTGAGCTGGAATCCCAACTCCACTGGGAACTTGCCGTACCACCGTGGCCTTGCCACCGTCGGGTCCAGCTTCCCAGAAGCCTCTCCTGTGTTCTGCCCCCCCCGCCCATGCTCACCTCGGGCACGGCCTGCAGCACACTGCACTGATGTGTCAGCCTAAGCCAGAGGTTCTTAACCAGGGGGAGTTTGTCCCCCATTGGGACATTTGGCAATGTCTGGAGACATGGTCTGGTTGTCATGATTGAGGGGATGTTACTGGCAATTAGCAGGGAGAGAGCAGCAATGCTGCTACATATCCCCCCTATAATGCATAGCCTCCCTAGAGAATCATCTGGCCCCAAGTGTCAAGAGAGCCAGGGTGGACAAACCTTGCTCTAGACTGTGAGTTCTCAGAGGGGTAATTAATGTCAGATTCTTGTCGGCAGGCCCAGGGCACAGCATGGCATGTATAAGGCCACCTGTTTGCTGACCGATGGGGGCCGGACCAGAGACCTCTGTGTCCCCATGACTCTGCCCTGCCGGCACCCCCCATCCCTGCCTTCTCATTGGCAGGGCTGATGGAGCTGGGGTTGGAGGTCAGAAGGAGTCCCCAGGAGAAGGGGGCCAGTTCAAAGGTTCACAGACCCCCAGCTCTGCCCCAGTCATACCTGTCTTAGAACCAGCACCGGGTTTCAGGGTCAGACCAGCTCAGGTTTAAGTCTTAGCTTCCTACGCACTCCCTGTGCCTTTGGGTGAGTCACCTGCCCCCTCTCCCTCGCCTGGAAACCAGGAGCACAGACTCTGACCTGCCCCTGCCGGACTTTTGTGAATATATGCAAGGTGCTGGACTGGCATGAAAAGAGAGTTTCCTGTTGAAGGTGACGAGTTGGCTGGTTTCAGTTGGGAGAATCATGGGTTTCAAGGGCCCAGCTAGAAACGACACTTCCTGGAGAATCTCTGCTTACCACGGCCCCAGTCAACTAGACCATCTGGGTTACCAGAGAAGAAGGATCGAGCCTACATCAGCAACAAGCCAGCCCCAACATGATGACTAGAGATGACATGTGGGGTACCGAAGCAGCCCCTTGAGAACAGGGCCATGTCTACAGTGTTCAAGGGCACATGCCTGGTGCTCACCATCATATGATGTCTGGCGCCTTGTAGAGCAGATGCATAGTCATGTTGCTCCTGATGGAGCCCCTACTGTGTCTGGGCCCTGTCCTGGCCTTGTATGTAATCCCATTTAATCTCCTTAACAGCCCTGCCAGGGGGGACTATATCCCACATTCATAGAGGAGCTGAGGTCCACAGGTGAAGCATCATGCCCAGGGTCACATAGCTCACAGGTGGCATCTCTGGGATTTGAGTCCAGGTCAGCCTCTTACCAAAGCCCACCACCTTTCTGCCAAATCACCCTATATCCCCTCTTTCCAGGGGTCAGAAGCTCTTTTGAGAAGCAGTTCCTACGGCCCAAAGGGACTCCATGTTGCCCTGTGGAGAGAAACCAGGAGCCAGCTAGGATTCTTTTTCTTCCATCCCCACCCCCAGTCCTAGCCAGTATGGGGGGGTCACTGGAGCTGGGAGAGACTTCAGCAAGCACCTATCACCATTCTGGGCATAGCCTCTGGAATCAAGGTCCAGGAACTTTCCCTTCTCATCAGCAACCTCTGAACCCTATTCCAGAACCTCAGGGATGCACATAACAATGTGTTCAAGGCCGTGCACCTCCATCTGACAGTTCCTATCCTGTCTCCTGCCAGTGTCTTTAAATACCTAGCGTTCCACCTCCCAGGACAACATGCTCTTGCTAGAACCCGCTGGCACCCTCAGGCCTCTGTGTCTGTGCATACGCTGCTCTCTCTACCTGGGAATGCCTTTCCCGGTCCTGTCAGCCAAGCAAATTCTTCTCAGTCTGGGCTGGTTTACCCAAAAGACATAGCAGGAATCGGGCTGCAGGCCTGAAACACTTTTAGGGACCCATGAAAATGTTTTCATTTCTTTTAAAATCAGAAGAAGAAAAAATAAACTTTCAGGTCAAAGAAAATGTTTTAATATGTAACGTCAATAATTTGCCTTTATACTAGTGTGGCTACAAAATATATTTTCATGTATATTTCTGTTGTTTTTTTAAATATACTTTAGAGGCACCTGGGTGGCTCAGTCTGTTAAGGGTCTGACTTTGGCTCAGGTCATGATCTCACAGCTAGTGGGTTCGAGCCCCGCATCAGGCTCTGCACTGGCAGCATGGAGCCTGCTTGGGATTCTGTCTCCCTCTCTCTCTCTCTGCCCTCCCCAACTCATGCTGTCTCAGTCTCTCTCAAAATAAATAAATAAACTTTACATATACTTTAAAATTTCCTCCGTGTGCATCATTTGCACACCTAATTTTAACAATGTACGTGTGCATGCATGCATTTGTGCATGCACGTGCGTGTGTGTGTGTGTGTGTGTGTGTGTGTAGGTAGGGGCCCATAAAGGCAAAAGTATCTAGGACCACAAAAGTCATAATATAGGCCTGTCCTCCACCTTCAAACCCAGCTGTTGAGTCACTTCCTCTAAGAAATTGTACCACGAGCACACCCCCAACAGAACTGTCTCTCCTCTGTGTCCCCTCTATCCGTTTGCCCTGCTTAGCAGATGGTATTAGGATCATTTGCTAACCTGTTTTTCCATTAGGTGATGAGCTTCATAAGGGAAGGGTCCAGCACATCGTAGGTCTCGGCAAAGGTTACCGAGTACCTTGAGTTCAGCTCAAGTTCCTTCGATACCAGTAAGGAACAGGGGCCTCACGTCCTTGGGTCCCCGACAGTGTACATAGCCAAGCTGCCTCTAACCATGTATTCATTCAGATAGGGCCATTACCTTCAGGACACTGTCCCAGGCAGCAGTAAAGAGAACAATTAGGGTTCTGCCCTCGTAGGCCTTATATCTGACAGCCCCTCCCCCGCCAGTCTCTATCCCTGAAACTCTGCCACCATTTCCCCATCCTGCCCCACGATGCTCCCCTTGGCGGAGGGGCAGGGAGAGAAAACACTGATACTGCAGCCCTCGTCCCCCACCTGCCCCAGCCCCTCGGGGCCCACCACCTTTCCCAAGAGACTGCATCCCTCCTTCTGGGCCCTCCTGGAAGGTGACTACCCCAGCTCCTGCGTGCTCATTAATTTCACGCTCTGTCTCCTGCGTGACTGACCTACTTTCTGCTCTTTCCCCACGTGGCTGCCCAGTAGTACTGGGTCTCTCCACACCTGGGGCTGGGTTTCCCTCAGCCTCTCCCCCTCCCTGCAGCCGGGTGTCCCCTCCCGAGGCCCCGACCCTCCTTACCCCCACCCCAGAGCAAAGCCATCCCCCCACCCCGGGGAAGGCAGGCTGGGGTCTACTGCAGAGACAGCACTGGATTCAGACCTTAGCTCTGTCCCTCCCAGTCTCAGGGTCCTGAGCCTAGCCTTGTTTCCTCCTCTATATGCGAATCCACCGGCAGGGTGGCTGTGACAAGACAGCAGCTGCAAATGTACGCTCATCACAAGAGCAGACTCAAACCTAGCCTTTGTCCCAGCCCCCTCTGTGGACCCCCGTCCCAGCTGGAACTCCAACCTTTCTAAAGGCGCCTGCTACATCCCCCTCTGCTGGCAGAGGCACCCCAGGCTTCCTGGCCAAGCCCCTTTCTCTGCTCCCAGCCTCCTTGGAGGCCAAGCCGGCTGTGCTCCCTGGCCTCCCCACCCCCCACGCTCCCCCCCACACTGAGGCCTGTATTTCTTCATACTCCACTCAGAAGCGGATTTGAGGCAGGGCTTTTAATTGGTAATCCTCATTTGGCATTCATCACAGAGACTTACATCTGGGCTTTTCTGGGAGAGCCCCAATGTCAAGAATCCTGCTTTCCCATTCCCATGACCGCACGGTGGAATAATAAGAATAATGGCTAACATTCACTGTGGACCGCTCCAAGACAGGCCCTGCTCTCAGGACTCAACATGAGTACACTTCTTTACTCCTCACGATGATTCTGTAAAGTAGGTGCCTCCATTTTGCAGTCGAGGGAACTGAGGCACAGAGACGGGACGAAACTTGCCCAGGGTGGTGGGGCTGGGATTAGAACCAAGGCAGACTGGCCCCAGAGCCCAGCCCTAAGCCATTACTGGAGTAGCCAGACTGAAGACTATTGCTTGCACTTGGAACTGGCTTGAAAATCCCTTGGTCAAAAAAATGTCCCCCAGACACTGTTTGTGAGTTTCTGTACTGCAAATGGGACGGTTCTCTTCTCCCAGGGAGGAGTTAATGGCAGAATCGAAGCTTCTAGAACTCTGTGCTCGTTCTAGTACATTGGGCTGGAACCAGGGAGCTGTGAGTTCCATGCATACGTCTGGAAGCCCAGTGCCCATGCCAGTGTCCAGGTGGCCAGACCGCATGGTGGCCTTGCATGAAGGGTGTGTGCTGAGTGCATGGGCTACCCGGGGCCCATCTAATCCACTTGGAAGCCGTGAGGATGGTCAAGGGCACTGCATCAGGAGAGTGGGGCCGTCCCTGGCTTCAGAAGTGTAGTGCAGGGATGCACATGTCAGGCAGGACCTGCCCACTCTGCTGCAAACTCCCTTTAAAAACACATGGGAAGTGGGGCACCTGGGTAGCTCAGTCAGTTAAGCATCCAACTTTGGTCCAGGTCATGATCTTGAGACTTGTGGGTTCAAGTCCCTATGCTGTCAAGCTCTATGCTGACAGCTCGGAGCCTGGAGCTTGCTTCAGATTCTGTGTCTCCATCACTCTCTGCCCCTCCCCTACTTGCACTCTGTCTCTCTCTTTTTCTCTCTCTCAAAAATAAATAAACATTAAACACACACACACACACACACACACACACACACACACACACAAGGAGGAGGAGGGTGGGGACAGGGCAGGCACCACCTGGCCCAGCAGCAGGGACCTGAGCTCAGAGGAAGGTGCCTGGACAAGGGTCCACCCTCCCTGGGGAGGGGAGATGCTCTATAACACCACTTGAGCAGAAGGCTATAGAAGCGACTTTTTATCCAGCAGGCTTCATTTAGTGTTAATAATGCATATTTGTTTCTGATTATAAAGATAAAACGTGCTTATTGCCAACATTAAGAACAAATTTAAGTCACCTGTAATCCCACAATCTAGAAATATAAGAACTGTTAGCACTTTGGTGCCTTTTCTCTAAGCCATTTTTCCATACTGAGGTATTTTTACACCATTGGGATTCTAACAGTATACCAGGCATCCTTTCCCATTCTGAAAACTCTCCAAACCATGATTTTTAGTGACTTTTAAATGTTTGATCTCATAGGACATCTCACAATGTGTTTAACTGTTCCCTTCTTGTTGGTATTTAGGTTCTTTTCTCTCAACCGCATTTCAAAACTGCAATGGCTATTGGAGCAAAAAGCCAGACTTTTCCAGTTGTGTATGACTGAAAGCATAAATGAATGAATAGGGGCGGTCCACATGTTCAAGGCTCTAAAGAGCCAGAGGAGGGAGGGTGGGCAGTTCGGCCCCACCGCCACGGTCACCAGCGGTGTGGAGGGTCCTGAGCTGACCATTAGAAGGCTGTGTGGACTCTTCTAAGGCAGGTGCTGACGTCAAGCCTTGGCCTTCTCACGGGCTGGTAAAGGGGCACTCGCATCGCCCGGGACTGGCCTGGGGGACAAAGCGCTGCAGGAACCCCGGGGAACTTGCCAACCAAGCCTCCCTGGTGGCGCAGGGCTGAAAGAGGCACTCGCTCTACTTTTCACAACATTCAAAGGCAGAACTGTCAAAAGCTGGCCCCCAAATGCTCATATTATGTGGGAGAAAGTCTTGGGGAGAAAATGAGGAAGGAGGGGAATTATGCAATTGAAAACATGTACGGATCCAGACAGAATAATGAAGCACAGACACAAGATTTTGCACTCAATGGAAATTGCATTTAGCCATGTTTTGTGGTTTGAGAAAAAGAGAGACTGACTCAGAGAGACAGATGGAGACACACGGGGCGAGGAGAAAGAGAGGGGAAAAAAGAAAAGAGGGATGCAAAGAGAGAGTCCCAGCAGCCAGCTGGAGTCCCACAGAGGGGAGGAGAGGGAGGAGCAGGGCCTGGGGCCCACAGCTTTGTCTTCTGTCTGGCTCTCCTCTCCCGACTTTGCACCTGGGTTCGCAGCCAGGTCCTAGGGCCTAAAACGGGCCTCACCTGGGCAAGGAGGAAATCAGGAGACCTCCCTCCTCCAATCTGGGGGCTTGGGATTTTTTTCCCTATGGTTTTCTGTATATTGTCTGTAATTCTAAGTTTTCAAAAAACTGACCCCCCCACCACCAATAGCATACTCCTTAACAATAAAAAAGAACCAGCTGTTGATATAGGCAACAACCCGGATGGCGCTCAACAGCATTATCCTGAGTGAAAGAGGTCAATCTCAAAACATTACATACCGTGTGATTCCATTTATATGACATTCTAGGCATGAAAAAAATTATAGAAATGGGAGAAGATTAGTGACTGCCAGGAGTTAGGGAGTGGGAGGAAAGTCCGTGGAAGTGAGGATCAAGGACAGCACGAGGGAGTTTTGTGGGGATAGAATGTTCTGTATCTTGATTACAGTGGTGGTTACACAAACCTATACATGTGATAAAATGACAGAACTGTGCACACACATTGTATGAATATGGATTTCCTGGTTTTGATATGGTACCATTAGGGGAAACTGGATGAAAGGTCATGGGGCCTCTCTGTACTATTTTGGCAACTTCCTGTGTATCTGTAATTATTTTAAAATAAAAAGTTACCCCCAAAAAAGTTAGCAAAGAACAGATTGTATATTACACTCGTAATCAGAAAAGGTATCCCCAAATGTTAAATGCCACACAGGTGAGAGCCAAAATTTGTAACAATATGTCATCACCTAAGGGTTATAATCCACATAGAAATTCTGGCTTAAGCAGAAACCCTCTCTGAGAAAGGTGGCCAAACAGAGACCAACTGCAGGATTTGGACAGAATATGGCTGAGAGAGCAAGGCGCTCTGCCTCTTCTTGGCTGTGTGACTTTGGGTAAGTCACTCCACGTCTCTGGGCCCAGATACCTCATTTGTAAAATGGGTCCCAGGATAGATGAAAAGGACAGCACTTGTGAGGGACATAGCACTCAATAAATATGAATTTTCTTCCTTCTTCAAGGCAGCCACCAGCAATGACAGGTGCACTGGTCTGCAAGGATCCTGCCGTCACCTGCTGGGGCCAGGAAGGGAGGTGAGCAGTGAAAGGGCCCTTAAGAGAATCCATTCTATGCCACCAGTCATGCTACAAAAACTCTAATATGTTGCCAATCATGCTATTAGTCTTACCAAAATTGGGAGAAAAAATACCCATTTTTCCCTGAGACTCTTTCTGAGGTTATATTTCTCTCTTAGAGTAAATTTTAAGGGCATCGCAAATGTGACAGCAATGGAAGAAAAATGCTATCGCTTTAAAACACAGACCAAACCAGTAATGCCATTCCTATTTTTAAAGTGTAAAAGATGGCAGCACCTGGGTGGCTTAGTCAATCGAGCATCTGACTTTGGCTCACGTCATGATCTTGAAGTAGCGAGTTGGAGCCCTGTGTTGGGCTCTGTGCTGACAGCTTCCGATTCTGTGTCTCCCTCTCTCTCTGCCCCTCCTCCACTCACACTCTGTCTCTCTCTCTCAAAAATAAATAAATATTAAAAAAAATTTTTTTAATTGTAAAAGATGAAGATAAATCTTACCGCTATGGTAACTGTGACACATGAAAGATCATACAGGTTTTGGGGGGACAGTAGCACTGGCAGGTGGGATCACCTCTTCAGAATGGGTCACACAGACGGGAGAACATGGGTGGGGTAGACTGAGGGGGCTGAGCTCTGGGAAGCAGGGGGGAGGCCTCTCATGGCCTGGACTCTGAGATCTGCTGGTGGAGACTCTCAGAATCACCGGGATTGAGTCCAATCCTTTCCTTCACAGGTGAGACCCCAAGAAGGTGAACTACGCGCTCAATTTTCAGGGTGGCAGCGTAGGATATGCTTTTGGAAACGCATCAGTGTGGGGAGTGCGCTGGCTTCAGAACAGTAAGAACATTTTAGTGACGCTTTTCAATGTACAGATGCTTTTGTGGAGTTGTTTCCCTTGCTGCTCCCAGAACCCTCCCTCTTGCTTCAAGACTCCCTCCATCCAGTGCAAGGTCAGCCGTCCACCGCTTGAGTTCCTCCAGTGACAGCAGCCCACGCCTTGTTGGACAGCTCCTGTCGTCAGAAAGCTCTCCCCGCCAGCCAGGTGTGATGTCTCTGACCCAGCCAATCGACCCCAAACACTGCCTGTCATCCCGCCATTTGAATTCCATTCCTGTACATTTTAAAGATGAAAACATCTTTATGAGTCCCTTGTTGAAATTCAAATATGGCCATGAACACCTGAAGCCCCACGTCAGTGAAGACCTTTGAGGTGGAGTGTTGGCAGGAAGCCCTGTGATGGAGTGACTTGGGAGAGTCAGGGAGCAATGGACCAGGGGGCCGGGAGGCCAGGAGGCCCAAAGATGCTTTATTCGGGGCGGGGGGGGGGGGCTCTTTGGATCCTCCAGGGCCTGCATCTCCTTGGAGAAGGAAACAGAAGCATCCAGAAGGGCAGATTCCTTCCTTTCCCATATCTGCATGCCTGGTTGCTGGAAACAGTCTTACAACAGGCGGGGTGTCTCCACCCTGGGGAGATCCGAAGCATCCAGAGACTTCTGGTCAAGATGGTACTGTAAGTTTGTGTTCTGAATCCCACCTCCACGCACTAAACTCATAGCAAGGATTTAAAACACACGCGGGCGCGCGCACACACACACGCACACACCAGATAAATTTGAGACAGGAAAAGCCCTGCTCAAATCCAGGATAGACATTTTCATGGACCAGAAATGGAATAGTCAGGCAAAGGGCTCGATAAAACGGAAGGTAGGGATGTGTGTACAGAAGCAGGGAGGACAGCCAGGAATTTGACTCCCTCGGGGTGTAGGGGGCTCAAGGAGCCCCAGTGAGGCCTGAGTCCACTCAGGTTCAGCAACTGGATGTGTGAAACCCCCACCAGCATCACAGGATGAGAGCCTTGAGGCATCAGCATAAAATCTGGTTCTGGATGAGGTCCCAGGAAGCCAGGGTGTCTTTGCAGTAGCTTTTATGTTTTCTCTTTATCCTCGATATGCTGTCGTTTCACTACAGTGCATCTGGGTGTGAATTTACTTTTATTTGCTCTGTTCAGCATTGAGTATGCACTTTGAATTTGAGCTCTCATGTCTGTCTTTAATTCTGGAAAATTCTCAGCCCTTATTTCTTTAATCTTGCTTCTTCTACACTCCCTATGTGCTCTCCTGGAACCCCTATATGGCATCCTGTCAACCTATACTCCAAGTTTCTTAACTGCTTGGGGCATAAAATGCTAGTTGTTTCCCAGTATCTATTTTCCCCTTTTCCTTAGAAACAGAATCTCTGACTTTTAATTAGGCACGTGGCTGCTGGGAATAAAGACTATACTTCTCTGTCTTCCCTTTACCTACATACAGATAAATAACTGAGTTCTGCACAGTGGACACAAGCATGAGTCATATGGAACTTCCTTGGAATGTCTTTAACGCAGAGGAATGTGCTATTTGACTTGTCTTTCTTCCTGCTATCTGGAAAATGCACGGGATGGCTGGAGTGGTGGAGCCATCTCAGACCATAAAGTAGAATTGAGATGCCTGGGTGGCTCAACCAGTTAAGCATCTGATTTCAGATCCAGTCATGCTCTCACGGTTCATGAATTCGAGCCCTGAGTTGGGCTCTGAGCTATCAGCTCAAAGCCTGGAGCCTGCTTCAGATTCTATGTCTCCCTCTCTCTCTCTCCCCCTCCCCAGCTCGCACTCTGTCTCACTCAAAAATAAACATTTAAAATATGCTGAATCCTAAAAAAGAAAGAAAGAAAGAAAAAGAAAGAAAGAAAGAAAGAAAGAAAGAAAGAAAGAAAGAAAGAGGAGATAGAAGGAGCTTAGGTCTCAATGACTTTATAAGGTTGTTCTAAACTTCCTAATGATGAACCACTATGAGAGAGAAATGGACTTGTATCTTGTGTAAGCCATGGTTATTTTCCTGTCTTAGTTTGGGTTTCCCAAAAACAGATCCTGAGACAAGGATCTGGATGCAAGTACAGTAAAACCTTGGATGGCGAGTAACTTGTTCTATGGGTGTTCCTCAAGAAGAGCAAACATTTCTCATAAACTTTAACTTGATAAATGAGTGATGCCTTACAATACGAGTAGTACGTGATGCTAAACGTCACATGATCACAACTGAGTCGATGGTTTTTTTTCTCTCTCACTGCACGATTGTAGGTGATCGTCAATGCAATGTGGCATTTCCACAAAATCCTCAAAAGGAGGCAAAAGCAAGTGTCATTGGATAGGTTCCTTGTTAAAGTTGCATGAAAAGAAAAAGATTCCGTTGAGCCAATAGGTAGCCGTGATTCCGTGAGTGATAGTGAAAGTCGTCCGACACAATAACCCTCCTCTCTTGTGTCTCCTTCACACCAGCCACGAAGGTTTTCAAGGTAAGTGCAGGTTAATTTGTTTATTTTTCACTCTGCTTTTGTATTTTCTCTATTATTTTGTATTATATTACAGTGCTGTAATCTTTTTTATATGAGTATTTTTGGGTGTGGAGCAAATCATCTGAGTTTCTGTTATTTCTTGTGGGGAAATTTGCTTTGATACATAAGTGCTTTGGATTACAAGTATGCTTCTGGAATGAATCGTGCTCGCAAAGCAAGGTTTTACTGTGGTTTATTTGGGAAATGATGCCAGGGAGCACAATGAAGAAGTAGGGAAATGAGACAGGGAAGAGACAAAAGATTTGATCAGGAGCAGTTCCTGTTGGGGGTGATTGAGGCTCTATCCCACTGTGGGAAACGGAATGTGTAATTGTCCCATCAAGGCGCAAGGAAGGTGGAGCATTTCGCCATGAACTATTGCTTGAGGGTCTTTCCTGGGGCTAACTCCCCCAGTACTCTGCCTGCACCTTGTACAAACTGAGCACGCTCCGGCAGCCAGAGCATGCCCTCACGTCGACATGCAGGAAGCTGTTGTCCTGTACAGAGCTGTCTTCAGGTGAGTGCTGGGATCAGCCAAGGGAATGTGAGCAGCCATCAACCCTATCTGCAACCTCTCTATGCCTTACAGCTTCTCCGACTTCTCCACTGCTCTTTATCTCTTGTCACATCCTGAGTGAGATCCCTAATTCTCTCTTCCAAATAATTAATTCTATCTTCTACCGTGTCCAATCCAGATATATTCTGTCTCCTCAGTTTATTTCGATGACTTTATTTCTCATCTCCAGAGTTTATAAATGGTTTTCATTTCTGCCTGTATTAAATTTATAATTTGTTTTTCTCTTTTTCTGGGTGGATGTTATTTGGAGAGCTTCAACATTGATTTTGAAGTCGTTTTTAAATAATGATATTATTTTGCTTTTGTCTGTAGGGGAGTCATTCTGCCAGTTACTGATTTTGTTGGCATTACCAGCTTCAGCTTTCCTCATGTATTTTGGGATTTTAGTCTGTAGGCTTTTCTCAAGTGGGATTAATTTTTCTGTACTTAACCACCTTGCCTCATGGTTTCTCCCTAGACCTCAGGGGCCTTATCCAGCACCAGGTTTCACACTGATGACTCAAGATTCTCATCCCGTGACGTCTCATCAGTGACGCCCAGTCACTGAACCTGAGTGGGGCGTAGCCCTGGCCTCATGTGGGGCTCCTTCCAGGTAGATGAAAGACAGTTATTCATTTATTAATTCAGTAACTATATATTGAGTGCATTCTTTGAGCCCTGTCTTTTCTAGGGGGTGGGAATACAATAAGGACCTAGACAGATAAGTATAAAAAAGTCTATCATTTATTATCAGTTAGTGACGAGTGCCGATAGAGAAACATAAAGCAGAGTAAGGGAGTAAAAGTGATGGAGGGAGGGGGTTCACATATATTAGGTTAAGTTGCTCGGGGAAGGCCTCTCAGTAACATTTGAGCAGAGAACTGGTCCAGCAAGTTATTCACAGACATGGGGGAAGAGCATCCCAAACCGAGAGAAGCACAAGTGCAAAGGCCCTGAGGTAGAAGTGTGCTTGCTACATTCAAGAAACAGCTAGAAGTTCAGGGATCCGGCAGAGTGGGCAGGGGGAGAGGGATAAGCAGTTCTTCTTGAGAAGTGGTCTGGGGCCAGTTCCTACATATGGGGCCTTGGCACAGCAGTGTCTGGAGCCAACTCAGACTGGCTCTGGAGCACTTATTGTTTAGCGATGTCATGTTGGAAGCTTGGAATTGGCCTTGGAGGGAGAATGCACACTACCATTAGCAAATGCTACAAATCAGGGCTCCCCACCCCTGAGAACTTATCGTTAAGTATTTACCAGCACACTGTTGCTTGTAGGCTCGGTGATAAATTTGTTCTAATTGGCATAAGAAGCCATTGGAGGATTTTGAACGGGGGAATAATGTGATGTGGCTTTGTTTTAATAAAATCACTTGGAGAACAGGCTGTAAGGGTGTAAGAACAGAAGCAAGGAAATAGATTAGGAAGCTATTGCAGAAGACCAGGTGAAAAAGGATGGGGAATTTATGCAGAAAGGTCACAGGGGAGGAAGCAGTTTTAATTCTGTTTTCTATTTTCTGGTGTTACCTCCCCCAACATCCTGTTTAGCCTGTCGATAAAGTGGGATGCCACTGGCTGGTAGCAACATATTTTCCTAGAAAGAGGATGGGCTTTGCAATCACTGGGGCTGGATTCACATCTGGGATCCACTTCTTAATAGTATCTCTTGGGGAAATTATTTAATTT
This sequence comes from Lynx canadensis, assembly GCF_007474595.2. Taxonomy (NCBI): domain Eukaryota; kingdom Metazoa; phylum Chordata; class Mammalia; order Carnivora; family Felidae; genus Lynx; species Lynx canadensis. Next base: position 31,742,218 of record NC_044310.1, on the reverse strand, counting down.
CTCTGAGTCACAGTGCCTTATGCGTAAAACTGAGAGAATACGTGGCAGAGTGGCTGTTAATGAGTGAGAAGTTCCTGTTTATCCTTCTTTCCTGGGGCACAGCACCCTGCCCCTCAGCACAGCACGCATTGTCCCTCTCTCTGTTGGCCAATGTCCTAGCAGCCACCAGAAGGAAACGGGGTCACCGGGTTCTCTGCTACCTGCTGGGTTCTCCCAGTTCCCAAGTGGGCCGCCAGTGCCACCTAGTGTCGAGTCTGGTTCCTGCAGGCCAGCCTTTTCCGTAGCATCTCTTCATTGTGCCTTAGCTCAAGGTTAAAGACTCCTTTGCCAGACAGAGTCAACAGCCGGTTAATTGTCCTAAAATACATTGTCTGGCCTGACAAACAAGCCTACTCTCTGCTGTCCCCCAACCCTCCTTGCATGTTAGTCTTGCTTCCATATCCAGATTGTGAAGGGCAGGACCTGTGTCTTCAGAATCCATTCCTGTTTCTTGAGCAATTACTTTGTGCTAAGCATTCTACTTTAATCCTTAAGGTGCTTATATCTTTGTTCCTTATCTGGAGAAATTGAGGCTGAGATGTAAATTGACTTGCTCAAGGTCCCTGGGTAAGCAGCTGAGGTAAGATTTGATTCCCGGGCGTCTCTCTGTTAGGTCAAGGTTTTTTTCCACCAAAGTATCCAGCACAAGTTGGGCAACCAGAAGATGCTCAGGGGTCATTTTAATTATTCACTCCTTTATTTTTTTTTATGTTTATTTTTGAGAGCGAGAAAGAGAGAGTGAGCAAAAGTGGGGGAGTTAGACACTTGACTGACTGAGGCACCCAGGCACCCCCATTGTCTCTTTTAAAGTAGTAAAGCAAAGAGAACATCGAACAGGAGTCAGGAGACCCACAGGTTCAAAGTCTGTCATAAAAAGCTTTCTAAGTAGCCGTGGGCAGATCAACGCCCCTCTGTGGTCTTCGGCATCCCCATGATCATTGTACATAAGTGATGAATCACAGGAATCTACCCCCAAAACCAAGAGCACACTGTATACACTGTATGTTAACCAAACGACAATAAATTATATTTAAAAAATAAAATAAAATAAAGAAATGGATTGGACTGGATGGTCCAGTAGCCTCCCTCAAGTCCTGATATTCAGCACTGGCAGGTTGAGAGGGCTGGTTAACATTCTGGACACTGAGGCCACTGCCTGTATGAGACCCAGCTCCACCGCTCAATAGTTGCGGGGTCTTGGGCAAGTCCGTATTCCTGTCTCCATTCCCTTGTGTGCAGAGTGACGATAACGAGCCTGCTCACCCCCTGCCTCACAGGCTGTTATCTATTAGACCCTCTCAAACACTGCTTGGTACAGAGTAGGCAGGAAATTCCTATTCTTTAAAAAAAAAAAAAATTGATCCTACCTGCTACTGAATTCTTTCTATTAAACCGTGGAACCAGATCACATGAAAGTCTTGCGCGTTGCAAACAGGGTTTTCCATTATTCAGTTCCTGCTAGCCCCAGCCCACATTCACACATGCGGCCCCAGATAAGGCAACACTAGAGGTCACACATCTGACAGTTTCCTCCTAAGATCACTTGGATTACAACTTAAACAAAACCTAGGTGCTTAGGACAAAATGAGGCCCTTGGACCATCGATGTGCCCTAAATCCCATCGTTCAAGATAGCTTGAAATCTGGAGATCTGAGTCCTAAACAAGGCCACTCTGGGCTTCAGCTTCCCCAGGAGGAAACTGGGGGGTGGTCTAGTTGAACATTTATGAAGTCCCCTTTTATGGGCCAGGTACTGTGATAGGTTTTCCCACAGGTAAACCAGAAAATAGTGTACATTGACTGAGGGGCAAAGAACCCTTGCCCTCTCAGCCAGGTCATCATGTGACAGGAGCCAGGCTGGCAGTGGAATGGCATGTCCTCTCTATCCCATTCTTTGGGATCTCCTCCTGAATGGGCAGGTGAGGAGGCTGGAGAGTTTGCTCTGTGACAGGAAAAATTCCCTTCCCTTCTCCGAACCCAGAGGCCTCTGGAGCAGCACTGCCCAACAGAACTTTCTGGGATGATGGAAGTATTCAATATCTGTGCTGTCCAATACAGTGACCACTAGCCACAGGTGCCTTTGAAGGGCTTGAAATGTGGCTAGTGCAATGGAGGAACTGAATTTTAAATTTTATTTAATTTTAATGAATTTAAATTGAAATAGTGCCTTGTGGCTAGTGGTTACCATATTGGACAGAGCAGCTTTACGACTATACGGCCTTTGGGCCTCTTCCTGGAGAGACGAGGAGGTGATTGAGACACAGGGAGACTAAACAATTTGCTTTAAAGGCATCCGGCAACTCCATGGCAGGACTGAAATCAGAACCTAAGTTTTTTCTTATTCTAGGACCATTTTTTTCTGCATCACCACTGCGTACTTGGGGACTCCTGCCATGCTTTTCAATGGCTCCATGACTTCCTACGGGTTAAGTAGCCACCCCTGACTGCAATGCTCTTCTGCCCCACATCGGCTCTCTGCCTGGGAAACTCCTACCCATTCTTCAAGATCCAGTGCAAATGTCATGACCTTCTCTCCATCCCTAGCAGTCCCTTGCTCCCTCCCCATCTTCCTGCAGCATTCTGTCTACCTAGTTTCCAGAGCACTCATAGCGTGATTAGCTATTTATTTGTCTCCTCACTTGACTAGAATTCCCTAGAGGCACAGACAGTGTTTTATTCTTCTCCTTGTCTCCAGAATCCAGCACAGGAGACTGGTCAAAAAACATGTGTGGAATCAACATACTGAATGGACTACAACCGGCAGCCTTCAAATGAAAACAGACCTTTCCCAGGAGATAAGGATGTAGGACTAGGAATCAGGATGCTTGGGTTCTTTTTCTCTTTTTAATTTTTTTTGTTGTGAATTTATTTTCAAGAGAGAGAGAAAGACAGAGTACGAGTTGGGGGAGGGGCAGAGAGAGAGGGAGACACAGAATCCGAAGCAGGCTCCAGGCTCTGAGCTGTCAGCACAGAGCCCGACATGGGGCTCGAACTCGCGGACCATGAGATCATGACCTGAGCCGAAGTCGGACGCTTAGCCGACGGAGCCTCCCAGGCGTCCCAGGATGCCTGTGTTCTGTTTGTGATGGGCTCAGTTGCTATGTGACCATGTGTAAACACTGCCCCCTCTCTGGGCCTGAGGGGGGTGGATCTGGTCATTTCTAAGGCAGGACACAGCCCCTTCTCAGGGTCTGAGGGTGAGCAGACCTGGAGGGGGTTTGCAGGAAGCAGTGTTACGGGGTGGCTGCAGACTGGCAGGAGCAGCTGGAAATGAGGGCTGAGGTCACTGAGACTGAGGGGCTGCCAGGAGACGCCACCACGTCAGCAGCCACTGCTGGGCCACTGGGCTGGGAAAGTACGTGGGAGCCCCGGACACGGAGGAGGGAGGCCTGCAACGGGAGCAGAGGTTGGAACCATACAAACCAGAAAGAGGAGAAAGACGGAACAAAACAAAATACTGACTGTAGAAAATCAATTTCTGGTCAGCCTCCCATTCATTCATTCATTCATTCATTCATTTCACACATTCACTCACTGTTTATTCACAGATTTCCTGAGTTCAGGGACTCTTAGATCATTAGAGAGGTTGAGGCCCAAAGTCAGGAGATGACTGATTCCAGGTCACATGGGGAGTTACTGGCAGGTCTAGAACAAACAGCCCAAGCGCCTGCCTTCTCAGTTATGCCAAACCACTGTGCAACTGACAGCCAGCTGTGCGCCTCGCTGGCCGGCCCAGCAACCCCTCTGCGCTGTCACCTCCTCGGCGGGGGACCTGGAGAGCCCAGCAGTCCTGCCAGGAACAGCGATCTCTTTCAGGTAGCAAAAGAGCACTAGGGTGATCCTCAGCCATGTCAGAACCTGGCTCCTTGTGGAGCGGCTTGATTGGATGAGCCTCGGACTCGGAGAAGATGGTTCTGAATTCAAGTCCCTGGAGACTATCTTTTTTTTTTTTTTCTGGATGAATTTAGAAAGTCATTCATCTTTCAGAGTCTGTTTCCTCATCCATAAAATGGAGATAGATAATTATCCCTCACAGGATGATGTGGTGAGGTTTAGATGAGATGATATGTGTGATCATGCATAAAAGGCATCAGTAACTGTCTTGTGAATAAATAAGATGGGACGTAAAATAGCAGCCCTGTCAGTGGCCGGCTGGCCTGGCACTCACAGCTAGGCCATGGCATTCTCCAAGCGAACATGAACGTCAACACTAGACAAGGTCGCACTAACCGTGACATGGCAAGACAAAGATATACCACTCCACAATCATGCCTGAATACAGACAAAATCATAAAAATGACCAACATCCTCCTCTCTCGGGAACACGAGTGATGAGGCGGCTTCTTTACCAATTATAGACTTAGTTCTCCATTCTTCCCTGTCTTAGATAAAAAGATACCTAATCACTGGATTGCCTCTGCCTTCTGACAGCACTTGAGGAGAGCCAAACTCCTGCTTGCAACCAGCCCCTGTCAGCACCCTCTGACCCACCCCAAGCTGCCACAAGGGCTCCATGTCCTTCAAGCAGCAAGTAATACAAGTCCAACTTTGCTTGACTACAGATGTGCTCCTAGTGGTCTTTTGCTATGGGGCATTAACAAAGATTTAAATAATGGGAGTTCAGCCCCCATGATAGAACAGTGGAGGAACACACACACACACACACACACACACACACACACACCATGTATGTATCGTATATGCATATGCATATACGTTAAATATATATTAGCTTTTTGTCTGAAGGATCTTTCCCTCAAATCATACAGTATGGGTGACTTACTACCCTGTTTATAAGTGAAATTGGCCATTTGGTCTCACAAGGCTCTGGTAAAATTTGGAAAATAACCATCATAAGCAAGGAATGGAGACATGGGAGTCAATATTTATGGAAATTTTACCATGTGCCAGACTTCATCTCATTTAGTCCTTACAGCCATTCTGTGTGTGTGTGGGGAGGGGGGGTAGGTACAGTATTGTTCCCTGCAGTTTACAGATTGGGAAACTGAGGCTTGCAGAAGCTCGGTAAATGTTTGGCCAGGATTTGAAGCCCATGCTCCTTACACCCAGCTAGTGAGCTCCTCTACCCTCCCAAGGAAAAAGGGATGAGCAGAGCTGGGCCCACTCTGTCCCCCTGTCTCTGCATGCCCTGGCAACCAGGCCCCCTAAATCTGACTTTTCTCAACCCAGAGACCCCACAGTCAGGCCTAATAATTAGTCTAAGTAAAGCATAATCCATTAGAGATCAGAAGCCCTTAGTGCATTCTCATTTTATTAGTGGGGAAACTGAGGCCCAGGGAAGTAAGTCCCCTCCCCTACCTGGGCTTCCTCTGGCGGTTGCCATAGGGACAATGCCACATGTCCCCTCCCAACTCAGTTTTCAGTGATATCCCTTTGGTAGCTTGATATCATCGATGGTATGAGTATTTACACCGTGGATATTGGAAAATGCTATAAATCAGGGTTTTTGTTTGTTTGTTTTTATTCCTTCTGAAGAGAGCCAGTTAAGACATTTACTAGCACACCACCGGCTTCCTCCTTTCTATAAGGAAAAGGAATCGTAAACATGAGTGGGGATCTGTTTGGGAACAGCTCCGATCAGACTGCAGGCGAACTGAACCTCAGCCTGGCATGGCTGTGATCTTATCACTAACATCCATATGCTTTGTGATTTATTTGTGTCAGAACGATCTGAGGGTCTTGATGAAAATGCTTCCTGGGCACCACTGAATCAGGCACTCTGGAGGTAGGGCTCCAGAATCTGCATTTCAACAGGTCTCCTCAGGTGACTTACTGGCTCCTGAGTTTGAGTACCACAGCTCCACATCCCCACTGCCATATCACATGATGCCTCAGACACAGAGGGCAGAGTTTAGGCCCACAAAAATATGCAGTTCAGCCTCTGTACTTGAATGCTCACCATGTGCTAGCTGAGGGCGTGTGAAGACAGTCCCAGGTCTTCTTCCGGCTTCCCTGTCTCTGAGGCGATGTAGAGAGCGCATGGGTGCATTGACACTGGAATCGGGCAGAATTCCAGCCATGTCACCTCCCAGAGACTTCCACGTAAGTTTGCTGGGAAGTTCCAGTAGAATCTATTAATACATAGAAAATGTACAGCTAATTGTTAATCATCCCAACAATTTGAAGCAGAAGAATTGAGTTACAGTCCTGGATATGGTCTCCACTAGATGTGTGATCTAAGGCAAGTCCCTTCACCTCTCTGATGTACAGCATCTTTCCTAGAGGTTTGTAAGACTCAAAGGAAATAGCACTGGGAAAATGGACTCGTTTAAATAATGCTAGATACACATTTATTTCCTTAGCTCCCTCACCTTTGCAGGTGTGCTTGGGACTGTCTCCCTCACCAGCCTTTGAGCACCTCGGAGCGAGCCCTGGGCTCACCCATCTGTCTGTGTCCCACACATAATAAGTATTTCCCACAGGTCTGTGACTGAATATGAAGCTATGACCTACAGATTGATATAGACAGATAAAGCCTCTCGCACACAGATGCACATCGATACTGGTATGCAATTATTCATAAAGACGTGACATGGAATTATAAACAGAGCACAGGGCTTGAGGTCAGGAGTTTTGAGTACTAGGGTGGGAAACTGTATCTACCACTGCATAATAAATTATCACAAATTTAGGGGCTTAAAACAATACATATTTACGATCTCACAGATCCTGTAGAGCAGGAATCCGACTGTAGCTTAGTTGAGCCCTCTACCTAGGGTCTCACAAATCTGCAGTCAAGGAGTTATTCAGGGCTGCCATTTCATCTGAGGCTCAACTGGGGAAGGATCTGTTTCCTCACTCACTCATTCATTAACAGAATTCAGTTCCCTGCAGCTGTAACACCGAGAGCTTCACCTTCTTGCTATCAGTCAAAGGCTGCCCTCAGCAACTGGACTTGCCTGCAGTTCCTTGCCATGTGGGCCTCCCAACATAGGCATCCCACAAGACGGCGGCTTGTTTCTTCAAAGCCAGCCGGGGACTTAGAAGAGAGAGACTCCAGTGAGATGGGTACTACAGTTTTTAAGTCATGTAACCGTGTAGCCACTTGTGATAATGTATATTCCATCCTTTCCATCACCTTTGCTATATTCTTTCAGTTAGAAGCAAGTCCCAGACCCTGCCCACACTCAGGCGGGGGGAATTACACAAAGCCGTGAATGCCAGCAGGTCCCTCCACCACAGGAATTCAGATGAACCTTATGAAGGATCTTCCTTGTAAAGCTGGCAGACAGTAGAAGTCTGAGAAACCTTCTAACCATTTCACTTTCCAAAGGAGAGAATGGAAGCCCAGAGAGACTGAGTCGCCAATAAGTACACAGCAGAATCAGACTGGAATCTAGACCCCCTGACTGCCAATGTTCACTATACTGCTTCTCTCCCTGCTTATTGTCAGGACTTTGGGGCCAACAGACAAAAATTTATGATGCTTTGAAGATGTAGCTCAGTGGACATTGGAATGTCATGGAACACCTACAGAATAAATCCAAATTCTTAGCATGACATTCAAGATCTTTGGACTACCTGGCCCCACAAAGCTTTCTCATCTCACCTTTTACTACCTCCCAGTATGTTCCATCACAGAACTATTTGCAGCTTTTCTACCCAGAATGCCTTTCTCTTTCTATGCCTAGAAAACAAACAAACAAACAAACAATAAGTAAACCTAGAGTCCCAGCTCAAATGCCACCTTCTCTGTGAAACCCTCCTCAATTCTTGTAGGCAGAATTAACCACTCCCTCCAATCCGCTCTCTTAGGATTTTGTTCAGGCTCCTGTGCACCCCTTTGCATAGCTATGAAGGTTGTTTTGAGTTCTATTTTCTCCTGTGAAACTAGGATCGTAGAGAAGGGTGATTAGAAAGATGTGAAACAAATGTGGTTAAACGAATCTATCCTGCCAGCTGGCCTTGTCAAGAGACCACCACAGCCTGTCCTGCTGAAACACCACCAAGGCTAATGAGAGTATTTATTTCAAAGTAGATGTCTCCAGAAGCTCACTGCAAGTCAAGAAAAGGCTAGCTAGATCCCCACCCAATTACATTTTCCTCGGTAGTTCTCTTAGCCCTGTGCTCTGATGGGTAAAGCTTTACTGATTGATTGAACAGAATTGGGCAGAATTCAACAGTCGTACTTGATGTATACCAAAGGCTAGCCTATTGTAAGAGTTCAGGTTACAGAGACAAATAAGACAAGAAGAGGGCATGGAAAATCTAAAGCACATGGGCTTTAGAATCAAAAAAGTTTGATTCATCTCAGTTCTATGACCTGGAGCAAGTAATTTAACTTCTCTGACCTTAGTTTCCACAGCTAAACAGGGGATAACAATGTATACTTCCTAAACAGTGCTGTGTGGGTTACATGAAAGGATATATATGCCTGGCACATGGCCGGTGCAGTGCCCCTGACCCATCCACAGGGAATCACTAGCTACACGGCAATGCTTCTCATCGGCTATGATGAACGCTGATAGGAAGTGCTGGGAGAGCAGAGTGAATTGAGCGACTCATTCTACTGTGCAGAAAAGGAGGGACGGGCACCTGGGTGGCTCACTGGCTTAAGCTGCCCGCTCTTGATTCCAGCTCAGGTCATGGTCTCACAGTTGGTGAGATTGAGCCTGTGTGGGGCTCTGTGCTGTCAGCACACAGCTCGCATGGGATTCTCCCTCTCCCTCTCTCTCTCTCTGCCTCTCCCAACTCGTGCATGCTTTCTCTCTCTCTCTCTCTCTCTCTCTCTCTCTCAGAATAAATAAATAAACTTAAAAAAAAAAAAAAAAAGGAGGAAGAGGCTTCAAACAGGATGAGCAGGAATGGCCAGGAGGACATTCCAGGCAAAAGGTACAGCAAGCACAGAAGCAGGCTGTCCTAATACCCAGTCTTGGTTTTGTCTGCTTCCAGATTAGGCAGCCTCTAGACCCTGAAGTTAACAGAGAGGTAAGACAGCATCTTCTTTCTGTGACAGATGACTGACATTTTTATTTCTTTGCCATACCGGGGAAAGTGCCTTCTCTCTCAACCAGAAATATGAGATAATCCAATTTGCAGCCAACTTAATGCTGAGAATTGAAATGCACTGAATTCTAAAGTTCTGATTCTAAGAAGAATGTCAAATGAGGCTCACTCCCAGTGCCTGCGATACAATTTTAAAATATATTTTACGGACTGTGATGCCATTAAATTGAGACATATTAGAACCTGTGTGTGATCGAGTTGCTGTGGGAATGCTTAGAACCTTCTAACATTTTACATCCATAATTGCATGATCTTAATCTCTTACACTCCCAGAATTGTAGAATGTTAGCTATGGAAGACCCCACTGAAGTTCGACCTCCACATCTTCCTGATGGAGAAACCCGGGCCAAGACATGGGGAATGAAACTGCCTCAGACCATATAGCAAAATCCTTAATTTCTGACACTGGAATGTAGGCCTCTCATCATTAAGCCCAGAGCTCTTTCTCCTGCACGATGGTTACCTACTCCAGAGGGGCTGTTAAAAGTTTAGGGTGGGTCTTTTCAAGTTGTGTATTTCAGTATGTTTTGAAAAGGTTTCATTTCCTTTGGGTCCAATTGGCTGTTTTTAACAAGGTCGATACTAAAAAGGTTTTATCATACCTCAGGCTCTTGACCATATCCTTAGTACTTAGGTCCTGAAGGTGATAGAATCTTAAAGTAGAAAGGGATTTTAGAGGTTTATCTTGTTGTCTCCCCTTCCACCAGAGAAATAGCCTTCTTGAGCACTTCCTGTAGTATGTTCAGTTCTCCCAAGGAAATTTATCCGTTGTGTGGCCAGGACTCCATGTTTCAGCGAGAACTCTGTTTCTCTGTCTACTCTGCCCAAAAGAGAAAGAGAAGGAAGGAGAGGGTGCTTACTTACTTGCACTGTTTGGGTACCAGGCACATGTATGGGGGGCTTAAATATATCACCTCATTTAGTTCTTAAAATGTCTCTGTAAAGTAGATGTGATCATCCCAATATATGAATGGGAAAAAAAAAAAAAAAAACAACTCAGTGAGTTTAAATAATGTGCTCAAGTTCATCCACAGTAAGTGGAAGAGCCAAGCCTATATGTAACTCTTTGGAATGTTCCGTCTCCCCTGCCTTCTGTCTCTCTTCCATAAAGCCTTTCAGCACGCTACACTACAACATCCTTTCATAATAAAAAAAAAAAAACAAAAAAAAAACCCTGCTTAAATGCCTTTGATGGCTCTTCAATACCCACTTGAGGTAAATCGTCCGAGCTCTTTAGCTTAACATCCAAGGCCCTTGATGATCTGGCTCCAGATGGACTTTGCAGGCTTGCTTCCCTCCACTCTGCCAGCACATCCGAGGTTTTCCTTGAGGATGCCTTTCTGCCTGCACATGTCGCGCTCACTGCCTGCCTGCCCTTCCCTTCTTCCTCTGCCTAAAGCTCCACTCAGCTGTCCCCTCCCTGGTGAGGCCTTCCAGGCTCTCTGCAGCATTATTCTTCTCCGCTTTTCCCCAGCACGGCATACACACCCCTTTCACACCGTTCTGGTCCTGCAGGGGCGGGGATCGTATTTTACTTTGCTTTGCATTCTCTGCTCTTGACATGTGATGGTAAATACTACAGATATTCATGGAACCGAACTGAGGCTTAATCCTTTCCTGGATGTGAGTCCTTCAGTTACTTGATGACCTCTCTAAGGCCTGCCCATGCCATTTTTTTCCTAGTTATTTCTTCTCCAGGCCAAATATTTCCAGCTCCTCCAGCTGTTTCTTGTAAAGTCTGATTTCCAGATTCTTATCATAGTGGTCATTTGCTTCTGGGTGACAATGTCAACATCCCTGTTTTAAAATGTGATGCCTATGGGGCACCTGGGTAGTTCAGTCGATTAAGCATCTGACTTCAGCTCAGGTCATGATCTCACAGTATGTGATTCGAGCCCTGCATGGGGCTCTGTGCTGACAGCTCAGAGCCTGGAGCCTGCTTCGGGTTCTGTGTCCCCTCTCTCTCTCTCTGCTCCTCATGTTCTGTCTCTCGGTCTCTCAAGAATGAATAAACATTTAAAAAAAATTTTTTTTTTAAATGTGATGCCTAGGACAAAACTTAGAAGCCTGGATGAAGTCTGGTTACAGCAGAACAAGGTAAGAGGATTCCACCCTCTGATTTAGATGTAACATTTCTTTAACCATTACTGTGTGCCAGGAACCTCTCCCTAGTTTATTTTCTTGCACTCCTGCAATGATGTGACAAGGTGAGTGCTATTTTTCCTGTCTTATAGATGAGGATACTAGCCGTCTGGTAAGGTACTTTGAAAGCACATTAACTTAAAGTCACAAGCCCAGAGCACAAAGTGAGCTTGTGGCCAACTGATACCTTTAGCTCATTTTTATGTCTACTGTGGGCAAGTTTTTTTGTTTTTGTTTTTGTTTTTTCTAGTTGTAACCAGCTAGTAACAGGCTTAAGAGCAACTGAGGACAGAAAGAACCAGTACCTCTAGAAGGTTGTGGAATCACAGCACAGAGAAAAGACAGGTTGGATTAATGACCAACTTCCTAACAATAACAGCCTTTATCTAGGAGCTCAGACAGAGCCTGGAATTTCTCAGCCACGTAACTTCCTGGAACCATTTTTATTTGGTATTTAACGGAAGGAAAAAGAGAAGAAGTGTCTTACTAAACAGTGAGATTTGGGTTCAGCACTCCTTTGCAAAGCCCTGAGACCACCAGAATCTGAGCGGCCAGTCTGGTTGGGGCCCTGTGAGTTACAGAGGAGGCAGTAAGGAGGCTGGTCTATGGCCTGGGCCTGTGAGGACCCCACTGCACACATCATTCCATAAATGTCTACTGAGAATTCCTGTGTTCCAGGTATGGTGAGGGGCTGGGCATGAAATGAAGAATGCAGAGTCCGTTCCAACCTTCTGGAGCTTATCATCAGGGAAGACAGGCACAGAAGCAGATGTGCACACGAGGTGGTAAGTATAACGAGGAAAGGATGTGCCCAGGCCACAAGGGGAGCACAAGGAGGGACATTTAACCTGTCCTGGGTGAGGGTGGAAGACAAGGGATCAGGGAAACCGTGGCTTAACTGATGAGCAGGAGTTAACCTGGTGAGGCAGGAGGAGGAGTCAGAAGAAGTTCCAGGCGTGAGCAGAGGCAGATGCATAAAGTTCCCATAAAGTGGAAAAAATTACAAGTAGTTTCGTGTTTAATTACACTTCAAGAGGCTGGGGAGTATCCGGGATTATTATGTATGTTGTGTGTTAGACACTGCAATAAAACACTCACATACCAAACACATTATTTCAGATCATTAACTCACTGTGTGACCTTGAGTGAGTGAATGCCCTTCTCTGGGCCTCACTAGTAAAATGAAGAATTCCAAGGTGCCATCTCATCTCGGGTCTGGCATGACCTGAGGGGCAGGCATTCTAATCTATGGTCTGTCTGCCATGTTTACAGAAACGCTAGTCAGGTTAATGGAGCACCATGGCCCGGCTTTCCCAAGCTACAGGCAGCGTATTCAGCAGGAAGTAAATTCTGTTTGTCTTGAAAATGTTTACCAAGCATCTAATGTGTGCAGGATTCAGAAAAGACAAAGATTAAACTTGCTGTCTGGCAGGGTGGGCTACGATAAATGCCATTGGCAAGGGTCAGATGGTGAGCTGTAGGGAGCTCAGGGTTGGGAGAGATCAGAGCCAGCTTGGCTTCCTGGAGGAGAAGGCATTTGTGATGGGCCCAGGGTGCACAGATTGTCACGGAAGAGGCTGAGCAGAGGCATTCCAGGCAAGGGAAGCAGCAAGAGCCTGACAAGCCAATCAACAACAGTACTTCCGCATCCCCCACCAACTGCCCCACTCCCCCCTGCACGTCCTCTGCTCACCCCACCCTACCCACTCTCAGGATTCTTAACTGACATTTGAGACTCTCCAGAACAAAGCCTCCTTCTCTCTGTCCAGCTCACTGACCCATGTTGCTCCTACGTAAACCTCTGCTCCAGCCACACAAAGCTACCTGCCATTTCTTAAATGCTCCCTCAGTTTTCTGTCCCTATCTCACTCTGCATTTCCAGACAAAGCCCCCTTCCCCAATACTCTCTCCTCTGCCTCTCACTTTCCTACCCATCATTCAAGGTCCACCTAGAATACCACCTCCTCTATAAATCTGCAAGTCTATAAATCTACAAAGCCTCCCTGAATCTCTTCCAAACACTGCAACATTTTGACTGCATTTCCCTCCTGGCACTGAGCCCTTCCTGCCTTGTACTGTAATACCTTTCCTTGTGAACCGTAAGCTCTGTGAGGGGAATGCCATGCCATGTGGGTGTCTCTCCCAAGGGTCTTGCACAGGGGCACTCAGTGACAGACCGGATGGGCAGCTCCCCGGCACACGCACAGGCCGTGAGCAAAGTGGTCAGAGGGAGAGGTTAAACAAACCTGCGCTTTGACCGGCATTTAAGGGGACCCAGAGTTCTGTCACCATTGGCTATCCAGCCGGCATCATTGCCCTAGACTTAGGTGAGGCATGGAGCTCGCCAACAGCCCCTGCAGCTCGCTCTGTTATCCAGTCCTCGTAATTGCTTCCAGGACGTTCAGGGCTCCTGGTGAGTCTGATCAGAAAATTTCCAACCATTCTTCTGATGCCAAACTTAGTATGCAGATGAAATCTGTGTAAAGTGCCCATTTAATGATCTTAGGCGGCTTCGAAGCCGAAAAGGAGTCACAAAGGGCCAACAACCAAAAGAAGGTTTGAAAGGGAAAACATCCACATCAAGAAGGAGACGAAGAGTCTGATGCGTCTCAGTGCCCCCCACCCCAGCCCACCCCCACTTTCTTTAAGCACCAGAAGCCATCTCTTCCCTTTCCTTCACCAACTCTCCCTTGGGGCCGCTGTCCTCCCAACAGTGAAAATAAAATGTCAGACTGTGAAAGTAGACAACTGTTCCCTTGATTGTCAGTCCTGAAACAAGCATTCTTTCCTGCGGTCCCTTATGGAGGGCTCTGCCAGGTTCATTCCTTAATGTAATATATAAAACAGCAGGCTTGGGGTTTGCTAGCATTCCTTCTTAAAAAAAAAAATTTTTTTTTTTTTTGCCGATTTTCTTCCCTCTGTTACCGCTGCACTTTTGGCCTTCTGCCCCTGTGAGACCCTTTCCAAGGGTATCCTCACAGCCCAAACCTACTGTCCATCTGCCTCTTGGTTTGAAAACTCCTTAGATCTCCTTTTTAGAAATTCCAACTTGAAACAATGAAACCTGTGATGCGCTGTGCCCTGGGGCACTGAGTGGAATAAACAGGAAGTGTTCCCCTAAGGTACCACAATGTGATATACTTCATACAGAGATATTCAGCAAGTGCCAGCACAGAGGAGGCAGCAATGAACTCTTCCTGGAAAGTGTCAGAGAAGTTTTGACCTGGAGATAAATAGAAGCAGGAATCCAAGAGATGATAGATGCCCTTTTTTTTTTTTATTTTCTTGGCAAACATGCAGGGAGAGCTCCCTCCGAAGAAGTCTTGTCTGGGACATTGGAGCTACAGGTGTGAATAAGGTTCCTAATCCCAAGAAACTTTCAGCCTAGAAAAGGAATTTCAAAATGTACCCTAATAACGGCAAAACCACCACGTATCATGCCATGGAGTTACGGAACAAACCGTCAGCGGAGTTCACAGAGACTGTTTAAGAGAACGTTTCTCCCTGGATGGAGCACGCAGAATTCTAAGATGGCCCCCAAGACTCCCAGCCCCTGGTCCATGCATCCTGCATAATCAGAGACAGTGCATCTGATAAATTTTACTCCTGAGGTTAGGTTTATGTAATGTGGCACGGTTGCCCTCGGGTAGGGAGGCTACCTGGGCTGGCCTGACCTAATGACAAGTTTTGTAAAAGCTCAGAGTTTTCTCTGACTGTTGAAGAATCAGAGATTGAAAGAGTGAGCAGGATTCAATGTGAAAGAGATTCTCTGTTGATAAGATGGAAGGGGGGCCCTGTGGCAAGGACCTGAAAATAGTCCCCAGTTGACAGCCAGCAAGGCAATGGGGACCTCAGTCCTACAACCATAGAGAAAGGAATTCTGTCAAGGAGCTGAAGGAGCTTGTGGAACACACTTCCTTAGTCAAGCCTCCACATAACAAGGTAACCGGCCAACGCTTTGACTTTAGCCATCCGGTACTCTGAGCAGAGAACCCGGCCACACCACTCCACTCCAGGCTTCAGACCCACAGAACTGTGAGCTAATCAATGGTGGTGTTTTAAACTAAGTTTTAACTTAGTTTAGTTAGTGGTAACTTAGTTTTAACTTAGTGGTAATTTGCTATGAAGCAATAGGCACTTTCAGCACTGTCCTCTTGTTGGCTGTTTACATCCCAGCTTCCCAAACTGTGGGCTCCTTGGATTCAGGCCGTTATCTAATTATCCTTGTAAACCTAGGCTACTGATAAGACGGGTACTCCCTAAAATTCCTTCAAATGAATGTTTAAAGGAGACTCCGGGATGCAGATAAGGATCTGAATACACTCTGTGCATTCCCTCCTCCCAGAGATGGGGAGTCTGATCCCAAGCCCAATGCTCAGACAAGCGGGACCTGAAAGTTACCATGTTTTAAGTAATACCCACACCCTTCTCCGCAGGGCTCCTGGGATTTATATTTCACCAAAGATCTTAGCTTTAGGTGAAAGCCAAATATATTTCAAGTCCTTGAACCTCATCTATTCATTTCCTGTGAAACATTGTTTTTAATATGAGATTAAAAAATAACACGATGAACACTTGTATACCCTCCACCTAGCTAGCAAAGAGTCAAAACTCCCTGCTTACTCTCCCTGATGGCTTTCCCAACCCCAGGCCCCTAGAGATCACCACTCCCTGGAATTTGTTACTGTTTCCGCGGTTGTCTTTATATTCTCCTACATGTGTAATGTATGTCCCTCAACAAAATTGATCACGTTTTGCTTATTTTTAAACTTTATATAAATGGCAACATACTGCTTATCCTTTTTTTGTTATGCTATTTCTAAGCTGTTTTCATGTTATTACATGTAGCTCTAGATCAGGGGGTTGGCAAATTTTTCTATGAATGGCCAGAGAGTCAGTATTTTAGGCTTTGCAGGCCATAAGCCCACTGTAGCACAAAAGCAGCCCATAGATAACCTGACTGGGTTCCAATAGACTTTTATTTTCATATAAGTTGCATGTGTCATGAAAATATTAGTCTTCTTTTGATTTTTTTCAACCATTTGAAAATGTAAAAATCATTCTTACTTTCTGGGTCATACAAAGAGAAGATCAGGCCAGATTTGGCCTAAGGACCAAAGATTGTTTGTCAATCTTGCTTTAGATCATTCATTCTTTTTTTTTTTTTTTTAAGTTTACTCATTTATTTTTTGAAAGAGAGTGAAAGAGAGTGCTCGTGAATGCACATAATGGAGGGGCAGACAGAGAATCCCAAGCAGGCTCCACACTGTCAGCACAGAGCCTGATGTGGGCCTCAATCTCACAAACTGCGAGATCATGACCTGAGCTGAAATCAACAGTCAGATGTTCAACCGACTGAGCCACCCAGGTGTGCCTAGATCATTCATTCTTATTGCTATAGAATATTCTGTTGATTTTACACCCATTAAAAAAATTACCAAATATTTACCAGGCTCAAGAAATACAGTAGGCACTGTTTTAGATCAGACATTGGTCCTGCTCCTAAGAAATTTACCGTGTAAGTAGGCAAGATAAGACTTGTTAACTGATAATGAGGTAGAAAGTGAGAAAGACCCTAACAGAGGTTTGAATGGCCTGCCACGAGGGCCAACAGGAATGGAAGCAGGAGAGCTCATTTCATATACGACCAGTGGCTGAGAAAATGGGCTCTAGAGACAGGCGACCTGGGTTCCCATCCTGACTCCACAATCTCCTAGCTGTGTGACCTTGGACAAGTTTCCTTACCTTTCTGTGCCTCAGTTTTCTCACTTGGGAGACGCAAATTATAGTCATGTTTACTGTGTAGGTTGGGAAAATTAAATTGTCACAAGAATTAAGACAGTACATGTAAAGCATGTGGAAAAGTGCCTGATTCACAGTAAGTATTACATAAATGTTATTTTTTTATTATTCAAGCTGGAAGATCATGGAAGGTTTTGTGGAGGCTGTATTAAATCAGAGTCTTAAAAGATGGGTAGAATAAGGACACAGAGAAATGGAGAGGGAGGCGTTTTAGAAGACAGGGCAGTACATGGAAAAGCCCAGAATAGCAAAGGACAAGTGTAGAAAACTACAAGTGAACCATATAAAGGAGAATGGAGACAAATGGATTTAGAAAGGAAAGTTGTGGCCAGATGATGGAGAGTCTTGAGTTCAAGGTTAAGGCGTTGGACTTGTCCTGTAAGTACTGAGGACTTACTAAGTTTTAGGATCTGGGGACTGACATGATGCTTCCCGTTCCTGGCAGCTGCAGGAGACAGGTTTGAGAGAAGAGTCAGAATTACATTACAATTCAGGTTGCCTGGGTGGCTCAGTCTGGTGGGCATCTGACTTTGGCTCAGGTCATGATCTCATGGTTCATGAGTTTGAGCCCCACGTTGGTCTCTGTGCTGACAGCTCAGAGCCTGGAGCCTGTTTCAGATTCTGTGTGTCCCTCTCTCTCTGCCTCTCCCCCACTCGTGCTCTGTTACTCTCAAAAATAAACAAACATTAAAAAAAATTTAAAAAAATAAGAATTACGTTACCACTCCAACAGTCCAGAGAATGAGGCCTTGACTAGGGAAGGTAAGGGTACTTTGGAAATGGATTGGATATGGAGGACAGGGAGGCATTTTAAAAAGTATTACCATGATGGGGCACCTGGGTGGTTCAGTCGGTTGAGCGCCTGTCTCTTTATTTTGGCTCAGGTCGTGATCCCAGGGTCTTGGGATCAAGCCCCATGTTGGGCTCTGTGCTGAGAGTGTCGAGCCTGCGTGGGATTCTCTCTCTCTCTCTCTTGGGATTCTCTCTCTCACCCTCTGCCCCTCCCCTTCTCACATGTATGCTCTCCCTCTCAAAAAAAAATTTTTTGAACTAAAAAAGAAAAAACACTACCATGGCTTTAAGACTGGGTAACTGGGAGGATGGCCATGCCATTGCCTGAAACAGGGGACACAGATAGAAAAGGTTTAGGATGGAGAGTCATGATTTTGGTTTGTAACCCATGAAGTTTAAGGACTCCATATGGAATTGACTAAAGGAACTGGGGCTGAGAACAAAAAGTGTTGGGGGAGAGGGCTGATGATCTAGACTAAAAGCTTTGGGTTAATCCTTCCAAAAACTTGACGTGATTGGTACGTGATTATCCCCCCTTCTATTCTACAGAGGAAGAGACTGAAACCAGAGAAGTTAAGGCTAACCCCACAGTTCATAATCAACCACCCCACTCCACTGCCACTGCAGCTGGCTTCTCAGGGCTTCACCCTGGGACAGTCCCCCAGGGCCTTACTCAGAGACTATATGATGCAATTCCAGGAAGCCTGGACTATCTACCTTCCTGACTTTAGCAAATTAGAAGCAGGTATGAAGGGGATGGACATAATGACAGCAAGATAAGTGGCAGCTAAAACCCAGAAACTTTAAGAAACTATCTTGAGAACCCGGAAAGCATAGCATTCTGGGGCCATTTGTTAAAAGGTCCTTCACTCTTCAATATAGTCCTTCACTCTTCAATAGTCCAAGAGGATTTCTAAATAATAAAGCCTGATACTGCTACCAATTCATGTTCATAATGAATCAAGAAAATAATTTTTTTTCTGTATACTTAGGATGGCTAAGAGGTTTCTAATACACCTTTAAAAGATTTTCATCTGGTATGGATACTTTTTGCTTTTTCTTTTCTTTTTTTCTTTTCTTTTCTTTCGAGAGGGAGAGAGAGAGAACACGACTGGGGAAGAGGGGCAGAGGGAGAGAGAGAGAGAGAAAATTCTGAGCAGGATTTACACTCAGCGTGGAGCCTGATGCCGGGCTCGTGACCCAGGATCATGACCCCAGCCAAAATCAAGAGTCTGACACTCAACTGACTGAGCCACCCAGGTGCCCCACTTTCCTTTTCTAATGTTAAAGGAACAGACTCTCAGCACTCTGGGGGAACTTCTCTTCAAAAGCAGCTTTGCCGACAGCAGAGGTTTTGAGGTTTTGGTTCGATTGTTTCTCCTCTCACTGTCTAAAGAACTCCACAAGTATGTGAAGGATACCCTTTAGAGGACCCTCTGCCAGGATTCCCAGGCCTACTCAGTCTGTCATAGGAACTCCTTCCCTTCCTCTCATCTTCCTCCCTGACTTGCTTCTCAGAAAATAGGCAATAAGAGGTAATAGCATGCTGGGGTCAGAGGAGCAGTAGCATCCACAGCAAACATGAGCAAAATTCTCAGGACACAGGGCCCAGTGGAAATAAAGGAATAAAACACTTGCCGTCAGGTGGTGAGGCAATACCAAATTAGGAATAAAAAGACCAGAGTCATCTGTGTCCCAGCGCTGCTGCTTAGCTGCCCTGCACTCTCCTGTTATTATCCCTCTGCCTGGAATGCCAGTGCCTTGTGAACATACCCCTCGAGGCCTGGCTTGGGTCTTGAGAGCTCCTTCTGAACCTCAAATCTGATTAAGTTACTCCCCTCTTTAACACTTTAATAACTTCTCAGTGCCTGTAGCAGGGGTATTTGCGAACCTTTTGGTCTCAAGACCCCTTTCCACTCTGAAAAATTATTGAGGACCTCTAAGGGGCTTTTTTATGTGCAGTTTGTTTGCTTCTGTCAATATTTACCATATTAGAAATTAAAACTGAGAAATTTCTAAATCTGTATTAATTCATTTAAAAATTACAATAATCAACCCATTACGTTAACATAAACACATTTTTTAAAAGTGTTTATTTCTTTTTGAGAGAGAGAGAGACAGAGCGTGAGCAGGGGACGGGCAGAGAGAGAGAGACACACAGAATCCGAAGCAGGCTCCAGGTTCTGAGCTGTCAGCACAGAGCCCGATGTGGGGCTTAAACTCACAAACCATGAGATCATGACCTGAGCCGAAGTCAGAGGCTTAACCGACTGAGCCACCCAGGCACCCCATCATAAACACATTTTTAATGAAAATTATCTATATTTTCCACACACAAAAAAATGTTAATGAGAAGAGTAGCATCTTACATTCGTGCAAATCTCTTTAACACCTGGCTTAAAAGAAGACATCTAGATCCTAAAGTCTGTTTCTGCATTTAAGCTGTTGCAATATCATATGTCCTATATTTTATGGAATACTTCTCTGTACACTCGTGAGAGAATGGGTGGAAAAAGCAAACTACATTTAGCATTATTCTGGAAGTAATTGGGAGCTCACGGACCCGGGAAAGGATCTGAGGGACACCCAGGGGTGCCAGGACCAGACGATGAAAACCACTGGCCTACAAGGTAAATTCTAAGGTCGACATACAAGGACATCCAGTGTCATTCTAGATCGACAAGACCTCGTCCCAGGTTCTGGCTTCCTCTACCTGTCTAGCTTCAGCTGCATCATCACCATTCCCGCGTGTCTCCCACACTCCTGTCACACCACTCACACCAGCCAGTCATACGGTGTCATGTCTTTATGCCTTTGCATACAAGCTTCTCTGCGCCCGAAATTAGCTTTCCCCTTGCAGGCTCTTTCAAAAGCCAACTTGGATGTGTCGCGCCTCCTGTGGCCCACCAGGAACAGAGCTGACCGCTCCCTGCAGGCAGAGCACAGGCTTCAATCAATGTCCACGACTGAGTCATTCACTGGCTGGGTGACCTTGGACAAGTGGTTTCACCTCACTCTAGGTATTATCCGGGCTGGATGCGGCTGTTAACCCAGAGGGGTGTAGCAGAGGGCTAGTGGGCACTGAAAGAATGACCTGGCTCAATGCGGGCTTGTTGAATGGGTGAGCCATGAGGGGACCATGGGAGTTTATACTTAACTAAGCATCTACTTACCAGGTCCCTGCACTGTCCCGTGGGCTTTACAAGCATGAACCTCACGCCAGCCCCTTGGATGAGAGATGAGAACCCTGGGGGAGAGGAGCGAGGTCACTCGCTCAAGGTCATCCATCACACAGCTGGTCAGCAGCAGGGCGGGGACTCAGAGGCGGCGCCCTGCGTCAGCAGGCCTTCGGGGACGAGACCTGGCGGCTCTTGGGCCCACCGTGCCGCCCACGGGCGCCTGCGCCGCCTCGGAGCGGGTGACCGGCGGCGGAAGGACTCGAACCCGAGCACGCAGCCTTCGCCGGGCCTCAGTTTACCCGTCCAGGAGATGCGACGCGGAGAGACGGGCCCGGCGCGGGCCGGGCCCCCGGGCGGAGGGCGGGAGGCGGCCGGGACTAGCGGGGCCGCGCCGCTCGGTGGCGCCCTCCCCGCGCAGCCCCGCCCCGCCCCCCGCGCGCGGGCCCAACGGCCGCGGCGCGCGCCACCCCGCGACGGGAGGGGAGGGGCGGAAGCGGGGGGCGGGGCCGGGGAGCCGCCGCCGCCGTCGTCGCCGCAGCCGCCGCTGCGGTCAAGCCCCCCGCCGCCAGCCCGCCGGCCCGCCCGCCCGCCGCCCTTCGGAGCCGCCCCCGCCCGCCCCCTTCGCGCGTCGGCTCGGGCTCCCTGCGCAGCGGAAACATGGCGGCGGGAAGGGAGTGAGCCGCCCCGCGCCGCCGCTGCGCCCGCAGGTAAGCGCCTCGGCCGCCGCCTCCGCTCCCCGGGCCAGTCCGCGCGCCCTCGGGGGCCTGGGCCGGTGGGGGCCGCCCCGGGCGAGGAGGCGGCGGCGGGACCTGCCCGGCCGCCGCCCCCGCCCCTCGGGGCCCGCCGGCCGGCCGGCTGCTGGCTGTCGGGCCGGGGGCCTGTCTGCGGTCCGAGCGCGGCCGCGGCCCTTCGCGGCCGTGTCAGCCCGGCCCCCGCGGCCCCGGCGGCCCGCTGCGCCTGGGCGGCCGGCCGGGCGGGGCCCGGTGACCGGCCGCGGGCCTGACGCCGTAGGACGGGGACACGTCTGGAGGATCCGAGCGGCGGCCGCTCTGTCCGGGCCGGCGGGGTCGCGGGGGGCGGGGGGGGGCCGGGGGTGCTGTCAGTGCGCGGCGGCGGGTCAGAGGCTCCGCTCGGCCGCGAGAGCGGGGGGATGCCTGGGGGTCGGGGCCGGCTCGGACCCTGGGCGGCGGGCGTGCGCGGGCCCGAGCTGTCAGCCGCGGCGCTCGGGCTGGCTCCGGCGGGGCGGCCGGAGCTGCGCCGGGACCGCTCACGTGGGCCGCCGGAAGCGGGCGGGGAAAGCCGGCTTCGAACCTCGGAGCCGCGGGGCACCGCGGAGGGCCGGCGGCCGGGCGGGCTGGGACGCCGGCCCCGGGACGGGCGCGAGGGGTTTCCGGGGGACGGGTGGACCCCGGAACACCTCCAGGCTGGAAGGGAATTTGAAAGTCTTCTAGGGCTCCTTTCTCCCGTCGGATGCCGAAGTCCCTTTGAAAATCCCTAAATCCACCCTGATCATTTGGCCACCTCCTGCAGTGATGGCAAACCCCGTTTCTCCCCATTCCGTTCCTGGACGGCTTTGCTTTTTAGAAAAAAAAAATTTTTTTTTGGTTGAAAGAAATCGCTGCCTCCCATTCTTCCTCGTTCTTCTCCCTTATGGGCAGCTGTTGAGTGATCAGAGGATAGTAGTCCTTCCTCGGAGGCTCGTCTTCTCGTCGCTTGTTTCAGTTCCTTCAGTTGTTTCTCCTACACTGAGGTTCTCTGATCCCTTCTCTGAAAGAGCTGGTCCATATCCTTTTTAAAGGAGAGAGCTTCTTAGTATGAGGAGACAAAACCTGTTAAGTTTCTCCAAGAAGATGCCTTGGCTTCAAGGATTGACCTGCACCTCATTTCTGTGCTGCATTTTGAACTTAAAAACAAAACAAAACAAAAAAACAGTCCAGTACTGTGTTCAAACGACCTAAAAGAGATCCTATTTTGTGAAAACGTTTAGATTTCCTCTCATTAAAAAAAAAAATCTATAAACACTTCATCAGCTGAGTTGATATATATCAAAGTGTGGCAATGCACTATGCAAAGAGGAAAGCTTATTATTTCTACTCTGAAAAAGGATTGAGACCTAATTTGGGGCTAGACTGCAATTTAATATTTAGTTGGAGAGGGAAATGCTTATTACATTGAACTCTTTGCTCTGTGTCTGCCAGAAGGCCCAAAATTACTATGAAAAAGAACATTTTTTGTTGTTCACTTACCAGCATTATTTTTTTGCCAGCTTTTTCATCACTTAGCCTTGGTATGTGGGGGTTAAGTTTTTCAAAAGTGCCTGTTACCAATGTCCTAAACAACCCAAAGCAACCCTGCAGGTTAGAAGCGTTTCAAGTCCAGCAGAGATACCATGGCCTTGTAGATAAAATGCCAAGCTCTTGTATCTGGGACCCTGTTCCAATTCTAACCAAAGTTTCACTGTTTTTAGAACATAGACAAGCACGTACCGGCAGTCAGAATTGGTTATCTTTGTTCTTATGTCTTTATTTTTTAAATTGGTCAGTGGTTTTGAAGTTTGTAGCACACTTGTCAAGTTTTGACTTCTGGTTTGTTTGTGCACATGCTATTTCCCTTTTATGTAAGTTGGGTAAAAATTTGTATAGGGCCGTTCTTTGTAGAGCTATACAGGCTCAGGAACGGCTCTGGTCCCTTCCCTTCAAAGAACTTGAAGTTAATGGTAGGGAATACTGAAAACTCTGTGAGAAGGAACTGGTGTGAATATCCCACTGCAAATTTAAACTCAAGTTCCAAACTTTAAGCCTGTGTATCTACTATGTATCAGGCACTTTGGTATGCATTGTTGCAAAGACGAATAAGATACATTTTCAGTTCCTGTGGGGCTGGTAAATTAGATGCCCAAATAGGTCAGAATAAAAGGTGAGAGGGTTGGATGATGTTGTGGCTGCCCCAAGGTGGGTGTGTGACTAGGGGAATGGTGGTGCCATTAACCGAGACAGGAAACAATGGATGATAAGTTTGGTTTCGGACTTGAAGATTTTTCAGTAGCTTGAGTTAAATCAATGAACAAACGTGGTAGAAGTAAACTAGAAAAAAGGGAGGTTGTGGTCAGAAAGTGGAATATTGGTGTTAACTTGTCTGATGTGGAGCTCCTCTAGGTGACAGTTAGGTCTCTCTGTGGGTATCTGAGGTACACTAGAGATGAAGGTCAGCGAAGCGGAGTGTGACAGGAGCTGCGAGGCTGTTGTATTGAATGGGTCATCTGTGTCGAGAATGAAGTGATTTAGGATGCTGGGGTGTGGGGAGGAGAGGATGTGACCCAGGTGCAGTGAATAGAGGGGATTAATCGGGAGGGTGGCAGATGACAGATGAGGAGGAGGGGTAGAAAGTGATGTAGCCAGATGGTGGACACCTCAAAGGAGGAGGAGGTTTTAAACAGAGAGTGGAAAAGTAGTGGTTTTTTACTTTTCCTTCTTGGGAGCAGGGTTCTGAACTCTCCAGCTTTATTCAGGACTCATATTCTTTTTGTTCTGAAGAGTTTGTTCTTAGTCTTGGAAAGTAGGAGGGCAAGTACCCTATATCAAATCTTTTCTGCTGATGCTTAATGACAAAGAGCAATAGAGGAGGGTTCCCCGCTGGTGATTAGTAGGCAGAGAGGAGACAGATAAAGCAGCGAGGCTGCACCCATGGTTTCTGGGAAGAGCCTACATTCTGAATTAGAAAGACCAGGGTTCAAATCTAGGCTCCGTCACTTGCTAACCTTAGGACTGTAAGCAAATTGTCTGGCCTCTGTGACTTTCAGTGTCCTTACCTGTAAACAAATACATTCCTACTTCATAGGGTGTCACAAAGATTACACGGAATTATGTGTATAAAATCGCTAGAAAAGCAGTTGGTGCTTCCTAGATGCAAAGGAATCGTTAGTTCTCTTTCAGCTACCTTTAAGGGACTTAAGCCCTGCATGCTGACCTTTTTTCAGGTTTACCTAAATTATGAGGCAATACATACTCTAAGAGAAAGCCAAGGGATACAGGAGTTCAGAGGAGAGAACCATCATTTCTCAAAATTTGGAAACAAGGTTAGGCTTCACATTCAAAATAAATTTCATTTGGGCCTTCATTTCAATAGATTAAATAATTTAGGTGGAGATACAAAGAGGGGAAAGTGTAAGGTATGTTTGTTAAAAATTGATAGTTGCTGGACTGAAGCCTTTTTTTTTTTTTTTTTTTTTTTTTTGGTGCAAGACTGTAGTTCTCTTCCTGCCTCAGCCATGGAAGCCCATACAGAAACAGGGGCCAGAAACTCAAAGTTGTCTGGACTACTGAGCCCCCCACATGGAGTGCAGCTGTTCTGGATGGACTTCATAGGAATGACAAATAAACTTTTGTTAAACCACCAAAAAAAAAAAAAAATAGTTGACACAGGTTTGAGTATTGTGTAAGTCAGAAGTGAGCCATATGGCTGGAGAGATGGCCTGGGGCCATAGTATTAAAGACCTGGAACTATGGGGGGGGGGTACCTGGGTGTCTCAGTCAGTGAAGCATCGGACTCTTGGTTTTGGCTCAGGTCATGATCTCCCTGTTGGTGGATTCGAGCTGTGTCCCACTCTGCTGACAGAGCAGAGTCTGCTTGGGATTCTCTCTCTCCCTCTCTCTCTGCCCCTCCCCTGCTCACTCTCTGTCTCTCTCTCAAACTAGATAAATAAATAAACTTAAAAATTTTTAATGGAAAAAAAAAAAAAAAGACCTGGAACTATGGAGTTTGGACTTGATTCTAGGTAGACTAGGGAGCCATAGCTTGTACATGCTCTCTCCCCACCTCAGTTTCCTGTCTATAAAATTTGTAGTTTCAGAAACTTTGGATTTTTGTTTGAAGTAAACCAAGTAAGAAATTCCACATTTGGAAACAAGTTCCTACATAGGCCAGTTTTAGTTATAGATTTATAGTTGTAGTTTGATCTCTGCAATAGCCTTGTTTGGTAGATAGGCTTAGTGGAGTTAAGAAACATAGGTGATCTTACAGAAAGTGACTAGGGATGCTCCGATTTTAAGTTTTGTCTTTTCTATACTAAATGTCACCAGTTATTAATTATACAATCCTGGGCTCGTCACTTTACCTCTCTGGTCCTCAGTTCCCTCGTTTTTGTTAGGTGTAGGTTTAACTAAGATAGTAAGTGTAAAGCACTTTGCGTAATGTCAGTTGTATAACAGTCCCTCCCATGTTGTCCCTCCCCTCACACCGTTGCCAAGGCCTTAGTGCTAACTCCCTAGCCAGCAGGAACTGCTAGAGCTAATTATTTTGATAACCTTATGGCCACATAAAGCAGCTAGTCTTATCATCTGTTATCTTTGTCCTGTCTTCTCCAGTCACTGTCTTCCAAACTGCTTTTCCTGTGCTGACTCAGCTTCCTCCTCCTGTCTCCCAACCCTGCTTGTTTGTTCCCTCATACCTGTCCATAGGCTCTCTGAAACCCCTGTTTCCTACCCTGCTAACCATTTTACTAGATTTGTGTGTGTGTTATGGAGAGCACCTATAGTTGTCTGCTCTGTAGTTCTTTTGAATGGGTGCAGCGCATTCTCCCACGCCCTATGCACAACGAGGAAGTTAAGGATGTTTGTAGTTTTCTGTGCACCACTGTTTTGTCCATCTTCTTGAAATCGGTGTGCTCTGTGGTACAAGGGCTACTCTTGTCTTCTTGTGTATAGATCTTCTCCATCATTTAGGACCTGACATGTACGGCCTTCCTTTCCACCTCAGTTTCTGTCCTCACCCTGAGTAACTGCAGTTTTCACACAGATAATTGTTTCCCCGAACAATTGCGCCTTCAACTCAAGCGATCATCCTTTTAGCTTATCAACTCCCATAGTCACACCATGGACCTTGTTATCACCCCGAGATGGCCCGCCTCTGCAGTTATAAACGAAGACTTGCAGCTTTATTCAAAATGTCTCCGACTTGACCTTCGACAGCTCTGTTGTTTGATCTCTTTGAAGCCTGCCTTCACGTCCTTCCCTATCCAGGAAGGATGATTAATTTTCTTAGTCTGCCATTTATTCGGTTTGCTTTCTTGCCGTCCTCCTCCATTCCCTTGCTCTGCTGTTCTTCTGCCCTTGTCTGGGCAAAATCTCGAACCTCGTTGGATCAGACCTCTCTTTTGGCAGTCGTAGCCCAGAGCCCTGCTGGAGATCACACGCTTCTCTGCAGATTGCTGCCGTTGTGCCTTGAGTACCTAGTCATTTCTTTGCCCTAGTCTTCATGAGGTCTTATGTCACATGTTTCTCAAAATCCTATCTGTATTTTCTTGCTTCCTCCTCTTTCTCAAGACTAAATCTCTGACTCTTGTCAACCTCTTTCTCTCTTCTGACTCCTTTTCTTTTATTTAAATCTGCTTAGAAATCTCCCATCTTGAAGTAAATCTTGTAAATAAAATCTTAAATGCATGTCTCCCTCCAGGCACCACCTAGTCTCCTACCTATCTCCTTTACTTGAACTTGTTGAGTTGTATACATTTAATATGTAAACTTTCTCACTCTTACCTCTTCGTTGCATTCTGGTTTTAGTCTCCATCACTGAATAAGCTTCAGTTTCCTTATCTGAAGATGAGGCTAATGGTAGCTATTAAGTACTATAATACCTTAAGATTTTTGTGATTTTAGGTGAGGTAATCTATATGAAAGAGCCCTGCACAGTGACTAGCACATTGTAGCAATGCTATATATGTTACATTCATGTGTTCCTTTTGTTATTATTGCTACTTATTTAATCTTCAAAAGACTCATGAGGGGATAAGCCTCCTTATTTTGCAATAAAGGAAACAGACTTAAAGTTTTAGAAATTTGCCCAGATCTTACAGAGTCTCTGAACTGCTCTGAGCGGGGTCACCAGCCTTGTCCTTATTGGTAACAACAGGGGGAGGCAGGCAATTTTAAGGCCTCAGCAGCAGCATTTCACATTTATGATTATCCCCTCTTCTCAAAACTTTCTTTTCCCCCTTTGGCTGTGGTGCCTGTCAGCGTGTTAGTTCCTCCTTGGCCACTTTACCCCAAGTGTTTTTTGGATGAGAACCTCCCTTCTCTTGCCTGTCTTTGGTCCTAAGCCTTCTTCTGTACATTCCCTTAGCAATCTCAGCCACTCACTTGGCTTACGGTAATGACTGTTAGCTCATGACTCAAATTTCTATCTGTAGTCAAGATAATCTCCACTGAGTGTTAGAGCTGTGTACTTAGCTCCCAGTAGTCAGCTTCACAAACAGCTATGTATCATATCTGCTTTAAAGTCAATATGGCCCATCACCATAGGTCCTAGTGTGCCATGTGAAAACCTTCTGAAATTGAAACGGACCTAATAAAAAGTTGTCTTGAGTTTTGTTTTGTTTTGTTTGAGAGAGAGAGAGAGAGAGAGAGCATGCATGCACAAGAGTGATCCTGGGAGGGCAGAGAAAGAGGGAGAGAGAGAATCTTAGGCAGGGCTCAATCTCACCACTGTGAGATCATGACCTGAGCCGAAATCAGGAGTCGGATGCTTAACTGACTGAGCCACCCAGGCTCCCCAAGAGATATTTCTTAAAATAAAGTCAGCGTGTCCCAAATTGAACCTAACATCCTTGCCACTTTTCCTGCCCCTCCTTCTTCATTTAAGAAAACTTGTTTTCCTCACGAGTGATTCTGGTTTAGAGAAATTTCTGTTTATTCAGTAAATAGTTATTGTTGATCACTTAGAGATATTTAAGGCATAGTTGTTTCTCTCAGGGAGCTCACTGTTTATGAGGGGAAGGTAAGACACGTACTTAACTAATTCGTATACATAACTCTAAAAACTCCAGAAATTCAGAGGTGGAAGGAGAGGTCACTAACTTCTGGGGTGGTCTTGTAAAATCTCCAGGTTCATTGCTTAAGGAAAGCTCGACATAGGTGATTTGAGAGTAGAGGCTGAGGGTGCCCGGGAGGTTCAGTTAAGAGAGTAGAGGCTGAGATGGAAAGGATGAGAATCTGGGAACAGAATTGCTTTTGGAAAGCTAAAAGTGAAAATTTTGTCCTTTCTCTTAAACCCTTGGAATATTACACACTTCATTAAAACCAAAATTCTTGTAGGATGGTTTTAATTGTTCTTTGACAAAAAGTGTCATAGGCTCAGTTAGCAGTTTGTTGGAGCATTGTATTGAACATATACTCTGTTAGACACTTGGAAGATAGAGATTAATAGGAAATATTCAGTGCTGTGTAGGCATTTGTAGCCTGCTAGTGAAGACACTAGTGATAATTATATTACAGTGTAGTAAGTGCTATAGCAGTGGTAGGTGCAGTATGGTAGGATTGCTATATATTGCTAAGGGCTGAATTATGTCTCTTGCCTGCCCTCAAAATTGGTATGTTGAAGTCCTAACCTCCAGTATTTCAGAATATTTCAGTATCTCCCATTTGGAGATAGGGCCTTTAAAGAGGTAATTAAGCTAGAGTGAGGTCGTATGGATGGGCCCTCATCCAATATGACTTGTGTCATAGTATAAGAAGAGGTTAGGACACATACGAAGGAAAGACCATAGGAAGAGAGGGAGAAAACAGCCATCTATATAAGCCTAGGCGAGAGGCCTCGGAAGAAATCAACCCTGTTGACACCTTGATCTTGAACTTCTAGCCTGTGTAACTGTGAGGAAACACATTTCTGTTGTTTCAGCCACCCAGTCTGTGGTTCGTCTTTGTTATGGCAGCCCAGCAAACAAATACAATAACCATTCCAGAGGACTTTGTATCTAGTTCTGCCTCAGAGTTTCAGGGATGATGTAAATGACACTGGGGCGATGGGAAGGTGAGAAGAATATATAATTATAGTTGGGTATTATTGAAGGATGCCACATACATTTTCTTATTTAATTTGAAACATCCTACCCATGAGGTAGGATGCCAGGTCATTATACACTCCATGACTGATAAGGAACTGAGGTGCGGGTGGAATAAATGATGTACCCGATATCAAACGGCTAATAAATGTCAGAACAACAACTCGGAACCAGGTCTTCTTACTCCACATTTTGTGCTTTGTCCAGAATGATTCATTCCCTCCTGTGACCTCCTTTTTAAGACCCTGTGCTGTCTGAACTTCCTGCTGTTTCTGTTGCAAGTAATCATGTATTAATTTCTGTATATTTTGAAACATATAAAGGCTTCTGTCTTATTTTTTTCCTCTGGTTTGTTGTAAACGTTACAGTTGTTAGCTTTTAAAATGAAAGCATATGCATATTGTATATTCATTTTAATTGCTAGGTCTATTGCTCATTGGCATATTATAGCATATTTCCAAGTGTTTTGTTATTTATTATAATTGCTTTACACTCATGCTTATGTAGACTTTCCTCAGGGGCATTCAAACATGATGGAAATAAAGGCTATTTTTGTTATTATGTCTTGTAAAGTATAATAGAAAACATGAGAGCCAGTATACTTGTTCTTGGAGATATTTAACAAGAGAGCAGACAACCATTTGTCTTAGATGATTTAGAATATTAGACTCCCAACCTTGATTTTTTTGGTGTTCTGTCTTATCTCCACAGTTACTTCGAGAGACTGCCAGAAACTCTTCAAACCAGATTAAATTTTTTAAAAAATAAATGAATTTTTTGGGCACCTGGGTGACTCAGTCACTTAAGTGTTTGACTTGGGCTCAGGTCATGATCTCACAGTTCGGGAGTTCAAGCCCTACATTGGGCTCTGTGCTGACAGCTCAGAGCCTGGAGCCTGCCTCAGATTCTGTGTCTCCCTCTCTCTCTGCCTCTCCCCTGCTCAAGCTCTCTCTCTCTCTCTCTCTCAAAAATAAATAAATATTAAAAAATAAAAATAAATGAATTTTAAAGGTGAATTTGGTAGTATAAAAGTTTATAAAGACTAATAGGCATAGAGAGTCTTAATTCCAAATGAAGGGAATGCAGGAGTTTAAAAATGTCTAATTTCTTTATGTGTATTTGTTCAATTTTTCATTCATTCATTCAACAAATATTTAATTATGTCTACTAACTGCCAGACAGTGTGCTATGTGCAGTGACAAAAAAGAATGCCATAATTTTTAAAATGCAAAGACAGGCCACAGAGTTAAAGAATATATATGTGGTACATGTGTCAGCCAAATATCACAATCTGTAATAATAAAGG
The DNA here is from genome assembly GCF_007474595.2 of Lynx canadensis. Classification (NCBI taxonomy): domain Eukaryota; kingdom Metazoa; phylum Chordata; class Mammalia; order Carnivora; family Felidae; genus Lynx; species Lynx canadensis. The sequence goes on along the minus strand of NC_044310.1, from coordinate 31,711,099 downwards.
ATTCCTACAAATAGATTAGAAAAAGACAAATTCATAGAAAAATGACAAGGCATAAATGAGGCAACCTAAATATTTATTACCCATTGATCAATAATTAAAGGCAAATTAAAGCTCTAATGAGATGTCTTTTCATACCTATTAGATTGGGAAAAATTAAGAAGTCTGGTAATACCAAATATTGTCAGGATGTGGAGTTAAGGGAACTCTTGGACACTCTTGATGGGAATAGAAATTGTACAATCATGGTAAAGAATAATTTGTCAGTGTCTAGTAAAACTAAAGTACATATAACCTGTAGTCCAACAGTTCTGCTCCTAGGTCAGTACCCTTTAGAAACTCTCCAATGTATGCATGAAGAGATACACAAAAATATTCATGCAAGGGGCACCTGGGTGGCTCAGTCAGCTGGGCGTCCGACTTTGGCCCAGGTCATGATCTCACGTTTTGTGGGTTTGAGCCCCATGTATGGCTTTGTGCTGACAGCATGGAGCCTGCTTTGAATTCTGTCTCCTTCTCTCTGTGTCCCTCCCCCACTCATGTGCACATGTGCACACCTGTGCTCACTCTTTGAAAAGTAAACACTTAGAAAAATCTTTTAAAAAATTAATGTGTTATTATAGCAAAAATTTCAAACTACTCCAAATGTCTATCAATAAAAGAATGAAAATATTACAGTACATTTATCTAATGGAATTCTATACATTAATGAACGTGGACTAGAACTATCTAGTAACTTGAGTGAATCTGAAAAAGAAAAGGTTGAGTGAATAAAGCAAGTGACAGAACACGTTTACATAAAATTTAACATGTATGTATTATTTAGGGAAGTATACTTAAGCAATAATTGTTTAAGCAATTGCATGGTTATAATAAACATCAAATTAAGGATAGTGGGTTTCTCTGAATGTCAGGGCAGGGAGAAAAGACCGGAAGGATGGTGGGAAGAGCACACGGGGGAGCTTACATCGTACAGTAGTCCTCCCTTAACTCCTGTTTTGGTTACCCATGGTCAACCACAGTCAGAAAGCTGATTGAGGACCCTCCTTCTGATGGATATATGGTCAGATCAGTAGTAGCCTAAAGCTCTATCACAATGCCTCCTTCATGCTCCTCACTTCATCTTGTCACACAGGGATTTTATCATCTCACACTGCAAAGAAGGGTGAATGCAGTACAATAAGATATTTTGAGAGAGGAAGGGACCACATTCACATAACTTTTCTATAGTTTACTTATTTATTTTGAGAGAGAGAGGGAGAAAGACAGTGTGAGTGGGGGAGGGGCAGAGAGAGAAAGAGAGAGAATCCAGCACTTAGAGTGCAGAGCCTGATGCGGGGCTCCAACTCACGAACCATGAGATCATGCCCTGAGCTGAAATCAAGAGTCAGATGCTTAACCGACTGAGCCACCTGGGTGCCCCTCACATAACTGTCATTACAGTATAATTTTTCTGTTTTATTAGTTACTATTGTTAATCTCTTGTGCCTAATTTTTAAATTAAACTTTATCATAGGTATGTATGTACAGGAAAAGACAGTATATATAGGGTTTGGTACTATCCACAGTTTTAGGCATCCACTGGGTGTCTTAGAACACTTCCCCACAGCTAAGGGAGACTACTGTATTAGTAGATCTCTTTTTCAACTAGGTTGTGGTTATGTGGTATATTCTTATACCTTTGTATCTATCTGAAATACTATATGGGTATTTTTAAAGAATAATAGATGTAGCCCTCATTATGAGTGTAATGCAGGGAGGGAGGGAGTAGCAGAAATATAAAGAGATGTTATTATGATGAGTCATGTAAAATTGCTGTTTTTATAGGTCTTAAATGGTCTAATACGAGCAATTTCAAGTGGCTCCACCTCATTCAGTCTAATGTAAATTGTGCTCTCACTTGGATACATTCAGAGGACTGTGGGAACACAAGGGTAAGGACAGCTGAGTGCTGAGGCAGGAGGAGCAGGATGATCTGTGGAAAGTCTTCAGATATTGAGAATGGCATTGAAACTGCATCTTAGAAGCTGAGAAGGAATTCACTAGGTAGAGAGGAGAAAAAAGAGGGCCTTCCAGATAGAAGTCAAGACCCTTGGAGTGAATTAAATCCCTCAGGAGGAATATGTGGAGGTCAAAGAAATGCAAGGAGGGGGAGACTAAGAAGAGGGACAACATGTGCAACTACGTGGATGGAACTGGAGGGTATTATGCTAAGGGAAATTAGAGAAAGATAAATATCGTATGACTTCACTCATATGAGGACTTCAAGAGACAAAACAGGTGAACACAAAGGAAGGGAAGCAAAAAGAAAAACAGGGAGGGGACAAAACAGAAGAGACTCTTAAACATGGAGAACAAAGAGGGTGACTGGAGGGGTTGTGGGAGGGGGGATGGGCTAAATGGGTAAGGGGCACTAAGGAATCTACTCCTGAAATCATTGTTGCACTGTATGCTAACTAATTTGGATGTAAATTTAAAAAAAATAAAATTAAAAAAAAAAAGAAGAGGGACAACATAATAGCAAATATCTGTATAGTGTTTACTATGCATTTTAATATGCATATAAACTCATGTGATCCTCCCAGATGGGGAAACAGGCACATAAAAGTTAGTAACCTGATCGAGGTCATGGGGCTAACGACTGGTGCAACTAGGATTTGAACTCTGGCAGTCCAAGTCCAGAGTCTGTGCTCTTGGCCAGTACGCTATACTGACTCACTACACTATAAGCACTTCACACACACACACACACACATATATATATATGTAATATATATATTTTATATATATATGTACAGCATATATATAATATAGTACATGTATATATGCATATATATAATATACATGTGTGTATATATATATATACACAGCATATATATATATATAATATATATATATATATATATATATATATATATATATATACAGCATTGTCCTCTAAGGTAGAGTAAGGGATAGCAAGATAACAGAGATGTGACTAACTCAGAAGAGTAGTGACTCTACTAGTTCTGTGTGCCAGTAATTATAATTCCATTTAATAATGAAAAAGATGGAGTCAGGGAGACTATTGAAAATTGATCCTAAGTATTTGATGTATCAACACAATTGAAAATTTTAATCCTCTGCTGTCTGTATCATAGTTTCTCTAACATGCTGACTGGGATTAATATGGACAGTTTTGTTTATTCTTCTTTATTTTCTGGTTTTAATAAAGGTAGAACGAAGGATATTGTTGATTTAGTGGATTTCCAGAAATGGATGATATTCTAAAGATCAGTACTTCAGTCTTCAATATTTCATAGACAGGAAGGTAAAAGAGACCATATGGTTTGTGGAAAGAATTGTGGCTTGGTGGTCGAGATTCCCAGTCAAGTCCCAGTCTGCACCCCACTCTGTGATTTAGGCAAGGGGGTGCAGTCGGTGATCTCTAAGATTTCTTCCAGTGCATAGGTTCCAGGACTATTAGGTTAAATATTCAATGAAGAAATTGAGGCTTAAGGAAGGGATGTGGTTTGTCCAGCTCATAAAACTGGAATTTCATTCTCTTGACTTTTGGTCCAAAAAACCTAGTGGAAGAATCACCATTTGAGTGGCTTCTTTATGTCAGGCACATATTAAGTACCTAAAAAAACATAAAGGCATGTGAAATTGTTTCAGAATTTATCCAATATAAAAGTAACAACATAGTATCTCCTATGTTTATTTATACATATCTTGCTTTTTTCCAGAATGTATTTAAAGCATACTTACTTTGTGTAACATACCATACTAAGAAAGGGAATAACTTGAGTATTTTTCAGATACATTGCAACATGCAGATATATATTATTTGCACCTACCTGCATACAGGTATCATTAACTCCACTTTATACATAAACAAACGGAGACTTAAAGATACCTGGCCAAAATCGTATAATGTATAAGTGATAGAACTCAATTTCAAACTAAGACCAGCCTGACTTCAACCATAGAGCCCTTTGCGTTTCGCCTGTACACTCCCCCAAGCAGTGTTACAGACACTGTACAGGAGGCAAGACAAAAGCATTGACTCTCTTTTTTCTCTAAGTTTATTTATTGATTTTGAGAGAGAGAAGGGGAGGGGCAGAGAGAGAGGGAGAGAGAATCACAAGCAGACTCCATCTGCATTGCCAGCGCAGAGCCGGACATGGGGCTTGAACTCACAAACTGTGAGATTATGACCTGAGCTGAAATCAACAGTCAGACGCTTAATTGCCTGAGCCACCCATTCACCCCTCCTTTTCGTTTTCTTCTTTTTAACTGAAACCACGACTAAGGGAGGTCTGCTGTGCAATGTAAGCCCTCTGTGTGCTCTTCCCGGCAGCATTTCCAGTCTTCTCCCCACCTTGCTGGTCAGAGATACCCACTATCCATGTAAACTCTTTTCACCTCAGTGCCTTCTACCTGTAGATGACAAAAATACACCAAATTCTACTCTCGACAGAGAGGACTCAGACAAATGTAAAAGGTTCTTCCCACATGATATTGCCTGTTAATTGAAAGCACCATACCATTATTTGGTAGGATTTTTGTAGCTGAGTTCCCATATTTGCTTCTGAACAAAAGTGATTCTGTTCGTATAGGAATGGTATTTTATTTGAGCTGTTTGTGCGACACTAAAATAGTACTAATGCCTGTTGCCATTATATATGAGTTGCGTAGTTATTTTTTCTACAAATGCTTTGAAAGGTTGATATGACTCTTGGAGTGATATTAATTTAGAAATCCAGGATTTAAGTGCTCGCTTCAGCAGCACATACACTAGAAGTCTTGGATTTCGTTTCTCAAGAATAAACTTTGTGAGAAGTCTCTTAATCACAGAGTTTATAGGTCTTCTACTAAGTATATTTTCATCATCAGTTGTAGTTGTGCCTACATTTAAAGGAAACCATTTAGGGGTGCCTGGGTGGCTCAGTCGGTCAAGCATCTGACTCAGTTTCAGCTCAGGTCATGAGCTCACAGTTTGTGAGTTTGAGCCCCGCATTGGGCTCATGCTGACAGTGCAGAGCCTGCTTGGAATTCTCTCTCTCCCTTTCTTTGCCCCTCCCCTGCTTGCTTTCTCTGTCTCTGTCTCAAAGTAAATAAATACACTTTAAAAAAATAGAAGTAAAGGAAACCATTTATAGAAATTGATCTTCAAGGAAGTATTCTGTAAATAGTTATTATTGACCCTAGATATCCTCTTTCTATAGAAAGCTTAGAAAATATTACTAAACAAATACCAGTAGAGCCAGAAATTCTCTTGCTTCTTTCTTGCTCCAGAATTTACTCTCCAAATGATCCAACTATGATCCCTCAGATTTCCACAACTCCAACTTAATTACTTAATGCAATTTAGTGACTAAACAAGGATTGGTTGTTTGGCCTGAATTTTATTAGCTGCCTTAACAGTGAATAGATTTTGTTTTTTATGCTAACCTGGACACTTAAGTGTCAAAGTTGTCTTTTTAAGAACTGCTGTTTGAATTTGGTAAAATGTTTTTGTTAACTTCCTTATTTTCAAACACTAACAATTTTCTTTTGATATGTTAAAATCCTTAATGATGGTATTTAAATAAACCATTAGGCTGAAAAAAGAAATGTCAGTTCAGACAATTTACTAATTTGGTGGTGTTTCTGATTATTAGTTATCAATGAAAACCTGTATTTAGGTGCCTAATATAGTAAATGTTTACATAGTAAGTGCTCAAATACATGTTGATTAAATCCAAATTTGAATTAATGGACTATTTTCATTGCACATATTTTTTTTCTTTTTTGTGCTCCTTTGTGTTATATTAAGAGGGAAATGTATTTTACACTGACCATATTTTGGAAATAGATTTGTTGTTTGATGGGTAGGGGTTTAAATCCCACGTCTTTTACCCCTAAGCTACCAAAAAGATACTTTATTCTATTTATCAGACAGGTTTAGCAATCCCTGGTGTATTTGTAGGTCTTGCCTTCTTTAGGAATTGAAGGTCACAAGACCTGGTAGGCAAGGCAGCTTCTCACACTTTTCATGCCCCTTTGTATGCATACTATGGTAGATTCTGGTACGGTGGTGGGCTCGCAAATGTCATTATAATGTTCTTTCTCTGTATTACTGGGAAATAACAATTACCATTTCATCAGTATGGAAGGAGACAGCCAGACTTTTGTTTCCCCAATTTGCTAGTTCATCTGGAACACACATTAAGAATATAGACACCTTGGGGCGCCTTGGTGGCTCTGTCGTTTGGGCATCCGACTTCGGCTCAGGTCATGATCTTTAAGTTTGTGAGTTCGAGCCCTGCGTTGGGCTCTGTGCTGAAAGCTTAGAGCCTGGAGCCTGCTTCGGATTCTGTGTCTCCCTCTCTCTCTGCCCCTCCCCTGCTCATGCTCTCTCTCTCTCTCTCAAAAATAAACATTTAAAAAAATAATAAAAAAAGAATACAGATACCTTGACTTAGAGATTCTGTTTCAGTAGATTTGGGGTAGTGCCTCTGGTGATCCTTTTGGGAAAAAAAAAATCAGTGCTCTAATTTTTTAAAATGTTGGTACTACATTTATACTTCTTGGTTATAAAGAACAGAAACTCAATATAAATGGATTGAAGCAAAAAAGGAATTTATTGGCTCATTTAATTTGAAATAAAACCTGGTGAAGGGAGTTATTAATAAACTTCTTCTTGCTTCTAGATTGTTTCCCAACTTTATCAGGCAAGGAATGCATAACAGAGGTGCTTGAAAGGACCATAGGGGAATCAAGACTCTGGTATGTCTCAGTCTCATCCATAGTTGTAGGTCCTGCCTTTCTGCCTTTACTTGTACCATGTTTAGCCCTGTGTAATTTTCCAACTCAGCAAGGCTCCTGTGCTGGCCCTGGGCAGAGTGAAACTTTTTTAGAAAAGCCCTGTTTTATACCCAGTGTTTTCAGATTGACCAGCTTAACTCAGGATTCATGTTCTCCATTATGCACTGATATGGCCTTACAGGCTATTCAGGATTTTGAGTATCTCCCCTGTTTCATATTAAGCAATTTTTTTTAATGTTTGTTTATTTTTGAGAGAGAGAGAGACAGAACATGAGTCGGGGAGGGTCAGAGAGAAAGGAAGACAGAATCTGAAGCAGGCTCCAGGCTCTGAGCTGTCAACACAGAGCCCGACGCAAGGCTCAAACCCACAAACCGTGAGATCATGACCTGAGCCGAAGTCAAATGTTTAACTGAGTCACCCGGGTGCCCCAGCAATTTCTTTTTTGTAGGAACTGATTAAAGGCTACCTATGTGGCCAATACACATCACATCCTGCGTTTTCCCTACTACATCTCTTTGCAATGTACCTCAGTAGTAGTGAGTCCTGATACAAAACAGACCACAGTGTGATCACCTTTCTCATACCACATAGGGATGGCCAACCTCTTGGCATGAAATAGAGGTCTGTACTGTTCTGTTCCTAACCATAATCCAGTCAGTTCTACATTTTAGGGACCCCTCTACCACATACTGGTTTCCGTATCGTAAGGGTACATGGGATTGCAAGCAATAGAAACCAACTCTGGTTAACTGTGTCTACAGTGGTGATTCCCAAACCTTGCTGACTACCTGGAAAGGTTTTTAAGTTAAAAATCCCCATGTACACCACCCCACCAAAAAAAAAAAAAAAAAAAAAAAAAAAAAAGATTGAATTAGGATTTCCAAGGAAATGGAACATAGGAATTCGTATTTTTAAAAAGCTCTCTAGATGATTGTGATGCTTGCCCATTGTTGCCTATTTCAGTGAATATCCTCCAAACTCATCTGTTTGCCTTGGCCTAAACACTGGCACTCATTTCTGAAACGACTTTTTCTCCATTTACAGTTCATTGCTAATACCCGTTAGGTCTGTATCCTAAATATCTTATGAGTCTTTCCAGCTGTATCTTTTGTTCTAGTGTAGGGCACCATAATTCTTTTGGACCATCATATTAACCCCGTAAGTAGTTTTCATGCTTCTACTTTTACATGTCCCCCCACCTCCATCAACATAGTCACCACAGATCATGCCGTCTCTTCACCTAAGATCTTTCGGTGGCTTCCCATTGAGCTGAAAATACAAACAATATTTTCCCTGCAATCTACATGATACAGAGGCTACTTTCTTAGCCAGACTCACCTGGTGCTACCATCCCCTAGCTAAATTCCAGTCACACTGGCACCTTTTTTGTTCCTTAAATATATGAAGCTCTTTCCTATCTCTGAGACTTTTTGCACATGCTGTTTTCTCTGTCTGGGAAGTCTTCCCCTGATGCTTGGTTAGTTCTTTCTCAGCGTGAAACCACATCCCCAGAGATAGCCTCCCTGACTTCCCTTCCACAGTCACTGTTTATTTCTGTTTTAGCACTTAATCACAAAAGGTAATTATTTATTTGTTTGTTTATAAGTTCCACGGGTGTGGGATCTTGCCAGTCCTATATTTAACATCTATCACAGTGCATGGCATATAATGGCATTCATTAAATATTTGTTGAATGAATGAGTGACTCTTCATTGCCACCATCTTGGTCCAAGCTTCTGCCCTCTTTCCCCTGAATTACTACAATTGTAACCTAACTACTCTGCCTAAACTGTTCTGGCTCCCGTTAATCCTTTAAACATTAAACAATCCCGTTAAACATTTTCCATGTTGTTTCCAGGGTTAATGTTTTAAAGACTTGAAATTATAAAAATAAAAACTTGAAGTCTGATAATTATACCGTATTTAAATTATTTTTTTTAATGTTTATTCATTTGAGAGAGAGTGTGCGAGCAAGCAGGGGAGGGTCAGAAAGAGACAGTGTCAGAGGATCCAAAGCAGGCTCTGCTCTGACAGCACAGAGCCCACTGTGGGGCTCAAACCCACGAACCGTGAGATCATGACCTGAGTCGAAGTCAGCCACTCAACTGACTGAGCCACCCAGGTGCCCCAACAATATTTAAATTCTTCACATGCTTCCCGTTGATCTTAATGTAGCTTATAGAACTTTTAAAAAATAACTTTTTAAAATTATGGTAAAATATATGTAACAATTTATCATTTTTACCATTTTTAATTGTACAATTCATTGGCATTATGTATATTCACGTTGTGCAACCTTCAGCACCATCCATATCCAGAACTTTTTTGATCTTGCAAAACTGAAACCCTGTACTCACTAAACAGTAACTGCCCATTTCTCTCTCCCTCCATCCCCTCCAACCACCATCCTACTTTCTGTCCCTATGACAGAGTATGTATTTTGCCTGTTCCAGGTACCTCATATGAGCGGAATCATACAGTATTTGTCCTTTATGACTGACTTATTTCATTTAGCATGATGTCTTCAAGATTCCTCTGTGTTGTCGTTTATAGAACTTGTAATGATTTAGCCCATCCACCTTTGTGACCTCTTTTCACCTTGCTTTGCTTTCTGTATATTAGTTCTACTTTCTTTGTTTCTATTCTGTGGACTGTCGATGCCTCGTCTCACCTCGCATGTTTTCTCATGCCTGTTCCCTCTGCCTGGAATGCTCTTTCCCCTTCTTTTCCGGTTAATTTCCATGTGTTCTTCAGATTTCAACTAAGACATCACTTCTTTAGGGTATACTACTTTCATTTCCCAGAATCTGCTTAGTCTCCATGGTACCATGTGACTTTCTTTTGTAGTACTTGTTTTAGTTCCAAATGACACCTCTATCTGTATTTTTTTTGGTGGACTAGTATTTGTCATGATGGCAGGGGTCACACCTTATGTTCAGTATTGCATCCCCTGTACCTAATATGGAGTAGGTGTTTCAGCAAATAACACTTCATGTGTAATAAATAATACTAAAATCTGTTGACTTAATGAATTTAGGTCTGGAAATTGATGGCTTAAGGTCTTTCTCTGAAAATCTCCTACCATGTCTGAGACTTCCTTGACTACTTTAGCTTGTAGAGATCTTCCTTTTCTGTGAATTTAAATGTCCTTATTTATTTGCCAGATGTTTAACATTTACGCAGGTAATTCTTAGGTCATCTGAAATGTTCTGTTTTGTAATATTATTTATGCTTTATATTTGCCAATTGGTCTTCCTCCTCTAAACAGTCACTAGAATTATTGTTCTAACTTTCTAAATTACAAATCTTATCATTTTGGAACCTCTAGGGCAGTGCTTCTTATTAAAGTACATGTGTTGAAGGAGCTGTATTTTTTTTTATGTTTTTATTTATTTTTGAGAGACACACACAGCATGAGCAGGGGAGGGGCAGAGAGAGAGGGAGACACAGAATCCGAAGCAGGCTCCAGGTTCCGAGCTGTCAGCACAGAGCCCGGATATGGGCGGGTCTCGAACCCATGAACCACGAGATCACAACCTGAGCCAAAGTCAGACGCTTAACTGACTGAAGCCACCCAGGCGCCCCTCAACTCCTTTAAGCAAAATTGGTCTCCACTTTTCATGTACCTATAATAGCTACATACTACATTCTGTTGTAATGTGTTTGCTTATCTGTCTCCACATCTAAATTAACATGGTTTACGTCCTATTCACCCTTATATCTCTAGCCCAGGGACTGACACATAGAGTATTCAATAAGTATTGATTGGATAAATTGGGAAAGTCATCAATATTTGGCACATATGTCAGACAGAGAAGCTTTTAATTTGGTCTTGGACAAGCTGGATGATTTTTGCCTCACTAGCGAACCAATTCCTGGATGTCGAATATGATGTATAGAATAAGGGTTGATATGTGTCTTAGAAAATACAAATAATGAGCCTCCTGGCCAGATACCTTATGTGGACGTGCTTTGAAGCTCTGAGGCAGAGGGTGGGAGGTATACAGAGAAGGAGGTTAAAATTGAATTAGCTTTGAAACTGGTTTAATTGAAAAGTTTGGAATCTGACTTTTTAAATAGCACTTTTTTTTGTTTTCTCTTCATTGAATTTGTTCTTTCAGTTTTATGAGTGACCTTTAAGTGATCTCTTATTGGCAAGAAAGACTATTTGGCCTATGGAAAAAGTACAAGATTTGAAGCCACATAATCTAGATATTCTAATCCTGGATCTAGCACTTACTAGCTGTATAACCATCACCAGTTATTTAAACTCTCCGAGTCTCATTTTCTTCATTTGTAATGCATGGATACTAGTGTTTGCCATTTGTACCTCCCAAGCTCATGAGAACCAAATGGAGTAGAAAATGTAGTAGGAAAGTGCAGGTGAACCCCAGAAAAATTTTTATCAGCTATTTGTCGTCAGCTTCTTGACTTCAGACGAGTTAAAAATCTTTGTACCTCAGCTTAGTCCCCTCTGAAATGGGAAGAATGATAATACTGGTATCATTAGGTTTATTGTGCAAATTAAAATAATTCATAAAAAAGTACCTAATATACAGTTGTGTGGCATTAAGTACGTTCATTTGTTGGGCAACTATCACCACTATCCATCTGCGGAACTTTTTCGACTTCCCCAACTGAAACTCTGTACCCAGAAAAAATAACTCCCCACACCTCTTCCTTGCCTGTCCCCAGCAACTACCATTCTACTTTCTGCCTCTATGAATTTAAACTCTGGGAACCTCATATAAGAGGAATCAAGCAATATATGTCCTTTTGTAGCTGCATGGCATGTTGAATTTTGAAATAACAGTATTGATGATGATAATTCTAATGATTACCATTTATTTAGTACCGTGAGGAAGGGCAGGCACATTGTTTATTTAATCTGCAGTGTTGGCCAACAAATGACCTTATCCATCCTCGTGTGACAGTTGAAGAAGGTGAGGGTAAGGAGATTAATTTACCTAAGGCCACAGGTCTGTGAAGCATCAGATGCAGAATTTACTCCATGTTTGTCTTGACAAGGCTGCAGGTATGCCTACTACACCAAAAGTTGATGAAGTAGGCCTGACTCCAGCCCATGTTGAGATGGCATCAGAAAGGGAATGACTGTGTTTCATGGCCTCCTTTTCTTCTTACATACCAGTTTACTTTGTTCAGATTTCCAAAAAAATAGCGCAAAGAAAGTTCCAGTAAGAAGACATGAACTTTTATTTTGGACTCCTTTAAATTATGAGCTCTTCTCAAAAATGACCATCTTTTCTTCTTGTATTCCTAGCCTCTAATACGAGCTTGGCATTTAGAAGTCACATGAACATTTGTTAACAAATTGTATGCCCTCAACCTGCCCCTTTTTTCATATCCAAGTAAGCTGGGCTTTGAGATGGAGACAGCTATATAGTTCCTGCTTTCACAGAGCTTAGAGTCTAGTTTGAAAGGACACATATAAAAAATTACCACCGCCAAAATAGATTCTTACTTGAATCAGTTATGGCACATGTTGACTTTAAATTGGCTCATTTAAAGTCACGTTGTATTTTAATTACTTATAAGGCTTAATTAGTTCATATAAAAACATTTGGGGGGGAAATTAACTATTGTTATTTCATGAGTTGAGGAGTTGGAAGCAGTCCCTCCAAACACATGTACACACCCCCTTGCGACATCCCCCAACCGTGCCTGTCCACGACCCGGTGGTGCCTGCCACTCTGTGAGGTCAGTGAGGAGTGACCGAGTCGGGCAAGGAGTCCTCCAGCTGAGGACTGTGTCGTTGCCTTGCATGAGCAAATGAGCCTCAATCCCCAGATACCTAGCAAATGCCCCAACGCTTCCCTTGTGGACATGCCTTTCTTTACACATTAGCTCAAAATCAGTATTTCTCAAGTGAAATAATGAAAAGCCTGATTTTGCATATGAGAAAAAGCTTAAGAGTGTTGGTTGATATATAATGTATGAAGGAATAATATATGAAAGTCAAATAGCTAAAAGATCAAATGACTTTTTTCTTATATAGCATATTTTCTGTTTTCTGTCATTGGTCACTGTCGGGTATACCAGGCCACCATAGGATTCAGTTATGGTGTTCTGTTTTAACCCAACTGTTCTGACACCACGTGGTATAATCCAATTCAGTTCTGACGCTAACCACCCGGAGTTAGTGTTAGATTGCATAGACTTAAGGGAACACGGTTCCCGACAAGACTGCCCCCACTTCAGATCCAACCTCAGGTGAGGGTCCTCAGGCCACCAACACTTCTAACCAACAGGCTGCAAATCTGATGGTTCCTGTGACCTCCCTCTCAGGTTCAGTAGTTCACTAGAGCAACTCAGAACTCAGGAAAGGGCCATACTTATGATTATAGGCCTATTATAAAAGATACAAATCAGGTATAGCCAAACGAAGAGACCTGTAGGGTGAGGTCTGGAAGAATCCCAAACAGAGCTTCCATGCCCTCTCTCCAGGGAATCAGGGCATCCTCCTGGCACATTGATGTGTTTACCAGTTAGCAAGCTCTGCTGAGCATCAGCGTTCACAGTGTCGATTGGGGCTTTTTTATATAGACCCCGAAGGTGGGCTGGCCCACAGCCCCAGTCCTCTAATCCGGTGATTGATCTTTCTGGCACCCAGCCCCCATCCTGAGTCATCTCATTAGCACACACTCATGTGTGATCCAAGGGGCTTATGAATAACAAAGATATCCCTGTCACTTGGAAAATTCCAGGGGTTTTAGAAGTTCTATGCCAATATTCTGGTTTCTCTTCAGATCGCATAAATCTTTCGCCTTTTACTAGAAGTTCTATGCCAAGAACTTAGGACAGAGATCAAATTATTATACAGCATATGGTACCTGAGAGAAAGTTTAGTATAATGGTTAAGAGTAGTGTATAGAAAGTTATTTTATTTCTTTTCCTCATGAGGTACAAGACACTTAACGCAGTACCTTGTATATAGTAAGTCTTGAATATAAGTTAGTACTAAGTATTTTCAGTTTCTTAGGACTGCTGTAACAAAATACCACAAAAGGGTGATTTATAACAATGGAAATTTATTGTCTCACAGTCTGGAGGGTAGAACTCTAAAATCAAGGTGTCAGCTGGGCCATGCTCCCTCTGAGACTGAATACAGTCTCTTCCTAGCTTGCGGTGGCTGTCGATCCTTGACATTCCTTGACTTGCAGCTCCATCACCCCAATCTCTGCCTGTCATCATGTGGTGTTCTCCCTGCATGTGTCTGTCTCCACATGTTGTTTTCCTCTTCTTATAGGGACACCAGTCCTATTGGATGAGGGCTTACCCTGTGACCTCATTTAGCTTAACTACATCTACAATTTCCAAATATTGTCATATTCAGAGGTACCAAGAGTACATAATTTTGGTGAATCCAACCCATAACATGAACAGTGAATTTAACACATAACATTCCACCCTCTGGCCCCTCAAAGTTCATGACCTTCCATTGTGCAGGATGCATTCGCTCCATCCCAATATCAAGTTTTAACCCATTTCAGCAATAACTCTTAAGTCCAGAATCTCATATAAATACAGTCAACTCAAAGTCCCAAATCACATTTTCTAAATCAGGTACATGCGAGACCCTGGTATGGTCCATCCTGATACGAAATTCTCCATCTGTGTACCTGTGAAACATAGAAAACAAGTTACCTGCTTCCAAGATACAAGGTAGGACAACTGTAGGAAAGATACTTCCATTACAAAGGGGAGCAAATAGAGGGAATAAAAGGGTCACTGGTCTAATTCACAATCAGGGCAGATTCCATTAGATTTCGAGGCCTGACAATAATCCTCCGTGACCAGGTGCTCTGTCCTCTGGCCTAATAGGGCAGCCCCACCCTTTCACACCTCGAGGGTTCCATTGGCCCAGGCCTCTGCATCTGTGGCTTTGCCCTTGGTGTCATTCATTTTGTTCAGTCTTTGTTCCCTTCCATCCAGACTGGTATATTCTGCTGGTATAAATTCTCAAAAACCTTGTCAGGCTTTCATGCAGTTCATGAGGATTCACACCATCTGATAAGAGAGTCCAAATCTTTCCTGGATAACCATATCTCTGTTCCTAGCTATGGAATAGCTAGATGGTTGATTGTATCTATGAGTCACAGGCAAAGGATTGTCCAGCCACACCACACCCTTGGCCCTATTTCCAGAGCATGTAGTCTGGTTAGGCAGAGAATTTTCCAAATCATCAAGTGCTGGTTCCTTCTTGCTTAACAATTCATTCCTCAATTTATCTTTGCTCATATTTTACTATAAGCACCAAGGAGAAACTAGGCCACACTTCAACACTTCGCAAATTTTCTCAGCTAAATATCCAGGTTTATCACTTACAAGAGTTTACCCAATGACTAAACGCAATTCAGACAAGTTTTCTGCCACTTTGTAACAAGAATTGCTTTTCCTCCAATGTCCAATCACATGTTCATCATTTCTAGCACCTCACCAGAAGTATCTTTAATGTTCATATTTCTACTAAACATCTCCAAGGCAAACTAGGTTGTTGTTTTTTTTTTATTAAGCCTCTATCCATTACCCAATTCCAAAGCCACTTTCTCATTTCTAACTATTTGTTAGAGCAGGACCCCCCTCCTGTCAGGACCCAAATCTATTAGTTTTCTGAGGCTACCAGAAGCTGAAAGAGGCAAGGAGGTATCTTTACCTGCAGGCTTCAGAGAGAGCATTGACTCTGCCAACACCCAACACCCTGATTTCAGACATCTAGCCTCTAGAACTGTGAGAGAATAAATTTCTTTTGCTTATTACATCCAGTTGGTGTACTTTGTTATGGTAGCCCGAAGATGTCCAGTCGGGGTTCCGTGGAAAGACTAGACTCACCAGTGAAAGATGGTGTGTGTGTGGTATCTGCCCGTATCCGCGGGGTTTCTTGCTACTTCCGTTTATCTTTTCTTTTTTCAATTGTTTTTAACGTTTATTTATTTTTGAGAGAGGGAGAGAGAGACAGTGTGAGTTGGGGAGCGGCAGAGAGAGAGGGAGAGAGAGAGAGAGTCCCAAGCAGACTCTGCACCATCGGGCAGAGCCCCACACGGGGCCTGAACTCACGCACAGTTGAGATCATGACCTGAGCTGAAAGCAAGAGGCAGACGCTTAACTGACTGAGCCACCCAGGCTCTTTATCTTTTTGAAAGCATATTTATGTCTAGTTGCACTTAAAGTTTACTCTTCTATGTTAACAGCTTGTGATTTGCCTTTGTTTTATCTCAGGAGAGCAACTTGAAACCATTGGTAGGAATGCTGTGGTACCAAAAAGCCTTCAAACTTTTGGAGGGGTGGTGGCTTTAGTTTTCAGAACCTTCCTTCTGCCAGAATGCCTAATACTGGTTTTGGTTTCTTTCTCATGCACACTGCCTCCGTCAGGGTGAAGCACGAGCAACCCCAGTGGTACTTTTATTAGCCCTTAGAGAGGTAACTGACCCATAAATGATGAATTACATGAGTCCTTTACCATCACTTCTAATGGATATCTGTGTTTTTCAGTTTTGAGTTATTTTTCGAGAACACATTATTTTCTCATCCTAATGAGGACCTACACTTTTTTTGGATTCCCCTTAGTGCCAACCACAGTGTTTGTAGGTCTCTTAGAAGATACTCTGTAAATATTGTTTTGCATTGAAGAAGGCTTATCCATGGCCCTGCTAGTGAGAGACTAGCTCTAGTGATAAATAAGAGATGTTAGCTGCCAGGACTGTCATTTCAATTTGTCTTGCTTGTGTTGAGCTCATTAATAAATTGCCACAGTGATAATATGAAAGTAATGAACCTTCTGGAGGCCCAGCTGGGGCACAGAGTACTAGCAGGGACCTTCAGGGCAGTTGCCATTGTTATGCACAATTCTGTTACAGAGTTTAAGGCTTATTTTTTCCCCTTTATTTATATTTTGCAAAATCCAAATCTTGTGTTAACATTTGTGTCCTTCCTAAGTGAGTTTATTTGAATTCAGCTCAACAAACATGTATGTATCTGATGCCTGCTACTGTCAGGCACTGTATTAGACCCTAGGGATGTAAAGGTGACTAAGACATCCCTTAGGGATTCTCCATCAAATAGGCAGGAAAGGTATGTACAAATAATTGTACAAATAACTGTAATACAGCATTTAAACGCTGCAAATACGAACCAGATATAAACATAGAAGAGAAAGGAAAATGATCATCTAGGGAAAAGAGCTAAGAGGACTGAGGAAGAAGAGAGTCATTGATTGCTGAGTTAAATTTTGAAGGATGGGTTGTTAAGTTGACAAGTTGTGTGTATAATGGGAAAAGGGACTTGCAGATGAGTTGAGGGACCGCAGGTCATTTAGAATAACTTAAGGGAAGAAGGTAAAGGGAAGGAGAAGATGGTTAGATGAAGCTAGAGAAGTAGTCAGAGGCCAAATCTTAAAGAATTTAGGATTTGAAAGGCTATGTATGCAATGCCAAGGACTTTGGTACTTTTCATTCTACAGGCTACATGGCTCCATTGAAGGATTTCAAGCAGAGAAGCAACATGATGAAATTCTTATAAAAAAACTTTTTTTTTAAGGTTTATTCATTTCTCAGAGACAGACAGAGTGTGAGTGGGGGAGGGGCAGAGAGAGAGAGAGGGAGACACAGAATCTGAAACAGGCTTCTGGCTCTGAGCTGTCAGCACAGATCCTGATGTGGGGCTTGAACTCATGGACTGCGAGATCATGACCAGAGCCGAAGTCGGACGCTTAACCGACTGAGCCACCTAGGTGCCCCGATGGAATTCTTATTTTAAAGGGATTACACCAGTTGCCACGCACATGACAGAGTGGAGGTAGAGAGAGACCAGTTAGAAAGCTATTGACTGGTTTTGTGCAAGCAAGCAACAACATAGTATACTGCAAAGAGCATGACCTAGGTTGTTTCAAATCGCTGTTCAGTCACCTGCTAACTCTCTAACTCTGAAATTTCCTCATCCGTGAAGTGGGAGTAATAATAATCTCTCACTGTGTATTATGGAAAGTCATATGAAATAACACGTATACATAGAATTGCCCCAAAGAGCTGAGTATAAATGTTAGCTGTTTTATATCAACTTCTGGTTTTGTTGAGTTTTAGGTAACTTATAACCAAGTTTAGAATTTTCAAGAAGCACTTTCGTTTTGTTTCTATCTTGGTCCTAATAAAGAAATCAAGAGGTTTACAAACCTTTTTTACTTACATTAGGATCCATCTTTCAGCATTTCTCAGCACTTAAAAAATAACATAACTAAAGCTTTTTCCTTTGGACATCCTGCCAGACTCCGAGTTGGAGAATCAGGTTTAATGTCTTTTTTGAGTCATTGATGCAGTAGGAAAAGACTGGAACCCTAGTTCAAAAAAGGAGCTTTTTAGCTAAAACATAGGATCAGAGTTTACTCTGCCTCTGTTTCTTCAAGTGTTTAATAAGAATAATGTGAACAGGTGTCCTAGTCACCTTGCATATCTTTTGTGAAGATCACATTGTTTCCTTAAGTAAACATTCACTAAACTACCATTCAAAGTATTATTATAAAAAATGTAGAAATGAATCAGATATGGATCCTAATTTCAAGGGAATTACAGCATTAAAAGAACTGTAAAAGATGTACACAAATAATGTAATACAAATAAGATAGTGTGTCGGTCAGTTAGCATTGAAAGTTATAAAGAACTTTGGGGGTGCCTGGGTGGCTCATTTGATTAAGTGTTTGACTCTTGATTTTGGCTCAAGTCATGATCTCAGGGTTGTGAGATCAAGCCCCACATTGGGCTTCTCACTGGGTGTGGAGCCTGCTTAAGATTCTCTCTCTCTCCCTTTCCCTCTACCCCTTCCCTGCGCTCCTGTGCACACACTCTCTCTCTTTAAAAAAAAAAAAAAAATTATAAAGGACTTTGAAACTGGAAGTCCATTATATTTTGTATAATGTCTTGTAAAAACATTGTTTTAAAAAGTATATTTCACATGTTCTCATTATTTTTAAAGTGCTTCACTTTCTTGGATATCTGTGGAAAATAAATAATAAAGATGGATTAAGATTTTAGGTAGATTTTTTTTTTTAACCAATTGAGCCACCCAGGCGCCCCTTGGTAGATTTTTTTTTTAATGTTTACTTTTGAGAGAGAGAGAGACAGAGCGTGAGTGGGGGAGGGACAGAGAAAGAAGACACAGAATCTGAAGCAGGTTCCAGGCTCTGAGCTGTCAGCACAGAGCCCGATGTGGGGCTCGAACCCACCAACCACGAGATCATGACCTGAGCTGAATACAGACATTTGACTGACTGAGCCACCCAGGCGCCCCAAGATTTTAGGTAGATTTTTAAGTGTATATGAATATTTTGATCCCAGGCTTAATATTCACTGATATCCAAGTTGACTTTGTTAAAGTACTCTTTGAGCCTCGTGTGTGTGTGTGTGTGTGTGTGTGTGTGTACGCGTGTGTGTACGTGCGCGTGCGCACGCACGTGGTATAGTGTAGGGTATGTAATGAAGATAATGCCACATACCCCTCAGGTTTGTTGTGATGAATGGTCATTATATGTAGAAGTACTAAAAAACAATGTTCATTCTTTCTATGACACCACCTACCTTTTCACTATTGCCTCATGTTAAGCTTTGAGACAGCAGCTTCTTTGAGATATTTTCAAGTTTCTTTTTACTTACAAAAAATGTTAAGCATACAACAAAGTTGAAAAGGCTTTGTGGTAAAAACCCTTATGTCCGCCACCTAAATTTTACCATTACTTGTAAATGTGACTTTCCTATTTATCTGTCCCTCTACCCACCCAGCTATATTGAAATTTTTCAGATAATTCTTTAGGAGTTTTCTGAATCAGGTTTTTTAAAACGAATTTGGAAACCAGGAGTGCAAATACATTTCAAATATTTGTAATTAAATTACAGTTTTCTTATTTACAGTTCTTTGTACCCATGAAAATTTTTTTACTGAGTTATTCATTATTTGAATCTGTTTTTGCTCCTTCTGTTTGCACTATTTGTGCTCCTACATTATTGTTCCCAACCTTCAATCATCCCATTGCATTTTCCTGAGAATGCCTTCAGTTAGTCTTTTTTCAGTGTCACATTTAGAGTCGGCATTTATAGTCATCCTTATTGTCTCTTTCTCTTTTGAAAGTGTCTTTAAAATTAAATCAGAAACGATAGTGTACATTCTGTGCTTGTTAGCGAACACTGCAGCCAGAAGCTTTGTTTGCCCGGAGCAGGGGTGCCCGCGGCGATCCTCAGAGCCCAGGTGTGTCAGCACTTGCATCAACACCCATGTTTTGTTTCTGAGTGCCGGTTTTTCCCCAGGACAGTGGCCTACTTAGTATGCCCTGCCGGTAAATTTAGTATGCCCTCCCCGTTACCTTTGTTTGGCTACAGCGTCTCAGCGTTGATTGA
Organism: Lynx canadensis; assembly: GCF_007474595.2. Classification (NCBI taxonomy): domain Eukaryota; kingdom Metazoa; phylum Chordata; class Mammalia; order Carnivora; family Felidae; genus Lynx; species Lynx canadensis. Next base: position 31,690,912 of record NC_044310.1, on the reverse strand, counting down.
TTTTCTCCATTACATAGCCACGTTTACATTATATGTTACAGAAATTCTGCAACGATTCTGCAGCCCTTCCCTATTTTCCAGGGCTGTGCCAAGTGTCAGGTGGATTTCCTTAATGAGCTGTGCGGACTGTATTCAGAAAAGTCTTTGAGGAGCTAAGTTATAGTCATAATTATGTGTCTCAACCCCCTTCACCCTCTCATTACCTGTTGGTAATGATCCTGTCAGATTTGAGACTGACTTATATATACTAAAGGACCCAGCTTGTTTTGTTTCATTTTGAGAGATTGGCCTTAAACTGTTTCCCTCATAAATCACCTATAAGTTCTACTTACAAACCATCCAAATGTTTTTTTTTAATTCGGAAAGCAGTCACTGTGTTCCGGTTATGTAATTTTAAAATTTTATGTTTTTGTTTTTTCTTAATGATTAGCACTCATTCATTTCATTCAAAAATACTTAACTGAGTGCCTCCTCTATACCAGGCGCTATTCCAAGTGCTGGGATGTAGTGCTGAATGGATAACACAGATAAAGCCACAGTGGAGCAGACAAATGAATAGACAAAGAAATATTAGATGGTGCTGACTGCTGCGGAGAACTAAGAGTGGTATGATAGAGGGAGTCTGGGTGACTACTTTATTTGTTATTTTAAATGTTTATTTATTTTTGAGAGCCAGAGAGAGAGACAGAGTGTGAACAGGGAGAGGCAGAGAGAGAGGGAGAATTGAAGCAGGCTCCAAGCTTTCAACACAGACCCTGACTCAGGGCTAGAACCCATGAACAGCAAGATCCTGACCTGAGCCGAAGTTGGATGATTAACCGACTGAGCCACCCAGATGCCCGTACTATCTCTCTCTCTCTCTCTCTCTCTCTCTCTCTCTCTCTCTCTGTGTGTGTGTGTGTGTCTCTCTCTCTCTCTATCAGAGAGAGAGACAGACAGACAGACAGACAGAGAGAGAATGTGTGTGTGTACAGAGGATCTGAAGCGGGCTCCATGCTAACAGTAGAGATCCCAATGCGAGGCTTGAACTCATGAACCTCGAGATCATGGCTTGAGCCAAAGTCGGACACTTAACTGACGGAGCCACCCAGACGTCCCTGGGTGACTACTTTAGATAAAGTGGTCAGGGAAGAGATGACATTTAAGCGGAGACCTGAGTGGTAAGAAGCCAGCCATGTGAATACGGGGTAGAGCATTCCAGGTAGTGCAGAGGCCCTCAGATAGTGAGGAGTTTGGCCTGAATCTGGAGCAGAGGAGGATGGTGTGGCTGGAGCAGTGGTAAGGATGAGCGCTATAAGAGAGGAGGGCTAGAAGGGGAGGGGTCAGGTCATGTAGGATGATGATGTGGGTCAGGGTAAAGGACTTGGATTTAAGTGCTAGGAGGAGCATTTGGGAGGTTTTAAGCAGAGGCGTGACATGATCTAACCTACATTAGCAAATAACCAGGATAGGGCCATATGATGGAGAAAATCAGCCAGTGCTGAGAGCCTCTAACCCGAGACAGAAGATTGCACTTATGCCTGGGGCATACTAAATAGTCTAGTTTTCCTGGAAAACCCCGAGCCTTAGAGACAAGAAATCGGCTAAGTTACCTTGCTTTGAATCCCAGCTCCACCATTTACTAACTGTGTAATTTTGGGCAAATTGTGAGACATCTGTCTGGATTTTCTCATCAATAAAATGAAGATAATAATACCCACCTTATTGGGTTGTGAGAATTGAACAACTTATTGCAAGTAAAGTGCTTAGAACATATTAAGTACTTAATATTTAAGTTAATAATGTACGCCTTCTAAACATGGGTGGTCTAATACGATAGCCACATGGTTAGTGGGACTGAAGTACTGAATTGTAAATTTTATTTAACTTCAATTATGTGAAAATTTAAAAACTGATTCTCAATACAGTTATTGGGAAATTTTAAAGTATGTTTTGAATATCTTGGGTATGTGAATCTTCTATTTCAACTTTAAATTTTATGAAATTTAAATTCAAATCAAATAATTCTGATGAAAATTTAGCATCTGAATTGAGATAACCTATAATTGTAAATACACACTAGATTTTGAAGACTTAATAGAAGAATATAAAGCATTTTAATTGATTTTTATAATGATTACTGGCTGAAAAAAAATTATGATAATTACTGGCTGAAATGATAATATTTCAGTATACTGGGTTAAATAAAATACATTATTAAAATTATTTCCATCTCTTTTTTTTTCTGTTTTTACTTTTTAAAATGTGACTACTAGAAGCTTAAAATGACATAAATATCTTGAATTATATTTCTTTTGGGTGGCCCTGCTCAAGACCCTGGGTCAGGGGCAGGGCAGTGGAAGAAGCCCTTAGACTGAGGGAGGTGTTTTTCCCAATTACACAAATATCCTTGGAGATTCCAAACAGCTTCAGTGAAGCCTCTCTTCCCATCAAATAAGTGCTGCCTTCTACCCTCTTGCCCAAAATCAGTGCCTTTACTGAGCCTGCTGTCACTGATAACAGGGTTTTGTACTCTTCAGGTATGTCAGGGTGGGAAAAAAAAGTTACAAGTCACCGCTCTGTGTTAGAGTATTGCCCGGGTTTTACACCCATCAGTGATCTTGATGAAATAAATCTCTGGGGCTCTTTGAACTAGTACCACCATATAAGACTGTTCTCTGAAATAAAATCTGCCACTAGTCTGAACCCCAGGGACTCAAAATAAAGAAAAATTAGATTTTAATTAAGGAATGAATTGCTGGGTCAAAAGCTGAGGAAGTTGAGAAAGGTATCTTGTGTCCTAAAAGCTAAATTTCTAAGATTAAAAAAAAAAAAACAAAAACCGCTCAAAAAGCTAAGCTATCACTAACTTTTATCTCTGAAGTGAAACTGGACATGCATGTGTTTCTTCTCATGCCTCTTGGTTTCTGCTGGCTCTGTGGTTCTATGGAAAGGTTTTCTGACTTGTTAGAGTAAAGAAAGTTCCTAGTAAAAACAGAATGACTGTTAGTTAGCAAATGGCACCACTCTTCTGCCTTTGCTGTGTGGAATGTTTGTATATATATTCTTTATCATCCCCAAATGTTTTTTTAATGTTTACTTATTTATTTTGAGAGAGAGAGTGAGACAGTATGTGCACATGTGAGCACAGGCAGGGGAGGAGCAGAGAGAGGGGGAGAGAGAGAGTCCCAAGCAGGCTCCTTGCTGTCTCCTTGCTGTCAGCACAGAGCACAACACAGGGCTCCATCCCACGAACCATGAGATCTTGGCTTGAGCTGAAATCAAGAGTCTAATGCTTAACAGACTGAGCCACCCAGGTGCCCCATCCCCAAATATTTTTTTTTTTAATTTATCATACGCCTTAGCTTAATACTACATCTCAAAGATTATTGCATGCCCTTTCAGTCAAGTTTGCTTTCTCGGGGAAGAGAGCCCTTTCCTGAGATTGCTGTACTGTTTGACTCATATAAGACACATTCCATTGGAAGCCCCTTTGTAGTCTCTGGCCTTACTGATGCAGGGAAGAAAGAGGTAGTCTCAAAGATTCCCAGCCAGAAATGGGTGTTGGGACAGTTGCCTGAGGAGCTCACAGGAAGACAACTGATATCACTTGACAAATTTCCCATATTTCAGTAACATTAGGATTTTCTTTTTTTTTTCTTGTTAATAATTTTTATATTGATTACATATTTAAATATTTATATTTAGGTAAATTAGGTTAAATAAAATATATTATTAACATTAATTTCACTTGTTTCACTTTTACTTTTGTTTTTTTTTTTTTATATATATGAAATTTATTGACAAATTGGTTTCCATACAACACCCAGTGCTCATCCCAAAAGGTGCCCTCCTCAATACCCATCAACATTAGGATTTTCTATGAAGCCATAAAATCAGACGCTTGTAGAGGTGGTTGATGGGGAAACAAGCATGTAGCTTGTTTATGGTAAATATGGGACCTGCCTGGGAATGCAGTGTAGAGTTGTAACCCCCTGGTTTTCTGGTGAAGAATTTGAAGCCCAGTGGAAGTGACTCCTTGGTGACATGGAATGAACCAGGCCAAGTTTGAGTCTAAGTTGCAGCTTTCTTCTTACAGAGAAGCCATAATTGCCCCAGGCTTGTAATTCTGTAAGATTCATACAAGACCCTGGACAATGCCAGGGAGTCATAACTCATTTCTTTTAGGCTAAGAACCTGAGACTTTGGGGGTGGTTATAGAATGGTTTATAGATACCACTCTGTCAGTGAGCCGAAATTATGTGACCTAAGCAGGTGAAGATTTAATCGACTCTCAGGGCTCTATGTCTCAGGAAGGTAGTTTTCTATACAGGACTCTAAATTATTAGACTCTAATTTTATTAACTTAATTCTAAGTTGATCTTGAGATCTCTGGTACCTGGTAACAGACATTTTTCAAAGATCAGCTTGGGTCGTGTGAACAGTTAAAAAGTGGTAAATGGGTTAATAGTCTCTTACCGGTCCCCAAAGCCATACGAATCTGACCTCAGATTTTAATTTTCCCACCATGAAAAGCTTTTATTAAGTGTTTCCTGTCTGCAGATGGTGACGTGCATTCAAATCTTCACTCCAGGAAACCTTGGGGAAATAAGTCATTCTTAGAAGCTTAATGTTCTGCATAGCTACAGGTTTGTTCAATTACACATTAAATCTTTATTTTTAAAAATCATTTTAGTTGGAAATTATTCTAAAATGAATTGTACCCTTTCTTTTTAATTTAGTTTATTGAGCTGAATTTAACCTTTTCTTAATGACTCAGATCTGCGTGTGTGTGTGTGTGTGTGTGTGTGTGTGTGTGTGTGAAGAATACAGAGTTCCATGGGCTTTTTAGTATATTCATAACATTGTTTTTCCCACAAGGCCATTTTTAGTGCATAATTTTTACAAAGTGCAAGGTTTTAGGAATGCATATTGTATAAAAATGCCTAGAGTTAAGTCTGTGGATCACAATCATAAAAACTTTAAAAGTCACTGCACTTAGGTAGCTCCTTCCTTGTGCTACTCTTACACTTGTGTAGTACTTGACTGTTTGCCAAGCCTCAATACGTATATACGGCCTATGATAAGTAAACCAGGGAAGGGACTGACTTTTTGTTGGTTTTATTTATTTATTTTTTTTTTTAAATTTTTTTTTCAACGTTTATTTATTTTTGGGACAGAGAGAGACAGAGCATGAACGGGGGAGGGGCAGAGAGAGAGGGAGACACAGAATCGGAAACAGGCTCCAGGCTCTGAGCCATCAGCCCAGAGCCCGACGCGGGGCTCGAACTCGTGGACCGCGAGATTGTGACCTGGCTGAAGTCGGACGCTTAACCGACTGCGCCACCCAGGCGCCCCTTTTGTTGGTTTTAAATACAACAAGCAAGCATAATGGAACCAAAAAGAGCATGGACTTTCATATTAGACAGTCTTTAATTTTAGCCTTTCCATTTAGTAGCTGTGTGACCTTGGATGTCTTGCTTAATCTCGGTTAACTTCAGAGCCTCAGTTTTGTTTGTTTGGTTGGTTGGTTTTTGTTTTCGTGTTGTTTTTTTGTTTTGTTTTGTTTTTGAGCTAAATGGGAAATACCAGAATTGTTGGGTTATTTAAATCAAGTAATGAAGGTAAAAGTGCCTGCTTGGGGCAGCATGGATGAACTTCTCAAAACAAAGTGTTGAGTGGAAGGAAGCGGACATGAAAGGGGGCATGGGATATAGTAGTATTCGTATGAAGTTCAAAGCAGGCCAAACTAATCTACAATGACAGAAGTCAAGACAGTTTCCTCTTGGGTGGAGTGGTGACTTGGGAGAGGACACGAAGGACTGCCTCTTTGGGTGCCAGTAACAAGGTCTTTCTTGATTGGGAGACACACTGTAGAAGCTCACTGAGCTTCATACTTAGGATTTATGTACTTTTCAGTATCCATATTATACTTCAATAAAAAGTCATTTTTGAAGTGCTTAGCACAGAGCCCAGCACATAGTTGATTCCCTTCTCCTATTATAGTTCCCTAAGTTAACAATGTGAATGTCTATTTAACAAAATGATCCTAGCCTCTTTTCCTTGTAACCTTTCAGTTTCTTTGTTCTGCCTTGGTTCTCTGTCTCCTGATTCCAGTCTTATCCCTAGACGTGATTAATAAATAAATACGATGGTAATCCCAATGGGTGCAGCTGAAGGAGTTTAGGTCAGTCAGATAAGACGAAATTGAACATCTGACTGTGGTGATTTAGGAGGAAATCAGGAATATGAATTTTTTTTTAATGTTTATTTATTTGAGGGAAAGAGAGACAGACCAAGCAGGGGAGCGACAGAGAGAAAGGAAGAGAGAGAATCCCAAGCAGGCTCCCCCAAAGCGGGGCTCGATCTCATGAACTGTGAGATCATGACCTGAGTGGTAATTAAGAGTTGGATGCTTAACTGACTGAGCCACCCAGGCACCTCAGGAATATGAATTTTGATATGTTATTCTCTGATCATTACTTGATGTTTTGCTTTTTAAGTGGAGATTAAACAGGCTTTTTTTCTGATTTATATAATATAATTTTGCCTGACATCAGATCAACTTCATTATTGGGTTTTTTTCATAGCGGAACATTGTACAATTATTCTTTTACTTCTGGCACTTTTAATACAAGCCAATTATAGTATAGCAGGCTTTGAAATAGTCATTATCACACCCTGTACACCTTGCATATTTTGCTTGGGTACTTATCACTGAAAGAGAACCATACTTACTGTTTTTACCTTACTGTTTTGTACTACAAGTGTAGAAATAGGACTTATATATTTGGAAATTTATGCAAGATCCTGTTAAAGAAAACTTAGAATTGTTGAAAATTCAATTTAAAAAACGCCAAGTTATTTTTTCTAATATAGGCAATGTGTGGGATATAAAATATCTCTGCCCTTAGGGAGGGTAGTAGATTCCTGTAGGAGAGTTTTGTGAGATGGACAGAAAATGAATTTGTCTACATTTGCTTTTGGTCTTTTGGATGTCATTGGTTTTGGAGAAAAGGCTTCTGACAGAGATACTAGCAAGACCCTCTAATCCAGAGAGCTGTGGCGATGTTTGTATGGATGCCGATGGAGCTAGAGGCAGGAACCTGATGGACAAAAAGTGAGGGAGGTGGAGAAGGATCCCCTAGTTATCAGATACTTACTTATATCCATTCATTAAAATAGATAATGCCATTCAACCCTCAGAAACCCCTTGGCATAGACACTATAATTTCCACATTAGAGGTGCAGAAATTGTGGCTCAGAGACATGTAGCAACTTGTCCCAAGTTTGCGAAGCTGGTGACAAAGTTGTTATTCAAACCCAAAGCTCATCTGTACCACATGCTGTATATAGATAGTAAGGTTATCCAAAGAGAGGATGTGTTTATCAGAAGATAGCTTGGAAACCTGCAAAATGGGAGGTCATAAAGAAAGTTGATGGCTGGTTGCATCTAAGATTACCCAGGAAAAGGAATGCTATGACTTAATTTCTTAATTTCTTTTAAGTCTCTGTGAAGCTTTTTGTGTTCCTCTTGTGAGATGGTTGAATGGGACTGTCAAACCTTGATGCAGATCCACCTGTTACCTGTTTCTTTTTTCTTCTTTCTTCCCCCCCCCCCCCCCCCCCCCGTCTTTGTGGTAAAATATATGTAACGTAAAATTTACCGTTGTAACCATTTTAAGGCATTAAGTATATTTACAATGTTGTGTAGCCTTCACTACTATCTGTCTCCAGAACTTCTTGATCATCCCAGGCAGAAACTCTGTACCCATTAAATTGTAACTATCCATTCCCTCCTCTGCCCTGCCCCTCGTTCTTCTGTTCTATGTTGCATCTCTGTGAATTTGCCTAGTTAACAAGTATAAGTGGAATCATACAATATTTGTGCTTTTGCAGTTTGGCTTATTTCACTTAGAATAATGTTTTCAGGATGTGTCTTTGTTGTAGCAAGTGTCAGACTTTATTCCTTTTTATGGCTGAGTAATACTCCATTGTGTATTTATTTGTATATTGTGTATTTAAATGTATACATTTATTTATCCATTTATTTACTGATGGATACTTGGATTGTTCCTATCCTTTGGCTATCGTGAATGATATTTCTCTGAACATTAGTGTGCAAGTATTTGTTTTAGTCCCTGCTTTTGGTTCTTTTGGACAATACCCAGGAGTGGGGTTGCTGGATCATATGGTAATTTTATGTTTATCCTTTTTAGATTTTTCACAGCATCTACATCACTTTTCATTCCTAGGAGCAGTTCACAAGGGTTCTAATTTCTCCATATCTTGGCAACACTTGTTATTTTTCTTTTCTTTTTTTCCTTTATGATAACCACCTGAATGGGTGTGAAGTGGTATCATTGTGTTGTTGATTCGCATTATTATTGATTAATGATGCCGAGTATCTTTTCAAGTGCTTATTGGCGGTCTGTAGAGCTAAATGGAGAAATGTCTATCAAGTCCCTTGCCTGTTTTTTTTTTTTTAATTTTTTTTCTTCTTTTCAACGTTTTTATTTATTTTTGGGACAGAGAGAGACAGAGCATGAACGGGGGAGGGGCAGAGAGAGAGGGAGACACAGAATCGGAAACAGGCTCCAGGCTCCAAGCCATCAGCCCAGAGCCTGACGCGGGGCTCGAACTCACGGACCGCGAGATCGTGACCTGGCTGAAGTCGGACGCTTAACCGACTGCACCACCCAGGCGCCCCTCTTGCCTGTTTTTTAATTGGGTTGTTTGAGGGCTTTTTGTTGTGGAATTATAGGAGTTCTTTATATACTCTAGATGTTAATCCCTTATTGGATATATAATTTGCCAGTATTTTCTCCCATTCTGTAGGTTGTCTCTCACTCTCACGACAGTATCTTCTGATGCGCAAATGTTTTTCATTTTGATGAAATCTAATTTGTCTGTTTTTCTTTCATTGCCTGTGGTTTATGTATTATATCCAAGAATCATTGTCAAACCCAGTGTCATGATGATTTTCCCTTCTGTTCTAAGAGTTTTTTAATCTTAGCTCTTGTGTTTAGGTCTTTGATGCATTTTGAGTTTATTTTTTTTTATACACTATAAGGTATCCAGTTTTCCCAGCATCATTTGTTGAAAAGAATATCCTTTCCCCATTAAATGGTTTTGGCAGTTTTCTCAAAAAATCATTTGACCATATATATCAGAGTTTGTTTCTTGGCCCTTTATTCTATTCCATTGATCTGTATGTCTGTCCTTACGCCAATACCACACTGATTACTCTAGCTTTGTAGTAAGTTTTGAAATAAAGAAATGTGAATCTTCCAACTTTATTCTTCATTTTCAAAACCGTTTCAGCTATTTGGGGTCCTTTGAAATTCCATGTGATTTTGAGAGGGATTGCATTTAGTCTGTAAATCACTTTCGGTAGTATTGTCATCTTAACAATGTTAGTCTTTCAATTCATGAAAGAATTCCATTTATTTATTTATTTTTTAATTTCTGTCAGCAGTGTTTTATAGTTTCCAGCCTACAATATTTTACTCCTCGTGACCGTTATATTTCTCACAGTAAATTAATAAGTTAGCATTCTAATTTACCTACTCATCGTTTAATGACCTATAGAACTGCCCTCAAGAATCTATTCTGTTTTTAACAGAATCTGTGTTCTGAACCCACAAAACTTAGGGAAGGGTCTTGATAACTGAAAACCTATCCAAATTGCTGTCCTTGGGAAGCCCTGTCTGGTTGTCCAGCCTGTTGGTTTCCTCTGATAAAAATCTAATTTCACTGCATGTCTTCTACAGTAGTTTACATTTCTAATTTTTTCTATCTTTTGCTTCTAGATTTCTCCATCTCACTAAGGAGGAACGGTTTCCTATTTGATATAGCTGATGGTACCATGCAAAAATCAGATCTTCGGAAAGGTCAGAACCTGTATTTATACATAACGGAAATAGTGTCACTCTGTTAGGCTGTATATGAATGTATGTGTCACAAAAAGCAATTAGAGGGAATAAAAGAATCCCACCGTTTCTTGCCAACTTATCCTACGATTTTAATAAGCCTTGTGTGTCATTTATACAACTCTTTATAGTTTGCAACGTACTCTTCACAGAATTGTCTTAACACAGTCTTTACAGTAATCTTGTGAAGTAGGTACTGTCGCTATTCCTGTTTTATGGAAACAGTGAGGGATTTGAACAAAGGGACCTATTCAAAATCTTGTTACTATGTGCTGGAAGAGTCAGTCCTAGATCTTTTGCCTTTAAATCTCATTCTTCTCACTACATTACAAGTTCATGATCAGTGTCAGAATTTAGAAGGCATGTAAGTGTGGAAAGTGTATGAACATTGGAAATAATGTATGTAAAAGTCTGTGAAAAAAGTTAGAACCCTTTTATGGATGTAAAATACCATTAATAAGTCAGATCTTGATATTGAATGTCTAACATAATCTTTGAGATGATACCATTGCCTTAGAATGGCAGATGAGGCTCTTTGTTTGCTGTTTGCCTGCTTTTCTGTTCTTATCCCACTTCATCCCTGTAGCCTACCCTACCCTTTTCCGTCTGTAACAAGCTGCTGGCTCTTGTCCAAACACACTGTCCATTTCCATGCCTTAGTACCTTTGTACTATATTCCCTTTGCCTAAAATGCCTATTCATCTTCCTTCTGCCAATCCTAGCTCAACTTCATCTCTGTGAAGCTTTCCTCAATTCCCCAAGCAAAGTTAATCATTCCTTTCTGTTTTCCCAGAGCATTTTGTATATCAAATCTCTATTAGAGCGAAAGTCATGTTGTGTTATGATTATGTAATTGAATCGCTATCTATCCTACTAATCTGTGAGTTCTTTGTGAGCATAGGCTAGGACTTCTTTGTCTTTGTGTCCTTAACACCCCACATCACTCTTAGGCTTAGATACATTTTCTTTAAAGAATAGCTCTTCTTAAAGGATCTGTGCATTAATCTAAGTGGGAGAGTGACCACATACAAATACTTACAAGCTTATAAATAAGTATAGTACATGCTTGAAGTAGAACAGAGAGATGATCACAGGCAGAATTATTTAGGGAAGGATTCCTCTATATCAGAGATTGACAAACTGTGGCTCATAGGTCCAATCCTGTCTGCTGCCTATTTTTGTAAATAAAGGTTTTTTGGAACATAGCCTTTCCATTGTTCATTGTTAATGTGTTATCTATGGCTGCTTTCATGCTACAGTGGCAGAGTTGAGAAGCTGCAACAGAAACTATATGTCCCATAAAACTGAAATTATTTACTCTCTGGCCCTTTACAGAAGAAATTTTCCAAACCCTGCTCTTAGAGATGGGTTTTGAATAGAGGTTTGAAAAGAAAAGGAACATAAATTGGTGAAGCATGAGTGTGTATCATAATTTAATGAAAACAGGCTGTAGTTGGGGCACCTGGGTGGCTCAGTCATTTAAGCAACTGACTCTTGATTTCAGCTCAGGGCATGATCTCACAGTTTCTGAGGTTGAGCCCCACCCCACCACATCAGGGCTGTGTGCTGAGAGCATGGAGCCTGCTTGGAATTCTTTCTCTCCCTCTCTTTTTGCTTCTCCCCTGCTCGTGCATGCATGCGTGTATGCATGCTCTCTCCTAATCTCTCTCAAAATAAAGAAATAAACATTTAAAAAAAAAAAAACCAACAGGCTATAGTAGTAGGTATGCTAAGTGAGAAATTCCTCTTTAATCCAGTTCATCAGGGAGAGCTATGTTGAAGAGATGAAATGTCAAGAATGCTTTGGATTGATTAAGAGGGAACCTAGAAAACCAGTAGAAAGAAATTGCCAAGTAAATGTTCTGTGTCTGTAGTAAGAGGGTTTCATAATTAGTGGCAGGGCAGGAGTTTGCTGATGACACAGAAGAAGGAGGCAACAATGCAAATTAACATTGATGAGTGTCTTCGATGACCAAGTACTGGTCTAAATGCCTTTATGTGTGTCCTGTTTAATTCTTCCAGCACCTATATCAGCTTATTGCTGTAATTGTCTTTATTTTGCAGATGAGGAAACAAAAGTACAGGGGGTTAAGTTACTTGGCCAATGTTATACAGCTAGTAAGTGATAGAACCGAATCTGAATCCAGGCAAGATTGCTGCAGAATCTTCAAAACAGAAGAGAGACATCTAGGGATATTTGGTAAAAAATACCCTTGAGCTTGCAATAAGGTAATTAATCTGAATAATTAGGAGGTATGCTAACCCTTCATGGTAAAGAGAAAATAAACAAACCATAGAGGAGTGATGTCAGAAGGCAGAGTGTCCAATCAGAACAATATACTGTGGATTAGGTCGAATGGGAGAGAACAGGAGCAGATAGATACATTATACAGTGAGACATGTCATATAGCTAGTCATTGAATTTCATCTTGATGAGACCATAAAGCAGTTAACTTTCCCTGCATGCTTGAAAGCTGCCCCCAAGTGCCTAAAGGGCAGGCATACTCAATTGAAGTAGAGATTAGCAGTGATTTTCAAGGAGGTAGGTGACATTTCAACAATTACCCCCCCCCCACACACACACACACCCAGTACATTTTTAGAGTCCATGGAGGTGTCACATCAAACACATGTCATTCTCTCTCTTTCTGTCTTGTTCCCCTAAGGGATTTGTTCCTGTCTAACTCCCTACCACTGCTGTGATAAACATTTACCCCCCATGGACCACTTCTTTTTATTGTATGTATGTATTAAAGTTATATATATACACTGTGAAAAATTTGGCAACAGAAGTATACCGAATGAAAAGGGAAAGTTTTCCTCCCATTACTCTCTTGCTCTCTTGAGAGACCTCTTTTAAAAGTTCAACTGTAGATAAAACTCCCATTACTAATGAAAGTATGCTGGGATTCCCTCATGGTTATTGAGATAGAAAAAATACCGAGAATCACTTTCCTAAGGCCAAGATCCACAGCCAAGAATGGAAGGAACTTCCTGGGAAGATATGGCATCTTCATCAATGGAGGCATAAGCAGAGTTTTGGTAGGGATGTTAAGAAGAAGATTCAGGCACTGGATAGGGTTGGTGGAATTGGAGGCAGGACAGGAGGAGGCATTGAACTAAATGGGTTTTACTATTCCTTCCAAACCTGTAATTCTATAGTATACCATCTGACTGATTACCAAGCCCAAAGGAAAAGACTCCAATGTGACTGGCCTGGATGACGTGGATGGAATACAAAGTAATATACGAGAAAATCCAATGTATAAAGTCCCGAATTTATAGAACAAGTTACTTTGCAGTAAAACACTGAGCTTATTTTAATAAAGATTTCTTTTAACTAGCCATCTTGGTGTGCTTAAAGTAGACTTCGTTTTTTACAGAAAATTCCATTTACACTAAATTTTCAAGACTGTATTTACTATGTAAAGGAAAAGCGGCACACGGTGTTCATTATTTCAAAGAAAAGAGATATTTCAGGTTATCTGCCTGGGTTTAAGTTGTGGTGGATGTGGAGGAACTAATTGGGCTGTTACCTTGCTGCTGTTACTGCCCGTAGACTTACAATGGCATAAAACTTAAAAGCGACCTTACAGATCATGAGTCAAGTTCAGCCTCTTTATTTGTCAATTGAGGAAAGTAAAAACCAGAGATGATGTGTTACTGACTCAGTCTCATGATAGCCTAGCTGAACTTGACTCTCAAAGATTAGAGATAAGTTATGTAAACTGCCTGCCATGGTGCCAGTATGTGGTAGATGAAGAAGCAGAAAGGAAGGAAGATGATGGTGATATTTCTTGGGCCCCCATACCACACTTCTGTAAGGCTTCAGAGAGAAAGTTGGTATTGTGGAGATACAGCCATAGCTATAGATACAGATACAGATATACAGACACATATACCATCTATGCTACGAACTTAAAGTTGTACAGTGTTGAGATGATGAAATCAGGAGGTCCATAACCCCTTAAATTGTAGGACCTTAGATTTGGAAAGGCCTTTTAAGGTTACCTAGTCTAATCTCCTTTCTTTTCATGATGTAATATCTCCACTAAGAGGTTATCTTACCTTTGCTTCCATTCCCTCAATGATGGCAGATTCATACCTTACCTTCCCCAGAATTCACCCGATGGTTGGATACCTCTGACTGCCAGAAAGTTCTTTCTGGTAATGAGCTGAAGCCTGTCTCCCTGTAGCTTCCACCCACCAGTCCTAGTTCTGTCCCTTGGGGTAATGTTGAACAGGTAGAGCAAATTTCATCTCTCCTCTACATGAGGACATGGCAGGTATTTGCAAACAGCTCTCCTGTTTCCTTTGAGTCTTCTCTTCTGGTTAAACCTCGACAGTTTCTTAAACTTTTAGTATCCTTGTTGCTTTCCTTTGAATAAAGTTGTGTGCCTGTGTCGCATTCAGAGTATAGGATCTAGATGTGAACATAAAACTCTACCTCCAAAGTGTTCTGACTGGCAGAGTAGATCATCCAGGATTGTTACCACCTTCTTTCCGGATATGATGGGAATGACCATGGTGGTGGTGGTGCGTTACTTATTTCATGACCTCAGATCCATTTCTGTCTGCCAGGAAGTATGATGTAGCACCACTGGTACCACTAAACTTCTTCCCTGATCGAGAAACATGAGCCAGAAGCTTTGTAGAAAGAATTAACCTCTCTTATGCTCTGGATCACACCTCTGGAAAGGGTACACATTGTACACAGTTGTAGTCTACTGGGAGTGCCTGCAAGACAGAGGGAGTTACGGCTTCTCTGCATTTTCATTAGCCATTCATTGCCAACTGCTTTGCTTGTTAAAGGAAATACTGATGTTCTCTGGGGTTCGTCTCTCTGTGTGCACGTGCAGAAACATATAATTGCTACAGAGGGAGTGGGGGCAGGGATGATTGCCAAGGAGAGATCTGTTACATCTTCTTTGTTCACATCTGCTGCATGCACAAGACAGGATTTATTGCTGTCTTTGAAAAAGGGATTGCCTAGTTTGCTTCCCCTTCCCCCTCCTCTGGCAGATCATCCCAGAGGGATATTACCATCTCTTCACACTTATCTCGGAACAGAGTAAAAGTAAATGAAGGAGAGCTGGAGGCAGAGAATCAGCTAAAAGGCCCTAGGAATAGTTGCTAATAAGAGAGAGTGGCTAATCAATGGTACCTCCCAGCCTAGTCCCTTGTCTGTCTCCTGCCTCCTGTGGGTTGTCCTCCATGACCACAGTGGGGCAGGTGTTCCGCTCCCAGCTTTTCCTTTTTGATCTCTATGCATATCAGCATAGGATTGCAGTTTATTAAAATCACAACTGCCATCTAACATTGAAAGAGTTCTGTCTTGTCTTAATGGGTTTTCAGAAGTACATCTGATGCTTCTTTTTTCTATTTTCCAGTTTCTATTTCTGAGAGAAGCATCCCTCCTTTCCTGCTCTCCTCTTCCCTTCCTCCCCACTCTCTCTGTCTCTCTCTCTCTCTCTCTCTCATTGATATGTACATGTACTTGCATTACTTCTTTTGTGTTTTCCAAGCTCTATGAATATTTAAAACATGGTACCTATGGACGTCCTCCATTTAATCTAGTTTTGCCTCATTGAATCCCAGACTATGTTTAATATTAATTCAGTGTTCAGATCAAGCTAATAAGCATCAGTGCTTCAATTTTTACTGTAGTAAAGTGGGTAGAATATCTAAGTTGGGTTATTTTATGTTAGAAGCATTGTAAGGTTTCTTTCTTATGAATATTTTTGTCTTTTTTTTTTTTTTTGCAGAGGGTCAGTGTAGTTAAGAGCATAGTTTGAGTTCAGATCCTGGCTTTTCTACTGATTATAACCTTTTAGAAAGTTATTCAACATCTCTGGGTATTATTTCCTCATTAGTGAAAAAGGGGTGCCATACTGGGGAGGAGGAGGATTTAAGAAGATGGTTTTATTGAAATGATTAGCACAACATCTGGAATATAGTAAACACTTAAAAATAGCTATATAATGTTAATAATTATTATTGCTATTGTAAGTATATAAGTGATAATTTACAACTAAATTTTTTTTCTTAATATAACATATGAAGAATTTCTTCTGCTTTTCCTTGCTTCAGGGGATGGCCTATTATGATTACTTTGTGAAAGGAAGTTTCCACAGCCTTGTAGATTTTTCTACCACATACTATTTTTCTCTCAAGAATTTCTAGAAATACCAGAATCTTTACAGCCTCTGGATATTGCATTATCCAGTATAGTCACTGCTGGCCACATGTGTCTATTTAAATTTAATAAAAACTACAAACAAAAATGCAACTCTTCAGTCATGCTGGCCACATTTCAAGTGCTGAAGAGACACATGTGGCTAACGGCTACCCGTTAGATGGCACAGAACATACCTGGCATCACAGAAAGTCCTATAGGACAGCACCGCTTCATGTCACTGGTCGATGCTCTTGTGCTCTTTCTCGGAAATCAAAGAGGATATGTTTTCTAGGATATTGTACAAACTACTCTCTTAATGTTTCAGGACTCCAGACATGCATTTCTGAGGATTCAGTTTATTCTTCTTATCCCAGCCTCTTAGTGTCATTAGTCTTTTGGAATAAATATAAGCACTTTCACTTCCCCCAAGAAGATTGCATTACAATAACGTTTAAAGGTTGCATTCGATAGTAAGAGGAGCCAAAGGGAGAAGAGGCAAAGTAGAAGCGATTCTAGAGAATATTCACTAGAGTCGTTACTCAAAAATGGAGTATTCGAATCCTTAGGGGGCTAACTAGTAATGGGAGGCTCTGATGTCCTGTGTCCTTTGTAATAAGCACATTGTATTAATCAGGATCTCAGTTTTCCCTCTGAGAAAGGTAGCAAACAGCACATTTTTCCTTAATAATCCTTGTTGTCTGTATTATGTGCTTTTGAAACCATTTTTTCATTAGTTCTTCACAACAACCTTGTAAAGCAAGTAGCATTGGGATTGTCATCCCTATTTTACTGATAAGAAAACTGAGGCTCAGTACAGTTAAGTTATTGCCTAAAGTCTTTAAGGGAAAATAGTCTCTAAGGGAAAATAGAGTTGACATTCAAAATAGGATAGGGACCCATTCAAAATAGGATAGGGTGGCTCAGTCAGTTGAGCATCTGACTCTTGATGTTGGCTCAGGTCTTGATCTCGGGGTTGTGAGTTCAGGACCTGCATTGGGCTCCATGCTGAGCATGGAGCCTACTTTAAAACAACAACAACAACAACAACAACAAGACAAACAAACAAACCAGGATAAAATTTTGACTTCCAATTTGATATTTTCGGTTTCATTTTGTTTTGCTTTGTTTTACTACCAATCAGACTGTAGTAAAAGAGAGAGTGAAGATTCTTTAGAGCAACTTGGAAACTGAGTAGGGTTGCATGAGGTAGGTACCCTTAAAGAATCATTACAGCTTCATTTGTCCTATGACCATGTATATTAGTCTGCTCAGATTTTATAACAAAATACCCCTGGCTGGGTGAGTTAAACAGTAGAAATTTATTTTCTCACAGTCTGAGTCTGGGAGTCCAAGATCAAGATGCTAGCAGGGTTTGTTTCTGGTCAGGCCTCTCCTCAGCTTACAGACAGGCACTTTTTTGGCCATGTCCTCACCTAGACTTTTTCTGTGTATGTGTTTGTGGAGACAGAGAGGGTGAGGTTGAGGGAGAGGGAGAGAGATATATCTGGTGTCTTGTCCTTGTCTTATAAGGACACCAATCCTTTCAAATTAGGGCCCTACCCTTATGATCTCATTTAACCTTAGTTACCTCCTTGAGAGTCCTGTCTCCAAATACAGCCACACTGGGGATTAGGACTTTAACATATGAATTTGGAGGGAGCACATTCAGTCCATAGTACCATGTTAATGGAGTTTTAGTATCTTTTAGTTTTTGGCTTAACCTGGTTAGTTGGAAATTACATTTATATGCAGTATTTGCTTGGGACCAAATATAGCAAATATCTGTATTCTTTATTTCTGTGAATATTGAGGCTTAGTTAAATTAAACCTGTGGTACTTGCTATAAGATACTATCCAATGCTGAGTTATTTTAATAAGCAAAAAAAGGTATATCTAAATGTCCTACTTTTTAAGTAATGTAGTCAATTTGGTAATACTTAAGTCTCATGGTTTAAGGGGTAATAAGTGTCCTCCTTCCTCCCACCCCCATTCTACAGATGGAGAAATTAACATACAGAGAAACTGACTTGTCAGAGGTCAGAGTAAGGTATTGGTGGATCCAGGGATAAATCCCAAACTTCTTAACTCCTTGACCAGTTTTAAGTCCATTGACTATGCAGCCTAGTGGTAAGTATCTTTTTACCCTATTCTGGAGGCATGAGGGATTAAGATCTTTAGCAAAGGCTGACTTTAAGGAACTCCTCATTACTAACTGTGTCATTCATTATCCATTTCTTTTAGCCATAATGTCTTTTTTGCCATTTTGTCATCAATTTTTTAGGTTGTGGAAGGAATTGGAAGTTTTGCTTTTTAAATACTTGAAGATATTTCTGTAACAGTTCAGCCACACTATAGATTATTATTAAGAAAAGAAAGAAAAACTTATTATTTAATGAATTTTTTCTCTATGTTAGGCACCATGCTAGACACTTTGTTTAGCATTTAAATATTATTTAAATGTTGGGGCACTTGGGTGGCTCAGTTGGTTGAGTGTCTGACTCCTGCTTTAGGCTCAGGTCATGATCCCTTGAGCCCCGTGTCAGGCTCCACTCTGAGCATGGAGCCTGCTTAAGATTCTCTTTCTCTCTTTCTCTCACCCTCTTCCCCTCTTTCTCGCTCATGCACTCTCTCTCTCAAATAAAAAAATAAGTATTATTTAAATGTCTTATCGAAACTTAGAGCCATTTCTAGAGGGTATGTGTTCTTGCCATTTTTAATAGTGATTTTTAAGTCTATTTATTTTTGAGAGAGAGAGAGAGAGAGAACGAGTGCGAGAGAGAGGAAGAGAGAGGATCCCAAGCAGGCTCTGCACTGTCAGTGCAGAGCCCAACGTGGGGCTCAAAGTCACAAACTGTGAGATCAGGACCTGAGCCAAAACCAAGAGTCAGATGCTCAATCAACTGAGCCATCCAGGTGCCACAGTAGTGATATTTTTAATAGTATTAGTTGACTTGAATAGAAAAACATCTCATAAATTTCAGAGTTTAGATTCTAAATGAAGTTTTAGCTTTGTAGAAACTGAGAATCTTATCAGGAATCTTTAAAGGTAAAATCTCTATGTTAAGCATAGTTTTCTAGTTTATTATGTCTTATCCTTTTTTCATCCTTTGTTTGGGATTTCCTGAGGTGGGATGATTTGTCTGAGATGAAGTTAAGCTTGCTCTTCCACTTGACATTAAAATCATGTCAAGTTTAGTTTCTCTAAAGCCTTTTCTTCCGTCTCTACATCTGAAATTGTTTGGATTCTCTTAATTACTGGGGAGGTTGAACAACTAAGCCATGTGAGAAGCAAGAGCGTAATGAGCCTCCAGAGCCAAGGTCCCATAGACAATTAGTATATTCTCTCCTCTGCCCCTCACCTCTACTTCTCTGCCCACTGGGTTCTTCTTTCTTATTCTGCTTTCTCCATTATAGTAAAATAGATAGGCATTGACATTGACCACTTTTTACTTTTCTTGTCATACCCCCTAACATACCTTCTGCTCCAGCCACATTGAACTACAAGCTGCTCAACATGGCACTGTCCAGTAGAAATACAATGCAAGTCACACACAGAATTGTAAATTTTCTAGTAACCACACTGAAAAAGGTAAGGAAGAAATAGGGGGATTTAATTTTAATAATACATTTTATTTAACCGAATATATCTCCAACACTATTTTGACATGTAACCAATATAAAAATACATAAGGAGCTATTCTGCATTCCTTTTTTGATACTCAGTCTTCAGAATCTGGTATATGTTTTACAGTTATAGCACATCTCAATTCAGACACTAAGTTTTGTCAGAAGTGATTGATTTGTATTTAGATTTCAACAATTTTCAACTGAAAAAGTAGGTTCTCATATCCAGCTTTGTTCCAAATGTACTTTAAAAGTTTTCCCCATAACTCTACTGAATGTCAGTTATGAATTTATATTAATAAAAAAGTTAAAACAAAATTAAATATTCACTTTCTTAGTCACACTTGCCAGAATTCAGGTGCTACATGTGGCTAGTGGCTACCATACTAGAGCAGGTCTAACATAGTGGTTTATGGCATCATTTCTCTCTTTATATTATTCCCCCTCTGTGATATACTTTTCTTATTACTCCATCCCTAAGACTCAATTCCTTTTCCATTAAAGTCTTAATTTCTCCCCAGACAAAACTGTCTCCTCCCTTCTCTGAGCCCCCATTTACTTTTAATGCAACATCTATAATACTTTATCACATTTACTTCTGTATCTTTCTCCCTCTTTTAGACTAAAGGGAGAGTACCTTATTATTTTTTGAATCCCCCATTACCTAGCACAAAGCTGGAACCTGTGTGTAGTCAAAGAATTTTTGTTTAAAGACTAGATTAATATCATTTCAATCTGGAAATAAAAAAGGCTTTAGAGGGTTATTTTGAAAATAGCAAGTTGGAAATGGAATTTAAATGTCAAATTGAGCAAGATTTAATAGGGAGCAATCCACTGCGTTTTAAGCCTGTGACATTGTATTCACTCATTTGTTTCATGGACTTAGACACATGAGATATAAAGAAGAATGAGACATAATTTATACTGGTAAATAGTTCACAGTCAGGATATATACGTGCGCGCGCACACACACACACACACACACACACACACAAGTTATGTGTGCACACAAGTTATGGACACGTTTCTGTCTCAGCCCCCATAATAGGGGTTGTTGCTTATTGAAATAGAACTCCAGGGTTGAATAATTAATCCCTTTTCCAACCCATAAATTCCTTCTCAGCTTGGAAGAGTTTCAGCATCTTTGGTGATAGGTGGTCATCCAGGCTTTCTGCTTATTCAGGAAATGAATAACCCATCCTCTGCAGGATAGTTCTCATTGCCAAGAAGATGTCTCATTCTGACATCTGCTCCCCTGCACTGAATGCTATTTCAAATGCCTCCTGTCAAAAGATCACATTTTGTGAAACCTTTGGAATAGAATGTAAACTTCATGAGAAGCAGGAGTTTTTCTCTGGTTTGTCCAATGACGTATCTTCAGTGCCCAGAGTAGTACCTGACAAACAGCAGATTATAAATGTTTACTGAATAAATACATCTATATAAATAGGATTCAGGACATTAATTCAGTTTGGTTTTTCATTTTTGAACTATTATTACTGCATATTTTTCATTGCTGTTGCCTAACCAGGCCTTCTACTCCATGGCACTGTTAAACTTTCTGAGTCCCAGATTCTTACTCTTCACCTACAGATACATATTGGTAATACTCAAGATGATATATAATAAAACTGCCTGGCCCTGGGCTTGGTATATGGTAATGATAGGTGTTAGTTGAATCTGAAATGAAATCAGTATGGCAACTTCTGAGCCTTCTGACATCCCAAAATGCAAGTTCATGTTTTTAATTAATTGAATTTTAAAAATTGTGATAAAAGACATATAACTTACAATTTACCACTTTAACCATTTTTAAGTATACAGTTTAGTGACATTGAATACATTCACATTGTTGTGCAACCATTTCCACCATCCATCTCCGGAACTTTTCTCATCTTGCAACATTGAAACGGAAAGTGTACTCGGTAAATGGTAGCAAGTACATTTTTAATATTAGCCTAGGTATTCAAAGAATACATCTGTAGTGGAAGAAAACTCCAAAATCAATATATAAATGACTTTTATCTACACTATTAGAAGATCTGTTTTTGATTATTCCTTATTTAACATGAATAATTGATAGATAATCTAACTATAGTGGATTCTGTATATGTGTCAAAATTGTTTTGATGAAAGCTTGCATTTAAATATTCGTGGGGCCGCCTGGGTGGCTCAGTCGGTTGAGCAAACTTTTTCTTTTTTCTTTTCTTTTCTTTTCTTTTCTTTTCTTTTCTTTTCTTTTCTCTTCTCTTCTCTTCTCTTCTCTTTTCTTTTTTTTCTTTTTTTTAGTGTTTGCTGTGTGTTAAGCCCCAGGAATAATGACTGGGTTAGCAGTATTTACCTCTAACACCTGGAACAGGCATAGAAGTAGGAGGTGGAAATAGTGCTGTGCTTAGGGATGCTGCCAGAAAGATATTAGAAAGTAACATTACTCCTGGACCATGATGAATAAATAGGAATCTCCCAAATAGAGAAGGGACGGAAAGTCCAGACACATATGGCATGTTTATTATGGAGACAGTTTAGGTTTTGACCTTTGAAGACTTAAAAGATAGTGAGATGTTTTGTCTAATCTTAGAATTAAGATACATAAATATAAGTATTTTAGAAACTGAATGCTAAAGTGTGGATTGGAAAGGAGTGAGGTCACACACAGGAATGAAGTAGCTGTTTCTGTTGGTCAAGGTGAGAGAGAATGAAATCTTAAACACAGAATAGGAGCAGAGGAGACAGTCATTTTGAAGGTAGAATGGACAGATTTTGATAACTGGTTAGATTTGGAGGATAAGAGAGAGCAGACAGTTAAAGAGGACTCCAGGTTTCTGATTTATTACTAACTGGGAGAAGGACTATGGGAGAAGAAATATACAGCCTGAGGAGAGAGAATAAAATAAAACCGTCTATTTAAATATAGTAGCTACATATCATAATATGTTTTGAAACATGACCATTAATCTGAGAATACTTTGAAAAATTACAGGTAACCAGTTTCTGTTTTTACATGTGGAATTCTATCAGGCTACATTCTGTTCATTTAAGAATTGATACAGGGATGTGGGGCGCCTAGGTGGCTCAGTCGGTTGAGCATTTATCTGTGTTTGGCTCAAGTTATGATCTTGTGGTTCAAGAGTTCGAGCCCCACGTTGGGCTCTGTGCTGACAGCTGGGAGCCTGGAGCCTGCTTCAGATTCTGTGTCTCCCTCTCTCTCCGCCCTTCCCCCACTCATGCTCTGTCTTTGTCTCTCTCAAAAGTAAATAGATAAATACTTAAAAAAAAAAAAAAGAATTGATATAGGGATGGTGACCTTGTCCCCTGGGTAATTTATGGTGATGCTTAAAATAAAATTTAAGCAATTTGTAATGAATGTGGTTGCTGTCTCCTTTTCTTTTTTGGGCACTGCTTTCCCAGTTCCGCTTGTTTGTGCCAGGAGTTTCAAATATTTCTTCTCAGAAGTTCCTTTTCCATTGTTGTGGAACCTTATTTTGATGCCTTTCTGCCCAGCTAAATTTGTTAATTATTTTGTTCATTTTACTTCATCATTGGGTCTGGCTTTTGTTTTTTTCTCTGTATTAGAGTATTTTCCCCCTAACTTGTATTGGTTGATTTTGAATTGTTTTGTTAGTTTTATTAGTGATCTTACAGCCTGGTTTCAGTTTATTGTAGCTTCCTGAATCCATTTTGTGTATGCTGGTAGCTCATCTTTACTTAAGTGATATGATATTGAAAACTTGTACATAAATGGAATATGTACTGTATATTTAATTTTTGAGAATATATTATTTCTAATTATAAAAAATAATTTAAAAATAATTGTGAAAAATTTCAAACACAAATTCAATTATGATACCCTAAATCTTTTGTCTCTTGTCAGCAGTTTTTTAGCCTAATCAGGTTTATAATCTTTATTCATGATTTAGAGAACAAACATGGCAGGTACTAGAAAGACAGGGGACATCCAACCACGAGAGAAGGCAAACACTTGGGGTGAGACACTGGCCAGTGTGACTGGAGTGTAACGGAAAAGAGAAGAGTCATGGGGCGCCTGGGTGGCTCAGTCACTTAAGGGTCCAACTCTTGATTTCGGCTCAGGTCATGATCTCATGGTTCATAGGATGGAGCCTCAGGTAGGGCTCTGCGCTGAGCATGGAGCCTGCCTGGGATTCTCTGCTTCCCTCTCTCTTTGCCCCTCCCCTGCTAATGTGCTCTCTTGCTCTCTCTCTCCTGCCCTCCCTCCCTCAAAATAAATAAGTTTACTTTAAAAAAGTTGGAGGGGGTATCATATGGGACAAGATCAGAGACATGGCAGCAGCTGAACCCTGCATATCTGTGCAAGGCATCCTTAATTCAGTGGGAAGCCATTTATCCTTAAGCAGATGAATGACATGATCTTTTTTGTGTTTTCAAATGCTCACTCTGACCTGTGTATGATGAGTAAGTTGGAGTAGGGCAAGAGGGGAAGCAGGGTTTCCAGTCAACAGGCTATCCTAATGGCCCAGGTAAGAAGGACAGTGACTGGAAGTAGAGCGTGAGCAGTGGGATGAGTGGTGGATGAGTTGGGGACATGGTCCAGCAGAACTTACTGAGTGGATGTGAGTGTAAAGGAAATAGAAGCATCAAGGATAACTTCAGGGATTTTTGGCTTGAACAGCTCGGTGTTGGAGATGCCATTTACTGGTTTGGGAAAGACAAGAAGAGGACAGATTGTCTTCCCCAAACCAGTAAATGGCATCTCCATCACATATGATTTCATTCATATGTGGACTTTAAGAAACAAAACAAATGAGCAAAGGGGGGACAAAAAGAGAGAGAGGCAAACCAAGAAACAGACTCTTAACTACAGGCAACAGACTGATGGTTACCAGAGGGGAGGTGGGGGGATGAACTAAATAGCCATTGGGATTAAGGAGTGCAGTTGTGCGATGAGCACTGGGTGATGGATGGAACTGTTGAATCACTATATTGTACACCTGAAACTAATATTACACTGTATGTCAACTAACTGGAATTTAAATCAAAACTTAAAAAAAAAAAAAGAGGAACAGGTTGACAAGAGGTGGCATTCTGTTTTAGCCATGTTAAGTTTCAAATGTCTGATTTGATAACTATGTAGAGATTATATGTAAGTGTGGAATTCCAAGAGGAGGCCAATGCTAGAAATATGAATTTGGGGGTGATCTCAGTGGAAGAGTAGACAGAAGAACCCTGTTTGAATGAGGAGATAATTGTGAAGAAGTGAGGAGGCAATGGCTATAGATAACTCTTAAAATACATTTTCCTGAGAAATAGAAGGCAAGAGGGATATACATGGGATTAAGAGAGGGTTGGAGAGGGGGTATTTGTTTTGTGTGTTGATGTTTGATAGGAGATTATGGGGCAGTAAGGATGCGGATGCAAATGGTCTATTAGAAAGGAAATACTTGCAAATACATCCTTGAGAGGATGAGAGGAAATGGGATGTGGAGCAAAACTGGAGAGTTGCCTTTTGATAAAAACAGACACTTCATCCACAGCAATAGAAGAGCAGTCAGAAAGAATGATGAATGAGTAGATTCATTCATTCACCAAACACTAACTGAGCACCTGCTACTATACCGTGGATGGGAGATGTACCACTAAACATGATGGACTCTGTAGCTTCCTGAGTGGCATATAGAAGGTTCCTGTCCCTTATTTCTGTTTTCTCAATGAACCCTAAATTAACATCATACCTAAGAGTGAGGGAGAGGGAGAGAATATTTGGAGTATGAGGAGAAAAATAAATGAAAAAAAATTTTGGAAGGTGGAAAAGCAAACACAGTAGGGAAATGCGGTATGATTTCTAGACCATGTTAAATAGCGTTTGAAAATTATGGTCATGAGTTTAAAGTGAGACCAGTAAGCTTGCATTTGGTTTTCTTCAGCACTTGTGAACTGTTGGGGTAGGCATGGTATAGGTGGATAAGTGGCTTTAACCAGAGTTAAGACTGAGGCTTTATTAGGCAAATTTGGCAAAAAAGAGGTAGGAGGGAGTTAAGAGTGTTTGTCAGCGAGTGATTTAAATGAGAGACCCTGGAATCTGAGCCGGGTAAGAAGAGAAGTAAAAACATGATGGGTAATTGATGGTGAGAAAGTGTTAGAGTCAGTAGATTTAATCTAAATTTTCAAACAAGGAAAATGTATTTCCATTATGTAAGTAACTTATCTTTATGAAAAAAATTGAAAATACATGAGATTAGAAAATCGGGGTAGGGGGAATAGGACACTACCTAAAGATAACCAGATGTTTATATTTGCTGTGTTTGCGTCTTTTTTTTTTTTTTCTTTTTTCTAGTGATAACTTTTTAGGGTTGTATTAGTTTGCTAGGGCTGCAAGGATTACATACAGACCTGGTGATTTAAACAGAAATTTATTTTCTCGGGGCACCTGGGTGGCTCAGTTGGTTAAGTGTCCAACTCCGATCTCAGCTCAGGTCATGATCTCATGGTTCATGAGCTCCAGCCCTGCATCGGGCTCTGTGCAGATGGTGTGGAGCCTGCTTGGGATTCTGTCTCTCCCTTGCTCTCTGCCCCTCCCCCACTTGCTCTCTTTCTCTCTCTCTCTCTCTCTCTCTCTCTCTGAAAATAAATAAATAAACTTTAGAAAAAAGAAACTTATTTTCTCATGATTCTGGAGGCTGGAAGTCAGAGATCAAGATCTGAGGCCTCTCTCCTTGGCTTTTAGATGCCCATCTCTGTCTTCACATACTCTTTCCTCTGTCCCCGTATGTGTCCAAATTTCCTCTTATAATAAGGACACCAGTCTCGTTGGATTAGGGCTCACCCTAATGACCTCATTTTAATGTAGTTACTTCTTTATAGACCCTATCTCCAAATACAGTCACATTAGAATGGGCAGGGGGGGACACACAATTCAGCCCAGAGCAAGGGCGTTCTTTGTTTTCAGTTTTTTACATAATTTCGATTATTCCATGAATACAATTTTTGCTCTGATATTTTACCAGACAACATCATAACCTTAAACAGTTTCCTATTTTGTTGTGTAGCCTTTGTAAAAATTTAAAGCTGCAAAATCCGTTGTCAACTGATAAACGTATTGTAGTATCTTAATCAGTCTTCTGTTCTGAGCATTTACGTATCCTCCCTCCCTTTTTGTTATTATAAACAATACTAAAGCTTTTTAAATAAAACCATTTTTCTGTAGCATGGGTTGTTTCCTTAGAATACAATCTCAGAAGTGGATTACTTTATCAAAAACTATTGATGCCTGCTGTTAAATTAGAGAAGTATTGAATCTTGCATTTTCTTTTCATATGACTGTTTTCTCTCCTCCTGCAGTGATAGACTGGAATGATGTTAGGAAACACAAGTATGGTCACCTTTCAGAGTCTGCATCCCAATATCAAGGTAAGAAAAAAACCCCTCTGTTTAGCATGGAAAAATTTAATTTGACATCTCTTCTCATAAAACCTTTGTTCTGAGAGGTCTGAGGTATAAAGAACTCACTGATGGACGCACAAGCAAATATTTTAGTTTGTAGAGGTATCTGTTAGAAGCGGTATGTTTTGTTTTGAACTGGAAGTCAGGAGACTTTCACTCTGAGTACAGATAATCTTGAAGTAGCCTCACAGCTTCAAGCCCGGTTGGCCTGTCCGCATCTCCAGTGTTTAAGAGTTTAGGCTTAGGAGTGAGGCAGAATTAGGTGGTATATCCCACAACTACTAGTAACACACTCAGTACCTTTTAAAAGGAGAGGGTTGGGTTACACAAACTCTCAAGCCTTCATTTTACCCCAGAACTTCACCTTTCTTTCATTTTGGTATGTTTGTCCTGATGACTTACGCTGTAACATTTTTTTCTTTAATAGAAGCTACTGACATCCTGGAACTAGGTAAGATTTCTTTCTTGTATTTCTGTTAAATATAGGTAATAACCAAACCAGAGATTAGAGTGTGACTAGGAACAGAATGCCGTGTTGTCTGTCCCATGGCCCCGTGTGTCCTGTGCTCGTCTGCCTCAGCAGCCCGTATAGCCAGTCCTGTCAGCTGTCCGGCCCAGCCATCCTTATCAGGAGGTGCAGACCAAGCCAAGGGGGGGGGTGGTTAATTACACAGAGTACAAGGAGGAACAGGGGCTGATCCAAACTGGAAGCTATTAATTCAGTGAATCCAGAACAAAACCAAACCCCCACTCTCCATCAGTCAGAATTTGGTGGGATTTCCCCAAAAGAAATTATTCATGAGATGTAGCAAACTGAAATTAAACCTAAAGATTTTGTAAAATCTTTAACTAAATGCAATCTGAAATATTAACGATTCAAATAACAAGAGTCAGACTGCTAACTGCGTTCGGTTTTCATCCCTACAGAGTGTTATGTACCTCAGGACTAGGATTTGAGAAGTAATGCTAATGTTAATATTTCTTAATCAGCCTTCAGGGTTTCTACATAAACGTCAGTCTTAACTTCTTAGTTCTTTAAAATCTTTCTATATGTTACACAAATATTGATATCCTAATGGCTTTATCAGTTTTTGTTCAAATGTTTTTATGTATTATGTTCTGTGACTTCATGTGTTTACCTCTGTTATTATCACTGTTTTTGCTCCCTCTTGCCTTTTCTTCCCAAAACATTACTTTTACTGCCCACTGACAAAGAAGGTAACGTAGAAGAGTAGAATGCTAGACTAGGAGTCAGAGCTCCTGGGTTCTTTGAAAGCCAGCCGGGCTTAAAAACTTTGTGATGCTGATCCTCAGTTTTCTGGCTTGGAAAATGGGGATAATTATCTCATTCTGCCTACTTCACAAGGTTGTTAAGAAGATTACAAGAGCTAATGGATGTGAAAACATCTTAAAACCTCTCAAATACTTTTCAACTTTTGAGGATTGTTATTTTCATTCTGTTGCGGGACCATCCTCATACATTATTCTAAGTCAAATCTTGGAACGTTCTTTGAAGTAGAGTGTTCTCTGAATGTGAGCTGAAGAAGTGAAGGGATTGAAATGATGGAGGTAAAGGGCCTAGCACTTAATAAACAATAAATGATAGTCCCTTTTTAATGGCTTAAAACTTACTTCAAGCTTCCTAAGGCACTAGCATATGATAGAAAAATCATGGACGTATGAATCAGACAGGCCTTGGTTCAAATTTCTGTTGCCCACTCACCAATTTAGTGATTTTGGGAAAGTTACTTAATCTTTTGAGTCTATTTCCTCATCTTTAAAATGGGAATAAAATCTACTTTTCAGGTTATGAAGAATTTGGGAGATATTGAACATGGTGTAGGCAGACAGAAGATACTCTGTGAGAGCTGTTGCTGGTTTTGGTTTTGTTGCTAATATGAATGATAACAATTACATATAGTTCAGTAACAAGTTAAGGTATGTTGTGAACAGTCCGTTTTGTTGATAGGGAATTGGAAAAAGTGGATACTCAGTTTAACACAAAGTATGTACAAGAAGTGATGTTAAATTTTGGAAGTATATTTTTCCTGTGTGAGGAGTAAAGGCTGTGATAACATAGCACCAGCATAGCCAGGCACAGCCTCTGATGAGTTAATCCTGCATATTTCATTTTGCCCATCAAGCATAGAGAGCAGCCCCAAATATCAAATTGAAATGAAATTCAGGGGGTGCCTGGGTGGCTCAGTTGGTTAAGTGTCCAACTTCCAACTTCAGCTCAGGTCATGATCTCACGGTGCCTGGGTTCGAGCCCTGTGTTGGGATCTGTGCTGACAGCTCAAAGCCTGGAGTCTGCTTCGGATTCTGTCTCCCTGTCTGTCTGCCCCTCCCCTGCTTGCTCTCTGTGTCTCTCTCTCTAAATGAATAAACAAAAAAAAAAATTTTTTTTTTAAAGAAATGAGATTCAGTAGATTTTTAGAATCTGAGTTTGGAAGAGGCTTTAAAATAATCTAACTTGGCCCAGCATTTCAAAATTCGACGTTTTGAATGTCTTATAAAATGCCTTGTCTTGAACTTTTCAACGTTGCTGGGGACTTACAGCCACCTCAGGAACTCACTCCATAGTCAGACAGTTTTATTTATTGGGCCAAAATCTGTTTCTTTGTCAATTCTGTCAGTCATACTTTGAACTTTTAGGGCAATATGGAATAATTTAGCCAGTTTTTCACTGACCAGCTTCCAGTTATTAGAACGCAGCTATAGGGACTGCCTGCTCACTGCCACTCTTACCGTCCTAGTTGAAGCACTATGATCTCATATAGATTATTAGAATAGCTTCCTAACTAGTCTTCCTGCCTCCAGCCCTGCACTCCTCCAGCCCATCCTTCACACTACACACAGAATGACTCCTGCCCCAGAGCCTTTAGTGCTTCTTTTTCTCATTAATGTGGTTGAGGAGGCTCTCTGATACCTGCACACTCTTTTATCTAAAACCTCCTTTCTAAACTACCTTTTGTTTGTGTTTAACTCTACCCGGTAGCCATACCAAAATATTCCATTTTTAGAAGTGGTTTTTCTTACTTCTGGGCCTTTATACATGTTTTTCTTTCAGTCTGAAACAAAAGATTCTAAAAACAAAGAATTGTCTCTCTTCTTGACTGACTTCCTGCTTATCCTTTTACACCTTAACTTAGAAGCGTAGAGGTGACTTCCCCTGGGAATCCTTCCGCAAGCCCTCCTATGGCAGCCTCCTTGGCCAAGCATAGCACTTACCACACTTTATGTAGTTGGCTGTCTAGCCTCTGGCCTTACTAAATAAAGCTCCATGAGGGCAAGAACAGTATTTGATCACGGTTGTTTCTCCGGCACCTGGCACAATGCTTTGATACACACGATAAATACTTGTTGGATTGGTGGATGGATGGCAAATTGGCTCTAAGACTTGGCTTTCTTCTTCAAGCTGAGTGTCAGTGTTCCTTCAGCCACTCCTCAGGTGACATGGTTTTGTGTCCCCTTGCCACTTAGGCCACCATTTAGACTTTGGTTTGTTCTATCTCAACATCTAACTCCCAGAACTAAATTTGAAGACCACCGGTGTGATTGTATTGGTCCAGAAAAGAGAAGCACTGGTGCTCACTCCCTTCTTCTTTTCACCCCTCACTTTTCATTCACTACACTTCTGTGGAGCCTGAGTTCAGTTTCAGGCACTGTGGTAAACGGTGAAGATTAAAAATAATAATAAGAAAGATACCCGCTGTCTGTAAATAGCTTGCATAAATAATGATGATGATATGATGTGAAGATATGAAAATAAAGGTATGAACAGGATGTTATAGGAGCTGGGAAATGGTGGGATTTGTTCTGAGAAATTGGAAGAGTCAGAAATCCTTTTTTTTTTTTTTTTTTGACTTGGTGTTTTATCTTTAGATGATTCATTAAAAAATATCAAGCTACTGATCTGAAAGGCCCATGGACAATATTTTGAGAATGAGCCACTGTGTATCTCATAAACTTAAGCTTTGTACATTTTCTGATAACAGGGTTTTATTAGCACTGGATATGCCACAACTTATTAATCATTTGAAAGTGCCAAGAAAACATGGTTGAGGGTATGCCTTATGAAAAATTAAAATTGGTTAAATTGGTTTTGAAATTACATGAAACAAAATGCTCCTCGTCTTGGAATAGACTGACTGATGAGGGGAACAGAAGGCAGAGTCCAGAGATAGGTTTAAATGTATATAAGAAATTAACATGTGATCACAGTGACATTTCCAATCAGGGGGGAGAAGGTGATTTATTCAAAAATGGTGGTGAGCACATTTATTGAATAAAAGGTGAGAAGGAAAGCTTTATTTTTGCCTTATTTGTCTCACAGAATAAATTCGAAATAGATCATTTAAATGTAAAAAAATAATTAAACCTGAGAAATACTAGAAGAACACATGGGTTAATATCTCTTGTAATACTGAAGAAAGCATGACATGAAAGCCAGGAAGTCATAAAAGACAAGATAGAGGAATTTAAGGGCAAATCCTAGCAGACTGAGAAAAATGTCTACAACATATATGACAGGCAAAGGACTAACATCCTTAATCTACATAGAACTCTTAGAATCTGAGAAAACAAAAGAATACCTCAGTGAAAAATGACAAAAATAAAATACAAATGGACTAATAAGCCTAAAAATATCTTCAACTTTATTAGTCATCAAAGAATTGCATATAAAAGTATAATAGTCTTTTGCTTTTTCACTTGTAAGATTTAACAAAAGTATAGAGACTGTTAAAGCAGTTTTAGCAAGGACATAAGAAACATATTCTCATGCACTGTTGGTGGGAATTATATTATATCAGAATATAAAGTATGCCTGTTCTTTGTCCATTCATCCCACTCTTAGGAATTTGCCCTAAAGTGATCATCTTAAAAGTGTTAAAAGATATGTGCACAAAGATACTCATCAAAAATTAGAAAACACTTACGTGACCACCAAGAGTATTTAACAAATACTGTTGTTAATGTATATAAATTATGGCACATATAAACAACAGAACAGTTTTCAGACAGGAATCTTGGAGTCGAGTTTCTGATCTAAAGACTGTGATTGTCTGTATCTCTCTTAGGAATTTGGGTTCCACACTTCAGGTGGAATGAAATAGAGTTCTTGTAGAGAAGTGCTGTCAGAATAGTAGCCACCACGAATGGAGGTGCCTCATGTAGCTGGGTCAAATTAGCAGCATTGACATTTAATGATATATATAATCTCTCTCATATATTATGTCCAGGACCAATGGGTAGAAGTTAGAAGGAGTCAGACTTTGGCCGACTATGTAGTTCAAAGTCTATCTGTTTGTACTATTGAATAATAACTGAATAAGAAGTTTCTCATTGTTGCAAGTGTTCAAGCAGGGGCTGGAGGGAGCTTCAGGTCTCAACTTTTATATCACCCCATCAAGATGCCTTTCTTGACCATCCTGCCTGAAATAGCACACACATACCCTCGGCACTCTTTCCCTCTTACTTTGCTTTATTTTTTCTTTATTTGAAAAAGGCCAGGAATTGCATATTATCTGGTGTTTCTTGTTGCCCTCTGCACCATCCGACATATATTTATGTTTGTTTATTGTTTTTCTTTCCCCTTAGAAAGTAAGCTCCATATCAGCACTTTGCTATTTCATTCTTTGCTCTAGATCACCAGTGCCTAGAACTAGGGTTGGTATATGGCAGTGTGCAGTAAGTCTTTGTTGAATGAATGAGTATTAGAGAAAGGAATTCATGCAATCAACTTCGTGGATCTCTTCTGCTTTACATTATTAGGGACTTTTAATTTTTTAAAGCTACTTCTATGTAGTGTGTAGCTCTCTTCAGGGCAGGGATTTTATTCTCTAATAATAAGTGTAACTATAAAGTGGTATGCATTAGAGTTTATAAAATACTTTCATAAGCATTATTCAGTAATACAAATGAGATGACTGTAAAGTCTCAGCTCAAGTGTTTCCTCCATAGAGTATCTGTCCATAACTTTGCCATCTAAGATAGTTCCCAGCCTCTATCACATTATTTTGTTTCCTTCAAATGCTTACCACTCATTACCTTATTTATTTGGTTATGTGTTAATTGTGCCTCATGATGCACCAGAATGTAAATTCCATGAGGGCAGGGACCTCCTGCCTTATCCCAGCACTGAGAATACTGCCTGGCACATAGAGGAATACTCAAACATCAGTTGAATAAAGAATTGAAATCATTCTGTAAAGTATAAAACATTATATTTATAAAGCATTACATTATAATGTTAATCTTCACAGTAATCCTTGATCCCAGTAACAAATTAGATTTTCCTGTTCTGCATCCTCAAGGCAACCTGTACTACCTCATTAACTTACATTTATCATAATTGTACCAGTTTATTTGTGTTATTATTAATGTCTCTACTTAATATTTCTAAACTGCAAGCTCCATGTATTTAGGAATCATGTATATCATATTCCTCTTATATTTAACTCAGTGCTTTTGTACTTGGAAGGAGTTTAATAAATATTTACTGAATGAATGAGTGGGTGTACAGTCTTGCATGATAAACATTATCTCTGTCTTTCAGATGAATAAACTGATACTTAGAAGGATTAAGTAACTTATCTAAGATAATTAGAGAAATAAGACTTTATCCAGCATCTTCTGACTCTCAATATTACATTCTTTTAACTCCACCAATAATTTCTAGACACAGATGTGAATCAGAATTACTTAGGGAGCCTTTGAAAATACAGATTTTCAGACCACACTCAAAGCCTGCTGAATGAGAACCTCTGAGGATGGGGCCCAGAACGCTATTTAAAGAAACGAGAAAAATTCTTTAGGAGATTCTGATGATAAGTAACATTTGGGAATCAGTGCTATATGTCAGGGCAAACTACTGTTTGGGGGCAAATCCAGCCCACTGCCTATTTCTGTAAATAAAGTTTTAGTGGAACACAGCCATGTTCATTTATGTGCGTATTGTCTGTGGCGGGTTTCAGGCTACAGTGCAGAGTTGAGTATTTGTGACAGAGACTGGATGACCCACAAACCATAACATTTTACTGTCTGGTCCTTTACAGAGAGTTTGCCAACCCCTCCCTACTGTATACCTTGCTGCCTGTCCCGTTTTTGTATGTGTGGTTATTTCAGTTGCTTGGAGATACAGTAGATACGACATTTGGCTCCGTTATGGGCATTACAGTAGGTGCTCAAACATTCTTCCTGAGTCCATAAAAATTAACGCAATTTACCTGAAATTATGAGACTAAGTCTCAGATAGCCTAAGCAGTCAAATTTAAGAAAAATATTAATCTAGGTATGGTTCAATCCAGTCAACCCTCACAGTGGGTGGACTGCTTTTAAAAAAGAGATTCCAGGGCGCCTGGGTGGCACAGTCGGTTCAGTGTCTAACTTCAGCTTAGGTCATAATCTCTTGCTTCATGAGTTCAAGCCCCACATCAGGCTCTGTGCTGATAGCTCAAAACCTGGAGCCTGCTTCGAATTCTGTGTCTCCCTCTCTGTCTGCCCCTGCCCCACTCACATTCTGTCTCTCTCAAAAAGAAATTAAAAAAATTTTTTAAGAAATAAATAAATAATAAAAAATAAATAAAAAAGAGATTCCAGGGGTGCCTGGGTGGCTCAGTTGGTTAAGCGTCTGACTCTTTGTTTCAGAGGTCTCATGGTTTGTGAGTTTGAGCCCCACCTCTGGCTCTGTGCTGACAGTGTGGAGCCTGCTTGAGATTCTCCCTCTCTCTCTCTCTCTCTCTCTCTCTCTCTGCCCCTCACCCTTCACTCTCTCTGTCTCTCAAAAATGAACTGAAATGAACTGTCTCTCAAAAATGAAATAAACTGAAATGTTTTTTTAAAAGACATTCCTGGGGCGCCTGGGTGGTTCAGCTGGTTAAGCATCTGACTTCGGCTCAGGTCATGATCTTCATAGTCTGTGAGTTCGAGCCCTGCATCAGGCTTTGTGCTGACAGCTCAGAGCTTGGAGCCCATTTCGGATTCTGTGTGTCTCTCTCTCTGCCCCTCCCCTGCTCAAGTTCTGTCTTTCTCTCCTTCAGAAATAAACATTAAAAAAAAAAAAGAGAGAGAGAGAGGAGATTCCTTTTCATTCAGTTGGCAATAGGGTGTTCTCTAAATGGAGAAAGATGTGAGGTTGCTTGCCTATGTAATAGGGATTGATTACCGTAATTGATGTGTAATAGAGAACTGTAATTAATGCCCCAGTTATTTTGGTACCCCTGATGCTGCCATAATTTTTAAAACCAAAGTCTCTTGGATGCTTGTGGTCAAAACGCAAGCTACTACAAGCAATTACCCAGACTGAGCAAACCTCTAGACCTGTGCTGTCTGATACAGTAGCTGTTAACCACATGTAGGAATTTATATTTAAATAAAATTAATTAAATTAAACTAATTAAAATTTAAATTCTTCTCTCACGCATTTCAAGTGTTCCATTGTTACATGTGGCTAGCGACTTTTTTTTTTTTTTTTAACGTTTATTTATTTTTGAGACAGAGACAGAGCATGAACGGGGGAGGGTCAGAGAGAGAGAGAGAAGGAGACACAGAATCCGAAACAGGCTCCAGGCTCTGAGCTGTCAGCACAGAGCCCGACGTGGGGCTCGAACTCAAAAACCGTGAGATCATGACCTGAGCCAAAGTCGGAGGCTTAACCGACTGAGCCCCCCAGGCGCCCCTGGCTAGCGGCTTTCTTATTGGACACCACAGGCACAAAACATTTCTGTCATTACAGAAAGTTTTAGTGGACAGTGCTGTTATAGATGCTGGAGTGCAAAAGTTGCAGTTCACTCAAATCCAAGACTTGCTATTTGACTTAATTCTTTATTTGTAAGAATGGAATGGTAACTTTTAATGCTTTTTTTTCTAACAGCAAATAGTGGTGAAATGTATTCATTCCTTGCTTTAGGGACATCTCCGCTAAGAGCTGAGTCTTTATTCTGATAAGCTCTTAAATCTTGATTCCAGGTAATATCCATCTCATCTACCCTGTGGACTCTGTATTCAAGATAATTAATCATTGGCCAGTTCGTGGAGTGGTTCAGAACAGACTGTGATTTCTGGCCAAATCTATTTGGCTTGCTTAAGGATGGTGGGGAAGGGACAAGTTTTAAAACAGAAACTATAAAGTCAATAGAGTATAAAGCCTTGGCATCATCTTTGAAGTGATTTAGATTTTATCATTCAGTAAATCATTTTTATTCCCAGCATCTAGTGCTTTTTGCATGGTCCAAAAGGGCCCTGTGCTGCTCCACTGCAGAGGAAACTTCAAGAAATGCTGGTTTGCTACAGTGTTTTAGCTTGTGAGAGTCTCTGGGACCTTCCCTGCACCATCATGGGGTCACCTCTAGGTGGGTATTAGGGGGAGATTGGTAATTGATTTAACCTTTAATAAAGAATTTAGTCATCTTTTGTGGTTTAATAACATATATATGTAATAGTTTGTTCCTTAAAATGTTTTCTCTGACCCTAACAGCGTCACCTTGAAGACTGTTTCTCTAGCACAGTGTTGCTGTAAAGGCTACTTCAAGAGGCTACAAGATCCTGTAGGCCCCCTAACTCATTCATAGTTACTATCATAAGAAATGCTACCAAGGACCTACTTTTCTGTAAATTACCAGATCTTTGTCATTTTGCACCTCAGGCAGTGCAGCTGGAATGGGAGTGGGTTCGGGGTGGGTGAGAGAGAGTGAGAATTCAAGTATAATCTCACTCATTCTGGTTTTTCCTACCATCAAATCATCTTACTGTATGTCTGTCCTTCATTCTTTCTGAGCTGAGATGGTGGGATCCGACCATATTGAGTGTTAAAAGCTATTATTTGATGGCATTAAGGTACCTCTTCAGGAGTCAGGTTGTTCAGAAGGAATCTCCTCAGCCATTTTCTATGTCTTCTATTCTGTTTTCCAAGAGCTTCCTGGACACTTCTGTGAGATACTGGTACATGTTGCTCTGGCATTTCGGATCACTTTAGGGACTAACATGTAAAACGTAGTAAGGTCATCTTTAGACCATAATTTTAATACATTGATCTAAAATGATCCACTCAGGTCACATAGATTTCTACCCGTAATACTCTCTTGAGCCCAAACAGGGAAAAATAAGTTTTTTCTTATGCTCAGAACGAGTCAAAAAATGGCCTAATGTTTAGTGTAGATTGCATCCTGAAAGCACTTTTTAGGAAGTTGACTGTGATGGAGATTTCTATTTCCTTTTCAGGTCATTTTACCTGGGACAAATACCTAAAAGAAACATGTTCAGTCCCAGCGCCTGTCCATTGCTTCAAGCAGGTAATTGATTCTCAACATCTTTAGTAGGTGGGAGGCAAGTAGGTTTGTTCTGATCCTTAGATAACCAAAACATGAGGTAGGAGCCCTTGGACTTCTCACCTGAAGGCCCCAGAGTAAACTTCTATGGGAAGAATACAGCTCAAGGCTCAAAACTCATGAATTTTGGTAGGACACCTTCCTTCCAACATCATCCCAAGTGACACCTTTTCCTTTCTTCGCCTCCTTGAGGATATGTTTTGTTACTGAGAATAGTAGCTGGTTGTTTTTTGTTTTTTGTTTTTTAAAATAGTTCTTAATTCAGACAGAGAGGAGACAGTTATATCCCTTAGACAGTTCTTGAAAGTGGGTCAGTATTGATTTCTCTATACACAGCACCCCTGCCACATTTTCATAAGAATGCTGGCACTGAGTTCCATTGGAGAGTATGTTAGGACGTTATTAGAGGTCATTCAGAGCTTCCCACAAAGGATTAAGTGTTGCACGCAATGCACAGATAATGTTGACTATATCAGCACATGATAGGCTGGTAAGCAAAGAAGTGTACTGCTGCCAAACAGAGCTAAACATCAGGAAATTATGTATCCTTCCCTCCCTTTATTCTTCAGTGTTTATTTCCTCAAATTGTCAACATTTCACTTTGAATTTTGTCTGTGCTCTAAATAAAAATACAAATCCAGGACTTTTGCTCATTTGAAATAATAGGGACTAACTCCATACTCTCACCTGAAATAATAATAAAAGGACAGAGTATATTATATTAAACAGTGGTTTTCAAGTTACTGAAGATCAGGCAGCCAAGCACAGTGATCTCCGAGAGATGAAAAACAATGAGTTGAGCCTCTTATGATTTCCCAGCTTACTCCCTTAAGAGAGTTTTGAGACCATGGCCCAGAGAAGGGGAGCCTAGGGTAGAACCCAGCAGAATCCCTAATTTGAATGGTTGGAGCTAAGAGGGGAAACCAAGGTGGCTAGAATTTGTAGGACAGAATGCCTATGAGGAGAGAGCTGCACAGAAAGAAAACCACAGGGATCTGCAGAGAGCCCTCTTCAAGTATTCAGCAAAGTGCTGTTGTTGTTCCATGTATGCATATGAGGAAACGACCTAAAGCCAAGAGAAAAACCATCAGATCTGTAGAAGGAACAGAATCTAACACTCCCACAGGGCTGGAAATAATGCCTGATTCCACCAGTTAGACTGGAAAATCTCATAATTCATGTGGCATAAGGTGGAAAACTTGGGAAGATCTTACTCAGTAGCGGGGAATAATTAGCCTTAGAATGAGCACTTCTCTGGACCTGCCTAACACATCATAAAAGCAAAACTCAAAATGATCAAACTGTTTGCAGGTAATTTAAGTGCATCTAAGAACAAAGCACAAAAGAAGATGTGATATATGTTACATATATTGTAATGTAATATATATATATATATATATATATATATATATATATATAAAAGGGACTGTTGGCGTTCAAAAAGAATAAAATCTTGCCATTTGCAACAACATGGATGGAACTAGGATGTGTTATGCTAAGCAAAATAAGTCAGTAACAGAAAATAAATATTACAGGATTTCATTCATATGTGGAATTTAAGAAACCGAATAGGTGAACACGGGAAGGGAAGGAAAAATAAGATAAAAACAGGAAGGCAAATCATAAGAGACTCTTAAATACAGAGAACAAACTGAGGGTTGCTGGAGGGGTGTTGGGTAGGGGGATGGGCTAAATGGGTGGTGGGCACTAAGGAGGGCACTTGTTGGGATGAGCACTGGGTGTTACATGTAAGTGATGAATCACTAAATTTGGTTCCTGAAACCATTGTTACACTGTATATTAACTAGCTTGGATATAAATTTAAAAAAAGAAAAAGAAATTAAAAAAAGAAACACAGCTGTCACTAAAAAATCATAAAAATGTATATTAAAAGAAGAACAAAGCATAATAAGGGAATGCAAAAACATCCAGCAGCCAACAGCTAAAAGTCAAAATGTCTGACATCCAGTGAAAGATTACCAAGAATGAGAAGAGGCAGGAAAACATAATCATCATGAGCAGAATAATCAACCAATTGAAATAGACTCAAAACCTATATAGGTCTCAGAATAGCAAACAGAAACATTAAAACAGTTATTTTAATTGTATTCCATGTGTTTGAAAGTTAAACAGAGACATAGAAGATATAAAAAAAAAAGACTCATATTGAACTACTATGTGCGAAATGAAAAATACACTGGATGAGATTAATGACAGAAGAAAAGACCGGTAAACTTGAAGACATAGCAGTAGAAACTATCATGAAACACAATGAGAGAAAAGAATGCTCAAAAGATGAAAAAGATTATCAGTGAGCCAAAGGATAACTTCAGTTTCCATGGGGTAACTTCGTAGACCATGTAATTAGAGTGCCCAAAGGAGAATAGAGATGAGGGACAGAAAAAGTACTTGAAGATACAATGGCTAAAAATTTTCCAAAATTGAGGAAAACTGTAAATCCACAGATTAAAGAAACTCTGTGAATCCCCTTCTCCCCCACAAATCAACGACAAGAAGAAAACTACATTAACACAATCATAAATGCTCAAAGCTAGTGATAAAGAACATCTCAAAAGCAGCCAGAGAAGAAAGACACCTTATATACAGGGAAACTAAGATAAGAATGACATTATATGTTCTTGTCAGAAACAATGCAAACAAGAAAGTTGAGTAACATGTTTAAAGTACCAAAAGCAAAACCTGTCAATCTAGCATTCTATACCCAGTAAAAAGATCTTCCAAAAACAAAAGGCAAAATATATTTTCAGACATACAAAAACCAAAAGAATTAATCACCAGAAGACTCAATACAAGAAATGTTAAAGGAAGTGTGTCAGGCAAAAGGAAAATATTACCAGGTAGAATTACAGATCTATAAAAAGGAATGAAAATCCCTGGTAATTGTAATTAGAAGGGTGGGGCGCCTGGGTGGCTCAGTCAGTTGAGCGTCCGACTTCGGCTCAGGTCATCATCCCGTGGTTTGTGAGTTCGAGCGCCATGTCAGGCTCTGTGCTGACAGCTCAGACCCTGGAGCCTGCTTTGGATTCTGTGTCTCCTTCTCTCCCTTCCCATCCTCCGCTTGTGCTCTCTGTCTCTCATAAATAAATAAATAAATGTGAAAAAAAATAATAAAAAAATTGTAATTACAAGCGTAAATACATAAGATGTAAATACATAAGGGTAAAAACATATGTTTTTTTCTGATTTAAATCTCTACAAAGGGTAATTATGTAAACAGTAATAATCATATTGCATTATTGAGGTGATAACAGATGTATAAATAAAATGTATAACAAAAGCATAAATGCCCAGTAGAGGAGAAATCTTAAATATACTACTGTAAGATTCTTTTACATGAAGTAGTATACTTGAAGATAGACTGATGAGGTAAACATGTTTACTATAAAGACCAAAACAACTACTAAAATAATAGAAAATAAATAGCAGATGGTAGACTTAAATCCAACCATATCAGTAATCAAATTAATTATAAATGGTCTAAATGCCTCAGTTAAAAGGTTGAGATTGTCACATTGAAAAAAAAAAAACAAAAAACAGACCCAATTGTATACTGCTTGCAAGAAATTATACTTTAAATATAAAGACATAAACAGGTTAAAAGTAAAGGGATGGAAAATGATATACTCTGCTGACATTAGCCATAATAAAACTAAAATGACTATGTTAATATCAAAATATATCTCAGAGTAAAGAATACTACCAGGGATTTAAAAAAAAAAAAAAAGGCAATTTCATCATGAAAGGGGTCAGACATTTTTATGTGAAGCAAATAGAAATGTAAGGAGAAATGAATAAATCTAAATTTATTTGTAGTTGGGAGTTCTAATACTCCCCTCTATGATTAAAGAACAAGTAGTAAGAAATCAGCAAGTGAATAGTAGACATTGGCAACACTGTCAGTGTTTGTCAGTTGGACCTAATTGACAGGTATAGAGCATCCCCAGCAACAGTAGAGTGTACATTCTTTTCAAGTGCACACAGACAGTTTACCAAGTTAGGCCATATTCTGGACCATAAAATAAGTTTTGGTAAATTTAAAAGGCTGTAATATAAAGTACACTAAGTTAAATAAAAAATTAATAGCAGAAAATCTCTAAATATTTGGAAACTAAGTAACACATTTCTAAATACCCCCTTGGGTATGGAGAAATTAAAAGGGACGTTAACAAATATTTTCAACTAGGGGAGCC
Source organism: Lynx canadensis (assembly GCF_007474595.2). Lineage (NCBI taxonomy): Eukaryota > Metazoa > Chordata > Mammalia > Carnivora > Felidae > Lynx > Lynx canadensis. The sequence continues at coordinate 31,649,244 of NC_044310.1, read as the reverse complement.
TGGGTGACCCAGTTGATTAAGCGTCCCGCTCTTGATTTTGGCTCAGGTCATGATCTCATGGGTTGTGAGATTGAGCCCAGCATTTGGGCTCTGCACTGACAGCATGGAACCTGCTTGGATTTCTCTTCTCTCTGCCCCTCCTCCATTTGTGCTCTCTTTCCCAAAATAAATAAATAAACTTTAAACAATATTTTCAACTATATGGAAGTGAAAATAGAACATTTCAGAGTTGTGGATTGCTGCTAAAGCAGTCCTTACAAGGAGCTTATAGTACTAAACACCAATACTAGAAAAGAAGAAAAGTTTCATTTAGTGACTTCAGCTTCCATTTTAAACAACTAGGGGGACAAAAAGAGCAAATTATCCCCAAAGTAAGCAGAGAAAAGGAAATAATAAAAATCAGAGCATACACCAATGATATAAAAAAAGACCCAAAAAACATGAAAATCATTGAAGCCAAAAGCTGAGTCTTTGCAAAGATCAATAGAAATGATGAACTTCTAGCCAGATTAATCAAGAAGAAAAGATGACACAGATTACTAATAGCGGAACTGGAAGGAGTAACATCACTGTTGATTCTACAAATATTAAAAAGATAATAAAAGAATATTACGAACAAATTTATGCCTTTAAGTTTGATAACTTAGTTGCAATGGATAATTTTCATGAATAACACATGTTACCAAAGTTCACTTAAAGAAAATCTGAACAGCACTATTTCTGTTACAGAAGCTGAATTTGTAGTTAAGAAATTTCACACAAAGAAAACTTCAGGCCCAGATGACTTCACTGGTGAATTTTTCCAAACATTTAAGGAGAAAGTAACACAAATTCTACACAGACTCTTCCAGAAAGTTTAAGAAAAGTGAATACATTCCAGATCATTCTTTGAATCAAATATTACTCTGATAATCAAAATCAGGTAAAGATACTGAAAGAAAAAACTGTAAAGCAACATCCCACATAAAGATATGTGTAAAAAATCTAAAGGAAATTCTAGGAAATTGATTTTAACAACATATAATAGTAATTCATCATGACTAGGTGGAGCTTAATTCCAAGAATTTTAGGTTGATTAAACATTCAAAAATCAATGTTTCACCATGTGAACATACTAATGAAGAAAAAGTATGATCATCTCAATAGATGCACAAAAAGCATTGACCAAACCCAATGTCCGTTACAAATCAGGACTCTCACAACAAGAAATAGAAGGGAATTTCTTAATTCCTAAAAGGCATCTATGAAAAACTTATAGTTATCATACTTAATGGTAAAAGTTTAAACGTTTTCCCCTTAACATCAAGAATAAGACAAGGATGTCTGCTTTTACCACTTCCATTCAACATTGTACTACCAATGTGACCAGGCCAAAACAAAAAAACAAAACAAAGGATGGAAAGGAGAAAGGGAGGGAGCGAGGGAGGAAGGAAAGGGATTCAGATTGAAAGAGTAAAGCAACCACTAAAGAAAATATGTGGGTAGCAAATAAGTACATGAATTGATGGTTAACATTTTTATTAGGGAAATACAAAGCAAAATCATAATGAGCTATCTCTATACATTTATTTATACATTTATTTAAATGTCTCTGATAGAAAGGACTGACCATACCTAATAGTGGCAAGGATGTGGAGTAAATGGAACTTTCATAAACTACTGGTGAAAACATACTTTAAAATATAGTCTGGCAGAGCACCTGGGTGGCTTAGTTAGGTAAGTGTCCGACTTTGGCTTAGGTCATGATCTCACAGCTCGTCAGTTCGAGCTCCAAGTCGCTTTGGTGCTGACAGCTCAGAGCTTAGAGCCTAGATTCTGTGCCTCCCTCTCTCTCTGCCCCTGCTCGTGCTCAACTCTCTGTCCCTCTCTCTCAAAAACAAATAAACATTTTTAAAAAGTTTTTTACGATACAGTTTCGCAAAAACAAACTGCAACAACAGACTACTGAGGCAAAAAAAAAAAAAAATCACTAAATTAGGAATTGAATAATACATCTTTAACCTGAAAAAAAAAATGTTTATACCTCAGTAACATGGTTAAAAGTAACTTAATAGAAGACATAATGGAAGAGAAACTCTCATTTACAATAGCAGAAAAAAAATTAGGAATAAACTGACAAACATGAAAAACTTACATAAAGAAATCATAAAGCAGATTTTGTCAAAGTTAAGGACATCTGCCCTTCAAAAGACACTGGTAAAAGAAGGAAATATAAGCCATAGTCTTGGAAAACATTGGCACATCACATAGCTGACAGCAGTGCTCTCCTAATTAATCTAACAATTTGATGTAATTCCTATCAAAATCCCAGGTACCTATGTTGCAGAAATTGACAAATTGATTCTAAAATCCATAAAGAAACACAAGGGAACCAAAATAGCCGAAACAATGTTGGAAAAGAAGAACAAAGGTAGAGAACTCACATTTCCTGATTTCAAAACTTACTATGAAGCTACAATACTCAAGACATTGTGGTACTGGCATAAAGATAGACTTATAGGTCAGTGGATTAGACTTGAGAGTCTGGAAATAAACTCATACATTTTTGCTTAATTGATTTTGGACAAAGTTAAGTGGGATTTTTAATAACTAGTGCGGGGAGAATTGGATATGCACATACAAAAGGATGTAGTTGCACCCTACCTCCATACCATATACAAAAATTAAGTTCAAGTAGCTGATAGTCCTAAATGTAAGAGCTAAAACTATAGAACTCTTAGAAGAAAACATAGGAGTAAATCTTCATGCCCTTGGATTAGGCAATGGTTTTTTAGATATGGCACCAAAAGCACAAGCCACAAAAGAAAAACTAGATCGATTAGACTTCATAAAAATTAAAAACTTTTGTGCTTCCAAGAACACTATCAAGAAAGTGAAAAGATGATCCACAAAGTGGGAGAAAATGTTCACAAATCATGTATCTGATAAGGAACTTGTATCTAGAATATATGAAGAACCAAAATTTTTTAATTTTTTCTTTTACATTTATTCATTTTTGAGAGAGAGAGAGAAGAAGCAGGAGAGGGGCCGAGAGAGGGAGACACAGAATCCGAAGCAGGATCCAGGCTCTGAGCTGTCAGCACAGAGCCAGACATGGGTCTCAAAACCACAAACCGCGAGATCATGACCTGGTCAAAGTCAGACGCTTAACTGACTGAGCCACCCAGGTGCCCCTGAAGAACCTAATTTTTAAATTAATAAGACAACCTAAGTTTTAAATGGGCAAAGACAACCTAATTTTTAAATGGGCAAAAAATTTCAATAGATATTTCTCCAAATATACACAACTGGCCAGTAAGCACATAACAGATGCTTAATATCATTAATCTTGAGGGAAATGCAAATGAAAAGTGCTGTGAGATACCACTTCATATCTACTAGGATAGTTGAAATTAAAAAGACAGACCATGGGGCGCCTGGGGGCTCGGTTGAGCGTCTGACTTCGGCTCAGGTCATGATCTTGCTGTTCGTGAGTTCGAGCCCCTAATCAGGCTCTGGGCAGATGACTCGAAGCCTGAAGCCTGCCTTAGATTCTGTGTTGCCCTCTCTCTCTGCCCCTCCCTGGCTCTCACTCTGTCTCTCTCTCAGAAATAAATAAACAATAAATAAGTTAAATAAATGATAAAAAGGCAGACAGTAACAAGGATGGTGAGGATATGAAGAAATTGGAACCTTCATACATTGCTGGTAAGATTGTAAAATGTTGTAATCACGTTAGAAAACAGTTTAGAAGCTACTCAAAATGTTAAACATAGAATTAGCACATGAACCAGGATTCCCACTCCTAGGTAAGGAAAACACATGACCACACAAAACTTATACACAAATGGTATCATTATACATAATAGCCAAAAAGAGAAAACTCAGTGTCCATCAATTGATGAATGGTTAAGCAAAATGTAGTATATTCACACAATGGAATATTACTCATCAGTGAGAATGAATGAAATACAACACACATTAACCTTGAAAACATTATGCTAAGTGAAGGAAGGAACCACTCACATACTGTATAATTCCATTTATATTAAACCTTTAATCCATAGAAACAGATTAATCGTTTTTAGGCTGGGCTGAGGGCTGAATGGGGAGAGACTGCTAATGGGTATGGGAATTCTTTTGGGGATGATGAAAATGTTCTAAATTTAAATCGAGTGATGTTTGCACAACTCTATGAATATACTAAAAAAACTACCAAGGTATATACTGTAAAAAGGTAAATTTTCTGGTATGTGAGTTAAACAAATAAATACCTACCATATGATCCATCCATTTCACCTTTAGATATTTACCCAAGAGAAAAGAAAATATATTCCCATACAAAGATTTATACATGGGCATTCATTAACAATTTATTTGTAATCATCAAAAACTGGAAAAAACAAAAAACAAAAAATGGGATGCCTGGATGGCTCAGTCAGTTGAGCATCTGACTCTTGGTTTCAGCTCAGATCATGATCTCATGGTTTGTGGGATTGAGCCCTCCTTTAGGCTCTGCACTTGGAATTCTCTCTCTCCCACTTTCTCTCTCTGCCCTCCCCTGTGCTCGCTCTCTCTCTTTCTCTCTCAAACATTTAAAAAAAACTGGAAACACCCCAAATGTTTATCAACATGATTTACTACTCAGCAATAAAGAGAAATGAATTATTAATGCATTCAGCAATAGGATGACTATCAGAATAGTTATGCTGAGAGATACTATCTACTAATCTTATAGCCAGCATCATACTTAATGGTGAGAAACTAGAAGCTTTCCCACTAAGATCAGGAAAAGGCAAGATGTCTCCTCTCACCTCTTTTTTTCAGTATCATAGTGGAAGTTTTAGATACTGCAATAAGACAAGAAAAGGAAATAAAAGATACACAGCTTAGGAAGGAAAAAATAAAACTCTTTGTTTGCAGATGACATAATTGTCTTTGTAGAAAATCTGAATTGACAAAACAAAAACAAAAACACCAACCTGGAATTAATAAGCAATTACAGCAAGGTTTCAGGATACAAGGTTAATAAAGTCAGTGACTTTCCTTTATACTGTAATAAACAAGTGGATTCTGAAATTAAAAATACAGTACCATTGAGGACCTCCAAAAATGAAGCACTTAAGTATAAATCTAACAATATATACAAGCTTTGTATGAGGAAAACTACAAAATCTGGTGAAACCAATGAACAACAAAAACAAAAAACGGAAAAATAGTCCATGTTCAAGAATAGGAAGATTCAATATTGTGAAGATGTCAGTTCTTCCCATCATGATCTATAGATTCAGTGCAAGCCTAATGAAAATTACAGCAAGTTATTTTGTGGAAAAATTGATTTTAGAGTTTACATGGAGAGGCGAAGATCTAGAATAGCCAACACAGTATTGAAGGAGAACAGGGTTGGGGGACTGACACCACCCGACTTCAAGGCTCACTATAAAGAAACAGGAATCAAGACAGTGTGCTGTTTGCAAAAGAAGAACCAGATGGATCAGTGGAACAGAACAGAGAGCCAAGGAATAGCCCCACATAAGTATAGGCAACTGATCTTTGACAAAGGAGCAAAGGCAATACCATGGACCTAAGATAGTTTTTTCAGCAAATAGTGCTTAACTGGACAGCCACATGCAAAAAAAAAAAAAAAAAAAAAGGAACCTAGACTGAAACCTTATATCCTTCACAAAAGTTAGTGCAAAACAGACCACAGACTAAATATATAACCCAAAACTATAAAACTAGAAGATAACCTAGGGGAAAAACAAGATGGCCTTGGGTGTGGCGATGACTTTTTGGATACGACACTAAAGACATGATCCATAAAAGAAATCATTGATAAGCTGGTCTTCGTTAAAATTAAAACCTGCCTCCGTGAATGACACTGTCAAGAGAATAAGAGGACAAGCCACAGACTGGGAGAAAATATTTGGAAAAGGCATATCTGGTAAAGGAATGTTACCCAAAACCTGCAAAGAACACTTGAAGTGTCAAGAAAGGAAACAACTTGATTTAAAAAATGGGCCAAAGATCTTAGACTTCTCACGAAAGAGGACATGCAGATGACAAAAAAAGCATGTGAGAAGATACTCCACATCATATGTCATCAGAGAAATACGAATTAACAGTAGTGGGATGCCACTACACACCTATTAGAATGGCCAAAATCCAGAAAACACTGATACCGACAAATGTGAGCAAGGATGTGGGCAACAGGAATTCGTTTATTGTGGTAACGCGAAATTGCATAACCATTTTTGTAAGATAGTGTGGTGATTTCTTACGAAACAAGACATACTCTTACTATGAGATCGAGCAACCATATTCTTTGGTATTTACTCAGATGACTTAAAAACTTACACCAGCAAAAAACCTGCACGTAGATGTTTGTTGCACTTTTATTCATAACTGCCAAAACTTGGAAGCAACCGAGATGCCCTTCAGTAGGTGAATGAAAAAAATGTGGTATAGCCAAACAACAGAATATAAGCCCTAAAAAGAAATGAGCTACCAAGCCATGAGCAGACATGGAGGAAACTTAAATGCCTATTACTGACGGAAAGAAGCCAGCCTGAAAAGGCTGCAAAACTATAGAGACCCTAAGAAGATCAGTGGCTGCCAGTGGGTGGGTGAGTGAGGGATGAATTGACAGAACACCGAGGATTTTTAAGACAGTTAAACTATTTTGTATGATCCTGTAATGATAAACACACGCCATTATACATTTGACCAAACCCACAGAAGGTACAACACCAGGAGAGAACCCTAATGTGACGTGTGGACTTTGGATAATTATGATGTGTCAATATAAGTTCATCATTTGTAACAAATGTACCACTGTGGTGAGGGGTGTCAATAACAGGGGAGACTATGCATGTGTTGGGGCTGAGTATATATGGGAAATCTCTTTACCTTCCTGTCGGTTTTCTTCTGAACCTAAAACTGCTTTGAAAAAATAAAGTGTTTAAAAAAAATGGACTATATATTTTAAAAAATTAATTTTTATTTTTATATATTGTCAAATTGGTTTCCATACAACACCCAGTGCTCACCCCAACAGGTGCCCTCCTCGATGCCCATCACCCAATTTCCCCTCTCCCCCAACCCCCATCAACCCTCAGTTTGTTCTCAGTATTTAAGAGTCTCTTATGGTTTGCCTCCTTCCCTCTCTGTAACTTTTTTTCCCCCTTCCCCTCCCCCTTGGTCTTCTGTTAAGTTTCTCAGGATCCACATAGGAGTGAAAACATAAGATATCTGTCTTTCTCTGCCTGACTTATTTTACTTAGCATAACACCCTCCAGTTCCATCCACGTTGCTACAAATGGCCAGATTTCATTCTAAAAAAAATTTTTTTTAAAAATGAGTTATTGATACATTCAACAATAGGGATGAATATCAGAATAATTACGCTGGGTGAAAGAAGCTAGACAAACACAAACAGAGTTTATTCTGATTCCACTTAAGAGGAAGAAATGCAAACCAGTCAATCTACAGTGAGAGAAAGTAATCAATGTTTGCCTGGGGACAGGGGTCTGGGAAGGGCCAGACAGAAGAATTATAAAGGGACATGAAAAAACTTGGGAGTGTGTCCATGTTCATTATCTTGATTATGATGGTGGTTTCAAGGTGTATGTGATATGTATGGTGTCATGGGTGTATACGTATGTCAAGATTTAACAAAGTGTATATAGTTTATGGTATGTCAATTATAACTTAAAATTGTTTTTAAAACTGTGAATTGATTTCTAAGTTAATGTCAAAATGAGAAAAATAGTCTTTGGGCCTGTGTGATGAATACACAAACCTGCATGCTGAAACACTCCATGAAGAGACATTAAGGATGTGCAAGTTTAATAGGATGATTTCTGAGAAGAAAATGTTATGAACACCTGGAGAGTTAGGATGTTAGAGAAGACAGGATGAAGAAGCATTTAAGTCAGGACCATTTGAGACACTGCTGTGCTTTTCTTACTGGTGTGAGTCAATATTTGATGCTTTTGTGGAAAGTAAATTTTTTCCCCTTCATCTTACCTTCCAGTGTTTCTTTTACATGAAATCCTTCCTAAGTATCAGGGAATAGTTCAAGGTGCTTGTCCTGGGCCCCACTGTAACCAGTTTCAGTACAAAGCATTAAATTTTCAGGCTCCATCTCTTAACATCTTTACTGAAAATGCCTTATACTCTTAGTCTGCCTAATCCCCATGGCTTGTTTTTCTCAGTCCTACACACCTCCAAGCAACGAGTTCAAGATCAGCATGAAATTGGAAGCGCAGGACCCCAGGAATACCACATCCACGTGTATTGCGACAGTAGTTGGACTGACAGGTGCCCGGCTCCGCCTTCGCCTTGATGGCAGTGACAACAAGAATGACTTCTGGCGGCTGGTTGACTCATCTGAAATCCAGCCTATTGGGAACTGTGAGAAGAATGGGGGTATGCTGCAGCCCCCTCTGGGTGAGTAACTAGACCCAAGCCTTCCTTAGCCAATTAGTTATCTTCCCAGAATGTTACATCCTGTTACAGGAAAGCCTAGGGTCCCCTGCCTATTCTTCTCTTTCATATGGCCAAAAGAAAAGGCCTACCAAAATGAAATGTGCTATAAAATATGGACATGTCCATCTCTACATTAACTTATGATATCCAAGCTTATTTCTTAAGCTCTCCTTTTTCTAACTCAAAACCACACCTTTCATCAGTTCCCAGTTACCCTGAGAGAGTGGAAGGAGGTTTTACCATTTAGCCTGCCTCAAAAAACCATAAAGGATTTTACCAAATCCTACAAGGATAACCAGAGGTGAGAGAAAAATCTTTCAGTAACAAGATGACTGATACAGAGGTCCCTTATCTCCTTTTCCTTAAATTCTCACTTGGTCCTTGTAATTTTCTCACTTTGAATCAGTTGTTAAGTAAAATGTGTTATTTTACTTAAACTAATAACCCCACTAGAATTTTCTTCTCAAGATCAGATTTATCTTTTTGTTTTTTCCCCTCAGTATAAGTGACTCAGCCCATCTCATCAATTACTATCAGTCACTATTGCAATGAGTCTCAACAGAGAATAGAGAGAGATGGGTTATGAGCTGTGGGCTATGTTCCCCTCAGGGGGTTGTGCTAAATTAATTGAGCATTAGAGGACAGATGACATTTGCAGGAAATCCCCAGGTGGTTACTGAATTATCCCCCATTTAAAAAATTTATTTGTAATAAAATTCCAAACACATAGAGAAGTCACAAGAATAGCACAGTGAATGTCCATGTACTCTTTATCCTTGATAATTATCAACACATAATCGATCATGTTTTATTTGTATCTGCACATATTTCCTGCCCCCTCCTGCCCTGTTGCCCCAACATAGTATTATTCTGTCATTAAATATTTGGTATCTATGTCTCGTAGATAATATTTTTAAAACAATCATAATAACATTATCATGTGTTTATAAACTAACGATAATTCCTTAATACCAACTAATATTTACTCAGTGTTTAAATTTTCCCTGTTGTCTGTCTGTCTGTCTCCTCTCTCTTTCTCTTTATTAGTTCCTTTGAATCAGGATTCAAATAAGATGCACATATTGCACTTGGTTGACATGTCCTTTAAGTCTCTTTTAATCTATGGGTTCTCTTTCTCTCTTATTTTTTTCTTGCAATTTATTTGTTGAAAAATCTAAGTAATTTGTCTTTAATTATCTCCCACAATTAGATTTTGCTGATTGTATCTCTATGGTAACATTTGACACATTTCCATGTTCTCTCTTTTCTAGAAATTGTCAGCTAGATCTTGAGGCTTGATCAGGTTCAGGTTCAATTTTTTCATAAGAACATTTCACAGGTAGTGGTGTTTACTTCTGTTGGGAAGGATATATATATATGGTCTCATTTCTCTCATTTTATAATGTAGCAGCTGTTACTGTTTGTGGTCTAGATCAAGGGTTGACAGATTTTCTTAAAGAGTTAGACAGTAAAACTTTCAGGTTTATGGGCCATACATTCTCTGTTACAACTAGTCAGCTTTGTCATTGTAATACAAAAATAGCCACAGACAATACATAAATACATGGGCAAGGCTGTGTTCCAATAAAATCTTATATTTACAAAAACAGATGACTGGCCTGCTAGCTATAATTTGCTGACTCCTGATATAGAGCAATCAATTCATTATGGTTGCAAAATGGGAAATTTTAATCTTACAGTTCTGTCCACATAAATTAAATGGAATATATCTATTAAACTTTCATCACATTTTTGGTTATTGTGAGGTTATAGTTCATGGAAGAAAGCTTAAATGCTTGATTCTTTACCAATTTTCAAAATAATGAATTAGTTTACTACCATCCTCCAAAAATATTTAAGGACGTTTTTGTTGTTATTGTTACTTAGTATCATAAACCCAAGGATTCTTACATATTTGACATGTTTCATTCCATTACACTAATTGTCCTTACTGATTCTTGATTTGTCCCATTGGCTGCATAGGAGCCTCATCAAATGATTTCCTGACACTTTTTTTTTTCCTTTTCCTTTTCTTTTTCTTTCTTTCTTTCTTCCTTTCTTTTCTTTTCTTTTCTTTTCTTTTCTTTTCTTTTCTTTTCTTTTCTTTTCTTTTCTTTTCTTTTCTTTTCTTTTCTTTTCTTTTCTTTTCTGAGAGAGTGCACCAGTGGCAGCACAGTGCAGCGGGGGAGGGTAGAGGGAGAGAGAGTGAGAATCTCAAGCAGGCTCCACACCCAGTGCAGAGCCCGACACGGTGCTCGATCTCATGATCCTGAGATCATGAGTCGGGTGCTTGATGGACTGAGCCACCCAGGCATCCAGTCTTCTGACACTTCATTGTTTGATAGCTGTGTTGGATTTTTGAAATTTCAAAATCTTCCAGACTCTTTTTTTTTTTTTTTTTTTTTTTTTTTTTTTTTAATTCAAGTTAGTTCACATACAATGTAGTATTGGTTCCTGGAGTAGGACCCAGTGATTCATCACTTACATATAATAATGTCCAGTGCTCATCTCAACAAGTGCCAGGTTCATCTTTTAAATTATCTGCCTCAACTATGGAATCAGCTGTTTCTTTTAGATGCCCAGTTCTTCCGGTTCTTCTTAGTGGAAAATGGTATTTAGAGACTATTATCTGAATCCTAGAGTACTCAGTGCTACTGGGTTGGTCATTCTTTCTACATCTTTTTGATATAGAGAGATAGGAACTGCCTTATTGTTATTATTACTGTTACTATTATTATTATTAAGAGAAAATCATTAGTTCATATTGATACTTCGTACTAAAGTTCAGGACAAATGGTGCTTTTATTTACTTTATCTTTGCTGTCTTTAATCTGTATCTCCTTTATACCACAACAAAACCCTAGTTCTCCATGTCACTAGCAAAATAACTCAGTTGTTTTATCCTATTATAGTACACAGGACAACAGTCTCAGAATAACAGTAGCAACACTTACCACCATTATCATTACTGACGGTGTTTGAGTTACTTGCATTTCTTGTTTTCCTACCCTCCAATGAAGGATAGTCAATATATTATAAGTTTGCTTGGATTAGTTTCTCTCTGGGTGGCAGTGCCACCAACTTGGTATAAACCTGGGTTCATTTGTTGTATTGTTTTTTATTTTTAGAGATTGCTTCTTGGAAATTTTTCTTTATAAATGTATATGTGATACACATCATTCTTAAAGTCAAATCTGTAAAGGGAAGTATATTGAGAGAAATCGCCTTCACTTTCTTCCCTTCTTCTGCCATAGGTAGCCCCTGTCTATATTCCCATTTTTTAAAAATACAAATATCCTGTGTGTGTGTCTGTGTGTGTACAAAATACATAAGGTATTTCCCACCTTCTTATATAAATGACAGCATACTATACATATTGGTCTTAACCTTACTTTTTGCCACTTAATGAAATACCCTAAAGATGACTTCTTAGTAGCATGGAGATATTCTTCATTCCTTTTTATAGCTAAATAGTACTGTATTATTCTCAACCTGCTTGATGAATTGCTATTTGGAAACATCTTGATAGGCTATTCAAAAGTAGAGTTGACCCTTGAACAACACAGGCTTGAACTACACAGCTCCACTTATACACAAATTTATTTCTGTAAATACAGTACAGTACTATAAATGTATTTTCTCTTCCTTAATATTTTCTTAGTAACATTTTCTTCTTTCTACCTTCCTTTATTATAAGAATACACTATATAATACATATAGCACACAAAATATGTGTTAATCAACTCTTCACATTATCATTAAGGCTTCTGGTCAACAGTAGGCTATTAGTAAAGTTTGGGGGAAGTCAAAGATTCTACGCAATTTTTGACTGCATGAGGGGGTGCATGTCAGTGCCCCTAACCCTCACATCAATCTTTCAGTAACTTCTCTAGAAATGTACAAATCCAAAAGGAAACCAAACCACCCCTAATTCATGTTTAAACATAACTGAGAGTCGGGGCGCCTGGGTGGCGCAATCGGTTAAGCATCTGACTTCAGCCAGGTCACGATCTCGCGGTCCGTGAGTTCGAGCCCCGCGTCGGGCTCTGGGCTGATGGCTCGGAGCCTGGAGACTGTTTCCGATTCTGTGTCTCCCTCTCTCTCTGCCCCTCCCCCGTTCATGCTCTGTCTCTCTCTGTCCCAAAAATAAATAAACGTTGAAAAAAAAATTTTTTTTTAAAAAACATAACTGAGAGTCAAGAACACCACAGATTTTAATTACATTTTCAGATATAAAGGTCTGAAACCATTAGAGCTAATACCTGACTCATACCAGAATGAATAGTTTTATGTGGTTAGAAATTGCATTTAAAAGGGAGAGGGCAGTGGAGACCTAACACAGTCAAAATCACCTCCAGGAAAATATAGGCCCATTTAGAGTGGGAAATACTGAGAACAGAGCTAAGACCTACTTCCCTACTGGGGAATCCAAAGGAAGCCAGTGGTTCGAAAGTCTGGATTGAGGGACTAGAGATAGCACTCTTGAGAAGACAACTACCTTTGGGGGAGGGTAGACATATTGAAGGAAAAGCAGGGGATTGTAATTCAGAATTATACAGAAACAGAAGAGAATCATAAAGCCAAAAGACACATCAGACACTTCCCATCCCAACAGCCTCATCTACTAAAGAAACTGCATTTCATTAGGTCAACAGAAAATTCATAACCCGAGATCCCTGCCAAAATAGAACCTCCTGTTTTTGCTGGTCCAGGAAAATATCAGACATTTCAAATGATTAGGAAATAGCAATCGACACCTATAAAAAGCTTCTATCTGACAAAAAGCAAAGATGAGGCTAAAACCATTTTAACTGTTAAAAATTCTGCCAAAATCAGTGACTAACCAGAAGAAAACTATTGCACAACAACCCAACTTGAATTAAACAAGTATTGACAGATATGAAAAAAATACCATGAATCATAAATTTTAAAAGTCAGACTAGAAATGCACAATAGACAGGAAGATGTAAAAATGGAATTGTCCAAACTCAAGAAAAAAATTGAAGAAAGACAAAATAATCTCAATTGACTCAATTCCAGGGTGCCCAATGGACACAGGTTTAACTGAAAATGTAATAAGGGACATTGAGAAGAGAAATAAAAACAGCCAAGAGAATAAAAATAAATATTAGAAAAGGTTAAAAAGTATCAGAAAGGAACTGTTGGATATAGAACATAGTCAACAAAGATTCAATGTGTATGTGTAAATGTATGTATGCATGTATTATTGGAGTCTCTGAAGAAGATAAACAAAGCAATGAACCAGAATTAATACTTAAATTTTTCAAAAATTAAAACCCAAACTTCTATTTTGAAAGGGCCTACCTTATTCCTGGAAAAATTGATTCAGATTGGTTACTCTAAGATCTATTCTAGTAAAACTATTACATTCTAAGAATAAAGAAAAATTTCCTCTAAGCCTCCAGAAAAAAGGCCAAATTATTTACAAGGGAAAGAAAGTCAAGTTTGCATCATCCTTTGCTATAGCAAAGTACAAAGCAAGACAAAGTAGAGTGGTGTTTTTAAGAAATTCAAGGAAAGAAAATAAGAGCGTGGGGTTTTATATCTATACAAGCTGTTTTTTGGGTATTGAGATTATACTGAAATGTGTTCAGCATGCAGGAGCTTAGGAAATGCTGTAACCCAAGCCCTACCGGAGGAATGAGTTACATACAGAAAGAGCTTCATCCAAACAAGGAATGATCAATCTAAGACAAAAACAAAGGTGGAGACAGGATAGAACAGTATGGTATCAGTCTGGGTCCAATGAAAAGAGAGAACCCACACAGTAATTTGAACACAGAAAGTTTAATATAATTATTAACTGTAACACAGGCTTGGGGTATTGGTGTGTTTGGCTAGTCAAAAGGAAAGAGAACTCTAATGAATATAAGAGCAGACGCAAGGGCAGGCCACTACACTGGAGCTGAGATAGAGGGCCCAAGGAGGAGCCTCCCCTCTCCCATCCTCAGGGCTGATATGTAGACCTTGTTGGAGGGGACGCAGCTGTGGCTCCCTGTACGAGAGAAGTCACTGTGGTGCCACAGCAGTGGACCTTGCTAGAAATTTGCCTTCAGGGGTGCCTCTGGGGAAAGCTGTTCATGGAGAGATGTCTCTCTGGAGTGCTATAAAGCCATTTAAGTGGAGCAAGGTGGTGGTGGTCGTGGTGCTGGCTACTGATATTACTGGCTGTTGTGAACTGCAGAATATGGTCAAGAGAGAAGGTGGGATTGCCGCAGGATCCCACCAAGCATTCACACCAGAAGCAGGAAGCAAACTTCCTCCCTCCTGTAATATCCTTAGATGGGATCAAAGGATATCACCTAAAACTGATAAACCAAATAGAAGCCTAAATGAGGAAAAGGTAGATTAAGGATACTATAAAATATGTTAGTATAAAGGTAACTACTAAAATAAAATTCCAAAACTTCCTTAATAACAAAGGAGCAAAAAGATCAAGAAACAGACCACACAGAGAAGGAGATGAACTAAATATGGAAAGCACAGTCAATAAAACCTAATGTGACAGGGTTGAAACCAAATGTGTGATTTATATTAATAAATATAAATAGTCTTAACTGACCTATTCAAAGAAAAAAAATTCAGGGGCGCCTGGGTGGCTCAGTCGGTTGGGCGTCCGACTTCAGCTCAGGTCACGATCTCGCGGTCCATGAGTTCAAGCCCCGCGTCGGGCTCTGGGCTGATGGCTCAGAGCCTGGAGCCTGCTTCCAATTCTGTGTCTCCCTCTCTCTTTGCCCCTCCCCCGTTCATGCTCTGTCTCTCTCTGTCTCAAAAATAAATAAACGTTAAAAAAAAATTTAAAAAAAAAAAAAAAAAGAAAAAAATTCAGATTGGTACTCAGAGTCAAACCCAGCTTTATACTGTGTACAGGAAACATACCTAAAGTCAAATAAATGAGAAAGACTAAAAATAAAAGGATGGTTAAGGGTATGAAAAGGAAAGTCAAACAATACAATAACAGATACTACAATTCTGACATTAGACAAGGCAGAATTCAGACCAAGAGGGGTGCCTGGGTGGCTCAGTCAGTTGAGTGTCCAGCTTTGGCCGAGGTCATGATTTCACAGTTCGTAAGTTTGAGCCCCGCATCGGACTCACTGATGTCAGCGTTGGGGATCCTCTGTCCACCCGCACCCCCCGCCCCTCCCCCACTCATACTTGCACTCTCTTTGTCTCTCTCTCCCTTTCTCACTTTCTCACACAAAAATAATTTAAAAACAAAAAAAAAGAATTCAGACCAGGATGCATTCAACAAAAGAAGCCACTTTATAATGCTTAATGGTGACACAATTCACAATGAAAATGTAATAATTAAAAATATTTTGGAACCAAATTACAAAGAATGTGTCTTCGTAAAATGGAAATGATTGTAGGTGCAAAGAGAGACAAACACACTGATAGATTTAACACACCTCTCAAGGCAAGGCAGGCCAAGAGGACAAAAGTTAAAGGTATTGAAGTCTTTAATGAATAAGGTAGATCACGTATGTGTACACATATCACACTCTGTTTCTTGGTGAATATCCTTCTACATTGAAATCTAAAACTCTAAACAACTCTTGTGTGAAAAGGGAGATATAAACCAAAATTGCAAAACTCCTAAAAAAAATAATTAATAAACACGTATCAGAATTTTGAGATCAGTTAAAGCAATGGTTGAAAGAAAACTGATAGATTTAAATACTTGACATCAATAAAAATGGAAGGATAAAAATTAAGGATTTAAATTCCCAATTCAAAAAGCTAGAAGAAGAGTCACGACACAAAGAAAACAAAAAGGAAAAAGAAAAAAGAAAGGTAAAAGCAAAAGTTAACGAGGTGGAAAATAGAAAAGCAATAAGTCAAAATGCCGGTCCTTTGGGAGGAAAATACACAAGATACACAAACTAAGTAGTTAGCCTACTAAAGAAAAGGAATAAGCACAGATACACAAAAGTAGAGATGACAAAGGGGGGAAATAACTCTGTGTAAATAAATTAGAAAAGTGAGGTGAAGTAGGAAAATACTATTTGTAAAATCTGAACCCAATAGCATTACAATATTTAAACAGGTATGTAGAAAACATATGAAAAATTTCAAAGAACTACACCTGCAGCAGAGCACTTAAGTGCAGATTATTCTACAGGGGAGTCCTACAAAACTTTAAAGACCAGATTATCTACTACTTAAATTGCTAGAGGTCAGTGATACCCAACAGAACTTCTGTGATGATGGAAATGTTTTATATCTGTGCTGTCTAGCCACATATGGCTACTGCAACTAAGGATTTTTAATTTTGTGTAATTGTAATTTAAAGTTAAAAAGCCTTATGTAGGGGCGCCTGGGTGGCGCAGTCGGTTAAGCGTCCGACTTCAGCCAGGTCACGATCTCGCGGTCCGGGAGTTCGAGCCCCGCGTCGGGCTCTGGGCTGATGGCTCGGAGCCTGGAGCCTGTTTCCGATTCTGTGTCTCCCTCTCTCTCTGCCCCTCCCCCGTTCATGCTCTGTCTCTCTCTGTCCGAAAAATAAATAAACGTTGAAAAAAAAAAAAATTAAAAAAAAAAAAAAAAAGCCTTATGTGGCTGGTGACTGTCTACTGGACAGTTCAGCTCCATACATATCATAGAAAAATAGGAAAACATACAGATTTCTTTTTATGAAGTAAGTAGAATTTTGATACCTAAGCCTGATTTAAACACACACACACACACACACACACAGTTTCATATATAAATTTTGTTACAAAAATCCTAAGTAAAATATGAGAAGTGAGAATTCAACACATTTAAAACAATAATTTATCAAAGCAAATTAGTGGGTTTTTTTTTTCTGGAATAAAAAGATTTAACTTTAGAAAAATCATTAATGAAATTCACCATATTAAGATAGTTATAACAGGGATGCTTGGGTG